>NC_083106.1:87122814-88461218 GCF_949774975.1 Lagenorhynchus albirostris | reverse complement strand
CCCAGCGCAGCGTGGGCGGCCAGGTGGGATGCCCAAGGGACCGCCGTCCCCGGGCCCGGAAGCCGCCTGGGACACTTCCCCGTGAGCGGCCTGCGGGATCTGGGGCGGGGCGCCTAGCGCCGAACAGTTTGCTGGCTCCCGCCCGCCCTGGGCTGGGTGGTCGCCAACACATCCGCCACCCCCAGGTGCCCGAGACCTCCGTTCCCCTGCCTAGGCGGGCGGCGGGGCCCTGCCGGGACGGGCGGGCCGCTGGGCTGACGGTAAGGCCCAAGCGCCTGCTGAGCTGCGCCTCAAGAGGCAGCCCGCCACCCCGCCGGCATCTACTGCCGAAGCAGCGTCGAAGGGCCCGATCTCGCCGCGATCGCTGGAAGCTAAGCAGGGTCGGGCCTGGTTAGAACTTGGATGGGAGACCTCTAGGGAAGACCGGGTGCTCTAGGCTTCTTGCCTCCCGCTCCGCCTTCTCCTTTTGTCGCTCGCGGCGTTCGCGGCTATCTCCGCCCCCGCCCGGCACAGCTGCAAGCCCCACCTCCTCAGGCCCCTCCCACCACAGCAAGCGTCTGATGGGGCGCTCCCCGCCTGCCTGAGCGGCCAGGCGGCCAGAAGGCGTCCCCGGAAGGCGGAGGCACACCAGACGCTCCGGGGGTGGCCTGAAGGGAACCAGACGTGGCCGCGGACCCGGGCGCCGTCCGTGCGGCCCGCGAGCCCCTCGACCTGCACCTGGTCGCCCCCACTGGAGCCCAGCCACGGCGCCGCCACCTGTCTGCCGGGGTGGCTCTCCACAGCTCCATACGGAAAAAGTCGCCCCTCCGCCGTTTCGCCATGGCCGGGGGCGGGAGCGGGGTCGAGGGCCCAGGCCGCTTCCCCGGGCCTGCCGGCCACCTGGGGCGGGGTCCTGAGCTCGGACGGTGGCGTGGGGGCGAGGGTGGCGTGGCTGGGTCTTAGGGGCCGTGCCAACTCAATGGTGGCTCCCAGTGGCTTCGGGCCAGCTTCTGTCGGGCAGGAGGGCCGGTCCGGTCTGCGTCTGAGCTGCGCCCAGCGCAGCGTGGGCGGCCAGGTGGGATGCCCAAGGGACCGCCGTCCCCGGGCCCGGAAGCCGCCTGGGACACTTCCCCGTGAGCGGCCTGCGGGATCTGGGGCGGGGCGCCAGGCGCCGAACAGTTTGCTGGCTCCCGCCCGCCCTGGGCTGGGTGGTCGCCAACACATCCGCCACCCCCAGGTGCCCGAGACCTCCGTTCCCCTGCCTAGGCGGGCGGCGGGGCCCTGCCGGGACGGGCGGGCCGCTGGGCTGACGGTAAGGCCCAAGCGCCTGCTGAGCTGCGCCTCAAGAGGCAGCCCGCCACCCCGCCGGCATCTACTGCCGAAGCAGCGTCGAAGGGCCCGATCTCGCCGCGATCGCTGGAAGCTAAGCAGGGTCGGGCCTGGTTAGAACTTGGATGGGAGACCTCTAGGGAAGACCGGGTGCTCTAGGCTTCTTGCCTCCCGCTCCGCCTTCTCCTTTTGTCGCTCGCGGCGTTCGCGGCTATCTCCGCCCCCGCCCGGCACAGCTGCAAGCCCCACCTCCTCAGGCCCCTCCCACCACAGCAAGCGTCAGATGGGGCGCTCCCCGCCTGCCTGAGCGGCCAGGCGGCCAGAAGGCGTCCCCGGAAGGCGGAGGCACACCAGACGCTCCGGGGGTGGCCTGAAGGGAACCAGACGTGGCCGCGGACCCGGGCGCCGTCCGTGCGGCCCGCGAGCCCCTCGACCTGCACCTGGCCGCCCCCAGTGGAGCCCAGCCCCGGCGCCGCCACGTGGTTGCCGGGCTGGCTCTCCACAGCTCCAGACGGAAAAAGCCGCCCCTCCGCCGTTTCGCCATGGCCGGGGGCGGGAGCGGAATCGAGGGCCCAGGCCGCTTCCCCGGGCTTGCCGGCCACCTGGGGCGGGGTCCTGAGCTCGGACGGTGGCGTGGGGGCAAGGGTGGCGTTGCTGGGTCTAAGGGGCTTTACCAACACAATGCTGGCTCCCACTGGCTTCGGGCCACCTGCTGTCGGGCAGGAGGGCCGGTCCGGTCTGCGGTTGGGCTTCGCCTAACGCAGCGTGGGCCGGCTACTACTATTGCTCTTGCTGATTCTTCTACTTCTCTTTCTGGCCCTCTGCAGTCAAATATGCTGCCACTATTACTGCTGCTGATGCCACTTCTACTGCTGTTTCTACCACTACTACTACTACTACTACTACTACTTGCCCAGTGCATGGCAAATACTACTACTATTTCCACCACTGCTGCCATTACTACTACTGCTGCTACTACTACTGCTGCTGCTACTTGTACAGGTGCTGCTGCTACTACTACTACTAATAGCCCAGTACATGGCAAATATTAACACTACTACTACTACTGCTGCTTCTACTATTGCTACTACTACTGCTACTACTAGTAGTCCAGTGCATGGCAAATTCTACTACTATTACTACAACAGCTACTGCTGCTAATAGTAATGTTACTACTACTGCTAATGCTAGTAATCTAGTATATGGTAAATACTACTACTATTACTACTAGTGCTGCTGCTGCTACTTCCGCTACTACAACTATCAATACTACTAGCCCAGTGCATGGCAAATATACTACTATTATTGCTGTTCCTGCTACTTCTACTACTATTCCTGGCCCACTGCAAGTCAAATATGCTGCTCCAATTACTCCTGCTGCTACCACTTCTACTGCTATTGCTACCACTATTACTACTACTACTAGCCCAATGCATGGCAAATACTACTACTATTACTACTGCTGCTGCTGCTTGTACAAATGCTACTACTACTACTAGTAGTCCAGTGCATTGAAAATACTACTACTACTCCTCCTGCTGCTGCTACTACTTCTACTACTAGTATCAATACTACTAGCCCTGTGTATGGCAAATCTACTACTACTACTGCTATGGCTGCTACTTCTATTATCACTACTGGCCCACTGCAGGACAAATCTGCTGGTACTATTACTGCTGCTGATGCCACTTCTATTGCTGATGCTAACTCTACTACTACTGCTACTAGTAGTAGTCCAGTGCCTGGCAAATACTACTACTATTACTACTGCTATTGCTGCTAATGCTACTACTACAATTGGCCCACTGCAGGGCAAATCTGCTGCTACTACTACTGCTGCTGCTGCCACTTTTATGGCTGCTGCTACCACTACTATTATAACTTCTACTACTAGCCCAGTGAATGGCAAATACTACTAATTTTACCACTACTGTTGCAATACTACTACTTCTGCTAAGTCTACTGCTACTACTACTACTACCATTCTTTCAGTGCATGGCAAATACTACTAATATTACTACTACCGCTGTTGCTTCTACTTCTGTTACTACTACTGCTACTAAAAGTAGTGCAGTGCATGGCAAATACTATTACTACTACTGCTGCTGCTACTACTACTGCTACTACTAGTGTTCTTGCTGCTAATTCTACTGCTGCTACACCTACTGCTGCTACTACTACTACTACTAGTCCAGTGCATGGCTAATACTACTACTATTACTACTACTGCTTTGCCTGCTACTATTGTTATTACTAGTGCTACTACTAGTTGTTAAGTGTATACCAAATACTACAAGTATCAATACTACTGATGCTACTACTTCTAATGCTGCAGCTACTTCTACAGCTCCTGCTACTTCTACTACTACTACTAGCCCAATGCATGGTAAATGCTACTACTATTACTACCACTGCTGCTGCTGCTACTAGTACTACTAGTAGTGCTACTACTCGTAGTCCAGTGCATTGCAAATACTACTATAATTACTACTTATACTGCTGCTACTACTGCTACTACTAGTGGTCCTATGCATTACAAATACTTCTATAATTTTTACTACTGCTGCTGCTGCTGCTACTACTGCTACTACTACTGGAGATACTAGTAGCATGGTGCATGGCAAATACTACAACAATTACTACCACTGCTGCCTCTGCTACTACTAGTATCAGTACTACTATCCCAGTACATTGAAATCTACTACTATTCCTCCTATTGCCTCTACTGATACTACTACTACTGGCACACTGCAGGAAAAATGTGCTGCTACCACTACTGCTGATGCTGCCACTTCTACTCCTACTGCTACCACTACTAGCCCTGTGCATGGCAAATACTACTACTATTACCTCTACTGATGCTACTACTACCGAGGCTAATGCTACTTCTACTGCTGCTGGTGCTGCTACAACTACTACTAGCCCAGTACCTGGTAAATACTATTACAATTACTTCTACTCCTTCTGCTGCTACTACTGCTACTACTAGTAGTGCAGTTCATGGCAAATACTACTACTATTTCTACAACTGCTGCTGCTACTACTGCTACTACTATTATCAATACTACTAGCTCAGTGCAGGGCAAATCTACTACTACTACTCCTATTTCTGCTACCGCTATTACTACTACTACTGGCCAACTGCAATGCAAATCTGCTGCTACTATTTCTGTTGCTGCTGCCAGTTGTTTTGCTGTTGCTACCACTACTACTACTGCTACTACTAGTAGTCTAGTGCATGACAAATACTACTACTATTAGTACCACTGCTGCTACTATTGCTACTACTACTGCTACTGATAGTAGTGCAGTGCGTTGCAAATATTAATACTATTACTACTACTGCTGATGCTGCTAATACTGCTACTACTAATATGAATACTACTAGCCCAGTGCATGGCAAATCTACTACTACTATTGCTGTTGCTGCTACTGCAACTACTACTACTTACCCAGTGCATGGCAGATACTACTACTATTACCACCACTCTGCTGCTGCTGCTACTACTACTGCTACTAATAGCCATAGTACTACTAGTATAATTGTTATTTCTGCTGCTCTTACTAGTGCTACTTCTAGTGGTCCATTGCATTGAATATACTACTATACTTACTACTACTGCTGCTGCTGCTACTACTGTAACTGCTAGTAGTACTGTGCATAGCAAATACTACAACTATTACTACTACTGCTGCTGCTGCTACTACTGCTACTACTACTATCAATACTACTAGCCCAGTGCATGGCAAATCTACTAGTACTACACCTATTAGTGCTAATGCTAATACTACTACTTGCACACTGCAGGGCAAATCTGCTGCTACAACTACCGATGTTGCTGCCAATTCTACTGCTGCTGCTACCAATACAACTACTAGTACTACTACCCAGGTGCATTTCAAACACTACAAATATTACCAGTACATCTGCTACTACTACTACTGCTGCTAATACTACTAATGCTGCTACTACTACTGCTGCTGCTACTAGTACTACTACTAGCCCAGTCCATGCCAAATACTACTACTATTACCCCTACTGCTGCTACTATTACTATTACTACTACTGCTGCTACTACTAATGCTATTGCTTCTAATTCTACTGCTGCTGCTACTACTATTACTACTACTACTAGCCCGTGGCATGGCAAATAATGCTGCTGCTGCTACTACTAGTAGTCCAGTGCATTGCAAATATTAATATTATTACTACTACTGCTGATGCTTCTCCTACTGCTACTACTAATATCAATACTACTAGCCCAGTGCATGGCAAATCTACTACCACTATTGCTATTTCTGCTACTGCTACTACTACTACTAACCCAGTGCAGGGCCAATACTACTACTTATTACCACTACTGCTGCTGCTGCTGCTACTACTGCTACTACTACTGTTACTAAGAGTAGTCCAGTGCATGGCAAATATTACTAATGTTACTACTACTGCTGCTGATACTACTGCTACTACTATTATCAATACTACTAACCCAGTGTATGCATATCTACTAGTACTAATCCTATTAGTGCTAAGGCTAATAGTACTACTTGCACATTGCAGGGCAAATCTGCTGCTACTAGTACTGATGTTTCTTCCAATTCTACTGCAACTGTTACCAATGCAACTACTACTACTACTATCCCAATGTATTTCAAACACTACAAATATTACCAATACTGCTGCTACTACTACTACTGCTACTAATACTGCTGCTGCTACTAGTTCTACTACTAGCCCAGTCCATTCCAAGTGCTACTACTATTATCACTACTGCTGCTACTACTGCTACTGCTGCTATTACTACTATGGGTGATACTACTACTACTGCTGCTATTAGGACTACTACTAGCCCAGTGCATGGCAAGTATTACTGTTATTACCACTACTGCTTCTACCACTACTACTGCTGCTATTACTACTGCTGCTACTACTTTTGCTGCTCTTGCTGCTACTAGTATTACTACTATCACAGTGCATTGCAAATACTACAACTATTCCTATTACTGCTGCTGCTGTTGCTACTACTGCTACTAGTACTGCTAAATCTAGTAGTCAAGTGCATGGCAATTACTACTACCATTACTACTGCTGCTTCTGCTGCTACTACTGCTACTACTAGTATCAATACTACTAACTCAATGAATAATAAATCTACTACTACTACTCCTATTGCTCCTACTGCTACTATTACTACTGGCCTTCTGCCTGGCAAATCTGCTGCAACTACTCCTGCTTCTGCTGCCACTTTGACTTCTGCTGCTACCTCTACTACTTCTTCAACAACCAGCCCAGTGCATGGCAAATACTACTACAATTACTACTACTGCTGATTCTGCTCCTACTGATACTACTACTGCTTGTACTACTAGCCCAGTGCCTGGTAAATACTTCTACTATTACTACTACTCCTGCTGCTGCTACTACTGCTACAACTGCTGCTACTAATAGTGCAGTGCTTAGCAATACTACTAATATTACTACAACTCCTGCTGCTGCTACTACTGCCACTAATACTATCAATACTACTAGCTCAGTGCATGGTAAATCTACTACTACTACTGCTATTGCTGCTCATGCTACTACTACTACTGGCCCACTGCTGGGCAAATCTTCTGCCACTTCTACTGTGGCTGTTACCTCTACTACTACTACTACTACTACTACTAGCCCATTGCATGGGAAATACTACTTCTGTTATCACTAGTGCTGCTACTCCTTCTACTGCTGCTACTACTACTCTTGCTGCTACTTGTACTATTACTAGCGCAGTGCATGGAATATAGTACTACTATAACTACTCCTATGTCTGCTGTTTCTACTACTGCTACTACTACTGCTACTAATAGTAGTCCAGTGCATGACAAATACTACTATTATCACTACTACAACTGCTGCTGCTACTTCTGATACTACTACTGCTATTACAAGTAGTCCAGAGCATGGGAAATACTATTACTACTACTGCTGCTGCTGCTACCACTCCAACTATTACTTTCTACTCATAGTCCAGTTCATGGCAAATACAAATACTATTACTACTACTGCTGCTGCTTCTAATACTGCTAATACTACTATCAATACTAGTAGACTAGTGCATGGACAATCTACTACTACTACTGCTATTGCTGCTACTCCCACTACTACTACTGGTCCACTGCCGGGGAAATCTGCCACTTCTACTGTTGCTGTTACCACTACTAATACTAGCTCATTGCATGACAAATACTACTACTATTACCACTACTGCTGCTACTCCTACTGTAGCGAATACTACTACTGCTGCTACTTGTACTATTACTAGCCCAGTGCATGGAATATACAACTACTATAACTACTCCTATGTCTGCTGTTTCTACTACTGTTCTACTACTGCTACTACTAGTAGTCCCGTGCATGGCGAATACTACTACTATTACTACTACTGCTGCTGCTGCTACAATTATAAATACTACAAGCGCAGTGCATGGCAAATCTACTTATAGTACTTCTATTGCTATTTCTGCTACTACTACTGGCCTACTACAGCGCAAATCCTGTGCTACTACTACTGCTGCTGCAGCCACTTCTACTGCTGCTACTACCAGTACTATTACTACTAGCACAGTGCATGGCAAATACTACTTCTATTACCACTATTGCTGCTACTTCTACTACTGCTTCTGCTACTACTTCTACTACTACTATCAATACTACTAGCCCAGTGAAAGGCTAATCTACTACTTCTACTGCTATTGCTGCTACTTCTACTACTACTATTGGCCCTCTGCAGGGAATATATGGTGCTACTACTCCTGCTGCTGCAGCCACTTCTCCTGCTGCTACCACCACTACTACTACAACTACTAGACCAGTGCATTGGCAATACTACTACTATTACTACTACTGCTGCTGCTTCTGCTACTACTGATCCTATTACTGCTACTAATAGTAGGTCTGTATATTGCAAATACAACTACTATTACTACTACTGCTGCTGATTCTACTACTGCTAATTCTACTATATATGCTACTAGCCAGTGCATGGCAAATCTACTACTACTACTGCTATTGCTGCTATTTCCACTCCTACTACTGGCCCACTGCCAGGCAAATCTTCTACCACTTCTACTGCTGCTGTGACCACTAGTACTACTACAAATACTAGCCCATTGCATGGCAAATACTACTACTATTAACACTACTGCTGCTACTCCTACTACTGCTGCTACTACTACTACTGCTGCTACTTGCTCTCTTAGTAGCCCAGTGCATGGAAAATACTACATATATATAACTACTCCTATGTCTGCTGTTTTTATTACTGCTACTACTACTGCTACTAGTAGACCAGTGCATGGCAAATACTACTACTATTACTACTTCTGCTGCTGCTGATACTACTTCTACTACTTCTGCTAGCAATAATATTCCAGTGCATGGCAAATACTACTACTATTACTACTAGTGCTGCTACTGCTACTACTATCAATCCTACTCTCCCAGTGCATGGCAAATCTACTACTAGTTCTTCTATTGCTGCTACTGCTACTACTACTACTGTCCCACTGCAGGGCAACCCTGGTGCTACTACTACTGCTGCTGTGGCCGCTTCTACTCCTGTTGCTCCCACTATTACTACTGCTACTAGTAGTCCAGTGCATGGCAAATACTACTACTATTACCACAACTGCTGCTACTACTACTGCTGCTGCTACTTCTACTGCTACTGCTATTACTACTACTAGTCCAGTGCATGGCAAGCACTAGTACTATCACTACTACTGCTGCTGCTGCTGCTCCTACTTCTACTACTACTGCTACTACTAGCAGTCCAGTACATTGCAAATACTACTACTATTACTACTACTGCTGCTAGTACTGCTACTACTATTATCTATAGTACCAGCCCAGTGCATGACAAATCTACTACTACTACTTCTATTGCTGCTACTGCTACTACTACTAGACCAGTGCATGGCCAATACTACTACTATTACCACTATTGCTTCTACTACTAGTACAGCTGCTTCTACTACTGCTGCTGCTACCTCTACTGCTGCTGCTGCTGCTACTACTCATACTAGCCCTGTTCGTGGAAAATACTACTGCTATTACTACTACTGCTGATGCTGCTGCTACTGCAACTACTAATATCAATACTACTAGACCAGTGCAAGGCAAATCTAGTACTACTATTGCTAATGCTACTGCTACTACTACTAGTAGCCCAGTGAGTGGCAAATACTACTACTATTACCACCATTGCTGCTATTACTACTGCAGCAACTAGTAGTGCTGCTGCTACTTCTGCTGTTGCTGCTGCTACTACTACTATCTCCGTGCATGGCAAATACTTCTACTATAACTACTACTGCTGCTGCTGCTGCTACTACTGCTACTGCTACTGATAGTAGTGTAGTGCATGGCATGTACTACTACTGTTACTGCTGCCACATTTATTGCTGCCACTACCACAACTACTGCTACTACTAGTACTCCAGTGTATGGCAAATACTTCTTCTGTTACTACTACTGCTGCCATTGCTGCTACTGCTACTACTACTGCTACTACTTGTAGTCCAGTGAATTGCAAATATTACAACTATTACTGCTACTGCTGCTGCTGCTACTACTGATACTACTGCTACTGCTACTTCTCCTGCTGCTGCTACTACTACTACCACTACTAGTCCAGTGCAAGGCAAATAATATGACTATTACTACTACTGCTACTAATACTGCTACTACTAGTAGTCCAGTGCATGTCAAATACAACAAATATTACTTCTACTGCTGTTACTTCTACTACTGCTAATAATACTATCAATACTACTAGCCAGTGCATGTTAAATATACTACTACTAATGCTATTGCTGCTACTTCCTCTACTACTACTGGCCCACTGCTGGGCAAATCTTCTGCTACTACTTCTGTTGCTGCTGTCACTTCTATTGCTGTTGCTACCATTACTACTACTGCTACTAGTAGTAGTCTAGTGCATGGCAAATACTAATACTACTAGTACTACTGCTGATGCAGCTGCTAGTATTGCTACTACTGCTACTACTACTAGTCCAGTGTATTGCAAATATTAATACTATTACTACTACTGCTGATGCTGCTACTAGTGCTACTACTAATATCAATACTACTAGCACTGTGCATGGCAAATCTAATTCTATTGTTATTGCCGCTACTGTTACTACTACTACTAACCCAGTGCATGGCAGATACTACTAGTATTACTACTACTGCTGCTGCTGTGGCTACTACTGCTAGTAATAGTACTCCAATGCATGGCAAATATTACTAATATTACTGCTACTGCTGCTGCTACTACTGCTACTACTAGTATCAATACTACTAACCCAGTGCATTGCAAGTCTAATAGTACTATGCCTATTAATGCGAATGTTATACTACTACTGGCACATTGCAGGGCAAATCTCCTGCTACTACTACTGATGTTTCTGCCACTTCTACTGCTGCAGCCAGCAATACAACTAGTACTACTACTACCCAAGTGCATGGCAAACACTACTAATATTACCACTACTGCTGCTAGTACTACTATTGCTGCTACTACTACTGCTGTTGGTACTAGTACTACTACTAGCCCAGTGCATGCCAAATACAAATGCTTTTACCACTACTGCTGCTGCTACTACTACTACTGCTGCTACATCTACTACTGCTGCTACATCTACTACTGCTGCTACTATTACTACTAGTAGCCCAGTGCATGTACTACTGCTATTACCACTACTGCTGCTTCCACTACTAATGCTGCTACTACTACTGCTGCTGCTACAATTACTGCTGTTGCTGCTACTAGTACTACTACTAGCACAGTGCATTGCAAATATGACTACTATTACTAGTACTGCTGCTGCTGCTACTGCTACTACTACTGCTACGAATAGTAGTCCAGTGCATGGCAAATATTACTATTATTACTACTACTGCTGCTGCTGCTGCTACTGCTACTGCCAGTATCAATACTACTAGCACAGTGTATGACAAATCTACTAGTACTACACCTATTACTGCTAATGGTAATACGACTACTGGCCCACTGCAGGACAAATTTACTGCTACTTCTACTCATGCTGCTGCCACTTCTCCTGCTGCTGCTACCACTACTATGAATAGTACTGCTAGCCCAGTGCATGGCAAATAAACTACTAATGCTGCTATTGCTGCTACTGTTACTACTACTACTCGCCCACTGCAGGGCAAATCTGCTGCTACTACTACTACTGCTGGTGCCATTTCTACTGCTGCTGCTACCACTACAACTACAAGTTCTAGTAGCCCAGTGCTTGGCAAATACTACTACTATTACCAGTACTGCTGCTACTACTACTACTGCTGATGCTACTTTTATTGCTGCTGATACTACTACTATTAGTTCAGTGTATGTCAAATACTGGTACTGTCACTACTACCACAGCTGCTGCTACTTCTGCTACTACAAGTACTGCTGTGCACAGCAAATACTATTAATACTACTGCTGCTGCTGCTGCTACTACTGCTACTACTATTAGTACTGTTGCTGCTACTTCTACTTCTGCTGCTGCTACATCTACTGCTGCTGCTACTACTACTAATAGTGCATGGCAAATAATACTACTATTAATACTACTGCTTCCGCTGCTACTACTGCTGCTACTACTGCTACTATTAGCAGTCCAGTGTATATCAAATACTACTAGTATCACTACTACTGCTGCTACTACTTCTACTGCAGCTGCTACTTCTCCTGCTGCTGGTATTACTACTGCTACTACTGGCCCAGTGCTTGGTAAATACTACTACTATTACTACCACTGCTGCTGCTGCAGCTACTAGTGCTACTACCACTGCTACTACTAGTAGCCCAGAGCATTGCAAACACTACTATAATTACTACTGCTGCTGCTACTACTGCTAAAACTAGTAGTGCATTGCATTGCAAATACTACTATAATTATTACTTCTGCTGCTACTACTGCTACTACTAGTAGTACCGTGCATGGGAAATACAACCACAATTACTACTACTGCTGCTGCTGCTGCTACTACTGCTACTACTACTGCTACTTCTAGTAGTAAAATGCATGGCAAATAAAACAACTATTACTAAAACTGCTGCTGCTGCTACTACTGCTACTACTAGTATAAATACTACTAGCCCAGTGCATGGTAAATCTACTACTACTCCTCTTATTGCTTCTACTGGTACTACTCTTACTGGCCCACTGCAGAACAAATATGCTGCTACTACTATTACTGCTGCTGCCACTTCTACTCCTGCTGCTACCACTACTACTATCCCAGTGCATGGCAAATACTACAACTATTACCTCTACTGATACTACTGCTTCTGACCCCATTCGTCGGTGCTACTTCAGGTCCTCACCCCTTCCCTTCTGACCCTGGGCGGTGAAATCCTCTTTCTGCGGCTGGCGTGTGGCAGAAAGTCAATGAGGCAAGAGTAGGTTTGGAGTATCCAAGGAGCAGAAAGGATGTCAGCGTGTGGAAAACAGAGTGAGCAAATTGGAGAGGAGAAGGAAACTGTCAGAGAGGAAACAGAGGCCCAAATTTCTAGGTCTGTGGAGGCACTCTGAGGACTTTGCATTTTCTGTGAAGAAGCCACTGAAGAAATTTGAGTGACATGATCTGACTTATGTTTTAACAAGATCTCTCTGGATGCCACGCTGATTAGAGACTGTAGGAGAGCAAGGACAAGCCCCAGAAGACCAACAGTTGATTCAAAGAACGGATTACTCAAACATGGTCCCCCTCCTCAGTGAAGACGCAGAACAGGAATTGGCAAATAATGGCCACGAATCAAATCAGGCTCTCAGCCTGGATCTGTGGGACTGCGAGCTAATAATGGTTCTCACGTTTACAAAGCTTGTTGAAGAAGAAAGAGGAGGAGAAGCTACAGAAACTGTATATGGCCCACAAAGCCTAAGATATTTAAAATGCAGAAAATGCTTTCCAACACCTGACGTAAAGCATGTGGCTGGTAGGAGGTCCTCAACCAAATTTGGAAGAGGAATACATGAGTCAGTTAGTTCCTGAAAACACTGTAAAGTGATAGGTGTCAAGAAACATTTACCCCTTCACCCTTAACCTTCACAAATGATGCCAGTTCCATTGAGCTATTGAAAAATACATTCTGGCTTTCAGAAAAATAACCCAGAGGACATTTTCTCACATAGGCAAGGTCATAAACAACTGTCAAGTAAAGTTGAAATAGCAACAAATCAAATAATAACAAAAAACATTTTTACTGATTTTTAAATCTTACAAAGCATTTTCATGTTCATTATCTAATTTAATCCTCAAATCAACGTCATGAGATAGTTATAATTTCCCCATTAGAAGTGACCACATAGGAAATCCTTAGTGATTGCTCAAGAAAAGCTGAAATCTTGAGTGTTACATCTATTAATGCCATGGTTGGGTGTTTTCCCGTGGGAACATTGGATGCTAAAATCCACAGGGATTTTCAGCTCAAGATGGCAGACTAGGAAATATATTTACTTTCTGTTCCTCCTGAAACCATATCTAAATAAAACTGTAGAAATACCAAAATTAATCAACCAATAAAAGCCAAGATATTTTGGAAGTCATCAACCACAGAAAGATTTCAACACATTTCGAGAAGGCAAACAATGAAATGGAGGAGCCATGAATAAAATAATGAAGAAAAAAAGGCTGAGCCTAAGTAAGGTCTGCACAAAGTCACTCAGCTTTTGCTGAGCTCTGGTTACAGTAAAGGGCAGAGGAAAGAAGAGAGGCTGAAAACAAGGAGACAAACGTCATTTTAGGAAAAACACTTCATTTAATGAGCTCCAGGGAACACTCAGCCTGCTGCCATACTAACTCATGAATTACAATGGATTGTTGGTAAGCAAGACAAGAAAACAGGGAAGAAACAAAAGAAACAAAAATCAAGACACTGTTTCTAACTGAACTCTTCTCAAATGGGATCGAGGAATTATGGTTCAATGCCACAGCTGTAAATCATTTCTGCTCTTGGAGAGGTTACAAAGGGCTTATAATATTTCCCTTTTTTTAGACAGAATTTAGGTCTGAGCAAAAGGTTTTGTGTCCTCCCACCCCAAAATTTATTGGGGATGGAAGCCCAGATTTGCTGGGACATACCATAAAAAGAATCTCATGAGCAGAGGGTTAAACTGATTTTGGAATATATGAATTATGCCCAGTGTGAGTTTCAATAGGTTTATATATATATATATATATATACATTTTTACTGATCTATATGATTTTGGGTTCTGAAACATCTACATGTCACATGCGTGATACATAACAGACAATGTCAGCCCCAGGAGGGAGAAAACACTCCAATGAAGCAAGCCAAAGAAACAAGTTTTAAGCAAGGTCAAGTGATGTGTAGACCAGGATTCTTCAACTCCTACCTGTCATGCTGAAGCTTCCAGCTCCTGAATAATAACACATGCTTCCCTTGTCCTAGACAGCCAAGAGTACGTCTCCTCTCTTGGACATAAGAATCCCTAGAGTTACATATGTGTAGTAAAGAGTGGACCCAGCTGTCATACTCACAATGACCAAATTGTGTTGATCGTACTTTATACCAATACATCGCTCCACGCTGAAGTTGCAATAAATGATACATTTGCTTTCTAGACATGAATGAGACGCCTTACTGGATATACTCCAGGAAGGCCAGAGAAGCTGGTTTCTAATCCATACGGAACAATTCACTGGTGAATTTCTTTCAGGATAGCCCATGATTTATCTAGAATATCATCTTTACATATCTGGATCCTTCAAACTAGACAAAGGGAAAATACGGGCTTCAAGCCTCAGTTAGAAATAAGGAATGGTGCCATGCTGACAACTGGTGGTCCCTGACCTGTATGTTCTGAGATTAGAACACAGTGTGGTGGATGACCAATTCATGCGTTGAACAAAAGAAGACATCCTACAGGGCAGTGTAGCTGTTCGTTACAGGTATGGCACTTAGGGCTAAGTGCCATAAGGACTACAAGAAAAAAACTCGTCTTTGCTGCAAACCTCAGCATTTCAGTGTTTTGGCTTGCTGCGCCTCAGACAGAATGGTTGGGAGCAGTGGTACAGGTCCCTTGCCTGTGAGGGAAGCTGGTTCCTAGTAGTCACGTTGCGGATGTTTTCTCCTCTCGGGTGGGGGTGCGGCAGACATCCTGCTCTTCCGGAAAGGGAGAAACGCAGGTGCCAAACCCTTGCCCTCAGCGTCACCGTCACCTACGAGCTTGTTAGAAGCACAGAATCCAGGCCCCACCCAGAACTACTGAATACCAGCCTGCATTTAACAAGATCCACAAGAGAGGCATACCCATATTAAAGTTGGAGAGGCACCAAGCTGTCATCGTCTTCTCCGCAGCTAATGAAAACGAAGCAAAGATTCATCCCGAGCCGACTCTGCCTCAGTCACCTGGATATCACATGAGCTCATTTAATCCTCCCCATAACCTGCAAATGAGACTGAGGGTCAGAGTGGTCTAGCACCCAAGGTTCCATAAAAGAGCATGACCAAGGCTCACTGGAGCCCAGACTTCCAAAAAAGAAGGCCCCTGAGCACAGCATGGCACCACCGCAGCCCAAACCGTGGGCCTCGAGGGTAGGCCAGACTCCCCACACAGAGTTCACACCATTCGACAGATGCCCACAGCAGACCACATGGCAATATGAGAAGGAAGTTCTGATTGTGGAATCTCTGAATTTTGAGATTTAAAGAAAAAAATCTGTTTTCGCGGGATGGTTAAAACAGTTCTACCAAGGAGTAAAGAGAGGGCATCTCAAGGCCCCTTCTGGACTAAGAATTTAATGCCTACTTATTGAGAAATGCTCCGTGCATTTGCTCAGCCCTACGTCAAGATGAAGTTCTCTGTGCCCTAGAAGCTTAGGTTCTAAAAAGGCCACAGAAATGGGTGAGACCAAAAAAATGCCAGAACAATGCAACGGCCTTAATCAGACTGTCTTTGCTTTGCCTTGCTTACAAGTCACTGACTTTAAACTGAATACGGTGTCATGTCTTTATGTTTCTTGAAGCTTTTTTTTTTTTTTTTACAAAAGATCATATAAAGATTTTCTAACATGGTAAGACTTTTATATTGTATTTTTCTTAAACTGGAGTGTGGTACATTTACCCTCCATCAGATGATTGCTTATAACTCACCTTGCTTTATTAAGAATACCGCTAGAGGCTTCTATGTCCCTACTAAAAAAAAATACATTTTCAGGCCCATTCAAACCAACGAAAATCCAAGATTTCAGAGCACAAGATAATGAAAATTCTCTCTATCCGTGTCTTTTACTACTTTTAATCTGTTAACAGTCCCTAAGTGTGTCAGATGAAAGGTACTGTCGCGGGAATTGACATCGTTAACAGCATTCCATACGGGTAAGTCTTGATTGTTCCAATTTCTCAAAAAGTTGGACACATTTACCGCCTCTATGACATCTCTAGGGTGTGTGGAAGAAATAAAAAAGAGGCCTGTACAATGTATTTCTCAAAATATACACACAAATAGTTTGCACATACAAACAGGGAAACCTTATAAATAATGTATGGGGAGCAATGTAATGTCGGTAACGGAACTACTCATTTCGAAAGACAACACTGTCACCAAGTGTCCCCTCACCAAAACTGACTGGGAATTTTTAGGGGCCACCAAACCAGAGGTGGAGATTTTTAGGCACATTCTTGCCAGAAAAGAGAGCCTAGGGCTTAAACCACTCAACTTGTTGGCACGAATGCCAGGGCAACCCAAGCAAGTGGATATACAAGCCTACGTAACGCTTGGAAGTAGGAAGCTTTGGGGGACTACACCTGGACTGGTACTGGCCTCCCTCCCCAAAGGGACAAGGAGAGCAGAAACCTGGATGGAGTCAAGAGAGAGAAAAAAGAAAGGCAAGGCCGGGTATGGAGCAACGTGTGGATCCAGGAACATGTGTCTCAGAACTGCCGGGGCTCTGCAGACCAGCTGCATCCCCATTCTCCTTGACCCTCATTGGTATAATGAACTCAGGGTGGGCGCATCCCGGCTGCCAAGTCACTTCCACCTGTCCATGGAGTTGACAGTTACTTGCTCACAGTGAACCAACCTCTCTGGACCTAACAGCTACTGCAGGAGGCGGTAGTGGAGAACAAGGTGACGACAACGACCAGATGCGAAAGAGGAAGAGACGTCCAGTGGACCGACTGGGTGGACTGATGGTGTGGGGTTAAGTCTGCAGAGCTAAAGGGCCCAGAGGTAGAAAAGGGAAGGGGAACCATGAGGATATGGTCAAGCCCCATCGTATGGATAGTTCATCCATATGTTGTATGCAAATTCCATTCAATTTGCTCTGAGTGAACAAGAGAGAACAAAATTATCCTTTAAACCATGTCAGTGACTTTATTTACCATCTCATTTGATGAGCTCATAGCCCAGGGTCAGAGGGAAATGGGAGCTGTGAGTCTGCCATCTCTCAGGAAGTCTCAGGCCTCAGAGGCCCCTCAGAGCCAAACTACCTCACCTTTTGCACTTTTCAAGCAACCTTATTCCTAAGCGCGAGTCACCCTCTTCATCAGGTTCTCCAAGAAACAGCAATCTCTCCCAATGAGAGAGGGAAAATGGGCTACTTTGGCTTGCTGAGGCACAATAGGTAGTTCTCCAAAATGGTACCTGCCTGGGGCATTTTTCAAGAAAATTAAGCATCAGTGGTGATTTGTTTGTCTTCACATAACGTATGACCCAGATGTGCTGAGAAATTAAGAAAAGGACGAACGAATCAAGGGCAGCTGATCCAAGGAGGCAAGGGGCAACTTCCACAGCCTACGTGGAAAGCTAGAGGGAGGGACCATCCAGCTGGTGGGAGCTGAAGACAGGGGCCAGTCCTCCTTGGGCTCGGGATGCCACCCCCTCTTCCTACATCTTCACGCTCTCCTTCTCTTTTGGCCCCTCCCAGCCATATTAAAGAGCCACAAGGAAATGCTCTCCTCCATTCCATTCTCCTGTCCTCCTATCCACCCCTCCCTTCTTTCCCTTTGCCATCAATTTCTTGACTTGCCCCCCATTTCTCCCCTCCCATCTACACTGCGATCTGGTTTCTGCCCCACTACTCTCGTGAAACTGATCTCCTTGAAGCCCCCAATGATTTCTCCGTTGACAAGTCCAGGGGACTACTTCTCAATCCTTATCTTTGTGACCGCCAAGCCGAGTTAGATCTTAAACAACGTCTCTGTCTTGAAAATCTCTTCCCTTGGCTTCCGTGCCACCTTTCCTTTTCTTTTCATGAGACTGATCACAACCAGTGCTGCAGATTCCATCGAATTAAGGAATGCTGTTGCCTACATGTGTGAATGAGCTGTGAGTAAAGCACTGAAGTAGAGGACACCTAAAGTGAAACGTCTTCATGAATGTCCACGTGGCTGAGCAGCAAGTTAACCTTTCATACATGTGCTAAAGAAGAAGAGTTGGGTTTTACTTTATTTACTTTTCCCTGGGCTGTGCTGAATGACTATCATCTACAAGTTCAGCCTACTTTTTGCTGAGGATTAATGCACTGGGAGAGCTGAGAGAAAACTGAACAATAGAGCTGTCTTTTTCTTGACCAGTTCACCTTAGTTTCCCAAACTCTAAGTCTTTCCCGAATTCTTTCTCCTTTTTATTGTAGTAAAATGAACATGACACAACATCCACCATTTGGATCATTTTACAATTCACTATACCATTCAGTGGAATTTACTACTGTCACAATGTTGTGCAACTATCACCACTGCCGAGCTGCAAAACATCTTCATCAACCAAGAGGAAACCTACACCCATTTTAAGGAGTCATTCCCTATTTCCCTCTCTTCCAAACCCCTGGCAACCACTGATGTAGAATCTTTTCTGTGTGTATGGATTTGCCACCGCTGGACATTTCATATAAATGGAACCATACAGTATGTAGCCTTTCATGCCTGACTTCTTTCACTTAGTTGCATCCATCATGTAGCATGTATCAGAAATCCACTCACTGTTATGGCTGAATCCTTCATACCCTTTGAATACAAAATTAAAAATACGTTGAGAGTGAAGCTCTGTTTTAATGGCACATCTATTAGGCCAATTCATTGAAAGAAGCTGAAGATGGAGATATTGTTGTGAAATGATAATCGTTGAGAAGCCTCAGCCAATTCGATAATGAAAAGTTTGGGAAATGTTGCAAAAAATTATCTGCTTTATATTAAAAGCCTATTTAACAAGGATGCAGGAGATTGTCTTTTTCTTGCAGGTAACTTAAATGAGGCAGAAAGAAATAACTGCCCTTTAAAACACATTTTGAAAGGATTCTCTTTATTCTTAATAGACGAATGGGAGTACAGGAAGTTCACATCCAATATGGACTCCCTGTCCAAACACTGTTTATCGTTCTAGCCACCACTATCGAATTATATTTCTTGAGGGTAAGGCAGCTCAATTCCTGCATATTACTTTCTAAAATTCATCCATCAAATCCATTAATACAGTATAAACAAGAGTTGTTCATGTTTAAGTGCACTTCAAATATCAGGTATAAAGAACCCTCAGTAAGAAAAAGAATCCTATATCTCTTGCCAGAATGTGGTCAGCTCTGGGGTGCTCTGCTAGCTGAAAGACACATTCATTATTAAGAGGACAGAGGCTGTTTAAGAGGGATGAGAGCCAAAAAGTTTTAACTACATATATGTGTTAAGAACAGTGGTAGGTTATCTCATATTCTATATCAGTCAAGGCTCACCATTTTACATACGTGAAAAGCAAAGTTAAAAGTGTATTAGTAGGGCTTCCCTGTTGGCGCAGTGGTTAAGGATCCACCTGCCAGTGCACGGGACACGCGTTTGAGCCCTGGTCCGGGAAGATCCCACATGCCGCGGAGCAACTAAGACCATGTGCCACAACTACTGAGCTGCGTGCTAGAGCCCGTGAACCACAACTACTGAAGCCCACGCACCTAGACCCCGTGCTCAGCAACAACGAGAAGCCACCACAATGAGAAGCCCGCGTACTGCAACAAAGAGTAGCCCCCGCTCACCGCAACTAGGGAAAGCCCGTGCACAGCAACGAAGAGCCAAAGATAAATAATTAAATACGTCTATTTTAAAAAAAAGTGTTTCAGTAACTTACTACAAGACACGTAATCAGTAAACGTGAGCAGGAATTCAATCCCAAATCTGTCACACTGAAGTTTAAGCTAATACTTGAGATTAATAAAAACAGCACTAAATTAAAAGTTCAGAGATATTTTTTATTTCATACTTTCACTAATGCTCTTTGGAGATAAATCATTTCATTTATATGGGCCTTAGTTTCCACAACTATAATAGTTGGAAGCTTGACTAGATGATCTGTATGTCGTCTTCCAATTCTAAAATGTTCCACTAATTTGGATTGCTACAATAATTGCCCTTGCAATACATGCGTGCTGCCACCAAGTAGCAGTAGAGACTACTAGTTCCTTTTTTATCCCTAGTGGGGGTGCATTTTCACAGCACACTTATCCGTCAATAGTACAACCTGTTAGTATAACTATAAGATAACAAAATAATCTGGTATTCTTTCATGTAAAAGAGAAGCTTTACATTGTGTCTGTGAATCGTACCAGAGTCACCTGTAGGTTTTTAAATAAGGAGGAAATCCTGAACCCATTGAATGAGAATCTTCAGAGACAGGACTTGGGCATCTAGAATATTGGGCTCCCATCACTTGTATATTTTATTTCATTTTATTTTTGCCTATGTACAATATTTGTCACATCCTTTTGAATCTTTAAAACTTTCTTTTTGTTTTAAATTTTAGAATATTCCATAATCTTCACCTACTTTTCATAAGGTGTTACCTGTTATGTTTATTCGATCTTGTGCTTCTCCTGGTTAAGACTTCTTTCTTTCCTTTTTTTTTTTTCGGGGCCCTGCCTCATGTCTTGCAGGATCTTAGTTCCCTGACCTGGGATTGGACCCCAGGGCCCCAGCAGTGAAAGCGCCATGTTCTAAACACTGGACCACCAGGGAAGTCCCAAGATTTCAGTTTTAAATGACTTTTCTCCCACTCTAATTCATTCCTGGGATCAGTTTCATGTTTGGACATTAAAGCAACCTTGCATTGCCAGAATAAAGCTACTTTGATTCTGATATATGATTGTTTTACATACCATGGATATAGTTTGTGCTTCTCTTTACACATTTTGCATGCATGTTCAAAGGAGAAACTGGCCTGTGATTCTATTCTTGTAATATTCTTTACAGATTTTTTTTAAGATTCTATACTTTATTTCTTATTTATTTATTTTTGGCTGCATTGGGTCTTCATTGCTGCATGCGAGCTTTCTCTAGTTTCGGCGAGCGGGGATCTATCCTCTGTTGTGGTGAGTGGGCTTCTCATTGCAGCCTTCTGACCCCATGGGCTTCTGACCCCATTCGTCGGTGCTACTTCAGTTCCTTACCCCTTCCCTTCTGACCCTGGGCGGTGAAATCCTCTTTCTGTGGCTGGCCTGCGGCAGAAAGTCAATGAGGCAAGAGTAGGCTTGGAGTATCCAAGGAGCAGAAAGGATGTCAGCACGTGGAAAACAGAGCGAGCAAATTGGAGAGGGGAAGGAAACAGTCAGAGAGGAAACAGACACCCAGATTTCTAGGTCTGTGGAGGCACTCTGAGGACTTTGCATTTTCTGTGAAGAAGCCATTGAAGAAATTTGCGTGACATGATCTGACTTATGTTTTAACAAGATCTCTCTGGATGCCATGCTGATTAGAGACTGTAGGAGAGCAAGGACAAGCCCCAGAAGACCAACAGTTGATTCAAAGAACGGATTACTCAAACATGGTCCCCCTCCTCAGTGAAGACGCAGAGCAGGAATTGGCAAATAATGGCCACGAATCAAATCAGGCTCTCAGCCTGGATCTGTGGGACTGTGAGCTAATAATGGTTCTCACGTTTAGAAAGCTTGTTGAAGAGGAAAGAGGAGGAGAAGCTACAGAAACTGTATATGGCCCGCAAAGCCTAAGATATTTAAAATGCAGAAAATGCTTTCCAACACCTGACATAAAGCATGTGGCTGGTAGGAGGCCTCAACCAAATTTGGAAGAGGAATACATGAGTCAGTTAGTTCCTGAAAACACTGTAAAGTGATAGGTGTCAAGAAACATTTACCCCTTCACCCTTAACCTTCACAAATGATGCCAGTTCCATTGAGCTGTTGAAAAATACATTCTGGCTTTCAAAAAAATAACCCAGAGGGCATTTTCTCACATAGGCAAGGTCATAACTGTCAAGTAAAGTTGAAATAGCAACAAATCAAATAATAACAAAAAACATTTTTACTGATTTTTAAATCTTACAAAGCATTTTCATGTTCATTATCTAATTTAATCCTCAAATCAACGTCATGAGATAGTTATAATTTCCCCATTAGAAGTGACCACATAGGAAATCCTTAGTGATTGCTCAAGAAAAGCTGAAATCTTGAGTGTTACATCTATTAATGCCATGGTTGGGTGTTTTCCCGTGGGAACATTGGATGCTAAAATCCACAGGGATTTTCAGCTCAAGATGGCAGACTAGGAAATATATTTACTTTCTGTTCCTCCTGAAACCATATCTAAATAAAACTGTAGAAATACCAAAATTAATCAACCAATAAAAGCCAAGATATTTTGGAAGTCATCAACCACAGAAAGATTTCAACACATTTCGAGAAGGCAAACAATGAAATGGAGGAGCCATGAATAAAATAATGAAGAAAAAAAGGCTGAGCCTAAGTAAGGTCTGCACAAAGTCACTCGGCTTTTGCTGAGCTCTGGTTATAGTCAAGGGCAGAGGAAAGAAGAGGGGCTGAAAACAAGGAGACAAACGTCATTTTAGGAAAAACACTTCATTTAATGAGCTCCAGGGAACACTCAGCCTGCTGCCATACTAACTCATGAATTACAATGGATTGTTGGTAAGCAAGACAAGAAAACAGGGAAGAAACAAAAGAAACAAAAATCAAGACACTGTTTCTAACTGAACTCTTCTCAAATGGGATCGAGGAATTATGGTTCAATGCCACAGCTGTAAATCATTTCTGCTCTTGGAGAGGTTACAAAGGGCTTATAATATTTCCCTTTTTTTAGACAGAATTTAGGTCTGAGCAAAAGGTTTTGTGTCCTCCCACCCCAAAATTTATTGGGGATGGAAGCCCAGATTTGCTGGGACATACCATAAAAAGAATCTCATGAGCAGAGGGTCAAACTGATTTTGAAATATATGAATTAGGCCCAGTGTGTGTTTCAACAGGTTTTTATATATATATATACATTTTTACTGATCTATATGATTTGGGGTTCTGAAACTTCTACATGTCTCATGCGTGATACATAACAGACAATGTCAGCCCCAGGAGGGAGAAAACACTCCAATGAAGCAAGCCAAAGAAACAAGTTTTAAGCAAGGTCAAGTGATGTGTGGACCAGGATTGTTCAATTCCTACCTGTCATGCTGAAGCTTCCAGCTCCTGAATAATAACACATGCTTCCCTTGTCCTAGACAGCCAAGAGTACATCTCCTCCCTTGGGCATAAGAATCCCTAGAGTTACATATGTGTAGTAAAGAGTGGACCCAGCTGTCATACTCACAATGAACAAATTGTGTTGATCGTACTTTATACCAATATATCGCTCCACGCTGAAGTTGCAATAAATGATATATTTGCTTTCTAGACATGAATGAGACGCCTTACTGGATATACTCCAGGAAGGCCAGAGAAGCTGGCTTCCAATCCATACGGAACAATTCACTGGTGAATTTCTTTCAGGATAGCCCATGATTTATCTAGAATATCATCTTTACATATCTGGATCCTTCAAACTAGACAAAGGGAAAATACGGGCTTCAAGCCTCAGTTAGAAATATGGAATGGTGCCATGCTGACAACTGGTGGTCCCTGACCTGTATCTTCTGAGATTAGAACACAGTGTGGTGGATGACCAATTCAGGCGTTGAACAAAAGAAGACCTCCTACAGGGCAGTGTAGCTGTTTGTTACAGGTATGGCACTTAGGGCTAAGTACCATAAGGACTACAAGACAAAAAAAAACAAGTAACACATGAAGCATATACGATAAGGAGGCACCACAGTCCAGAGCACAAGCTCTGGAACCACACAGGCTTGGATCGAATCCCGGCTAAGCCACTACCATCTATATACCCTGAAGGACAGGCCAAGGTTTAAATGTTCTTTTACCAAATTGCAAGAAAGAAGTGAAGAAAGAACCTATCGGCCAGGAAGGGACATCGTGGGGTGCAGCATTTCAGTCGGATCAGGGCTCTGCATCTCCTGCTCAGAAATCTTGGCCACCTGGCTCATGGTGATGCTGGCAGCTGAGCAGCCCTGGAGAAGGCGATCCTGTCTCCAGGTCTCGCAGAGGAGCTGGGGAGGTCTCCGGACGAGGTGGCCCACACCCTGGTAAGCTCTGGCTGCCTCCTGCCCTCAGGTCTGAGCAGGCTCTGGCCTCTGGGCCCCGTGGTGGGGAAGGCCTGGCCGATACATACGCAGGGCTGAGGGGCCTGCAGAGCCAGTCCCTAGGCAGGGTGAGCTCTGGAGGAGGCTTCCACAGTCTCCAACAGTCTCCGCATGGTGGCCCAGCTGGTGCCAAACACCTGCCACCCACAGCCAGACGTCCCAGCCACTAGAAAGTCCAGAAGGGGCCCCGCCCTTTGCCTTTGGGCCGGGGTTAAGCCACCAGCTGGGCTTGCATGTGACCCCTGCCTCACCCCCTGCCCCGCCCGCTCTTTCTCTGTGACACTTACAATGGATATGTCATAAAGCCAGGCAGAACCAGTGCTATAAATTCAGAGGAGTTAGAAACTAGGAAGAGCCTCTCCCACTTTCACTCTCTGCTCTCAGATCAGGCAGGCAGTACCTCTAATATGGAAGCTATGGACACCACACCTCCTTCACACGCTGTCCTCTTCCATTCTGCTCCTGTTTTCCCCAGCACCCCATTTACGGCTTTGGCGGGCATCGGTGCTTCAGCAGGAAGCACGTCAGACCCCGAACCTATGGACACCACACCTCCTTCACACGCTGTCATCTTCCATTCTGCTCCTGTTTTCCCCAGCACCCCATTCACTGCTTTGGCGGGCATCGGTGCTTCAGCAGGAAGCACGTCAGACCCCGAACCTATGGACACCACACCTCCTTCACACGCTGTCATCTTCCATTCTGCTCCTGTTTTCCCCAGCACCCCATTCACTGCTTTGGCGGGCATCGGTGCTTCAGCAGGAAGCGCGTCAGACCCCGAACCTATGGACACCACACCTCCTTCACACGCTGTCATCTTCCATTCTGCTCCTGTTTTCCCCAGCACCCCATTTACAGCTTTGGCGGGTATCGGTGCTTCAGCAGGAAGCGCGTCAGACCCCGAACCTATGGACACCACACCTCCTTCACACGCTGTCATCTTCCATTCTGCTCCTGTTTTCCCCAACTCCAGCCTGAGAATGTGCCGAGGCCTGTAGCCTAGTTACGCCAGCTCAGAACAATGATGAGCACACCTTTTTCCAATCACCTTTCCTCACGCTCCCCATGCCTCATACTGCCCTGCTTCTTTACTCTTTATCCCACAGATACCCAAAGCCCCTTGCCTTTGGGGAGGCGGATTTGAGACCTATTGTCACGTCACGTCCTCGCTTGGCTGCCCTGTGAATAAACCTCCTCTTTGCTGCAAACCTCAGCATTTCAGTGTTTTGGCTTGCTGCGCCTCAGACAGAATGGTTGGGAGCAGTGGTACAGGTCCCTTGCCTGTGAGGGAAGCTGGTTCCTAGTAGTCACGTTGCGGATGTTTTCTCCTCTCGGGTGGGGGTGCGGCAGACATCCTGCTCTTCCGGAAAGGGAGAAACGCAGGTGCCAAACCCTTGCCCTCAGCGTCACTGTCACCTACGAGCTTGTTAGAAGCACAGAATCCAGGCCCCACCCAGAACTACTGAATACCAGCCTGCATTTAACAAGATCCACAAGAGAGGCATACCCATATTCAAGTTGGAGAGGCACCAATCTGTCATCGTCTTCTCCGCAGCTAATGAAAACGAAGCAAAGATTCATCCCGAGCTGACTCTGCCTCAGTCACCTGGATATCACATGAGCTCATTTAATCCTCCCCATAACCTGCAAATGAGACTGAGGGTCAGAGTGGTCTAGCACCCAAGGTTCCATAAAAGAGCATGACCAAGGCTCACTGGAGCCCAGACTTCCAAAAAAGAAGGCCCCTGAGCACAGCATGGCACCACCGCAGCCCAAACCGTGGGCCTCGAGGGTAGGCCAGACTCCCCACGCAGAGTTCACACCATTCGACAGATGCCCACAGCAGACCACATGGCAATATGAGAAGGAAGTTCTGATTGTGGAATCTCTGAATTTTGAGATTTAAAGAAAAAAATCTGTTTTCGCGGGATGGTTAAAACAGTTCTACCAAGGAGTAAAGAGAGGGCATCTCAAGGCCCCTTCTGGACTAAGAATTTAATGCCTACTTATTGAGAAATGCTCCGTGCATTTGCTCAGCCCTACGTCAAGATGAAGTTCTCTGTGCCCTAGAAGCTTAGGTTCTAAAAAGGCCACAGAAATGGGTGAGACCTAAAAAATGCCAGAACAATGCAACGGCCTTAATCAGACTGTCTTTGCTTTGCCTTGCTTACAAGTCACTGACTTTAAACTGAATATGGTGTCATGTCTTTATGTTTCTTGAAGCTTTTTTTTTTTTTACAAAAGATCATATAAAGATTTTCTTCCATGGTAAGACTTTTATATTGTATTTTTCTTAAACTGGAGTGTGGTACATTTACCCTCCATCAGATGATTGCTTATAACTCACCTTGCTTTATTAAGAATACCGCTAGAGGCTTCTATGTCCCTACTAAAAAAAATACATTTTCAGGCCCATTCAAACCAACGAAAATCCAAGATTTCAGAGCACAAGATAATGAAAATTCTCTCTATCTGCATCTTTTACTACTTTTAATCTGTTAACAGTCCCTAAGTGTGTCAGATGAAAGGTACTGTCGCGGGAATTGACATCGTTAACAGCATTCCATACAGGTAAGTCTTGATTGTTCCAATTTCTCAAAAAGTTGGACACATTTACCGCCTCTATGACATCTCTAGGGTGTGTGGAAGAAATAAAAAAGAGGCCTGTACAATGTATTTCTCAAAATATACACACAAATAGTTTGCACATACAAACAGGGAAACCTTATAAATAATGTATGGGGAGCAATGTAATGTCGGTAACGGAACTACTCATTTCGAAAGACAACACTGTCACCAAGTGTCCCCTCACCAAAACTGACTGGGAATTTTTATGGGTCGCCAAACCAGAGGTGGAGATTTACAGGAACCTGAGATGTTTGAAAAATGGTTTTGGACGTCCTCCTCGAGGAACGCACCAAGCGCCATCCCAAATTGCAATAATGGCTCCAGGTTGACTCCTTGTGTCCTCACTCGTTGCAATGTGACATTCCAACTCCTCCCATCAAGAGGCAGAGTTGATCTCCCCTCCCCTGAAGTTAGGTGACTGGCCACGGCCAACAGAAGGCAGCAGAGACGACGGTGTGCCAGCTCAGAGCTAGGCCCCACGCTGCTTCTGCTCTCCCTCTCGGAGCCCTGCTACCCCCAGGAGCACAAGCCCCAGTTACTAGCTGGGGCATGAGAGGCATGTGGCCCCGTCAGGCCCCCGGCCCGGCTACAGCCAGCCCCCAGCTGACCCACAGGGGTAGCAGCAATTCCAGCCATGAGAAGCAGGGTTGTGAGGAAGAATTAAGAGCATAAGCGTATGCTATAATTTATAAACCACTCTGTCAACCTACGACATTATTTTTCAAAAGCATTTTTGTTATTTTGAATCCCTGCGTGGACATATTGAAAACAGCACTCCAATGATTGCTGGAGAGCAAAGGACGCAACCTGAAATTGAGAGTAAAATATATTAGTTTATCCAGATTCACATATTTGTATAAATTACTAGAAAATCATCTGAAGAAAAACAGACCCCAAAGAAAAAACAGTCCAGGGTCAGCTGGGGAGTGGCTGTGTTTGGGAAAGTGGTCACACCGGGGACTCTCCAACAGGAATGGTAATGTTTCACTTCACACACTGGCTGGAGGACACAGGAGTGTCTGCGATGTTATAATGTGAGCACGTTGCATGTAAAAGCCACTGCCGACCACATCTAGGGGATCTGATGCGTGGCAGCTGGTAGTGGGTGGAGGCATCCAGAAGGTGGTGGTAGAAGAGGAACGTTGTACACGTAACGCCTAAGGCCTGACCAGAGGACGACCACTGTTCTAGAAACTGGACACAAATCCAACTTCTACGGCCAATCTTAGAAGACAAACTGAGGCATATTTAAAGTTTTAACACTTTATGTGAGCAAAAATAGATTCAATTCAGGCACCACAAAGCGGAAGAGGTGAGGAGCACTCCAGCCACAGGAGCTGCAGAGATGTTTATTTTAAAAGGGCAGAAGCAAAGCAAGGAAATGACTGATTTGCTATGGCTTTAACGCCTAGTTGGTGGTTTGTGACTGGTTGTCCTCAGCGGTTTTCGTCACCCTGAGGCGTTGACAGGCTTAGATTTTGGTTGGTTTACGTAAGCAGCCGCATCACTAGAGCCACTGCGGTCTAACGGCCTCCTTGCAGGGTTAATTTACTGACACCAATCGTCTGAGTCCTTCCTCTCACTCAGTCACTTCACTTCCTACGCCTCAGTTTCTCCTCTGTAAAGTGGATATTCAGTAGTAAATTCTCGGAGTTGTCAGTACAAATAAATAAACAAAGTGATTATTAGTAACCACGATCATGTCCTGAATGCACGGAACACGTCACCGTTTGCCAACCACCGTGTCAAGTCAGCAGAACCTACAGAAATTAAGGGCTCTCCGCAGAAATTCACACACCCGCGCACCAGGTAACGGACCACAGGCAAACGTTCACTCAGCCTTTCCTGTGTCCCTCACGAAGTGCACACTCTCTCCTGGGCGGCGCGAGCACAGACACTTAGTGGGAGTTTACTTTTAAAATGCGCTGATACAATCATGTCTCACTTTTGTTTGGATCAGTCAGCAAACGCGTTTTCGAAACCCCAAATTCTCCACACCGCCTACCTTTCGCGCCGTCCTAGTCTCGAAGCTTCCACCACTGCTCCTCAAGCCGGGTCCCCTTGGGAGGCGGGGCTGCGTGCTGGCGCACAGGGCGCGCGCTGACGTCCTCGAGCCCCGCCCCCAAGGTCCCGCCCGGAAGGTTAAACCGCCGCGCCGCGTCTCGCGGGGCGTTGAGGCCGGCGCCAACAGCCGGCGATGCGGGGTCAGGGGGTCGTGGCCCTGCGTCTTCCGCCTGCTACGTGGGTCCTGCCCACGCTGCGGCGCCGCAGCCGCCGGGCGGTGGGCACCCGAGGGTCCGGGAGGCGAGCAGGGACCGCCAGGCGGCTGTGGGCATCGTGTCCGCAGCCAGCGTCCCCGAGGCCACGCTCCGGCCATGATCACTCGGTGAAGCTGCGCCGCGACAGCGTGGCCGACTTCTGGCGCTGTGAGGAGCTGTGTGCGCTGCAGGACTCGCTGCCTCTGCCCGCCGTTCGCGCTTCCCTGCGGGAGGGCTGCTGGACTTCAACGCCGACCGCCTCCGTGGGGTTGACTGGACGCCGCTCATGAGCACCCTCTGCCCGTGATCTGTATCCAGAGTTTCTTCCAGCCACGGCTTGGCGAGACAGGTTTGTAGTTCCCGCTTCCAGGGGCCCTCATGTGGGCGCTGAGAAGCGGGGTTTTAGATGGTGCAAGGTGGAGGGTGGGCACTAGAACCGGTGCCCAGTGCCCGGGTGTGCGTGCACTAGACGGGGCGTGCGGCTTAGGACCCCTGCCAGCTCGGTGACCCCGGCCGAGTGCTTTAAGGCTTCTAGGTCTCAGTGTTCTCATCTGTTGCATGGGCTTAACAGGACCCACTCTCTGTGGAGGTTACAAGGTCTCACTCTGTTAATGCTTGTAGACTGTACAATGTAGAACACTTAGCACAGTTTGGAGCGTCGTTAATGGTTGCACAGATGTTACCTGGTGTGTTGAATGACTTTGCCTGGTACAGACCAAAGCGATTAGGAAATTGATATATCCCAGCTTCATTTCCTTTCCATTCAAACAGGGCTCAGGAAAAAGAAATTTTTTTTCAATAGTATCCTATAGTGGAAAGAGCACCAGTGTGAAGGCAGCTTAGAGTTTGAATTCCAGGGCCTATGCTCTCTGTGGCCTGGGCAGGTTTCTTTTGCGCTACAATCCCCACACTTGTAAAATGACATTAAAAACCACTCTTTCTGTGGGTTCTTAGAATTAATTAAGCAGGTTATGTGTGTAAAGTATCCTGGTACTTGAATGAGTTGTCAGAACCAAGGGCTGCTGGAGACGACGCTTCTGCCCTAGGTAAGCTCCCCTTCTACTGGGTGGCAAGTAAACACAAGCACAGTAGTCAGTGTTCTGGAAGAAGTGAGTTCTGGTGCTACAAAGCATAGAATCTCTTTTTTCTTTAATTTAATTTTTATTTTATATTGGAGTATAGTTGATTTACAATATTGTGTTAGTTTCAGGTGTACAGCAAAGTGATTCAGTTATACATATATCCATTCCTTTTCAGATTCTTTTCCCGTACAGTTTGTTACAGGATACGGAGTAGAGTTCCCTGTGCTATGCAGTAGGTCCTTGTTGATTATCTATTTTATATATAGTCGTGTGTATATGTTATTCCCAAACTCCTAATGTATCCCTCCCCGCCATCTTTCCCCTTTGCAGAGCACAGAATCTTGGAAGGGAAAGTTCAGGGTAGGCTCTTGGAGGAGGTGCCATCCTTTCTAAGGATATGTAGAAGCTCCTGGGGTGGCAGGAGGGAGCAGTGTGTGTCAAAGTTTGAGAAATATAAAAAAATATGGCAAAACTCAGGTACAGGACTGGAACTCAGGGTTTGGGAAAGCAATGAGAGTTGATACTGGAAACCTAGTGGGGCCCCACAGAAAGGGGCCTTGTTTGTCATGTCAGAAGTTTGGATGTTTATCCTGAAGGCTGTGGGAAACACCAAAGAACAGTGAAATGGAATTCTGGTTTAGAGGCTCACTGGGACCTCCATGTGGAAGGCAGTTGATTGGGTGCAGCGTGAATTGTAATCAAAGGGTCCCACTTAAGTTATAAAAGGTGGGACTGGATTTTGCAGATCTGAGAGAGAATGGGTGAGGCCTGGTGACCAGTTAGAAAAGGGAGGGCAGCAAGTGTGGGTGACAGTTTACAGCTGCATCTTTTTGTGAGACACAGAGCACAGTAGCGAGGGATTGGAGGTGGGGAGAGGATCTTACTTGATCTTCAGTGCTTTAGAGGGGCCTGGTAGAGGGGCCAGGTCTGGGCCCAAGATACAGATCTGGGCTTTCTGGAAGGACAGGTGTTTGAAGGCATGGGAGAGACTTAGGTTATCCACAAGAATATCCAAAGAGTCATAGGTCTGAGAGTTTTTTAAGTGGGTATATTTGAGGATGTTTATAAGCTGAGAGAAAGTAGCTAGCAGAGGAAGGGTGTGAAGATCTAGGAAAGGAAATGATTGTTCGTTTGTTTTCGAAAAGCTGAATACTTATCGTGTGCCTGGCCCTTTACTAGGATCTGGGGTTCACACCATCTGTTCTCTCTCCTGCAAAGACAGTTCAATTCATCAAATTCATCAAATCAAGTCAGATTCATCAAAACAGTTCAATTCATCAATTCATCAAATCAAGTCAGATTATTCTTTGCATCCCATTCAGGTGTAAGAACTGTTCTGTACCTCTGAAGGGACTTTACTTAAGCAGAGTAATAAGTTAGAAATCAAAAGAAATTAGAGCTGGAAGGGACCTTAAAGGCCACTGTACTTAATTTTGCCACATATTTTACATTGAATGTAACAAAAATTTATTGTTGAGCCCATTCTTTTCAGAGTTCCTTCACTGAACTTCCTTTATGTCTTGCATCCAGTGGGGCTAGCTTGTAGATTTTGGCCTCCTCTTAAATTTGCTTCTTCATCCATATTACATTTTGCCCAGACTATGGCAGAAACTCCTGGGTGGTTTCGCAGCTCCTGGGCTCAGCTCCTCTAAGTTCATCTGCCTACTCGGGTTGAGTGATCTTGTAACATAAAAAGCTATGCTTAAAATAATGCTGCTAATGGCTTGCCCACACAGAGTTAGTGCATACTAGCCACGCAGCGTTTGCCCTGCCTAGAGGCGTGTAGTCTGAACTGTGCTGGGCCAAGCCTCATGGGGCTCTTTTTTTTTTTTTTTTTTTTTTGCGGTACGCGGGCCTCTCACTGTTGTGACCTCTCCAGTTGCGGAGCATAGGCTCCGCACGCACAGGCTCAGCGGCCATGGCTTACGGACTTAGCCGCTCCGTGGCATGTGGGATCTTCCCAGACCGGGGCACGAACCCGTGTCCCCTGCATCGGCAGGCGGACTCTCAACCACTGCGCCACCAGGGAAGCCCCGTCATGGCGTTCTTTGGCCCTGAGGAAGGGGAACTTTCTGGGATCACTCCCTTTGTCTAATTGGTCCTTCAGCAGCGGGGCGCCTTTTTCTAATCAGCGGAGGCACCCTTACTCAGCTAGTGGTAGTCCCAGGCCTCGTCACCTGTGGGATAAAAGCCATGCTCTCTCCCAGGCTTGCTTCTGCCAGCATCTCTATTTGCCTTTGTGTCTCTTCTCACACTTGGACCCCTGGCCTTTAGTCGTCCCCGCCTGAAGTATTTACAGTGCCCAGCAGGAGTCAGGCTTGAGTGTCTTTTCACAGATGTTCCCTCTGCAGTTAATGCACCTCCTACTCCAACTCTGCGTAGCCTCATCTTTCTAGATTCTACTTCAGGGTTCTCATGAAGCTGTCACTTAGATATAACTTTTTGCCTCCATAGGCACCTCTGTGCATAAAGGTTATGTTTATTTATCTCATGTGATTGAAATTTTGAGTTTATACATCTTCCTCCTTAATGAAGGCTTTAAGGGCAGGAGTCGTTTCTAATCCTTAGCACAGAGCAGATGCTTTTTTTCTTTTTATTTAGGTGCTTTTCAATAATGATAAAATGTATGGTTTAAACCACTCATTTTACAATATTTTTGCTTTAGGTTGTGACAGAAATGAAGTTTACAGAAGTCGTGTTCCTGCGATAAGAAATAAAGATGTGACCTTCCAGTTGTGTAAAGCTCATGAAGGCTGTGTAAGTGCATCGGGTGCGCTAAGGAACCTGGAGCTAAGTGGGCTAGTTCTGAGAGAGAGAGACTTAACTATGTTGACAAAATTAAGCCTTCATTGTGTCCTGCCAACCTTTGATAGTTGCTTTTGGGGCAAACTAAAGCAATGAAATTTTAAACTGTTCCTCCCCATTAAAGGGATTGAATATTTGGCCACTTTGGTGAACCTGTGTCTTGCGAATTGTCCAGTTGGAGACGGAGGTTTCGAAAGTGAGTTTCAGTCTTGTTTAAGTCTCTTCCCATCGGACTGGTCTCGTGATTTCCTACACACCATGTCTGTCTACCTTTTCTTGGTGTTGTGCATGCGTGGATTGTCTCCTGTACCTGCTCAAACCTTGGTCCATTCTCATCTGTACCATGGAAGTTTGTCATGCTGGATACTGTCAGAATTAATCTTACTTAAGTTTGTGTTAAGCCACAAACCACACGTTTTGTATATTTCCTGTTTTTTGTGTTTCTTTATATTTTTATGGTTTCTCTTCAAGAAATATTATGGGACGGGAAATAGCAAGATGTAAAGAGCAAAAAAGTCATCATTCTCTTTAAATTGTTAGAACATCTATCTGCAATCATAATTATAATGCACTGTGGTATGTGTTCAAATAGGAAATATATGTAACGTCCCGTAGGAGCAGCAAACTCAGTGGTGTTGGTGAGGGTGTATGATGGACCTAATCACAAAGCAGGTGATTCTTGATTGGGGTCCTGAAACATTAGTGTACGTTCCCTGTGTCCATTAGTGGTCTGAAGGGGTAAGGAAGCCTGCCTTTCAATTTGAGGAAACAGAGGGTTTGAGGTCCTCCCTCTTCTATTGCTCTAGTATACTGCATAGCAGCTAATAAAATACTGGGTTTATAGTTGACATTTAAATCGCTGATTGATCATCAAGGTTGGCATGTATCATTGGAACTGAAAATCGGAAGAGTCTTATGCTCTTTAGGTTTTTCTTTTTTTTCCTTTGTCTCAAAAGTATGTAGTACTTTACTGAGTGGTTGGTAAGAAAGTTTGCAGTATCCAGTGTATTCAGTTTTAGTACTAAATAGAATTAAACTGTTGCTGTAAACTGGAATAACTTTGTTACTGACAAGCTTTAGAATGCATCAGTTCATCAATTACCTGTTTGGGAAGATTGTAGTTAATGATTTTAAGAATGTGGCTGTAAACCTCCAATTGACTCAAGAAAAGCAAATAAGTCAAGATTGACAAACGTATAGGCTCTTCATCTTACTGTGTGTGGGGGTTTTTTTTTTCCTTTTAGTTATTTGGCAAGGTGTAAATAACTCTATCACTCTTAAGACAGTAAACTTCACGGGGTATAATCTGACATGGCAGGGAGCAGATTACTCCTGGCCAGGATCTTAAAGGTGATTTTATGTTTAAACTTTCATGAAAACATATGTGATTGAAGCACATTAATACATTGACACAGATGGCAGTTAATTTTCGTCTTTTGATACCTGTGAGTGCATCTTTCGTTTTGTTGAAAGAATAAGACCAGTTTTCAGTTTGGGATTCTACCATTTAGTAAAGATAGTCCACTTAATTTTAGAAATAGGAGATTTAATATATAATACATAATAATACTTCTATGTATTTTTAGTTACTGAAAACATTGATTGTGATGCTGTGAAGAAACTATGCCTTTATAGTCTTCAAGATTTAAATGAATCAAGTGTCTGTTAGCTGCTGTAGTTTATAAACTAATAAACATCACTACATCGGCAACTTGTAAATACAGTTTTTAAACTAATGCCTTAACAACTTTACAGTGGTTATAATTACTGTATTTAGGCCTAAATTATTTAATAATTTGACATGAAGTCTTTTTAATAGTTTGGTGGTGCAGATCAGGGATAGGTAAACTATGGCTGGTGGGCCAGATCCAGCCCGTCGCCTGATTCTGTAAAGAAAGTTTTTTGGAACATAGTGGAACCCATTGTTTACATGGTAGCTATGGCTACTTTCAGCCTACGCCAGTGGGGTTGAGTAGTTGCAACAGAAACTGTATAGCCCACAAAGCTGGAAATGTTTAAATTTAGATTTTAGAAATTGAAAAATTCTTTGAGCCTATACAGGGCAAGTCCATTGACCCCTCGGGTAGAGAACAGTCAAGAACTTGGGTGCCGAAGCCAAATGGCCTAGGTTCAAATTCCCTTTCTCCCTTTTCATAGCTAGTGACCATGGACAAATCACTTAACGTCTATGCCTCGTTGTGAGGTTTAAATGAACTAATTTGTATAAATAGTGCTTGGCACATACTAAGCACTGTGTAAGTGATTGCTGTTATTTCTGCTTGGAGCTTTTATAAGCCATTGTTAATAGGAAAATGACACTAATGATTTTGCTTTTAGAGTGTCAAAGGCACTTTGAGTCTTTTATGTTTTCAAGAATGTAACAAGACTTTTTTGATTTAAAGTCAGTGTTCCCTGTTACCAAAATTGATTTTATGAATATAAAGAATTGAATGTCTTTAAGACAAGACTTGTGGTTAAATGTCAAACCATTATCTTCCCAAGGCACATCAAACTGGCTGTGCATGGTCCAGGCCTCTGAAGTTTGTGTCCACACCCTAGGTAGCATGTAAGATCCCTTTTGTAAATATAGTTTTAAAAATAATGCCTGGGACTTCCCTGGCGGTCCAGCAGTTAACACTCCGCGCTCCCAATGCAGGGGGCGTGTGTTCGATCCCTGCTCAAGGAACTAGATCCCACATGCAATAAGTAAAAGATCCGGCAGGCCGCAACTAAAGACCTGGCACAGCCAAACACAGCCAAACAAAGAAACAAATAAATAAATAAATACTTTTTAAAAATAAATAAAATTCAATAATGCCTTAGGAGTTAGGAAAAGAAAATATTAGAACCTATTTAGCTTTGTATCATTTAAAAAATATCTGTGTAGTTTATAATGTACCTAAATTATACGTATAGAACTTTGTGTATATAATTTGTTAAAAAATAAGATGCGTATTAAAAAGTTTTCTTATGGGTTGCCCAGTCAGGTGTTTGGAGACCATTGGAGGACAGAATGATGAAATTTAGAGCCTCAGCAATGATAGAATTTAGAATCAATTCCCTGACTTAGAAGATAAGGAAAATAATTCTTAGACTGTAATTGAGTTATCCAACTTTACATAACTGTTCAAAAACAGGTCATCCAGTGGCTGGAATCTAATCACTGACCGACTAGAATGTGGGTCACTGGACTCGTAAAGCAGAACTGACTGTTTAATTTCTCAGCTTGATTCTCCTGGCATATATGCGTGATATGTGTGTGTGTAAATCTCTGACATAATAAGCCATACTCAGTAGGCACATCCTGTTTCCTTATTGAAACATCTTAATTTCGTCCCATTAAATCTTTGAAGTATCAGACTATCAGAAGGCATGAAGAAACCTGGGCTGAGAGTCTTCGTTCCAGGAGACCTGATCTTGACTGTATGCCTGGTTTGAGGCGCATCGCTCTGAACTGCAACAAGCTCATTGGTGACCTGGGTGCTCGTGCTTTTGCAGAATCTCTTAGTGAGGATTTATGGCTTGGAGGTAAATTCTTAAATTGAAAATACTGAATTTTTAATGTAATATATGCTTAGCTTTTGGCATGATACTGTTGTGATAGGACTTTTTTTAAGGCCTCATTTTTCTGATAGCTTTTATGTTGCTTTTAAACTTTCTCTAAGAGTTACATATATTCTTTACAGAAAATACAGAGTAACAAGAGAACAATTACCTATAAATTTAACACCCAGACATAATCACTGTTCATTTTGGTGTATATATTCTCAGTCTTTTTATTGTTTTCTATAAATATATTTGTACACTTAGAGATTACAAAAATAGAATTGTAGTATACTTGCTATTTCATATTCCTGCTTTTTTCACTTAATGAGGTATCATGTAGTGTTCCATCATATTGATGTCCCATAGTTTAATCAATTCTTTGCAATTAGATTGAGACAGTTTGCTTTTCCCTGTCAGAAACAATGTGAATACGTTGTATATACATCTCTGTGTCCATCGGGCTTACTTCTGTAGAATAAGGTACTACAAGTGGAATGACTAAGTGTGACATATTTTTAAGACTTTTCATACACATTGCCAAATTACCACCCAGAAAGGCTATGCCAATTTGTAGTCCACCCCGCCTGCCTCTCACAAACACTGGCTGGTAGCACTTTTTAAAAACTGTAAGACTACAAAAATGAGTACCTCTCCCTTTTTTATGCAAGTGGGATTACTCCAAATTTTATAACTTTTTTCAGTTAATTCAGTATGACCATCTTAGCAAGTCAGTAAATTTGCATCTTTTTTTTTTTTTTTTTTTTTTTTTTTTTGCGGTACGCGGGCCTCTCACTGTTGTGGCCTCTTCCGTTGCGGAGCACAGGCTCCGGACGCGCAGGCTCAGCGGGAATGGCTCACGGGCCCAGCCGCTCCGCGGCATGTGGGATCTTCCCGGACCAGGGCACGAACCCGTGTCCCCTGCATCAGCAGGCGGACTCTCAACCAGTGCGCCACCAGGGAAGCCTTACTGCATCATTTTTTTTGTGACCCTTCAGTGTTCCATTATATGAATATGCCACAGTGCACATAGCTTATCCGATCTTGTATAAAAGGTATGTCCAGTTTTTCAGTTACAAAAAGTACTCTGATATATATCCTTACCTATATCTCTGACTATTTTGGATCAAAAGGGTATAGACATTTTAAAGACTTCTCTTACAGAATCTTGGCTTAATCTGATAGGAGAATAACCACATTTTGTTTTATTTTGTATTCATTTGATTTACTGGTGAGGTTTACTGGCTGTTTGTATTCATTTGGCTAGTTGGTTAATTACACCGGGTGTCCCTTCTTCTGTAGTGACAGTTTGTAAGGGTTGTATCATATGCTGTTAGATCCATATGTCTGACTTGCTATTTCTGTATGTCATGGGGCGTTGAAAGACTCTAGTTATTTTAATGTGATGGTCCACTCAACACTTAAATGACTCATGATAGTTTATGGGAAAAGCAATAATTAGTTGGCTTTTGGTTTTAAATGGAAATAGCCACTCACTGGGAAATAATTACTCTAACTTCAATTCATTTTACTTTAGATCATTCTGTGATGAAAGCCATTATCAAAAAAGTTCTCCAGATGGAAGGAGTGCCAAGTCAGACATACATACATGTTTCAGTTCGCTTGGAAGAATTTCTCTTTAATGGCTTGTTTTTCTTTCTTTCTTAAAAGAAAATTATCAAGGTACTTTCTGCCATCTTAAAACTAAGTTTTTAGTCAAATCAAATGGCTTTTCTGTTTTCAAAAATGTTGTGTGATGCTTTAATTTAGGTTCCCAGAAATGCAGATTGAAAACCTTTTAACTTTTTATTTTCTGGAACATATTATCGTTAGTCACAAATAGTCTTTTTTTTTTTTTGGTGATAAGAATGAATAGCAGGAGCAGCATTTGTGAAACCAAATCTAATATGAAACTGACTCTTTCTTGTGAGTAAATTTGAATTTTGAAACAGCAAAACAATAAGGTTTGATATAAAGCAAAATAAATATTTTATGTTTATGATCTGCCAATTTCCCAGAAAGAGTTTTGTGGTGACTTTAGTTATATACCAGATACATTAAAATCACCAATGGACAACACATCTTTTATTCAGGTTCCCTCTGAAAGTTTTAAAAATTTGTTGACTTAATATCACTGAACGGTTCACTTTAAAATGGTTAAAATGATAAATTTTCTGTTTTGTGCAGTTTACCACAATTTTTTTAAAATGTGTTGTTTGAAGATTTTTGGGTTTTATAAAGGTATTGTATTAGCATAAAAATGAAAAATTTAAAAGACCACCTCTAATTGCATTATCCTATCTAGCAATATTTACATTTTTATTTTCTCTTCCTGCTGTCTGTAAACATAATTCCACATAACTTCAATATAATTTGCCATTCTTTTCATACTAAATTTAAATTCTGTGATTCATAGTTATACTTTTTAACATTGTATTCACAAGGTTTCATTGAGTTGGTCAATTGTTTAAATTGGTGAACAATTGGAAATAACCTAAAATAAACTATTGTAAACATCTTCATAAATACAGCTTTTTTTTTCCTACTTAAAGATGTATGTTTTTGATTCTCTGTTAATCAACTTGCTTGGACAATAGTGTATTAAATAAGTTGTTAAGAGTGTTTATGAAGTCAAAAAAAAGCTTATGATTGTCTGCCAATTGTTATTTCAAGAGAGTGATATTTTAATAATCAAATAGTACATACAAAGAAGTTAAGATTTGTGGTATCACACTAATTAGATATTATTATTAAAAATTTATATCATGTGTACAGTATTCTTCAGATAGCTAAGTTGACTTTTGCTATGATATTAGAAATGGAAATATATATATTAATAAAGCATGTATATTAGGAATTCTGTAAAATTAGTACCTGGTGGTATATAAAAGGGCATCATGGAATGAGAAGAAAACAGTTAAACTTTTTTTTTTTTATTTAGCATGATGAAACAAAGTGGAAATATAACTGAAATATACAAACTCATTGAGCTATTTTAAGAGTAATTTTATTTCTTGGGCTTTTTTTTTCTATTTGCCTCAGTTATTTGGAGACATAGAGGTAAGCCAATCAGTATCTGGGTATATACCTAGATCCTGGTGCGTATAGGGTGAAATAATGGTGTGAATTGTGTCACATTTATATTGTCATTACATATGCCTAAAAACAGATGGGAACTTTTATTAGAAATTTTTTTTATCTCCTAACAAGAAAAGTGTAATTTAAAAAACTTTTAATACAAATGTATTTGCATTCGTTTCTGAAAGTAAAGGAAGCTAACACATACAAACCACATGCATACAAACATTTTTTTTTACCGTAATTAAGTTAAAAAACACAATAAAATAGCACAAAATGAACTGAGCTCCTATATATTTTTAAGAGGCATATAAATCACACAGGATCGTGTGGTGATTATCAATAAGCTACACTCTATGAAATATTTGTCCTATATTACCACATACACTCCATTTTACCCTGCATCCTAATGCTGCTAAACTATAGTAGAAAGCAACAGCATAGCACAGGGAGATCAGCTCAGTGCTTTGCGATGACCTAGAGGGGTGGGATAGGGAGGGTGGGAGGGAGGCTCAAGAGGGAGGGGATATGGGGACATGTGTATGCATATGGCTGATTTGCTTTGTTGTGTAACAGAAACTAACACAGAATTGTGAAGCAATTATACTCCAATAAAGATCTATTAAAATAAATAAATAAAATAACACAAAATATAGTAGCTTTGAAGGATAACTATAACCATTTTAACCTATGATGTTTGTTTTCAGTAAATTCAAATTAAATATTTAAATGTGAATTTTAATATGTGGCTTGTTCTAAATAAAATATTAACACGTAGGTCTAGTTTTTGCAACCAAATATTTCATATAAAGATACTTGCCTCTTTACTACTGAAATACAGGATAAGTCTCCACATTTCACTCTTTTATCCAGTGGGTTTCATTTGTTTTTTTGTGTGATTTCTGTATGAAATCAAAGGAGCAGTGAAGGTTGACAGGCTTATAGGAGAGTAACATTGACTCACCTACCACCCAGCAACTTGCAGCCTTATAACTTTTATTGTTTTTACATAGAAAAATTCATCTTAAATTGAAATTTTGGTCTAATTCTGAAGATTCTGTTTGGCAGAAGTCATGGGTGTATCTGTGTTTCTGTGTCCTTGAGATTCAGAAATGCCAAAGGTGTTCTAAGATTCAGTAAACTTGAGTGCTTCTGCATAATACATAAAATGTATCATACTTCGGGATTATTTTAAAAATTTATTTTTGCATTTCTGCACATCTCAATACTTTTGTTTTAGTTAAAATAACTTGTTACTGTAGAGAACTTATATTTTTTAAAAATGCTGGCTTATGTAAAACCTTTGTACAAAACGATCCTCTTTTTAATGGCCTTGGCATCATTGTCAAGTGCCTGTTTGATTCCTTTCAAAGTGTACACGTGTGACAGTTGCTCTGTAGACCTTTGGTGCATCTTGATTCCTTCTTTTCATGCTTTGTCAAACATAGGCTTGGCCACAGAGCAACCTGTAAGTAATGGAAGGAAACACTCTGCTGGTAAAGAATGTTATGGTCCTGAACCTCTACCACCTGGTGTGTCTGGTTTCCGGCCGTGGCGTACTGCAGAACATGCAAAAAGCAACAGGTAACATGTTTGCATTCCCTGTCTTTTTCAATCATTCAGAGTCCTTTATTTTGGAACTTCTGTTATGTGAGCGGTCTCTGGTGCTTTCTATAGAGGAAAAAAGATAACTCACACATGGCTTCTGCCCAGTGAGCCCTCTAAGGAAGAAAAACAAAAGGTAATTGGGAGTTTCAAGTTGTTTCTCAAGTGTCACAACAGAGCTAACCCCGTGGGAGTCTTGAGGAGACTAAAATTATCACCAATTGTGCATGTGAGAAAAGTTTCATTAAAGGCAGGTGTAGCTGCGTGAAGCCCTGCAGCACAGAAGTAGGAATTTGGATATGTACGAATGGGCAAAAAGACATTTTAGACATGGGAAATAGTTTAATACAGAATGGATGAAAATTATGCATTAGACCTATTCTAAAACAACTGGCTTATTAACTCAGTAAATCAGATTTAGTGAGTCAAACTAGCTTTACCTGATTTCTTATCCAGGGGATAGCTGTTCATAGTAATTTTTGTCACAGAACAGTAAATAAAATGGTTGAACTATAGCTTTAGGCTTGCTAAGTGAAATAGATTGCTCTAGATGATTTTCAAGTGACTGACTTGGTAGTATTCACGAAATTGGGGATTAACAATTGCTTAAGAAAACAAAGAGAATTGATTTTAAATAGTACTTGAAGTAGTTACTGTGTAAAATATCTATTCAGTTGCTCATGTTAAATGGATGTTTGTAATCCCCATTGGACAACCGACTACTTTTTTGCAAATGGTAATGTGAATTGCTGTTGCATAAACTATAGTGTTGAATCCCCAGTCTTTGCACTTGAGTTTAGCAACTTTGTGGTTTCCTGTCTTCTTCCTGAGACACTTAATCTCAGGTCCATCCTCCTCACACAGGGTGGTAAATTAGAGAATGATTAATATCACCATTTAAAAAAGTGAGACTGAAACCTCAAGCATCCTGAACATAGGAACTGAAGGAGCCTCTCAGCAGTTCAGAGAGTTATTACCAAGCCAGTCACCTGAATTCTGTTCAGTTTTCTCCATAGCAGAGCTCTCCAGGTCCTTGTTTTGAGCTTATTTATTTTTATACACAATTCTGTGTGGATACTGTACATAATACTAAATAGTTGTATTAACTGGGTTTAACTGGTGATGTATTTACATGAAGATCTAACTTCGTTTTGTTGATATCTTTTTAGGGGCTTTCCATTCATCAAAGCTCGTGATGTATGTAATCAGTTGCTGGTGTTTAGCTATCATATTTATGATATATAGGACTTGAATTGGGAAAGGTGGATGGTCATTCTCCTTGCTTTTTAAACTGACAGAGCCTTACAAGAAGCATTTCCCTCTCTGAAATAAATCCATGTAAAACATGTTTGGTCGCTCTCCCAATGCAACTGTGTAGTTGTGTGGATTTGGCACACAACTGGCAGCCTTGTGGTAATGCCTGTAAACAAGGAAGCCTGTTTTCCAGTCCGCAAATCAGCTGTTACCCAGTGAAACAAACTTGAGTGCCATTTCTGACCCCTCACATGGAGCTCTCATACTGAAGAATGTTCACATGTTTTCAAGAAACGTTGTTTGCGGGCTATATGTACAAATTCCTGATCTGAAAACCAATATAAAGCAACATCTCCCAAACCTCTGCTCTCTCACCAAGGCCACACACATTCCCTCGCTTATGGCCTCATGGCAAGCTAATACTGTCAGTATCAGATTCTCCTTCCCAGTGGTCCTGGGAGACTGCATAGTTGCTCTGTGAAAGGCACCACTGCTGAGGTTGAGAGAAGAGCATCTTGGGTGTCAGTCCTGCCCTTGCCTGCCCAGAGAGAGAGGTGTGCACCTCGTTCTCCTGTTACGGTTTTCCTGTGCTGCAGGGTTTGCTGCTTGTTGTCAAAATGATGTCCTAGTGACTTGTCTTCTGCGTGGTTATATAATCCCAGCACACTTCTTTATGATCTGTAGACTTTTATGGGGTTGTGGCCAGGTCAGGTTTTAAATGTTTGGAACTGTCCTATTGAACAACATTGCAGTGGCAGTGAATCTTGATGGGAGAATTGTATTACTGTTACCCTAGTTTTGGCTTAAGTGTGGTGAGAAGATGAAATTTTGATGGGTTAGTTTTAGTTGTGTATGTGTATGTGATTTCTTTTTTAAAATTCTAATGTCTATTATTCCCAGCTTAGATATGTTGACTTTCTGATTATTCATCAGTCCCTTTACTGATGTATTTTCCTCTGAAAAACTACATTTTCTTCCAGACTGTTTGTGTCTGATGGTGAAGAATAAATTTTTCATTTGCAGTATAAAGTTGATCTGAGAAAAAATGTTTACCTTGGCTCTTCACTTGGCTTCTGTGAAAGAAACTTAATAAAATAATATGGGCAATTCCCATTACTAATCCTAACCATGTACAACAGAGGTCTGTACAGTAACATAGCAAAAATAAGTTCCTGTAATTTTACTTAGTCATTGCCTGTTTTAGACTAAGGAGCAGTGAGAGACATTTATAAATAATGATACCTCAGATCACTTTTGTTAAATGTCCTCTAATATTTGGATATTTGGATCTGGCTTGTGTTGTCTTTTTTTACAATCTTGTCTTCTTTCTTTGCACTTTAGTGTAACAACTCTGTGATTTCCTATCTTCTTCTTCAGACACTCAGGTCCATCAGAATTTCCTGTGACACTGACAGTAGAGAGTCCTTCCTCCTCAGAAATCGAAGAGGTCAATGATTCCTCAGAAAGTGTTCAGGAAGAGCCAGAGAAAATCCGTTTGAAACAAGAAGCACTGCAGGTACAAAGTTATCACTTTAAAGCTATAGACAAGATTCTTTTTCAAATGGAAGCCTGATTGCAACACGGCACAGCTTGTGTGAGGGTTCTGTTTTCCCCTCCCATCTGCATTGTATCCCCTTGAATGGTTCCTTAAGCTTAGACCAAGGTGAATGGTGGACATTTGAACTCTAAGAAATAAAAATCAAAACATGTCGTTAGTAATATATTTTCCTTTCCTTAGAACCTTAGTAGATTAGATTTAGGGAGAACCTTAGTGATCATACAATAAAGAAATTGAGTTCTGAATGAATATAGTCAGCTGATTCAGTGTTCTTGTTTTACAGATGAGAAAATTGACAGTTCTAGCTGAACTCTGTTTTTATAAGAGGAAAATATGGCCTCATTTTAAATAAAAGTAAAAAAAAAGTTTTGATGTTGATATTCTCCTTTCCTAAAATAAAAAATATCAAGAAGCTACATTCTATTACCAACTAAACCTGATCTCTAATGTCATTCCATACTTTTGTTTGTATGGACAGAAAAGAAAAATTGATTTTCATAAGAAATTTTTGTACCTCAAAAATAATATATTTCTTTTTTTTCAACTTTAATGCAGAGCTGAACATTTCTAGTAAATAAAGGAACACCATTTGGGGGGAACCTTGTCTTTGTGCTACAAAGTTCATGTTTAATTTTTAAAAATTATTTAATGTGATTTTCTTTTCATATGAAACTTGACAGGTTTCAGAACTAATTATTCCATTATTGTAGGACTATGGGAATTACTCTTTGATTTTCAAAAGAGAAAGCTAGATTTTTATTTTTTTAATTAAAATTAATGATAATATAGAGAAATTTTAAGAAAAGAACTTAGAAAATTATGAAATGTTAGAGTAGGAGAAATCTATAGTTCATATAGGGTTACCCCCTTTCGTTTTATAAATGAGCACCTACAATTTGTAGCACGTAGTGGTTTATTAGTAAATGGCAGAGTACGACAAGACCCTAGAGCATCTAACCCGCCTTCCTTGTCATTTTAGATGTGATGTATTCATTTCCTTCACGAATAGACCAGGAGATTGTATTTCTAAAAGCAATGATAGACACTGGGGAAGACCAAGAAGTTTAAACACTGGACCACAGAATAGCAGATTCAGAAGGCACTGAGAACCCTTTTAGCTCTTCTCCGTTTTCACAAGACACTACAATGATGGTATCAAAGGGTTTAAGTATATAAGCCCACAAGAATCAAGAGGTTTCAACATAGTTTTGAAAGACAGAAGACAAGTGGAAGAGTGTGAAACTGAAGCAGTAGAACAGAGGAAAAGCATCACCTAGAATATGTACAGCGACCACCTGCAACTGAGGAGGATTCTGACCCCACCTGCAGAAGTAGGCCCATGCTCAGATGCGCATGTAGGAGAGAGGGTGGAGTTATTTAAAAGTGTGACTGAAATAGGGGAGCTCATTGAAGGGTTGTGTTTGGAGGAATGGACTCCCAGCCCCGCCCTCACACTCCTGAAATGAGATGATTTCATTTTGAAACCAGTGAAACTGGCAAGAACTAGGGCAGCTAGTGTGAGTTTTTACACCCTAGAAAATTGTGTTTGGGGGAGATCCTATTACAGTTACTCCCCGCTTTTTCCTGCATAAGAAACCAATCAATCGTTGACTTCAGGGAGCTTTCTGCACTCATTCTTAAATAGAAAATAACTGTCATTTGCGTGATAGTTGAGTAAAGCTTCCAACGTGAGAGGGGGAAAAAGAGTGAAAACGTATCCTAGTAGGACCAGGGACAATTTAGGGAACAAAATAATTTAAGAAAAAACCCTAATTAGTATCCTGAGAGAGGTTTAAAAAGAGCTATAAAAAAGCTATAAAATAAGATTAGGGTGTTAATTAAAAAGAGAATGGTCAGAAAGCAAGAGAGGTCTCTTGGAAATGAAAATATGGTTGCTGAAATAAATTCAGTAGGAATTTAAAAAATTTCTCAGCATATAAAAAAGAAAGACACAATGGAAAATGTGATAGAAATATGTTAGAGAGGCTGCATCTGGGAGATCCAACATGTTACTATTAGAAACTCCAGACCCAGAACAAAAATGGAAGGAAGCTGTCAAAGGGCAACAAAATTCCCCACAGCTGAAAGTAGACATCAGGCCTCAGATTGAAAACAGTTACGCAAGATGAGCAAGAATAGACTCATACCTAGGCACCCTTCATTGTGAAACTTTAAAATACTGAAAAAATAAAATAGAATAAAATACTGAGAGGATACATCCATTCCAGAGAGAAAAATACTGGCCACCTAAAAAAAGGAGTTAAAATCTGACCTTATCATACTTGTCGTCAGCACCATGGATCCTGGAAGGCATTAGAAAGATACCTCCAAAGTTTTTCAGGCACATAATTTTCACCCTAGGGGTTTGTATCCAGCCAAACTATCAGTCATAAGTGGAGGCTGAAGAAGATATTTTGTACACAAAGAAATTTGAAAATTTGACCTCCTGTGCTACACCTTAAGCTATTTATAGAAATAATCCAGCAAAATGAGGCAATAAACCAAGAAGGAAGGTAATAGGGGATTCGGTGCAGATTGCAGCTAGTCTAGAGTGGAGAGGCTTCTATTGATTGTGTGATTGAGAGCTTAGAAACACCTTGAGGCATATTGTACTTACTTGGTATTAGGCACTGTTGGAAGGGAGGAGGGAGAGGAAGAGGAGAAGGAACTTGAACTCCAGAGGACGAAAGGCTATATGGACATAAACATGAAGCAAACTAAACTATCATTGATTTTTAACGTACTATTGGTGAGGAAGAGAAGAATCCACTTAAACTTGACACTATAGATGTCCCCCTTTTCAGTGACACACAGGGGTAATGACCACCTGTCTAATTTGTCGTCCAAACCAGAACTTGTCCAGACTCCTTACACCTGAGTAGTGTAAGGAGGCGCTCTAATGCTGTGACATCCGGACAACAGGTATAAGCTGGAAGAGCCCAAGGCGGCTTGGGGTATGTGGTCGCCCTGCACAAGGGCAGTGGCGCTGGCACAGTATGGAGCAAGGTGTAGTCTGTACACAGAGACACAGTACATCTGCAGTGGGCAATATTGATTTAATTGTAATAATGGCAATACTGTCTCGGTTTGCAGCTCGTATCGTCAACTTGCATGTAATCACTAATAGCTAAAGTAAACTATACTTAGTGTGTATTAGTATTAAGTTGGTATGTACTGAAATGTATTGTGTACTAGTATGTACTTAGTATATGTTAGGCTCTAAGTGTTTTTGCATATATTAACTCATTTAATCCTCTGAATAGCCTTATGAGGTTGGTGCTAATATCATTCCCACTTTTTTTTTTTTTTTTGGCGGTACACGGGCCTCTCACTGTTATGTCTTCTCCCGTTGCGGAGCACAGGCTCTGGATGCGCAGGCCCAGCGGCCATGGCTCACGGGCTCAGCTGCTCCGCGGCATGTGGGATCCTCCCAGACCGGGGCACGAACCCGTGTCCCCTGCATCGGCAGACGGACTCCGAACCACTGTGCCACCAGGGATGCCCCATTCCCACTTTTGAGAACAGGTAACTAAGACAGGGAAGGAACTTGCCCAGGCTGTACCTATTTTAAGGTTGGATTGAGGCTTTGAGTTGAGGCTCTCTGCCTGTTCTCTTAAACCTTACTCCTTACTGACTCTCGAATAACAGAAGACTTAACTGCACATAGAACAGAATATAAATTTCAACTTTGACAACGTAAAAGCTAGGTTTGGAAGGTAGACAGGAGGTAGAAAAAAGGGAAGATGGTATGAATGTCCTCATTTTACAAAGCGTGACATTGAGAGAGTTTATAGTTGATCAACAATGTAGGTTTTTAAGTATATCACTACAAGTCAAAGAGATCATGAGCAGTGGAATAACTCATGATGACATTACAGAGCAGTGTGGACATAGGAAAGAGTGTAAAGGAACTAAACCTTTACTTATTAGTAAGTTAGAAAGTGAACAGATAATGCCTCCAAATTAGTGAGAAAATAGTCATGTAAGAGTATTACTTGGAAATGGAGAAGAATTCAAATAACAATAGTTGGACCTCCCTGGTGGCGCAGTGGTTAAGAATCTGCCTGCCAAGGCAGGGGACACGGGTTCGAGCCCTGGTCCGGGAAGATCCCACATGCTGCGGAGCAGCGAAGCCCGTGCGCCACAACTAAGGAGTCCACGCTCTAGAGCCTGCGAACCACAACTACTGAGCCCACGTGTCACAACTACTGAAGCCCGTGTGCCTAGATCCTGTGCTCCATAACAAGAGAAGCCACCGCAATGAAGAGTAGCCCCCGCTCGCCGCAACTAGAGAAAGACTGCACGCAGCAACGAAGACCCAACACAGCCAAAAATAAATAAATAGTAATAAAAAAATAAATAAAAAATAACTATTGATGTAAACCTCATGAAAAAGGAAATCCAAACAGCCAGTAAACACAGAAAAGTGTATGACTTCATTAAGTAATAAGAGAAAAGTGAGTCAAAACCAAGGAAACTACATGCCAATTAGATTGACAAATACATAAATATAGTCTGGTAGTATCAGGTATTGTAGACCTGAAGTACTATGAGAATCTTCTACCCTGTTTATACTGGAGTATAAATCGACACAACTACTTTGGAAAGCATTTAGCACTCTCCATCAACTGAAGGTATATAAATAGCCTGTGAGCCAGCAGCCCTCACCCCCGCCCTGTGTAAATGCACCAGAATAACCGGTACAGCAGGATTCCTGTCCATGATTTGCATTAGCACAAACTGAAAACAAACCAAATGTCCATTAAGAGTCAAAAATTAAATAAATTTTGTGTATTCGTACAGTGGGAAAACTATCCAGCAATAAAATTGAATGAACTAGAGCTACAGGCAGCAATGTGGATGAATTTTTTAAACCAACGTTGAGAGAAAGAAATAAGAAAAGACTTCATATACTATGATCCTCTACATAAAGTTAGATGTTGACAAAACTAAACTCTTTTGTTAGGGATGCATGCAGGTTAAAGGAAAGGATTGTCAAGAAGTGAGGATGGTGTTTAACCTGGAAGAGGGAAGGAGCTTGTGATGAGAAAAGGATATGGGGGGGGGGGTTGAGATGCTGACAAGTATCAATACTTTCAGATTCGAGTAGTGTTTATGTAAGTATTCTCTTTTTATTTGTCACATTGACAGTTTTGTTCTGTGCACTTCTCAGTACACATATTGTATTTTACAATTAAAAACCTGCGTAAAGAATCGGTCGCTTCTTGAGTGCTGGATGTGGGAGTGGGATGAGACCATTTCATTTTAAGCCCTTCACTACTGTTTGCATTCGCATGTTCATTCATTCAGCATTAATTGAACATATTCTGTGTACCAAGCACTCTTCTAATTTTATATGTGTTTTAAGTCATGTAATCCTCACAAGAGCTCTGTGATATGGGAGCTTATCTCCATTTTATAGATGAGGAAGTTGAGGCCTAGAGTTATAGAACTTGTCCAAGGTTATATAGCTAATGGGTAGTGCCAGGCCCATTTGCCTCAGAGAATCTGAATTTTTACAATATAATCTAAAAGAGAAATTTAATTACTAATTATAAGCAAAAAAATTGCACATTAAAGAAGATGACACGTTTTCATCTATCCAGTTAGAGAAAAACACACAGTCTGTCTTTCACACACATACATCTTGTATTGGCAGGGATTTTCCTTATTAAGCAATTATTTATTGACCGTCTACGCTGTGCTAGGCACAGGTGCTGGGGGTAAACACTTAATAAAATACACCCCCTATCTTCAAATAACTTGCACTCTAAGTGAGGAAGTAAGCCAACAGTTATAGTAGAGGTTATATACCAAGTGATACATCGCTGATGGCAGTGTAAAATCTCAGAAATCTTTTGGAAAGAAGTTTGGAGACAGGTACCTCAGAGCCTTAAAAATGTTCATTTGCTTTGATCTCAAACTCATTTTTATGGATTTATTGTAAGAACGTTATTCTCAATATGGAAAAAAGCTTTCATGCATAAAAACGGTTATTGTCTGATAATATTGAAAAGTTGGTAAGAATTTAAATGTGTAAAATGGTTAACCAGTAAACCCACTCAGTGGAATATTTTGTAGCCCACAAAAAAAAATCACGGTTATGAATCCCCTATTTATATGAGAAATGATTGATTTCAATGTTAAATGGAGAAAAGTTGAACATAAAATTTGATATCCAATATGATGGAAGCTTTGTCCCAGAAAAATCACCCTAGCCAGTGTACAGAAGGGAGGAAGGAGAGCAGATGACAGGAAGGAAAATTATTCCAAAGCCTTATCATTAGTCTTACTTAAGTAATAGAATATCAAGCAATTTTACTTTCTAACTTTTTTGGTTCCATATTTCCATGTAAGGGACATGAATTATGAATACTGTGTAGGAGAAGGATACACTTTTTCACAAAAATTTAACACTTGTAACACAATTAGAAGATTGATTAAACCATCATATTAAAAGTAGAGGAATTTTGCATTTTTTTTTTCCTTTTTCCCCATTGAAAACTTGACTGGCTTTAGTAATGAAACATTAAAGAATTTGAAGTTCTTAGACTCTCAGTTTTTTAAACATGTTCTGAATATAAAAATATATGTTCATTGAGCAAATGTTTGTAAACAATGAACAGCTTCTTGAAGGAAATAGAAGCCACCTCTGCATGTACACACACCTAATCTGCTCTTTTGTCTTAAAAAAGTATCAAAAATATTTTGCCATGTCTCTAAATACTCTTCTACATCAGAGAATTTGATTAAGCTTTTGCATCATCTCCCAGGAAAAACGCACAGATACATTATGAATGTAGAACTCCTGAAGCCCATTCATTAACTCTGGTTGAGACCTCTTGTCATTCTTTTCTTAGTGGCTTCATAGCGCATTCCTTCAGACGGTGAGCTGTTTTTCTTTAAACCAGTCCCAATTTGGAGGCTCTTAGCTTTCTTCTAGGGTTTGGTTATAAACAATCTTATGACATCATGTTGGTAGATAAATCTTTGCCCACATCTTTGATTTCCTTAGGGTAAACCCCTGATGTAGGATTATTGTTAGGTACCAAGAGTTACTCTCCAGAAAGTGATACCAGTTCCTCTCCCAATGATGGCATATAATAGAGTTCCTCATTCTTTAAGTGATTGTTTGATTGGATAAGTGGAAGGTTTGTGTACTTCAGTAAGTAGGAGTCTTAGGGGCTCTGTTAGAATTCTGCCTATTGCAAGCAGTGTCCCCACTTCACGGACCGAAGTGTCTTATTTCCTGAAACTCCTAAGGGAGTTTATCAGTGTTCATTTTATTTCAGTGACCTTGGTGAATGGGAAGACTACCACCTCCGTGAGCAGGAATGGCACCCAGCTTCCTGAGTCCACAGTGTGGCTCTGCTACTTAGTGGTGTGACCTTGGCTGTGCTGCTCTACTTACTCTACTTCTCTGCCTCTGTTTCCCTCATCTGTAAAATAACATGGAGTTAGTGATTGTTCTTTCCTCGTACGGTTTGTTTTTTAAATAAATTTATTTTATTTATCTGTTTTTGGCTGCGCTGGGTGTTTGATACTGCTGTCGGACTTTCTCTACTTGCGTCGAGCGGGGGCTACTCTTCGTAGTGGTGTGCAGGCTTCTCATTGCGGTGGTTTCTCTTGTTGCGGACCACGGGCTCTAGGCGCGCAGGCTTCAGTAGTTGTGGCACGCGGGCTCAGTAGTTTTGACTCGGGGGCTCTAGAGTGTAGGTTCAGTAGTCGTGGCGCACGGGCTTAGTTGCTCCGAGGCACGTGGGATCTCTCTGGACCAGGGCTCGAACCCGTGTCCCCTGCACTGGCAGGCAGATTCTTAACCACTGCGCCATCAGGGAAGCCCCCTCTTAGGGTTTTGATGATTAGATTTAATGCCCAGGGAACTCCAGGAACAGTGCTTGACTGTAAATTGCTTTAAAAGTGATTACTTTTGGAGCTTCCCTGGTGGTGCAGTGGTTGAGAGTCCACCTGCCTGCCGATGCAGGGGACACGGGTTCATGCCCGATCCGGGGAAGATCCCACTTGCCTCGGAGTGGCTGGGCCCGTCACCCATGGCTACTGAGCCTGCGCGTCCGGAGCCTGTGCTCCGCAATGGGAGAGGCCACAACAGTGAGAGGCCCGTGTACCGCAATAAAAAAAAAAAAATAAAGTGGTTACTTTAAAAAAAAATGCTTTTGAATCTGCAATTATGCAATTCAGGTGTGTTAAGCATGTTCATTAATAGGAGTTCCTACTATAAAGAGACCCACAAATAAAAATAGAACTTTTCTTTCTTCTTCTTAACTATTTATTTCTGACTTGCTATGTTATACGCATATGCCTTTTATGGTGGGCTGCCACAAATTTATGTTGGAAAAAGTGGAATTTAAATAAATCTTTACTATGCTAATTTGATAGATTTTGATAACTCATTTCACTAGCATGGTATATTACCAGTAGCAGACTAAAATCTGAGTTCACTTCTGGCTCTGCCCCTAAATCCTGATGAGTCCTATAGCTGGAAAGGCTTTTGGGTATTATACTACGAATTAGTTACAACATTTACTCTGTTTGTTTAGGAAAAACTGGAGGAGTGCCTAAAGCAGTTAAAGGAGGAAAGAGTAATAAGACTTAAGGCTGATAAATGAGTCAATGAAGTAAACAATTTCTTATACTTTTGGGAGTGTTTTGGTTTTATTTCGATTTGATTTTAATCCATATACACATAGTTTGTAAACTTTAAAACTGTAATATGTTGCAAATTGGTTGTATCATATGGACTTTTGCATTTACTGGTATTTAGTGATCATATGATCTATATTCCAGAAAGCATGTTTTTAAAAATATGAAAATCTCGTTGTGTGTGTGTGTGTATGTGTGCGCGCGCACACGCGCTTTATGACATTAGCTTATGATCTGTTCATGATTCTTTGATTCAAGAAAGCACTTTTTGTGCATATACTATATATACAGTAGCATAAAAGACATGATGAGACTCTCCTGGCAATGAATTAGGAAAGTGAATCATTTAAATAAATTTAAGATATTGGAAAACTTCTAAGAATGCAATGAAAGATAAAAATATATACTATAAGAATTACATTAGGTAATGTGCATGAAAGCAGGGCATAATCTAAAAAGTTCTAAATATACTTTATCAGAGGTTGAGCGTAGGGAGGAATTTTTCAAAGTGCATATCCACTGGATTGGCGGTGGATATGGTGCTCAATAAATGGTGAGCACCTGCTTATATAAGGCAAAAGGGGCATCATGAACATAACAGCCTTTCTGAGAAATACTGGAGTTGAGCTTATAGGGGGTTTTAAGTGATAGGTGATGAGCGGAAGGGGAAGAGTGCACGGGAGTGAATATTTCGAAGGAGCCAAAGAAAACATTGGTGATCGTACATTTAATAAATTGGGTTGGGTATGATTTAGGACTTTTAAACGTAAGCATTAGATATTTTGTTCACTAAAGTTAATTCTTAACATTCAGCAGAGTTGTAATATGTTTTGTTCAGATCAGATTCTATAATTCACTTTCTAATTTAAGGGAAACTTAAAGCAGGTAATTTTCTGATGTGGAATGAGGCTCCATTATGAATTGAACCAGTTAGAAATGTGATCTTTCGTGAAAGATCATTAATAAAACGATAACTTTGGTTTACTTATATACCACCTAAGCGTTATATAGGAAACTTTGTTGGGTGCCTGGGGGTTTTGGTTATTATGTGATAATGGTCTCTGTCTTTACTGGTGGAGAGTTAGGTTAATTACAGATTAATTACATTTTGAGTGTTTTAGTTTTGTTCCTTGAAACTAGGCAAGACTACATTTGATGACAATGAGAAAAAAATCATGTCAGACATTTTCCGTCTTCTTTTATAGCTAGAACATGAAAATGCCCAGTTAAGAAATGTAACTTTCTCTTTGTCTGAAGCCCTTCATGTCCACAAGCATGATCCTGGATGATGAAGGTGTTTTGGGCAGCATTGAGAATTCTTTTCAGAAGTTCCATGCTTTCTTGGATCTCCTTAAAGATGCTGGGTTAGTTCATTTCTCTTCATGGCGTTCTTCTCTTTGCGACTATAATGGTAGTTTGCTGAGGAACTGGAGCAATTTTCATCACTTACGTGGCCATATTTAGCCAAATTTAGTGTAATTATAGGTAATATAGTTGACGTTTTAAAAGGAGGAATTAAATTTTTTAAGAAATGCAAATAGGGGAGCCTGCTTTGGTAGAGTGGGGAGCCCATTATAAAAGAGTAACCTGTAGACAGAGTAATTAGTAGGTACAGTTTTTTGTAAAGACTAAATTGAAAGCAGTTTTCATTGAAAATATTCGGGAATGGATAAGAATTTTCCTATCTTTCATTTACTTTGCTTGTTTGATAAGTTTGAATTAAAGTTATTTTTGTCTTAGACATAAAAATTATTATTAATCTGCAGGGAAGATATAGGTCAGTGGTTCTCAACCGTGAGCAATTTTGCTGAAAGAGGGAAGTGGAGATTGATAGTTGATGGAGTGGTGTTTTGTCAGTGAATGAGTTGGTGTTGGGAAGGAAGGAACAAACACATTCTTGGAAACTGGAGGAAAGGTGGTAAAGAAGTGTGGGAATGGAGGTGTGACTGGCAGTGGACGGGGTGCACGGTACATGTTGAAGCTGCTAGTGAGACAGTGGGATGTCTCCTAGAGGATGAATCTGGAAAGGGCTGAGAATTTGGGGGAGAGAGAGGCTTGTAGTACGGAGTAGGATGTTGGCTTTTAAGATTTTAGAAGTATTTCATGATTGTAGGTCTGGGGAAATCTAAACTGCTCTTCTGTGATTATAATAACCTTTATCTTTTCTCCTTTCCTCCTCTGGTCCAGGCTTGGGCAGCTGGCCACAATGGCTGGTATAGATCAGTCAGATTTTCATTTACTAGGTCGTCCCCAGATGAACTCTACTGTTAGTAGTCCACCTAAAGAAGAAAAGAAGGCACTTGAAGAAGAAAAATCAGAATCAAAGCAGAGTGCCCCAGGACCAACGCAAAATCTTCAAGTAAGTGGAGAGGACAGCACTTAAGGATTCTAAGAGTGATTAGCAAAAAGGAAATGACCAAGTCAGAGAGAAAATAATAATGGTCAGTCTCTAATAGTTCACATGCTCGGGAGCTAGAAGACTCTGGAGTCCTCTCCAAATCTGAGATTAGTAAATGTGGGCCCGTTTCATGATACTGTATTGTTGTACATAAGAAAACTGGAAGTTCTTTAGAAAATGTATGAGTTAAAGCAAACTCTCCTTAATGAAGAAAGAAAACATTACAGAAAATATTCCAAATTTTAAGTTGTATAAATGTCTGTTCTATTCATATTTTATCTAGGTTTCTATTTGTATGCAGTCAGCTTAACAATGAAGGAACACTAATGGAGGTACACGTACTGATACAATTCTTAAAATAAGTAATCTTGACATAGCTGATACGTAAGGTATCACAGTGACTCACCTGGTCATGGGAGTGGGAGGGGAAACCTGTCAGCTTTTCCTCCAGCCTCACTTGGAGCCCCCTTTGCCCAGCTCAGCCAATCTCAGACTGGTCTTGGGAACTGACAGTCTGGTCACAAACTATATTATATACTGTTCACATGTGCCTGGAGGATAGCAAAGAAATTAATTTTCTTACAGAGTAGGGTTTTATTTTTCATGAGGGGAAGGAAATGGGTAATAACTACCCCAGTCACCAAAGTCTGAAAATGTAGCGGACATAGCCTTGGATATAGCTAGGTTAAGCTGAGAATCACTTGGCAGGATATAATTAGAGAAAAACTGGCTCTGAAATCTTCTGAATAATCAATTGACTGTGTTAATAATAAGATCACAGAGTAACACTGAAGTTTTGAACTCTACTTTTTAATGGTTGGCTTTGTTCATCACTGAATTTTTGTCTTGTCTTTCCCTCCAATTTCAGAAAATTACAGGTGATGGTGGGATTCCTTTGCCTGTCGACTCCTTCCATGTCCCAGTTTCTACTCAGGAGGCCTTAGAAATTTCCAAAGACAACCTGGGGGTCGCAGTCACAGAGCAGCGGCAGGAGTCTTTTGAAGATTTCATTGCTAGAACATGTTCTCCTTCAGCAGACGTCATTTCTGGAACTGGAAGTCAAAGAAAAGAAGAGGAATTACCTAGAAATAGCAGGTCTTCTTCAGAGAAAATGACCAGAGTATAATATACCAAAAACTACTCTGCTAAGAAACAACCTGGGAAGGACCTGCATTCCTGCTCTGACTCACCTGTAAAGCAGAAAAGCAAAGGAATTGGCAAAATAATTCTTTGCTTAATGAACCAATTAGAAGTGAGTCTTCGAAAAAACACATTTCTGTTAAGAAAGAGAGTACAATAGTGACTGTTTCTTCAAAGACAACTAAAAGTAAACTCAGTCTACTAGAACATTCTGAAAGTGATACTCTTGGATCTGATTGTGAATTTCCAGAAAGCATCCATATTCCATCACACCTAACATAGGTCTAAATCTTTTAAAATTATGTTTTTGCCTTCAAATTTTAATAAATTACTTATGTTTTTATTATAGCATATGGTGTTTTAAAATACTTGACTGGAAGCCATTAGAGAAAGATTTATCTATACTTTTTTTATTATAATGAAAGTTTTGGTGTATTTTTCCTTGTGACAGTTTGCACCATTCATTCAGCTAGTGTTTACTGAGGGCTTCATATGTACAGTACTTTTCTGGGTGCTATTGCTTTCAGCAGTGAACAAAATAAAGCTTTTGCTCTCCTGGAACTAACACTCTGTGGTGGGAGAAAACATAACAAAACAGGGTAAGGGGTAAAAAGAGATGGGAATAATAAATGGAATAGTTTTACCATTTGGTTAACTGTCAAACTGTTATAAATCGTATGGCCAGAAGCCATTGACATATTTTAATTCACAATAACCAGAGAGCATCAAACAATTTACCAAGGCACTTAACCGTATTTATGGATTACAGCAACACTATGAGGTAGGGAACTATTACCATCCCCATTTATAGATGAGGAGTCTGAGGAGACATTATGTGAGTTGCCCAGAATTACACAGCTGTAAGTAAGTGGGAAGCTGGGATGTGACCAGAACCCATGCTCTTTTTTTTAATGTATGGACTTTATTATGTTTCATTTGTTTCTGATTTATGTGATTTTTTTAAAAGATTTTTTTTGATGTCGACTATTTTTAAAGTCTTTATGGAATTTGTTACAGTATTGCTTCTGTTTTATGTTTTGGTTTTTTGGCCGCAAGGCATGTGGGATCTTAGCTCCCCAACCAGGGATCGAACCCTCACCCCCTCCATTGGAAGGCGAAGTCTTAACCACCGGACCACTAGGGAAGTCCCCCTTCTGTGGTGATTTTTATGGCAGTTTTTTTAAATTTATTTTTTATTGACGCATAGTAGAATTACAGTGTTGTGTTAATTACTGCTGCACAGAAAAGTGACTCAGTTATACATTTATATACATTCTTTTTCACATTCTTTTCCATTAAGGTTTACCACAGGATATTGAATATAGTTCCCTGTGCTATACAGTAGGACCTTTTTGGGTTTTTTTAAATACATCCACTTTTTTTAAAATAAATGTATTTATTTTATTTTTGGCTGTGTTGGGTCTTCATTGCTACACGCAGGCTTTCTGTAGTTGCGGTGAGCGGGGGCTACTCTTCTATGCCCTGTGCAGGCTTCTCATTGTGGTGGCTTCTCTTGTTGCAGAGCACGGACTCTAGGTGCATGGAGTTCAGTAGTTGTGGCACACAGGCTTCAGTAGTTGTGACCCGCAGGCTCTAGAGCGCAGGCTCAGTAGTTGTGGCAAAATAGTCAATAATTTAATACTGAATGGAGAATTAAGGACTCTAGAGCTAACCTTTGGAGAAAAGTAAGAACAGAAAAGATAAGAATTGGAACACTCATTATTCCTGTTTTCATATAACAGGGTTTCTTGTCATCCAACTATTCGTTATCTACATCCTAATTTTAAGGTGTCTATAGATTCCAGCCCTTCTAAGTCAGCAAACTGCTCATCCTGTTTCAGCAAATTACTCACTGATGGATTCATAACATAAACATAATACCGTATAATAGAAATAAAATTCAAATCAACTTTAAAGTGAAATTCTGAATTTTAAAGATATAATATCATGAAGCCATTGTAAATAATACCAGAGATCTGCTGGGTTAAACATACAAAGCCATTGATAAATGAGGATGTATAGTTAACAATTTAAAAAAGAGATACAATAGAAGTAAAAGAAAAAACAATTGAGTATCAAATAATTAAGAGAAGGCCTTGGAAAACTTGAATTTTTACCAGAATTAGCCTGTTTGAGCTGCTAACATTGAACATGCAGTGAAGGACAGTTTACTGTCCCATAAACCAGTTTTGCTGAAATAATCACTCAAAACAAAATGTAATTCTTTTTTTTTAATTGTGGCACTTGTGCTTAATTAAAATTTAACCTAAATTTTACTGGCTATAACAGAAAATATACTGGATTCGTTTATATAATAACATATTTTGACATAAATTTCAAATGAAAATTATTTTCAAATGTATTTTCAATTACTCTTCAGTCACTACAGATGATTATAAGTATATGGATTTTTTTTTTCATGTACAAATCATCCTTGAAAAATAAGGATTCTTTTACTTGAGTAGGACTTATCTTAATCCAGAGATCAGATCTAGGTCCAATAGACAAAATTTTAAAACTTAAAATTTTCTAATAGTAAAAGGCACTTAAAAGGTTAAAACCTCCTAACAGACCAGCATTCCGACTATAGAATCAGCTGATTTATGGGTAGTGAGCATTTTGTTATCAAAATACTCATCCACAGCTGAGTGAGCCTATAGCATGGATACATGGTAGATTTCTGTACCAGAAATTGGATGAGCTTGTGTGTGGATCTCCTTCCAAATGCTAAGATTTCAAGGGCTTAACTGAGACCAGAACAGCATTTTCCAAAGTTGCTGGAAACAAAGAGTCCTTTAAAATGTTCCACTGACAAAGGGTTGTAGAGCCAAATAAAGTTTAAAATCACTTCAGACCAAACTCTACTTAACAGTGAAATTCACAGAGCACATTATAGCTCATTCCACATCTCAAAAGTCCTGCAGTCACGAAACATGTTTAAATTTACTGAACCCAGGATTTCTCAAGTTTATTTTACTACAAAATCCTTTTTCTTACATTTTTTTCTTTTTTGTTGACTTCCCATTCACTAATGTCCCATGGGAGCATAGGTGATAGTCAAAATATTTAACAAACTTCAAGTGAAGGGGCTAAACAATCAGGAAGCTGTATGACTAATTAGACTGACCCTAAAACTAGTGTTCTTTGGATCACTATTTAGAGGAAAAATCTGGTTTAAAACTGAGATCTTAATTGATAATCTAATGCCATCAATCTGCAAAGTTGCCTTAATTAGTGGGGTTTTTTTTCCTTTTTTTTTGGTTACAGTTGCTGGACTTAAAGTGTAGCTGATATAATGTAAATCATTTCAAAAAGGTCAAATGTATGATGTCACATGTTCTCTAGCATCAAATCCATTTCACTAAGTCTAAAATAATCTCTTTCAAGAGACGCAATATTTTTTTAACCCTGGAAGGTTCGGTTCTAACCTTAAAATAACTTAAAGACACTTTTCAAAACTAAACTAAAAATTGAAAAAATAAATAATAAGTAGAAAAGGGCAAGAGCTAAAGTAAGAGACATTTTCACCGGCCATTAAAAAAATTCTCTTCTTAAATCTGATTTTTTAAAATTAATAGAAAAGACTGGCAATTAACTTATTTTCCCTGGTGACTACTGCCTGTTTGGGGTGATACAAACATTTACCTAGATAACTGTGCTTTAGGAGTAATAAGAATTATATTTTTGGTCTCTGTCCCAGTTTCTGCCACAGAGTTTCTAAAACCCTTGGTATTTCCTAAGTGATGAGATGATAATGGTGTCTTTTGTTATGTTAACAAGGTGATCTTTGGAAAGCACCTAAGGATGGGAGCGGGCAGCCTGTGGAGCCAACCTTGTGATTAGAGGTTGGAACTTTCAGTCCCACCCCCTTGCCCTCAGGGCAGGGAAGAGCCACTCAAGACTGAGCTCAATCGCCCATGGCCAATGAGTTATACAGTCACGCCTGTGTACTGAAGCCTCCATAAACCCCCAAGGACAGGGTTCAGGGAGCTTCCCAGTTGGTGAGCACATGGAGATTTGGGGAGAGTGGGCTCCATGCTTTCTCCCCATACCTCGTCCTATACATGTTTTCTATCTGGCTGTTGCTGAGTTTTATCATTTTATAATACACCGGTTAATCTAGTTAATAGAATATTTCTGTGAGTTCTATGAGTCACTTGGGCAAATTAATTAAAGCTAAGAAGGGGGTCGTTGGAACCTGTGATCTGTGGTACAAGGGTCAGAAGCACAGGTGACAACATATACTTGGTGACCGGCACCTGAAGTGTGTGTGTGCATTCCTGCTGGACTGAGCCCTTCACATGTGAGATCTGATGCTATCTACAGGTAGATAGTGCCAGAATTGAGTTGAATTATAGGACACCCAGCCGTTTGAGCACTGCTACGCGCTCTCATTGGAAATGGGGTGCTCAGGACCACTTAATGCTTTCCAGGCTCTGGCTTCTGTGAATTCATGACAACAGTAACCTCTGAAACATACACATGTACCTTTGCCACAAAAAACTTCTGATAGACACATAAGAAATTAATAAAAGTTGCTAAGAAAGGGGGTAAGGGACCTAACATTGGTTGGATGAGGGGGAAAAATATTCCAGAAGGAATTACTACTACTATCTTTTGATAGTATGTGATTTTTAAATATGTGATCTCATTAGATTTTCCAAATACAAATAAACAATTATCATTTTTTTAAAAAAAGGCTGAAGAAAATGTAGTTTTATATACTTCAGGAAAAAGAAAATTGAGGGAGGATTTGATTATAGTGTTCAGTAGGCCAAGAAATGTGAATAAAGAAAGAATTACTATAAAGGGGCCAGAAAAATGATTTAGGAGACAAGACTTTAGGAGACACTTTCTGATAAGCAGAGCAGTAACTCTTGCCCATTTCCTTTGTTTTTGGCCACGAATGGTTAAAGGCTCCTGTGAGAGGGCTACAAGGGGACTAGTGTCCACATCAAGTGGATAGCTTAGATCCTGATACCAGCTACTGGAAATTATCCAGGGCCCAGGAAAGAAGTACTGGTAAGCTGCAGTTGCCAGCACGGTGCTTGGTAGATGTAAGTATTTGTGGGTCTGCTAAATTAATGGTAAGACTATAATTCATAATACCTTGCACACAAACTAGATTGGTAAGTTTTCAGTGGATGACTTTATTACCATTCAGAACTCAGTTAGATGGAACAGTACTCCTCAATGACTGAGAAATCAATCTTCCTCAATCTTCATGTATCACCATCTGCAAACATTGCTCTCTGTCACAGATTACCTGCCTTCAGCTATGGATGAGACAGTGAGATGCATTTCATTCTCCTCTTCCTGGACACACAGAACAATGACCTTTTCTAACCTCCCTTGGAGCCAGGCAGAGGTCAAGTTTTTGCATTCTTGTTTAAAGGGTATGGGTCTACCACTTTCAGGCCTGGCCAGGAGATATTATGCATGATTGCCCATGTTCCCTTCTGCTGTAGTTTAGGTAGTCATGCATTTAAGACAACACCTCAAGGTGGAGGGGGCATGGGTTCCTGATTCACTACTTGAAAGCAATCTGCTAAGAATGAACCACCTAATTCACATGGGTCTCTGACAAGAGAAATAAACATTTATTAAGTTAAGACACTTGGCTTTCAGGAGTGTTTGTTATACTACCTAGCATCAATTACCTTGAGTAATTCATTGCTAAACTGGTACACTGGTAATAACCACGGACTAGTGATGAGTCTACTTAATTCCAATCCTCTCCATTTCTCATTGCTGATTTACTCTATACTCACCAGAAATTATTTTTCATAGGACTTCTTGATGACCATGTCAGTCTAGAATTATCCATAGTACCTCTATGTCTAACTCTTCCTCCAATTCAACTTCCCAGTAGGGGACTGGCATTACCCCTCTGTGTAGATACAACCATGGAGGATCAGGTCCTAACGAGATCGTATCTAGAAGGGCCCTGTTCTGCAAGGCTAATGGTTTATTTTGCTATACCTTGGATTCATACGTTGATTTAAAATAAAAAGTGACATGATTTTTGAAGGTTGAAGCTGAGTGGCTGAACCAAATTTCTATAATCAAGTTAACATATATTTTCCCCCTGAGTCTGTACTAGGTCATTTCTTAAAAATTATTTTTTCTATCCTATGAACCTATGTTTACATGAGCATTAGTTATTATTCCCAACGTCTATGTTATGGACGGAAAATAGGATTCTTGTGTCCCAACTCAAATCAAACAGTAAAGTATTGTTTACATTATACAAGGTTTACATTGCACAGGACTGTTTATATTCTACAAGGATCCTGAGGTCATGTCTAGACCCAATGGGGAAAAATGTCATAATAGATTAGTAAGGACTGTAATGAAGATGGAAGGGGAAAGTGGTGGCATATGTGCTAGGCATTTATTTCCCCAGCTGAGGTCATTTCCTTGTCATGTATCACAATGCTACTGTAGTTGCTCATGTGCTGCAATCCACTGCCCACCCATCCACCCATCTAACATTTTTGAGGACTTAATCTGTGCCAAGGACTCTACTTTCTGCCTGAAAGGCAAGTGAAAAGTACAACCCAGGTCTTTCCTGAAGGAGCACATAAAGGAAGACTGATCTCTGAATAGTAAGTGACACAAGATAATGGCTGAATGGGTGGTTGCTTTTATCGTGTACTTGCAGGATAGAAAGCAGAGAGAAAAATAGCTCCAAAGAGTTGGACAGTTATATTATCATTGATTTTCGAGTGACCACCAATTAAAGGGCATGCTTAGCAGCTAGAAATGAGGACCTCATTAGATGACTACAAGAGCCAGACACTTTCAAAACCTTCCCCTAAACTCTCAGTTCCATTTTCATTTCATGAAGAGACAGCTTGGGAAGTCAGAGGTCACGCTCTTGTATGTCCACAACAGGGATGATTTAAGGCACCGGTAAGCTCCTGCTGAGCTGCCACCTAAGGTCATACAACTGTGAATCATGGCGGGATATAATGACTTGGGCAACATTCTTTCCTGCAAATACGTACAAGATGGATGATGAATAGTATTGAAGTATAATATATGGCGCCGATCATGAATTTAAATTCCCTCAGAAATGGAGGAGAAACAATTAGCAAAGGGCATTCTTCACTTCGTTGAGCAGCAATGCCTCTCTGACTCCTGAGACACTCATTTTCAGCAGTCAGGCCACAAGATGTGTCTTCAATTTCTGCAAAATCTAGTTCTAGCTAGATTTTGGGAACTAATGGGAACATGATCTTAATGGATGTCTCATGTTTCTCATGCAGTGTGGCTGTGGAATTTTATGGGATGGAGTCAACAAAAAAGACAGGTCCTTTTTTACAGCATTCTTTATATCTGTTCAATCTTGTCACTACCATAGTGTCCTACTAAAAGGACGTTTCAGGGACTGTGTGAGGCCTGGTACAGTGCGTTTTTATAGTCAGACTGGGTCAGCGGATGGAGAATCACACGAGAGAAAACAAGAGGATGAGGTGCTATTCCTGGCTCCAGCTTCACCTCAGAGAATGACCTTGGCAGAAGCACTTAACCTCACTTTGAATCTTTGAACCTCAGTTTTCTCATCTGTGAAATGAGGAAAGAACACCTGCCCCTTTGCTCCCTCTCAGGATTGTTGGAGGATTAAACAGATCAGGGCTATAACCTGAAGTACAGTGAACTCATGAGGAAAAAAATTAGACATCACTTAACTGTATAATATTCTTTTTAATCATTACTAATTTCCAAAGGTGAAGAAAACCTTGTTTAAAAAAAATATGTAAGCTGATTGTTTTTCTGGAAACAAAATAAAGGCTCAACTAGCAACCCTGCATTATAAAAGAGAACCTGAAATGCACATTCCAAATCTACTTCGAGACAGAAAGACCCCCAAATTCCTTCCAATTTCCTAAGATTTTTCCACTATAATTTTTTTCGTTATTGTCTTCTTCATAAAATGTTACTTATATTTTGGGGTTTTGCTATTGCATAGTTTAGCATATATAAGGAAATCGTCTTTCCAATTCACTAATAAAAAAGGGAGTACAGGAGAGAAGAAGGAAGAGCGGGAAGAAGGAAGGAATAAATAGAGAACAAACCCACGTGGCTAGAAGAAACTGACCTGAGAAGACAAAACAATTCATAATTTAAAATACTATATAATACAAATGAAGTTAAAGATGTGTTTGCCCAGAAGAGGACTGACTTGAAGTAAACTGATATGATTTTCTGGATAACACCCTGTATTTCCCTGCTTTAATGAAACAGTCACTCATAGAAGAGCTCTATCTACAGGGAAATTATGAAAGAAATAATCTTCATTTCTCCATGATTCTTTAAAACCAAATTGGACTTTATTCCTTCTTATTTCTCTCTCAAACTCCACTCTTTGACATAGAAAATAGCATTCTGGAATGACTTAGAATTAGAGATCAGTCAATATTTCATGATTTTAAGGTTCTTCATTATGAACAATGTGAATTTGGACCCAATAATCCTAATCCTAGCTTTTTCTTTAGTTCTATAGTTCTATTAGGCCATGTTGTTAGAGCACTGTTTACACTTATTGCCAACAGTCTCTGGATTGGAGGTCAAACTGTTACTTACCTTCTTCAGCATACCCTTCAATGATTAAATGCCCCCAAGGACTTTTAAGAATCAATTTCATCTTGTAAATATTTTTAAATTGACATCTTAACTTTATAGTTGCTTCCCCTGTGAGGGAAAGAGATTAGGGTGATGGAGGGTTTTTGCTTCTTACTTTGTATTTTTTCAAGTACTTATTACTTTCTAAATTAAAATCAAGGAACCAGCACAAGAATGCTAGTAAGGTGTAAGTGAGATGTAATGCTTGGTGTGCATAAGGGTTCAATAGTCCACTGTGAGAATGCAGCCTTTTGAACAACCTCAGTGATAAGTGGGAACCACTTGTCCAAGACTATTTTATTTAAGATGCAATACTCAGTTCTATCCCCTTCAATACATTTTAAGTACCCCAAGCTAGAATAATGGGGCTAGAGGTACAAGAAGAATATTATACCAAACAGGGGCAATATAAAAAAACATTACAATCAAATTTTCCTTATTAAAAATATAAGTCAAAAACCTAAATACACTATTATTCCACGGAGTTTTAAGGTATATTAAAAACATTGTGATAGGATGTTTCAAAAATTATGGTACAATCCCCTTCTGACACCCTCATTCCTGAGTCACCACTTCAGCAGGACTGGGCTTTGGCATACTCAACCCACATGATGAGACAATAGCAAAAGAGCTTGATGGCTCAGTTGCCGAGGACTAGCCCACTAGGTTCTGAAGACAAGTGGACCAGGTGCTCCCACTGTCCATGCCAACCACCAAACCTGTGAGTGAGGCTGTCTCAGATCAGCTCTCACTCAGCTGATCCATCAGTTGACTAAAACTGCACGAAGGAGCCCAGATAAAACCAAAAGTAAACACTACCCAGATGAATCCAGTCCCAAATTGCCAAGTAATTGCTATTTTAAGCCACTAAGTTTTTTCTTGTTTTTTATATCTTTATTGGAGTATAATTTCTTTACAATGGTGTGTTAGTTTCTGCTTTATAACAAAGTGAATCAGTTATACATATACATATGTTCCCATATCTCTTCCCTCTTGTGTCTCCCTCCCTCCCACCCTCCCTATCCCACCCCTCTAGGTGGTCACAAAGCACCAAGCTGATCTCCCTAAGCCACCAAGTTGTGAGGTGGTTTGTAATACAGCAAAAGCTAATCTATACTCTAATACGATTTGGTCAAGTGGGTTTATCCTTGAGAATGCAAGGTTGGTTCAGTATCAGCCAATCAATTCATGTGATTCACTGTATTAGTTAAAAAAAAAGGAGAAAATCATATCATCATTCTTTTTAGATAGAAGAGATAAAAAGCATCCCATGAGGTTCAAAATCTATTGGGTAGGGTAAATTTTATAAAACTAGATCCAAATAGTAACTATCTTTCCTTGATAAAGGCTATACACCAAAAATACATGGCACATGTATACACTAACAAAAATTATTATACTACTAATTTTTTTAAAAAATTAGCATTTCCTTTAAGGAGAGAATTGAGATAAAGATTTCTAACATTACTGGTCTATTGGAACTGACCTTTTTGGAGCTGTGTATTGAGAGAAATAGAAAGAGAGAGAAGGTTTAGAAGAATATAGATAAAAATGTCATATTTATAGATTGTTTTGATTACGTATTTCATTGGAAACACAGGAAAATCAATAAGCTATTAAATCTAAGAAAAGAGCTCAACATAGGGGCTGGAAAAAAATTAATACACCAAAATCAATTGTGTTCCTCCATAGCATCAATATCTAGATACAATACAAGACGAATTTACCATAGTAACAAAACCTATAGAGAGTATGGGGTTTCACCTAATAAATTATGCAGAAAATCTTCATAATGAAAACTTTATTAGAGGACACATGAGTAAAAGAAATATATATCACAGGTATGGATGAGATGACTTGCTATAAAAATATAAATGTCCTTATATTAATCCATAAAATTAAATGCAACTGTAATAAAAGGCCAAGCTTTTTTTTTTTTTTTTTGAGGGACAGCATAAAAAAGTGATTCTAAAATGTATCTGGAGGACTTCCCTGGTGGCGTAGTGGTTGAGAATCCGCCTGCCAATGGAGGGAACATGGGTTCAATCCCTGGTCCAGGAAGATCCCACATGCCACGGAGCAACTAAGCTGGTGCACCACAACTGCTGAGCCTGCACTCTAGAGCCCACGAACCACAACTACTGAAGCCCACAAGCCTGGAGCCTATGCTCCGCAATAAGGGAAGCCACTGCAATGAGAAGCCTGTGCACCACAACAAAGAGTAGCCTCCTGCCCCACCCCTCACTGCAACTAGACAAAGCTCGCACGCAGCAATGAAGACCTAATGCAGCCAAAAAAGAAAAAAAAAAAAAAAAAAGAGCAGATTGCTCTATCTCCTATAAAAAAAATAAAATAAAATAAAATAAAATGTATCTGGAAGAATAAAGTTCTCCATACAGCTAAGGTAGTTTTGAAAAATAAACTCAAAATGGAGAATGTGCCCTATACATTAAGATATATTGGGAAGTCATGATAGATAAGAACTGTGTGATGCCCTTGGAAGAAACGGCAAACAAGAAAACAAATCAAACAGGTGGCCTAGAAATAGAGCTATATACAGATAGGAAGTTGGCACATGAAAGAGATGGAATCATAGTCCAATGGAGGAAGCTGAATTACAGCTTTTGGGGAAACAGTCTCATTTTCAAGAGATATGAGACTGGATCTTAACCTAGTGATATCACTTATGTTGTACCCAGTCCTATATAGCTCACCTAATCTTCACAAAAAAATCCACAAGGCATAAACTATTATCCTCATTTTACAGGTGGAAAAACTGAGGTATGAGAGATAAAATGACTAGCCTAAGAAGTACATGGTGGAGCTGGAACTTAAACCCCACAGAAATCATTCTATTAACCATTATGTTATATAATTCCACCTAATGTACAAAACTAAAATACAATAGTTTTAATATCTAAATGTGAAAAATAAAATCTAGAGAGAATAAAAGAAATTGCAAGGTAATATATTTGTGATTTCAGGGTAAGAGATGAAATAGATCTTTGAAAAATAAAGAAGCATACATTGTATGAAGCAAAAGTGATGAATTTAACTATTAAAATTATGAATTTATTAATATAAAAAATCTGATTTAAAAAAATGGGCAGAAGAGCTGAATAGACATTTTTCCAAAGAAAACATACAGATGGCCAACAGGCACATGAAAAGATGCTCAACATCACTAGCCATCAGGGAAATGCAAATCAAAACCACAATGAGAGATCACCTCACACATGTCAGAATGGCTATCATAAAAAAGAACAAAACGAACAAGCCTTGGCGAGGATGTGGAGAAAAGGGAACCCTGGTACACTGTTGGTGGGAATGTTAACTGATGTAGCCACTAGAGGGGTGGGATAGGGAGGGTGGGAGGGAGACACAAGAGGAAGAAGATATGGGGACATATGTATATGTATAGCTGACTCACTTTGTTATAAAGCAGAAACTAACACACCATTGTAAAGCAACTATACTCCAATAAAGATGTTAATAAAAACAGAAACAAAACAGAACAACCATATAATCCAGTAATTCCACTCCTGGGTATATATCTGAAGAAAACAGAAACACTGATTTGAAAAGATGCATGCACCCACATCCAGTGTTTATAACAGCATTGTTTACAATAGCCAAGATATGGAAGCAACCTAAGTGTCCATCAACAGATGAATGAATAAAGAATACATGCCATATATACACAATGGAACACTGCTCAGCCATAAAAAATGATTAAATTGTGCCATTTGCAACAACATAGATGGACCTGGAGGGTATTATGCTTAGTGAAATAAGTCAGACAAAGACAAATACTGTAATGATATCACTTATAAGTAGAATCTAAAAAATAAGACAAATGACTGAATACAACAAAACAGAAACCGAGTCACAGATATAGAAAACAATCTAGTGGTTACCAGTGGGGAGAGGGAAGCGAGAGGGGCAAGATACAGACTGGGAATTAGGAAGTGCAGACAACTATGTATAAAATAAATGAGATACAAGGATATATTGTAGGGCATGGGGAATATAGCCAATATTTTACAATAACTTTCAATGGAGCATAATCTATAAAAATATTAAACACCATTGTTGTACACCTGAAATTAACATAATATTGTAAATCAATTATACTTTAATAAAAAATTAGAATTTTATGTACAATAAAGGATACCAAAGTCAGACTGAAAAACAGTTGATGGGTAGAAGACATATACATTATCTAAAACCCAATAAAGGACTCAAAATCTGAATACAAAAACTTCTACATCTCTAAAGACACAGAATACTCAATAGAAAAATGAGCAAAGGTCATGATAGGCAATTCACAGAATGGAAAACATGAATAGCAAGAAAGTATAGGAAGACCTAACTTTTCTAGAATCAGAGCAATGCAGAATTAAAACACTTTACTTCCTATGAATCCACACATGCCAAATTTCCAGAAGTTAAAATGCAAATTATGCCGTGGAGCAACTACGCCTGCGCACCACAACTACTGAGCCTGCGCTCTAGAGCCTGGGAGCCACAACTACTGAGCCCGCGTGCCTAGAGCCTGTGCTCCGCAACAAGAGAAGCCACTGCAATGAGAAGCCTGCGCACCGCAACGAAGAGTAGACCCCTCTCGCTGCAACTAGAGAGAGACTGAGTGTAGCAACGAAGACCCAATGCAGCCAAAAATAAATAAATTGATTACTTTTTAAAAATGCAGATTAACAGCATGCGGTGACAAAGGATATGGCAAGAGAGAAATTCCAAGTATTGCTGGTGAGGGGAAAATGGTACAGCTATTCTGGGGAGGAATCTGTGAAATAAGGCATATATATGACTTCTACCTCAGCCATTCCACGGCTGCACTGTTACTCCGCACTGTTACTCAAGGGGACATGTGGAAAGAGTGTATTAAGGCTTTATGGTGGACATAAAGTGTTGAAAATAGCCTAAGTATGTATCACCAGGGTAATGGATAAGCAAAACATGGTATTAACATATGGTGGAATATTAGACAGTGGCCAGAAGCAATAATTTCTATGAAGCAACATAGACAAATTTTAAAACAATAATTTTGTGTAGAAAAAATAAAAGAATAGGATATGATTTTTAGTTGATACTACTTTTGCAAAAATTAGAAAATACAAAACAATTCGGTATTTCAAATATATACATATGTTTAAAATAACTATGAAAGGTGGGAAATTACATATAAAGGTGGGAAATTACATATTAAATGGCCCAAATGGTGCTATATAGGGGAAAATAAAGGAAATAAATCTGGCAGAGGAACATCGGGGCCAAAACCAATCTTAAAAGTATTAGAAAATAGAGTGACCATACACACTGATGATAGAGTGACATGAACTGAGGCATATGGTCCCTTTTGAGTAAATGCCTTAAATACAAACTAAAAAAATAATGTCATAAGATTTACAAGCACTATAAAAATATTTAGCATTATTGCAGTAGATAGTAGAAATATATAACCTTTCAACTTAAATAAAAACAAGACTGATGAAATATCATCTTTGTTCCCATGTCATCCATGCAAAGGAAGAAATAATAAATCAGCTTTTAAGATAGAATTTTTTACAATGAGAGATAAAACAAAGAAAAAGAAATCCTAACTGTTTATCCCATTAAGGGAGAAAAAAACAATTTGAAAAGTCAGAGTAGAACTCTCTGAGGACAATATTTAACATCAATTTTTGTAAAACAGAATTTTAAGAAGCTGGTTTTGAATTGTTTATAGAGTTTCTAATTAGCATGCTGAGGAAATACAGGGTCCATCTTAATCCAGAAGCAAATAAAAAGTTCTGACTCTTAAAATTCTAGGCTCTAGAGTAGGTGCGTGCTGGTGTGCTGGTGTGTATGTATGTGTGTGTGCACATTTGCTGTGTGTTTTCAATAAACTCAAGAGTACATAACGGTGTATGTTATTACATTGTAACAATTCTTAAGCAAGTCTAACTGAAGGTCAGTAGCAAACAAGTAGATGCCGCTTAGGTGGCCCCCCAAACTCTCAGGTAATGCGCAGATCTGGCTTGGCAATCATGTTCTGCTTTTAGACATAATGCATTTTTATGTTCTTGTTAGCATTGAAAGACTAACTTGAATATTCTGCAACTGATGAAATGGACAACAGAGCAGTAACCTAGAGTTTACAAGTATTTGGGGCAGTAAAACTTTAGTTCTAGATTTAACTTGGATTTTAGTCCTAATTTAACTTGGATTTTCTACAATGCATTTTTTTTCTATAAACTGGAGGTATATACCACCATAATCCTAAAAAACCTGTGACTTTGGGCTTCAGGGGTCTAAGCCTTCTCTCTAAGTGACTGAAAGATACAACTGGATATTAGACCTGTCTAAAAATTGTCCTTTTCTGCCCTCACATACAAGGGTTCAGCTTGATTTTTGGATAGCTGTCATTAAAAAAAAAAAAATGTGCAAAGAGCTAATGCCTTTTGCTACAAGACAAAACAATTTCTCCTGGACATGCAGTAATAGGAGGCAATGCCATGTGTTGGAAGCATGCACATATTTTATGATAGATATTAATCTGGAGGTTAACAGCTAGGTGCTCTGGTTGAAGTAGTTTATTTCAAACATACATATAATGTTAACCCACTTTGTAACAAAGCCTTCAACATTTCATATGCAAATTCTTTTTTCTTTCTAGTTTAAGCCCAAGGAAATCCCTATAAATCTTGTCTCCAAAGAGAAAATATAAAGAATTCGTAAGATTAAAGAGTTCTTATCAATTGTATAAAAAACTAGAAATGTACTAACTAGACAAAAATGTAGATGTCTAAGAGAACGTCCAACAAATAGAAAAGTAGAGGACTGCACTGAGATTGCAATCCTGAGAAAAATACGTTATTTCTAAATGAAGAAGTAAAAGGAGATAGTATAAATTGAAGCCAGAAGAAAAATTTAAAACCTACAAAAATACGAGTCAATACAAAGTTAAAAACCCATTAATTTTACTATATACCCAAAGGCGTCACAAAAGATCTCATGAATATCACAAATTAAAATAAAACAAACAAAAGCCAGAGATATTGTTTTCCCCAAATTGTACTACTACCTGCTTATTGCTTCAGTGGTAAGAAGAAAAATTATCTTCAAATAGTTAAATTGTATACCTACTTATATTTTAACTCTTAGGTGGATTTGTTATATAATATATATGATCTTTAAAGAAAACTTGTTGATTGTTTATTTTGGCATCTGTTAGGAAATTCCTATTTAATTAGATAAATCTCCTTAGATAACTCTTAAATAAAAATAGATGCAAATATAGTATGTTTCATATCATTCATTTTAGACCTCTAAGAGTTGGAAAAGCTCAACCTGGAGAAGAAACTAGTTTTATTGAGGGAAGAAACTACTTTCCAGTTTAGAAGAGGAGGGATTATCCCATTTCTGTAGAGGAAGCAATCAGGAAGATACAAAAAGAATGATCCTTGCCTAGCGCTAAGGCCAGAACTGCTGTGCATATTGTACCAGCTCTTGTAAAAACAGCCACTGTGCTGGCGCTCACAGGCCCGGGTCATGGTGTGTTCAACGATAAAACTTTGTTCCGAAGGATGGAACTCCTTCGGGCCAAAAAGCTTTCACCTGCATTACTCCATTAACCTCACTGTTTTGTTATGGGAAATGTGTTTATTTTTTGAAATGACATTGAAATATATCCTTAAAAGAACACTTTAGGTCTCAACAAGATTCTCTTCTCTTTCAGCCAACACATTACCTCTTAGAAATCAACAGTCTACTTCTTTCTTTAAATCATCACATTTCAAAGCTGTAGCAGCTAATAAATGTTAATATGATTTTTCCAAAACTGCAATCTCCCTAAATTTCTATGCTGTCTTCTTTATCCTGTCTTTTCAAGGTAAAGGTATCTTTCCAGTTTTCTTAGCATTATCAGGATTATGGATTTTGTTCATTGTTAAAGTTCGTTATTTATGGACATAAGTTAATGTAAATGCAAAAATATCTCGTATTATTCACAAGCTGGCTGACTTAAATCACTCGCTCTTAAAACAACTTTACTGCTCTCCAATCTGTTCAAATGCACGGAAATATAAATTCAGGATGATGTGGCTTCTCTGCAATGCTTTCTTTTCAGGCTGCAGTCTACATGACAGCGTTATATCTTATCCTTGCTGCTGCTGTTGTTCAATCTATAAAATCTCTCTTGAAGACCCCCAAAACAGCTTGTAATTTAAACTTTTACTTTTGGTGACTCACTGTTTTCAAATTGCCATCTCTGACCATATCCCCCTTCCAGGGGAATTTATGCAGACTCTCAACCCATAATTGCTTTACTCTTTACCTCTATTTCTGGGTTCTTAAATTAACTGTTACGTCAGTGTGCTTCATTACTCAAATTATTTTTTCTTAGGAACTTTTCCTGGAAGTAAGTTCATGCTATTTTTGACAAGCAAACATTTGACTTCTGAAAGAATTCTTATGGAAATGGGTTTATATCCCAAATGCACCACCAAAAATCTTTGTGACCTTGCATAAACGTCCCTTACCATTTTAGGTGCTATCTTTACTTGACTCCAAAGTGAACTGATTAAAACTATGAGCATCTAGTTGTTATGCACTTTTGTCTCAGTTTGGTCAGTGAAACTCTCAAAAATCCATCAGATTTTCATTATTTTTATCATTAGCCTGTTTGTATAAAATAAGTTACCATTTATGGAGCCAGTGTTCTCCTTTATTCCGGCATCCAATCATTGTAAATATTTCTCATGGACACATTCTTAGAAGGCCTATGAATAACTTGGCCTCTTACTGATTCTCCCTTTTGGAGTCTTACTAGCCAGACTTCCCCAATAACTTTCAGAGAGAGTTTTCCCCCTTTCCGGGTCTTCTTTTTGACTTCTATACGCCATAGAACTTTCAAAAGTCATCACACCAATACTAATATTACCACATACCCTCCAAAAAGCTCCAAGCTGTTTATGCCTATTCATTAAGTTAATACTTTATCAAAACTTGTCCAATTAAGTAGTTTTAGCACAGATATTTTACACATTTTAGCACAGACATGCTCTGTTTAAGGTTGACAGATCCATTAGGAATTAACTTTCTGGTACATTTTCCCTCTGACATTTTCCTCACAACTGCGTTTCCTCATAACTGAGCCATCAGTTATCGCTTGCCTGTAGAAAGGCAGATAAGAGAAAAGAAAGCTAAGTGAGAAAAGATATGTAAATAGACTAGCACAATATTGGACACATAATAAATATTCAATAAATGATAGCAAGTATTCTTACCCTTATCCTCATATTAGTTTATATGTATTAAAAACTGATTACTGGACTCAACTCTTACTTCCATTGCTCATTCGATCCTCACAGAAACCTTGGAGGAAGTGAGGTTTTATCCCCATTTTACAGGTTGGGAGACTGCAGCCTAGAGGGCTTAAGTACCTTAACTGAAGTCATATAGTCAAGAAATAAGCCTGTATTTGTCACAATCACCTGCCCATGCTTTGATGTGACACCACCACCCATCATATACCCAGCTTCACCAAGGTACTACTAAATTTTTGACTCTTACTCTCTTCTCTTTGCTTCATACTGCCATTGTCACCAGCCCACTCAAATTCACTTTTAATTTTCCAATGTTAATGAAGCGAGTAGAAGGTGGAAATTGAGGTTAAAGGAGGAAACTTTAATGTTATTCAAGGATGACTTCATCTTAACTTCCAGCCTTCGTCTACCCATTCTCTGCTCCAGTCACACGCAGAGTATTTGCTATCTCTTCCATAAGTCTTGACTTTCCTTGTCTTTATGCCAGTTTTCTTTTCTCCATTTACAATGAATCTCCCTTTCCCTTGGTTCTTCACCATTTCTTACTCCATACTCTCCATTAAAATTCAAATCTACCTTTAAAGCCCAACTCATATACCAGTTCTGTCCTGCAGTCTCCTGGATCTGCCAAGTCAGAACTAACCACTTGCTCCTCCGTGCTCCTGCAATGGCAATGATGTTAGAAGGGCGAGTGATTTTACAGCTCGCTCACCACCTGTGGGAAATATGTCCTATTTGCCCTTCCACATCCTTTCTCCACCCAACTCTATATGGATGGCTTTCATGGCCTATCTTAGTAAGTGTCCTTGCTCTGGCTTCTGTTTGGCTCACCAATGAAGAGTACCAATAGAAGATTGTAGGGAATGAAGGAGGGGAGTGAAGTTAGGGTATTAATTCTTGCCAAATTGCTGGGAGTTGGCCGCATCCCCCAACTAATGTATAGTGCTTCTCTGTGGGGTGTCACAGCATCTTTGGGGAGGACTCTCTCTCCAGCAAGTCTTCCTTTCTCTTTCATCTCCTATAAAGTAGCCACACTTTTACTGAACCCAGGGCACTACACTATCTCTTGATTCTCTACATTGGGCTCAATTTATCCTTATTGATGTACCCCTGATTTCCTGCTGAGACCCTGTCTGATGAACTTCGTAATATGCTCTTCTAAGCTGTTAATTTTACAAACCACATTATTACACTTATTAGAAGAATGTCTTCAGGACGTGTCAGTAAGCTCTGATTGATGATAATGGTAAACAGCTAGAACTTATGGAACATAAAGTATGCTTTGGTTACTCTCTTGAGTACACCGTGTGCATTATTCTAATTAATTAAAATCACTATTAGCTAAGCAAGGCACACAGATGCTAAGAGGTTCCCAGAAGTAACTTGCTCGTGGTCACTCCAGTGTCTCTGTAGTGTTTAGGACTCAGATCTGTCCAAAGCCTAAACCTTAAGTTCTAGGTCTAAGCAGTGGGTCTCAAACTTGAGTATGCATCAGCATCACCAAGAGAGCTTGCTGAAACAGGTAGTGGGCCCCACCCCCAGAGTGTCCGAGTCTGTAGGTCTGGAGCAGGGCCCAAGACTTTCATTTCTAAAAATTCCTACGTGCAGCTGACGTGCTGGTCTGGGTACCAGACTTTGAGAACCACTAGTCCAGGCATTTTAGGTCCAGAATTTCAGGTGTTAGAATAATTTTCTGGTGATAAATGTCCAAAAAAAAAAAAACCACTGCATTTTTCTGTTTGTAAGGAGGTAATACATTCAATCTTAAAGAGTCAATAATGGGGCTAAGTATTTAAGAAAGAAAAGTTATTCTCCAGGAAGATGGGAGGAGACGGACATTCTAAGGACAGGAATGCCCTTTCAGGAAACTTGCAAAGGGAACAGAAAAATAACATAGTAAGATTCTGCTATCCAGTGTTCACAGAACATGAGTGGGGTACTCTTGACGGTAAAATGGGAAGCCAACTTTTGCTCACCATATACATACCTTATTCAGTACAAATGTTTATTAAGAATCTCCAAAAGCTAGACACTAGGCATCAGGGCTACACTGATAGAGCAGATAAAGTGCCTGGCCTCAGGGAGCTTGTGCTTCAGATGATGTACATCAGCTAGATAGACTGAATGATGGATACTATATTGGGTTCACACTTTGTCTCAAGAAAAAAATATATCCATAGACGTAATCCAGGAGTCAAATGGCAAAAGACCTAGCCTCAAAGTGAGTGTTAATTTCATTAAATGGTAGGTAAAAATTATTTTATATGCCGAGATAGGCTCTGCTTAAAAGACACACTATTCCTCCAAACGTATTATACAAGCCAGCTTATGAACCTGTGACTTTTTCTAGGAGAAATGCTGCCTTCTTTCCCAAGAAGGGAGCGGTAGGGGTCGGGGTGGAAATAGTTTCATCATCAGAGGCACAGTCTCACTACTACTGCTCAGCCCCAATTCGCAACCTTCTGAATGGTTTCCAGACTAAGTAATTGAGCAAAGTGATGAAGAAAAAATGGCCCATTAATCTTATGATGCGTGTTATAACTTAACTCTGGGTTTAGCATAGGAAAAACATTATTTGCATTGATTAGAAATATGCTTTATGGCTGCATATATTATTCACTCTGAACATTCTAAAATTATTAGCTGGGTTGACATGATGAACTGCACAGGAGTACTTCTAGATGGCATCTCAATGTCATCTGTTACTCACATCATATAGGTCTAGGAATCAATATGTATTTTACTCAATATGAGATCTTATTCCAAACACCAAAAATATGCCTGTTTTTATTCGATGGTTATCATCATGAAACTACCAGCTAAACATCATTTAGAAAATTCAAAGCAAGTAAATTACTGTATTAACTGTCCAACTATGATTATGACTTTCCTCCACTTACAGCTGAACCTAATATAATGATCTGGTCAGTCTGACTAGGAGGATTTATTCATTAATTTACTCAAATGTTCTGAGGTATATTTTGAAGGACTTAAATTATGGTCTCGTTTGTAGGATCCAACAGTAAGGGTGCAGGTTTACCTCCTACAAGCTCTGTGACCTTGCCCAAGTGACTTAGCATCTCTGAGCCTCACTTTCCTAATCTGTAAAATGGAAACAATAATAGAACCCAAGTTGTAAAGCTGAAGGAAAAAAAGTAATATGGTAATGTATTTTGGCACGAAAGAGCAGTTACGCTGATGGTCATTATTTGTGAATACTGTTGCTAAGATTATTGAAAACCTGTTGTGTGTTAGGTGCTGTTCAAGGACTAGAATTTTAAGACTGTTCTTCACCTTTATCCCAGTTTTACCTGCAAAGTTCTGCCATGCACTGGAAAAACATACTGGTATTCCTAGGGAAGGGGACCACTCAGGTGACATTTTTGTTTCACCAGGTATATAAAGTATACAAAGGTTATAGTGTACCTTTTAAGTCCTTTGGACGTCTAGTTACCTTTCACTACAATGATTCTAGTAGATCCTGATAGATACCTGAGACAAGGTCAGGTCAGTGATGTTGGTACCTTTTCTGGCTTAAGAGCATAGGGCAGAAACACAGGAAGAGAGGTCTTCCTTTTCCACTCCTGTTACTAAGAACCCTCTCGAATAATGACAATCTGAAACAGATCACTACATTGTTGCATGTTGTAGAATCAAAGCAGTGTACAAAGCAAAGAGCACTGGCCTCCATTATACTTGCATTTCACTTGAGATTCACTTTTCTAGACCGTGGAGAAAGCAGATGTTTCAACACTTTCCAGGTACTGGAATATTACAATCTGATGGCAATCTCCACCACTGCATGTTTGATCACACTATTCCCTGCAAATGGAATGCTGTTCCATCAAGGTCAGATTGACCAGTGCAAATACCTGATTTTATCGTACGGTCAGAACCAAATTAACTTACTGAAATTCTGCCCAGCTCAGGGTCTACCTTCTCTGTGAATCCTCCTGTGAGATCCCAAGTTACAAACAACTCTATCTTCTTCAGAAGACATTGTATACTATATAAATAGTAATTTACATATAAATATATGTATATGTGTGTGTATTTCTTTGTTACATTAAGTTATAACTCCTGTGGTTTCTCTTCTTAACTAAACTGGACCCCCTTATCATCACAGTGGCCATGTACATCATTGTATCCTCCAAAACATCCAGATAATAATATCATGGATTCAGTATACAGTTGTTTAATAGAAAACAACTAACCACTGCAGAATACTAGTGTCTCTCAAGGTGTGTTCAGTGGATCATAAATCCTATGAGACAGTCCATGAAGGAAAAGATTTCAAGTAAATTTGGGATCTGTTGTCCACTACATCTCCTTATCAGAGACTCATAATTCACAAGACTCGTAAAAAGCTCTATAGCCAAAGAAACTGTTGACTTAGTTTGACCCAGTATTTCTCTTACAAGAGTATCAGTTCTGGAGGTCAAGGACATTTTCCACCTCTAATACAACATCTCTACTGCCTAGTAGAGTGCCTGGCACTTAGTAGACACCTAATAAATATTTGAATAAGTTTCAACATACATTCCCCTTTTAAGCTATAGAAGAAAAACATAGTATATAGTAGATTTTGATTGGGGAAAATAATAATATGAATAGATAAATTTACACAAATCATTTTAAATGATTTTTTTTCCACAAATCTACACAATTGCACATTTAGTGGTGATAGTAAACGAACTACATTTACTTCTGAAAACTTGCTAAGAAGCATGGCTACTAAAAACTACAACTTGAACCCAAAACAATTGATTTAGTTCATCGGTCCCCACTCCTTAGCAGTTTTAATATAGAAGAAAATAGACGCATATATTTCTTTTCTGCCATAATATGACATCATATAAGGAATGCTATTTCATTAGCTAGAAATAAGATTTGCTTTTGTTATTTTAGTACATTTGATCACATAAGAATAATTCTAGATTTTTTTCCCCTCCTATGACTCTCATAGCATCCCCATCTAAAATAGACTTTGGAGATTTAGATCAAATGTCATATCAATTGTCCTAGACTGCTTACTATGTGCTTTCACTATCGATTTTAATGTCAATAGAGAAAGGAGAAGGAAAAGTCAGAGGGAAATGAAACAGGTGTATGCAATACCCCTCTTTACTACCGACATTTCTCAGAATTCTGGGGGAAGTTGCATCTATAAGTGGAAAGTTTTTCACTATGGAACTCACGGTGGTTGAACTTCTCATGAAGAATTTTTTTTTCACTACTGAAGAAAAATATGTTTGATTTTACCATAATTGAAAAGTTCTCCTGTTTCTACTTCTGAGGTTTGCCCTCAAGACTACTGTTTACCTAATGGAAGTGACTCCTATGCATGGAGGAAAAAGTACACCATTTGAAGGAAAAGCTAAAGGAGTGATATTCAGGTAGCTCCTCATTCCACCAATGAAAACATACACATAGATTTTCCACTTTACACCTCATTTTCCACCTTATTTTCATGATTTTGAAATGAATATGTAGGGTCTGATGAGTTTGTCGATAGTCTATAATTATTAGTGTTATTAAAATAGAATACAAATGATAAGCCATATGTAAAAATGCTGTGTGAATAAACTGCTATACCCCAAATAATACAAATGAGTGAATGGCAGTTAAATGCTAAGAGAGATTAACAACATAAAGGATATTAAAAAAATGATGACCGTATTTCATATTTATGTGTCTTTTTCTCTCTCTCTCTTTTTTTTTTTCTTTTTTTGCGGTACGCGGGCCTCTCACTGTTGTGGCCTCTCCCGTTGCGGAGCACAGGCTCCGGACGCGCAGGCTCAGCGGCCATGGCTCACGGGCCCAGCCGCTCCGCGGCATGTGGGATCTTCCCGGACCGGGGCACGAACCCGCGTCCCCTGCATCGGCAGGCAGAACACTCAACCACTGCGCCACCAGGGAAGCCCTTCCCTCTCACTCTTACTCAACTCCTAAATAACTAAGAGAATATGCTCACAAATGGTAAGCATGTTTTGGATGTTCGATGTGTGTTTGTGGGAAAGAACAAAAAAAAACTGCCTCAATTAGGTCAAATATCATACAAGAGATGAATGAGATTAGAGATGGGATTGGGATTTGTGTTAGTTACTCAATAGCTAACCAATCACAGATATGACAGTGTAGTGCAATATGCAAATATACTTTTAAACAACTTCTCTTAAGTTATCTACTGTCTGTAAAGACAATCACACTCAACTGCTCTGCACTTAACCCCAGAGCTTGAGTTAGAATCTGTTAGAAATAGGTACACGTTTCATTGCTTTGGCAACATTTACATGGCTCTGCATCAGGCAATACAACTGCTAAGATCACACTCTGGAAATTCAGGAAAGGCTAGTGTCCAGTTCTGGTCGTTCTACCACCCAACTGTGATCTAGGATAAATTCCTGATTAAAAAAAAAAAAAGAAAGAAAGAAAAACCCTGAAGACGCTGAAACAGTATTTCCTACTTCACAGGGTCTTCATGGGGATAAAAGGTCATTAGGATAAAGTGCCTCTCACCCAGGAAACACTGATAAATGCTACTGATGCTACCATCATCATCATCATGACCGATCAAGAACATATTGCCACATGGAAATTCAACATTCCCTGGGCCATTCACAACTTTCCTTTAAAGGACTCATATTCTATGTGGGGTCTTAACACCTTCAAATAACAGAAAATACAAGTCTTTAGCCTTTTTTTCTGTAGCTAATTTTGGCATCTTTCACCTCTGTCCACTTAAGTGTTGGTTTAGCATATTCTTGTCACACAAAGAAGCTACTTCCCAAAGAGAGGAACAACGTGTCAAGTGACAAAGACATTGAGTGAAGTCTTTCACATCCTAGATTGTCCACGGTACAGCTCAGCTGGTCTCTGGGTTGGAAGGCCTGGGTCTACTTTGCTCGTCTGTTACAGGGGAAGGGACATGGTCCTTAGCATGTGGTCTGTGAAACAGAGGCAGCTGCGGGTAGAATTATAACACAAGCAGAACTGGCTTCAATTCTTCCTTCTTAGGTCTTTTCCTTCTTGTTCAGCTGTTCAAGGAACTTGCCTGCCCTCTGTCCCTGCCAGGACGATGTTACATCTGCCTGGATAAGTAGGTCACCATTGTAGATCAGGAAAGGTCTTATTTGTAATCATCAGGAACCATATACGGCTAATTTGAGCAGAAAAGGAAACTTTTGGTAGTTTATGGTTATGTCTCAGTAACTAGAAGCAGACTAAACAACCGAAAGCCAAGGCTATGCTATTGCAATTATAGGATCAGGCCAAAGTGATGTTATAAGTCCTAGCTGGCCTTGCTACCAAGCAGGAACAGGAAACAGGAGGTTGACCCAGCACTGCTGGCCTTGCTTCTTTACATCATTTATTTGTAATTCAAAATCCAAGAGAGGAGTGCAGTTGGCCAACCCGAGGTCGCCCGACTGTTTTCCATCTGTAAGGGAGACTGAGCATGTGAGTAAACAGTGTATCTGACATGTTCAGCTTGTATAACGAGAGGAAGGCTCTGTTTCTCATCAAGACCCACAAAGTGGAAAATTCCCCAAAGAGAAAGGAATTTCAGATCAGATGCTTGAAAAGTTAAAAACAACAACAAACAAATGCAGATGTGGAATTAAAGACATGGAGTAATTAAGAACCTATATGTGGAGTGATTCAGACCTGAGTTCATACCTGGAGCAAGCTACTCAATCTTGCCGAGCTTCAATTTTCTTTAAAGGAAACAACGTGGAAGATGATATCCACATGTAACTTGTGGTACACATGAAGGAGGGTAGTACAGTATATGATGCCTGGCACATCCTATGCATTTTCTAAAACTACTAGTAGTACTATTATTATTGTTACTTATTATACAATTTATTGTAGAAATTAACAGGGAGAGTATTAATAAATGTTAATACAGTGCTAAGTGTCACATTTATGATCTCAACTAATTATTTGTTGATTCAACAAACATTCCACATATCAGAAAATAACCTGTTAGTGTGTATATATATATATATATATATATTTTTTTTTTACAGAAGAAAAGAAACCCTGAGGCTTAGAAAGTGTAAACAATGTACCAAAAGTCACTCATTTAAGAGGTAATGGAATATTATTCAGCCTTAAAAAATGAAGGAGATCCTTTCATTTGTGACAATATAGATGAAACAGGAGTGCATTATGCTGATGAAATAAGCCAGACAAGATAAATACGAATGATATCATTTATATATGGCATCTAAAAAGAAAAAAAGCCACACTCATAGAAAGAGAGAGTAGAAAACTGGTTGCCAGGGGCTGTGGTGTGGGTGGGGAAAAGAGGGGAAGATTGGTAAAAGGGTACAAACTTTCAGCTGCAGGATGAATAAGGTCTGAGGATCTACTGTATAACATAGTCACTACAGTCAATAATACTGTATTGTATAACTAACATTTTCTGAGAGAACAGAACTTAAGTGTTCTCACCACAAAAAGAAAAAAAGGAAAAAGGTGTCATGAGCTGTTAGATGTATTAATTAACGTGATGGGAAGGATCCTTTTGCAACGCATATGTGTATCAAATCATCATGATATACTCGTTGACTATCTTACAATTTTGTCAATTATACCTCAATAAAACAAAAAAAAGAGGTAATAAAGACGAGATTCCAATCCAGGATTATCTAGCTCAAAAAACTACACTCTTAACCATTACAATATAGTATCCATCCATATGTTGTAACTGTAAAATGCTTAACACAAAGGAAACGTTAAATAAATGGTATTTATTCTAACTCTAATGCTTACTAGATATTAGTTATGTGGTATGCTTTACTTCTAACTACAAGGGTATAAGGTGCAAATTCTTGCTACAGAACATAAAAGCCCCTGTGGTACCCTGTAGGATAAACACAGTACCTGTAAATCTCTCATCTCTCAACCCAGAGTCTCCTCAAGTTGGAGGTCTTTACCCCCTTTATAACGTGGGAATAATGCCTTTCCCACATTTGCACTGGGCATGAAAATCCATACTTCCAGGTGTATACTGACCCTCCACTTAGCTCCTCGTCACCTTGGAATCACCAGACCAAAGATCATTTATTCCATTAATATAAATGATCTAGGGATAGAAGTACAGAATATACAGAGAGTGTTGGAGGAATCCAAACAACAAGTCCTCCACTCTCAAAACAAATTTTAGAGTTCCAAAAGTAAAGAGCAATGTTTGGAAATAAAACTAAAAATGAAACTAACATCTACAATTAGCCAAGTATTTATTATGGGCCAGGCTACTTACTAGGCACTTGATAAACATTACAGCTCATCTTCCTGCAGTCCTTCAAAGCATATAATATTGTTTCTATTTCATAGAGAAGAAAATTGTATCTAAGCAGGTCAGTGATTAGCCCAAGACCACAGGGCTAGGCTCTAAGAAAAGGCGGCCAAGTTTCAGTGGTCAAGATGGTGATGGATGTTATAACTAGAAGATTATGGCTAATCAAATAAAAATATTCAAAACGGGGCTTCCCTGGTGGCGCAGTGGTTGAGAGTCCGCCTGCCGAGGCAGGGGACACGGGTTCGTGCCCCGGTCCAGGAGGATCCCACGTGCCGCGGAGCGGCTGGGCCCGTGAGCCATGGCCGCTGAGCCTGCGCGTCCGGAGCCTGTGCTCCGCAACGGGAGAGGCCACAACAGTGAGAGGCCCGCGTAACGCAAAAAAAAATATTCAAAACGGTCCTAACGTATTATTAGGATTTCTTTAGAATAACTTGAGTGCCTTAGTGACTACAGTAGTGGTAGGCACTATAGTCTCTTTAATTTGCTAATCATACAAATCTACTTTAATATTCTTGGTGACAAGGAGCTAACTACTGATAAGCTTCTTCAGTTTTGGGGCTACTCCAGGGTGAAATGCCGGAACGTCTTACTGTCTGCAATGTTATCTAGTTCTACCAGGGGGAATAAAGCAGAACAAGTAGCCACTGTTCTTGACAAATGGATACAGTTTCAGTTTTTCAAAATATGAGTGTCACATTCATTCATTGTATCAGATAGATCTGTCAAATGGCTTTGCCCATTTACTAATGGATGGCACACTGCAGACACACGTTGGGTCAAAGGACTCAATGTCACCTCACTGATACTGTCATCAGTATAATTTGTATTGGCATTTTGTCTCACCCTGACTTTAAGGACTATGTGAGGAGATCCAAGTCTCCAGACCATGGACTGATCACCTCTGCTTGACACAGTATTCTCTGCTCATTTCCAGAGGGGACCAAGGATGAGATCTTGTACCTCTGAGTCTATTCACCCTACCTAGCAACACACACTAGCTGGGCTGATTGGATCAAGCAGGAGCCCCAGAGTTTAAATTTCCAGCTGCATTGGAGGAAACAGAGGCTATGCCCCAATCCCATAACCCCTCACTTCTTACTGCTAGCCTATCCTAGGCTGTTCTTGCTGATAGGAGTATTTCATGCTAAAAATTAATTTTGCTTACCTGATGGCAGTCACACAACCTCAAATGCCGTTTTTATAAATAAGGCAACCACCAATGGAGTGTGATTTAGGGTTTTTTCTTCTGTAGACCCTGCCTACCCTATAAAATCTCCCATTACTGCATCATGGAGACTATAATCCCTTTCCGAGGGAATAGATTCTTTCCAACCATAAGATGAAATAAGAACTTACATTTCCATACTGCCCAAAAGGAAATAAATTGATTACAAAATGCAGGAGAATGACTGATTTTCCACATTTGTTGTGTTCATTAAAGGGTTTTTGAATAGACTTGACAGTATTAAAAAAGTTCAACACACACAAAATAAAAATTAATAAATGAAGAGAAAAAAATTGCATTTACAACAAAATAAACACATTGATATATAAAAGGTTGTTTATACATCGATGAAAAATGGATGTCATAAAGTCACAAACTAAAAAGTATTAACAGCCAATAAAGATATGAAAATATGTTCAACCTTGCTATTATTAATCAAAGAAATACAAATAAAATAATTCAGGTGTCATGTTTTACTGACTAGAATGACAAAGTTTTAAAAAACTTGATAATACTGGTATTGATATTGATAATACTGGTACTGATGAGTGTGTGTAAGAAACCACACTGGATGTTAAATTCTTGGTAGAAATAAAAAGCACGGTAACCTTTCTGGAAGACAATATGTCAGTATGTACCAGAACTGACAACCAGCCATTCAAGTTCTAGAAGTCCACTCTAAGGAAATAAACAAATGCTCAAAGACATATGAACAAGGATGCTTGTCTCATTGTTTAGCAAAGCAAAACAGGAATAATCTAAATGTTGAACAGTAGGGACTGGTTAAATAAATAATAGAATGCTGTTAACCATTAAAAATGATGCTGCAGATTTTTATTAGGTGATGAGTAATCATACTTATATTACTAAATAAAAATCTTATAGAACTGTATTGTAGTTTGATATAATAATTAAAGGTATTTTATACTTGCATTGTATTTATATGCACCCCGTCACAAAAAAGTTTCAAAAGGTACCCTCAAAAATGTTACAGAGATGTTTATCAGAAATGGGATTTTGAGTTATTTTTCCTTTTTTCTTTAAATCCTTTCAATTTTGGAGTTTCTGCAATGAGCCTGTATTATTTTTACAATTAAAAATATTTAAATTTACAACAAAAGGATCTAAATTCCTCCAATTTTCCATTTATTTTCCACCCTGGCTCAGGGTATTTGTGTAAAAAAAAAAATCAGCTTATTTTCTCTTTTGTATCAATCTAAATTTACTTTTCATAAGTTAACTATTTTAGTCTGGCAAAAGTTTCACACAGGAAAATTGTTAAGGTCTGAGTATTCTATTACCTTTAAAAGCACTGGAAACTTTGAAATTATTTCTTTCAGAATTTTCATATAATACTGAAAGGCGGGGGGGAGGTAGCAAAATGAAGGGAAATAGATAGTAGTAGTCAACTTCAATTAAGAAAAAGCAACAAGAGGCATTTTGTACTCTTTTGATACGGCAGAAGCCCCATGTGTCAACTCTTGCTAAAAAATGTATATATACACACACATACATATGTTTGTGTGTATTATATGTATATGTGACACACACACACATAATTAATCCACAGTCTTAGGCTAATCACTCATTGTGGCAGAAACAACGAGCTGTTGACTACACTTTAATTAGCTCCTCCAGCCTGTAGAGGCATCACTAGGACCAAGATAGGAACAACATTCTCCATCTCCGCTTGCATCTAGGTATGGTTTTATTCCAAAGAATGTGACCAGAGGTGACCTGAAGAGTTTATGTCTGAAGGATAACGAGTTGATAATTGTAGCTTGCAGCTTCCTCTCTCCTTTCCTTTTTAGGACAAACGTAGAGCCACTTGATGAAGGTGGTGGGTCCCTGAATAACTGAGCAGAAAACTGACCCTCAGACCACCAAAGTCCATACTACACTCCTGAGTGAGTGAGAAATGAACCGTCCATGTGTTGCTCCACTGAGGTTTAAGGTTTATTATTTAGTGTTTAACTAATGCATTTTTTCTTTAAACCTCAGTTGCCTTCTCTGTAAAATAAAGTATTTGAAAAGGATCAACTGTAAGTTTTTTCCATTGCTTACGTTTTTATCTTAGTTTTTAATTCTCAGAAACATTGTGCGCATTTTAAGTTAGTAAGTCTACTTTTTTTCCCACAAAGACGGGTTCTTCAAGTTATGGAGAAGTCATAGCAGACTGTTGCTCCAGTTTAAGATACACATTCACATATGAGATGAGAAGGGTGAGGACCCAGGACCTCTGCCTTTGACAGAGGGGAGTGAGAGCATACTGAAGAATGTTTAGTAATAAAGAATTCAGATGGGAGAAACGGATGGGTTACATCTAACAGATTTGCTCAAAGGAATTCTGGAAAGGCAAATATGTGAAAATGTATAGCAAAGACATGAAATGCCTTTTGGTCCCTAAATGGATTTCATTTCAAAGACGTGCATATTGCAAATACATGTACCATAACACTTCTCTGTCCACTTCTAGAATTTTCTAAAGCCTGACAGAACATCTGCAGAGACAGATGTCATTCCAAGATAATCCACTGCAAGTTACTAAATTAAGATAAAAATGTCCTTAACCTTGAACAGTTTTTAAAGAGATTTTAGAAGAAAGGAGCCCTCCAGGGGATTGTATAACTATATAATTGTACCCTTTCTAAAAGGCTATTTACAGATACATAATGTTTCCCCTTCATTCTTTAAAGTAAAATATAGGATAAAAAAATAGTTTGGGGATAATATTTGTTTGGGACAGCAGGCACTGCTAATCAGTACCACTCTCTCCTTATTCCTTACTATCAGAGCCCTGGTTTAGGAGACCCCATTATCCTTAAGGCTAAGGTGGCCAGTTTAAAATCCGAGCTGATGAGATCTAAGTGCAAGTCTGCTGACCATCTGTGGTAAAAAATTTGCTCTCTGATTTACACACTGCCTTTTTTTTCTTACTTAATTTCTTTTTTTTTTCCTTTTCTTTCTTCCTGCTCAAATTGCTGGAACACTATTGGAGATTCTGGGGTCACTTTGAAGCTCTGTGGACGTGCTAGAGATGTGGAAGCTGGAAGAGCTAAGCAACGCAGTCCCCTGGTGATGCCCTTCAGCAGCTGGACTAACGCTAGAGGGACTAACTCCAAACTTCCTGCTACCCGTGGAAAGTAAGGTAAATCACTCATTCACTTTCTGTTACCTACTAACTGATCCAGAACTCTAACCTCAGGGTTCTAGAACCCTCCTCCGTATCCCATAGTCATACTCATGTTCCAGACTCCTGATCATCAGACTTGCTTATAGCAGATGTATGGGGAGGGTGGGCTCTTCTGGAAGCCCTGATACTTCCTCCCCTACCCCCACCACACACAAATAATGATCTTTATGTCCACTCATCCTTTTATCTACACTCAGAGGCCAGGGCCCCCAGGAAGGCTTCACTGACAACCCTTTACTCCTCTCTACATGCAGAAAGGGTAGAGGTGTGGGCTCTGGAATCAGACTTCCTAGACTTGAATTCTTAATCTGTTACTTACCAGTTTAGGACGTGGGCAAAGTAGTTACCTTCTCTGGACACCCCTGTAAAAGAGGAACACTAAGTAGCACCTATGTACCTTACTGAAAGGATTAAATGAGCAAATGCAGGTAAAGTTCTTATAATTTTTTCTTGGGTCAACCAATTCTAGCTGCTATTGTTACCTCTGGCTAATTTAGGGCAGAGTCCCTTTGCCCTCCTTTGGTTCTCTGGGCCCGTCTCATTCACAACACACACAACCGCATACTGCAGAGTTTTGAAAGGTGGTTCTCAAAATGTGGTCCCTGGGCCAGCAGTATCAGCCACACCTGGGAACTGCTTAGAACTCTCGCACTGGAGCCCAGCAATCTGTGTTTTAACAATATTCTCAGGCAAATCTGATGCACACTAAAGGCTGACGACAACTGAGAACATCTGTCTCAGACTCTCCTGGAGGCATTCACCAAAAATAGAGTTACAGGACCTTACACCTGACCAGCTGGAGAAGGGGTCTAGTAATTGCCCTGGTTATCATGCTTGTCATGATTTTTCAGCACATAAATGTTTGAGAATCACTGCCATTTTGAATGTGTGTTTCACTTGTCTGCTTTTCCAGTGGACTTTACTTCCTTGCAAGGAAGGTTTGTGAAGATTTGTTGCTGTTGTTTGCATTATTAGTTTTATTATGCTAATTCTAGAATCTCTGGTGCATAGTGCAATCTCAGGCAGGAAGTAGTGGCTCATTAAAACAGGTATCCCAAACGTCTTAGTAGAACTTCAAGATTAATTCCTTCAGGAAGAGGTAAAATTGTCATTATATGCAGATGATATGATACTACATATAGAAAACCCTAAAGACTCTACATGAAAACTACTACAACTGATAAACGAATTCAGCAAGGTAGCAGAATACAAGATTAACATACAGAAATTGGCTGCATTTCTTTATACCAACGATGAAATATCGGAAAGGGAATGTAAAAAAACAATGCCTTTTAACATCACAACCCCAAAAATAAAATACTTAGGAATAAACCTCACCAAGAAGGCAAAAGACTTATATGCTGAGAACTGTAAAACATTAATAAAGGAAAGTGAAGATGATTCAAAGAAATGGAAAGACATCTCATGTTCTTGGGTTGGAGGAATTAATATTGTTAAAATGCTCATACTACCCAAAGCAATCTACAGATTTAATGCGATCCCTATCAAATTACCCATGACATTTTTCACACAATTAGAACAAATAATCCTAAAATTCATACAGAACCATAAAAGACCCAGAATTGCCAAAGCAATCCTGAAGAAAAAGAACAACGTTGGAGGCATGGCCACCCCAGACTCAGACAGTACTCCAAAGTCACAGTAATCAAAACAGCGTGGTATTGGCACAAAAACAGACATATGGATCAATGGAACAGAATACAGAGCCCAGAAATAAACCCACACACCTCAGTTAATCTTTGACAATTAATCTTTGACAAAGGAGGCAATAATATATAATGGGAACGAGACAGTCTCTTCCACAAGTGGTGTTGGTAACATTGGACAGCCTTATATAAACCAGTGAAGTTAGAACACATCCTTTCACCATACACAAAAATAAACTCAAAATGTCTTAAAGACTTAAACATAAGACATGACCCCATAAAACTTCTAGAAGAGAACACAGGCAAAATATTCTCTGACATAAATCATACCAATGTTTTCTTAGGTCAGTCTCCCAAGACAATAGAAATAAAAATGAAAATAAACAAAGGGGACCGAATCAAACTTACAAGCTTTTACACAGCAAAGGAAACAAATGAAAATGAAAAGACAACCTACAGAATGGGAGAAAATATTTGCAAATGATGCGACCAGCAAGGGCTTAATTTCCAAAATATACAAACAGCTCATACGACTTGAAGACAATAAAAGCAAACAACCCAATAAAAAAATAGGCAGAAGACTTAAAGAAACATTTCTCCAAAGAAGAAATACAGATGGCCAATAGGCACATGAAAAGATGCTCAACACTGCCAATTATTAAAGAAATGCAAATCAAAACTACCATGAGGTACCACCTCACACCAGTCAGAATGGCCATCATTAAAAAGTCTACAAATAACATATGCTGGAGAGGGTGTGGAGAAAAGGGAACCTTCCTACAACACTGTTGGTGGGAATGTAAGTTGGTGCAGCCACTGTGGAAAACAGTATGGAGGTTCCTCAGAAAACTAAAAATAGACCTACCATATGATCCAGCAATCCCACTCCTGGGCGTATATCCAGACCAAACTATAATTCAAAAAGACACATTCACCCTGATCTTCACAGCAGCAATATTCACAATAGCCAAGACATGGAAATAACCTAAATGTCTATCAACAGATGAATGGATAAAGACGATGTGGTACATATATACAATGAAATACTACTCAGCCATAAAAAAAAGAATGAAATAATGCCATTTGCAGCAGCAACATGGATGCAGCTAGAGATTATCATACTAAGCAAAGTAAGTCAGAAAGAGAAAGACAAATACCATGATACCACTTATATGTGGAATCTAAAATATGACACAAATGAACCTATCTATGAAACAGAAACAGAATCAGAGACATAGAGAATAGACTGGTGGCTGCCAAGGGGAAAGCAGGTGGGAGAGGGATGAACTGGGAGTTTGGGATTAGCAGATGCAAACTGGTATATATAGATTGGCTAAACAACAAGGTCCTACAATATAGCACAGGGAACTATATTCAATATCCTGTGATAAACCATAATGGAAAAGAATATGAAAAAGAATGTATATACCTATGTATAACAGAGTCACTGTGCTGTACAGCAGTAATTAACACAACGCTGTAAACCAAGTATACGTCAATAAAAAATAAGTTAATTAAATTTTAAAAAAGATTAATTCCTTCAGAAGAACAAGTACTACACATTCACAAAAAAAGCACCCTTTGAAAGTTTAAATTTTTGAATTTCTTTGCCACTTCCTTAGTTTTGATCATCTTGGACAATATATTTTTAATATTGACTTTTAAAAAGAATTGTGTTTCAGTGTTTGCTATCCTTAGAGAGACAGAAACAGGTAAGTACAACTAAATACTTGTTTTTCAAAAGTCTCAAAAGTATAAGGGAAATGAAAGTAATTATATCTTCAAATGATTTTGGGGTATGTTTCTAATTTCATACTTCTGATGCAATTCAAGATTAAAACTGTATTAAGACATTTGAGACATGCTGCATTGGTATTAAATGAATTTAATTTTGTGAAAAGTGGTAGAAATATTTTCTTCAGCAAACATACCTGCAGATATAAAATCACAACCATAAATCTACAAAAAAGCAAGCTATTGAATGAAATCTGATTGGTTATTTCCATGCAGTATGGATATGCTAATAATTTAATTTACTACTTGCTAACAGAAGCCAAAATTTAAATATACATATATATGTGTGTGTGTATATTTATATATATTTATATACATATATGTGTGTATATTTATATATATTTATATACAAATATATGTACATATATATATCTTCAATTTTAAATCATTCATATGTATGAACAAATATACATACACATATATAACAATTGTTCATATATATATATATATATATATATATATATATAAACAATTTAAATTAAAGAAAGTACATCTGGTGGCCTATTTTTTCCCCCCGATTTCTAAAGAACACCATATTCTATTCTAGGCAGTGGAATGTCAATCCACCTTAAGGGTTGTTCAAAGAGCACATCTGAGAAACCACTGGTTTAGCCAATGATGTACTTATTGAGGGAGGCCCTAGTGCCACTGTCAAGAGCTTATCCACAGGAGAGATAAGAAGGTACTTGTTTGGTTTGTGAAAAGAAGGAGTAGTGAGGAATGGCAGGTAGCTGCAGGCTGATGACACATGATGTCCATATATATGTAGAACCAACACGCCCATAATTGCACGCATTTTCCATACCCAAATCCAAAGCCTTTATATCATTAATCCCAGGCAAAAATGGTAAGATTCATGTGTGTTACTATCCCACGGCTTCAAGATGCCTATAAACTCATATAAGTATGTCTTAGTTTTATCAGTGGAGGACAAACCAGGCTTCTATCACCAAGCCCCATTCCATAACAGGCAAACCAGTCCAAGACTTCTCTGAATGCTGCAGGAGAGTCTATGGAAGGGGCGCTCACTCCACTGTGATGCCTAAAATGCCTTTGCACAGAGCAAACATTCAATACATGCTGAGTGAATGAATGAGTGAACTGGTGTCATAAAACAGGCTTATTTCAGGGAAATTCCATTCAACAGGCTGGCATTCCTTCCTACCCATCTTAATTGTTAAGCTTGCAATCAGACAAAAATTTAATTATAAAACGTTACAGCTGAGGAAATTTTAGAAACTATCTACTCTCCAGAGGTATACAACTTTAATTTAGCGGTAAAAATCACTAGGAGTGATTTAGGAGTCTATCAGACCTGAGTCCAGATTCCACAGCTACCATATTTTCATGAGCAAATAACTACTTCTGAGGCTCTGTTCCATGTATGCATTATGGGATATCATAATAATACATACATTAATTGTATGACTATCAGGGGATGAAATGACACAATCCATTTGCCATGGTCGGCTAAGTAATTTGCACCAAGTAAGCACTCAAGACATTAGCCAATATTAATAGCGGAGAGATGAAAACAAAACTCTGGGACTGATGCCTACCCTAGTGGCCCCAGTGGTCGTAATGACTTTCTTCCATTCAGCCTGCTCTCTTCTCACTAAGACTAAGGAAGAGAAGATGAACAAATTAGGAATAACAATTTGAAAATGGTTTTATACTCCCTGAATGAACGGAATTATAATAAAATGATTCATGAGTTCTGCAGAAATATGATGAGACTTTAGATCTTTATGTTAGTTCTCTACAAAACCAATTTATGGCCCTAAGATGTACCTTCCCACCCAGCCCCATCCTTACCAGGATCAAACATCATTGTAAATGGAAAAGTCAACAACACATAATCAACAAGCTAAGTTACAAGCCAGTGAAGTCTCGGAGCTTTGATAGAGAAAATTCAGATTTATCATTATATGTAAAAATAAGACGATATGAAGAACTCAATTTAAAAAATATTACCTGGAGATCTATAATCTCTATAATAGTGCTATAAAAAGTAAACAGCTAGAAATCTATTTAGATGGTTTTCCTTATAAGAAAGCCCTTTCTGTATAACTTTTAATGTACTATTGATGAGAACAATTCAACAAAATTCAAATAAATATCTGCAGATGTCCTACAAGAAGAAAAGAACAGAGTTAGATGCGACAGGGGATAACTGGACTTCAGGATGAGTAAGACCCTATACTTGACCTCAATAAATTAACATGAAATACAGTGGATGAGTCATGTACAGAATGTCAGAATTCTAAAACGCCAAGCTAAGTACCAAAAGGAACATGTGGGGACTCTTAAGAAGGAAGTAAAATATTGGTTAGTTGATTACGAAAAGGCAGAAGGGAGTAGGCTCCCTTTGGCTGCTCTTTGAAGAGATCACTTCCTTTCCCCCCTGGTCCTGAGGCTAGGATGGCATGGGCAATAGAGGAATGTGGGGATTGAGAATCATTTCTACTCTCACCAGAGTGGCTGGAAGCAGATTTTCTTACCAGGATGTAGTAGTAGGCTAATATTTAAGGGTTCTTGAGGTCAGAGAGAAGGGTTTGAATAATCCGGCTCCATCTCTTGCTGTGGGTCAAGTTTCTTACCTTTCCAACACCTCAGCGTCTTTATCTGAAAATTGGGGATGATGATAATGTCTCCCACCTGAGTGTGAGAACTACATGATATAGTGCATACGCAGGGCTAAATTTGGTGCCTGGCACACAGAAAGTGCTCAGTACGGCAGGCGAGTGTAGTGACAATAAAGGCAAAGATGACGGGGGTAGTGCCGGTGTTGCTTCTGCCCGCAGAACAGGCTCTGACTGGGAGAGAGTTAAAGCACCTTTGGGTTCATGGGGGTTTATATATAAGCAATGGTTGATCAATGTGAGCTGGTTGTCCAAACGATTATGTGCAATCTAAGAAAAAAATGGGCCTCAGATTTGCTCAGCTACTTAATAATATTAGCAGCAGTAGTAGTCAAAGAAGCTAAATTTTATTAAGTATTTATATGCCAAACAACGTGCTGAACGCTTTAAAAGGATTTACTCACTTATTACAACGAGGCTATACGCTAGGTCCTGATAATGTTATTCGTCTCTTTCAGATGTTGACTGAGCCTCAGAGGGGTTACAAAAGCACCTAAGATCCCGTTGTCAGTACATGACGGAAATGAGTTCAAATCCAGCCTGTCTGACTTGTTCTTAATCACTAAGGTATGAAATTAAGCATGTTGCCCTTTGCCTGATTCTCCTTCTGAGGCCTGAATATTTCACTTAGCGCTCGGAGTGCAGAAAAGAGAAAATTCTCTCTCCTTGACCCAACTTGGCATCAATATCCAACTCCCCTTCTCAAAATGGGTTGCTTCAACAAGTAGCAATGAATGCCGGGTTGTGGACCAGTCACCTTGATGACTAAGAGTCAGACGCTAGGGAAAGAAAATGCTCTGACAAACCTACCCTTGTACAGAAACAAGACAGAAATGGGGGGACAGGGCAGAAGATAATGGAATAAGGAATAGGAAAAATAGCACCTGGCATCGTGATAGTAATAATAATAATAGTAGTAGTAGTAGTAGTAATAGTAATAATAATAGACTTTACTATGCTCTAGGCATTGTATTAAGTGCTTGGTGTAAGTGACTTCATTTTAACATTGAAAACAAGTCTATGAGGATGAAATATTATTAACATCATTTTATAGGCAGGAGTATTGAGGTTCAGGTAATCGGGTAAATTGCCCAAGCTCATATGGTTAGCAAGTGGAAAGCAGAGATTTGAACCAGCACCTACACTCCTAACCATTATGCTATAACCATTATGCTGAAGACATAAGAATTCCAATGGTCTTTCCCCATAACCCACTCCTACACTCCAGACTTAAATAGTCCAAGATCAAGAGAGAGCAAGCTTGGAGTTGCCACTCTTCAGTGAGTGTCAATCATTTCAAAACAGTGTATTTGCTAACAAGATGCAGTTCCTGTGATAATCTTCTCAACCAGGTATCAAGAAACAGGAAGCAAAGATTCAAGTAACAGTATGTTCCTACTTACGAGGAAGGTGGGACAGCATAGTTGACACTGGGCTTAACTGTTCTGGAAAACGTGGTCCCAGTAGGCATACACACTGGTACATTTTCCCCACCTACCAAATACAAAAGAAGTATTTCATTTCCATGTTGCTCTTCAAGTTCCGCCTCATTCGTGCCTGTCATTCATCCTCTGGCCTCTTCCTGTCTCCATTTCTGTACAGAAAGGTGCCGAGTCTCTGCTCTCGGATACGAAAAGGGTGTGTTAGGAGAGGGAGCCATGGTACCTCAATGTCTTTTTTTTTTTCATCTTAATTCTATTATGCCAACTCCACTGAACTTAATTAGAGTGAATACAGAATTACACAATTACCCTCTGTTCTATTCTTCAGATGTTATATTTTGATAAAATTTACGATATGCTGCTCTCCCCTTGAACATCAGATGAACACTAGAAATGGATGTGTGTTGACATAAAATCTGTTATAATTACAATTAAAGTATAGCTTACATAATGATAGTGTTAACATAAAATTATAGATGTGTAGAGACAACGTGGTCATGCATTTTTTAGTATAAGTACATGCTTAGACCAATATCTGTTAGTGGAATGAAGATGGAAGAGAATTTTGGTTAAGCCACAAAGGCTGTTTAAGGACTTGCAGATAGCTAAGGGGAACTCAAAAGACCAGTAAGATAATATTTCCCCTGCCATGTTTTCAATTGCAAAGTGAAGGGAAGATGTGAAAGTAAGTACCCCTATGGAAATTACAAGACAAGTACATTTTTTTCCTTGAATACCTGGGTAAATGCTTAAATTCTAATGTATATCAGTGATGCAAATTTTCAACTGAGTTTGATAAATCATAAAATAATAATTATATATATATGTATATAAAACTGCATGGAACTAGACAGTTCAGAATTACTTCTAATTAAAGAGGTACCCTATAACAACTAACTTAAACCTTACAAAATATGGTTCCAAGTACCCTATCAGAGTGAAAAGTAGGAGATCAAAAGGTTTATTGTAAATGTTTGTAGTCATGGTGTCTTAACTAAAACTACTGTGTCACAAATACTATTAAAATAATTGTGACGTTTTATTCACTTTTACTGCAAACAACAAAAGAAACTATAGGTATTTTTTTGTTTCAGGTAATTATTTTAGTTAACAGTTATTAAATGTTTTGAGAAGACAGAGTGCTAATTGCATTACTTCATTTTATCTTTAAAATAGCGCTTCCATGTAATTATTCTTAATATCTCCATTGTATTAAAGTGTATCTCTAGTTTAGATCTTTCTTCAGAACTGCAGACTTGTGTATCCAACTGTGTACTCAGCATCTCTACTTGGACGTCACGAAAACATCTCAAATCTTATACCTCCAAAACTGGTCTTTAATCCCCCAAACATACTCTACCCCAAACTTTTTCCATCTTAGGTGACAGTAACCACACCTTTCCAGTTCCCCAGGCCCTAAATCTCGAATTCACCCTTGACCCCCTCTTCCTTTCCATTCTTGCATTCAATCTACCATGAAATGCTGTCACAACCTTCCCAATGTGCCACTTCTGAGAATTACCAGCCGCTAGCAGCCTGGTGCAGGCCACCAACATAGACCTTGAGGATCCTGTAGTCACCTCCCGAGATTCTCCCTGACTCCACTCTCTCCCCACATCCTCAAGACCACAGATAGAGTTATGCTTGTCAAACAAGAGACAGTTCATGCCACACCTCGGCTGAAATCCTGCCCGTGGCTGCCTACATTTAGAGTAAAAGACACAATGCATGTGATGGCCTCCCAGGACTTACCCAATCCATCCCATCACATATCCGACCTCCAGCCCTCCTGCTGTCTCTTCTTCCCCACTGACTAAGTCAGCCAGGGTGGCCTCCTTGATATTCCTCCAAGCTGCCCGGCATATTTCTGCCTTAGAGTTTTGGGACTGGTTATTCTTGCTCCCAGGGAGTGGTCTCCCCCTCATACATTCTGACAACTCCCTCACTTCAAGTCTTTGCTCAAATGTCAACTTATAAAATCCACCCTGACTACCCTATTTAAAATCCGAACCTACCTGTACACTCCTCCAGCACTCCCAACCCAAGCCTCTTCAGTGAGCTTCACATCCTTTTCCTTATCCCGTAGCGCCCATCAACCTGTGACAAAGCATAGAATTTATTTATAACATCCGTTTCCACACGAGAGTGTAAGGAGGGAGAAAGCATGCAAGAAGGAGCACGCAGGCAAAGGCTCTTGTCTAATTTATTCATTGATACGTCCAAGCATAGAGAACAGGAAGATGCTTGATAAATAGTCCTGAAAAAGATACAGATGAGGAAACTAGTAGTGAAGCTCAGAAAGTTTAAGCAACTTCCTCAAGGTTCTAGAGCTAGAAGAGGGTCACAGTAGAATTCACACTTGGGGATGTCTAACTTCAAACCTCTTAGCCTCTCTGCTATCTTTTTTTTTTTTTTTTCTTTGCGGTACGCGGGCCTCTCACTGTTGTGGCCTCTCCCGTTGCGGAGCACAGGCTCCGGACGCGCAGCCCTGGCTCATGGCGCAGGCCATGAGCCATGGCTCACAGGCCCAGCCACTCCGCAGCATGTGGGATCTTCCCGGATCGGGTCACGAACCCGTGTCCCCTGCATCGGCAGGCGGACTCTCAACCACTGCACCACCAGGGAAGCCCCTCTCTGCTATCTTAAGTCCATGCAATTCAGGATTTGTTTTAATCAGTGCCACGGAAATTCTCACTCCACTGAATAGGATCAGCAGTAAGCTGACCCAGGAGGTCATTTTTCCCACAACAGTCTTTATATATATGACTAAGGAACACACTGGTAAAAGAATATGGGAGAAAGTCTGAGTATGACAAGTCAGCTAGACTGATATTAACTAAAAAAGCTGTGTGAAAATATCCTTAAAAAGTTGCCCCCAACTCACTCAAAGTCCAAAGTTGGAGCTGGAAATACAATGTCATGGAGTTTGGATAAGAACAGGTTTTCTCCAAGCTGAACTATGACACAGAGATTAGAGACTTCTAGAAACTATACTTTTTCAAAGAAAAAACATCACATGAGAAAAATGAGGCCTAGAAAAATTAAATGACTTAAGCTAATTAATGGCAGGACTGAGACTAGAGTATACTTTGTGTAATTGGCTATGGTCTTTTTTTGTTTGTTTGTTATCACTTCAGAACGAGACAAACTTAAAGAAAGGAAACACAACCAAAACTCGGTGGCTGGAAAAGAGATGAATGTGAACGCCCACTTGTTTCTTACGTATAAAGTTACCCCTCGCAGTGTTTTGGAGGAGAAAACGCTGGCTCTTCCCAACGTTGGTTACATACACAAAGATTCCAAAGACAAGACAAGTGCTTTGCAAACAAAGTAACTAGAACCAGCTCAGGCTTCCCCGCGCCGGGTCCTACGTTCCACGGTCAGAACCACCAACTGTATCCGCCCGGGTAACAAGGTGATTCAGAAAACCTGGCGCCTTCAGAGCAGCGAGAAAACTTAGCCGGGAAGAGAGTCAGGAGGAAACTTGCTCAGCTTCTTGCTGGGGTCTGAAACGATCCCAATAGAGTCTTTAAACCCCTCAGGTTTCCCCAATCAAGCACCCTCGCCTCCAACCTGGGCCACCCCAGATCTGACTATCAAACGACAGAAGTCTGCGGACGCACGGAGAGCTGACCACCCCACGAGAGGGACCTACGCGCGGCCGCGCCCACTCACCCGCCGCTCCCTGGGAGACGGGAGACCAGCCCGGGGTCCAAGTCCTGGGCGTGGCAGACTCGCCTCTCTCCGGGCCCGGCTCCAGCTCACCTCAGCGCGGGCCGCCTGGGCGCCGCCATCTTGACCACAAAGGGGGCCTCGCGCCGGAGGCCCCTGAGCGGGCGCCCTGGGCGGAGCCGGAGCGCCGGGGAGCCTCAGGTCGGCGCCCTACGTCCCCCGCACGCTCGCTCCCCGTCCACGCGCGACCAGAGTCCCGCACGCAGCGCCCGACCCAGGCTTACGCGGAACCGGCGCCCCGCGCAGCCCGCACCGCGGCTCAGGCGGCGCCGAGGGCGGCCCGGGCCGAAGAGCGGGCGCGGGGCACGCGCTCCGTAACCTGGCAACGCGGAGCAACCCGGCGTCTCCGGCGAACCCCAGCCCTCCACCGCGAGGAAGCACGGACCCCCGCATCCGCCGCCCAGCCCGCGCCGCCCCTGGGTCGCTCCGCCCGCCGCTGCCCGCTGGCTATGGTCTTTTAAATCCATGATACAACGTCTATATGTAACAAATCTGTTAAACCCTAAATGTTTATGATAATTCAAGTAATCCATTATCTGAATTATTCTTGAAGATAAAACATCCAAAGACTTCTTAATTGTATGGGTATACATACATAAAATACACGTGGAGGTAACTTCAAATGTAGAATGTGCCTGTCTCTATTCCTTCCCTCTCCGCTCTTTTAAAAAATGCCCCTTTAAAAATTGCCCACTCACCATCTGTTAGGTAAATTTGCTGAAACACAGTAAATGTGGAGACAGAAATTGTTATAGAGACTATTCCAAATGGCACTGACACCTGTATTTATGAAATTTTTAAAAGGGTAAGTTAGAGTTGTTTTTTTAAAAAACAAAATCCCACTATAGTAACACCACATCATCCTAGGTGCCCAGTTCTATCCAATTACATAAGATGGAGAAAGAGAGAGAGATAGAAACAGAGAGAGAGAGAGAGAGAGGAGAAAGAGAAAGAAAAAAGGAAGAAAACCAAGTACTTATGTATAAAATGTTGCTCCCAAAGTTTGAGATTATACTCAAGCATCAATGAACAGAAGGAAAACACTTACAAATTTACAAATGTATTTCATTTATGGTATGAGGGACACAGGTTTAGATTTGCAACACGCTCCCACAAGGGTCAAATTGACCACTTTTTTCTATCTAGTTGCTCTTGAGAGAACGAAACAATTGAAACAGATGCCATTCAATTCCAAGTCTATAGCTTAGACCATGTCACTGCACATGAAATATTGTTCATTCAGAGTCAGCACATAGCAAGAGTAATTTATACTCTCAGAGTGTTTGCTCTCAAGTCAATAGCAGAGAAGCCTTGAATTAAAACCTTCCCATTACTTTCCATTGTAATATATCTTACTTATAGCCCATGAAACAGTGGTCAGAGGAGATTTATTCTTTGGACACCATATTATATAATCTCTCCACTTTAAGCCATCCCCCACTCGGCGATTATTTTTTAAATATGTTACTCGTAGTCAATATTAATTTACATTTAATCTTTCTTAGCATTAGGAGAGTATTATTTTGTACAGGCTCAGAAAAAAATCTCCCGGAATTCCTCCCTGATGCTCCCTTCAGGCTGAAAATGCATTGCAGGGTGGCTGCAGTGACTTAATTCTAGTTGGCAGAGCCCTGGCCACACACTAATTTCATTAGCCTCAAACTCCTGGATTTGAAAGATCCACTGAATATGATTCATGTCCTCTGACATGTCACTTACTAACCAACTCAGTGTGCATACAGAGGAGAGAAAGGACTTGCTCAGCTCTGGCCCACCGGCAGGCAGATGAGAATTCCCAGTCAGAGACACTGTTTACATCTGAGTGGTCATTCTTGCCCGGGTCCTCATTTTCAGGAAGGAACTTCTATCCAGGCTTTGCTGGCAGCTGCAGCATTTGTTACATCCATTACTAGCTCCTTGTTCCTTCCTGCCCCCCAGTGCTTAGCATCCCCCATTTCAGTCACTAAGTCTTCCTTCCCCCAGCCTAGAAGCTTACCTCACCATAAATTTTTATCTCAAATGATAGGTTTGGCACATTCCCCACAGCAACCCGCAGGGACTGGGGAAAAGAAAACTCAAATCTCCGGAGAGCTAAGAATTCAACCATTTAGAGGAGTTTCTTTTATACAGGACAGTCTTCATTGAGCTGAACCCTGCAATCCCAGAGAAGATTCACCTACCCATTCTTTTCCTCTTTCCCTAAAGTGACTGTGTCTTTGAACAATAGGTCTGTGTTCCACTATTCTCTCTATTCATTTTGCAGGTTTACAGAGGCTGGGAAACTGGAGACTGGACTTACATGCCAGGAGCTTCTAAGATCACATGAAAAATAAGGATACTGGAAGAGATTGTTGGAATCTATCTCTGTATATTTGAACATGGGCAGTGGTTAACCAGGATGCTCACACCAAGCTTATATCCAGTTTGCAGCACAAGCTACAAGTTGGTGCATCCCTCCTACTACCAGCCTCTTCTCAATAAATGCAGGTGAAAACTGGGGGCTCTTTTCCCTCAGCTGTTCAATCCAACATGAATAGCTGCAATTTGCAAATTAGAGGAAAATGACAGTGTTTTCTCTGAATGGTTTTGGTCCCAACGCACACTGCTAATGCTGGCATTCAGTTCCTTTCCTTCCCAGCCCAGGGAACGGGGGAACTAAGCATAAGGCAAGCGTTCTCTTTTCTTGCAGGTGCCTCAGATCCACACACCAGAGAAGGAATCAGCTCCCCCTGGAATCTTTTTCAGCAAACACAATCCTTCACCTAGTCTGCAAGCTCTCTCTTGACTTTAAGATTTCACTCTTTTTTCGACAGGCAGGCCCATCTGCAGTACTGCCCAAGCTCCAAGTGAAGGCACCAAAATAATTTTTAAAATGTCAAACAGCAAATGTGCCTTCAACCCCCAGAGCTCCAGTAAAAATACTGTGAGTTGCCCCTGTGGTTCTCAGGTGACCTCTGGCCTCATCCTCCCTGCAGCGCTCCCTCCTCAGGTTCTCTAGTTTAAGCTCAGAGGTAAAGGAAGTGCTTCTGGGTTTTGCTTACAACAACCCAGGCTCTTCCTGAAAGCATTACCTCAAAGTGAAGGCTGCCCAGAAGCACTTTTGGCCTTGCAAACATCTAGAGATCTCCATGGTGGCATACTCAACAGGTGCTAGGGACGCTCAGAGGCTCAGAGGGGCCATACCAGGCTGCAGCCTTAGACAGGCACCCCTCCTTCTGGCACAAACACAACCTTCATAGCCCTGGGTGCTGATGTAGTGACAGCTTGAATCACAAGGAGTCCCCTCCAGAAACCCAACGTGCTTCAGGAAAGGCACTTGAGAGGGAGCCGACTTTTTAGCTACGGGGAGCATAAGGGTCAGCCAGAACATCTGGAGAAGGGACTAACTGAGCTTGGGTCCTACCAGGCAGGGAGAGAGCTGTGCATTAGGAAAGGATCACTTCAAGACAGAGATGAACAAAAAACTTGGAGATAGGGGTAGAGAAGGAAAAGAGAGGCAGAAATTGAAAGGGAGAACATAAAAACAGAGAGACAAAAAAAAAAAGGGAGAAAGAGACACAAGGAGAGAGACACACAGGAAGAAAGACAGAGAAACAAGAGAACCCATAGTCACGCAGACCCTGAAACTCAATTTCTTCATCCAGAAGCCATCCATCTATACCCAGGGCGGCACAGGAGCCGTGGGGCCGAGGCTGCGGGAGCAGGCGGTGAGAGAGCACTGCAGCACCGCCCACCGCTCAGCGGTCCCGATCCGCCGTCCTCGCATCTTCCGCCGTTGCCCGCCTGCACCCGGAGCTAGAGGACCGCCCGGCCTTGCTCAGCGCACCCTACTGCCTCCCTCCAGGCGCCTTCTTGTCTGGCTCTGAGAATCGTCCTCAAAACCCAGGACTGGGGCTGGGGGCTGCGTTAGGGAGGTCGTGGGAAAGGATGGGCACCGGGTGGGTGCAGAAAAAGCGACTGTGTTTCGCAGTTATCATGAGCTCACCTCCGGGCTCTGAGCTGGCAGGAGTAGAAAGCGGATCGCCCGGCTCCTGCCAGTGGCCGGATCGCAAAGGCAGTTTAGACGGTGCAAACAACTGCCCAGAGCAAATCACCTGGGGGCACGTCTGCGGGTGGCTTCTCCCCGCTTGAGGACAGTCCCCACGCCTTCCGCCCCATGCCCTCGCAGAGACAGGTTACAGGTCGGGAAATCCAACCCGAGCGAAATGGGCAATTCACGTCCAAATGTAGGTGAAGACCTAGCCTTCGGTTTAAGAACTGCCTCCCTAAGCTCTTCTCGAAATTTTCCAAGGGAGCTGCAGCTTGTCGGGCGGCTTGGGGCAGGGAAGCTGGAGAGTTGAGAAATGCGTAGTTTCTAGGCGTCTTCTCATCTTTCATATTCCTTGCGCCTAAGTGGCTCTCACAGGAGCCCGGCACTTTTACAAGCCTGTTTTGGAACCATATTTCACTCTAATGCAAACCCATTTAAATCATCGTCTTGTTTTTCGGAGACTGTTTCTTGTCAATGGGGCCATAAATCCAGAATGTCAAGCCGGATGGAGTGGAGCGCGGACAGGGGAGAGATGGAAGGGAAATGAATCAAGCAGGGAAAGTACCTCCTCGGGTGAGGTGGGAGGGATTCGGCAGGATCTCCAGGGTGGAAATGAGCGAAGGCTGACCAGACCCCGCACCCCTGGAGTCCAAGCCAGCCTTCAGGATAAAGAGTGCGGGGAGCTACGGCGTGCTCTGCTCCGGAGGGAGCGCCCCCCTACCTGGAAAAGCCTCAGGATGTTGGCTACCATGATGGAGACCGAACTCCCCGAAGCCCCAATCACTCCAACTACTTTCTCGGGCTTGACGAAAACCGGAGGCTCGCCGTTGGTGCAGCGCACTTCGGAGGTGTCCTTCTGGATGAGCGCCTGGACGAAAGTGAGCGACTGTTCGAGCGCATAAGTGTCCCTGGAATAAGTGTCCAGGATCCGCGCTCCCAGCGTCACGTTGGGCAGCAGGTTGGGATCGCTGTTGATCTGGTCCAGGGCGTAGCGTAACGCTTCCAGCCTGTGGATCCCGTTCTCCCTCTTGATGTCGCCGCAGGGCACTCCGCTGGGACCCTTCGCTTGCACCGGGAACAGCTCCCCGAGGGTGACGTCCCCCTCGATCCGAATGGAGTACGGGGCGTACATCTCCTGGCCGCGCGCCGCCACCGCCAGCGCGCACAGAAGCCCCTCCAGCACGCAGCAGGGAAACTTCGCCAAAGTCAGGGGGCGGAGCAGCTTCCCCAGCTGGACCATGCTGCTCGCGCGGCTGCGGTGGTGGCGGCGGCACTCGAGGGGACGGTGGCGGGCTCGCCGGAGTCCTGGCCCCTTGGGGTGAGCTCCTCCGGGGAAGCCCAGGGTCTCCTGCGGGCGAGGAGGGTAGGGGCGCCCGGGGAAGGGCAGCCGGCGAGGGTGGGGGCTCCCGCGGCGCCTGCCAGCTTGGGGCGCCGTGCGCTCTCGGGTTCCCCGGCCAGCGCGCCGCGCTCGAGCTCGCGCTCGGTGGCTAGCAGCTCGAGCTCTCCAACAGCCCAGCACTGGGGAGAGAGCGAGGATGGCTATCGTTTTAAATGCGCGTTCGGCTCCCTCTCCTCCTCCGCCCACTCCCTCCCACCCTCGCTCGCTCTCAGGCTCTCCCCACCCTTCCCAGCGCCCACCCTCCCCACGGTTTTGTATCATCACGCAGGGAGGGGCTGCGTGCTGAGGTAAGGGGGGAGGGAATGGGTGGGCGGCTGCGGGGGGGGGAGTACCTCCGATTGGGAGTTTCGAGGTCTCCAGGGAATCGGGATTGCAGGTCGCAGGCGAAGGCTGAGCTCCTGCTTCGGTCTCACTGTAGAAGCCGCTCGCTCGCCCGCCTGCACCCACACGCACATTCTAGGCACAGGGTGGCATCAGCCCCGGACAGGGCGGTTCTAGCTGGGGCTGACTGCTTCCAACCCTGAGGTCCGGAGCCGGGGCTGTCAGCGCCCGGAGAATGCGAGGTAGTGGAAGGTGATGCCGCCAAGCATGAAGGGTAGTAGGGAGACCCCAGTCTGTACTGCTAATTCGTCTGTGCCAGTTTTTCCTAAGAAAAACACACATACACACAGGAGGCTGATTGATGACCTCCAGAACCTTTACGCAGAGACTTCCCCGGGGCCAGGCACTGGGCTAGCCTGTAGGGAACGACGCCAACAAGAAATGCTGGGAATGGAAATGCATCTTTGGTCTTCAGGGGTTACTGTGGCCGGAGCCGGATGGAGTAACCCTGGTCTCCAGTAAATCTGTGGCGGATTCGCTCCTTTTCTTCCTTTCATCGCGAGAGATGGAACAACTGAGAACTCTGCAGAGCGCACTTTCTTCTCTGGCGCTGACAGGCTCCCTCCTACCCATTTCCAGAGATGCTTTTGGGCTGATGTCAGGTTTCCTCGGGCAGGAAATAGCAAGAAAGAGGTGACAGTAGGAGGAGCAGACAGAAATCTCCTCATCGATCCAGTGATCCATTCTTTTTTTTTTTTTTTTTTTTTCTGGCTGAAGATTTGGGGGGTTTGGGGAGTGGAATCAGGATGCCAGAGCAGGTTGTAGTGCAGTTAGGAAGCTGTTTATCAAAGGTGTCCCCTCCTGCAGGTCCAGCCCAAACTTGGCCCATTAAAGCAACAAGTGGCCCTAGTTCCTACACAAGGAAGGGCAATGTATCTGCCCTTGGTGCCCACGTGTACTGCTTATGGTGGTCTCTACTCTTGCTGAGCCTTTCTGTTGGAGTGCAGCGAAACTGTCTTATACAGAATTGAGGGCGCAGAGAAAACCAAAACAAGACTATACTTTCTGTTGTAATGTTAGTGTACTAAAGAAAAATGTCCTTGCACATAAACAAAACAACACACACACACGCACCTAAAAAGTCAGAAGTTGGGAAGTTGGTTGTCTCTTCCACCAACCACCTGTCTGACCTTGGCACTTCTGTTCCTGTGCCTGAGTTTTACTTTGCCCATCTGTAAAATGATGACATTGAATTGAATGTTTTACAGGTTAACTTTTAACTTTCAAATCCTCTGTTGAAATAGGCCATGCACCTTTGGCCATGGTGTTCTTTTTAGACCAATATCCTTTGTTGCTTTATGTGTAGGGCACCCGTTTTTTGATAGCCAAACAACACTTCAAACATTTCCTGGTACAGAGGATTTTTTTTTTCTTGTTGACCACCCATTTATCTTCCTTCTAGGGAGAGTCCAGTCCATTATTTTCTTTTCAGACATGCCCCTCCTCCAGGTTTCAGTACTTAAGGTTTGAGGAGGAAAAAAACCTTCTGGCTACAGTGTTCAAGGAAGGGAATAGAGGCTAACAAGAGTTATGCAGGGCTAATCCCTGGACTTCTGCTGGAGTAACGAGGTTGATGACATAGGGTTACCACTGTCCAATAGACAATCCGTGCCGGAGTTAAAAGAAAAAGGAGCCTCCTTCCTCTAAATGCTTTATGTATATCTTTTGGACAATGTTACACTATTTGGTTTTGTAAAAACATACCATTTTACTGCCATCTTCAAGAAAAGTGATGTAAAAACTACGCGAAGCTACCCCTGTATACAATGTGATCATCCATCACTCATAGATGTGATGCCCTGCTATATAAGTGCACACCTTGTGCAACCTTATGCTGTGATGCGCCCGCCCCTTCCAGCCAGCCCTGGAGCTGCAAGCGCATAAGCCCGCAGCTGTGCCAGAAGCTCCCACATAAACAGGGAAATATTTGAATCCCATAATGAGAAATACCAGAGAGGAGAAAAGGCAGAGAGAAGAAGGGGTGGGGAAGAGAGAAAGGGGCCTGGTTAGAACATGTGAACTCCTGGATCCACATGTGCCTGAAAGATTGCCTCTTTTTTTTCAATTATAAAGTATTTTATTTCTGTTGTTTGAAGTCAAAATATCCTCTTGTAACTCACCTATTCTACTATTCAATACATTGGATCAAAAAGGCTGGAACAAGTGAAATAGATATCCTGTTAAGGCAGCATTAGCTAATTTGGAAAGGGGGAAAGAAGCAAAGCAATAGAAAGGCATCCTTGGGAACACAAATACTGTGATCCTAGTATTTAGGCATCAGTACCTCAGGCTATATTTGATAGAGACTGTATCCTTATTTAGTTTTTAATTTAAGGCTATTTAGTAGGCACTTGGTGCCAAAAAATATATTTGAAGAGCTGTGTTACAAGTAATAACACTTGAGTTTTCACCTGCCCATGTGAAGATCTATGTTCTCCTCTTCCATTTCCAGGTCACAGCTTGCAATTGCTCAACAAATAGTTCTTGGCTGACTGTTGAACGTTGCCTTATTCTGTGTTCTCTCTTTGCTCTACTCATTCTCCCCAAACATCTGGCAGCAATCATTATCTTCTTTTTGTTGCAGTCATCTGTGTGCATGTTTTATTTCCCTTGCTAAGCTGGAAGATCCCTGAGGGTAAGGGGCTAGGTATTATAAGGGGCTAGGTATTATTTATCTTTTTACCTCGGACAATGTTCAGAATGGTGTTTTGTACCTAAGAAGCACTCACGTGTTGAATGAAGCAGAATTGGTTTGCCATTCCCCACTGCCTTTATCTCACAATAACAGAAACATAAAGTGGGCAGAGCAGAAACGACAGCAAATAAATTGTCCTCTTAGTCACAGAATGCAGTTTCTAGAACTTAAAGAAGAATTAGTAGATTTTGAAATAATTTTGTTTTACAAAAATTTCATAAGATTGAAATACTCTAACCTTAAAGCTCTTGATCAACTCTAAAGGAGGGCTTTAATTGGCTCTTCCTGAGTCAAGTGTTTATTCCTGGGCCGATAACTGGGGCCATTGTCATAATAGAAAGTGTGATTTGTTACCAGAGAAAGAGGAAAGTGACGCTGGGCTTGCAAGATATTTATATCTTCAGCCAGAGTGCATAGGATCTGGAACTTAATTGATGACACAGTATTTGTTTGAGATTATATGAATGAAAAATCTTTGTGTAAGAGTGATTAATCTAAAACTTGGCCAGTCATTGTCCTAGTGTCATATTAAATTGCAGGAGAATCTAGTTTTAGGCACAAAGATCATAAATATAAAATGTGTTCCCAGGCTTGGTTCTGTGTAGTCAGTAATCTATACTCACCCAGTCATTAATAAAAATGAAAGTTAAGGAATCAGTCCTAACTTATATGCTTAGCATTGTATTTTGTTAACAATCTCAGTTTTATTTTCTTTGTTCTCTCCTGTCCATCATCTTCTGCAGAATATAATGTCCCCACTTTCAATTCCCTGTCTATTTAAATCCAATTTGTAATTTATAAAGTTGTCCTCCTTAAGGGCTGTTGCTTCTGCCAGAATAGTACTCTGGCCATTATTATACTCTTCCATCTTTCATGTAGGTCTCCATCCATAGGTTTTGCTTTCATAGCTTTTTTTTTTTGGCAGTACACGGGCTTCTCACTGTTGTGGCCTCTCCCGACGCGGAGCACAGGCTCCGGACACGCAGGCTCAGCAGCCATGGCTCACAGGCCCAGCCGCTCTGCGGCATGTGGCATCTTCCCGGACCGGGGCACGAACCTGCATCGGCAGGCGGACTCTCAACCACTGTGCCACCAGGGAAGCCCGAAGAAATCAAAATCTTTACAGACAAGCAAAAGCTACAAGAATTCAGCACCAGCAAACCAGCTTTATAACAAATGCTAAAGGAACTTCTCTAAGTGGGAGACACAAGAGAAGAAAAACACCCACAAAAACAAACCCAAATTATTTAAGAAAATCGTAATAGTAACATACATATCAATAACCACCTTGAATGTAAATGGATTAAATGCCACAAACAAAAGACACACACTGGCTGAATGGTTACAAAAACAAGATCCTTATATATGCTGTCTACAAGAAACCCATATTGGACGTAGGGACACATACAGACTGAATGTGAGGGGATGGAAAAGGATATTCCATGCAAATGAAAATCACAAGAAAGATGGAATAGCAATACTCATATTAGAAAAAATAGACTTTGAAATAAAGACTGTTACAAGACATAAGGAAGGACACTATATAATGATGACGGGATCAATCCAAGAAGAAAACATAACAATTATAAATACTTATGTACCCAACATAGGAGCACCTCAATACATAAGGCAAATGCTGACAGCCAAAAAACAGGGAAAATACAGTAACACAATAATAGTGGGGGACTTTAACACCCCACTTACACCAACAGACAGATCATACAGACAGAAAATAAATAAGGAAACACAAGCTTTTAAATAACACAATAGACCAGAGAGACTTAACTGATATTTTTAGGACATTCCACCTGAAAGTAGAAGAATATACTTTCTTCTTGATTGCACATGGACTGCTCTCCAGAATAGATCACACCTTGGGTCACAAGTCAAGTCTTGGAAAATTCAGGAAAACTGAAATCACATCAAGCATATTTTCCAATCACAACGCTATGAGATTAGAAATCAATTACAGGAAAAAAAAAACAACAGTAAAAAACACAAATATATGGAAGCTAAACAGTGCGCTGCTAAATAACCAACAGATCACTAAAGAAATCAAAGAGCAATTTTAAAAAATACCTTAAAACAAATGACAATGAAAACACCTATAGGACAGAAAACCTATAGGACAGAAAAAGCAGCTCTAAGAGGGATATTCATAGCAATTCAAGCTCACCTCAAGAAATAAGAAAAATCTCAAATAAACAATCTAACCTTAAACCTAAAGCAATTAGAAAAAGAAGAACAAAGAAAACCCAAAGTTAGTAGAAGGAAAGAAATCATAAAGATGAGAGCAGAGATAAATGAAATACAAATGACAAAAACAATAGCAAAGATCAATAAAATTAAAAGTTGGTTCTTTGAGGAGATAAAAAAAATTGATAATCCTTTAGCCAGACTCATCAAGAAAAAAAGGGAGAGGACTCAAATCAATAAAACTAGAAAGGAAAAAGGAGAGATAACAACCGACACTGCAGAAATACAAAAGATCAAAAGAGATCAAAAGAGACTACTACAAGCAACTATATGCCTATAAAATGGACAACCTGGAAGAAATGGACAAATTCTTGAAAAATTACAACCTTCCAAGATTGAACCAGGAAAAATTAGAAAATATAAACAGACCAATCATAGGTGATGAAATTGAAACTATAATTAAAAACCTTCCAACAAACAAAAGTCCAGGACCAGACGGCTTCACAGGCAAATTCTAACAAACATTTAGAGAAGAGTTAAAACCTATCCTTTAAAACTCTTCCAAAAAATTGTGGACGGAGAAATAATACCAAACTCATTCCACAAGGCCAGCATTACCCTGATACCAAAACCAGATAAAGATATCACACAAAAAGAAAATTATAGATCAATATGACCAATGAAAATAGATGCAAAAATCCTCAACAAAATACTAGCAAACAGAATCCAAAAACACATTAAAAGGATCATACACCATGATCAAGTGGGACTTATTCCAGGGATGCAAGGATTCTTCAATATATGCAAAAGAATCAATGTGATACACCATATCAACAAATTAAAGAATAAAAACCATATGATCATCTCAAAAGATGCAGAAAAATCTTCTGACAAAATTCAACACCTATTCATGATAAAAGCTCTCCAGAAAGTGAGCATAGAAGGAACTTACCTCAACATAACAAAAGCCATATATGACAAACCCACAGCAAACATCTTTCTCAGTGGTGAAAAACTGAAAGCATTTCCTCTAAGATCAGGAACAAGACAAGGATGTCCTCTCTCACCACTATTATTCAACATAGTATTGGAAGTCCTAGGCACAGCAATCAGAGAAGAGAAAGAAATAAAAGTAATACAAGTTGGAAAGAGGAAGTAAAACTGTCACTGTTTGCTGATGACATGATACTATACATAGTATCATGCAGATGATGGAGCAAGGTAAAAACACAGCAGATGATGCAGCAAGGTAAAAACCCACCAGACCTAACAAATGAAGAAACAAATGAAGTCTACCTGAAAAAGAATTTAGAGTAATGATAGTAAAGATGAGCCAAAATCTTGGAAATAGAATGGAGAAAATACAAGAAACATTTAACAAGGACCTAGAAGAACTAAAGAGCAAACAAACAATGATGAACAACACAGTAAATGAAAATAAAATACTCTAGAAGGAATCAGTAGCACAATAACTGAGGAAGAAGAGCAGATAATTGACCTGGAAGATAAAATGGTGGAAATAACTACTGGAGAGAAAAATAAGGAAAAAACGAATTAAAAGAACTGAGCACAGTCTCAGAGACCTCTGGGTCAACATGAAAACACCAACATTTGAATTATAGCAGTCCCAGAAGAAGAAGAGAAAAAGAAAAGGACAGAGAAAATATTTGAAGATATTATAGTTGAAAACTTCCCTAATATGGGAAAGGAAATAATTAATCAAGTCCAGGAAGCACAGAAAGCTCCATACAGGATAAATCCAAGGAGAAACATGCCAAGACACATATTAAACAAACTATCAAAAATTAAATACAAGGAAAAAATATTAAAAGCTGCAAGGGAAAAACAACAAATAACACAGAAGGGAATCCCCATAAGATTAACAGATGATCTTTCAGAAGAAACTCTGTAAGCCAGAAGGGAGTGGCAGGACATATTTAAAGTGATGAAGGAGAAAAACCTACAACCAAGATTACTCTACCCAGGAAGGATCTCATTCAGATTTAACAGAGAAATTAAAACCTTTACAGACAAGCAAAAGCTAAGAGAATTGAGCACCACCAAACCAGCTTTACAACAAATGATAAAGGAACTTCTCTAGGCAGGAAACACAAGAGAAGGAAAAGACCTACAATAATAAACCCAAAACAATTAAGAAAATGGGAATAGGAACACACATATCAATAATTACCATAAAGGTAAATGGATTAAATGCTCCAACCAAAAGACACAGACTGGCTGAATGAATACAAAAACAAGACCCATATTTATGCTGTCTACAAGAGACCCACTTCAGACCTAGGGACACATACAGACTGAGAGTGAGGGAATGGAAAAAGATATTCCATGCAAATGGAAATCAAAAGAAAGCTGGAGTAGCAATTCTCATATCAGACAAAAGAGACTTTAAAACAAAGACAAGAGACAAAGAAGGACACTACATAATGATCAAGGGATCAACCCAAGTAAAATATATAATAATTGTAAATATTTATGCACCCAACAAAGGAGCACCTCAATACATAAAGCAAATACTAACAGCCATAAAAGGGGAAATCGACAGTAACACAATCATAGTAGGGGACTTTAACACTCCACTTTCACCAATGGACAGATCATCCAAAATGAAAATAAATACAGAAACACAAGCTTTAAATGATACATTAAACAAGATGGACTTAATTGATATTTATAGGACATTCCATTCAAAAACGAGAATAAACATTCTTCTCAAGTGCTCATGGAACATTCTCCAGGATAGATCACATCTTGGGTCACAAATCGAGCCTTGGTAAATTTAAGAACATTCAAATTGTATCAAGTATCTTTTCCAACCACAACGCTATGAGACTAAATATCAATTGCAGGAAAAAATGTGCAAAAAATACAGACACATGGACGCTAAACAGTACACTACTAAATAACCAAGATATCACTGAAGAAATCAAAGAGGAAATTAAAAAATACCTAGAAACAAATGACAATGAAAACATGATGACACAAAAACCTATGGGATGCAGCAAAATCAGTTCTAAGAGGGAAGTTTCTATCAATACAATCCTACCTTAAGAAAGAAGAAACATCTCAAATAAACAACCTACATGTAAATGAATGAAATTAGAACACTCCCTAAAACCATATACAAAAATAAACTCAAAAAAAGACCATATACAAAAATAAACTCAAAAAAAGACCTAAATGTAAGGCCAGACACCATCAAACTCTTAGAGGAAAACATAGGCAGAACACTCTATGACATAAATCACAGCAAGATCCCTTTTGACCCACCTCCTAGAGAAATGGAAATAAAATCAAAAATAAACCAATGGGACCTAATGAAACTTCAAAGCTTTTGCACAGCAAAGGAAAACATAAATAAGACGAAAAGACAACCCTCAGAATGGGAGAAAATATTTGCAAATGAAGCAACTGACAAAGGATTAATCTCCAAAACATACAAACAACTCAAGCAGCTCAATATCAAAAAAACAAGCAACCCAATCCAAAAATAGGCAGAAGACCTAAATAGACATTTCTCCAAAGAAGATATACAGATTGCCAACAAACACATGAAAGGATGCTCAACATCACTAATCATTAGAGAAATGCAAATCACTAATCATTAGAGAAATGCAAATCAAAACCACAAGGAGGTATCACATCACACTGGTCAGAATGGCCATCATCAAAAAATCTACAAACAATAAATGCTGGAGAGGGTGTGCAGAAAAGGGAATCCTCTTGTACTGTTGGTGGGAATGTAAATTGATACAGCCACTACGGAGAACAGTATGGAGGTTCCTTAAAAACCTAAAAATAGAACTACCATATGACCCAGCAATCCCACTACTGGGTATATATCCTGAGAAAACCATAATTCAAAAAGAGTCATGTACCAAAATGTTCATTGCAACTCTATTTACAATAGTGAGGATATGGAAGCAGCCTAAGTGTCCATCAACAGATGAATGGATAAAGAAGATGTGGCGCATATATATATACATGGCATATTACTCCACCATAAAAAGGAACGAAATTGAGTTATTTGTAGTGAGGTGGATGGACCTAGAATCCGTCATGCAGAGTGAAGCAAGTCAGAAAGAGAAAAACAAATACCGTACGCTAACACATATATATGGAATTTTAAAAAGCCATACTGATGAACCTAGTGGCAGGGCAGGAATAAAGATGTAGACATAGAAAACGGATTTGAGGGCACAGGGGAGGGGGCAGGCGATGCTGGGATGAAGTGAAAGAGTAGCACTGACATATATACACTACCAAACGTAAAATGGATGGCTAGTAGGAAGCTGCTGCATAGCACAAGGAGGTCAGCTTGGTGCTTTGTGACGACCTAGAGGGGTGGAATAGGGAGGGTGGGAGGGAGGCTCAAGAGGGAGGGGATATGGAGATATATGTATACATATAGCTGATTCACTTTGTTGTACAGCAGAAACTAATACAACATTGTAAAGCATTTATACTCCAATAAACATGTAAAAAAAAAGAAAATATGGGGCAATCTAAATAAATTATGTAAATTACAGGTTGCGCAGGGATCTGGAGAAAACAATGGCAGTGGTACACAATCCCTGTCATTCAGACAATTCTGCTCTTGGTATCGGTAGGCAGGAGTGTTAGGTATGTGAAAACATGATGCAAGAACACATGCTAACATGTAAAGGAGGCCAGGATTCATCCCTGTGAATGAAGGTGTTCAGAGACATTCACATGAGGCATATTCGGGAAAAGGGAGATCGCTTTGGCCAAAACAGAATTAGTAAACCAGAAGCAAACTGCAACTGATCCTAACAAAGTGAACAGTAATGGTGGAAATATCAGCAGAGGCTAAATTATGAGGAGCTTTGAATATTAACTTTAGACTTGCTTATATAGTTACAAACGCTCATGGTATATGTCATTTTTTTCTTTCAAATTTGCATATAAAAGTGATACAAGCTCCTAATGAAAATTGCAATCAGTAATTAAGTGTATAAATTTTTAAAAATCTATTTACATTTATTTCTAAGAGGTAGCTGTTTTAATAAAATAGAGTATAGCCTTCCAAACTTTGTCTGTACATAGAGATGTACATATGTAAACACATACTTATTTTCTCAACTAAATTGTGTATCTACTCTAAAATCCCTCATAGCTTGCTTTCTTATTTGACAATCCATCTTGGGGATTTTTCTATGTTAAGCCAGGTAGATTTATCTCTTTTAATAGTTACATAGTATTCTACTTTGCAGATACAGCATTATTGATTCAACCAACCCCCTGTTGATTGGCATTTGAGTTCACTGATGATTTTGAATAGACAACAAAAACTTTAAAGAAAAGAAACTGTTTAAATATAACCATTAAAATATCTCACATACTAAGAGTGGTAATTGTTCTTTGATCTAGAATAAAACATCCTATTGCACAGATGAGCTGTCCACTCTGAACATCCATACAGACTTGTATAGAATAATGTTAAAAATTTAAAGCAATGTGCCATAAGATGATTTACAGAAGGAATCTTTAACTTTTTTCTAATCATAGATTTCCTCTAAAAATCACATCAAAATCTGATTGTAGTATTTTACATTCAACTTCAGTTGAAATTTGTAAGTGGAGAACATCATGTATTATAGAGAGCCAGGACTCCAGATAGTGAAAATAGCTGATTATTGCAAGTGCTTAATTATGGTAGCAACAATTAGAATAAGGGGGAAAAGGCTGATGAGATATCAAGGAAAACTATCAATACAGCTTGATAACTAATTGCACAAGAAGAGTAAAGGGGAGTGTATACTCAAAAGTGGTTTCAAGGTTCTGATTTGGGGTGAAATAATGATGGTTTTAATTGTCACTTGACAACTTTTTCACATTAGAAAGAAGATAGGAAGAAAGACAGAAAGACAGGAAAAGGAAGGAAGGGTGGGAGGAAGGGAGGGAGGGAAGGAGGAAGGAAGGGAGGGAGGAAGAAAGAGAAAGAAAGAAAGAAAGAAAGAAAGAAAGAAAGAAAGAAAGAAAAGAAAGAAAGAAAGAAAGAAAGAAAGAAAGAAAGAAAAAGAAAGAAAGGAGGGAGGGAGGGAGGGAGAGAGGGAGGGAGGGAGGGAGGGAGGGAGGGAGGAAGGAAGGAAGAAAAGAAAAGAATACCTCTAATGTCACTTGGTCAAGAAAAGTGGGAAAGGTAGTTACATGATTAAGGCAAATTCATATTAAAAGAACCAGGACCCTACAAGAATCTGATACAAAGGGGTAATACTACTACACTGAACGGAAAGACTTCCCTTCCAAGGAGACATTTTATTTACCTAAAATATCAAGATGAAATAGAATCCTCTTCTAACAAGTACTGTGAACCATTAGGTTTCAGGGAAGTCAAACAAAGACAGTCCTACAAACAAAACCTGCATTCTTTGAAGGAAGTGTAAACTGAGACAAGCTGAAAAGAAACCATTTCACTGATCTCAGGGTACCAATAATTCACAGGTAATGATCAATAACTGGTCACCCTAGTTGATCTGTAAATCAAAGCTGTACCACACAGCACTCCATTGCTCTTCATCAACATTTTTATACATTATAATGCAACTTTACTCTGTGCTTTCAATAATCAAATCTGCCGATATGAGATCTGGTTGTAGTTTCTAAGAACAGAAACCCATGGTGGTTCTAAATTATTAAATGCAATTTTAAAATGCAAAAGGTTCATTTTTCTTCATCCAAAAAAAACCCTTACCTACCGTGTTGATAGCAAAATGGATGGTATTAAAGTTACAAACTAATGATTAAAATCACAAAAGCAGATAGAATGGACCTGATTCTGGTTGTTATGAGGAGAATGTTAAGGAGATGGGGCATGGAGGGCTTTAGAGTTTATGGCTCATCACCATTTGTTGGAAACAAGCAATCAATAGGATATATGACTCTGACAAAGATGGGAAACATTTTGAGCCATTATTTTCACCCTCTCTCACAGATGAACGGGATATGAGCAAAGAAGTGTGGACTTGTATATTTTCCAATGACTTACAAATTTAATAAAAAAGAAAGAACATCCATTGATCCTTTTTATGGTCCTAAAGTATGGATGTTCATAGAAAGAATTGTAAGAAATAAAGCATCTTTACTCACCACTTTAACTGCATGCTTCTAATGGCACATTTGTTTGAATCAATTTTTAGACTGCTATTCCTTTTAGTAGTATTTCCCTCCCTCACTAGCAAGATTCACTATGGAAAAATATTAACTATTTCTCAAGCACGTGCTATATTATAGTATGAAAAGTCTCCAAAGGTGTTTTGGGGGTAGAAATTGGTTTAAACCCAGCATGTCTTATCCTATCCAATTGCTCTTCCTTACCTCCCACTAACCCATAAAGTCAGCAATGAGGTAATAAGAGCTGCACCCAGAAAGCTTTCTCCCAAAACTGTCATTAGGCTATCTAGTAGAGCAGGTCATATGGTACATGTCCTCACATCTTTTGGAGACAACTATTAAAATACCCTCAGAACAAAAGAAATAGGCTTGTGTTTTGAGAGCAATCTTTTGTTTGAGATTAAATTACAGAACCCACCCAGTAAAGGCAATTTCAGTGTAAGCAAACTGAAGTTTGGTGACCTTTTCCAGGTGTCTGAGGTACCACAGGGCACTTCTGATAGCTGGGGCAGGGGGCGGGGGCAGGTCAATGTAATACTGTGATGCTAGAGAACTGTCCACAATACCACCCTTTCTTCTGACACCATCTAAAGAGTCTGGGCATTTCCCTAATGACCCTCACTTTTGACACAAATTACAAGTTCAGAGATCCCCAAGACCACCTGCAAGTTCAATAATTTTCTAGAAAAACTGACAAATATCACTGAAAGCTATTATACTCATGGCTGTAGCCTATTACAATGAAAGAATACCAATTAAAATCAGACAAAGGAAAAAATGCAATTGGTAGACTTTAGAAGGTCTCCAAACATGGATCATCCAGCTGTCCTTTCCTGGTGAAGTCATGGACAGTGTTAACTCCTCTCATCAATGACGTGTGCTAATAGACATGAAGAATTTGCATTCAGGAAAGCTCACCTAAGCTTTGGTTTCTAGAGTTTTAACTGGAGCTTCGTCACAGACCCAGTTGACTGTCTCCTGGAGGAGTTGGTCGGGGTTATTCTATAAAGACATTATTAAGAAACTGACAAAATTGAAAGATGCACTGTAGATTAAAGGATTATATTCATGTAAATTTATAAAGTTGATAACTGTACTATGATGTGAAAATGTAAGAGGGTAACCCTATTCTTAGGAAACACACACTGACATATTTAGGGATAAAGGGTCAAACTATTATACATGTGTAACTTACCCTAAAATAGCTCAAAATATTATGTGCATATGTATATATGTATATATATAATTACTTACATATATACTCTGTGTGTTTATATAGATACACATATATACATATATGTGTGTATGTATGTGGTGTGTGTATGTCATGTATATGTGTGTGTGTATATATATATATACACAAAGACATATATATGTTATAACATGTTATAATATATATGTTAGAGAGAGAAAGATGGAGAAAAACAGGAGGAGAGAGAGAGGGAGATAAAGAATAGATGGCAAAGCAAATTGGCTAGAGTGTTAAGACAGGTAAAGCTGGGTAGTCTGTGTGAACAATGGTTTTTCTTCACACTATTTTTATTATTGCAAATTTTGTAAATTTGAAACTACTTTGAAATAGCAAAAAAATAGTGAAAAAAACCCATCTAAAACTGAACAGAAAACACTGCTCCATTTCCAATCCTGTTTCAAGATGAGGCAACAAAACATTCTTGTATGAGTGAGGCTTTCAGTTGCAGGTAATGCTGAAAACTCAAAGGAGCTCACACACTAAATGGAAATAATAGAGAACAGGAGAAATGTCAGGCACTCTGAATCTATGGATTCCAACTATGTCACACAACTCCATCTCTGTCTTTCTTAAATCCGTTTTCCTCTTTGTTATCTTCACCCTTTCAGATACTCGAAATCCTTGTGGTAATAAAGGTGTTCCCCAATGACTCTTAGATTCAAGTGATTCTTACAGCTAGTGATTGCAGCAAAAAGATTCAACATATTTCCTAATAATTCCAGAAGAAATAAAAATTAAAACGAATTCTCTAGGTTTTCAATGGTTTTGCATGTATTAAACACCGAGGATTAAGCACTATGGACAGTGTGTGGTACTCAGATTAGCCAGGTCTGAGTCACATGACCACCTGTGAGCCATGGCCGGTAGGGACTGTGGGTGTCAAGCATGCAGATACCACCTGATTGAGAGATGGAAGAGTGGTTCCCAAAAGAAAATAAGGAGTTCTGTTACTATACAAGAATAGACAAATAATAAAATAAGAAAATCCCCATGACCACCATTCAATGAACTTTACTATACTATCACACTTCATGTTCCCCTACCTCTTAACACCTTTCCTCATAGCAGCATCTTTTGTTGAATCTGAGAAAGAGGCTTTGTATCACAAGACTGCCCACAGCGAGTGCTCAGGGTCTACTTACACATTCAGTAAAGACCCACTCTGTGGACACAGTAGGCTCGGGGCTACAGGGGTTGGCACTGCAGGAGCTGAGGAGTAGGCCAGCCATTAACTCCACAGGCAGAAGCACTTGAACGGTTCTTCCCAGTGAAATTTATGACATTCACGAATCCACAAGCACTCTGAGATTTTTCCTCTTACATGGGCAATCTATAAAACCAAAGCTTCTGGATGACACCTGCAGGTAGTTTATTTCAATTGAAAGTTGTATTCATTTTAACATGTATTAAATTTATCACACAATGAATGCATAATATATGAATATTTAATGAGCATTCAAAATATATTTAAACTATCAAATATTCATGAATAAATATCCATATACTACCAGAAAAACAGAATACATTTGCCAAGAGAGTTGATATCCTTTATTTGGGGGACTGCGATATTCATCTCAATACTATAAGGATATAAACTGATTTAAACAAAAACAATTTTTTGAACTTAATGTTATCAATGAAAAAAAATGTTGCCTTCCATATCAGTAAACAAAGGATGTTGCAACCTCAAGCCATTACATTACAGCAGCCTGAGGGTGAGCCCTGAGGGAACTCGGGATAGAAACAGGATGCCTGCCATCTACCAGTCAGCTGCTACAGCCACCCCCTGAAGGTGCATCCTGAGGACACTCAGGATGAGAAAGCACAGGACTGGCCCCAGATAGCTGAGATGCATATCAAAGGAATAATCTCAATGAGCCCTGACGTTTGCATGTTCCCATACACAGAAAAGCACTAAATTCCTTAACTTGAGATACCTGGTTTTCTTTAATTAACAGTAATCTTTTCACATTCAAACTGCCTGGTCTTTGTTGCAAAGTCCTGTATATCCTGGCTTCTCCCTTACCACTTCTGAGCGGTCTCTCAGAGCTATCTGAGATGCTGTGTCCCCAACTTAAGTCCTCAATTTTGTCCACCAAATAAAACATAATTCTCAACTTTTAGGCTGCGCATTTTTTTCAGTTGACAATGTTAACATGACACTTCTGTCAGATAAAAAATGATTTAAAAACAATCCTTGTAGAGTCTATTATTTGCTGTCAGCAAAGCCAAAGACTTGGTTCTCAGCTAACTGGTCCAAAGGAGAATCTAGTAAAATAGCTTTCTAAATGAAGAAGCACCAACTCTAACCTGCAGTGCAATAATGTGTTTCTTCTTTCCACAAGAGAGCACTTAAAATGAAATCTCTACCTAAATGCCAGTCATATGATAACAGTCACTGGCTTTATAAAAGTAATTGTCCAAATACAAGATAATTTTTTATGTCACTATCCATCCAGAATGAGGGAAACAAAATTATTCCTATCTCCAATTAAAATATTTTTTGTCTCAAACATTTCATATGAAAGTCCACAAAACAACAGGGTGTAAGTGGTAAAAAGATAAATAAATAAAAATAAACAAAAAATTTGTGGTTAAAAAAAAAAGGCAAATTTTCCCACATCACAATTAGAGCAATGTTTAGTTTTCCTCCATCTGTAACTACAAAATTAAAGTATATATTCCTGCTTTCCTTTTCTCCCTTTTAGCTAAGCTCTGGGGCAGTAAACAGGTATATTTGTGGAACTAGGGAAGTATGGGAAAAAATGACCAATCTTTGATATTTTTCTAGCCAGTTCCCATATCCCATATCCTGAAATTAATATTTCACCTGCTGCTCCGTTCTACATCTCTGCAAGACTTCAGAAAGATGCTCACTGATCACTTCTAGAATGGAGATACAGGGTGAAAAGAGAAGGATAGAAAACGTCTGACAGCTGTGATTTGCTACAAATGGAATGGTGGCTCATCCAGAAGAGATTAAATAATTTCAATTCAATAAATACTTATTTTACTAGACCTATCACTTATATGCTATGTTCAAAGTCCCCTTGTAGCTAAACAATGCATTTGCTCAGGCAAAGGATACCAAGCTACTCTATAACCTGGTTTACTTATTTCATGGGTTGAGTCATAATCTAAAATTATTTCGATTACATAAATATATGTTTGTATCTTCCACACAAGCTATGCCCTGTAAATGCAGAATCTTGTCTGTTTTGTCCTCTCCTTTCCCCTGGGTGCCTGTCACCTAGTGGATGCTCAGTAAATATTTGTTGATTAAATGAAGATAAGGTGTTTAAGAATTAGGGTATACCAATAGCTTTAATAAGTCACCCCCACCTCTCAGTGGCTTAACCCCAAAATAGATTTACTCCTGGGTCACATAAGAGTCCAAAGCAGGTCAGTGGGGATGGTAGATACCAGATCATCCTCAACATACAGCTGTTGATTTTTTTGTTTTTTAGGAAATGACATCCAGCTGGCAGATGCAGGGGGTGGGGGAGCAGAGAGATAGAGAGAGAGAGTTAAAGGCACTCCCTCTGTTAAATTATCTAGGCAGAAGCAACACATGTCACTTATGATTTTTATATAGAAATATAGTGACTGAAACTTGAATAAGGGTTTCTTAGAAATAAAATAACCCAAATTAAAAAAATTGTGTTTTGAAATTGAAACTATATTATTTTTATGCACTCATATATAAGGACTTTTTCAGGCAAGTTTTTGCTCCATTTAAAATAAATTTGATGGAAATTCTCACGGTTCAATGCCCCCCAAAACAATCATACTCTACCTTTTAATATGAGAAGGGTTCTATTTACTGAATACAATTATCCTCTATTAATACAACACTGTTTAATTGCTTATATTATAATCAGCATTTCTGACATAGAATAACACAATAATTTTGTTTCTAATAACAACTTAAAATTACTTTGCATGATTACAGTAGTTTCCCTTATTTATTTCATTATTGGCATCAATTATAAGAAAGGCTCATGGTAAGTCCAATAAAATGTGAATCCTAAATTTCAGAACCTAAACTCCAATATGTTTCAACCATACTGTGGTATTCCTAAAAGGTTTCATATTAAAAAAAGTAAGATAGATTTACAAAGTAATGTTTTAAAGTCCTATAATTTTTAGAGGACACTCACATATTACTTCATATGATCCTTACCAAAAGCTTGAGTTAGGTGGCATATACAGGTGGAACTTTTTTTCGTGTGTCCATCTTAAAAATTAGGAAAGTGAGTATGCAGTTGGTCCAGTGACTGAGGTGATCTTCCCCTCTGCTCCCTACCTAAGAATAGGAAATTCTCTCCTCAAGAAAATACAGTTGACCCTGGAACAATGTAGGGGTTAGAGACGCTGACTCCCTGTGCAGTCAAAAATCCACATATAACTTTATGGTCGGCCCTTCTTATCTGTGGTTCTGAATCTGAGGATTCAACCAACCACAGATCATGTAGTACTGTATTACTTATCGAAAAAAAAAATCCATGTATAAGTGGATCTGTGCAGTTCAAACACAGGTTGTTCAAAGGGCAACTGTAATGTCATTCAGATTCTCTACAACTTGTCATATCCCAAATCTGGTATTCACTGATGAACAACCAAGACTACCAAGAAAAGGAGAATTAGAATAAAAAACAAAACAGAATCAGAATCATAGATGACCTAAACATTAAATTTCATACATATTTTGGTAAATATTATCAAGTTCAAGAAAATAGATGACAAGGTGAAGAATTTAACTTGACAACTAGAAACTATAAACTGATTGAAGTTGAACTGATAGAATTAAAAATTATACGAAATTTAAAACTCGGTAGTGGATTGGACACAGGTAAAGAGAGGTAAGTGAACTGGAAGATAGAGTAGTAACAATATTAAGACTAAAGCACGGGAAACGAAAAGAATAAAAAGGACACAAAAGCACATTTGAGACATATGGGCCACAGTAAACATTTTTATCATATGTGTAAACTGGAGTCCAAAGAAAAAAGGAGACCGAGATTGGGGTGAAAACAATATTTCAGAAATGTTAACAGCTGAGAGTTCTCTAAAACTAAAAAGAATATATGGAGCCATAAATTCAATAAGCACTAAAAAAACGCAACAAGAACAAATACAAAGAAAACCACACCTAAGATCACCACAGTACAATTCATGAATGGCAAAGAAAAACATGACATCTTAGAAGCAGCCAGACGAAAAAGAGAGAGATTACTTTCAAAGGAACAATAGGATTAAGATTACAGTTTACTTCTCAGTGAAACTGAATGGATACTAGAAAATAATGGAATAACATTTTTAAGTGCTAAAGAAAAGAACTTCCCATTGGGAATTCTAGAGGCAGAGAAAATGTTGTTTGGAAGGAAAGATGAAATAAAGAAATTTGCAGACAAACAAAATTTAGAAAATATTTTCTCATCAGAACTGACTGAATTAAATTATAAAGGGAGACCTGCAGGCAGAAGGAAGATTATCACAGATGAAAATAAGGACTTTATAAAGAATTATGTATAACAGAAAGGATAAATAAGTGGATAAACCTAAATAAAATCTAACAGCACAAAAGAGTAATAATAAAATATATCAAAAATTAGAATGCATTAAAACAAATGGAAGAGGAAAAAGTAGTAAAAGAAATTTAAGATCTCAGCATTGCTTGAGAAGCAGTAAAAGAGCTAATAAGTCATGGTACATGTGTAACTGCTACTTATGCAAAAATAACAAGCTAATACAAGGGAAAATGGAATTTGAAGAAATCTCAAAGGAAGAAAGAAGAGCAAAAGGAACATAACAAGGTGGGACAAATAGTAAACAAGGAGTAAACAGTCTATAAGAAAATACATTAACTGTAAATACTCAAATTAAAGGACAAGGATTATTGAAACAAACAAAAAACCGAATTCTATGCCACCTACAAGAGACAAGAGTCAGATTGAAAATGAAAGGATTCAAAAATTATGTCATAACAACAGTAAGCAAAATTGAAGAAGATTTTTTAATGTTAACATAGATTTGAAAGCAAAAAGTATCACTGGCGATAAGGCAGGATAATAAAACCCACTGTTACTTTACAAGGAATATATTATAAATCTAAACTTCAATGCAATATATGAAGGGAAATTCCAAAAATCTAAGTAGAAATAGAAAAATCTGAATTACCTAGATCAGTAACATAGAACCACAGCAACAAATCAGCAGATTATAGGAGATCTGAATGCCATCATTAAAAACTTTGGCCTAAATTTACATAAAACACTGGACCAACAATGATGGAATATATATATTACGCAGAAATTTTTAGGTGCGCATGGCACATTTATAAAATTGACTACATTCTGGTTATAAAACAAGACTCCGAATAAGCAAGAAATTTAAAACTATACAACCAATATTTTACCAAATAGTTGGATATTAAAAACATACTTCTGATCATTATGTAGGTCAAAGATAAAGTCGCAATGGGAATTAGAATTTTATTAATTGAATGATAATGAAAATATGCCATAACAAAACCTGTGGGTTGCAAATAAAGCTCTGGTCACAGAGAAGTTTATGTATTCCAATTATACTCTCTAAATGTAAAACGGAAAGGAATAAAGCAACTAGAAGAGAACCTATCACCCTGAGGTAGGCAGCTCCTGAACTGTACCTGGTGGGGAAGGCAGGGCAGAACTTCAGGAGGCCAGCTGGGAGCACGGTGAACCCCATGTCAGGAGCAGTCTCCGAAAGAGAATTTAATGTACAAAGGGATGCCTAAAATATATTTAAGAGCTAGCACCCTGACCCCTCTTAAGGATGACTTATGCTGCTGGGGAAAAAATAAGAAGTGCTCGATGTAGAAGGTGAATAGCTTTATAATTCCCAGGAGAATCTTGGTACCAGGACCACACAATGAAGAACTTGGAGTCCCCGTGGCTAATCCAGCAGAGAGAAAATGAGAAACAGAGATGCGAGAGAAAATAAAGGGAACTCTTGGTGCAATTTGGTGCTGCTGCAGGCCCAAGTCCAGGTATGTGCTCTCTATCTCCACATCTTAAATAAAAGCCACCATGATCCTCAGTCTTTCAGGTACTTAGAATTTCTCTTTAGAACCTGAAAATGGGGTCAGGTTTGCTGTCTGCATCGCTACAGTACAAAATAGAGGCAGGATGTTTGAAATAGTTCTCCATCTGGCAGAGGAGGCCTTGAAGCTGTGAGCCACTCACTGCAAACCAGCAGGACATGAAGGATTCTTGAGAAGATCTGAAGCTACTGGGAGGCCTTTGAGGAGTTAAATCCCATAGTAAATACTGTACCTTCAATGGCCCCTTCACCCTCTCTGTCCAGTCTTCCTCCACTCCCGTGGGGACCCAAAGGGGTTAAATGAGCACTCTGATGTAATCAATATAGCAAATTACTGGTATCTTCTATGGATTATTGAGATCATAAATGCCCTATATACAGTATTATATAGAAAGCAAGAGAGTTGACATAATACTTATATAAAACCATGAAGGTGGAACTATCGTCCTTGGTCCTTACCATATAAACACACACACATAGACACACACACACTTAATGGAGATTGAAAATTTACATATTTATTGTTTTCCAAACCAATAGATGCACACCTAAATCTCCAATGATAATGTCTATGACAAGCTTTTCTAGTCAGGGTATCACAGGTAGACATAGCAGTTTCAATTCAAAGTCAAGCTACCACCTGTTAAATATACAGGAGTCCATGTTTATGTGCCATGATCCATCACTGTTGTGCTAAAGCCATGTAAGAAAATTAAATGGGGATATCTAGGAATCACAACTACTATATTTTTCATATCTTTGATAGTAATACACATCTCTTCAATAATTCCAGAAATGCAGTATTGCTGTTGATTTCAAGCTTGTTGGAATGGGAGACAAGTTCAGTTTAGTTTCGTTTGGCTTTCCTACACAAATTTGAAAAGCAAGACAAGGGGTGTTCTATCACTAACTGTGTTTTTTCCACTTATATATCAGGAATGGGATAAATATCCACAAATTTCATTATGAACCAGTGAGCACACTGTGAGTTGGGCTTGGGTCAGAACTCAGTTTATCACCTGACCTCTATATCTCTCATGCTAACAACTTGAGAGGGTATCATTTCTGTTTAATAGATGTTATTGATACCTCAGACCACTTATCTAGATGTTTTTGAAGTGTCTGAATGTTACTCCAGGTCAGTGTCAGATTCAATAATTCAGTTGCTGATTCAAGACTCTTATAAGATACACATATGCATGTGCACGTGCACACACACACACACACATCCATTCATTCATCTATCTGTCATCTACCTATCTATATCTATAAATATTTTTTGACATAGCATTAAGTGAAAGAAGTGTGAGAACATTTCCCAGTTTGTGGATTTTCAATTTTCCCTTGTGAAGACTGAGTTGCTATATTTATAGAAGCTTGAGAAGCTGGAGTTACTAGGTCTTCTTAATGATTCATACATTTTATCATAGTAAATATCTTTTAATCCCTGATAGTATTTTTGACTTCTTTTTCTGATATTATTATAACTAAATCCATTTCTTTTTGATCAGTATTCTCCCCTTAGATTCTTTCTGTCACTTCTACTTCAGACTTTCTATGTCCTGTTAAATTGGGTATGTCATAAATAAATAATAATAATTGTCTATTTAGCTAAATTAAATCTCATATTTAATGTATTTACTGTGATTTTAATTTTAACATTTTTCTTTCTTAAGAACTTCATTGGATATTTTGCAAATAGATCTAGACTTTTTCTTGATTTTGTCTTTATTTTATAAAATATTTTATATAATTTCTTTACATTTAGAACTGAATTTTCAAAAATCACTGGATTTATTGAAAGACATGGTATGTATATCAGTTCTTTTTTTTAGCTGACTTTTATTTATGTTTGACTTCATTTCATCTATAGTTCATATTTGATATTGAGGTCATTTTTTTTTCAATTTAGTTTGTTGAAATTCTGAGGGCTTAAGTAGAGAATAATTTCCTCTAAAATAGGTTTAAATGTGCTTCTTCTGGGTTCCAAGGAACACTATTAACCTGGGAAACTATCTTGAGCTTAGCTTCAATTTATCAATATATGATTTTTATGATTAGAGATCTACTTCTAATTTGAAATTCAGACCCAAGTGAGATCTGTAATTGCAAACACGCAGGGCATATTATTATTAACCCCCAGCCACAGCATAAAAATATGATTTCTTACAGCCTTCCATTAGTGATAGGCACATTTTTGTACCCTCCTGTTTTAGCCCCCAGTAAGACTCTGCACTTAATATACAGGTGTAAGATTCATCCCCAACTTAGCAAAAGTCAATGATTTAGTCAGTTTTCCCTAAACTGATATTGAATTTTCCTCTAAGACAGTCTCAGATTTCTTTGACTAAAATCACTTCTCTGATTACAAGTCATCTTTTGTTATTTTTGTTGTTTTGTGTTTTATTTCTTTGGTGGGAGAACTTAATTGCCTGCCTTATCGTCTTACAGTCTCAGCAATGTATTAACTTTTATGTTATTTTATCCTCTCTCTAGTAATACTGTGGACTGGTATTCTTTTTAAGACCTACTCTAATACACTTATTTATATATTTTGTAAAAGGTATGTTTATATTCTTAATATCAATTTTGTTTTCTTTTTAGCACCTTGGTAAAATCCACCATGTACAGACAGGCATAAGGAAGACTAGGAGTTTATTCATCATCAGAAACTCATCCTATTAGAAACACCATGTAGTGGATAATGCGATAATATCTAATTGGCCCAATCAGATTCTGTAGCAGATAGAATTCCCTTGGAAACAGACTCTAAGAATATGAGATTTGTATGTAGTAGAGCTATTAATGTGTGTTCTTGGGAACAATATCTGTTAATAATATAGTAAAACAATGTAGGAAGAAATACAACATAGTTCTCCAAAGAAAATACATCTAAAGTTAGTTGAATTTCCCGAATGTCTTGTAATCATGAAAAACTATATATGGAGTCCCTATGATTACTGTACTTACCTATGGGGTAGTACTGCTCTTATATTTCCATCAGTTCTATCAATCTTCATGTCCTAAGCTTTAATACATTTTTTTATCAAGAAATCCAGTAATTTCCTAGTGTCCTCACAGTAGATATGGTTGTTTGCTTAAGCCATAACATTGCTTCCTTTTACATACAACTCTGATTTTGATTAGATATCAACCTTCCCACAGGCAGCTTGGATATCCATAGGCTGTGGATGACACATTGGAAACCAATAACGTGCCATTCATCAAACATTCTGGTTAAGCTGTCATTCTACTTGTCAGTGATCTTTTTTTTTTTTCAGGAATAGAAATGTAGTGAAATTCAGATCACAGAGAATCATAAAGAAATTTGCTTTTGGAAAAATCATTTCTCTGTAATTAGCAATGATTTCCAGAAACATTTCTTCTTCTATCACTGATGTGAAGGAAAATGCAGGTAATCATGATCATTCTTGGCAGTAATTCTACAAGTATGTACAGAACCAATTTTAGGGTGGCATCAATACTGTGGCCAGGAGAGCTGAGAGATAGTAAAACTTGAGCCTTTATAATACTAATGAGCTCCTAAATTGATAAATTCTGAAGATTGTCTTTCTCCTAGACTTCTTCTGTATCAGCTTAATCATAGCAATCATATTTAAGCTGTTTGAATCAGAGTTCCTTGAGTCAGCATCCTAAATGAATAAAATATTTGTGTTAGAAATGGAAATCTGAAAATAACATTCTAAAATATGGAATTGAGTAAAATTGTTACAAGGCAATAAGGATAATATTTTTCTGTCACAGGAATCTGAAAATACTAGTTATTCTACAGAAAAGTTCTGTTTAACTATTGCCTATTGTATATTGAGATGTATCAACTTTTGATGATGGCTGAGTCATCCTGAATCCTAGTAGGAAATATTTATGAGATTGAACTAGGTTGAATCTTTTCTTTGGCATTACATAACACCTTAAATATGAGAAAACTTTTGTCTGCAAGTGACTCATATGAAATCTGAGCGAGAAAAATATGTCTCTGCTAAGAGAGGTCATCTTCACTTATGGATTATAATCAAAACATTTGGAAGTTTAGTAATCAGGGGCCTGGATAATTTAGAAAAGCTAAGGCTTGTAAGAACGATACTCTAAACGTTTGGGAATTTGAGAGAAAATAAGATTAGAACAAAACACTTGTCCCCCCCAAACCTCTTCCAAGCGCCTCCTGTAAAGCACTGTGTGACTGATGAAGGGCACAGTCTGATAATTGTGAAGGTACAGCTGTCTAAAGCAGCGATATTCGTGCCAGAGGCAGTTGGTTAAATCACCTGGTAACTGAGACCAAGAGGAAAGGAAAGTGTTACATTAAGGTCTCATGGCACAGACAGAGCACAGAGCTTGTTATCATAAACCAGAAACTTCCAGATTCATAGGCCCAAATAATTGCTGATTGTGTATTAGTATTCATGCAGTTAATTGAAAACAAGTAGACTGTATAACTAGTTTTAAAAGAAATGTATACCAAAGTGACCCCAAGCCTGGTTAGAGTATATGATTGCTAAACCTTCTAAAGTAAACACTAGCCCCAAGAATTTTCACCTACAGAAAGTACGTTGCTAAAGTGGTGCAGACCCAGAAAAGAAATTTTACACTGTCCACTCTAAGGTGACAGAGACAACAGACATGGCTATACTCTGAGAGAGGAGAATAAAAGCTCTCTGATTCACAAGCTATGAAAATCACTTCACTGACAGAACAGGAAGTTTTTGTATCCCTGTCCAACAAGTAAAGTATATTATAGACAACTGCATATTTTCCCGTTGTCCACATTTACAAAAGGGAGTTTTTTATTGTAATTATCATGCTTTTTACCACTTTGTGTACAGTTAAGGAAGATAAATCACCTTATCACTGGACCATTGGGAGCCATGTCAGAGGACTGGCTCCCAATGGACACAGCTCCCAATGGACACAGGACAGTTTTCCAGGTGTATCCACAGTAATTCCATACATCAAGCATCTCTGTGGCCTAGTTTTACAGAAAACTAAGTGCTTTTTCCTCCATTCTGTCCTCTTTTATGATAACCCCCTGTAAAACTGGATGGTCTATATATGTCTGTACTCCATTTCTGGACTATTCAGGTACTTAGCCATGTGACTTCAGGTTTCCTTGAAGAGCAAAAAATTACACTGGGTATTTATTTCAGTGTCTGGACAGCTCATGATAAGAATATTCTATTTCATTTTAGTTTTGTCAATAGGGAGGGTTGTGTGCCCAGAGGAAAATGATAACCAAAACAGTATAATGTTTTCTCATGCTTGAGAATACTAATGTTGTTAAATATTTCTTCTGAAACACTATGTGTAGTGAATGACTGGAATTCAATCCTAGGTGTAAACTTTAATTTACTCCATCTTTCCCCAGTTTTTATACTTACATTTTTTATTGTCCTTTGCTTTTGTAAGTAATGCCTCTATAAATATTTTTATACAAAATCAGTATTATTCAACAGAATTATTTTTGAATTCCTATCTTAGCAAGATGCTTATGTATTTCAAATTTAGTACTAGGTATTCATTAGGAAATTTGATTCTTGTTATCATGGAGCTTACAAAGTACTGAGGAGAGAGATGCGAAATAAAATCTCACAATAACATATTTTTCTGTGATGAATACTATCCAAAAAATGTATAGTATTTTATGAGACTAAGAGTGAAAGAACAAACGTGTTTTCCATTAAGAAAAAATCTGAGAGAGACCTTCAAGATTGCAGAGGAGTAACACGTGGAGATCACCTTCCTCCCCACAAATACATCAAAAGTACTTCTACATGTGGAACAACTCCTACAGAACACCTACTGAACGCTGGCAGAAGACCTCAGACTTCCCAAAAGGCAAGAAAATCCCCATGTACCTGGAGAGGGCAAAGGAAAAAGAAAAAACAGAGACAAAAGAATAGCAATGGAACCTGCACTTCTGGGAGGGAGCAGTGAAGGAGGAAAAGTTTCCACATACTAGGAAGCCACTTCACTGGCGGAGACGGGGGCGGGGTGTGTGTGTGGGAAGTTTCAGAGCCACGGAGGAGAGTGCAGCAATGGGTGCAGAGGGCAAAGCAGAGAGATTCCTGCAAAGAGGCTCGGTGCTGACCAGCACTCACCAGCCTGAGACGCTTTGCTCACCCGCCGGGGGGCTGGGGACTGGGAGCTGAGGATCGGGGGTCAGATCCGAGGGAGAGGACTGGGGTCGGCGGAGTGAAGACAGTGTGAAGGGGTTAGTGCACCACAGCTAGCCGGGAGGGAGTCCAGGAAAAAGTCTGGACCTGCCTAATAGGCCAGAAACCATTGTTTCGGGATGCGCGAGGAGAGGCGCTTCCTGCTCTGTGTGCCCACAGACAGCAGAGCACAACCTAAGCAAGCTCCAGAGATAGGCATGAGCTGCAGCTATCATCTCAGACCCCAGAGTCAGGCACGGACCACTAATGCTGCCGCTACTGCCACCAAAAATCCTGTGTGCAACCCCAGAGTCAGGCACGGCCCACTAATGCTGTCGCCACTGCCACCAAAAATCCTGTGTGCAAGCACAGGACACTACCACACTCCCCCAGGAGCCTGTGTAGCCTGCCACTGCCAGTGTCCCATGATCCAGGGACAACTTCTCCAGGAGAACACAAGGCACGCCTCAGGCTGTTGCAATGTCACGCCAGCTTCTCCCCCTGCAGGCTCACCCCGCATTCCAATTATGACTATCATACCTTTCCTCCTCTCCGACCTGAGTGATCAAGAGAGCCCTAATAAGCCGCTGCTTTAATCCTTTCCTGTCTGGGCAGGGAACAGATACCTGAGGGTGGCCTACACACAGAGGCAGGGCCAAAACCAAAGCTGAACCCCAGGAGCTGTGTGAGCAGAGGTTAGAAAGGGAAATTTCTCCGTGCATCCTCAGGAGCAGTGGATTAAATCCCTGCCATCGACCTGATAAACCCTGCATCTGTGGAATACCTGAATAGACAATAAATGTTCCCAAAATTGAGGTGGTGGACTTTGGGAGCAACTGTAGATTTGGGGTTTGCTTTCTGCATCTGATTTGTTTTTGGTTTTATGCTTAACTTAGTTTAATTTTTAGTGCTTGTTATCATTGGTGGATTTGTTTATGAGTTTGGTTGCTCTCTTCCTTTTTTTTCTTTTAATGAGTGTGTGTGTGTGTGTGTGTGTGTGTGTATGTTTCTTTGTGTGATTTTGTCTGTCTAGGTTTACTTTTACCATTTAACCTAGGGTTCTGTCTGTTCATTTTTCTGTTATTTTTGTTTTTTTTGTTTGCTTGTTTGTCTTTTCTTTTAATGAGTGTGTGCGTCTGTATGTTTCTTTGTTTGATTTTATCTGTTTAGTTTTGCTTTGACCATTTGTTTTGGGGTTCTATCTGTTTTTTTTCTTCCTTTTCTTTCAAGGCATGTGGATGGCAGGGTCTTGGTGATACAGCCAGGTGTTGCACCTGGGCTTCTGAGGAGGGACATCCGAGTCCAGGACATTGGACAACTAGAGACCTCCCAGCCCCATGTAGTAGTAATTGGCAAGAGCTCTCCCAGAGATCTCCATCTCAACACTAAGTCCTAACTCCACCCAATGGCCAGCAAGCTCCAGTGCTGGATGCCCCATACCAAAAAACTAGCAAGACAGGAACAAAACCCCACTCATTAAGAGAGAGGCTGCCTAAAATCATACTAAGTTCACTGACACCACAAAACACACCACCGGATGGAACCCTGCCCACCAGAAGGACAAGATCCAGCCCTATCCACCAGAACACAGGCTCCAGTCCCCTCCAACAGGAAGCCTACACAGCCACTGAACCACCCTCACCCACTGGAGATAAACACAAAAATAGCAGGAATGATGAACCTGCAGCCTGTGCAAAGGAGACCCCAAACAGAGTAACTGAAACAAAATGAGAAGACAGAGAAATATGTAGCAGATGAAGGAGCAAGGTAAAAACGCACCAGACCAAACAAATGAAAGGGAAATAGTCTACCTGAAAAAGTATTCAGAGTAATGATAGTAAAGACCCAAAATCTCTGAAATAGAATGGAGAAAATACAAGAAACATTTAACAAGGACCTAGAAGAACTAAAGAGCAAACAAATGATGATGAACAACAAAAGAAATGAAATTTAAAATTCTCTACAAGGAATCAATAGCAGAATAACTGAGGCAGAAGAATGGATAAGTGACCTGGAACATAGAATGGTGAAAATAACAGCCACAGAGCAGAATAAAGAGAAAAGAATGAAAATAATTGAGGACAGTCTCAGAGACCTCTGGGACAACATTAAACACACCAACATTCAAATTACATTGGTCCCAGAAGAAGGAGAGAAAAAGAAAGCGTCTGAGAAAATATATGACGAGATTACAGTTGAAAACTTCCCTGACATGTGAAAGGAAATAATCAAGTCCAGGAAGCACAAAGAGTCCCATACAGGATAAATTCAAGGAGAAACATGTCAAGACACATATTAATCAAACTATCAAAAATTAAATACAAAGAAAAAATATTAAAATCAGCAAGGGAAAAGCAAGAAATAACATACAAGGGAATGCCCATAAGGTTAACAGCTGATCTTCCAGCAGAAACACTGCAAGGCAGAAGGGAGTGACAGGACATATTTAAAGTGATGAAAGGGAGAAACCTACAACCAAGATTCCTCTACCCAGGAAGGATCTCATTCAGATTCAACAGAGAAGTTAAAAGATTTACAGACAAGCAAAAGTTAAGAAAACTCAGCATTACCAAACCAGCTTTACAACAAATGCTAAAGGAACTTCTCTAGGCAGGAAACACAAGAAAAGGAAAAGACCTACAATAACAAACCCAAAACAATTAAGAAAATGGTAATAGGAACATACATATCAATAATTACATTAAATGTAAATGGATTAAATGCTCCAACCAAAAGACACAGACTGTCTGAATGGATACAAAAACAAAACGAATATATGTGCTGTCTATAAGAGACCCACTTCAGACCTAGGGACAAATACAGACTGAAAGTGAGGGGATGGAAAAAGATACACCATGCAAACAGAAATCAAAACAAAGCTGAAGTGGCATTTCTCAAATCAGATAAAATAGACTTTAAAATAAAGACTATCAAGGGATCAATCTAAGAAGGTGATATAACAACTGTAAATATTTATGCACCCAACATAAGAGCACCTCAATACACAAGGCAAATGGTAACAGCCATAAAATGGGAAATCAACAGTAACACAGGAATAGTAGGGGACTTTAACACTCCACTTTCACCAATGGACAGATCATCCAAAATGAAAATAAATAAGGAAACACAAGCTTTACAGAACAAATTAGACCAGATACAATTAATTGATATTTATAAGGCATTCCAACCAAAAACAACAGAATACACTTTCCTCTGAAGCGCACATGAAACATTCTCCAGGATAGATCATATCTTGGGTCACAAATCAAGCCTTGGTAAATTTAAGAAAATTGAAATTGTATCAAGTATCTTTCCTTTTCAAAACACTATGAGACTAGATATCAATTACAGGGAAAAATCTGTAAAAATACAAGTGCATGGAAGCTAAATTATATGCTACTAAATAACCAAGAAGTCACTGAAGAAATCAAAGAGGAAATAAAAAAATACCTAGAGACAAATGACAATGAAAACATGATGGCCGAAAACCTATGGGATGCAACAAAATCAATTCTAAGAGGGAAGTTTATTACAATACAATCCTACCTTAAGAAACAAGAAAAATCCAAACAACCTAACCTTACACCTAAAGCAATTAGAGAAAGAGGAAAAAAACCCACCCAAAATTAGCAGAAGGAAATAAATCATAAAGATCAGATAAGAAAGAAATGAAAAAGAAATGAAGGAAACAATAGCAAAGATCAATAAAACTAGAAGCTGGTTCTTTGAGAAGATAAACAAAATTGATAAACTATTAGCCAGACTCATCAGGAAAAAAGGGAGAAGACTCAATTCTACACAATTAGAAAGGAAAGAGGAAAAATAACAACTGACACTGCAGAAATACAAAGGATCATGAGAGACTACTACAAGCAACTCTATGCCAATAAAATGGACAACCTGGAAGAAATGGACAAAATTCTTAGAAAAGTACAACCTTCCAAGACTGAACCAGGAAGATATAGAAAATATGAACAGACCAATCACAAGCTCTGAAATTGAAACTGTGATTTAAAATCCTCCAACAAACAAAAGCCCAGGACCAGAGGGCTTCACAGGTGAATTCTATCAAACATTTAGAGAAGAGCTAACACATATCCCTCTCAAACGTTTCCAAAATATAGCAGAGGGAGGAACACTCCCAAACTCGTTCTACGAGGCCACCATCAGCCTGCTACCAAAACGAGAAAAGATGTCACAAAAAAACAAAACTACATGCCAATATCACTGATGAACAAAGATGCAAAAATACTCAACAAACATCTAGCAAACAGAACCCAACAGCACATTAAAAGGGTCATGCAGCATGATCAAGTGAGATTTATCTCAGGAATGCAAGGATTCTTCAATATATGCAAATCACTCAATGTGATGCATCATATTAACAAATTGAAGCATAAAAACCATATGATAATCTCAATAGATGCAGAAAAAGCTTTTGACAAAATTCAACACCCATTTATGATAAAAACTTTCCAGAGAGTGGCCATAGAGGCAACCTACCTCAACATAATAAAGACCGTATATGACAAACCCACAGCCAACATCATCCTCAATAGTGAAAAACTGAAACTATTTCCTCTAAGATCAGGAAGAAGACAAGGTTGCCCACTTTCACCACTGTTATTCAACATAGTTTTGGAAGTTTTAGCTACAGCCATCAGAAAAGAAAAAGAAATAAAAGGAATCCAAATTGGAATAGAAGAAGTAAAGCTGCCACTGTTTGCAGATGACATGATACTATACATAGAGAATCCTAAAGATGCCACCAGAAAACTACTAGAGCTAATCAATGAATTTGGTAAAGTAGCGGATACAAAATTAATGCAAAGAAATCTCTTGCATTCCTAGACACTTATGATGAAAAATCTGAAAGAGAAATTAAAGAAACACCCCCATTTACCATTGCAACAAAAAGAATAAAATACCTAGGAATAAGCCTACCTAAGGAGATAAAAGACCTGTTTGCAGAAAACTGTAAGACAGTAATGAAAGAAATTAAAGATGATACAAACACATGGAGAGATATACCGTGTTCTTGGATTGGAAGAAGCAACATTGTGGAAATGACTATACTACCCAAAATAATCTTCAGATTCAATGCAATCCCTATGAAACTACCAATGGCATTTTTTACAGAAGTAGAAACAAAAATTTTACAATTTATATGGAAACACAAAAACCCTGGATAGCCAAAGTAATGTTGAGAAAGAAAAACAGAGCTGGAGGAATCAGGCTCCCTGACTTCAGACTATACTACAAAGCTACAATAATCAAGACATTATGATACTGGCACAAAAACAGGAATATAGATCAATGGAACAGGATAGAAAGCCCAGAGGTAAACCCATTCACTTATGGTCATCTTATTTTTGATAAAAGAGGCAAGAATAGACAATGAAGAAAAGACAGCCTCTTCAATAAGTGGTGCTGGGAAAACTGGACAGCTACATGTAAAAGAATGAAATTAGAACACTTCTTAACACCATACACAAAAACAAACTCAAAATGGATTAAATACCTAAATGTAATTCCAGACACTGTAAAACTCTTAGAGGAAAACATAGGCAGAATACTGTGTGACATAAACCACAGCAAGATCCTTTTGGACCCACCTCCTAGAGAAATAGCAAAAAAAACAAATGGGACCCAAATGAAACTTAAGAGCTTTTGCACAGCAAAGGATACCATAAACAAGATGGAAAGATAACCCTCAGAATGGGAGAAAATATTTGCAAATGAAGCAACTGACAAAGGAGTAATCTCCAAAATGTACAATCAGCCCATGCAGCTCTATGTCAGAAAAATAAACAACCCAATCCAAAAATGGGTAGAAGACCTCAATAGACATTTCTCCAAAGAAGATATACAGATTGCCAACAAACACATGAAAGGATGCTCAACATCACTGCTCATCAGAGAAATGTAAATCAAAACCACAATGAGATATCACCTCACACTCGTCACGATGGCCATCATCAAAAAATCTACAAACAAATCCTGGAGAGGCTGTAGAGAAAAGGGAACCCTTTTGCACTGTTGGTGGGAATGTAAACTGATACAGTCACTATGGAGAACAGTATGGAGGTTCTTTAAAAAAATAAAATAGAACTATCATATGACCCAGCAATCCCACTACTAGGCATATACCCTGAAAACCCATAATTTAGAAAAAGAGATGTACCACAGTGTTCATTGCAGCACCATTTACAATAGCCAGGACATGGCAGCAACCTAAGTGTCCATCGACAGATGAATGGATAAAGAAGATGTGGCACATATATACAATGGAATATTACTCAGCCATAAAAAGAAATGAAATTGAGTTATTTGTAGTGAGACGGATCAACTACAGTGTGTCATACAGAGTGAAGTAAGTCAGAAATAGAAAAACAAGTACCATATGCTAACACATATATATGGAATCAGAAAAACAAATGGCTTTGATGAACCTAGGATCAGGACAGGAATAAAGACGCAGACATAGAGAATGGACTTGAGGACATGGTGGGGGGACGTTAAGCTGAGATTAAGTGAAAGAGTGGCCTTGACATATATACACTACCAAATGTAAACTAGATAGCTAGTGGGAAGCAGCTGCATAGCACAGGGAGATCAGCTCGGTGCTTTGTAACCACCTAGAGGGCTGGGATAGGGAGTTTGGGAGGGAGGTGCAAGAGGGAGGGGATATGGGGATATATGTATACATATAGCTGATTCACTTTGTTATACAGCAGAAACTAACACAACATTGTAAAGCAACTATACTCCAATAAAAGTGTAAAAAAACATAAAATAAAATGAAATAAAAATTAACAAAAAAAATCCTTTGAGAGGGACTAATGTTTTTACTGAAGTTTGAGTGCGTTGTTGAGGAGAGTGGGCTTTTCAGGGAGAAGAAACATTTTTCAATGATGTCTAAGTGTCTGAAAGAGCTTTCTGCACTAGAGAAGCTTGAAGAAATATACTGTGCTTGAAGAGGCAAGAAAGTACACAAGATAAAGGTGAAGAATTGGAAGGAACTAGAATATGCAAATCTCAGATTATGTGAGGAATATACTGGTGTACCAATTACAGATTGCTTAATATAATAACTGTTTTACATACGTAAAAATATCTGGTGTAGGGAATTAGAATTTTACACAGTATTATTCTTAGTTACCAAGACATAGTGTAACTCAACATTATTTGTCTAAGAAATTTATAAATAATAGATTAGCTGCAGTGTGTAGGAGGAGAATGTACCCAAAAGGAGCCCAGGTTTCTGATGCGTATAACTGGATAGGAAAAGCAGAGGAATGGTTGTAACAAAGAAATTAAGCATTTGATTTTGAAGAAAGAAAATGAAATGTGGTATAATATTTTGTATAGAGAAAAACAGAAGAGGCTTGTGTGTTGATACAGTTAAGACTTAGTGTTAACACAGAGAAAATGGTGGTCCACTTTAACAGAGAGTTCCAGACTTCCCCTTCCTTGTTACTACATTACTTTACCCAGTGAGATACAGGGTCAGGCATTAAAAGAGCCCTTCTGCCAAGGGTGGAATACTTAACATGATCAGGGAAGCATATGAGGCCCTACACTGTGCCCTCTGAGGGTCTGCTCTCTTTTTGACTCTTCCACTCTTGCGATTGACAATCAATCCCCATCCTGAGCAGATCTGGATATTCTAGCCCTAGAGAGGATCTAGCTTAGATTTGGCTCTCTTGAGAAATGTTTTTTTCCTTTTCATCTTAGCTGTTTTCTTCCTTGGGTCTTTCTTTCTATGCTGCCCCGTGTCATGAAACTAGGGAGCTACAGGGCAGAGCTAGAAAACAGGCACCAGAATTGTGTTGGGCCAACTGTTATTCAAACAGTATAAAGAAAACAGGATCAGGGAATTCAGCCATAAAAGTGAATGGATTACTGATACATGCCACATCATGGATGCAACTAAGTGAAAGACGTCAGGCACGAAAGGCTATATATTGTATGGTTCCATTTATATGAAATGTCCAGCAGTGGCAAATCCATACACACAGAAAATATTATACATTAGTGGTTGCCAGGGGTTTGGAAGAGAGGGAAATAGGGAATGACTCCTCAAAATGGGTGTATGTTTCCTCTTGGTTGATGAAGATGTTTTGTAGTTGGACAGTGGTGATAGTTGCACAACATTGTGACAGTAGTAAATTCCACTGAATGGTACAGTGACTTGTAAAATGATCCAAATGGTGAATTTTGGGCTTCCCTGGTGGTGCAGTGGTTGAGAGTCCGCCTGCCGATGCAGGGGACGCGGGTTTGTGCCCCGGTCCGGGAGGATCCCACATGCCACGGAGTAGCTGGGCCCGTGAGCCACGGCCGTTGAGCCTGCACGACCAGAGCCTGTGCTCCGCAACGGGAGATGCCACAACAGTGAGAGGCCCTAGTACCGCAAAGACAAACAAAAACGAACAAAATGGTGAATTTTGTGTTATGTTCATTTTACTACAATAAAAAGGAGAAAGAATTAGGGAAAGACTTAGAGTTTGGGAAACTAAGGTGAACTGGTCAAGAAAAAGACAGCTCTATTGTTCAGTTTTCTCTCAGCTCTCCCAGTGCATTAATCCTCAGCAAAAAGTAGGCTGAACTTGTAGATGATAGTCATTCAACACAGTCCAGGGAAAAGTAAATAAAATAAAACCCAACTCTTCTTCTTTAGCACATGTATGAAAGGTTAACTTGCTGCTCAGCCACGTGGACATTCATGAAGACGTTTCACTTTAGGTGTCCTCTACTTCAGTACTTTACTCACAGCTCATTCACACATGTAGGCAACAGCATTCCTTAATTCGATGGAATCTGCCGTGCTGGTTGTGATCAGTCTCATGAAAAGAAAAGGGAAGGAGGAAAAAGCCTCCACATTAACTTGGTGGTCTTGACGAAATGGATGCAGAAGACAGCTTGAGTGTCAAACTGGAAACTGTTATTTTCCTTTTCCTTTTCTTTTTATCTTTCCTATCAGGTCTTCTGCCCACTTCCCACCCCCTTCTTTCAAAGAGGAAAGACACTAATTAGCTGCTTTTTTGTGTTTTTGGTAAAACTCCTATTGTTTTGCGTTTCTTGTTGTTTGGTGAACATTATTGTTTTTACTGCCAAATGAGCTTCAGTGGTTGATGTAGGGGGTCTCTTGGGAACTTAACTTTTTCCAGTTTAAGTGGAAAAGCTTTTTTGTTTGAATTGACTTTTACTGGGTGCTTCAAGGTTTGCTCTTGGCTCTTTGAAGGGGGACTGAATAGCACTGTGTTTCCTTTGAGGTTACAATGAATAAAGGATCCTATGTCCTGGGCACTTTTTGTTGATTTTGCTGTGTGTCCTCTCTAATAGCCAGGTGCAGATTCCAGGAAAATGACATATAAATGAATATAAGTAATCTAATATTTTTACAATTTGCTTTGGCCCTACTCCTGGTCTTATTCTACTTGTAGCAGATGGCTTTAAAGAGCATTAGCTATGTATATATTAAAAATAATATAAATATACCAATATTAAATATTATATTGATGTATAAGTGTAATACACTAATATTTATATTCATGTATAACAATTATGTATTATATTAATATAGATTTTTGCCTAGCATATATTATATACAAAATATATGAGTAATGAAGTGTATTTATATGGTTAATATGTTCATAATATTAATATGATATAGCCTGTAATATTGATTATAAAACAATTATATCATAATATAGAAATATATAATTATTACTATCTGATATAATACACTATAGTTAATATATTCTATATAACACAATATATAATGTATTAGTATAAGATAATTGTATTATATAATATAAATATAATACATATATAAAACTATATATCTTTTAATTATACATTACACATACGAGTATGTATAGCTATTTATAATTTTATTTACATAGGAATCTGGTCATCACAACACTTGATGTAAAAATATGCAATATTTTCAATCAAATGGGCCTTAACCTCACTACCTACACATAACTACTTTTAAAAACTTGAACCCTAACTCATGCTTCCATATCTCTCAACCTGCTTTTCTACACATGCACGTAGACACACATTTATACACGACATATATGTATACCACCAGCTTTCAGTTCAATGTATATAAATATATAATATATAATTATATTCCTGTGTATGTATACAAATATAAATCAGAGGTATGTGTATAGGTATGTATTTCATATGTTTATATAAATATATCATACAAATAATGTATGTGTATATAAATACATGACTGTATACATACATACACAGAAATATAGTTATTTAAACAAAAGGAACCTAAATAAACATAGTTCTTTAAGAATAAAAAGTTATGTCTCACTGTTTCAATAACAGTTTATAGTTTTCTACTGTATGTGCCTCTATAATTGTTATGAACAATTCCCATTTTTGTTGAATGTTAAGTTGTTTTAATTTTTTGCCTTTTCTTTTGTGTGTGGTACGTGGGCCTCTCACTGTTGTGGCCTCTCCCATTGCGAAGCACAGGCTCCAAATGCACAGGCTCAGCGGCCATGGCTCACGGGCTCAGCTGCTCCACAGCACGTGGGATCTTCCTGGACCGGGGCACGAACCCGTGTCCTCTGCATCGGCAGGCGGACTCTCAACCACTGCGCCACCAGGGAAGCCCAATTTTTTGCCATTATTAATGAAGTTCTGAAGAATACTGTGGGCAAGATTACTTGAAAAACTCTCCTAAAAGAAAAGAGTTAGGTATGCTAGGTTAAATGTACAGAACTTATTTTTAAGTGCGTGGTTGATTTTGGAAGTGTGCAGTCGAAATGTCCAGGACCCATGAAGGAAGGGTGGTCCATGTGTGAGAGTGATAGCTCTATTAAGAGTGGATTGAAGATCTTGCTAGCTTAGAACAGAAGCTGGAAATCCTGTTTTTATGGAGCCAAATGGCAAATATTTTAGGCTTTGTAGACCAAAGAGGCAAAATTGAGGATATTATTTAGGTACTTAGGTAACCATTTAAAATGTTACCAGTTAAAACGTGAAAATTATTCATAGCTCATAGGCCATAAAAAATAGGCAGCTGTCTGGATTTGGAATACAGGCCGTAGTTGAATGACACACCTGGTATAGAGACTTGTTTTTAAATGGCCATGACCACATGGGAGGCAGGAGGTAAGACTCCATCCCTACTAGATGGGAAGTTAGAACTAAACCTACCTATCCCTGGCTTCACCTGTAATGAAAGGGTGTGCCAGGAGAAAAAAATATCTGCTGGCAAAGGGAGACTAAGAGCAAATTCTCTTGGCCTCTGCTCTGGGTAGGAAACAGGTAGGAAATCTTGAGAATTCTGAACCGCAGATCTGTGTTCACAGTGTTTGGGTTGCAAATTTATTTCCGGTCTTGCAAACAGAAGCTAAGAAATTAACTTAAAATGCTCCCAAATCGGTGGTATTCCAAACACAAAACTAAACCCTTTCTGGAGAGGCAGACCTTCAACACAGGTCTATAGCGTTCCCACAGATAAAGTTTAGCTAAACGTGAGCTCATGATCTAAATTTACACAATAATGAAGAAATCAGCTACAAGTGGAGAGAATCAGCAAAAACAATCAATAGCAGAATTAAATTCCCAAGGCCATCCATCAGATGTTGGAATAATCAGGTGCCAGGCAGAAAATATACATAAAACTAGAACTGAAAAAAGGAGCAAGAATGTTTTAAAAGACTGGGTAGGATCTTTAAAACATTTTTAAGGTACATGTCATTGATAAAGTTAAAAACTCAAAGGTCTTGTAATACAGCAGATTAATCGTGGAGAAGAGTGAAATTATGCTGTTTTTAAAAATATGGCAGATCATATTTCCTGCCTAATTATATAAGTTGATTTATCCTAAAAAAATACACAGTATTTTAAAGACTTATTGGCTGTAAAATAAGTTAAGGGTATTTCAAAGGGCTTCTCTGCAAAGAAAAGTGAGAAGTAGCAAAACACAGAAAGTCGAGGGGAAAAAATGTCAATATATACATTGCTATAAGGTGAACTAGGCCTTAGGCCAGCAACTATGAGGAGGAGCTGACCCTTAGATACTTACAACTAAGCTGGAATCTTCAAAAAGTTCAACTATTTATAAGTAAAAAGATTTATTAAAAGTAATAACCAAGTGTTTTAATTGACATCAGAAGAGTAAAACAATAAACCTGAGAACATAGAAAAAATAGACAATAAAGATATGAGCAGAACTTAATAAAACAGAAAAAAGTATAAAATTGAGGTGATCTAGTAAGTCAAAAGAATATTCTTTGAAAAGATTTAAAAAAAACACACTTTGATTAAGCAAAACAAAAACGTAAGTAAATAATATACAGAATCAGGACAATGTTATAGCAGAGAGTACAAACAGAATATATGAAATGCAAGTAAATTTGAACATTTCTGTAAAGTGGACAATTTCCTAGCTCCTAAAGTTTATCAAAACGGACACAAGAGGAAATTTGTACTGGAGTTCTTGCACCAGTAAAGGAATTAAGTCAATAGTTTACAAGCTTTCACCAAGAAAATACCAGATCCGGCCAGATCATTTGGGAGGTGAATTCTATCCAACTTCTATTAAACAGATAACATCAATATCAACAAAGAAAAACTTCTAGAGAATAGCAAAGGAAGAATACTCCTTTATTCATCTTATGAAGTCTATATCATCCTAATACTGAAAATAGATTAGGACTGTAAGGAAAAAGAAATTTACAGGTCAAATTTACTTGTAAATATAAAAGCAAAAATTTTTAACTATGGTATTAGCTACCCAAGTTCACTAGAGTAAGAAAAAGCATGAGCAAGTTAGGTCATCCAATGAATGAAAAGGTAGTTTAATGTCAAGAATATATATCAATAGATTGAAATCACCACATTTTATTTCTTTCATCTGTCTCTTTAAAAAATTGGTAAGTACTTATATTGATCTCTCTTGTACTAGGCACTGTGCTAAGTCACTTACATATTTACTCCTTTAAACCTTCTATCATCCCTGGGGGAAAGTTCTATTTTGCTTCCATTTCTTAGCTAAGACTCTAAGCCCCAGGAAAGTAAAGCAACATTTATAAGTTTTTGTGGATGGTCAGTGATGGGACCAGTACAAGAACATCCAAAGTCTGTGCTTGGAAACAGTGCCCCATGTTGACACTCACATTAGAGATGAAAGGAAAGGAACCATGCACTTAACATATAGATTAAATCTCACATACAGGTTAAAGGAAAGGAACCATGCACCTACATTATAGATTAATACCCACATAACAGGTTAAAGGAAAAAGAAACATGCGCTTCTCTCAAAAGTTGTAAAGAAAGCATATCCATTTCTAAATATATTTCCCAATTTGTTTTGCTTGTTTTCTGACCTTTGTAGTGCATTTTGCCATGAGGAAAATTTTAATTCTTATATAATTAAATGTATCCTTTTTTCTTTGTATCTTAGAAAGGTATTCCTCATGAATAATTTATTTCAAGTCTCCCAGGTTTCTGATACTTTTACACTTTCATTATTTTTTAACTTTCAACTAGTTGCTGTATCTAGAATTTAGTAATTCTATGATAGCCATATTTTCCCACTTTTGTTGAATAATTTTTGCTACTGATCCAAAACGTGAATTTTATTTTAATCTCAACTCCCTTATGCTCTTACATCTAATTTTAAGATGCTTCCTATTCCACTGGTTGTTTTATCTATCTAAAACAAAATGCTACCTTAAAAATAATGTAATTATAATATAATAAATGTAATTAGTAAACAGAATACAATATATAATAAATAGCATAATATAAGATAACAAAATATAATTTACCATATAACAAGGTCAAAGGAGAGCAAAAGTATAAAATCACTTGAAATATCCCCCAAAAGATATTTTATAAAATTCAATATTCATTTGTAATTTAAAAGAAAGAGTACAATAGGGATTGATGAATGCTTCCAAAATAAGAAGAAATTATATGTCTAAAAGAGAAAGAGGTAAGTGATAGACTTTAGTAACACTGGCAATAAATGCAGGACAAGATGAGGATGCCTGATATAATGTTAAAGAAAGTATTATGTAATATTGTTTTTGCAGCATTGATGAGTTCAGTGAAAAGAGAATCTCATAGAAAAGAGTATCTCGTTCTTCTTAATGTATGTACACTTGTCCATTGCATGAACATAACAGCTTATTTAACCAATATGTTACTGATCTGCATCTGGATTTCTAGGTTTTCATGGAATTTTATTATGCACAGTTGTTTCAAACACTAGGACTTCCTCTTATGTTTATATCTTTTGAAAGAAACAATATCTCCACAGATGATTTATCTGTGCTGGCTGCTAGCTGACTTTGGGTACTTCTCAGTTCTTCCCTTTACCTTCCTAGTCAATATGAAAAGGGAAGGCAAGAAGGTCTCCTGTTTAGAGACTGTAAAGATAGATCTTCGTGATAAAGTCTTGGTGGTAAAGGCTAAAAGTATTAACCCAGAACAAATGTTTTTCCAGCTGTAACTGTGTGTGATTCCCTTGGCTTGATTCCATAGGGGATGTAAGACAAGCCTGTAGAATCTGCCCTCAAAGTGCTTCCAGTAGGATGAGCTAAGTCAAGTATGGTGGCACATTTAATTCAAGACAAAATATAATGTCTCCTTTTCTCTCCTAGCAAAACTTGGTGGAGTGAATGTAGAAGTCACTGTATGCTTTAAATTAAAGGAACACAATAAATCTTGTATGGGAAGGTGATTATTCTGGTCTCTTTGTGGAGATGAATTGGAAATTGTCTAGAGGAAGGAAAATTAGGTTAACCAAAGTTAAACTCATAAATAATTGAGCATTAATTAAATATCTGTGGTCTATGTTTCTCCTTGATCATAATTTCTCCCAATTTATAGACCTCTTTGATACCTGATTAATCCTTGTCAAAGATGCAGTTAACAATGATTATTACTGTGTATTAGGTTTTGCCTGGGCCCTGAAGAAACTATCCTAAATCACCATCTATGATTGTCACTTGATTTCCTCACAGAGAAAAATCAGAACTCCTTGTCTTAAGTGGCTTGGAATGTAAAACTAGTTAGTCTCTCAGATACTGTTAGAGGACCCTACAGAGCCCATTGGTGAAAGTTTGGAAAACATTGGGCTTCTTAAAATTGATTCTTGTAGTGCTTCAGGAAAGATCACTGAACCAAAAGGATAACAGTGTTTCTGGTTCTGTTGTTAGTGCTCTCCATGGAAACATTGCTGAAGCTTCTGGACTCAATTTCCTTCCCCATGTGTGAATGTCACTGAAAATATCCAACTCCATTCTATCCCCATATAACTTCAGAAACTAAGGAAAATGAAGACTCAAAATTCATTTCAAATAATGAAATGAAAATATAACATAGAATGGAACTGGGAAAATACCTGGTTTAAATTCTGGAAAGTACCAACTATACAATTCTGGATAAGTTGCTTAATCTTGCTTAGTCTAATTTAATGCCCATCTCACAGGATGTTATGATGATTAATTTAATATCTTTGTATAACGTAAAGTGTTATGTAATTTCTTCTTGTTTTTCTTGAGTAAATTCATATCCTTAAGCAACTCACTGTAAACAATAGTTACTTACTTGCTTAAATTACTCTTATCTTCTATTATCAGCTGAATTGTGTCCTGCTCAAGTTAATATGTGGAAGCCTTAACCCCCAATACCTGGTAATATGACTGTATTTGGAGATAAGGCCCTTAAATAGGTAACTGAGGTCAAATGAGGTCAAATGGGTGGGCTCTAATCCAATATGACTGGTGTCCTTATAAAAAGAAAATATTAGGACACAGACTGCACAGGGAGAAGACCATGGGAAGACAAAAGGAAAACATGGCATCTACAAACCAAGAAGAGATACTTGAGAAGAAATCAATCCTGCTGACACCTTATCTCAGATTTCTAGCCTCTAGACCTGTGAGTGAGTAAATTTCTGTTGTTTAACCTCCTCAGTCTCTGGTGCTTTGTCATGGCAGCTCTAGGAAGCTAATACAACTTTTTATGGCCTCCTTGTCTCAAGTTGAAAGTTCAATATTTGGCATCATAGCTAGGAAACAAAAATATCATCTACATTCCTTGTTGTAGTCTTTCTTCCCCATTCTCATTGCTAGTAATTTCCATATTTGGGTCTGTTTTCTGTGCCTTGTAAACAGAGCATTACGCTCATTTCTAGTCTTACTGCTAATATACAATAAATGTGCAGATACCGAATAGATTTTGGAGAAATGCAACATATAGTTGGCACATGTGTATATGTGTGTGTATTCATATAATTTATACTTTTTCTCTATTTTCTTCCTTTGGTGTGAGCTAAGATTCTCTGCTTTTGTGACTAGTACTCCTGAATATTAATCCCTGAATTTAATTCACCAAAAATTGCCAATAATAATAATAATATGGGGAAAGAGAGAGTGATAGAGGGAGAAGAACAAACAATCAGGCAAGGGCAGTACTGTGAATTATTAGGGTCTTATTAATAAGATTATGTTAGTCTAGAGGAAATGACCGTAAATATCATCAGTGAGCCCAGTTGGTCTTTACTGACTGCTAGACACATCCCTGAGTTCTGTTCTTAGTCTCCAACTGTATGATTACTACTGTCTGGAAGTATTATTTGAACAACTAAAGTCACTTAATGGAAAAGGAATATGTCTTTAGAGAATCAACAGGAATTTTTCTATCTGATTAAAAAGGAATGTTGACTGTCTGGAAACCTCAGTCATATTTGTAAGCAGGAAAGCATTGGCTATTAAAAGTGGATGATGTAAAGAGATGAGCAGAAACTTTGGCGACAGGTATACCTGGATTTAATTCTCACTTCTACCGCTTGGCAGCTGGATAGCCTTAGGCAAGTTTCATACTTCCCTGAAATTCACTTAATTCAGTCTGTAAAATGGCATAATAACTTATTATAGCATCCTTTTAGGAATTTTAAGTCAGTTATTGAAATAAAAGTACACAATATATAGACAAGTATGGATTCCTCAATAGGTGTTTGACCTTTCATTTCTCCAGTATCCCACCCCCATCAAATAAAGAAAAATACTTTTTAAAATTTACGAATATTTCACTGTTCTAAAGTTAAAGCCATAAAAATAGAAATAATCAAATGGCCTACTATCATACCATTAGAAGAAAAAAAAATAGGTGTTCATGAGAGTTCCATATTAGAATAAAAGTTTTCCTTAGGCACCTGTTTATGTATGCTATTCTGCTCTTTACAATAAATAATTAAATTTAAAAGACTTAATTCCTCACTTTTAAGACCTTATTAGTTTACAAATTACATATTGACCTATGCTAAATTTTATACAGACCCATGCTAATGAATTCAGTACAGAAAACAAAAAACACTGCACTCAAGCAAACTACATACATATATATTACTTAAATGCATTTATATCCTACCATGTCTCATAAAGCATTGTGGTAACTCACTAGAATACAGACAATCAAATATAATGGCAAAAGCACTTAATATAAACAGGGCCAAGGAAACATAGACAGAAGATGAAGAAAAGATGAGGGAAATGTGAACAGGAGGACGTGTAGTTAATCGAGTTGTATGTTTGACCTTAAGATTCTCTGTGTGGAGACTTCCCTGGTGGCACAGTGGTTGGGAATCCGCCTGCCAGTGCAGGGGACATGGGTTCGAGCCCTGGTCTGGGAAGATCCCACATGCCACGGAACAACTAAGCCCGTGTGCCACAATTACTGAGCCTGTGCTCTAGGGCCAATGAGCCACAACTACTGAAGCCTGCATGCCACAACTACTGAAACCCCAGCGCCTAGAGCCCATGCTCCACAAAGAGAGAAGCCACAGCAATGAGGAGCCAGCACACCACAATGTAGAGTAGCCCCCACTCGCCCCAACTAGAGAAAGCCCATGTGCAGCAACAAAGACTCAACACAGCCAAAAATAAATAAATTTATTTAAAAAAAAGATTCTCTGTGGATAAAACAACATGTAAATAATTGGTTACAAGGCCACATTATTTGAAGGTGCCAGACGCACATTAACAGTCTGACACAAAGGGACAGCACAGGAAAACTATTCAAAGAAAAAGATTTTTAAATCTGTGCAGTTTGAAACCTTTTAGAGCAAGTATAATGAGCTCGACACACATTTCAACACTCAACATGTTAATCACATGTTCAAAGTATGTCTCAAAGTCACTGGAAATAGTTGCTGTCTCTGTCCCTGATATGTAAAACAGATCTGCGATGTGTAAAACTCAGGAGGTATTGATATCCACTTTTTGGCATCTGAACAGGAAACAAAGTTGTTTCGCAGTGATAATAAAGAATGAAGTAAATGCAACAGTCAAATAAAAGACAAAGTACTGAGGGAATGTATTAACAAAACGAATCCAACTAAATTCTGGTGACCTGGGGCCTACGATTGTACACACTCCATGGAAATACCCCAGCCTAAATACTGGCATAGGAGGAAGCGTACTGCTAAGCCCATCACAGTATAATCCTTTTAAATGTCCCTTTCAAGGTTGTCTCCACTCAACACTGAGTATAGGAAATCTTCCCATCAGGCAGAAACACTGGCTGCCCAATGATTGACCAAGAAATTAACACGCTAATGAATAAATGATGCTAATTTATTTCTATCCCTGACAACAGGAAACAGCACACACTCTGTGTCAATGATATGTCCTCTTTCCCACTTTTCTAAATGGTAAATTATGTTTTTCCCTTCATTGCTTTATATCATGTGTGGCAGGCATGATGGGAAATGGCTACCAATGGTTTTGTTATTGATTTCTACCTTCATTTCACTGTGGCTAAAGAAGATACTTTGTATGATTGCAATTTCTTAAAAATGTATTTGTACTTGTATTGTGGTGTAACATATGGTCTTTCCTGGAGAATGTTCCATGTGTACTTGAGAAAAATGTGTATTCTGCTGTTGTTGAGTGGAGTGATCTAAATATGGCTGTTAGGTTTAGTTGGTTAAATGTGTTATTCAGTCCCCCTACCTCTCTACTGATCTTCTGTCTAGATGTGTTATCCATTATTGAAAGCAAGGTATTGATCTCCAACTATTATTTTAGAACTATCTATTTCTTCCTTCAATTCTGTCAATGTCTGCTTCACATATTTGGGGGTTGTTTGGTACATATATGTTTATAGTTGTTATGTCTTCTTGATAGATTGAACTTGTTATCAACATATAGTGGCCTCCTTTTCCTCTTGTGATAGTTTTTGATTTAAAGTTTATTTTGTGTGATATTAATGTAGCCATCCCAGATCTATCTTCCTGCCTTCCTTCCTTCCTTCCTTTCTTTTTCTCTCTCTCTCTTTCTTTTTGTTACTATTTGCACGGGATATTTTATTCTGTGCTTTAACTTTCAACCAACTTGTGTCTCTTGAAATCAAGTGAGCTTTTGTGGACAGCATATACTTGGATTATGGTTGTTTTTAAAGTCCATTCTGCCAATATTTATCTTTTTATTGGAGAGCTTAATCCACTTACTTTTTCAAAAATTACTGATGAGGAAGAACTTAATTCTGTCTATTTCCTGGTTGTTTTCTGTATGTCTTATGCATTTTTTGCCCCTCATTTACTCCATTACTGACTTCTTCTGTGCTTAGCCGATTTTCTTATAGTGAACTCAATTCCTTTTTCATTTCTTTTTGCATATAGTCTATTGATATTTTCTTTGTGGTTATCAAGAAGATTACATTTACCCTTCTAAAGTTCAAACAATATCATTTGAATTGAAACCAACTTCAATAGTACACAGAAACTCTGTTCCTCTATAGTTCCATTCCTCCTCTTTACATTATTGTTGTCACAAATTACACCTTTATACTTTGTGAGCCCAATAACATGGATTTATGATTATTTTATGCATTTGTTTTATCAATCATGTAAGAAATACAAAGTAGAGTTACAAGCCAGTAGCACAATACTGGCTTTAGTATCTGCCCATGTATTTATCTTTACTGGAGATTTCTATTTCTTTATACAGCTTCGAGTTGCTGTCTAGTGTCCTTTCATTTCAACCTGAAGGCTCAATTTAGCATTTGTCATAGGGCAGTGGTAGGAAGTTGTAAAACAAACGCCCTCAGTCTTTGTTCATCTGGGAATGTGTTAATTTCTCCCTAAATTTTGAAACCAGTTTAGCCAAATATAGAATTCTTGGTGGACAGTTTTTTTCTTTCAGCACTTTAAATATATCTGGCCTCCTGCTTCCATGGTTTCAGATAGGAAATTAGCTATGAATCTTTTTGAGGATCCCTGCTTTGTAACAAATTTGTTTTTTCTTCCTCCTTTGGGAGAAAAGATTCTTTCTCTGTCTTTTGGCATCTGAGAGTTTGATTATACTGTTTCTTCTTGTGGGGTTCCTTGAGTTTCTCTTAGTCCTGAAATCAGGCAAAGATTTACAGCAACCAAACACATACTGAACCAGGGAAGAGGCAATTTGAAAATGGCAGGAAAGCTTTGTGGCATTTTTACTTGCCCTTGCCCCGTCCACTGTTAGTGTAGTGATGGTCTTAAAGTGGTGGAGTCTTAATGCAGTGATAGGCTTAAAGTAGCAGCAGACCATTCCTAGTATGGGACCCTCAATCCTGCTTCAGAAGGGAGCAGAAGAGACCATACTCTTGGATTACTGTGTGTATCTGTTCTAACCTGTCTGGGAGCTACCTGAAGGACTGACACAAGATGCTTATCTCTGTCTTAGCTAACTTGGAACACAGTCTGGAAAAACAGCAGTCATTGCTCAAAAAAAGTGCAAGGTGAACTAACAAAGCACAGATGGCTGGGGCAGAAGACTGTGCATTGAAATACAATAGACCACATAAGATGCAGGAGCAAAAGTTGGGGGAGATTCTTTGGGAACTTAGAACATACAAAAAGTACATGTGTCCAAAGAAATTAAGAAAGCCACACGCATACTCAAGATAAGATGCATGTTCTGAAAAAACCAGAGGAGGCTCTAAGCTTCTACCATAGGCAGCGCCCTGAACTCAGTGCAGGTCAGCTAAATATTGAAGGAGTGATCCAGCAATCTGCACAATGTGGAGAGGTGTGTGGTTTTGAGTGTGCATGTGGATGTGCTTGTGTATATTTGTTTTTTTTTGTCTTAGGTGCAGGAATTCAAGGACATCTCTGTCAAAACATTAGCTAAACATGAACTAAAGGAACAGAGACTTCAGTGCCTACATATGATAAGGAGTACAGTCATTACAAAACTAGTTTGGAAAGGTCCCTAAACAAAACGACTACTACAGCCTTCAACAATCAAAAGCCCAAAAAACCCTGGGAAAGTGGGAGAATCTGATATCCACAGACACTACATTATAATATTTGAAAGCCAAATGTTCAACCAAAAAAATCACAAGGTATACAAAGACATGGAAAAGTATGGTCCATTTAAGAAAACAAATCAATTGATGAAACCATCCCTAAGGAAGCCCAGACTTTTCTCCATTGCATATTCTTGCCTCCTTTATCATAGATTCATTGACCATAAGTGCATGGGTTTCTTTCTGGGCTCTCTATTCTGTTCCAGTGGTCGATGTTTTTGTGCCAGTACCATATTGTTTTGATTACTGTAGGTTTGTAGCACAGTCTGAAGCCAGGGAGCATGATTCCTCCAGTTGTGTTCTTCTTTCTCAAGACTGTTTTAGCTATTCAGGATCTTTTGTGTTTCCATACAAACTTTAAAATTATTTGTTCTAGGTCTGTTGAAAATGCCCTTGATATGTTGATACAGACTGCATTGAATCCGTAGATTTCCTTGGGTATGATGGTCATTTTAACAATATTAATTCTTTCAATCCGTGACCATGGTATATCTTTCCAGCTCTTTGTGTCATCTTTCATTTCTTTTATGAGTGTCATATAGTTTCCTGGGTACAGGTCTTTTACCTCCTTAGGCAGGTTTATTCTTATGTATTTTATTCTTTTTTATGCGATTGTAAATGGAATTGTTTCCTTAATTTCTCTTTCTGATAGTTCACTGTGAGTGTATAGAAATACAAAATTTATATATAGAAATCTATTGTATCCTGAAAATTTTCCAAGTTCATATTTGAGCTCAAATAGGTTTTTGATGGTGTCTTTCAGATTTTCTATGTATCATGCCAACTGCAAACAGTGACAGTTTTACTTTTTCCTTTCCATTTTGGAGTCCTTTTATTTATTTATTTTTTCTTGTCTGATTGCTGTGGCTAGGACTTCCAAAACTCTGTTCAATAAAAGTGGTGAGAGTGGGCATCCTTGTCTTGTTCCTGAGCTTAGGGGAAATGCTTTCAGCTTTTCACCATTGAGTATGTTAGCTATGGGCTTGTCATATATGGCCTTTATTATGTTGAGGTATGTTCCCTCTATGCCCACTTTCTGGAGAGTTTTTACCATGAATGGATATTGAATTTTTTCAAAAGCTTTTTCTGCATCTATTGAGATGATAGTATGGTTTTTAGTCTTCAATTTGTTACTGTGATGATAAGAGACCTAAGACAGCTACAGAGGCTAAGTGACCTTTCCTTCCCTGAATGGGTAGGTATCCTTGTTCTGCCTTCTAATTGAGTTAGTATCTGAGTAAAGAACTGCCAGGTGTTATTTAGTTCACAATACACTGCTGTGGCAATATAGAAATGAATTTGCCTAAGTCATTTGGCTTTTCTCAATTATAGTCGATGAATATACTGACTGAATACTTCAACTTAAGGAAATGTTCTTAAAAATATATTAATGTAGGCAACTTCAGTGGAGAACTGAAAACAAAACAAAACATTCAGGTAAAGGGTTGAAATAAAAGTACACTTAGTTGTATCCAGTTTCCTCTTGTAAATCTCTCTTTTTAATTTGAGTGGAGAGTCACTTGAGAATATCTGACTTGGGGCTAAGGGAATCTAAGCCTTCTTGGCCACACTGTATTCTCTTATGTCATTTAATAAAGACACCAGTTGGGTTGCTGAAACAATAGTGGGAAAAATCAATCCCTCACATCCAAAGGGCGGCTCTTGAAAATATGTGGATTGTTGTAGTTATTTTGCTCTTCTGGCCTCAGAAGTTCTAATCTTAACCTTAGCACCTCATGGAGAGAGACTTTTTAAGCCAATTCCCACATTACTCATTATGTGACTGTTGAAAAGGAGAAACCCAGTTCTTTTCCTGTGCTTTCAGCCACTTATCTTCTTCAAAAATCTGTTTGGATTGTTATACCTTAATCTTGCCTGGCAAGGGACTTATGGGAAGGTTCTTATTGTTTGAAAGTTTGGTGCCAGTATCTGCAAAGAAAGAAGAAAGTGAAGAAGGAAAGACGAGTTTATCAAACATCCCAATAGTGAAGGTGTGTGAAAGCAACATTTGAAAAAGTTAATCTGTCAGAGTTTAGCCGTATTATTACATTTTATTTTATTCATTGAAAATAAATAATTATCAATGAATCCTTTCTACATTTTCTAATTTCCCAAAGTTCCCTGTATTCACATTCTAAGAGGAAAAATGGTATTTTAAGTCACTGCTCTCCACCTTATATTATTTATAATCACTCCTCGTGACCTCTTCCTTCCAAGAAACGTGATCCTGAGAAGTGTCCTTTGTCTGTCTTTGTGGAATAAGTGATGAGGATGCATCTCACCTGTGAGATGTTTAACTTGTGGCATAATGAAACTAGGATGGAGAGTTCTGAAAAGATCTAGAAAGGTGGCTGGTAGAGTGTGGCCAGATGTGGGAGAAGAGAGACATACAGAGAGAGGGAGAGGAAATTTTCAGAGGGAGAAAATGAAACGAATATTTAAATAAGTTTTGTTGTGTGGTGTGGGATGCAAGCCTTTCTCTCCCTCTTTCCTTCACAATGTCTTTGTTAAAGACTGTGGTTTTCATTAGTTTTACTAAGATAGGATTTACCGTTTTGTTTGGATACTGAGAATGGACCCATGGAAACAGTTACCTTTGGGTTATCTCTGACTATCTTTAATGAAGAACATAAATATTGGCCACACTATCTATGCACATGCTATCACCATGCCTTTTTTGTTCTCTGTTCATATATCTAAGTCCTCTTCTTTCTTTAAGGTCAATCTCAAATCTCATCTGAAACGTACATTTGTTGATAGAGTCAACCCATAATGAACTGTCCCTTCTTTGTCCTCCTTAGGCTCTGATTATTTATAAAAACTCATTTTTGAACTTAGAAACTGTCCAATATGATATATTAGTTATTTCATCAGCATATGTTATATCCTCAACACAATTATACGCTTTTGTGGGGCTGGGATCATACATTCTGTAATTTTTCTCAGTACTTACACGTACTTTGATAAAAAGCACATTCATTCATCTAAACATCATTTATTGAGTGTTAATTAAATATCTCAACTCAGTAAATATTGTTTGAATGAATGCATGCATGAATGAGGGAGTATGCAATAGGTAGCTTAATGTACCGCCCAACGTGAGAAAACCAAAAACATAAACACAAAAGCAAGCCAAAAAGTGGACCAGGACTTTCTGTAAAATATCCTGCTTTTTGTTGGATGATGCTATGAAAATCAAGATACTCCTGAAAGGTCTTAATAGCTGACCAAGAATAGTAAACAATTGAAATTCTCTCAGGCTTCCCCAACCCTATCACTGGACACATTTATACCTCTCAGGAATGTCATTAAAAGAAGAGATTAATAAAGCTTTTATAGATGAGTTGATAAATCTCTAAATATTTAAGTCTTCATTGCCTCCTAGGTTTTCTCTATTTTGGGTTTCCAAAAGATTTCAATAAACCACAGGATAATTAAAAATTAGACATTATCTTTCTTACCTTCACGTTTTTAGATGGTAAACACCTTTTCATTGTCTCCATAGTACTGCCCAATTTCCACCAGTACAGTACTTAAGTGAATTTTGCTCTGGATGGTGGGATATATAAGATGTAAACGAATTGTTTGTATATGTTTTAGAATTCTTCAAAAGGGCCTGGCCATGGAAATGCATTGAATATTACTTAAATAACTAAAGTAACTTCCTCAGAATTATTATTCTATTCTGGTTAGGATACTATCTGCTCTGGTTTGTTAAAATTTCCCTTTAGAGTGGTTTTAATTTTGTTTCTGATAGGGTCCTAGGATTTACTGCCACACCCATCCTGCATCTGTTTTTCTTTGAATTACTCTCCTTGCAGTTTCTGATTCATACAGGGCCTTACAGGTTAGTGACAACCTGGCCATCACAACTCTGGGAAGGACAGGCCTACTTTTCAGAGGTGTTGATGTTTTCTGTACCTGAAGGTTTTCAAGAGATATCAATCTTCCTCACCACCTCCCTTGGCCCTCTTAATGGACTAAGCAGTTCCTCATGAAATTTCTGTAGGATATCTGTACCAACTTCTCAATATTGTTCCATCCTGAGTCTAAATTCCTGGCCTCAAGGTAATGTTAGATTTCTAGCTCCAGCCCCTATTTACATAAGGCCTATAGTAAGGAATGGAACCCACAGACATCAGTCCGCTCTTCTTTCTCTGGATTTAATTTCTCTGTTACTTTCTGAAACATGCAGGTGTTCCTTTCTTTCTTTTAATCTCAGCTATTTGCTTTTAACTTTTTCAAAATTGACCCAGAATTTACATGTGTCTCCAGTAAGAGTACATTAAATTGAGCTTAGTCTGCTATTCTACTGGCATATTTGAGATCCAGATAATTTGCTACTTAACTGGATTCAATGACCTGTATATTTCAGGCATCTAAAACTCACCATGTTCCAAATTTCCCTCCTTATAGTTAGTAATTTTCTTGGGAATCTGGATGACATTAAATGGAATAAAGTTAGTGAGTGGCCCAGGAATGCCTGAAAGTTTGTTTGTCAGAGTGGCCAGGAAAAGTTAAGCAAGGAAGAAAAGCAAATGAAAAACAGAATCACATTATTATGGCTGAGTTTACTTCCAGGATTCCATGCAGATCTCTCTGTAGAGCTGGGTTGAGTTATAACTTATGCCAGAGCTCTACGTGGGGCTGACACCATCTCATGCCAAGCTCTCAGTTCTGGGCTAACGTCATCTCTGGTCCACTCTGTGGAGTGGAAACTTTGGAGGAATGGCCAATGTGTTCTGCAGCGTAGGAAGAGGGAAATTGTGAATGTGACTTTCTAAATTGTGGAGGAACTAACCACTGTAAATGTGTCTTGAACTATGTTGTTTAATTTGACCAGTCAGATCAATGACTTTCCCCTTGAATGAAATGCTGCTACGTATATGAGCAGAAAAACAAAACTGGTATAAGGAATAGATAGCTAGTGGGAAGCAGCCACATAGCACAGGGAGATCTGCTCGGTGCTTTGTGACCACCTAGAGGGGTGGGATAAGGAGGGTGGGAGGGAGGGAGATGCAAGAGGGAAGAAATATGGGGACATATGTATATGTATAACTGATTTATTTTGTTATAAAGCAGAAACTAACACACCATTGTAAAGCAATTATACTCCAATAAAGATGTTTAAAAAAAAACTGGTATAAGGAGATGGAGAGACTGGGAGTCTTATTTTCCCACCAATTAACTTTGCTTCTGACCATGACCTTCCCTTTGAGTCTCCTAGACCTTGAGGATGATCGCAACCCCTTGGGTTGGGTGATAGCAACCCCATCTTCACTAGAACCTCTATAGTTAACTTTGATTTCTCCCACTCCGTCTATCCATCCCATGTATGCAGTCAGACATTTCATCTTGGACTTTTCCTGACAAAATATGCTTGAATATAACCATTTCTTTTCACTCCCACTGCTACTGCTATTGTCACTCCCTTAACTAGGGCTTTATCTTTAAGTTCTTTATATAAATATATAAATATCTATATATAAATATAATATACAAATAAATAAAATATAATATTAATTCTGATGATTTTAAAGTCTTTTCTTGATAAAGACCTTTCCTGATAAAGATACACAATATCTTATATAAATATTTTTGTATTATCTGTTCTTTTCTTAGAATTTTAGTCATGATTCTATCTCTTGGTTTGTCTAGAACTTTTTGATTGAATGCTGGCTATTTTATTTGGCTTTTTTTGTTTTTCTCAGTGGAAATGTTGTTTTGTTTCAAAATATTTTATTCTACCTGGAAGTAGCAAATCTTCAAATTACAATTTTTTAAATGCTTTCAAATATCAATACTATAGCTATCACAAAATCTAGAAAAATAACATTTAAAAATTAACTACTGCCAGATGTGTCTCTATAAAACTTTTTCCCCACTCTTTTAGCTATATATTCTTTAACTGCCTCCTCAAACGACAGTTTATGTATTTTCGAAATAAAATTTTAAGAAATAAACTTTGTAGTTTATAGACATAGATTTCTTGTAACATGGTTGATTAGAATTTGCTTTTAGTTATTAATAGTTTAGAAAAGTTTATTTCAGCTTCACAATTTATTATTGATAATGTCACATTAATTTTCATTGTTAACTTTGAGAAAACCTCTATGGATTACTTCCTCATAAATATTTACTATTATAAATCCTTTACTGATTTCAGTACTGCTATAGGTTTGTGCATTACAGGAATTCTGATAAAATACTCATTCACACCATTCCATTACACACATTATTGGTGGAGTATATTCTTTTATTTATTTATTTATTTATTTATTTTTGGCTGTGTTGGGTCTTCGTTGTTGTGCGCAGGCTTTCTCTAGTTGCAGGGAGTGGGGGTTACTCTTTGTTGCGGTGCACAGGCTTCTCATTGCGGTGGCTTCTCTTGTTGCAGAGCACGGGTGCTAGGCACGCAGGCTTCAGTAGTTGTGGCTCGCAGGCTTAGCAGTTGTGGCTCACGGGCTCTAGAGCGCAGGCTCCGTAGTTGTGGCACACCAGCTTAGTTGCTCCGCGACATGTGGGATCTTCCTGGACCAGGGCTCGAACCCTTGTCCCCTGCACTGGCAGGTGGCTTCTTAACCACTACGCCATCAGGGAAGCCCCTGGAGTATATTCTTGACAGAAGAAAATTTCTGTTTTGACTAAGCATTGATGAGAACTGAATCTTCGACTTATCTTTCACATGCCTGATGATTGAAATAATTTTCCACAGAATAGCTTCTGGTTTTGTACTTTTCAGTTCTTTTTTTCTTCTTCAAACGCACATGCTTTGAGAGCTGTGAAGTACAAGACATGGCTATATTGTAAGGTGGTTTTTGTCCTTATGCTTCTGTGTCTTGTGCTAGTTAAGTCAGTAGAGTAGTCAGTATGAGTACTGGAAGTTATTCCTGTAATGGGATAGTATATAGTCAATTACATATGGTGGTGTCTGAAAATCACATAATAGCCTCACTTAAAACATCTCCTTAAGGCTTCCCTGGTGGCGCGGTGGTTGAGAGTCCACCTGCCGATGCAGGGGACACAGAATCATCTTCAGGAAACATACTGTTTTCTATGTACCTGGTATATATCTCAATTAGTTTGAAGAATTTCCCAGATACCTCTTAATATGTAGAGCTCCAATTCCAATCTTGCCATGTCCTGTACAAGTGACACAGCACACAGGAGTTTTATTTCTCTTTATTTCTCTGGTTTGTTCAGAATCCAGTGAAAGAACAATGGAATGGGATCAAAGAGATCAGGGTTCTTGTCCCAGATTTACAATAAAATAATAGTGTCCTCTTGGGAAAATTATAGTCATTCTAGGTCTCTTTCCTTTTCTTTACTTTGACAGAGCTGCACTAGATGACCCCAAATAACATTGCACTTTTTGTAGTAGTAGCTTAGATGTTATTGGTATTCTGAAACAAATGAAGACGATGACACATGAAGCTGTGCCACATCTCTGTAACTATGTTTTCTTAGAGTTGCCTCCATTTTACAGATGATAAGATGACTGAGCACAGAAGTAGATGTTTGAAACCAGTGTTTCCAAAGTAAATGGAACTAAACCACAAGTTTCCTTCCTTCCTGAAGCTCACTTAGCCAAAGCATAGGCTTCTGAATATTAAGCTGTAAAGCATATTATCAGTACATTTTAAAAGAAGCTATTCTTCTAGGATTTCCAATTAAGAGCAGGAGGTTTTGAAATTCTTAAAAGATCATCTAATTCTGAGACTTACACCTCTATTTTCCTGTCAAGCAAGTTGTATTAGTGCCAGACAATCATCTGAGCTTCTGGATGCTTCTCTGAACCTCTTGAAGTTTTCTTCTTGCTATCTGAAATTCATGCCAGATAAGCCTTTTTATACAGAGTATGTACAGACTTGTCTATTTTCATATAAGAAAGCGATGCAGTGAGTCAGGACGGGGGTTAAGCCCTCATTCTCAGAGTGGTATTGAGCTCCTGGTGAAATTTCATCATCATTTCCTCAGAATAGAAAAGCAGTTATCTCAGGTGTATAATCCCATTAACTATTTATACATTTACGTATGATACATGTATTTTTTGTACCTACGAGGTGTGTTCTCTTTGGGAAGTACAAAGCTCTTTGAGACATAGGTTGTTCATTTTTTTGTTTTCCCACAAATACTGTGACCCTTTGAGCAGGAAGGTCTATATTTTACTAACATCTAGAACCAACAGTTAACATGGTGTCTAAGATGTAGTCAATAAATATGAAATAGATAAATGAACACATTTTTAAGTAAGGGCCAGGACATGAACAAATAGAAATTTCTCATTTTCAGTCACAAAGCAACAACAGATATAAAAATGATACAGACAACAAGTGCTACGGTCATTCAAAGAAGGCACAGAATAGATACAAGGATCTCCTCTATGGCACAGGGAACTATACTCAATATTTTGTAATAACAGCTGTATGGGGCACCTACTCCACACCAGGCCCTGTCACAGGTGCTTACATACTTTCCCTCTCCCCCATCCTATGGGGAAAGTACCTCTGCTATAGATTTAACATTTGCCTCCCGCAAAATTCATATGTTGAAATCCTAAGTCCCAAGGTGATGGTATCAGGAGGTGTGGCATTTGGGAGGTGATAAGGTCATGAGGGTAGAGCCCTCATGAACAAACTTAGTGCCCTCATAAAAGAGACCCCACAGAGGTCCCTCGACTTTTCTCCCATGGGAGGTTACAGAGAAAACATGCCAACTGTGACCCAGGAAGAGGATACTCACCGGACTGTGAATCTGCTCGCACCCTGATCTTAGACTTCCAACCTCCAGAACTATGAGAAATAAATTTCTGCTGTTCATAAGCTACCCAGACTCTGGTATTTTGTTATAGCAGCCCAGATGGATTACGATTACCTCTGTCCTTAGGTTTCAGACCTAGAAACTCAACTTTGTAGAGGTTACGAGGACCCTAAAGCCACTCAACCAGGCAGAGGCAGATTTGAAATTTCAGTCTCCAATTCCACATGTAAGTCTATCAGACCCTGTCTCCAGACATGATGTCATGAACAAGAGCTAATGCAACAGAACAGACTTTACATGCAGCAAAACAATTAGCAAACAAAGTAAGAATATAGTAGACCGACTGTTTTTGTCACCCAATAGCCATTCACCACTCTTCCAGTTGAACAGAAGCCATGCCCCGTGGGCACATTCAGCCCTGCTGTTTTCACTTCCCAATTTGAGGGGTAGGAAATTATTATCCCTCCCGGCCATCAGCACCCTGACCTCCACCACCCACCGGGCCAGCTTCAAGAACAGCTGGATCCACGTGTTCAATGAAACAGGTCTGCTCTCTGTGGTGCTGGCTTCTAGTTCAAGCAGCTCTCCCCACATGATAGCAAAGCTGGCTCCCAGCAGTTGCAAGCATGAGTCCTACCAGCCTAGCAGTCCCAACAGATACCTTTTAAGTATTTTTTCCCCAAAGCTCCAGTTAAAAGTCCTAGGCTGATTCCAATTTGACCTGCTCTGGACAAACATTTTCTTTAGAACCAAGAAGGCTGCCAGACAAAATACAGGATGCCCGCCTCGTTAAAGCTGAACTTCAGATAAACAATAATTTTTTTAGTAGAAGTATGTTGCATGCAATGTTGAAGACACCCTAAAAACTCGTGGTTTTCACCTAAGGTTCAGCTTTAACTGGGCGCTCCGCGTGGGCTTTGCCGGCTGTGGTGGGCGCCGAGCCGGGTCGGCGGGGACGGTGGGGGACTGTGGCCCGAGCCGGGTTGCACACCCAGCCCACAGCGTGCAGGGAGAGAGGGGCAGCCTCGTCTCCGCTGCAGGAGCTGAGACGGGGAGAAGGGGAGCGCCCCAAAAGTAAACCAGCTGCCCCTCCCAGGAGAGAGCAGATGGCTGTTCAGCAGCCAGGAACAGCAGAGGAGCCCGAGCACCGAAGCGGCGGCCTCTGAGGACGCGGCGCACATGTTTCTGGTGGGCGAGGGGCCCGCGGGCCGGTCCGTGGGAAAGAGGGGAGCCCGCGCCGGCCCCTCCGCCTCCCGAGCCTGTGCGTTTCCCTAAAAGAGCAGCAGCTGTGCAAACTGACGGTTCACAGTTGTGATAAATCGCCTTAGGAAAGCACTTCGATTAAAGTCACATCTAACTAGAACGCAAGAAGTCACCCCTGAACAAATCAATGGCGAGAGGGGCAGCTCTGAGCGCGCACCCACCCCGCTGCTGTTTTGCTTTCCCCGCAGGACGAGGGCCGCTCACTGGGTCGCGGGGACAGCGCGCTGTCTCAGCTGGGGAAGCGGCGCTTCCTCAGGACACATGCAAACCCCAAAGTGTGAAAGGAGGCCTTTATTCCATTCCTTTGGAGGATTTCTTAATGACGTAAAGCCCAACTTCGTTTCAGATCTGCCTGTCGTTTCCGTGACAGAACCTTCCTGGGGGGGTCCGCCAGCAGCGGGGTGGCCAGGCGCCACAGGGCTGTGCTCTCCTTCCCAAGCCAGTTCATCTCCATCTGTAGCATTTTCAGAGAAACTCTCGGATAGACTTTCTCCAACAGGCTCTTTTTCCTTCACTTTATAAAGTCATTCTCCTGCACAAAATGAACGGCCTGAAGACATCACTGAGCCTCTTTTTCTCCCAGGTTCAGGGCCAGCACGGCCCCCAGACCACAGGGGCGCAGGGCCTCACAATGGGCTTCAGGCCTTCCCCTCCCCTCCCGCCCCTCCCACCCCGCCCTACCCCTCCCCTCCTCCCCTGCAGAAATCACATCCCTTTCTCCAGACTCCCCACTTCAGCTTGACTTCCAGCAGATCTTTACCCTGCCAGTTAGTAATTCAGGACTAATTAGGTGATTGCTTTCATTTATGGTAGCACTTGGGGGGGGGGATGAAATGGCTTTGCCCCTATTCTTGTTGGAAAAATAAATTACACCCACTGTCACTTGAGATCTTATTTTCCCCCCAATCAAGCAAATTAGCAGCGTGGTTCATTTTCCCAGCATTCACTCCTGAACAGACGGCAGTGCCCTGGAACGTGGCTTAGAGCTGTGTGGTCAGTGCAATTGTTTGGGGCTGTTTGTGCCAACAATGACAGGAGACGCCTGTCTCCAAAGAAGAGTGGCCCTTGTCTTGCTTAGGCCAAGGAGCTGCCCGCAGCGCGGCCCGCTTGGCTTCTGAGGAAGAAGTACACCGCCATCTAGTGGAGATGGGGGCTCACTGCAGTGTACTCGTTCTCCCGCCTTTCCTTCTGGCCGGTAAGGACAAGCAATAATGCTTCTTGTAAGTTCCTAAAAATAGGGAGGTCTTATATCACCAGGAGTGAAATGTTTGCCTCAATGTCTGTAATGAAAGTGCAACCCCATGCTTGCACAACGTCTGTCTTGTCAGTAGCCCTCTTTCATCCCGATGTTTAAGTCCAAGACAGGATCGTCATTGTCTGAGCAATGGGTATCTCTCTGAAGCTGGGTTGTTCTCCCCTGTCCCAAGTAGTGTGGGAGGAGACAGTCAGCACCTTCACAGGCGCCTTCATCTCTGCAGCCTCGCCATCACTCCTCATCTCGCCCACAGCAAGCCCGATTCCAAAGTGCACAGGGTAGAGGCGTTCGAAAGTTGGCTTGTTCAACCAGGGGCATTGCCACTTCCCAGAGGGAGCCAGAAACACACCCACATCCTAAGACTCTTTTCAGTCTTGACGTTGAGGGGGTTCCCACTCTGCCTCCTGACTACACACAAGTCAGTGTCTTTTTCCTTTCCGCTCATTCTACCTACATGAAGAGCACGTTGATCTCCCCAGTTTTAACACAGGAACCATGATTTTCTTGGGTTTTGTGTACGGGGGGGGGGCCGGGGAGAATGGGAGAGAGAGCAAGTACATCCCAATATGGAAGGGCTTGGGGCCGTGGTTCTCAACCAGGGGCAATTTTGCACCCAGGAGACATTTGAAATTGTCTTGGGACACTTTGGATGGTCACAGCTGACGCGAGGCTAAAAGTCCTTCCATCACAGGACAGGCCCACAGCAAAGAAGCATCCAACCCCACCCAGAAGTCGTGCTGAGGCTGAGAAAGCCTGGTTTAGGCTCGCAGATATCGCCCTCCAGCAAGCCAGTGAGAACACTGATTGTCCTCAAATGGGCCACACTGCAGAGGCTGTGGATAGATAATTCATCCTCTCCCAAGTCAGTACTGACCGCCGTTTTTCTTCTTTTAGACTCTTCCATTTTAAACATAATTTAGCTGTCTCTTTTTTTTCCCTCTGCTCTGCTGGGAAGAGAAAGGATTGGATAGGGGGAGGGGAAGGCGACAGCAAAGGAGGATTAGAGGCCTGACCTGTTTCTCCTGGAGAAGCTGGGCACATTCCTCTCTCACACGTGCTTTGTGACCGAGCAGGGTACAATTAAAAGCACAATAATTTGCTTGTTATTCAAGCCAGGCATTAGTCCGGGTAATGGCGTGCTTGGTGTAGAGATGGATTTCCTTGTTCGGAGCTAAGCACAGGACTAGCTGAATTCTCCATGGAGAAATCTTGATTTGTTCAGGTCTTTCATGTTTTCTACAGAGAAGGAATTATGTCTTCCTAAAGAGGGGCCTTGCTTAAAAAGCTACAAAGTATAAGAAAAGGATTTAGGGCAGAGGGGCCTGTGGTTACATAGCTGAGGGGTACAGGGAATTTCAGAGCCAAGGATTATTTAAAACCATAGTTAAAAAAGTAATTGGTTTAGAGACTTCCCTGGTGGCGCAGTGGTTAAGAATCCGCCTACCAGTGCAGGGAACATGGGTTCGAGCCCTGGTCCGGGAAGATCCCACGTGCCGTGGAGCAACTAAGCCCGTGTGCCACAACTACGGAGGCTGTGTGCCACAACTACTGAAGCCCATGCGCCTAAAGCCCGTGTTCTGCAACAAGAGAAGCCACCCAGTGAGAAGCCCATGAACCACAACGAAGAGTAGCCCCCACTCACCACAACTAGAGAAAGCCCAGGCGCAGCAACAAAGACCTAAGGCAGCCAAAAATAAAAATAAAATTTAAAAAATTTATTAAAAAAAAATTGCTTTAGCACTAGTGCATCAGTGCTGGCGAGTATGCTGTAAAGGCAATTAAGCATGAGTTAATATTCATTTTACTTTGGCTAATTACTGCATGGATCCAGGAGAGGGAGGGGAAAGAAAACGTGCCCCCTCCCTGGCAATCAGGGAGGACATTGGTTTTGGTTTCTTTGCCTTATAGACACGCTTATTAGTTGGGGTGCTCAGAATCCAGCCATCACAAGGGCCTTATTAGTTAAAACACAGGAAAATTGTTCTCTCAAGGCAGAACAGTGAATGCTCTGCTGTCCCAGTGACCAAGCAGAAGCCACTATTCGTTTTAACTCCATCAATTATTGTTAGCCAGAGAGGACACGACATACACAGTCCTGACTTCACCCATATGCCTGCTGAGCCTGGGTCAGGGGCTCTCAACCCAGAGCAACTCTGCCCCCCTCCCCCCAGCTCCCCGCCCCCGGGACAATTGACAAGTTCAGGAGGCATCTCTGCTGTCACAGCTGGGGAAGGACTGCTGGCGTCCGCTGGGCAGAGGCCAGGGATACTGTAGGAGTATCCCACAATGCCCAGGACAGCCCACAGCAAAGAATTATCGGACACAAAATGTCACCAGTGGCAAAAGTAAGAGGTCCTGGTCTAGACAGAGGCAATTTCCTCTCCTTGAGTAGGTGAAGGTCTTCAGAATCTCCGCTTCCTCAAATACATAATGGACAAGTCATCAGATGACCATATTTCATGCTAACTAACATGCTTTTCTTCCCCCTTTTCTATACTGGGTATTCATTCTCCCACTTCAGGAAATCGAGTGATGCTAAGAAAAACTTGCCCTGGAAGAATGGTCCACGGGGGCGAACCGAGACCCAAGTCGGTGCCCGCCCTCTCCTTCTCCGATTCACACACACACAGCCAAGTGGGAAGACAGCGAGCTTCTCTGCAATCCCCTGGTTCGGAGTTTTGAAAAGTTTTATTCCGTTTTCTGAGATTACCCATTCTTCCCTGCATGAAGCATGTTCAGCGAAGTCATTTGTCCAGCAGCTTTACAGGAGTTAAGAGCCCGCAGCTGCGAGATATGCATTTCCTCCCTGGAGAATGAGGACTCCCACGAGGGAGGTTAATGCTCAGGACAGGGGCATCCCTGGAGCTGGTGACAGCCAAGGGGCTGTGACTCAGGACTGTCCCAGGCAGGCCATCAACTCTCTGGGAGAGCCTCAAGGATGCACTTAGCCTCCATTTACAGGAGGTGAGGAGGGCAGAGTGCTGCAGACAGGGAGCAGGGTGGCCACACCCAGACTAAACCCTACCGGGCACCCTGCAAGAGACAGAAAAGCTCTCCCCTCAGGTCCCACCAGCCCTGCTCTCCCCTTCTGTGCACCCCTTTCAAATGTGTTTTTCTGCTTTGCCCCCTCCCATTCAATCCGTTCTAGGTACAGCGGTCATGGTGATCCTGGTAAGTCCCAAGTCAGATCGTGTTGCTCGGAGCTCAAAACCCTTCAGAGGCTCCCATCTGGATTCGAATAAAAGCAGTCTTCTCCCTCTCTCCCCCTTCCCATCTCCCCCCTTCTCTGTCTCTGTCTCTCTGTCTCTGTCTCTCTGTCTCTCTCTCTCACACACACACACCATCCCTCTCCTTCCCTCAAGCCCTTTCAGACACACTGGTGCGCTGTCCCTGGCTGTTCCTGGCAGCTCCCTCCCCATAGCCTCCTGCACTTACTATTCTCTCTGCCTAGAATGTTCTTTCTCTCCATATCTACAGGGGCTGCTCTCTCCGGTCAGTCCACATGTCCCCTTCTAATTAGGGTAGCCCTCTTTCCCTTTGATGCTTTATTGTTCCCGTAACCTACATCATCTGGTAACATGCTTTTAAGTTTTTAAAACTTCCATGCTTTTATTTGCGGGTCCTTCCCTACCCCACCTCTCACTGCCAGATTGCAAGGATCTCTGTATAATTTTTTCACAGCTGTCTATCTCGAGGACCAAGTACAGTGCCTGGCTCCAGCAAGCACTCAGATATTCGCTGAAGAAATTAGGAAATGAACCAGGCTACTTAGCTTCAGAAGCTCTTTCATGGAAGTTCCCATCCCCTCCGTACCAGGTCTCAGCTAGTTGACTGAAGACTAGCATCCTGACAATGAGGCAGCTCTAAACTGTGAACGACAAAAATATTTACTGTGTCTCCAAGGGCCACTTGTGTTTGGTATTTTACTTTTTAAATAGTTTTTTAAATTAGTTTTAAATTTTATTTATTTTTGGCTGCGTTGGGTCTTCGTTGCTGTGCATGGGCTTTCTCTAGTTGCAGCGAGCGGGGGCTACTCCTCATTGCGGTGAGCGGGCTTCTCACTGTGGTGGCTTCTCTTGTTGCAGAGCACGGGCTCTAGGTGCATGCACTTCAGTAGTTGTGGCACATGGGCTTCAGTAGCTGTGGCTCGCAGGCTCTAGAGTGCAGGCTCAGTAGTTGTGGTGCACGGGCTTAGTTGTTCCGCGACATGTGGGATCTTCCCGGACCAGGGCTCGAACCCTGTCCCCTGCATTGGCAGGCGGATTCTTAACCACTGCGCTACCAGGAAAGTCCATGTTTGGTTTTTACTTGTAGTGAAATGTACATAAAACTGTATCATCGTGTCACTTATAAGTGTAGAGTTTAGAAACGTTCAGGACATTCACGTTGTGCGGCAGCCAATCTCCAGAATTCTTTTCTTCTGGAAAAACTGGAACTGTCTGCCCTCCAGCAACTGCTACCCCCAGCCCCTGGTGCCCAGCATTCGACTTTCTGTCTGTATGAACTTGACCACTCTAGGTGTCTCATACAAGTGGAATTGACAACATTTGTCTTTCTGTGACTGGTAGGGTAGCATCATGTCCTCAAGATTCATCCATGTTGTAGCCTGTGTCAGAACTTCCTCTTTAAGGCTGAATAATATTCTGTTGTGTATACACCCCGTTTTGCTTATCTATTCATCTGTCAGTGGGCAGTTGGGTTGCTTCCACATTTTAGTTATTGTGAACAATGCTGCTGTGAACATAGGTATACAAAGTATCTTGCAAAACCTGCTTTCAGTTATGTTGGGTATATACCCAGAAGTGGAATTGGATCATATGGTAATCCTACTTTTAATTTTGAGGAACCACCATGATATTTTGCACAATGGCTGTACCATTTTACAGTCTCACCAGTAGTGCACAGGGTTCCAATTTCCTACATCCTCATCAACCCTTGTTTTTTGTTTTCACAGTAGCCACCCTAATGTGTGTAAGGTATCTCACTGTAGTCTTGACTTGCATTTTCCTAATGATCGCTGATGCTGAGCATCTTTTGATGTGTTTATGGGCCATTTATGTATCTTCTTAGCAGAAATGTCTAATCAAGTCCCTTTACCCATTTTTTAGCCAGGTTGTTTGCTTTGTGGTTGAGTTTTAGGAGTTCTCTATACACTCTAGATATTAATCCCTTATCAGATATGTGATTTCCAAACATCTCCTCATTCTGTGATTGCCCTTTTCCTCTGTTGATAGGGTCTTGATGCACAGAGTTTTAAAAATCTTCATGAAGTCCAAGTTCTCTATTTTCCTGTTGTTGCCTGTGTCTTTGGTGTCATATTCAAGAAATCATTGCCAAAATCTAATGCCATTAAACTTTGGGGCACTTGTGCTTTTTAAAAGGAACTTTTAATGACAAATTCCCCAGTTTGGTGAGTTCAGAGCCCTGAAACCTAACTATAAGTGTTCCCAATGCAGAAAATACATATGAACCAGAGTGATTAGTCAACATTTCTGTTGGCAAGCGAGGAATGTTCTCTGCCACCTTTGTTTCCTCCCTCTTTCTCCATATATCCCTCCCATTTTTCCTTCCTTCCCTTCAGATAACATGTCTGGGGCAGGATATGGTGAAGAAAATGCTTTTACCTCACTCCCCTATAACAACACTGACCACCCCATGAGTCTTGGAGAAACAATTTGCCTAATTTGGAGAGAAAAACTCCATTCAAGCCCTGCTGGGATGCAAGTTCAAATCTGCGTGACCACAAAACCCACGTTCATGGACCCACTTGCCTCTATTGCTTTTTTAAGCTATAGGAATGCTGGATGAGGATTGTTGTCTGTTATTAACTAGAAAAACATGATCCCCCTTTGAGCCTTCATGTCATTATCTATAAGATGAAAATGGACAAGCACAGCACATTTCCAGTGTTACTTTTGAAATTTTCAGTGCTATCTTACATGAAAATAACATGAAGACACAGAAGCAAACCTGCCTGATTCCCCCTTATGCCTTGACTTCTTGGCCTGCAGAGAGGCCTCCAAGACCCTCCTTGGACGATCCAGGGTTCAGCCCAGCACTGAGTTAGACGACCATGGGCTGCCTTCCAGCCCAGTGAGTGTCTGCATGGCTGTTTTGGGTTTTTTTTCCTAGACTCCCATTTCTTAAAAGTTTAAGAGGAGAGCCAATTACAGATCTCCATTTCACCTGAGGGCTGGCATGCCATGAGGTCACCAATATTTGTTTTATGTACTGCTAATAGATTAAGTGGCAGTATAATTTCAGAGAAAAGTTAGGTTCCCTGGAAGTCAGGAACCCCAGCATCCTGCTCTTAAACACTCGAATGACCTTGAGCAATGAAAGGTCTCCAGACCTTCATTTCTCATCTTCAAATGAGAAGACAAATTGGACTACATCACTGTTTCCTAAAGTGTGATGTGTACACCGCTGTGGAAAGTAAGCAATAGGTAGAAAAAAGTTAGGCGCTTTTATCTTATGTATATATCTATAAATACTTAAATAGCCTCTCAGCTCTACAGTATCTTAGCTATTATTGCTACAGCAAGGGTAAAGTCGGTGACACACACACAAGCAAGACCCAATGCTAGTACATGCGGTGAAGGTATCGCACCTTCAGGAATTGTCCTTTCCACCCAAACTGTCCAGAAAGATTGACACCGATGAAATGGATCGCTATTATGGATCCTCATATACCAAATTCCCGTGAGCTTTGCTGAGAAGACCTCAGCAGTGCATCAAAGCATCCCTTTGATGCAATGTGAATAAGGTTTAAAACAGTTATTAATGTGGTTAGTAACTGACTGCAGTTTGGGAAATCCCACACTTGATTTCTGGATTTCTTCCACGTCTAGCTGTCTTTGACGTGTGATGTGCTTAGACGAAAGTCAGTGTGCTCTCTTCAGGTCAGTCTTAATCTATAACCTGTGTTATACACGTGCCTCATTAAGGACAAACTTTCTAGTTCCAGATGGGGAATTTGGAGCAGGCTCTTTTTTCTCTAAACGAATGGGCCTCTACTCCAAGAACACAGACTTCACATATATGGGTATAAACACATACATACACCAAAGTCAAGTCACTTTCTATCCCTCTATTCACTGTTTAGGCCCTGAAGGTATTGTTTACAGCCCGACACTTGGCTTGCAGGGAAGAATCTCATCCACCTGAGATCTTAGGCACAGTGCCTCCAATCCCCTCCTCTCTTTCTGTTAAATTTCTGCAAAGGCAGGAAGTACCAGAGTGATGCAGAGGTTGGCTGGAAAGTTGAGAATAGGCCCCAAAGATGTAAGGCTTAGGATGACCCTGAAGAACAGATGGGGTTTGGACAGTTGGCACGGAAGCTAGAGAAAATTCCAACTGGGCAAGGAAGGAGTGGGCACTATAAATGGGGGTCAGGGAAAAGACTGGAACATAGGGTTTGGACTGGGAAGCAGAGAAAGAAGATGCTATAAGGCAGGTTCGAGGGGTGGGTTAAAGAGAGCATGATGGCCCGCTAAATCTTTTAAGCTCCACTCTGTGCCCCTCACTCTGTGCTACAAAAGGATTTATTTCAGTGCGAGGTAAGATGTGAGTGCTGTTTCAAGAGTTTAACTGAACCAGAATGACCTGGGGACCAGGATGCCAGTCTACTATTATAGGCACTGTTCTCCTGGGGAAAAACCAACATAAAATGGTGCATTTAGTGTGCTTGGGCTGCCATAATGGAACACTAGAGACTGGAGGCTTAAACACGGACATTTCCTTTCTCGCGGTTCTGGAATTCTGCGGTCTAAAATCAAGATGCCAGCAGAGCCGCTCTCTTCTGAGGCCTCTCTTCCTGGCTTGCAGCCGGCTGCCTTCTCACTGAGTCCTCACATGGCCGTCCTGCGCGTGTGCACGGCAGAGAGGCCGCTGATGCCTCTATCTTCTTATAAGGACACGAGTCCAGTCTGATTAGGGCCTCACCATTATGACCTTATTTAACCTTAACTACCTCCTTAAAGACCCTGTTTCCTAATACAGTCACATTAGAGGTGAGGGCTCTAACACAGGAATTGGCGGGGGCAGGGGGGACACAATTCAGTTCCCAATAAATGGTGTGAACTTGAACCAAAGCACATGATCACAGTGGAAATGCAAGGGCAGGACAAGAGGGACTTTGGAAGGATGAAGAGAAGATATTTGTGAAGGGTAGAGAGGACTCAAGGACAGCACTAATGTTACCAACCCAAGCACACGGGAGCTGGAGACGCCGTCCGGAAAAGCCCCTCGCAGGGCTTTATATGCCATTACCCTCCTCCCCATCACTCTCTCCTGCAGGGTGACTCATGCATTTTCCAATGTAAGAGCAGCCTGTCTTTTATCAAACGAGAATCGTTAGGACCAAGTATAAAGAGTTTTGAGGATGGTGCAATAGACTATAACTAAGGAAAATGGGATGGCATTAAATGAAGGGGATTTAGACTTCAGCAAAAAAAAAAAAAAAAAAAAAAAAGACCGTAATATTGAGCTCTGTTAGGATAATATTCAGTTTCCCAAAGGAAGAGCTGACACATTCATTCAGCGATCCAAAGCCAGTTTCAAAATTGCACTCATGTGTGTTCGGCAAGCCACTGTCAGAAGCTGTGAAGCCTCTTCCCTTTTTCATCTACCTCCCAATGTACCTGAGATCCAATATCACCGGCCAGACCATCGTAACGTCCCATCTGACTAGCAGTCGTGCTAGCCCTTAATCATTTCCATTAAATGTTTGTGCCATCAGAAACCTGAAGATCGTTCACAAGCTGGCTTTGATTGCACTCCACAGAAGCAGACCCTGAGATGAGGATTCGTGCACATGTTCCCAGGGAGACTGGCAAAAGGAGGGGGGAAGCAGAGATGAAGCCACGCAAAGACACACACCCAGCAGGTCCTGCAGAGGGTAGTTTCACCACTCTGAAGTGCAAGTGTGCCTCAGAGCTGGGGCCAAGGAGCTGGGCTTTCCTACCCCCTCATCTATCCGTCACTGGCTAAGGGCTACACCAGAGTGATTTCCAGGCACCACAGTCAACCTTCAGGCACTTCCGTTTCTCCAGGTGTTCAGACAAACTCCAATAGCCCAAGCGCAGTTTTCTCAAAAAGAGTCCCAGGTACCTACTGTGGCAGTGAAAGCACATCAAGGCCAGTGGGAACATAAAAACTGTAAAAAGGAATTCAAGGGAATCTGGCCAAACACACACACCCTAATTGCACAATTCTACTAAAATATAGGCAAAGGAAAAAGTCATGAATGGGCACAAAGATTTAACTGGGTATGTTTGTTGCAGTGCTGTTTTAAATGGATGTGTCAATTAGGATGCTTTTGGTTTCAGGAAAAAGGAACCTCAACTCAAACTGGGCTCAGTAAAACAGGGAGTCTGCTGGTTCACCCACTGAAAGGTTCAGTCGTAGTTCGAGTTTCCACCATGGTTCTACCTGGGCTTCTCTGCCAGTTCTCCCAGCTCTGCCTTCCTCCATGTGCAGACTTTGTTCTTAACTTGGCTTCCACGTGCCTTTTTTTTTTAATGGCTGCAGCTGTTAGAGGAGAGGATTTTTTCCCCCTTTTCCTAGCCACAGAACACATAGAACGTACTGAGCTTCATTCCAGCGGAATTAACTGCGGTTCCGTGCTTGTTCCTGAACCAGTCCCTGTGGCAAGAGGGCATGGGGCCACCTTGGGTTAGTTTACACCAAGCAGGGCTGATTTGGGGTGGGGAGGGAGAAGGGAAATCCTATCCTGACCATGCAGGTGACAGGCAGCAGACGAGGGGAAGTTCTAAATAGCCACTAGAGCCAGGCAAACTGAAGATAACCTAAAATAACTGTAAACTGGACACTGGTTTTACCATTTATCTTCATTGGGTGGAATACCATTTAAAACACATAACAAAACAAAAGCAAGTTATTATATGAGTTGATGTTAAAAATCAAGGGATCTCGGTTTCTATGGCAATTCTGTTCCAGTTCTCCATGTTCAGTGATTCCTTTCCCTGAGCTGATAAGGAATAATCACACTCTTGACACCTTTGTTCCAAACAAAATCAGCGCTGACAGAGGGACTTCTCCACTCGGCACCAAAAAGGGTTCAACATTTCCAAGAAATGCCAGTTCCTTTCGTGTCACCCCAAAATCAGTCTAGTGGACCCAGCCCTGATGAACAGCATTATTAGTGACACACAGTGAATGGTGTTCTCCGGCCAGCCCCCATTAGTGGCGCATGGCTAACTGCTGACTGCTGGGGCCAGTCCTGTTGGAATGGGAAACCTGACTCTACGTCCATGGGTTATTTTGTACTTTGTTAACTGTCAGTGCTGGTGTCACAGAGGATTGATCCAACCATCGGGGCGCAGGGACTTCTCCCAGTTCACAGGCCCAAAGATGCACTGGGCTGTCTTTCCAACCTCTCCATCAATAGCAGTGCCAAGCCCTCCCTTGGGAAAATAACGCTAATAGAAAGATCAAAATACCAGATCCATGTCCTTAGTGAACCATGCCACGTGGGATTTGGATAAATAATCGTCACACCCGCACCCTCATTACCAGCACCAAATCTCTCAGAACCACTACAAATCATCTCATTTTATCCTTCATGTACTTTCTATGAAATATCAGCCTTATTCTAAATTTAGGCCATTATTTGAGACTACCCAGGCCATATGGAACCCTCAATTCTGAAGACAAATGAAAAACATAAGGTCTCCTCAAGGCCTAATGTAAAACTTCAAACTTCTGTGGCTCCAACATCAGCCGATTCCCGGAGGACATTTGCCTGGTATACGGCTGCACTGTGTACTGTGACATTTTCTTCATCTATGGCGACATCGAGTGTGGGGCTCATCCCCTTCTGCACACATGGGAAGATTACATCCTTGCTTCTTTTACCTTTGGGTCCCGTGACTAGTTCTGGCCAACTGGTTCTAAGGGGCAGTGATATGTGTCATTTCTGAGCCAAAGCACTTGACAGGGAGACCCTCCACTCACCTCCACGTACATCATCGATCACAGAAGTATGTGTTGAGATGGAGGGGCCACGAGGTCGAAGCAGCCTTTACCATTGAGCCAACCCTTGGAAGAGTCTCCCAGACCCACAGCCAACATTAGGTGAATGAAAAATAAATGTGTATGTTTTAAAGACACTTAAGTCCTGTGTTGATTGTTACAATAACACAACTAGCCTACCTTGGCTAATATACATGCTTACTATGGGGTCAGTCACAGTGCTGGGCACTTCACATGCATTATCTCACTTACTGTTCAAAAGTAAGATTGATTCTATTAGGATTCCACTTCACTGACGGAGAAACAGAAAGGTTAAGTAACTTATCCAAGATCACACAGCAACAAAGTGATGCAACTGGATTAGACTCCTAAACGTACATTCATAACCACCACATTGCTAAAGAAGCCAAAGGTGAGCTCATAATAATGAGCTGAGTCAGAAGAAGGAGAGAAGCAGGGAGCAAGAGAGACTTAAGGGCTAGGATTGAGAAAAATTTGAGGATTAGGAGAAAAGTAGGCACCTTAGAGAAAGGCCTAAGGCATCAACCCCCAAAATAACATTTGGCAATTTAACTACATCAGAATTATTAGGGGTTTAAAAACTACAAATATATAAATAAACTAACAAACAGTTAACTGAATTACATTTGTGTAAATGGAACATGTCACAATCAAGATGAGTATAGCAAAGTTTCACCTATATTAAATGCTGAGAACAATTGCCTGTTTTCCTATCAGGTGGAACACTGAGCCATTTTTCCTCACAAAATACTTTACTTCCAATGACTACTCAGATGCCAGTCTTCATATAAACCCAACAAAAATTTTAGGAGAATAAATTCTACTGACCATTCATTTGTTTAGAATATAACCAGACTTGGCATTCCATTGGACAGTAAATCAAAGAACCCAAAGCAATAACATTGAACTAGAGTCATTGTAGCATGCCTTAGATGCAGACACATATATTGCCACTTTTAAGAAAATTTTCAAGATGTGATTATAAATAGACATCTCCAGAAGTTAGTAAAAAATATCTAAATTCAAAATTTCAAGCAATAAGCATAAAAGATGATTCTTCAGTAAATTAAAATTCATTTTCTAACAATGTTGGAAAACATCTACTTATACATATACACATTAGTGCATATAACATTTTATTATGCTTTAGGGAAAGCCTATTGGAAGAATCAATATAAATGTATCATGTCTTAATATCCCCAAAGTTTAACTCCACCTAAATACTAACAATGAAAAATATCAATTTTAATTTAACCCGTAACTATAGGTTTACTTTAGAATCTATGGAACTGTTTTAATTTCTTAACTTGTCAGAATCCACCTGCCCTCCACTCCTGCATTTAGTTCCTGGTTTCAATTTCCATCATTTCTGCCCTGTAGTCTTCAAGTTTTTTCAGTTAGACTCTGGACTAAATATTAGCAGAGGACAGAGACACCCCCCCTCCCAAAGAGAGGAGGTGCCATTTACATTCTTTATTGAGATGTGCCTATAAACTCATAAAAAATATCCAAGGAATAAACAAAAACTGAAAGAAGGTTGTCACCTAATGAGACCTTCTCCTAAGATGGTGTCCACTGAGTGCAAGGACTATAAAATGATTCCAACCTTCACGTTTCACATATTGCCTTTTTTAAGCAATTTAAAGTACCCCCAAAAGATGTTTTAGAATGGGAGGAAAGCCAGTTGGAGGAGATACAGGAAAGAACAAATACCCATCACCCCACTGTCCCACCTCTCCCCCGCACATGCTTGCCACTCCAGTTTGACTTCTCAGGGATCCCAGTACAGCACGCCAGCACTTAGTCTCACCCTTTGGTAAATGCCCTTCCCAGATCCTTCTTCCTACCAGAACCTGCATAGCCATTCTTCAGAGCCCAGTTCAAGTGCCACTTCCACCATGAAGCCCCCTAAATTTCAATCCACTGGGATCTTTTGTAAATTTCTGTTGTTCCAATCTTCTTTTATCACACGCTCAGGATGGGCTTGTTTTGGTCAACATTTCCATGTGATTAGTCCTCTTCCCCAACCTAGATAGTAGCCTTCACACATTTTTGTTTTCCAGAGTATCTAGCATGACACTGATCACTAGCAGAGGCTGAGTTTCAATGTGTTGTTTATCCACTAACACATTCTGTAGAAAAATGTGACCTGAGAAAGGCAGCTCAAAAATCATGCCATGACTGAATTTCATTATGGTGAGACTAGATGGAAGGCAAGGGCTTCACAGTTGTAGTAATACTGATTTTTTGAAAAACTTGGTTTCAGTAGTACTAGCTTTTGTCCATTAATCAGCAACCACTGCTGAGCATGTCAGACAAAACTTCTGAGAACCCAACATTAATGCTCTTTCATGCGAAATTTTGAAATTCAATTTAGTTATGTTATAGAACAGGAATCACTGAAAACAAGCTGACTCTCCAACAATAGGGGAAGAGATGAGTGAAACGTAGGGTATGTTGCTGATGCCTCCCTTCCCACCTTGGGTGGCAGCCATGCTGCTTCGGCATAACTTCCCCCACCCCCAATACAAGCCAGTCCAAATCATCTCATCCTCCCACCCTTTGATACAATGATTCTATCAGTTGTGGGCAAAAACCCAGCTAATCAGTTTGTGGCATTCCCTATCTGCACTGGCTGGTTTCATCTAGTCCACTCAAAGTGAAGACAGAGCTTTTGTTTGACAGCTGGGGGAGAAGACCTGTCTGGCAAGTCCAGTGCTATGGACTGAACTGCATCCCCCACCCCCAAATTCACATGAAGCCCTAACATCCAATGGGATTACATTGGAAGATATGGCCTTCAGTTGGTTATTAGGTTTATAGGAGGTCATGAGGGTGGGGTGCCCTTAATGGGATTAGTGCCCTTACAAGGACAGACACCAAAGCGCTTGCTTCCTCTCTCTCTCCACCCACAGGCAGCAAGAAAAGGCCATGTAAGGGCAAAGAGGAGGCAGCAGTCTGCACCCAAGGAGAGGGCCCTCACCAGATATTGACTCTGCTGGCACCTTGATCTTGGACTTGCAGTCTCTAGAGTGATGACAGATAAATTCCCATGGTTGTGGTATTTGGTCCTGGCAGCCGAAGGTGACCAGGGCATCCGGTATGTAGGTGTGAAGCCTGAAACAGGAGGGGCCTTTTATATCCCCTGAAGAAAGCCAGCCTGAGGATGGAGCCTTCTGAAGAAGGGCAGACCTCTTGAGATAAAGAAATGCAAACAATGTCCTGATGACCTCACTCCTAATGCCACCTGAAGTTTGGGCTTCTTTCGCTTGCTAATAAAAGCCTAACATGCACAAATTACACAGGCACAAGAATAAGGTTTAAAAGAGAATAAGGAAACATGAAAACATTGAATTTTCAGGGTAGGGAGGTTGGCAGTTTCTCTTTTATCCCAAATCAGTTCACCTCCATTAAGAGCTTACAAAGGGTCAGATATATGCATTATCTCATTTAATCCCCATTTTACAAGGAGATAACTCTAAGTGCAATTTTAATAACTCTAAGTGCAATTTTAATGTCTGTTCGATGAATTAAAACTTGAATTAATAATTGAACTGTTAAAAAATTACTTTATATGCTCCTAGAAACCATTCTCCTATAGAATAGCAACAGTATAGAAGTTGGTTCATACCGAAGAATCACTCTACATAATACCTGAAGGGCAGATGGACAATCTCTTATCCAAACAAGTTTACAAAGGAAAGATAGCACCAGTTGAACCTCACATAAATATCATTTAATCCTGCCATTTATTACAGTGATACCAATATGGTTCATAAATAAGATGACCACAACACTAGGGACATGGTAAGGATTCAATAAATATTTGTTGAATTTTATAAACAACCATGAGGTTAACCCTCTGTCATGTATTTCATTCCTTTAATTGTGTTTATTCAAATGCTTCTGTTGAGATAGCATTTCCATACTAGTCTGTTCAAACTAAAACTAAGAATTACACTCACCTGAATCCACATCAAACTGGCATCTCATTACTCTGTCTGGAAGTCCTTGATATTTTAAAATGCTGTTCTTGATAGCTTCCATACGCCTCTCCAGACCCCCTCTCCAGCCTTTGCACACTGTCACCCGTATGATCTATATTGACAAGTTCCAGTTGGGTTTGGCCAACAGAGTGAACAGACAGTAGACAGGAGAATGAGGCTGGAACACTTATCCCCCTGGCTTTCCTTCTGCAGGGCCACCACAGGCTGGCAGTCTCCTGTCATTAGCCACTTCCATACAACCTGGCTCCACAAGTTGGTATCTCCACTGAGGGTAGTGCTAACAGAGCCCCACAAACAACCCACTGTTTCTAGCCCCAGCAGATGGCACAACTGCCTGTGATTCTGCTCCACACATAAATAATCCCTTTATCAAACTGACCACAAATTATCCAATTAGGGTATGACATTTGATTTCTCCAGGACCCTGACTGATACGTAGTGCCCAGGCAAATTTGTAATACAAGTTGAAATCACAAAGTATACACATGCTCTCTTAGCAAAATAAGACCTACAAGTTATGCAGATGTGGGAGATGTGTCTCATAAGTTGACTTAGTGGCCAAGTATTAAATACTACAGTCTCCATAGAAACTAAAAGAGGGCAAAAAACATTTTAAGCCACCACCAGGTGTCAAGGCCACCTTGACTTCCTTTCTTTCCTCTACCATTCTTGGAATTCTAAGTCTCACCCCAACCTAAAAGTGAAAATAGGTAGGAGGAGGGGCACAGCTCTGATTTCTACCCAACTTTGTAGGTCAAAGTATGGAGGAATCTGGGGAAAGCCACAGTTTGGGAAGAGAAGGGAGGTGGGAACTTCAGGAGAAAGGAAAGCATTAAAAGGACCTAGCCCCGAGGTTAGGGGCCATAGGCTATGGGAAAGAGGAAGTATGTCCATCATAGAACACCCAACACTGGCAGAAGGAACCTCTATGATACTAAACCAACATGGATGGTTGTGCAGTTGTGTGGTTCCCACCACATAACTCCAAGGAGCACCGTATACTGTGTTACTCAATGGAAAGGCCATATAAGCAGCAGTCCTGCTGAATCTCACTCAGATCCCAAGTTCCCACATGGTACCTAGGAGGGATTAGCTAGACCAGATGTCATGCCCTACTTTTTAACCTCAAGCTTCTATCATTTGGATTCCATCACAATAAACATGAAGAACAGACAGAACCTTTGGGGCATTCTGCATGTCTGCAACCTCAGCTTACTTCCAATCATCAAAAAGCTCACAAGATTCTTTCACATGAGCAATAAACAGGGAAAGGGGGCTACTCTAGGACTGGTCAGCAACGTGCCCTCGAAAGTGCTTAAAGGAAAAAGAAAGCACTTAAAGTATGTGTATATATATAATCTGAGTTGTCTGCCATCATGAAAACCTGGAACTCCGGCTGCTGCTGGAAAAATTCAAAAGATCTGGCAATGCTGGGTTCACATTCCCAAAAAGCCATCATCACTGGGGCTGAATAACAGCCATACCCTTAAACCAGGCCTTCCACCATCTGCCTTACTGACTTATGTTAAATCCTGGCTTCTGGAACCATCTAAGTGGGCCAAGCCTGAAAACTCAGACAAGGAGTTCCTGACCTCCCCTTCTCTGGGAAAAAACAAGACACTGGTTGTCACCAGCAACCTGTATGGCTCACTCTAATGAGGAGTCGAAATGATTGGACACTTGTGCCCGAGGGAGACAATCTGCTTCATCATAAGAAGTGGCATCAGCTCTACTGTCATTGAGCAGCAAAGAGTAACTACCCGGATTATAGAAAGACTTCCAAGGACAACTGCACTTTCAGTTCCAGAGTCTCTCTCCATCTAGAGACATTTAGGAGAACTCCTTAACCTTTCAAGTGGCATGCTGTTTCAGGTTCTACTCTGTACTGTGTCAGGGACTGGCTCTCTGGCTATGCCACCCACCCCAATCCCATCCTGGTGAGATGGTGAGAAAATGTGCCCTCGCCTGCAGTTTAGCCCCCTTGCTTTGGGAGGTGCAGGTTTGCCCCCCCATTTGCCTGTCTTTGGAGATTTACATCACACTCCGTCGGGCCTCTGATGAGAACAGAGGAGGAAAATACAGGAGTGTTTCATGAAACAAATGGGGAGCCACTCCTTTTTCATCTCTGTCAGCCGTGCCACCGTGACCATGAGGAACAGAAACGAGTGCAGCCCTGAGGAAGCCTTGGCTAACTTCTCAGCCCACAGCCTGTGGGAGCAGGGAGGAAGTCTTCTGTCCTGAACACTGCCAGCCCTCCATACCTAACGCACCTAAAACAGTCGGCACTTATCCCACCATGTCAGACTGCTGCGGGCAGAGCCACAAGCCCTTTTAGAGCTGGGACATCAGTGGTCTCCCAAGTCACCTCGGAAAAGTTCTCTAAACATAGCACATGATTTTCAGGGTGGCTGCCACTTCCAAGGTTTCAAGGATTAAAGGGTGAGCTTTAACTTGGAAACCAGAGGATTCCATAGCCCTGAAATGGCATAGGATGAATGAGCAAGGAAAACCCTGTGTGTGGATACGCAGGACCTCATAACAAAACCTTTGTTACTCAGCTGGACAATGAGGTGCCACGTGGTCTGCACAGCAGGGTCCTGGCAGATACCTTGGTCTGGTGGGGATGCCACGGGCAGGGACTCCGAAAACAATGTACTGAATTAGGTCTTCATTCATATGACAACTAGGGTAGTGATTTTTTTTATTCAAAAGATAAAAACCGAGTTTTACTTCAATAACAAGTATGCTTGCTTTGTTGTTTGTTTACTTCTCTCCTATTAGAATCTTTGTGTACATGAGGTCTGGCGTTCATCATGGGCTTGTTCAGACCTATCTAGGATCTCCTGTGAATAGAAACAAAAAGCTATGTGTGGGCCCTAACAAATCAGAGGGTAATATGTTAACCAGATACCACTCTCAAAGGGTCATTCCAAAGATAATTGTGTTTTTGTGCACAAGGTTCTTTGAGCTGCCAAGAAAAGAGATATGCTGTGCATCTGGTCATGTTAATAACTTCTTTGGTTTTCATTTGTGCTCCTACCTGCAGTAACACAAGCAGCTATGTAGCCTGCTTCATTCATTCATGCACGCACTTTAAGTTTATGTATGAAAGTAAACGCTGGACCCTCTCACTTTTTTCAAAGTCTACATTTAAATAGAAAGCAGGGGGCAGGGGACAAATAAAACCTCTTTTCCATCCTTGTTTACATCTAAGTCTGTAACTCCCTGTAATTCATCTTTTTCCGGGGATCTAACGTACAGCATGGTGACTATAGTTAACAGTGTGTTATATACTTGAAATGTGCAAAAAGAGTAGATCTCATGTGTTCTCACCACAAAAAAAGGTAACTATGTGAGGTGACAGAGGTTAATTAGCAGTTAACATCTGAGTTAGCAATAAAGTCAAGGGCAAGAACCCAGCATTCGCAGGAATCCTTGTTCTTTAGCTAACACACATCCTTGCCTCACAACAGGAAAGTTCTCTTTCCCTCATCTACTTCTTTCAAATTGAGAAGGTGATTTAACGAATCAAATCCTACCTGTTATATAACAAGTATCCTGAAAAGCAAAGTAAGGTATTTGAAAACACATGTGTTGTAAAGTGGTAACAAGTACAGCTTTAGACTCAGGCCGACTTAAGTCCAGTCTGGGGCTTCGACGTGCACTCCCTGCATGACTTAGGGTAATTGCGACCCCTCTAGATTTCAGTTCTCTCACCTGTAAAATGGGGTGATTCATACCTACGTCAGGAAGTGCTGAGAGGACTGAATGAGATGAAGTCTGGAGACACTTAGCCAAGTACCCGGCATATTGTGAGTGCTGAGTAGCAACTGGTTTTTGTTGGGGAGGGGGTCGTGGTTATTGACAGACCCCATTCTCACCACACTGAACACTAGCTGAGAGGCACGGTGCCCTTTGCCCCTCACCACAGTACCATCCACAGAGTGCAGGCGCCATCAACACTTGCTGAACCGAATAGAAAGCACAGTGAGGACAGTAATCAAGTCATTCAGCAACTGTCTGTTAGGCACTTACTGTCTTCTACAGAACACCTTAAACTCTGGAGATAAAGCCGTAAAGGCAAACAGGTAAACTCCCTGTCTTCGGAGAGTTTACATCCTAGTGGTAGAAGGCAGATAATCAACAAGTAAAAAAATTACGTAATTTCCGATGCTGATAGAGCAATATGAACTATGAAACACTAAAGAGAATTATGGAGTGGAGAATAACTTGGAGTGATGAATAACTTGGAGCGGGGAACAACTCTGTACAGAAACATTAATGAAATCATCTTTGAAGAAGTGGTATTAACTCTGAGAATTATTGAACGGTAAAGAGCTAACCACGAGAATATCTAGAGGCAGAGGATTTCTGGGAAGCAAATATAAAAACCCAAAGTCAGGTACAAGCTTTTAGTATTTGAACAACAGAAAAGCAGCCTGCATGGTAAGCATGTGAGTGTTTGGTGTGGGGTGGGGGACAGCAGAGCCAAGGACCTCACTATGGACAGCGAGGGTAGTTTGAATTGTTTTCTAGTTATGGTAGGAAGGAAGGCATCAGAAGTTTTCAGTATTTTCTCAGAAAAGATGCCTGCCTGGTACATGATTATGGGATGAAGCAAATGAGGCTGTTCGGGCTGCCGCGTAATTATTTCATGCTAATACAGCAGGCAAGGTTGTCAAAGCAGGTACTGCTGTGGTTGGTATTCAGAGTTGTTGTATCCAAGGAATGTATTTCCTCAGAAAAATCAAATCAAATCAGGACTTGCTCTTAACTTCAGAGAAGAGAAAATGAGATCAAACCTATCAATTCATTCAATGTCAGAAGGCTATAAAGATTTACGGGAGATCAGCTCGGTGCATTGTGACCACCTAGAGGGGTGGGATAGGGAGGGTGGGAGGGAGACGCAAGAGGGAGGGGATATGGGGATATATGCATACATATAGCTGATTCACTTTGTTATACAACAGAACCTAACACACCATTGTAAAGCAATTATACTCCAATAAAGATGTTAAAAAAATAAGATTATGGAAGTGACGTAGGGGAATCTTGCTTTGAAGCCCTTCTCAATCAGAAAAGTTTTTAACATCTTACCTCTGCAAGAGACCATTTTTCTCTTTATGTTGGAGTTCAAACACCCTATTTACCAGGATTCACACCCTAATCTCCAGGAAGTAAAATTTTATAGTGATTAATCTAAACCTCAAGAACCCAGAAAAATGAAAAATTCCTGGGAATGGGATTGTGCCATACTAGTGCTGTACCATTCCATGTCTCATCAGGAAAACGGAAGCCAGTGTAGGTATTGCAGACAGGAAAGTTAATACAGGAAACAGATATCTGGAAAGAGCCGGCAGAGAGAAAAGTGACCAGGTGAACTTAGCCACAGGCCAGTGATTGCAAGAAGCTGTTCCCATCCTAGGACTGGAGGAACAAAAGGAAAATGTTACTCAACGTCCACGATCCGTACACCATTGCCAGAACATTCCATGCTGGTGTTGTTGGGAGAACAGCCTGGGTTTCTCTGCAGAAAGTTGAGTCTAAACTTGTCCACAGCAGTCATGGTTGCTACTGGAACCAGAGTCTACAGGTGCTTTGTTGCTGGAATACCCACTGCCTAGGCAGGATGCCTAGAGTCTAGACTTGTCTACCACCACTGCCATCTCTGCTGCACTGCAGAAGCACATAAAATATTGTTTCCTTCCTCATGCCTCCTAATCTCCTACCAGTGCCTCCAATTTGTAGAAGGTAACTAGAAGCCATTGGGCAGGGGGATTCTAGAAATGCAGTTTTCTTGTAGCCTTGTAGCCTCCCACGATACACAGGAGAGCATGGAAGAGTGGAACTGGAGCCTGAAGCCAAGAAACTAGTAAGTAGCACTTCTCCTCTTGAGCTTCACTGTTAGAAGTCCTAGTAAACTAAGGCAAATAAAGGTTGCCTGGAGATGTTCTGAGAAGTGTTTGTGACTATAAAGAAGAAAAGGGAGAATCTGAAAATCTAGAGAAGGGAAGAGGATAAGCTTGCGAGACGAGCAAGAACTGTAGTGCTTCCTTTGATACTGTCTCTTTATTAAGCTACTTTCCTTCACCAATCAATCTATTGAAGAAACCAACCAAGCCTCATTAACTCTAAAGTGTAAATGACTGATAAGAGTTTCAAGGACAGCCAGTACAGTAGGCAGGAAAAACTTAGAAATATCAAGGAATAGTAGCACAATGAAAACTGACCTAAAACAGTTTCTCAGCCTCAGCGCTACTGACATTTTAGGCCAGGGAATTCTTTGCTGTGGGGAGCTGTCTTTTATACTATAGAACATTTAGCAGCAGCCCTGATTGATATCATGCCCAACTTGTGACAATTAAGAATTTCTCTAGACATGGTCAAATGTTTTCAGGGAGTAAGATCTAAAATCTCTTACAGAAACTTAAGTGGAGAATTAGAGTGTATGTAGGAATTGCCTAATGAGAGAGGGAGGGAGGGATTTCAGGCAGGAACAAAACATCAAATGCAAAGGTAAGAAAACATAAAACAGGAATGAGGCTGAAGCGTAGGGCGTGAGGAAGGGAATGGAGGGATGAAGCTGGGTGGCAGAAAGTGTTTACTATGCCAGGCTACAAGTTTGAGCTTTAATTTCTAGACAATAGGGAGTCATTGAAGGATCAGGAGTAGGGCAATGATTTATTCAAATTTGAGATTAGAAGCATGTCTTTGGTGGCTGTGTGGATAACAGAATAACGGTAGAGGAGATGAAGAGAAAGGTAGCCACTTACCTATTTGTCATCATCCTGACCAGATGATAAGGATCGATATGAAGGCAAGATGAGTGATACTTAGGAGAGGGAATCAACACAAGTTAGTGATTAAGTGAATGTGAAAAGCAAGGAAAAGGAGGACAAGGATTGAAGGCTCGAAACAGGAAAATGAAGCAGGCTAAGAAATCGGTCTGTCGTTTAGGTTGCGCTTTTCTTTAGGTGACAGGTCCTACTTTGGATATGTAAGTTTGAGTTGTCTGTGGGACATCCAGGCCAAGATGTCTAGTGGGTAATTCTATATATATAAGCCTGTAGCTGAGGAAAGCGATCTGGGCTAGATCTGTTTGAGGGTCTTCAGATTAGACAGCAATTGACACGCCCACGAATTGCACCATGGAGGGAAAGCAGACAGCATGAGCAAAGACCCGAGGACAGACTTCAGGGGAATGTTAACATTTGAGGAAGGGAGAAGTCAAGGAAAAAAAAAACCGTAAAACGATTCTGAAACCAGCAAAAGTTTGAGAGGAGGGAGTTCCCTGGCCGTCCAGTGGTTAGGACTCAGTGCTTCCACTGCAGGGGGCACAGGTTTGATCCCTGCTCAGGGAACTAAGATCCCGCATGCTGCACCTAATCCTCCGGTGACAATGGGTCTGGTATGCCTGACCCAAAGGCCGCTGAGGAAGGTTACATAAGAGCACAAGAAAAAGCCCCTGGATGGCCACTGACTAGAGTCCAGCATCCCACATGCTCCCTCTTTCTCCCTTGCCCACCCACTCCTATTACTGGGACACCCCTCTTGCTCTTTCCCAAGGAGCCTGGCTTGGGAGGGAGGGCTCGGGCTGGCCTTGGGTTCAAGCTCAGAGTGACAGTCTGGTGGGCAGGCAGGGTCATGACTCAGTTTTGTCTACTAGTGACAGACCAATGTGTCTAGGCCTGTTGACCCCGCTCCCCCATCTGATTTGGGGGGGCGTCAACCTTATCGAGGTGTAATTTACACACAGTAAACTGCATCCATCAGACAACGGGGATGAGTTTTGACAGATACTTACACTCATGGAAAACCACCACCACAAACCACACAATATTCCCACCCCACCCCCCAAATTTCCTCGTGCTCCTTTGCAGTCCTTCCCTCCCTCCACCCCCAGGCCACCACTGATCTGCGTTGGGTCCCTAAGGATTCCACAAGCTGCATGGCGTGGCCAAAAAAGAAGTTTGAGAGGAAAGGAGTGGTGAACTGTGCAGAGAAACCAAGCAAGGTAAGGACTAAAAATTAGTTCCACCATTGGATACCGTGATCAGGAGCCCCTGGTAACCTTTGTCAGGAAGGTCCAAGGATTTGATAGCACTAGTATTTCCACGACAAGATTGAGCATGTTTTCAGGCTGAGAGAATGGACCCAGAGAAGGAATGATTAATACTGGTCAGACCTTGAGGAAAAGTGTGGAAATGAAGGGTGCAAACAATGGTAGGGCCAATCTGAAAGGAGGGCAGGACATCTCTGAGACAGGGATTTGAAAATGATGTGTTCAAGTGACAGAGAATGTTCATACCTCTGAGAAACAGAAGGCAAGGCCACCTGCTAAGAATTAGATCAAAAGAGGTCCTGCGAGAGGAGGAGCTAGATTGGGCATTCCAGGAGGGGGTAAACGTTTCTTATAACTATCACAGGAAGGGAGAGAAATCAAACACAAGAGAAGGTTGACCAGGCAGCTTTGATGACCCAACTGAGATCTGAAGCCACTTTGCTTTCAGAGGGGCCACTTTGTAGGGATGTGCAGTTTTCTGGGATTCACTCAACAGCTCAAGTTAGGAGTAGACTGAGTTTGGGTAGACCCTGACTGCACTGTCCAACAGAATATGGTAGAAATGATGCTACGTGAGCTTCTAGGTCAGGCCAGTAGACGCTGGCAGCTTCTACTTCTGGTCTGTGGAATACTCTCTTGGAGCCTTGGGCAACGGTAGGAGAAGTTCAACTACCCTGCTGGAGGGACCACGTGGTGAGGCAGAGGCCACATAGAGAGAGCAGGGGGCCAGCTGAGCCCTGCATCCATCTAGTCCCTTCCATCAAGGGGCCAGGCATGTGAGCAAAACCCACCAGGACCCTCCAGACCAGTTTAGCACTGATTGACCCAGTCCGTGCAACATGCTGGGTCCTGCCCAAATTCCAGACCCACAAAACCATGACAGGAAATGATGAGAAGCTGTGGTCTCAGTGGAGCTGAAGACTTCAGAAGTAGGGCTGTCCCGAGTTTGGAGCAGCATGGTGAGGCGGGTGGTGATAAGATCCTGGTAGTATTATAAACATCGGGGAGAAAAATTGCTGACAGACTGGGGAAAGGGGGAAAAGCTTACCAGGTTCAGATTATTGCTAATCATTCCTAGTAGTTCTTACTTTAAAAAACAGGATTCAAGGAGGAAAACTGTTCACCAGCAGTCACCTCAGCTGCCACTGTGATGCCTGGTGACACATAATTAGAAAACGAATGACAGATTAGTTTAACAATATTCATTAGCAAGTAATGAAACGGACAGTGTTTCCTAGTGAAAGCAGTTTAGGCTGTTCGTTGATTTTAAGCAATCTGCTCCCCACTCCCCTTTCAGCTAGAGGCCGGGGGCTCCAGGGGGAAGGATGGCAAATGGGTCATAAAGTACAGCACAGAGGGGCAGATGGTGGAGGGAACAAAAAGAACCAGAGGAGACAAACTCAGAGCGGGAGAGGGGAGATTCCTGGGGGTCCTGGGAGGAGAGGAGAGATGAAGGAAGGAGGTGAGTGTGAACCCGCCCTCCCAGCTGTCTCCAGACATCTAACTGCTGTCAGAAACAACACTCCCGTTTGCCTCAGGGAGGAAGAGGTGAATGGAGGGAGGGGTGGGGGGAATCCCTGCTTGCTTTCAGGCATTGTTGTTTTCTTCTTCCTTAAAAAAAAAATTTATCCTAAGTAAGAATTTTAACGACATGCTGAAATCATAGCCATGTCGCTGAATCGCTGTAGGACAGTTCTTCAGCTATCAAGGGCCTGCCATACGTTCAATTAAGCACCCTCTGTCCCCTGTCCTGAACCATTAAGTTATGCACATGCGCAGATAACGGGGCACATGGAAGCCGGAGGCATTAATCACGCAGCCCTCTCTCTGGGCTGTAGAAACTGTTCTGTAGAAACGGCATCTGTCAACAGGCCGAGCAGCCACAATTCAATCTCGCCTGATGGAGTGAGAGGCACTGCCCAGCCCTCCGCGCCCCTGTTCCCTGGTAGACCCGGGTGGCACTTGGAGATCCGCTGGCCCTAGTTCTCCCTCGCCCCGCCTCTCTTTTTAACACCTGCTCCTCCGATTGAAATGAAAAATTACCTGGAATTGTTATCATTTGCAAACAAAACCCGTCAGAAGACAAACCTGCTGTTTACAATGGATGTTTTCCTTGTTCCTCCGGTAGGGCTCCTTGGGGGACTTCCCGGATTTGTTTTTTTAACGAATTCTCGGTCTTTGAGGGGAGGCTGGGGCTTGGGCTTGGGAAGAAGCAAACAGACATTTTTTTTAACATCTTTATTGCAGTATAATTGCTTTACAATGGTGTGTTAGTTTCTGCTGTATAACAAAGTGCATCAGCTATAGTATACATATATCCCCATATCCCCTCCTTTTTGCATCTCCCTCCCACCCTCCCTATGCCACCCCTCTAGGTGGACACAGAGCCCCGAGCTGATCTCCCTGTGCTATGCGGCTGCTTCCCACTAGCTATCTATTTTACATTTGGGAGTGTGTATCTGTCCATGTCACTCTCTCACTTCATCCCAGCTTCCCCTACCCCTCCCCGTGTCAAGTCCATTCTCTACGTCTGCGTCTTTATTCCTGTCCTGCCGCTAGGTTGTTCAGAACCATGTGTTTGTGTTTTTTTTTAAGATTCCATATATATGTGTTAACATGTTCCCTCACGGCCTCCAGATTGCCACCTGGGAGGCCAGACTGACTAGCCCCGCAAGACTGTTTGCTGGAACACTTGCCAGCTTACCTGGGCTCTCCTGTGGCTGCCCTGCTCAGGCCAGCACCTCATCGGACAGGAGAAAAGGCGGGCAGAGACTAAGCCTGGGTCTCTCCCCGCAGTAAGGGGTTAATTAAATGGGCTGGGAGACATGCCACTGTCTTCTCAAGAACTTTCACCAAGCTTCCTCATGATTTAACACTCAATTTACAGCTTATGTCTTTTTTAAAATCCACGTTGTTAAGCATTTATATGGCGGTCTATTGTTTTGTCTGGGTTTCTTTTTGTTTTACTTAGGGTGTGAGGATAACATTGATCGATTTGTAGGGATATGTATATATGCTTGTATGCATACATGCAACTCTATATAGGAGTTGAGTTGGCCTATCCTCTTTTTATACCAAAACGTTGATTTCCACCTGGTGTCTCAAGAACCCTGTGGTTCTACAGTCCTTCTGGGTAAGTAGGAGGCCCACTGCGGGGGAGTCTCATTATCATCACCCTCGCCAACCCCCAAAAACTTCAGGGGCACCGCTTAACACAGCAGCTCAGTATGTGAAACAAGTCTTTAAGTTTTTCTGTCTTAAAAAGAGTTTGGGAAACCACTGCTGTAAAATGAAGTCACAGAGACATTTAGACTTGGCCCCTGGCAACAGGCATTCCATCTCAGATCTGTTCTCCCCGTCTGCTAAATACAGAATCACTAAATTGCACACAGTCAATGGCACTGTTTCTCCTCCTTCCCTCGAAAGCTCTCCAACACTTTGAGGAAGTCTACAGGAAGTCTACATGTGTATCTGAGCAAGAAACCCAGAGAGGAAAGGAGGAGTGATGATCTGCCAATCATTGAAGCAGGCTTCCCTCCCCCCTACTGTCTCCACCAGCCCCCATATCAGGCCAACTAGCTCTTAGCTGGGTCAGCGCACTCCCGACCTCCACATGCAAAGGCAGCAGATCTGTGCAGCGGGAGGGAGCCGGCCAGCTAAGGGGAAATCTGGAACCGGGCAACCGCCCAGGTTTTCTGGTGAGATTGAGTCCAGTCAGCTCAAGCAGCAAGAGGGCACACCGTGCTCTTTCCAAGCCTTCCAGGCCTGCCTGCTCCGTGCTGTCTTCTCCTAGACTTTCAAGTGGTGCTTCCTCCCAAGGCCTCCCAAGCCGGGGTGAACCCGACCACCAGGATTCAGGTCCTTCTTGCCTCATCTGGAACACTGGCCTCCTGAGCTCTGCTTTACCCTCCCTCACTCCATCTTCCCACAAACCCAGCAGTGCCTCCAATGCCCATCTGTGTGGCCTTCCCCCATTTACAAGTTGTGTGTTCATCTGACCAGTTCTTCCCCATCAAGCTGTGGTGTCGTCACTCTGGGGAGCCTTCCCTGACCTTCCTCCCCTCCCCACCCAACCCGGGCCAGGTGAGCGGAACTCACACCCTCTTCCGCACTCCCAGCCCCTTGTTACTTGCTTGTAGCTTTCACACTAGGAAGTCATGTATTTGCATGTCTGTCGTCTCCATCAACAAACTCAAGATCTAGTTGCGGGCAGGTTCCAGCTCTACTCATTCCTAACTCTGTTGCCTAAGCCAATGCTTCTCCAACGTTAAGGATCCTCCAAACCATGAGTCTTAGGGATCTTGCTTAAAAAGCAGACTTATTCAGCAGGTCTGGGGTGGGGCCTGAGAGTCTGCATTTCTAACATGCTCCCTGGGATGCCGATGCTGCCCGTCAGTGGACCACACTCCCAGTAGCCAGGCCCTAAATGACCTTCAAACCCAAACCCAGCCTCTATGTCATATTGCCAGTGCTTAGTACACAATACAAGGATTGAATGACTACCTCCGCCAGCCAGTTGTTAAATGACTAAGTCTGCCTACCAATTCTCTTGTCTAATCAGCTCACGGTAAGACCTCAGTCACTTAGGCTGCTTGTCACTAGAAACAATTCAGGTGTGCAGACAAATGGATCATTAGCCCTTCTCATGTGAAGGCTCCACTGGCTCACCTCTAGAGGAAGCTGAGTCCTCCCTCCCCACTCCTGGAAAGCCAACAGCCTGTCACTCCCAGCAGGTCCAGCACACTTTGTTTTCTCTGTAGCACTACTACTGCACTCAATTTTAAAAACCATTCTATCCACGTGTCTCTTCTCTTGCTCATTGCCCACTTCCCAGTGGAGGGCAAGGTCATGAAGGCATGTCTGTCTCTCGCTGCATCACCTCATCAGTGCAGAACACAGCGCCTTGCATTTAGGCATCAGAAGTGCTGCCCGAACCACTGGGGCTCTTCTTCCTGTTATCAACACTGAATGACTCCAAGAGCCAAAAAGGTAGAGACCCCCATGGAAAACACCCTGTTTTCACCCTGGAGCAGAGGCAGGGGTTTATCTGGAGAGCACTCTGTCATTTTTTAACCTCAGTTGGTTTTTTAAATGTTGGCGTCCTCTGGCAATGCTGACTTGCATGAAAAGCACACATGTATCCTTCTTTTGTAATGATCTTTATTTCTGACGACGCTAGTACCTCCTGTGCTGTTAACATGAGGAGCGCTTTCCATTTTCCTCCCAGTGCTTCAATCTTCTAAGGAAACTGTTGAACAAAGAGCCCACCCATGAAGCTTGGCTGGAGGGGAATAAAGCTAGAACATGATCTCACTAAAACAGCTTTGAAATTTAGAAAACTACTTAACATTGCAGCCGAGGGGATTTGTATTTTCTGCCACTAAGAACTGGGTCTGGGTAAGAACACTGAAGGTTTCACTGTTTTCCTTAAAAATTCAGCTATGCAAATATCAGAAATTCTTTAGTTGGAAAAAATTGAGAAACGGGGTAGGAGGGACAAATATAGGCCTGTCCACCCTCCACTCTGAATTCCGAGCACTCTATTTTGTTCAGAAGTATTTTAGGAGTAACTGACAGGAACCCAATTCTTACCACCTTAAGCTGAAACATGAAGGAATTGATTGGCTCATGTAATTATCAAGTTCACAGAAAGATCTAGCATCAGGCTTAACTGGACCCGGGATCTCTACAAAGGTCAGGTGTTAGAAGATCTGTAATTTTTTTTTTTTTTTGCGGTATGTCGGCCTCTCACTGTTGTGGCGTCTCCTGTTGTGGAGCACAGGCTCCGGATGCGCAGGCTCAGTGGCCATGGCTCACGGGCCCAGCCGCTCTGTGGCATGTGGGATCCTCCTGGACGGGGGCACGAGCCCATGTCCCCTGCATCGGCAGGTGGACCTCTCAACCACTGCGCCACCAGGGAAGCCCAACATCTGTAATTTTCAAATGCTTCAGCACAGACGTATGAAATCATGTCTATGTTGGTTAAGCTTCAACTCTAGGGACAATCTGTAGCCATTATACAAAAAAAGAGAAACATTATACAAAACAAGGGAACCTACAAGAGACAACTACACAGTTCTATTATCCAAATCTCTGTCAACACCAAGGCTTTGCCAATTAGCAGTGAGAGTAAGAAGACAGAGGCTAATTAACATGATGAATCTTATGATTAAGTTCTTAATGGTCAAGTTAAAGATATTCAAGGTATGTGGACTGGCCAATCTTTGAGACGTCCCTCCCCTTGCAAGAATAATGTTTGCTTATCATTTCTGCAAGACCTATGGCTTTTACCCCTGGCGATCCCCTCCCAGGGCTTAATCCCTAACCAGGTATGTGCCAAGCCATGGGTTTGGAAGATTTCTAGTTATTTATTCTGATCTTCATGGAAAAGAATCTTGCCTCTGGGATACCATCATCTCTGCCTCAAGCGAACCTTCCATGCAAAGACCTTGATGTGGCCACTCTGCAGACACAGGATGGACTCCCACACAAAACTGGGTTCGGAGGCCAAGACAGAAAAAAAGGAGACTGGCCTGGGTTCTTACTGTGATTAGGAGGTGGGGATGGGGAGAGAGTTTGCACAAGGAAAGGGGTGTGTGGTTTGAATCCCACCCCCTCACCAAAGGAAGGAGCACCCAGGCTTTCTGACCTGCTTACCCACACGTGGGACAGGAGGGGAAGAGGAAGGAAAGAGGCTTACAAGTTATCAGCAAACATCAAAAAAGGAAGTCAGACTCTTTACTGCGGACCTAAAACAATCAGGATGTTTAAATTCATAAAGCTAATAGAGTAAATCAACCCACGCGGCTCCTGCTTGCCCTTCAATGTACTTATTAGCTGTCTGTATACGTGAGAGAATTTGTGTGAGACCGGTTGTACTTATCATCTGGAACCAGGTTAGAGAGCAGTCAGCCCTACCCACCTTAAACATTCTGCTGGTTAACATTACCAGTCAAACACCACCTAAGGGTTTCACATGACCCACTTGTTTCAGGTAAGGTTACAAGACCCCTGCTTTCCTTTATGTCACACCCATGCTCAGGGAGATTCTCTGCAAGTGCTGACAGGTTAGCACACTGTCCTGCAGCGACCCCAGCCAAGGGACAGGCCTCTGTTCCAACCAATCCAGATGCGGCTTGGGTCACATACCTGAACTGGATCCAAGCTTCTGATGGACCAGGCCTGGTTCCCCAGCCATGGCCTGAGGATCAGCTTTTATATGGCTTCCGATCAAGGAACAGAGGGGCAGAAATGATAGCTGTCCACCTCACACCCTTCCCCAGTCTCAGAGAAAACAGGGTCCTCTCCGACTACCATCTTTCCTTCTCAAACGGCAAATGCAAGATGGTATACCCAACAGTGCAACATTATTCAGCCATAAAAGGGAATGAAGTACTGATACATACTTTTAACACAGGTAAACCTTGAAACATTTGGCTAATCAAAAGAAGCCAGGCATCAGAAGACCACACGTGATTCCATTTATATGATGTGTCCAGAATAGGCAGACCCAGAGTCAGGAAGTAGATTGGCGGTTGCCAGGCAGTGGGGTGGAGGGGGATGGGGAGTGACTATAATGGGTACAGTGTTGCTTTTGGTGGTGATGAAAATGTTCTGGAATCAGAGTGATGGTTGTACTTATGAATATCCTTATATCAACCTTATGAATATCCTGAAACCACCAAATTTGTATACGTTAAAAGGTGAGTTTGATGCTTTCAGAATTGTACCTCAACCAACAGATAAATTGAAAATTTATACACACACACACACACACACACACACACACATATAAAACAGGCAGCAAATGTGACCTTACAGATAAAATTACTCCTGGCAGAGAAGAGTTTGTGCTGCACGGTTTGGATCCCCTCTCCCTCAGCCTCTAATGTGACCCAAGGAGGCTTTAACTATCCAGTGGTAGTCTATCCATATTCTTGCTTCTCCCCCTAAGGCTTCCTTCCTTCAAATCACAATTTCCCAAGCTGGTCTTCTGCTGATCACCTTGAAGTTTGGCAACACTGTATGGATTAAACAAAGTCAAAAAACTTCCTTCTGCAGTACTTCTGGGGGCCTCGCCGTGCTAATGAGCACTGTGGACCACTGAGAAGAAAACGGCACTCCTCACACTGGACTACCAAACAATTTGGTTCCCCTCCACCACCCCTGGAAGAAACAACTTCTGGAACGAATTCCATGGAAAGTGGTTTGAAAAAACACACTGTTCTCCAGAATTAACTCGTTCTTCTTTTCTTTGGATGTGGGGAGATCTGTACATAACAGATCTCATTAAAGATTTTTCTTTCTTAATCTGCTCCAGGGTTTGATTCCTAGCTTTGCCCTTATTTTGGTTGTGTGACCTTAAACAATTGCCTCAGTCTCTGAGATTGTTTTCCACCCATCAGATGGAGATAGTACCTACCTCTCAAGGTTGTTAGAGGAATCCAATGAGAACAAACGTAAGATGCCTAGCACAGTACTTGGTACAGAGTTGGTGCTTAATAAATGTGCGTCCTCCTTCTTTAACAAATATATTGACATCAAACCCTTCTGGAAGAAGCAGGCATATCTCTCTGTAACCCCTACAATGCTGGCACGTGCTGTGTCCATCATGGACTTTAAGTATTTGCTAACTGAATGGATGAATGAATCATCAATGCCCTGCTAGACCCCCGTCCCTGAGCCACACAAATCCAGGGTAGATGACCCATGACAATGGGACAGTCATAAAATGGGAAGAGTTCTGGAGCTTACAGCTCGATATCTAGAAGAATAATTTTCACCAAACCCCACTAATAGATATTTAAAGTGCAAGGCGGGGAGATGTAAGTGTTCCTAATCTTTGCTTAAGCACACTGATGACATGATGTTGCTTTTCTAGTGTAGGCAGATGGATGATCCTGACTCAGAAAGCATTAAACCAGAGAGAAAACTCAGTACACACAGAAAACCCAGCACTTGGGCCTTGGAACCAGGCCACAGGGGTTTGAATCAGAGTCCGGTCAAGTGTGACCTTGACCTCCTCACATCTCGGTTCCCCGTCTCAGCACCTACTTGTAGGGCTGTGGTGAGGATTCGAGTTAACAAATGAGATGTGCTTAGAGCAATGCTGAGATCATAGTAAGCAAGCAACAAGTATGGAGTGCTATTATATTCATGGTAATTGGCACTTATTAATGCCTCATCATAAACCCTTTGCAGCCCTGTTCCAAAAGACTTTTCTCATCTAACTGTCCTCTAATCTCGCAGATGAAACAGAGGAGACTCAGCCATGCAGAAGGAGTTACTAAAGAAACTTTATTCACAGAGCAAGTGTGAAAATGTCTTTTTATTGATACAAAAAGGGAATTTTAAGGCTGTGATACTAGCTCTTAATTCCTTAAAGGGAAGCAGTTACTATAATGATGTACTTGGAGCCACACAGCGGCTAGTTAGCACCTTCCCTCTTCATTGGGGAACCATGAAATCTATTATGTTCCCTCAGGAGGGCAGTTTTCAATGAGAAATTGCTACATTTGTAAAGAACATATTGACCATGATGAAAAGATTTTATCCACATCTGCACGATGATGACAAAATTGCACATGACTAAAAGGTTTGGGCAGCCCAATTCTCAGGAACAACACCTAGAAACAAATGTCATGATACCCAAAAAAATGCCTTTATGTGTCACAGGACACCAATCTAAGCCTTTAATTCACATTCCAGTGCAGATGGCCTCAAAGGTGTATTGGATCAGCATTTTGTTTTTTGTTTTTTTAGCAGAACAGCCCTTTTCTCAAAATTTTACATGGAACCCAAATATGTAAACAAAAAAAATATATTGCTGGGCCAGTCTAGGTTGAAAATCATAGGATGGCAGTTCTACCCAGCAGTGGTCCCTGAGCTTCTCAAAGAATTTTCCAGGCACCATGAGATCTCATGAGCCCCCATGAGCCCCCCTCATAAACTCTGATACTAAATTGGAAAAGATCAGGAAAAATGAAGGAGGGGATATGGCAATAGAAGAGACTGTGCAATTATCTCCCAAAGACTGATCACACTCTAAAGGGACTTTACAATTACTGGATCCTACCAAGTTCTAAACCACATTAGACTTAATAGTGTTAATTTTTTTCCCTTCAACCTGGTAAGTGGGGCTCTTGAGGAATATCAGACCAGCTCTAAGCAAATTTAAGAAACATTTTCTCTATACATTTCAGTAGTAGTTTCAGTAAATTTACAACCTGTGTGCTAAGGATGTTCTCATTCTAGACCTGGCTTTCTCAACCTCAGCACTATCTGCACTTGGGATTGGATAATTTGGGGGGGGGGTCGGGGTAGGAGCTGTCCTCTTCATTCTAAGATGTGTACCTAGATACCAGTAACAAGCCCCAAGTTATAACAACCTACAACACTTCCATACGTTACCCAGTGTCCCTTGGGGGACACTATCCCCCCACCTCGTGAGGATTCTCTTCCGGACTCAACACTTCCAGACCATTCCTCACAGTGGCAGGCAGGAGAAATTTAAAACGAATCTAATCAGGGGCCTCCCTGCTTTGAAGTCCTTCCTTTCGTTCCTTCAGCCACGTGGTAAGGACTTGTGAGCACCTGCTGTGTGCACGAACTTGCGCTGCTCCACGTGGCCTTCAGAGGGCACCCTTCCCGACCTGAGCCACCTCCACTGGCAACTTTGACCCGCAGCCCTCCACCATCTGGCCATCATGTAAACCTGGAGATCTGTTCATACTCTTGCGACTCTGTACTTGCTTTCCCCTGTGTCTGAAATTCCCTTTCTCAACACATCCATCTCCTTGGGAGTCTTTTTTTTTTTTTTTTTTAACCATTGAGCAAAGCTCCATCTACCGACATTCGGGGCTAAAGTTAGGAACCCTACACAATCCCTGCTCTGCCAAGACTTAGCCACCAAATATAAACACCTCTCTGAACCTATTGAAGTTGAGGGCTGATCATCTGCCTCTTCCTAGAGACTGAAACTCCTTGAGGAGTTCCTATATGCTCAGCAACCACTGCAACTGTTAGAAGAGTAACTTTAGTAGCATGAGAGTTTCCTGTAGTTAATCAAAAATTTGAGGGCCACGCCAACACTGTTAAATGCCATTAGAGAGGATAAAAAGCAGAGAAGCAACCCACAAAGGAACATTCAATAGGAAAAGACACTACGACTTTTTATAATTCATTGTAAGGACAGCAAAACAGCAACAGATGTTTGAAGGGAAAAATGGGTAATTGACCAATTTCAGTTCTACTGATTTCAAGATTGCTGGAGGAAGAGAACCCTGGTTGAAGGTAATTTTGAGCCCTCTTTTCAAAACCTTTGCACCAGCCAAAATCTATTTATTAGGCTAAATCTCTGCTGGCTTCTCTAAATTTGTGTCCAGAAAAATTGCAAATATCACACCACCCAGTGGTCACTGTGAGTCTGCTTTTCACAGGCTGATGGATTTTTATAATGTTTCAGGCAATTTCAAGTTGTCAGTAAGAACTAATTCTGTCTCGTTATTTCCTTCACTCTTGCCAGCTCTGTGACCACTTATTGGTTTTTTTCCTTCATGTTCATCTTCTCCTGCTAACTCTAAAGCCTTGTTTTCCCTCCCTAGCCCCATTCAAAGGTCTGAAGCTCTAATCATAGGGAGCCCCCAGCACAGTTACAGGTGAAAGCATCAGCCCTTCTCAGGGGCTCCAAAGTTGAACCCTAAGGCCCCATACCCCATGAAACCTCCTGCCAAACCTATCACAGCCTGCAAAGCTGTATTACATCATCAGTCCAACAACTCTGTAGCCGAAGCCCTCTCTCGAGGTGATATTAAACCGACTTGTCAGTCTGTATTCGTGGAGTCACACACACTCACACAGCTGGGGAACAGCAACTGGCTCTGGCACGGCTGTGTATCATCATACAACCTAAAATAGGAATCATTGGTGAACTTATTTACTCAGAATCCATATGGTGGCGAAGCCTCAAAGTCATGAGATCTCAACCAGCATATTTCATAGCAGCCAAATTATTAAATATAGTCCTAGGAGGGCTTACAGACTCAGAATCAAATTCTTGCCCTTAAGCAGAAACATAGGCAATTACTTCCTTTGTATCACACATACTTCTTAGGCCGTGGAAACTGCTGTAAGACCTGTGCTCAAAATAAACACTAGCTGCATAGCATGCCAAGTATCAGAAATAAAATGCTCTAGTGTCAGGGAGAGTCCCACAGAGAAGATGAGAAAAGAACTGTGCCCTGCACAGGGAGGGCCCTGAAAGGTACCCAGAGAAGAGGAACAGGTCGGAAGAGGTAAGGCTGCACAACACTTTCTAGAGTGGTTCAGACACAGCCAACAGTGCTGGGGGTATCAGTAGGCCTCAGGAAGAGGCAGGGTGGATACAGATGAGGCTGTAGCAGACTAGGAAAGAGTCTTGATTATCCTGAAGATGTCAGAAATTTAATAGGAAGATTATATATCTGTTTTAGAAACTGGCCAAGATGGCCTTAATACCCTCAAGCTGACTAAACTTGAGATAGGATTCTCCCTGACTTCCCTTTTCTTAAAGCATTTTCTTTAGAAAATGTGTCAATTCTCCCTGCCCCCTTTAAAAAGTACATACATCTTTTTAAAAGCCTCTTGGTTTTCAGCCCAGGACTGTTTTTTCCACATCCTGGGAAACTTCTCTTGAAATACAATTCAAGGGGACAGCACCTTCATCATCCCTTTTCTATGAAAAGGGAAAGGGTAGGAGCCTAACCTCAGCGGGCACCATGCTCCAAGTTGTAAAACTCCCTCCTATCACTGAGATATGGGAAATTTACTTTTCCTTGGGGTAAAACCAACTAGCAAACATGGATGGCCTAGAGCTCCCTGTCACTACAGCCCTTAGAACACTACCACCCTCTGCTTCAGCTGAGTTGGGCTCAGACTGAGATCTGGCCTCTCTTCCCTATTGCAATAGCTTGAATAAAATCTTCCTTGCCCATTTAATTTTGCTCAGTATACTTTTTGCTGTGAAAAATATTCTCTTGGACCCACTTTCCCCTTCAGCTACCTCCCCATTTGTCTTCCCTTTTACAGAAAAACTCCTTCCAGGACTTGTCTAGACTCACTGTCCCTCTCCTCTGCTCCACTCTGACTTTTGCTCTCACCATTCCACCAAGACTTCCCTGTGAATCCCATAAGTGACCTCTCCTTGCTAAATCCCAGGTCACTTCTCAGTCCTCAGCGGCATGTGACCCAGCTGATCACTCCATCCTCCTTGAAATGTCTTCAGCTTCCTCCATGTCTTATTCTTCCTCTTCCCTCTAGCTGCTCCTTCTCAGGCTCTTACTGACCCCCGATCTGTAAACTCTGGAGCATTCCAGGACTCAGTCCTTGTACCTCTTCTCTTCTCCACCTACCCTAACTCTTAGGTGTTCTCAGCCAGTCTCACTGCACTTAGTACAATGGATTTGCTGACTGCCTTTTCAGCCTGTAGGTCGACCAAGAACTCCAGATGTGCATCACAAATGGTTATACATAAGTGACTACTAAACATCTCCACTTACATGTCTAACAAGCATCTCAAGCTTGTCCAAGACTGAGCTCCTGTCTGCCCCCGTCAACCTGCTCTTCCCAGAGTCTTTCCCATCATATAAAAGGCAAGTCCATCCTTCTAGCTGCATAGTTGAAAAAAAGCTTACAGGGCTTCCCTGGTGGCACAGTGGTTGAGGGTCCGCCTGCCGATGCAGGGGGCGCGGGTTCGTGCCCCGGTCCGGGAGGATCCCACGTGCCATGGAGTGGCTGGGCCCATGAGCCATGGCCGCTGGGCCTGCACGTCTGGAGCCTGTGCTCCACAGTGGGAGAGGCCACAGCAGTGAGAGGCCCGTGTGCTGCAAAAAAAAAAAAGAAAAAAAAATGCTTACAATCACCCTTGATCCTACATTTTCACATAACTATGTCCAATTTGTCATGATATCCTGTCACTAATTTCAAAATACATCTGGAGCAACTTCCCTCGTGGTCCAGTGGTTAAGAATCCGTCTTGCAATGCAGAGGACGTCGGTTTGATCCCTGGTCAAGGAATTAAGATCCTACATGCTGTGGGGCAGCTGAGCCTGCATGCCACAACTAATGAGACTGTGGGCCACAACTAAAGAGAATCCCACGCACTGCAACCAAGAGCCCACATGCCACAATGAAAGATCCCGCATGCCACAACTAAGACCCGATGCAGCCAATAAATAAATAAATAAATATTTTTAAAAAATACATCTGGAATCCAGTCTATTTTCACTTTTCCCCCTGCAACCACCCAGGGTCCAAGCCATCATCTCTTGCCTGCATTACTGCAGTGACCTGCGACTGGGTCTCCTCCACTTCCCCTTCCGGCACCACCTTCATAATCGACTCTCACCACAGCAAGCAGACAAATCATTCTAAAATATATGTCAGTTAACATCACTCCCCTGCTTAGAACCTCCATGACACATCCCACCTCCGTCAGCACAGCCATGTCCCTGCAGGGGTCCAGCAGGCATCACCTGACTGGTCTCCACTCCTCAGCTGGCCACAGGTCCCACTACTTCTTCTCCTCCCTCCACTCCATGATTCTCTCCTTCTCATTCTTTCACAAATCTTCTCCCACTTCAGAACCTTTATACATGCTGTTCCCTCTCCCTAGAGAGCTTTTCCTTGGGCCTCCACCTCAATGTTACCTTCACAGAAATGTCTGCACTGAAACTCTATTCAAAGTTGTACATATTCTCCTTTCCTTGATTGGTTTTTATCCAAAGCTTTTATTCTCTACTATACCGCATATTTCTCTCTGTATTTTTTTGTTTGCTACTACATCGCTCCCTTGACTAGAATATAAGCTCCACGAAGGCAGGATACTGTTGTATCCCCAGCAACTAGAACAGTGCCAGCACCCAGCATGTGCTCAGCCATGAGTGAACGGAGGTAACATGTAAGAGGGATCAAAGACAGTGGGGAATAAGGGGATGTGGGGTTACCAGAAAGAAGGCTACTGCAGAGGTCCAAACAAGCAAGCAAAGGGGTCCTGAACAAAAGCTGTGACAGATGGAATGGAACTATGGACACACAACCTGTTCCTCTGAGAGGGGGATGTCATAGGAGGGATTCCCAAACTTAATTGGGCATGGAACCCTTCTAGGTGGAAGTGACTTACAGGCCTACAAGTTTCATGGAATCTAAGGTAGGAAACCCAGGATTCGAAGTTCTCTAAAATTGTTCCCCCAGCACTAAAGTCCAGTGGTCCTGTGTCAAAAGTCAGACGACTCAGTACATTTAGGCCATGTGTTATCTTGGTTACATAATAGTCACAATAATGGAAACCCATCTGTGATGTGGGTATCTAATCTCAAAGGCGATTATTAAAATGCTGCACCAGTTAGAATCCTCCCAGTCTCCAGTAACAGAAGCAGATTAACACATGTGATAAAGACATCTAATCGTCTCATGGAACAGGAAATCTGGGAGCAGGCAGTCCCTGCCAGTCAGGCTTCACCCGGTTTCTCTGATTTTCATATATTTTTTAAACTTAGGGTTGTAAATTGGCTGCTACTGCTCCAGATATTGTATCATCACAATAGCATTCCACCTTGGGAAGAAGGAGGGGCATAAGTCTACTTCATTATATGGGAATTTCTTTTTATGGGAATTCTTTTTTTGGCTGCCTTGGGTCTTCATTGCTATGTGCGGGCTTTCTCTAGTTGCGGCGAGCAGGGGTTACTCTTCACTGCGGTGTGTGGACTTATTATTGTGGTGGCTTCTCTTGCTGTGGAGCACAGGCTGTAGGCACACGGGATCGGTAGTTGTGGCACACAGGCTCAGTAGTTGTGGTGCACGGGCTTAGTTGCTCCGTGGCATGTGGGATCCTCCTGGACCAGGGCTCGAACCTGTGTCCCCTGCATTGGCAGGTGGATTCTTAACCACTGCGCCACCAGGGAAGTCCTATATGGGAAAGTTAAAAAAAATATTTCCTAGAAACTACCAGACTCGTTGGCCAGTGTCACATTGACACTTAGAGTTGTAAAGGAGGATGGGTTTGGGTTTGGGAATGGGTTTATTACAACTGGCCCAGACCTCCATGCTTCATCCCTTCGGGTTAAAAGAGGGGCCCCTGTTCCCTAAGATCAAGAATTCTCCACCCTACCTGAACAAAAGAGCAGTCTCTTAATGGGAAAGAAGTGGGGATAGTGGGCAATGAACAATGGGCCACGGCTGCTGGTGATTGTGTCTCTTAGCTTTAAGGCCACCACACCAGTCCCAGCAGTTTGTAACAGTACATGGGATGCCTATCACCCAACAACCTTGACTGACTAGCAGTGGCACCCTGGAAATGTTGCGTTGGGAAGTACCTACCAATGAAGTACTTGTAGGACCTCAGGAAAGAAGAGCTGTACTTTACAGCACCGGCTATGACCCAAATAGCTAGAGAGGTAGCAAGCAGCATGGTATCTGTACCGCAGATCTTTTCTTGTAGCTGGAAAGCCCCAGCAGCCTGTGACGGCAATTCCTATTTTCTTCCCTCTAGAAGATAAGTCCCAACTGCATTACCCCTGCTTCTGCTTCCTCTGAGTCTGAATGTCATCTGCCCATGTTGAGGAGGAAAGGAGGAAGCCCAGGAGAGGCGTATGTAGGAGGAATTCCACATTCCTCCTGACATCTGATTGAACCATGGGTAAAGTGAGTCTTATGCTGTCCTTACCGAGTTCTAAGTATGAGGGGCTGTACTGAATATGCAAGCCCAGAATAAGCACTGGAGATAAACTGACTTGCTAACTTTGTATCTGAAAAATCACCTCAAATCTGAAATCACCAGTATTTCTACACCATTTTTAGTATCTATTTTTATGAACCAGTTTTCAAAAGCACCATCAGCAACAGGTCTAGAGCATTCATTTCCAAACCTGAATATTTTTAAGCAAACTTTTCATCTTCCTTAGCTAGATGAGTTCAGGAAAAACATTTCGTTTATTAAAAGGGCTGCATTACAAAGGTTTGCCCCAAGAGAACACAAGCTCCTCGAGAGCAGGGATTTGGGGCTGGTTTGCTCAGTGTCCCCAGCATCTACCCCAGGTGTCCTTCCATCAAAGCATTCAATAAATATTTGTTGAATTAATGCCACTGGATAACTGTCGTTCTTGTGCTGTATGATATGAACTGCATGACTTTCTCCCTGAGGATTAAGATATTGATGGAGCATTCTTCAAGATCAATGGCATGCCCTAGGTGAGAGATAGAGATGTGTAGGAGGAAATCTTGCCAGTCAAAGCTATCTATCTATTCAGTCTTAAGTGGAAACTCAAAAGACATGCACCACGGAAGCCCAAAGTTACAGCTCTCCTTAAAAGGAACTGTGTCATGCTAGGAAGTCACTTAACAATCATAGCAGACACGTATATAAGTGTCAGGCCCTATTCCAAGGGCTTTATATAGATTACCTCACTTAATCTTCACAACAAGGCTATAAATCAGATTCTGTTACCATCGTGTCCCTTTAACCGATGAGCAAACTGAGGCACTGAGTTAAATCACTAACCCAGTGTCACATACAGAGCATCAGAACAAAATCTGAACCTGGCACTCTGGCTTAAGTATCCATGTGATTAACATCTGCATTGTGTGGCCACCTTGGCCTCCCAGGACCTCTGGGATTTCAGTTTCCTCACTGTCTGGGGGTCGGGGGCAGACAGGAATGATGGATACATCAGGAGGCTATCAAACCTTCTCAGCTGCTTGATTGCTTTTTTAAAAGAAATCTTACTTGGCTAGTCAAATTCATAGAAACAATGTAGGATGGTGGTTACCAAGGGCTGGAGGGAGGTGAAAAGGGGGAATTGTTATTTAAAGAGACTAGAGTTGCAGTTTGCCAGAGGAAAAAGTCTGGAGATCTATTTAACAATGAGTATACTTAACACTACTGAGCTGTACACTTAAAAACAGTTAAAATTTTCCAACTTATGTGTTTAACCACAGGAAGGGGGGAAAGGAGGAAAGGACTGATGAAAGGACTCTTAACTGGCAGCTCAAGAAGTAAAACAGAGGCAGAACTGCTGAATCAGTGGGAAAAGGAGCCCAAGGTCCCAGCCTCTAGGCTTCTTTCCCCAGATCCTCCCACCAGAACAGCCCCTCAGGGAGATCATCAAAGCAAAGGTTTAAAACCACTAAACAGGACAAATTCTAAATTCTCTTTAAGACAATTTCAAAAGCCTCTGGTCAAATCACACTCTCAAAAGTCTCCAGCTGAAAAACCCTCCTGGCCCCTCAAGGCTGAATCAGTTCACACTCACCACCACGGTCCTTGAGATCGTCCACAATGTAGCCCCAGTGTAAGTGTCCAAGCTTACAGAGCACCGCCGGCCCCCTGTACTCAGAGTTACTCATCACGACAGTCTCTCGAGCCTCTGTGTGTTGCCTATTACATCCTTGTTTGTGAAGTGAGAGCTGTGTGCGCACCCGCCACCCCAGCTCAGAAGGCTGTTTCTACTCCCACCTTAGTTATGGGTGAGGCGCTATATCTATGCCACTGTCACCTGCACAAGGTGCCCAATTCCCCCACCTTGTCTGTTCTGGGGGCTTAACAAGTATCCAGGACTCTCAGATGGAAGGGTGGAGAGGGAGTAATTCAGAAGAGACTTAGGCACAGGGGAGCATGATGATACCCCATCCCTCCCTATCCCTCAACCAGGGCTCTGAGTCATGGTTCATGATCAGGGAGAGAATGAATGCTGGGAAAGCAGCCAATGCCATAACCAGCTTGTAGCAATGAGGGCCAGAGAACTGAGATGAAAGTACGTGGGGGCCATTGGCGCATATTGTTCAGTTAAAAAAAAAAGAAAAAAAACAGGAATGCTAACTAAAGGACAGAACGATTATTATCTTTGACTGTAAACCTTTCTCTGCATCCTCCTTGGGTCCTAAAGTGACCTATTTCCATCACACACACATTCCACCAGCAGCCGAAACTCACCTCAGCACCCATGTTATATTCTGACCCAGTTTACATGGAGCTGACTGAAAGGCAAAGAGTAAGAAAACGAGGCATTTGAAAGGGAAATCCATGCTTCCTAGCTTAGCGCTGCACAAACTCCTTTGCCCACCACAGGAAGGGATCAGGCTACTCAATCCGAGTAACCCATTTCTCTTTGTTTGGGAACATGGTGATTCTATTCAGAGGGCATAAATAAGATAAAGGGCCACGCATACTAGATTTTTCATTTGGCAAGCAGAATAAAAATCGGAACCTATACCCATGGGAAAATAATCAATTTTTCACAGACTTGTTATAGGCTTCACAAAATCTACTGCACACATATTTTTAAAAGAAAGTGGATTTTTAATGATACTTAAAATAGATGGCATGGCAAGAATTATTTAAAATGTGTTTCTGAGGCCTGAAGTTTGGTACTGCCTGCTAAAATATAGATGATTTGGATAAGGCTGTCTTCTCGGGATAAACGTGAGACCCAAGCTCATCTTATCATAAAGATAATAGGAAGGTTGGTATTCAGGCAGTTAAGTAACTGGTATAAATCCTCCCAAGATATTAGACCCTCTGAACACGCAAGAGTCAGTGGTTGTCCATTGGCCTGTGTGCATTAAATAACTCCTCTTAACCCAGAGGCCAGCAATTCACTGTTCACATAAAGTCAGCACAAAACAGAGCAAGAGGAAGCAGAGCTGAATCCAATAGATATATGACCACGACTCACCCAGCAAGTGTTTTCCGAGCAGCACCCCAGGCCTGGGAAAGTGGACACGTGATCCACGTGGTCTGGATGCCCAGTCTCGATCCAAGCAGATTGGCTCCGTTTTTATGAGCCATCAGCTTGACTGTCCACATTGGTGGGCATGCTTTTTGCAGGAACACATCTCTGTTCTAAGTGGAAGGCTATGTGCCTACACCTGTGACCAGCCCTGTATGAGCATATGTACATGCGTGTGTGCATGCGTGCATATGCGTGACTGACTGAATGAAAGATTTTTAAAATTTCTACATAAAGCAGATCTAATATACGAAGATCTCCATTTACAAAAAGGCTTTCATTTTTTTATCACGCAGCAAGTCACTGAAATATTACACTATTTTGTGTCCAGCATCTCCCTTCAAGGAACTATGAAAACATGAAGCATCACTGATGTCAGAAGTCACAGTCTAGCTGAGAAGACATGTGACAGACCCGAAACGGAGACCACAGCAAATGTCTGACACCAAGTGTAAAAGCTTCAGGAGTTCACAAAATCCAAAGTCACTAAAAGCCCAAGTTGCTGAGAGGACTTGGAACAGTGGGTGTTAAGAAGGGCAGGAAAGATGGTAGGTTTTAGATTACTAAAGGGGCAGAGGTGGCATTTCACGGAGGTACAAACAGCAGAAGCAAAAAGAAGCCTTCTGTTTGCCGATAGCAGTGACAGCACCTGCCCTGATCAGAGCCACAGGAAACAGGGCTCATTATAGGGTGGGGACTCGTTATGAAGGGGTAACAAGCTGCCCAGAGAAGTTGATTTGTTACATTAGGGAGTCATTCTAGCATCCTGAATAGGAGCAACCGGGTGCTCCTTCTGTTTGGTGAGAACTCACCCCAGGATTCCTTTAAAGAGCATGCTCCCCTTGACATTGAGTTAATGATTTCATTTGCACTTAACTTTCCAATATCCCATCTCAGTGATTCCCAACTTATGGACCACAGAGTTATGGCAGAGGTCCCTGGAGTCATATAAGCACTGCCCAGAAACGACTTGCTCCTGACATATTGCCGCTGTCTCGTTCTAATATCTGTAGATACCACGTGAGCCATAAAACGCAAATTCACTCCAAAGCAACAGTCACCTGAGTTGCCCCAGGCGCCAGCCTATGGCTACACCTGGAGTCACTTTAACAGTAGCCCAAATGTCACTAGCTCCCATCTCCCTGCTGTTCATGCAGGACTTCAGCCTCCAGTAAAATGCCCCTCACGCATTCCTAGGAGTTCCTAGGGATTTGGTGCCTGAGCCTGCAAACAAGGCCGTCGTCCTCTCAGCGGCCACTGGGCGGCGCTGGGTCCACACATCTCCCTCTCCTGCGCCTTCAAGCACCCCGAGGCTTCCACAGGCCAAACTGCAGGATGGTTCATATGGAGTGGGGAAAACATCTCATTCCTCTTGGGAGCTACCATTCCCAAAGCAGTCACACTGGTGCCATACACGATATCTTACCCAGGGTATTTTAGAGAAACAACTCTTACAGTTGTTACTTACAGCCCTCAAGCTGTAAATGAAAACTGTATGTGAAGGTGAATCTAGCGGAGGTTGGACAGGAAGAAAAATACCAGGGACAGAGCCCATGCCGTGCTCACAATCAACCTTCCCATCATGTGCTATCAAAATGCACATCATCCTGTTTGATCCAGCAAATTAAACTTTTAAGCGCACAAGGAAAAGTGTAGGAGGATTTTCAATGCAGATTATTTGCAAGAGTGAAAAAAGATGAACACACATCTCCTAGTACAGAAGGGGTTACATTATGACACACTGACAGGGTAGAACACAGGCAGCTGTTAAAAACAATGACGTCGGCTTGGCAGTACCACCGGAGATCTGTGCGATGCATCGTGAGGTGACACAATGGCAGTTAGAACAGGGCTCCACAGCCTGTTGGGAGCCGGGGTGAGCGGCGGGCAGGCCGGCAAAGCTTCATCTGCCGCTCCCCATCGCTTGCATGACCGCCTGAGCCCCCCTCCCCCGTGGAACCACTGTCTTCCACGAAACCGGTCCCTGCTGCCAAACAGCTGGGGGGGCCACTGAGTTAGAAGACATTAGGGACAGCGTGGTCGCATTTCAAAAGTGTGGATGAGGGGCCGGGGAGAGGTACGTATAGATATTATATGTCAGGAACAAAACCTATGGAGCTATTGACAACCTTTCTCCCTCATACCCATGCCTGAAAGGGAGTCTTTTTTATACCACCCAGATCCTTTATGGAACTGATCTGGGAGACAGTAAGAGAGATAAAGAGTCCTCAAATGGCCACATTTGTCTTCATGAGAAGAGATGAAAGAGGAAGTAGTGGATAGAGGCAGGCAGGCAGGCAGCCAGCCAGCCAGCCAGGAGATGGAAGAAAAGAAGTACCTGGAGTTTTTAAAGATGGGGGAGGGGGAGGTCCTGGAGCAGCTACTGAAGACTTGGTGTGCGGGAGAGAAGGCTGGGTGACATAGGTTCCACGTGTTTTGCCGTGTCATGTGCTGTGTGACCCCTCCACAGAGTCTACAAATACACCCATGACAAAGATCTAGAACACGCATGAGGTTTTGAGGTCAGACAGTGTTTCTTCCCCATGTTTCTGTGCTGCCCATGAGGTGAGAACAAAAGCTAGTTTAAGGTTGTACATGTATGAAAAACGCCAGGAAAGACACCCCAGAAATTGTCCCAGCAGTAACATCTGTAAAGGTTAATTAGGTACTGCTGGACTTTGTTACAACAAAAGTGTATCACAGGTATAATTTTCATGGGCATGTAGTTTACTTTCACTCAGGACAGGGATGTGGGTGAGGCAAGCAGGGTGACTACAGTGCAAAATTTAAGGAGACACTGACTCTCAGCTTCTGGCTGGTTCAGAGCTGCATGTAAACACCCCCATGAGGGAGCGCCTCCTTCACTTAGCGCCCTACCCACCCGGATGGCCTCACCCCATCCTGGCTCTGCTTGCCTTGTTAATCACAGTTCTGAATTTCATTGAAATTCAAACTGGGTTGCTATCTGCCACACACACTGTATACAGAGTACACTGCCATTCTGAGAGCACTTTCGTATATGTATTTCACTGTCTCTTCATGACAATCTCAGAGGAAAATGGGACTAGTATTATAATTCCCATTCTACAGATGGAGACCAGAAAGGTTAAAAGACCTGTCCAAGATCACACTGCTAAGTGACAGCAAACTCAGTTCAGCTGACTCTAATGATTACTATCCCCAATTATTTCCATTATACCACCCACATACAAAACAAAGCAAACAAAACTTATCACTCATACCTATCAGGAAAACAATGAATCTCTGAGGTGAACCTAGCCCAGATATTCATGCCTCCCATCAAATAAGGCCCAGCAGCTCCCATCTGCCCCCTTGGAAACCACGGAGGCAAAGCCCACAGAAGATATAAGCAGCCTCTAGCCAAGATGGCTCCCCATTAGGAGCAGCTCCTCTGAATTCTCTATTAGCAGCAGGTTTTCAGGTTGAGCACCAGGCCTTCACGAGGGCCTCCAGGCAGGTCTGTTGCTGCTGGTTGGCACCAGGTGTGAGCCATGGGAACACTGGGAGCTTGGCGGGTGGGGGGGGCAGGTGTGGGGGAGCATCTGCACAGGAGACATGAGCCTGAGAGAATCTCTCAGCATTGGACATCCCAAAAGGGGTCCATGCAGCTACTGGTGGTCAGCACCTCCGGGTTTCCACCTTGAGGTGAGCGGAAAGGAATAACACGGCATCACTAGCCACCAGCCTGGAGCTCAACCAGCTGGGCTGGCAACCTAGAAATTTGCTTAGGGAGTTAATCTGGAGTTAATCCAGGCAGACCCTGAACTACCCTGTTCATCCAGCTGTGTTTCAGGGCACAGCACGATTCCAACACTGCATGTAATAAAAATGAAGAATACCCTTCCCCCTGCCCTCTGCAGATTCGTTTTTCTCGGGTCCCACTGGTACTTTCTTTTAAAACTAAGTTTAAAAATAAAGAAATCAGCAAAGCACACTCACTTGCCAATTGTGCTTTTTTTCCTTCCTTCACAAACCTAATTCATACCTGGCAGAATTCACCCTGTTTTTGTTTACCTGTTCCTCTAAGAATATGAATCCATTTCCCTCTAGCCTGGGTTTTAAGTACACTGTTTAGTCAAGCCTTTACTTCCCTCTTCTGTTAAAAAGAGGCAAACATACAGCAAACTCAAGTTCTATATTTGTGAAAACGTTAAGAGGAAACTACCCTAGGATGTTTACACAAGCTGTGTAAAGTGGCTTTAAAGAGGCTCTAGTATTCCAGTATTACCCATACTATATTCGAATTAATACTTCCCAGAAAAAGTAAACTTTAAGTAAGATCAAATCAGGATCAACTGCACACCCACCTGAGTAGCTGAACAAAATGAATGGAGCAATTCTTTGGTCATCGGACTAAAAGATTCAAGATTGATTTTTTCCTCCCTTTTATTAAAATATGAAACTCCCTGGTAACCTGAAGTATTATTGGGTCCTGTATCTTGCAAGGATTTATGGGCAATTTATCTAAAAACTGTCTTTCAACAGCTACACGAATGGCTGAAATTGCTTGATCTCATCAGGCAAAGAGTTTTTAAAAACATTAACCTCAGAAACAGAATATATATATATATATATATATATATATGTCTCGTGCTAAGTACCAGAGTTTTCAATCATGAAATTAAATATTCCTTTGCAAACTCAGTATATCCAAAAACAGCCAATGATAACCTCTTGCAATACTCAGCATTCTGTGGAGAATTGAGTTTCTAAAGGGCCTTATACTGTCCTGAACGTAATGGGAGATTCCTTTAAGGGAGTTTTTCCTTCTGAAGAAAAGAGCTCTACACTGTGGACTACTGAGAAGCCCTGCTGGGCCTGTCTTGTTTAGGAGATATCTCCACAGTGGGGTCTTCTGTGTTTACATGGTGCTGCTCCTCTTAGTGAGGGTGACCACTACCAGCATTGTATTAGGCTCTCAATGTATATACACACACTACTAACTGGGCACGGCACCGTTAGTCTCATTTCTCAGCAGAGGAAACAGGGTTAAAAGTCACTTACCTGAGGTGGCGGAGCTCAGGGAGAAGCGGAGCTGGGATGCAGTCCAAGCAGTGAAACCGCGAGGCCCATGCTCTCCAAGGCAAACTCCCCTCAACCCTACCCCACTGCCTCTTTTAAAACCTCCTCCTTACCTGGTAGGCAGGCACACCTGAGACCAGTAGTTCCCTGGGGATAAGAGTCACCTGGGAAGCTTGTTCACTCTACATTCCCAAAGCCCCTACCCTGGAGATTCTGACTCAGGGGTTCCAAACTGGACCCAGAAATTGTCTTTTTAACCAATGATCCAGGTGATTCTTATCATTAGAGGACTGTGGGAATGGTCTTAGATCAGGGGTGGCCGGGGCCAGGGAGTATTTTTGGCTTTGTGGACTATTAAGTCTCTGTCACAACTACTCAACGCAAAAGGAGCCAGAGAAAATTCATGAATGAACTGGCCTGGCTGTGGTCCAATAATTTATTTACAAAAACAGGCGGCTGGCTACAGTTTGCTGACCCTTCTCTTAGACCATTCATCATACCATTAGAAAAGAGACAGTAATGCCTGCTATTTGTCACCTCACTAAGGCTATGTCTCAATCAGGCAATTGACCCAATGAAAATCTTCCCAACACCATGAAACGTCACTCTCATCAAGAGGATAAAGTCAAGGTTGTGTCTTCCCTCCCTCTTTAGGGAGCAGCATTTTTAATGTCAGATGCAGGCTTGTGACATCCTCGGTCACATAGGGGAGGACGTAAGTCAGGCACCAGCAGAGAAGCAAAGCTTTCACTTTGGCATTGGTGAGTGCAGTAGGTGGAATTCTAACACTGCCTCTAGGATGGACATCCCCTGCTGAATACACACCTTCCTCCAATGATCCAATCACACTAATTTAAGTGCTACTTTGCAGGGATTTTGCAGATGCAATTAAGGTCCCAAATCAGTTGACCTTAAGATAGGGGAATCACCCTGATGGACCTGATCAAATCAAGGGAGACCTTTAAACCTGAGTCTGGAATTCAGCGGTAGAGAAGTTAGAATTAAAGTGAAAGGAGGATTCAACATGGAAGAAGAGTCTCCGTTCCTGGAGTTAGAGATGGAGGGGGCATGTGGCAAGGACGGGGGGTGACCTCTAGGAGCTGAGAGCACCCCTGCTGACTGCCAGCAAGGACAGGGGTGCTCAGTCCTACAACCATAAGGAACTGAGTTCTTCCAACCAGTGTGAGCTTGGAAGCAGACACTGAGCCCCAGATTAGAACTGGAGCCCTGGCTAAGGCCTTGACATCAGCCGAAGAGACTCCCAGCTCAGCACAGAATTCAGCCATGCCATGACTGGACTTCTGGCCTATGGAAACTGTAAGATAATAAAGTTATATACGGCAAACTGCTAAGTTTGTACTTATTTGTTACAAGCCAATAGAAAACTATTACAGAGAGGTGCAGGGCTTTGATGTCGGAATTACTGCTGGGGATTTTTAACTCCAATAACTTCTGGGTTTAAATATAGATGGATGTGTCCCTTTAGATCCATATTCATTCATTCTGTCTGAATTCTCATGCGGCTCAGGCCAGTGTGCACAGCCCACCTTTCAGGAATGTGATTATCAAGATACCAACTGCAGTAATGTTTACCCAAGACCAACTTGCAGGCTTATTTCAACATACCTGTCATATGCAAAGCATCAAACCAGATATTGGGGGCAGACGTGTGATAGGGGATGAAAAGATAGACAAGGAGTTTACATCTTGGAGGAGAGACAGACGTTTGGAAAATTAACTTCAGGCAGGTATTATAATTGAAGTGTAAGAAAACCATATGGGAGCTCAGAAAGCAAGAATAGATGGAATTTACATGAGAGGATGCAGTCTAAGCCATAGAGTAGAAGCACACTGTATTTTAATGTACAAGACACACTGTATTTTAAAGGACAAGAATGAGGTGGTAACTATAAGATGCTGGTGGAGGTTGTGGAGGGTTTTCTTTATGCAGTGGATCTTCGAGGGCCCCCCAAACTCTTCCTGCATCCTGGGAATTAGTAGCTCGGACCACCATATCATTTTTCCAGGTACCTATTGTTATATTCTTTTCTTTACTCCCTCATGAGGATAACTGATGCTCAGCTGAATTCAGAGGAGCATTTGATTTGCCTGCCATCCTCTGGGAATACTCCTGCTAAATGCATGAAAAGTCACTCAACATTAAAGATCATTCAGCCACGGATGTGAGCGCTACTGTCACCTTATAAAGCTTACAATAGCCAGTGTCCTCTTAAAATTTTCCCCAGTGCAAGCTACAGAGGTGGGGAGGGCTGGAGGGAGCACAGATTAATAGAGTGGAATTTCCTTTGGCACCAGCTCCAAGCAGTCTTTTAACAGAGATGTTTAATTGATCTTTATTGAGCAGAACCCTCCCTTCTGCTTATAAAAGAAACAATCACTTTTCCTTCGGCTTCTATCTGGAGAAGTTAATAGCCCCAGTTTTCTCTTACAGCAGAGATACTTAATGACTGGGAGACTATCATAGAGTTTTTTTGTCCAAAATACAAACCCGGTTCTAATCAACCTGCACAGTGAGATTGCCTTGCTTGTATCTGTTGATACTTGGAGGAGCTTTTCCCAACTGAGGAGCGCATTGTTCTTTCCACTCAGGCTCTGCTGTCCAATTAACAAATTGAATAGCGAAGTAATCTCTAGGCCTTTGCCAAAGACCGCTGAGTATGCCCTAATGTGTATCAATTTGATCCTCACATGCAGTAGCTCCTAGATGAGGCCCAAGAACAGAGCCATAATCATTTGTGTACACGGTACAGGAATATTTTGCAGGTGTGAAGACGATCTTCGCAATACTTCCAGGATACAGGGACACTTCCAGGATTCAGTACAAATAGAGCCGTTACTGCTTGGCAGCTATGAAGAGTGATGGAAAAATAAAAAAAGTAATGCTTATCGAGTTCCTTTAGCTCATTTATAAAGGGATTTATCGATATTAGCATTATTTTTTGAAATAACTTCCAAACACAACAAGCAGGTATTAATATTTCGGTTTTAGAGCTAGGAAATTTTGTATTAAATGTTCTGACTGCTGTGCTCCTTGAGGACTAGATTTACCAGTAAACTAGAGGCTAGGACTTCCTGCTACAGTAAACTATTACTATTTGGGAACTTGTTCTAGAGTACAAAATTCCTGGGTCTTTTTCTTTGTCCTCTCCTCCTTCTGGCTACTGGCTTTCCCAACCTGCCACCTGCCACACCCTCCCCAGCCCTCCAAGTTGCCATCCTGGCATGGCAGGCACCGTGACCATGATTTCTGAACCACATTTTGGAACCTGTAGTATGAAAAATACCAGTGTTCTTAGGTGGACAAGAGGACAGAATTTTTGAAACCACAATTGTCCAGAAAATCGGAGATATGTGATCACTCTCATAGTGTCGCTCTATCATATTCTCCAGTGACGAGCAAAGGAAGGTGTGGAAGGGAAGCACCTACCATTTACTGACACAGTTAATAGGAATATAATCAAGGCAGGTGTAAGGCCCGGGCCTGAGGTCTTCCTGGGAATGTGAGAGGGAAGGAGGAGGGAGGCTTTATACCTGAGGTATTGGATTCCTTTTTTCCCCCCATTTTACTGAGATATAGTTGTCATATAATATTATATTAATTTCAGGTGTACAACATAGTAATTTGATATGTGTATAAATTGCAAAATAACTACCACAATAAGTTTAGTTAACATTTACCGCCTCACATAGTAACAATCCTTTTCTTGTGATGAGAACTTTTAAGATCTATACACTTAGCAACTTTCAAATTAAAAAACAGTGTTGTTCAGTGCTTTGTGTCCACATAGAGGGGTGGGATAGGGAGGGTTGGAGGGAGATGCAAGAGGGAGGAGATATGGGGATATATGTATATGTATAGCTGATTCACTTAGTTATACAGCAGAAACTAACACACCACTGTAAAGCAATTATACTCCAATAAAGATGTTTTTTTAAAAAAAGAAAACAGTATTTTTAACTATAGTCATCATGAGGTACATTACATCCCCAGGAGTTGTTTCTCTTATAACTGCAAGTTTGTACCTTTTGACCACCTTTCCCATCCCCCCTACTCCCGCCTCTGGCAACCACTAAGCTGTTCTCTGTTTCTATGAGCTCAATTTTCTTCGATTCGTATACGTGAGATCATACGGTATTTGTCTTTCTCTAATTTCACTTAGAGTAATGGGCTCAAGGTCTGTCCTGGCTTTTTTTTGCATCTGGTGTCACAGCTAAACATGGTTAGAACCATGTTGGTGTTGTTACCAGGTCCTTGTCAAGTGTCATGGGCTGAGTTGTGTCCTCCCCAAAATTCATAGGATGAAGCCCTAAACCCCAGTACCTCAGCATGTGACTGTATTGGGAGATCAGGCCTTTAAAGAGTAAGTTAAAATGAGGCCATTAGGGTGGATCCCAGTCCAATCTGACTGGTGTCCTTATAAGGATTGGAGATTAGACACACAGAGAGACACCAAGCCTGCCCAGAGGGTAAAAGCCATGTGAGGACACAGGGAGAAGGCAGCCCTCTGCAAGCCAAGGAGAGAGGCCTGGAACAGGCTCTTCCCTCATGAGCCTCAGAGGAAACCAACCCTGCTGACAACTTGACCTTGGACTTCCAGCCTCCAGAACTGTGAGAAACAAATTTCTGTTGTTTAAGCTACCCAGACTGCGGTGTTTTGTTATGACAGCCATAGCAAACTCATACAGATACCAAAAGTTAACATGGAATGAGGCCTGGAACACCTACCACTTACATGTTGTTTGCTACATGCCAAATACTAACTCGATCCTTACCATACTCCTATGAAGTGGGCACTATTATTCTCACCCCCATCTTACAGACAAGAAAACTGAGGCACAGGGACGCTCAGTGAATTGACTAAGGCCATACATCTGACATGTGGAAAAGCTGGAATTTGAACCCAGTCACCAGTCTTGGAGTTCCCTGTTTTGTCTCAATTTTCTACCTGTTATCCCCCAACTGATCATCCAAAAACCTTCCAAAACTGGTTCAGGAGGCAGCATGGAAAGCAAACCTGAGGATACTGTGCCCCACTCTTGAGAGGCAAGGACTCACAACCTGGGAAGCTTAGGAGAGACAAGCAAAGCTGGTTCATCTCAGAGGCCCATGGATGGAAGGAAGAGACACCTGGGCCTGGTGAACCGAGGACCTGGAGGCAGGAAGGCTTTTCCAATGTTGGCTGTCACCCTGATCCACAGCTCTGCCATCAGGTAGCCTTGGGTTCCTCCAGGCACACTGGCCCTATGAGTACATGGTGTACTACAGGCTGCTGGAGCATATTGGCTGTAGAGTCAGAAATGGTTCACTCCCTCTCCAGCAGTCATTTCTCCAGAACAAGCAGGGAAAGGACACCAGAGACAGGGAGGTTCACCTTCATCCTCTAGACCCGGGTTTCTCAGCCCCGGCTCTAGTGACATTTTGAGCTAGGTAATTCTCTGTTATGTGTGACTGCCATGTGCACTGTAGGATGTTTAGCAGCATCCCTGTCCTTACCAACTAGATGCCAGTAACACATCAGCTACTTGTGACAACCAAAAGTGTCTCCAGGTATTGCCAAATATCCCCTAGGGGACAAAATCACCCCCATTGAGAAACACTTCTCTAAGAGAAACAGAAAAAGGTACTTCCTCAAGACAATATTTCCATCTGTCAGAAAGTTGTCTTAATAATATATGCAAACGCTCTACACTTATGGTGTTGTACAGTGCACAACCTGCCCAACTGCCCATGGTCATCCACCTCCTCCCTCCCTCTCCTCAAGCTTCACAGGAAAATGAGGCTAATCTGCCCTACACTTTATCGCTCCTTTCTACTTTCCCATATTTCTGAGATACTATAAGGAACCGGAGGGCTTCCTGACCTAAACTTGGGGTTCAGTTCGGGATTGACCTTTCTCTACCCTGAGGTAAGGATTAAGAAAATAAAACCTGTGCTGATCCTTCTGATTTTCTAGTTCAGCCATTAATGTGACAGGGATGAGATGCTGATAAAGTGGCCAATTTATTCAATCCCTTTAATTGAGAGAAAAAGTTTAAACTTTTATTGGTTTAGCTTGCCCCAAAAGCAACTATCAAATGTTGGCAGGACACAATGAAGGCTTACCTTTGTTGACATAGCTAAGTCTCTCTCTCTCAGAACTAGCCCATTTAGCTCCAGGTTCCTTAGCGCACTCGATGCACTTACACAGCATTTAAGAGATTTAAACAACTGCAAGGTCACATCTTTATTTCTTATCGCAGGAACACGACTTCTGGAAACTTTATTTCTGTCACAACCTAAACCAAAATTATTCTAAAAAGAGTGATTTAAACCATACATTTTATCATCATTAAAAAGCATCTAAATAAAAAAAAAGAATATGTTCTGTGCTAAGGGTAAGAAATGACTCCTGCCCTTAAAGCCTTCATTAAGGAGGAAGATGTATAAACTCAAAATTTCAATCACATGAGATAAAGAACCAAAACCTTTATGCACAGAGGTTACTATGGAGGCAAAAAGTTATATCTAAGTGACGGCTTCATGATAACCCTGAAGTAGAATCTAGAAATATGAGAGTATGCACAGTTGGAGTAGGAGGTGCATTAACTGCACACGGAGCACCTGAGCAAAGATACTAAAGCCTGACACCTGCTGGGCACTGTAAAAACTGCAGGTGGGGATTACTAAAGGCCAGGGGTCCAAGTGTGAAAAGAGACAGAAATGAAAATAGAGGAGTTGGCCAAAGCAAGCCTGGGAGAGAGCATGGCTTGTATCCCACAGGTGATGAGGCCTGGGACTACCACTGGCTGAGTAAGGGTGCCTCTGCTGATTAGAAAAAGGTGTCCCGCTGCTGAAGGACCAATTAGATAAAGGGAGTGATCACAAGAAGCTCCCCTTCCTCAGGGCCAAAGAGCCCCATGAGGCTTGGCCCAGCACAGTGCAGACTACACGCCTCCGTGTAGAGCACAGGCTGGGTGGCCAGTATGCACTAACTCTGTGTGGGCAAGCCATTAGCAGCATTATTTTAGGCATAGCTTTTTATGTTAGAAGATCACTCAACACGAGTAGGCAGATGAACTTGGAGGAACTGAGCCCAGGAGCCGCGAAACCACCCAGGAGTTTCTGCCATAGTCTGGGCAAAATGTAATATGGATGAAGAAGCAAATTTAGGAGGAGGCCAAAATCTACAAGCTAGCCCCACTGGATGCAAGACATAAAGGAAGTTCAGTGAAGGAACTCTGAAGAGAAAGGGCTCAACAATAAATTTTTGTTACATTCAATGTAAAATATGTGGCAAAATTAAGTACAGTGACCTTTAAGGTCCCTTCCAGCTCTAATTTCTTTTGATTTCTAACTTATTACTCTGCTTAAGTAAAGTCCCTTCAGAGGTACAGAACAGTTCCTACAACTGAATAGGATGCAAAGAATAATCTGACTTCTCTTCACCAGGGGATGAGTTGAACTGTCCTTGCAGAGGAGATAACAGATTGTGTGAACCCCTGATCCTAGAAAAGGGCCAGGCACATGATAAGTTTTCAGCTTTTTGAAAACAAATGAACAATCATTTCCTCTCCTAGATCTTCACACCCTTCCTCTGCTGGCTACTTTCTCACAGCTTATAAACATCCTCAAATATACCCACTTAAAAAACTGTTAGACCTATGATTCTTTGTATTGCCTCGTGGGTAACCTAAGTCTCTCCCATACCTTCAAACATTTGCCCTCCCAAAAAGCCCAGATCTCTACCTTGGGCCCTGACCTGTCTATCAGGCCCATCTAAAGCACTGAAGATCAAGTAAGATCCTCTCCCCACCCCCAATCCCTTCCTACTGTGCTCTGTATCTCACAAAATGATGAAGCTGTAAACTGTCACCCAGGCTTGCTGCCCTCCCTTTTCTAACTGCTCACCAGGCCCCACCCATTCTGTCTCTGATCTCCAAAATCCAGTGCAACCGTTTATAACTTAAGTGGGACCCCTAGATTACAATTCACCCTGCACCCAGTCAACTGCCTTCCACATGGAGGTCCGAGAGAGCCTCTAAACCAGAAGTCCATCTCATTGTTCTTTAGTGTTTCCCACAGCCTTCAGGATAAACATCCAAACTTCTGACACGACAAACAAGGCCCCTTTCTGTGTGGCCCCACTACATAACCAGTATCAGCTCTCATTTTTTTCCCAAACCCTGAGTTCCAATCCTGTACCTTAGTTTTCCCATATTTTCTTACATTTCTCAAACTTGGACATACACAGCTCCCTCTGGTCAACCCAGGAGCATCTACATATCCTTAGAAAGGATGGCACCTCCTCCAAGGAGCCTACCCTGAACTTTCCCTTTTAAGATTCTGTGCTATGCAAAGGTGAAGGGAGGGAGGGATTAATTAGGAGTTTGGGATTAACATATACATACGACTATATATAAAATAGATAATCAACAAGGACCTACTGCATAGCACAGTGAACTCTACTGCATATCCTGCAACAACCTGTATGGGAAAAGAAACTGAAAAAGAATGGATATATGTATAACTAAATAACTTTGCTGTACACCTGAAACTAACACAAAATTGTAAATCAACTCTACTCCAGATACAAAGGACATGTCACAGAACCATGCTGAGCCATCCAACCCCATGAGATAGTTATATTTCCCCATTAGAAATGACCATATATTAAATCCTCAGTGATTGCTCAAGAAAAGCTGAAATCTTGAGTGTTACATCTATTAATGCCAAGGTTGGATTTTTTCCCATGGGAAAATTGGATGCTAAAATCCACATGGATATTCAGCTCAAGATGGCAGACTAAGAAATATATTTACTTCCTGTTCCTCCTGAAACCATATTTAAATAAAACTGTAGAAATACCAAAATTAATCAACCAATAAAAGCCAAGATATTTTGGAAGTCATCAACCACAGAGAGATTTCAACACATTTCGAGAAGGCAAACAATGAAATGGAGGAGCCATGAATAAAATAATGAAGAAAAAAAGGCTGAGCCTAAGTAAGGTCTGCACAAAGTCACTCAGCTTTTGCTGAGCTCTGGTTATAGTCAAGGGCAGAGGAAAGAAGAGGGGCTGAAAACAAGGAGACAAACGTCATTTTAGGAAAAACACTTCATTTAATGAGCTCCAGGGAACACTCAGCCTGCTGCCATACTAACTCATGAATTACAATGGATTGTTGGTAAGCAAGACAAGAAAACAGGGAAGAAACAAAAGAAACAAAAATCAAGACACTGTTTCTAACTGGACTCTTTTCAAATGAGATCGAGGAATTATGGTTCAATGCCACAGCTGTAAATAATTTCTGCTCTTGGAGAGGTTACAAAGGGCTTATAATATTTCCCTTTTTTTCAGACAGAATTTAGGTCTGAGCAAAAGCTTTTGTGTCCTCCAACCCCCAAATTTATTGGGGATGGAAGCCCAGATTTGCTGGGACATACCATAAAAAGAATCTCATGAGCAGAGGGTCAAACTGATTTTGGAATATATGAATTATGCCCAGTGTGAGTTTCAATAGGTTTATATATATATATATATATACATTTTTACCGATCTATATGATTTTGGGTTCTGAAACTTCTACATGTCACATGCGTGATACATAACAGACAATGTCAGCCCCAGGAGGGAGAAATGAAGCAATGAAGCAAGCCAAAGAAGCAAGTTTTAAAAAAGGTGAAGTGACGTGGAGACCAGGATTGTTCAATTCTTTCCTGTCATGCTGAAGCTTCCAGCTCCTGAATAACAACACATGCTTCCCTAGTCCTAGACAGCCAAGAGTACGTCTCCTCTCTTGGGCATAAGATTATCTGCTGGTGTGAAAACTGGCCCCTATACACAGAGGGCAACGAGAGACTGCAGAAAGAGGCAGCCTGCTCCAGACTAGTCAGTGGCAGTTTTAACAAGGAAGGGAACCTGCTTACAAGTCTTGCCTTTGTCAGCTGAAAGATGAATAGATCTCAGCACTCCCCCACACCGGGATATTGAGTTTACACAGAGACCTTAACAGGGTTCACTCACGTATACTGTCCACATGGTCTCAAGAACACATTACTCTCTCAAGGCTGAGTTCTTGGAAATGGTTCCCACTGTGGGAATGGCAGGCAGAATGTATATTCCAAGGTCAGGGGAGGGGTTGAGGAGTCTCTGATTGCCCGGGTCCATCTCTCGGGTCAACTGGCGGTTATGCCCTCTCAATGGTTTCCTCTGACATTTCAGCAAGGAAGGATGCCAAAAAAGAGAGCCTAGGGCAGAAACCACTCAACTTGATATCACGAATGCCAGGGCAACCCAAGCAAGTGGATATACAAGCCTACATAATGCTTGGAAGTAGGAAGCTTTGGGGGACTACACCTGGGCTGGTACTTACCCCCCTCCCCAAAGGGACAAGGAGAACAGAAACCTGGATGGAGTCAAGAGAGAGAACAAAGAAAGGCAAGGCTGGGTATGGAGCAACGTGTGGATCCAGGAACATGTGTCTCAGAACTGCCGGGGCTCTGCAGACCAGCTGCATCCCCATTCTCCTTGACCCTCGTTGGTATAATGAACTCAGGGCGGGCGCATCCCGGCTGCCAAGTCACTTCCACCTGTCCATGGAGTTGACAGTTACTAGCTCACGGTGAACCAACCTCTCTGGACCTAAAAGCTACTGCAGGAGGCGGTAGTGAGGAACAATCTGACGACACCGACCAAATGTGAAGGAGGAAGAAATGCTCAGCAGACCGACTGGGTAGATTGATGGTGTGAGGTTAAGTCCGCAGAACTAAAGGGGCCAGATGTAGAAAGGGGAAGGGGAACCATGAGGATATAGTCAAGCCCTATCTTATGGATATTTCATCCATATGTTGTACACAAATTCCATTAAATTTGCTCTGAGTGAAAAAGAGAGAACAAAATTATCCTTTAAACCATGTCAGTGACTTTATTTACCATCTCATTTGATGAGCTCACAGCCCAGGGTCAGAGGGAAATGGGAGCTGTGAGTCTGCCATCTCTCAGGAAGTCTCAGGCCTCAGAGGCCCCTCAGAGCCAAACTACCTCACCTTTTGCACTTTTCAAGCAACGTTATTCCTAAGTGCAAGTCACCCTCTTCATTGGGTTCTGCAAGAAACAGCAATCTCTCCCAATGAGAGAGGAAAAATGGGCTACTTTGGCTTTTTGAGGAACAATATGTAGTTTTCCAAAATGGTACCTGCCTGGGGGATTTTTCAAGAAAATTAACCATCAGTAGTGACTTGTTTGTCTTCACATAACGTGTGACCAAGATGTGCTGAGAAATAAGAAGAGGACGAAAGAATCCAGGGAAGCTGATCCAAGGAGGGAAGGGGCAACTTCCACAGCCTACGTGGAAAGCCAGAGGAAGGGAATATCCAGCTGGTGGGAGCTGAAGACAGGGGCCAGTCCTCCTTGAGCTCGGGATGCCACCCTCTCTTCCTACATCTTCACGCTCTCCTTCTCTGTTGACCCCTTCCAGCCAGATTAAAGAGCCACAAGGAAATGCCCTCCTTCATTCTATTCTCCTGTCCTTCTATCCACCCCTCCCTGCTTTCCCTATGCCATCAATTTATTGACTTGCCCCCCCATTGCTCCCCTCCCATCTACACTGTGATCTGGTTTCTGCCGCACTACTCTCATGAAACTGATCTCCTTCAAGCCCACAATGATTTCTCCGTTGACAAGTCCAGGGGACTACTTCTCAATCCTTATCTATGTGATCGCCAAGCCGAGTTAGATCTTAAACAACGTCTCTGTCTTGAAAATCTCTTCCCTTGGCTTCTGCACCAACTTTCCTTTACTTTTCGTAAGACTGACCACAACCAGCACTGCAGATTCCATCGAATTAATGAATGCTGTTGCCTACATGTGTGAATGAGCTGTGAGTAAAGTACTGAAGTAGAGGACACCTAAGGTGAAACGTCTTCATGAATGTCCACGTGGCTGAGCAGCAAGTTAACCTTTCATATGTGTGCTAAAGAAGAGCAGTTGGGTTTTATTTTTCCCTGGACGGTGTTGAATGACTATCGTCTACAATTTCAGGCTAATTTTTGCTGAGGATTAATGCACTGGGAGAGCTGAGAGAGAACTGAACAGAAGAGCTGTCTTTTTCTTGACCAGTTCACCTTAGTTTCCCAAACTCTAAGTCTTTCCCGAATTCTTTCTCCTTTTTATTGTAGTAAAATGAACATAACACAAAATTCACCATTTGGATCATTTTACAATTCACTGTACCATTCAGTGGAATTTACTACTGTCACAATGTTGTGCAACTATCACCACTGCCGAGCTGCAAAACATCTTCATCAACCAAGAGGAAACCTACACCCATTTTAAGGAGTCATTCCCTATTTCCCTCTCTTCCAAACCCCTGGCAACCACTGATGTAGAATCTTTTCTGTGTGTATGGATTTGCCACTGCTGGACATTTCATATAAATGGAACCATACAATATGTAGCCTTTCGTGCCTGACTTCTTTCACTTAGTTGCATCCATCATGTAGCATGTATCAGAAATCCACTTACTGTTACGGCTGAATCCTTCATACCCTTTGAATACAAAATTAAAAATACGTTGAGAGTGAAGCTCTGTTTTAATGGCACACCTATTAGGCCAATTCATTGAAAGAAGCTGAAGATGGAGATATTGTTGTGAAATGATAATCGTTGAGAAGCCTCAGCCAATTGGATAACGAAAAGTTTGGGAAATGTTGCAAAAAATTATCTGCTTTATATTAAAAGCCTATTAAACAAGGATGCAGGAGATTGTCTTTTTCTTGCAGGTAACTTAAATGAGGCAGAAAGAAATAACTGCCCTTTAAAACACATTTTGAAAGGATTCTCTTTATTCTTAATAGACGAATGGGAGTACAGGAAGTTCACATCCAATATGGACTCCCTGTCCAAACACTGTTTATCGTTCTAGCCACCACTATCGAATTATATTTCTTGAGAGTAAGGCAGCTCAATTCCTGCATATTACTTTCTAAAATTCATCTATCAAATTCATTAATACAGTATAAACAAGAGATGTTCATGTTTAAGTGCAGTTCAAATATCAGGTATAAAGAACCCCCAGTAAGAAAAAGAATCCTATATTGCTTGCCAGAATGTGGTCAGCTCAGGGGTGCTCTGCTAGCTGAAAGACACATTCATTATTAAGAGGATAGAGGCTGTTTAAGAGGGATGAGAGCCAAAAAGTTTTAACTACATATATGTGTTAAGAACAGTGCTAGGTCATCTCATATTCTATATCAGTCAAGGCTCACCATTTTACATACGTGAAAAGCAAATTTAAAAGTGTATTAGTAGGGCTTCCCTGTTGGCGCGGTGGTTAAGGATCCACCTGCCAGTGCACGGGACACACGTTTGAGCCCTGGTCCGGGAAGATCCCACATGCCGCGGAGCAACTAAGACCATGCGCCACAACTACTGAGCCTGCGTGCTAGAGCCCGTGAACCACAACTACTGAAGCCCACGCACCTAGACCCCGTGCTCAGCAACAACGAGAAGCCACCACAATGAGAAGCCCGCATACTGCAACAAAGAGTAACCCCCGCTCACAGCAACTAGAGAAAGCCTGTGCACAGCAACGAAGAGCCTAGGCAGCCAAAGATAAATAATTAAATACGTCTATTTAAAAAAAAAAGTGTTTTAGTAACTTACTAAAAGGCACGCAATCAGTAAACGTGAGCAGGAATTCAATCCCAAATCTGTCACACTGAAGTTTAAGCTAATACTTGAGATTAATAAAAACAGCACTAAATTAAAAGTTCAGAGATATTTTTTATTTCATACTTTCACTAATGCTCTTTGGAGATAAATCATGTCATTTATATGGGCCTTAGTTTTCACAACTATAATAGTTGGAAGCTTGACTAGATGATCTGTATGTCGTCTTCCAATTCTAAAATGTTCCACTAATTTGGATTGCTACAATAATTGCCCTTGCAATACATGCATGCTCCCACCAAGTAGCAAGTAGAGACTACTAGTTTCTTTTTTATCCCTAGTGGGGGTGCATTTTGACAGCAGACTTATCCGTCAATGGTACAACCTGTTAGTATAACTATAAGATAACAAAATAATCTGGTATTCTTTCCTGTAAAAGAGAAGCTTTACATTGTGTCTGTGAATCGTACCAGAATCACCTGTAGGTTTTTAAATAAGGAGGAAATCCTGAACCCATTGAATGAGAATCTTCAGAGACAGGACTTGGGCATCTGGAATTTTGGGCTCCCATGATTTGTATATTTTATTTCATTTTATTTTTGCCTATGTACAATATTTGTCACATCGTTTTGAATCTTTAAAAGTTTCTTTTTGTTTTAAATTTTAGAATATTCCATAATCTTCACCTACTTTTCATAAGGTGTTATCTGTTATGTTTATTCGATCTTGTGCTTCTCCTGGTTAAGACTTCTTTCTTTCCCTTTTTTTTTTTCGGGGCCCTGCCTCATGTCTTGCAGGATCTTAGTTCCCTGACCTGGGATTGGACCCCAGGGCCCCAGCAGTGAAAGCGCCATGTTCTAAACACTGGACCACCAGGGAAGTCCCAAGATTTCAGTTTTAAATGACTTTTCTCCCACTCTAATTCATTCCTGGGATCAGTTTCACGTTTGGACATTAAAGCAACCTTGCATTGCCAGAATAAAGCTACTTTGATTCTGATATATGATTGTTTTACATACCATGGATATAGTTTGTGCTTCTCTTTACACATTTTGCATGCATGTGCAAAGGAGAAACTGGCCTGTGAGTCTATTCTTGTAATATTCTTTATAGATATTTTTTGTTGTTTTTTGAAGATTCTATACTTTATTTTTTATTTATTTATTTTTGGCTGCCTGAGTTAGGAATTATGTTAAGACCTGAGTTAGGAGTAATGTGAGGGCCTTTCTTAGTGACAGTATCTATGCCTTAGTTAGTAGTAGTGGCAGGGCCTTAGTTAGTGACAGTGTCATTGCCTGAGTTAGGGCTAGTGTTATGGCCTGAGCTGGGAGTAGTGTGCGGGCCTTAGGGACAGTGTCTGTGCCTCAGTTAAGATTATGTCAATGCCTTAGTTTGGTAGATTGTCAGTGCCTTAGTTAGGAGTAATATCAGGGCCTTTGTTAGGCAGAAAGTCAGTTCCTGAGTTAGTAGTAGTGTTGTGGCTTGAGTTAGGAATAGTGTGAATGCCTTAGTTAGGGACAGTGTCAGTGCCTCACTTAAGAGTATTGTCAAGGCCTTAGTTAGGCAGAGTGTGAGTGCCAGTGTTAGGATTATTGTCATGGCTTTATTTAGGGACAGTGTCGGTACCTGAGTTAGGAGGTGTGTCACGGGCTGAGTTAGGAGTAGTGTAAGGGTCTTAGTTAGGGATAGTGTCAGTCCCTGAGTTAGGAGTAATGCCATGTCCTTACTTAGGGACAGTGTCAGTGCCTGAGTTAGTTGTAGCATCAGTGCCTTCATTAGGTATTGTATCAGCGCCTGATTTAAGATTATAAACAGGGCCAAATAACAGACTGTGTCACTGCCTATGTTGGGAGTAGTATAAGGTCCTTAGTTAAGGACAGTGTCAGTCCCTGTGTTGGGGTTAGTTTCAGGCCCTTACTTATGGACAGTGTCAATTCTTGAGTTAGGAGAAGTGTCACAGCTTTAGTTAGGGACAATGTCAGTGACTGAGTTATGAGTATTTTTAGGCCCTTAGTTAGGAACAGTGTCATGCCTGAGATAGGAGTAGTGTCACGGCTTTAGTTAAGGAGAGTGTCAGTGCCTGAGTTTGGAGTAGTGTCAGGGCCTCAATAAGGGATGTTGTCACAGCTTGAGTTAGTAGGACTGTTAGGGTTTTAGTTATGGACATAGTCAGTGCCTAGATTAAGAGTATTTTCAAGGCCTTTGTTAGGGAGAGTGTCAGAGCCTGAGTTAGGAGTAGTGTCACAGACTTAGTAGTAGTGTCAGGGCCTGATTTAGGGATAGTGACAGTCCCTGAGTTAGTAGTAGTGCCATGGCCTTAGATAGGGACACTGTCAGTGCCTGAGTTAGGAATAGTGTTAAGACCTAACGTAGGAGTAGTGTGAGGGACTTTCTTAGCGACAGTGTCTGTCCCTTAGTTAGAAGTAGTGTCAGGGCCTTAATTAGTGACAGTGTCAGTGCCTGAGTCAGGAATAGTGTTATGGCCTGAGTTCGGAGTATTATGAGGGCCTTAGGGACAGTGTCAGTGCCTCAGTTAGGAATAGTGTGAAGGCCTTAGTTAGGGACAGTGTCAGGGCCTGAGTTAGGAGTAGCATCAGTACCTTCGTTAGGTATTGTATCAGCGCCTGATTTAGGAGTAGAAACAGGGCCTAAGTTATGCACCGTCTCACTGCCTATGTTGGGAGTAGTATCAGTTCCTTAGTTAAGGACAGTGTCAGTCCCTGTGTTGGGGGTAGTTTCAGGCCCTTGCTTAGGGACAGTGTCAATTCTTGAGTTAGGAGTAGTGTCACGGCTTTAGTTAGGGACAATGTCAGTGCCTGAATTGGGAGTAGTGTCACGGAGTTAGTTAGGGACAGTGTCAGTGGTGAGTTAGGAATAGTGTTCGGGCCTTAGTTAGGTAGAGTGTCAGTTCCTGAGTTAGGAGTAGTGTCATGGCCTTTGTTAGGGACACTGTCATTGCCTGAGTTAGGAGTAGTGTCACGCCCTGAGATAGGAGTAGCGTAAGGGCCTTAGTTAGGGACAGTGTCAGTGCTTCATTTAAGAGTATGTCAAGACCTTAGTTAGGTAGGGTGTCAGTTCCTGAGTTAGGAGTAGTTTCGTAGCCTTAGTAAGGGAGAGTGGCCTTGCCTGAGTTAGAAGTAGTGTCACGGGCTGAGATAGGAGTAGTGTAAGGGCCTTAGTTAGGGACAGTGCCAGTGCCTGAGTGTGTAGTAGTGTCAGGGCCTCAATAAGGAACGTTGTCACTGCCTCAGTTAGTAGTAGTGTTAGGGCTTCAGTTACTGACATAGTCAGTGCCTAGGTTAAGAGTATTGTCAAGGCTTTTGTTAGGGAGAGTGTCAGAGCCTGAGTTAGGAGTAGTGTCAGGGCCTTTTTAGGGATAGTGTCAGTCCCTAAGTTAGGAGTAGTGTCATGGCCTTAGTTAGGGGCAGTATCAGTGCCTCAGTTAGAAATAGTGTTAAGACCTGACATAGGAGTAGTGTGAGGGCCTTTCTTAGTGACAGTGTCTGTGCCTTAGTTCGTAGTAGTATCAGAGCCTTAGTTAGTGACAGTGTCAGTGCCTGAGTTAGGAATAGTGTTATGTCCTGAGTTAGGAGTATTACAAGGGCCTTAGGGACAGTGTCAGTGCCTCAGTTAAGATTTTGTTAAGGCCTTAGTTACGTAGAGTGTCAGAGCCTGAGTTAGGAGTAGTGTCAGGGCCTTTTTAGGGATAGTGTCAGTCCCTAAGTTAGGAGTAGTGTCATGGCCTTAGTTAGGGGCAGTATCAGTGCCTCAGTTAGAAATAGTGTTATGTCCTGAGTTAGGAGTATTACAAGGGCCTTAGGGACAGTGTCAGTGCCTCAGTTAAGATTTTGTTAAGGCCTTAGTTACGTAGAGTGTCAGTGCCTGAGTTAGGAGTAATATCAGGGCCTTTGTTAGGGAGAAAGACAGTTCCTGATTTAGGAATAGAGTTATGGCTTGAGTTAGGAATAGTGTGAAGGCCTTAGTTAGGGACAGTGTCAGTGCGTCAGTTAAGAGTATTGTCAAGGCCTTAGTCAGGCAGAGTGTGAGTGCCAGAGTTAGGATGAGTGTCACGGCCTTAGTTAGGGACAGTGTCAGGGCCTGATTTAGGAGTAGCATCGGTACCTTCATTAGGTATTGTATCAGTTCCTGATTTAGGAGTAGAAACAGGGCCTATGTTATGCACAATGTCACTGCCTATGTTGGGAGTAGTATCAGGTCCTTAGTTAAGGATAGTGTCACTCCTTGTGTTGGGGTAGTTTCAGGCCCTTGCTTAGGGACAGTGTCAATTCTTGAGTTAGGAGTAGTGTCACGCCTTTAGTTAGGGACAATGTCAGTGCCTGAGTTGGGAGTAGTTTCAGGCCCTTAGTTAGGGACAGTGTCAATGCCTGAGATGGGAGTAGTGTCACAGCTTTAGTTAAGGACAGTGTCAGTGCCTGAGTTGGGAGTAGTGTCACAGACTTAGTTAGGGATAGTGTCAGTGCTGAGTTAGGAATAGTGACCGGGCCTTAGGGAGAGGGTCAGTGCCTGGTTGAGGAGTAATATCAGCTCCTTAGGTAGAGTGTCAGTTCCTGAGTTAGTAGTTGTGTCATGGCTTTAGTTAGGGACACTCCCATTGCCTGAGTCAGGAGTTTTGTCATGGGCTGAGTTAGGTGTAGTGTCAGGGCCTTAGTTATGGACAGTGTCAGTGCCTCAGTTAAGAGTATGTCAAGGCCTTAGTTAGGTAGAATGTCAGTTCCTGAGTTAGGAGTAGTGTTATGGCCTGAGTTAGGAGTATTGTGTGGGCCTTAGGGACAGTGTCAGTGCCTCAGTTAAGAGTATGTCAAGGCCTTAGTTAGGTAGAGTGTCAGTTCCGGAGTTAGGAGTAGTATCATGACCTTTGTTAGGGAGAAATTCATTTCCTGAGTTAGGAGTAGTGTTATGGCTTGAGTTAGGAGTAGTGTCATGGCCTTCGTTAAGGACACTGTCATTGCCCGAGTTAGGAGTGGTGTCACGGGCTGAGTTACGAGTAGAGTTAAGGCCTTAGTTATGGACAGTGTCAGTGCCTCACTTAAGAGTATGTCAAGGCCTTAGTTAGGTAGAGTGTCAGTTCCTGAGTTAGGAGTAGTTTCATGGCCTTAGTGAGGGAGAGTGTCCTTGCCTGAGTTAGGAGTAATGTCACTGGCTGACTTAGGAGCAGCATAAGGGCTTTAATTATGGACAGTGCCAGTGCCTGAGTGTGGAGTACTGTCAAGGCCTCACTAAGGGATGTTGTCACTGCCCGAGTTAGTAGTAGTGTTAGGGATTTAGTTACAGACATAATCAGTGCCTAGTTTAAGAGTACTGTCAAGGCCTTTGTTAGGGATAGTGTCAGAGCCTTACTTAGGAGTAGTGTCATGGCATGTGATAGTAGTAGTGTCAGGGCCTTATTTAGCGATACTGTCAGTCACTGAGTTAGGAGTAGTGCCATGGCCTTAGTTAGGGACAGTGTCAGTGCCTGAGTTAGGAGTGGTGTTAGACCTGAGTTAGGAGTAGTGTGAGGGCCTTTCTTAGGAACAGTGTCTGTGCCTTAGATAGTAGTACTGTCAGGGCCTTAGTTAGGGACAGTGTCAGTGCTTGAGATAGGTGTGGTGTTATGGTCTGAATTAAGAGTAGTGTGATGGCCTTATGGACAGTGTCAGTGCCACAGTTAAGAGTATGTCAAGCCCTTAGTTAGGTAGAGTATCAGTGCCTGAGTTAGAAGTAGTATCAGGGCATTTGTTAGGGAGAAAGTCAGTTCCTAAGTTAGGAGTAGTGTTATGGCTTGAGTTAGGAATAGTTTGAAGGGTTTAGATAGGGACAGTGTCAGTGCCTCAGTTAAGAGTATTGTCAAGAGTTTAGTTATGCAGAGTGTGAGTGCCAGAGTTAAGATTAGTGTCACCACTTTAGTTAGGTAGAGTGTCCGTTTCTGACCTGGGAGTAGCGTCCTGGTCTTAATTAGGGACAGTGTCAGTACCTGAGTTAGGAGTAGTGTCAGGTCCTTAGTTAGGCACAAGTGTCAGTGTGTGAGTTAGCAGTAGAGTTAGGGACAGAGTTAGGAGTAATATGTGGGCCTTTTATAGGGACAGTTTCAGTGCCTGAATTAGGAGTAGTGTCAGGGCCTTAGTTAGGGATAGTGTCAGTGCCTGAGTTGGGAGTAGTGTCAGTTCCTTAGTTTGGGACAGTGTCAGTGTCTGCATTACGAGTAGTGTTGGGCCTGTGTTAGGAGTAGTGTGACGGACTTAGTTAGGGACACTGTCAGGGCCTGAGTTAGAAGTAGCATCAGTGCCTTCATTAGGTATTGTATCAGCGCCTGATTTAGGAGTAGAAACAGGGCCTAAGATATGGACCATGTCACTGCCTATGTTGGAAGTAGTATAAGGTCCTTAGTTAAGGACAGTGTCAGTCCCTGTGTTGGGAGTAGTTTCAGGACCATAGTTAGAGACACTGTCAAATCTTGAGTTAGGGGTAGTGTCACGGCTTTAGGTAGGGACAATGTCAGTGAGTGAGTTTTGAGAAGTTTCAGGCGCTTAGTTAGGGACAGTGTCAATGCCTGGGATAGGAGTAGTGTCACTGGCTGAGTTAGGAGCAGCGTAAGGGCCTTAGTTAGGGACAGTGCCAGTGCCTGAGTGTGGAGTAGTATCAAGGCCTCAGTTAGGGACTTTGTCACTGCCTCAGTTGGTAGTAGTTTTAGAGCTTTAGGTACGGACATAGTCAGTGCCTAGGTTAAGAGTATTGTCAAGGCTTTTGTTAGGGAGAGTGTCAGAGCCTGAGTTAGTAGTAGTGTCAGGGCCTTATTTAGGGATAGTGTCAGTCCCTGAGTTAGGAGTAGTGCCATGGCCTTAGTTAGGGACAGTCTCAGTGCCTGAGTTAGGCATAGTGTTAAGACCTCACTTAGGAGTAGTGTGAGGGCCTTTCTTAGTGACAGTGGCTGTGCCTTATTTAATAGTAGTGTCAGGGCCTTAGTTAGTGACAGTGTCAGTGCCTGAGTTGGGAGTAGTCTTGGAGCCTTAGTTAGGACAGTATCAGTGCCTGAGTTACGAGGAGTGTTGGGACTGTGTTAGGAGTAGTGGGACGGCCTTAGTTAGGGACAGTGTCAGGGCCTGAGTTAGGAGTAGCTTCGGTGCCTTCGTTAGGTATTGTATCAGCCCCTGATTTAGGAGTAGAAACAGGGCCTAAGTTACGGACCGTGTCACTGCCTATGTTTGGAGTAGTATCAGGTTCTTAGTTAAGGACAGAGTCAATCCCTGTGTTGGCGGTAGTTTCAGGCCCTTGCTTAGGGATATTGTCAATTCTTCAGTTTGGAGTAGTGTCATGGCTTTAGTTAGGGACAATGTCAGTGCCTGATTTGTGAGTAGTTTCAGGCCCTCAGTTAGGGACAGTGTCAATGCCTAAGATAGGAGTAGTGTCATGGCTTTAGTTAAGGAAAGTGTCAATGCCTGAGTTGGGAGTAGTGTCTTGGACTTAGTTAGGGACAGGGTCAGTGCTGAGTTAGGAATAGTGTCTGGGCTTTAGTTAGGGAGAGTGTCAGTGCCTGATTTAGGAGTAGTATCAGCGCCTTAGTTAGGAAGTGTGTCAGTTCCTGAGTTAGGAATAGTGTCATGGCCTTAGTTAGGAACACTGTCATTGCCTGAGTTAGGAGTAGTGTCACGGGCTGAATTAAGAGTAGTGTCAGGGCCTAAGTTAGGGACAGTTTCAGTGCCTCAGTTAAGAGTCTGTCAAGGCCTTAGTTAGACAGAGTGTCATTGCTGGAGTTACGATTAGTATCAGGTCCTTTGTTAGGGAGAAAGTCAGTTCCTGAGTTAGGAGTAGTGTTATGGCCTGAGTTAGGAGTAGTGTGAAGGCCTTAGTTAGGGACAGTGTCAGTGCCTCAGTTAAGAGTATTGTCAAGGCCTTAGTTAGGCAGAGTGTGAGTGCCTGAGATGGGAGTAATGTTAGGTCCTTATTTAAGGTCAGTGTCAGTGCCTGAGTTGCGAGTAGTTTCAGGCCCTTAATTAGGGACATTGTCAATGCCTGTGTTAGGAGTAGTGTCATGGCTTTAGTTAAGGAGAGTGTCATTCCCTGTTTTGGGGGTAGTTTCAGGCCCTTAGTTAGGAACAGTTTCACTACTTGAGTTAGGAGTATTGTCATGGCTTTAGTTAGTGACAGTGTCAGTGCCTGAGTTGTGTGTTGTGTCCCGGACTTAGTTAGGGACAGTGTCAGTGCTGAGTTTAGAATAGTGTCCAGGCCTTAGTTAGGTAGAGTATCAGTTCCTGAGTTAGAAGTAGTGTCATGGCCTTAGTTAGGGACACTCTCATTGCCTGAGTTAGGAGTAGTATAACGGAATGATTTAGGAGTAGTGTAAGGGCCTTAGTTAGGGACAGTGTCAGTTATGAGTTGCGAGTAGTTTCAGGGCCTTAGTTAGGGATAGTGTCTGTGCCTGATTTAAGCATATTATCAAGGCCTTTGTTAGGGAGAGTGTCATTGCCTGAGTTAGGAGTAGTTTCACGGCCTTAGTTAGGGAAAGTTTCAGTTCCCAAGTTGGGAGTAGTGTCCTGGCCTTACTTAGGGACCGAGTCTGTGCCAGTGATAGCAGTAGTTTCAGGGCATTAGTTAGGGACATGGTTAGTACCTGAGTTGGGAGTAGTGTCATGACCTTAGTTAGAGCGAGTTTCAGTGCCTGAGTTAGTAGTAGTGTCAGGGCCTTAGTTACGGACAGTTTCAGTGCCTGAGTTAAGAGTATTGTCAAGGCCTTTGTTATGAAGAATGTCAGTCCCTGAGTTAGGAGTAGTGTCACGGCTTTAGTTAAAGACAGTGTCAGTCCCCATGTTTAGAGTGGTATTACAGCCTTAGTTAGGGACAGTGTCAGTGCCTCAGTTAAGAGTATTGTCAAGGCCTTAGTTAGGCAGAGTGTCAGTGCCTGAGTAAGAAGGAGTATGAGGGCCTTAGTTAGGGACAGTGTCAGTGCCTGCATTACGAGTAGTGTTGGGCCTGTTTTTGGAGTAGTGTGACAGCCTTAGTTAGGGACCACGTCAGGGCCTGAGTTAGGAGTAGCATCGGTGCCTTCATTAGGTATTGTATCAGCACCTGATTTAGGAGTAGAAACAGGGCCTAAGTTATGGACCGTGTCACTACCTATGTTGGGCGTAATATCGGGTCCTTAGTTAAGGACAGTGTCAGTCCCTGTGTTGGGAGTAGTTTCAGGTCCTTAGTTCGGAACAGTGTCAATGCTTGAGTTAGGAGTAGTGTCACAGCTTTAGTTAGGGACCGTGTCAGTGTCTGAGTTGGGTGTTGAGTCACAGACTTAGTTAGGGACAGTGTGAGTGCCTGAGACGGGAGTAATGTCAGGTCCTTAGTTAAGGACAGTGTCAGTGCCTGAGTTGCAAGTAGTTTTAGGCCATTAGTTAGGGACAGTGTCAATGCCTGACTTTGGAGTGGTGTTATGCCTTTAGTTAAGGAGAGTGTCAGTGCCTGAGTTGGGAGTAGTTTCAGGACCTTAGTTAGGGACAGTGTCAGTTCCCATGTTGGGAGTAGTGTCATGGCCTTAGTTAGGGACAGAGTCAGTTCCAGAGATAGGAGTAGTTTCAGGGCCTTAGTTAGGGACATGGTAAGTACCTGAGTTGGGAGTACTGTCATGATCTTTGTTAGGGAGAGTTTCAGGGCCTGAGTTAATAGTAGTGTCAGGGCCTTAGTTAGAGACAGTGTCAGTGTCTGAGTTAAGAGTACTGTCAAGGCCTTAGTTAGGTAGAGTGTCAGTTCCTGAGTTAGGAATAGTGTCATGGCCTTAGTTAGAGACACTGTCATTGCCTGACTTAGGAGTAGTGTCATGGGCTGAGTTAGGAATAGTGTAAGGGCCTTGGTTAGGGACAGTGTCAGTGCCTGAGTTGAGTACTGTCAAGGCCTTAGTTAGGGAGAATGTCAGTGCCTGAGTTAAGAGGAGTGTCAGGGCTTTAGTTAGGGACAGTTTCAGTTCCCAGGTTTAGAGTGGTGTCATGGCATTAGTTAGGGACAGTGTCAGTGTCAGAATTGGGAGTTGTGTCACGCCTTTGCTAAGGACAGTGTCAGTGCCTGAGTTAGCAGTAGTGTCAGGGCCTTAGTTAGCGACAGTGTCACTGCCTGAGTTAAGAGTAGTGTCAGGGCATTAGTTAGGGAGAGTGTCAGTGCCTGATTTAGGAAGAGTATCAAGGCCTTAGTTACAGTGTCAGTTCCTGAGTTAGGAGTAGTGTCATGGCCTTAGTTAGGGACATTGTCAGTGCCTGAGTTAGGAGTAGTGTCACGGGCTGATTTAGGTGTAGTGTAAGAGTCTTAGTTAGGGACAGTGTCAGTGACTGAGTTAGGAGTAGTGTAACTGCTTTAGTTAGGGACATGTCAGTTCCCAAGTTGGGAGTATTGTCACGGCCTTAGTTAGCGACAGTGTCAGTGCCTGATTTAGGAGTAGTGTCAGGGCCTTAGTTAGGGACAGGGTCAGGGCCTGTGTTAGGAGTAGTGTCAGCCCTTATTTAGGGTGAGTGTCAGTGCCTGAGTTAGGAGTATTTTCAGGGCCTTAGTTAGGGAGCGTGTCAATTCCTAATTTAAGAGTAGTGGCATGGCCTTAGTTAGGGACACTGTCATTGCCTGAGTTAGGAGTAGTGTCACGGGCTGATTTAGGAGTAGTGTAAGGGCCTTTGTTAGGGACAATGTCAGTGCCTGTTATAGGAGTAGTGTAAGGGCTTTAGTTAGGGACAGTGTCAGTACACGAGTGGGAGTAGTGTCATGGCATTAGTTAGGGACAGTGTCAGTGCTTGAGTTAGGAGTAGTGTCAGGGCCTTAGTTTGGGACAGGGTCAGGACCTGAGTTAGGAATAGTGTCAGGGCTTTATTTAGGGAGAATATAAATTCCTGATTTAGGAGTAGTATCATGGCCTTAGTTAGGGTTAGTTTCTGTTTCTGTGTTAGGAGTAGTTTCAGGGCCTTAGTTAGGGATAGGGTTAGTGCTTGAGTTGGTAGTACTGTCACGGACCTAGTTAGGGACAGTGTCAGTGCCTGAGTTAAGAGTATTATCAAGGCCTTTGTTAGTGAGAGTGTCAGTGCCTGAGGTAGAAGCAGTTTCAGGGCCTTAGTTAGTGACAGTGTCAGTTCCTGTGTTGGGTGTAGTGTCACAGCCTTAGTTAGGGACAGAGTCAGTGCCAGAGATAGTAGTAGTTTCAGGGTCTTATTTAGGGACATGGTCAGTACCTGAGTTGGGAGTAGTGTCATGACCTTAGTTAGGGAGAGTTTCAGTGCCTGAGTTAGTAGTAGTGAAAGGGTCTTAGTTACGGACAGTGTCAGTGCCTGTCTTAAGGGTATTGTCAAGGCCTTAGTTAGGGAGAATGTCAGTGTCTGATTTAGGAGTAGTGTCAGGGCTTTCGTTAGGGACAGTGTCAGTTCCCTTAGTTATGGCCCGTGTAAGGGCCTTAGTTTAGAATAGCATCAGAGCCTATGTCAGGAATCGTGTCAGGGCCTGTGTTAGGAGTGGTGTCAGGGCCTTAGGTAGGGACAGTGTCAGGGCCTTAGTTAGGATGAGAATCAGGGCCTTCGTTAGGTATTGTGTCAGGGCTTGATTTAGTAGTAGTGTCATGGCCTTAGTTAGAGACAGGGTCAGGCCCTGATTTAGGACTATCCTCAGAGCCAATGTTAGGGATCATGTTAGGGCCTGAGTTAGGAGGAATGTTTGGGGCCTGTGTTAGGAGTAATGTCAGGGCCTATGTTAGAAATCGTGTGAGGGCCTGAGTTAAGGACAGTGTCGAGGACTTAGTGAGGACTAGCAGGGCCAGAGTTAGGAGTAGTGTCAGGGCCTTAGTTAGGGTCAGTGTCATGGCCTCTGTTAGGAGTAGTGTCAGGGCCTTCTTTAGGGACAGTGTCAGGGCATTAGTTAGGACAGGCATCAGAGCCTATATTAGGAATCTTGTCAGGGCCTGAGTTAGGGGTAGTGTCAGGGCTTTAGTTAGAGTCAGTGTCATGGCCTCTGTTAGGAGTAGTGTCAGGACCTGAATTAGGAGTACTGTCAGGGCCTTAGTTAGGGATAGTGTCAAGGCCTGAGTTAGGAGTAGTGTCAGGGCCTTAGTTAGGACTAGTCAGGGCCTTAGTTAGGCACAGCCTTAGGGCTTCAGGTAAGATAGAGGCAGGACATAATCTATGGAGTGACTCAGGTTACGGGCTAGGGATAATGTCAGGAAATTAACGAGGGATTGTTTGAAGGTCTTCGTTATTGAGAGCATCAGGGCCTTATTTAGGAACAGTGTCAGGGCCTTACCTAGGGATAGTGTCCGGGAAAGGCTTAGGAGCAGCACAAGTGCCTCTGTAGGATCAGCATCAGTGTCTTTGTTAAAGACATTATCAAGACCTCTGTTAGGGGCAGCCTCAGGGCCTCACTTAGGGACAGAGTCAAGACTTACTTAGAGACAGTTTCAGGATGTTAGTAAGACATGGGTCAGGATATAAGCTCAGGATAGTGTCAGGACTTTAGATATTGACGGCAACAGGGCCTTAGTTAGGACGAGAATCAGGGCCTTTGTTAGGTATTGTGTCAGGGCCTGAGTTAGGGACAGGGTCAGGCCCTGATTTAAGACTATCCTCAGAGCCAGTGTTAGGTATCACGTTAGGGCCTGAGTTAGGAGTAGTGTCAGGGCCTTTGTTAGGTATTGTATCAGTGCCAGAGTTAGGAGTAGTGTCAGGGCCTTAGATAGGGACAGTGTTAGGGCCTTAGTTTAGACTAGCATCAGAGCCTATGTTAGGAATTGTGTCAGGGCCTGAGTTAGGAGTACTGTCAGGGCCTTAGTTAGGGACGGTGTCAGGGCTTTAGTTAGGAGTAGCATCAGTGCCTTAGTTAGGTATTGTATCAGCACCTGAGTTAGGAGTAGGGTCAGGGCTTTAGTTAGAGACAGTGCCAGGGCCTCAGTTAGGACTAGCATAAGAGTCTATGTTAGAAATCATGTCATGGGCTGAGTTAGGGACAGTGTCAGGGCCATAGTTAGGACTAGCAGGGCTGAGGAAGGAGTAGTGTCATGGCCTAAGTTAGGAGTAGTGTCAGGTCCTTAGCACTAGCATCAGAGTCTTTGTTACGTATTGTGTCAGGGCCTGAGGTAGGAATAGTGTCAGGGCCTTAGTTACGGACACTGTCAGTGCGTCAGTTAGGACTAGTGTCAAGGCCTTAGTTAGGGCAAGTGTCAGAGCCAGAGTTAGGAGTAGTATCAGGCCTTCAGTAAGGGACATTGTCAGTTCCTGGTTTAAGTGTACTGTCAAGGCCTTAGTTAGGCCAGTGTCAGGGGGTTAGTTAAGACTAGCATCAGAGCCTTCATTAGGTATCGTGTCAGAGCCTGAATTAGGACTAGGGTCAGGGCCTTAGTTAGGGACAGTGTCAGAGCCTGATATAGGTGCGGTGTCATGGCCTTAGGGACAATGTCAGGGCCTTTGTTAGGACTAGCATCAGAGCCTATGTTAGGAATCGTGTCAGGGCCTGACTTAGGGGCAGTGTCGGGACCTTAGTTAGGACTAGCGGGGCCTGTGTTAGGAGTAGTGTCAGGACCTTAGTTAGTGCCAGTGTCAGGGCCTTAGTTAAGACTAACATCAGAGCCTATGTTAGGAATCATGCCAGGGCCGGTGTAGGAGTAGTGTCAGGGCCTTAGTTAGGGACAATGTCAGAGCCTTAGTTCAGACTAGCATAAGAGCCTATGTTAGGAATCGTGTCAGGGCCTGTGTTAGGGACAGTGTCAGTGTCTGGGTTAGGAATAGTATCAGGGCATTAGTTAGGGACAGTGTCAGGGCCTGAGTTCAGAGGAGCGTCTGGGCCTTCGTTAGGGACAGTGTCAGGGCCTTAGTTCGGTATAGTGTCAGGACCTGAGTTAGGAGTAGTGTCAGGGCCTTAGTTAGGGCCAGTGTCAGGGCCTAAGTCAGGACTTGCATCACAGCCTTTGTTAGGTATCGTGTCAGGGCCCGAGTTAGGAGTGTTATTAGGGCCTTAGTTGGGGACAGTGTCAGGGTCTGAGTGCTATGTCCTAACTGTCCCTTCTAAGGAAACTTGACACTACTCCTAACTCAGGCCCTGATACTGTCCCTAACTAAGGCCCTGACACTTTCCCTAGCTAAGGCCCTGACACTACTCCTAAGCCAGGCCCTGATACTCTTCCTAAATAATGCTGTGACACTACTGTTAACTCAGGCCCTGACACTGTCCCTAACTAAGGCCTTGACACTACTCCAAACTCAGGCCCTGACCCGATACCTAACAAAGGCTCTGATGCTTGTCCTAACTAAGGTCCTGACACTGTCTCTAACTAAGGCCCAGAAGCTGTCCCTAATATAGGCCCTGCTGCCGGCAATAACTTAAAGCCTGACACCATCCTGAGCTAATTTTCTGACCCATCTCTAACCAAGGTCCTGACACTGTCCCCAAGAAAGCCCTGTTGCTCTCCTTAAGTGAAGCCCTGAGGCTGTCCATAACTCAGGCCCTGAAGCTATCCCTAACTGAGGCCTTGGCACTGTGTCTAACTCAAGCCCTGATCATGTCTTTAACTAAGACCCTAATGCTGATATTACAAATCCACTGATGCTTCTCCTAAGTCATGCCCTTACCCGGTCCCTAGTTAAGGCCCTGTCGTTAGGTTTCACTCAGACCCTGTCACTCTCCCTAATTCAGGCTCAGGCGCTGTCCGTACATGAAACCCTATGCTTGTCCTAAATAAGGCCTTGATACTCTCAGTACTAGGGTCTTGACACTATTCATAGGTCATTTTGTGACACTATCCCTAGATCTTAACCTGACCCTCTCCATAGCTAATGTCATGCCTTTTATTCTAACTAAAGCCCTGAGGCTGTACCTAAGTAAAGCCCTGAAATTATTCCCGAGGCTATGACACTGTCTGTAACTATGGTCTGTATGCTCATTTTAAGTCAGGGCATGATACTGTCCCTAACTAAAGCCCTGACACTACACCTTACTCAGGCCCTGCCACTGTCCCTGACTCCACTTCTAACTCAGGCCCTGACACTCTACCTAACAATGGCTTTGATGCTACTCCTTACTCAGGCACTGACACTGTCCCTAACTAAAGCCCTGACACTAATCCTAACTCAGGCCCTAAAACTGGCCCTAACTAAGGCCTTGACACTACTCCTAACCCAGGCTCTGACACTGTCCATAACTAAGGCCCTGACTCTACACCTAATTCAGTTTCTGACACTGTACCTAACAAAGGCTTTGATGCTAGCCCTAACTCAGGCCCTGACACTGTGTCTAACTAAAGCCGTGCTGCATTCAATACATAAAGTCCTAACAATATCCTGAGCTTATATCCTGACCATCTCTAACCTGGGCCCTGACACTGTCTGTAAGAAAGCCCTGTCGCTGTCCCTAATTCAGGACATGAGGCTGACCCTAACTCAGACCCTGAAGCTATCCCTAAGAGGGCTTGATGCTGTGCCTAACTCGGGCCCTGATCATGTCTTTAACTAAAACCCTAATGCTGATCCACAAAAGGCCCTGGTGCTGACCTAAGTCGTGCCCTGACAGTGTCCCCAGCAAAGGACTGGATGAGAGGCCTCACTCAGGCCCTGTCTCTCTCACTAAGTCAGGCTCTGATGCTGTCCCTACCTGAAGCCCTGACACTGGTTGTAAATAAGACCCTGATACTCTCAGTAACTAAGTTCTTGACTCTATCCCTACATCATTTCCTGACACTATCCGTAGACTTTACCCTAGCTAATGTCGTGTTTCTTATGCTAACTATAGCCCTGAATCTGTCCTTAACTGAGGCCCTCATATTAGTCTCAAGGCTGTGACACTGTCCCTACCTAAGTCCTAGATGTTTGTCCTAAGTCAGGCCCTGACACTGTCCGTAACTAATGCCCTGACACTACACCTAACTCAGGCCCTGACACTGTCCCTTACTAAGGCCCTGATACTACTCCTACCTCAGGCTGTGAAACTGTACTTAACAAAGGCCCTGAGGCTAGTCCTAACTAAGGCCCTGCTGCTGTCAACATCTAAAGTCCTGACACTACCCTGAGCTAATTTCCTGACCCATCTCTTACCAAGGTCCTGAAACTGTTCCTAAGTAAGCCCTGACGCTGCTGTAAGCGAGGGCCAGAGGCTGTCCCTACGAAAGGCCCTGAGAATGTCTTTAACAAAGACCCTGATGCTGATCCTATCGAGGCCCTTATGCTCCTCCTAAGTCATGCCCTGACACTGCCCCTAACTCAGGTGCTAACGAGAGTCCTCAGGTATTCCCTGTCGCTGTACCTCAGTCAGGCTCTGATGCTGTGCCTACATCAAGCTATGACACTGGTCCTGAAATGAATAAGGCCCTGATGCTCTCAATAACTAAGGTCTTCACACTATCCCTAGCCCGTAACCTGGCTCTGTCCCTAGCTAATGTCCTGCCTCTTATCCTAAGAACCTAACGCTGATCCTACGAAGGCCCTGATGCTGCTCCTGAGTCATGCCCTGATACTGTCACTAACTAAGTCCCTGATGCTTGGCCTCACTCAGGCCCTGTCATTCTCCCTAAGTCAGGCTCTGATGCTGTCCCTACCTGAAGCCCTGACGCTGGTCCTAAATAGGGTCTTGATACTCTCAGTAAGGTCTTGACACTATCCTTAGGTCATTTCCTGACACTGTCCCTAGACTTTAACCTCACCCTCTCCCTAGCTAATGTCCTGCCTTTTATCCTATCTGATACCCTATTGCTCTGCCTAACTAAGGCCCTGGTTAGTCCTAACTAAGACTGGGATACTCTCTCTAACTAAGGCCCGGAAGCTGTCCCTAATATAGACACTGCTGCTGGCAATAACTAAAGTCCTGACACTATCCTGAGCTAATATCCTGACCCATCTCTAATCAAAGTCCTCACACTGTCCCTAAGTCAGCCCTGACGCTGTCTCTAAATAAGGTCCTGAAGCTGTCCCTGACCCAGGCCCTGAAAATATCCCTAACTGAGGCCCTGACGCTGTGAGTAACTCAGGCCCTGATAACATCTTGAAGTAAGACCGTAAAACTGATCCTACAAGGGCCCTGATGCTGCTCCTGTCATGACCTGATCTGTCCCTAGCTAAGGCCCTGACACTGCGCCTCACTCAGGCCTTGTCGCTCTCCCTATGTCAGGCTCTGACGCTCTCCCTACCTGAAGCCCTGACACTGGTCCGGAATAAGTCACTGATGCTGGTGCTCAATAAGGGCCTGATGCTCTCAATAACTAAGGTCTTCACGCTATCCCTACCTCATTTCCTGACACTATCCCTAGCCCTTAACCTGACACTGTCCCTAACTAATTTCCTGCCTCTTATGCTATCTAAAGCCCTAGTGCTGTCCCTAACGAAGGCCCTGACACAAGTCCTAACTCAGGCCTTTACACTGTCCCTAACTACAGCCTTCAAGCTAGTCCTAATTCAGGCCCTGATGCGAGTCCTAACTCAGATCCCACTCTGTCCCTAACCTAGGGCCTCCAGCCGTCAATAACTAAATCCCAACACTATCCATAGGTAATGTCCTGGTGCCTCTGTTAACAAGGCCCTGACACTCTCCGTAAGTAAGCCCTGAGGCTGTCACTAAATAAGTCCCTCACACTAGCCCTAACTCTAGTCCTGACATTGTCCCTAATAAAGGCCCTGATGCTAGTCCTAACTAAGGCCTGTAAACTATCTCTAACTAAGGTCCTGGAGCTAGACCTAACTCAGGCCCAGACGCTAGGTCTAACTCAAGCCCTGATGCTACGCCTGACTCAGACCCTGGCACTGCCCCTAAAAAGGGCCCTATGCTAGTCCTAACTCATGTCCTAAAGCTAGGTCTAAGTCAAGCCGTGAATTTAGGCCTATTTCAGGCCTTGACATTGTCCCTAACTAAGGCCCTGAAGCTGTCCCTAACATCAGCCTTGCTGCCTTCAATAACTACCATCCTGAAACTATCCTGAGCTAATATCCTGACCCATCTCTTACCAAGGTCCTGACACTGTCCCTATGTAAGCCCTGATTCTGTCCCTACATGAAGACTTGAGTCTGTCCCTAACTCAGGCCCAGATGCTGTACCTAACTCAGACCCTCAAAATGTCTTTGAGACCCTGATACTCTTCCTAAGTCATGCCCTACCACTGTCCCTAACTAAGGCCCCAACACTGCTTTTAACTCAATCCCTGAGTGTACCCCTCACTCAGGCCCTGACATTTTCCCTAAGTAAGGCCCTGATGCTATCCTTAACTCAGGCTCTGATGCTGTCCTTGCCTGAAGCCATGACGCTGGTCCTAAATAAGACCCTGATGCTCTCAATAACTAAGGTCTTGACACTATCCCTAGGTGATTTCCTTACACTATGCCTAGAATGTAATCTGACCCTGTCCCTAGCTAATGTCTGGTCTCTTTTCCTAACCCAAGCCCTAATGCTGTCTCTAACTAAGTCCCTGGCTAATCCTAACTAAGGCCCTGATACTGTCTCTAACTAAGGCCCAGAAGCTGTCCCTAATATAGGCCCTGCTGCCATCAATAACTAAAGTCCTGACACTATCTTGAGCTAATATACTGACCTATCTCTAACCAAGGTCCTAACTTTGTCCCTATGTCAGCCCTGACACTCTCCCTAAGCGAAGCCTTAGGCTTTCCTTAACTCAGGCCCAGACGCTCTACCTAACTCAGACCCTCAAAATGTCTTTGAGACCCTGATGCTCTTCCTAAGTCATGTCCTGACACTGTCCTTAGCTAAGGCCCTGACACTAGGTCTTACTCAGGCCCTGTCGCTCTCCCTAAGTCAGGATCTGACAGTCCCTACCTGAAGCCCTGACACTGCTCCTAAGTAAGGCCCTGATACTCTCTGTAACAAGGTTTGATACTATCCCAAGCTCATTTCCTGACACTATACCTAGACATTAACCTTACCCTGTTCCTAGCTAAAGTCTTGCCTCTTATGCTAACTAAAGCCCTGATGCTGTCCCTAACTAAGGCCCTGACACTACTCCTAACTCAGGCCCTGACACTGTACCTAACAAAGACTCTGACACTTGTCGTAAGTACCGCCCTGACACTGTCCCTAACTAAGGCCCTGATGCTGTCAATAACTAAAGTCCTGACAGTATCCTGAGCTGATATCCTTACCTATCTCTTACCAACATACAGACAGTCTCTAGGTAAGCCCTGAAGCTGTCCCTAAGTGAGGCCCTGAGGCTGTCCCTAACTAAGGCCCTGAAGCTCAGCCTAACTCAGGCCCTCAGGCTAGGCCTAAGCCTGGCCTTGACATTGTCCCTAACAAAGGCCCTGACCCTAGTCTTACCCTAGGCCCTGATGTTTGGTCTAACTCAGGTTCTGACGCTGTCCCTAACCAAGGCCCTGTAGCTGTCCCTAACATCAGCCTGCTGCCGTCAATAAGTAATATTCAGACACTATCCTGAGCTAATATCTTGATCCATCTCTTACCATGGTCCTGACACTGTCCCTACTAAAGTCCTGCTGCCATCCCAAAGTGTGTCCCTGAGGCTGTCCCTTTGAAGCCCTGTTGCTCTGCCTAACTCAGGCCCTGACAATGTCTTTAACTAAGGCCCTGATGCTGATCCTAGCTAAGACCCTGATGCTAGTCCTCACTCAGGCTCTGACGTTGTCTCTAAGTCAGGTCTTGACTCTGTCCCTAACTAAGGCCCTGAAGCTGTCCCTAAGTCAGGCCCTGACACTTTTCCTAACTCAGGTCCTGGCAATAACCTTAATTAAGACCGTGATGCTGATCCTATCTACAGTACTGATGCTGGTCCTACGTCATGCCCTCACACTCTCCCTAAATCAGGATCTGATGCTGTCTGTAATATCTTGGTCTGTCCCTCCCTAATTCCCTGAGGTTTTCCATAACTATAGACCTGACATTGTTTCTAACTAACTGCCTGACTCTGTACCTAACTGACACTGAATAATCAGCCTCTCTGCACCAATTCTGAATCAAATCTCAAGAACAGTGTTTTGGAGAAATACAAAAGATTAGTTTTATCACTCTGCCAGCTAATGCAGGACACAGCAGGCTCATGCCCTCTACAGCTGTGTGTCCCAATGTGGGTGGATTTGGTGTTTTATAGCGATGGTTCAAGGGTGTGCTTGCTGATAAGGATCAGTGTGTATGCAGGGCCTGCACGCCTTTAATCTGGTCTCAGGTGGTTTCTTGATGAGTTCCTCAGGACTGAAGAATGCTAACATCTTCCATTTGTTGGGGGTTTTAGTTCTTTAAGGATCTCAAAGATATTGTTATGTGTATCCCTTGAGGCAGAACCAGGACCCTGCCTCAAGGTTGCACTATTGTTTCTTGACTGTTCCTCCCTGTCTCTGCATCTTCTCACTTCCCTGATTAGCAACTGTTCGAATTTGCCCTTTGGAACTCAGATAAGGCCCTGGAGTCTCTAGTCTATTCCCTAAAAACAAGTTAGGAGGCACACAGAAAGGCTTCTGTGCCCAGGAGACCACAGAGTCCCTCTCAGTTTCACTCCTCCTCTTCTGGATACTCCCTAATTTTGAGGAGAATAGATTTTTGACAAGAAAAGGAATCATCATTTCAGATTGAGATATTAATTATAAACTTGGCACAGGAACTCGGTTTTAAGGGGACTCGGTCTTAATCAACACCTCACTTTTATCTTTCCCCACATCTTTCAGGGAACAGGGTGATGACCACTCTGCCTACTTCCTGCTGAAATGGGGTGCCGTCCTGCCTAAATCTAGGGGAATGGATACCAAGTTAGAAATATTTGAGATCTAAGTCCTATACCTGAGACTCGTATGATTAAGATCTCAGTCCCTTGGTCCCCCATTTTGGTGCAACCAATCCAGTTAAAATAGGAGGGGTAACAACTGAAAAGTTAATAGTAAAAATAGATTTCATTCCCTTAGGAACTCAGGAGAATATGTCTGAAACGTGGTCTGGAACTGACACTTCAGAGAGACTTTGTAGCCAGTTGTCTAATACTACCTAAGTAGGTTTTAACATTTGATGTAGTATTGACATATCCATAACAGGAGCTATTGACCATTACACATATGTCTCATCTTTCTATTAGTATCTGATCTAACATCATTGTTTGAAATTTAATAGTTAAGAGAGGAGTCCTTGGAAATGTACGGTTGCAGCTATCAGCAGACATTGTTTTGAGCATGGCTGGTGGCGTCCCGAGTCTGATATAGCTCAGAAATCCAAGTTGAACAATACAGGAATGCAGGGACTTCCCTAGTGGTCCAGTGGTTAAGACTTCGCCTTCCAACGCAGTGGGTGTCCATTTGATCCCTGGGCAGGGAGCTAAGATCCCATATGCCTCGTGACCTAAACTCCCAAACATGAAACAGAAACAATATTGTAAGAAATTCAATAGGCTTAAAAAATGGTCCACAGCAAAAAAAAAAAAAAAAAAAAAAACTTGGAAAACAAACAAACAAAAAATACAGGAATGCATCTAAATCACATCTACACTGGATATCTGAATATCTGAACCATAGGTGGATATCTGAACCATATCTGAAGCATAGTCACTCCTTTTTGACTGTCAAATGCATTGGCTATCTGAACCATAGTCACTCCTTTTTGACTGTCAAATGCATTCCCCTCTTCAATGCCAAAGCAGATGTACAATTCATATCCAATAGGCCACAAAACAGGCAACTTTTGTCAGTAAAATTTAAGTTAAACCAGGTATAAGCCAGAGTGACTTCCTCACACCTTGATACATGAAGAGTTTTCTTTTTTTTCACTTTTGATTACAATAGAAAGCATTGATGATCAAAATGTCAATCCCTCAGTGCCAGAATGGTTCAGCTGTTTGGCCCAGGTGTAGATCATGTCCCTCAGCGCTAGGTCTCCTTTACATTTGCCTAGTTAATCCACATTGGGGGAATACTGATCAGGTATCCTGAACATGCTCGGAGGTATGTTAATGAGAAAATGCTTTATATAGGCCATACATTTTATTATTCATACCCAATTGTCACACAAGCATTGTACCTGTGCTTTTAGCAATAGACCTGAAGCAAACAGTGATACATCGTGAGTCATTACATTCTGATAACTTCACTAGGTAACTTTTCTCTTAAACATCAGGGCAAAATGAAGCCAACACAGTAACTTTCATAAATACAGATTTCAATACAGAGGTGTAATTCATCCAATTGCTCCAAGTCCTAAGTAGCTTGAGGGGAAGGACTTCCCTGTGTCTGGAAAACACAGATCAAAGCCAGTAACAAAAAAACAAAAACATGATAACCATATTCACCAGTTCAGTCAGTAACCAATCCTTTTGTTAACTTTGTATGAAGCCATCAGATTCTCCATTAAGATTTTTCATTTCTTACCCAGTGTGGCATTATGATTTGAAATTTTTCAGAGACCTGTGCTTGCCAAAATGTTCTTCACATAGATCTTCTTGAAGATAGAGCACTTTTGAAGAGCATTAGAGCACACAGTATCTATAAATCACATAAAGACTTAAAAGGTCATGGTTAAACATCTGACCACAATGTAACTGACAAAAGAGACCATTATTGCTGTTACATACAACATTTAAAAATAACTAGAATTATGACTGATAAAATTTTACCAAGACATACTAGATTTTTAGGAATTCCATGTAATTTAACATACTAATCACACATTTCTCTCTGAGATGGCTCAAGGGCCTTCTAAAGCAGCTCAAAGTTAGCTGGAGATCAAAAGAACTGTTAGAATTGGCCAAACAACACTTATTCACTGAACCAAAGTAAAGAGATTTCAAACAAAAAGAGAGATCACAGACAGGCAGAGGAACTCACAAGCTGTTATCGAAAGCAGCTTTCCCAGAAAACTTTGGAGGGAGAAACCAAATCCAGGCTTGCCCTAACCTGCTTCCAACAAAATCCATCTTAGAAAATCCCGGTCATGCAAAACTCTTTCCTCAGTGTTCCCTTTGCACAAATGTTCATCACCTTCTGTATCCATCTTATATTGCCCCTTGTTTTTTTCCACATTCAGGTATAACCAGCTCTAGTACAAAGTGACTTTCTTTTCTCTTTTGCCATCAGCCTATAACCTAGCTACTCACTTTGTTTATTACGTAGCTTCATAAATGCATGAACATATGAAATTTCTCTTGTCTTTCTCTTCCTGTGACAAAATAACTCTAGCTGAAGGATAGTATAGTCATTTAGGTTACCATTCAAAGACCACCTTTCCTCATTTTTCAAGAATGTGTCCATACATTGGTCAGAAAAAATTACAATAGAATTTCATTCTTTTCTTAGTCTTAGGTTTACAACTATAGGTTGACCAGTCTGCCAGGATTTTGCCCATTGGCTATCAGATGGAACTGATGAAGAAGCACTTGTTATGTTTGAACCATAGAACACTCACACGTGGACTAAGAGCAAAACAAAATCCTAACCACCAACGGAAGCCTCAAACCAAAGGAGCAAAAAACCAAACAGAAACCAAAAACCAAACACACAAGACTCAAATCAGCTTCCAAGTCTCAACTTAGCCTGTGACCTCTGTCCAAGTGGTGCACCTTCCAAATGAGACTTCCTGGAATGAAAAGTCACACAAATCGGAACCAAGGTTCCCCCAAATGTACAGGGCTAAAAGGACCTCAGAGTGCATGCCAGGGGAGTTACCACATGCTGGCTGAGCTCTTGCAACATCCCAAATGCTATTTTCCTGGTTCCCCTAAATAATCCCTTGGAGTAGGACATTCAGGGCAGTCCAGGCAGGAGGAAGAGAGGAATGTCCTCAAGGCAAAGACAGCCTTGACAGCTGCTAGGGTGGTCCCTCTTTCACCATCTACTCCTGTCCCAGAGTTCTACCTGCTGGGATGACTGGGGCTCAGCCTTTCCAGACAAGAGTCCCAGGTGTTCTGGCCTCTAAAGGAATTCCCCAACCCTACACTCACTTGAAAGAGGCTGGCATGGAGAAAATCTCAGACTGTCTGATCAACTCAGGGGACCCACAGGGGCCATCCCCAAGTCAGCCCCACACTGGATACTAAATTTGATGTCAAAAACTCGACTTCTGTGCACCAGTGCTGAATCGAATCTCAAAGAGACATTTGGAGGAAGTAGAAAAGAATAGCTTTACTGCTTTGGCAGCCAAAGGGGGACACAGAAAACTCGTGCCCTCAAAAATCGTGTGTCCCAATTCAGGAGGATGTGGTGAGGAGTTTTACAGCAATAGATTAAGGACACACTTGCTCCTAAGGATAAGTGTGTGCACAGGGACTTAACTCCCTTTAATCTGGCCTCAGATGGTCTCTTAATGAGCTTCTTTGGAGTGAAGAACACTAAAATCTTCTATTTTATGGGGGTTTTAGTTTGGTAAAGAGCCCAAAGATACTCTTAGGTACATCCCTTGAGGCAGAACCAGGATCCTGCCCCAAGGCTGCACTATTGTTTCCTGACGGTTCCTCCCTGTCTCTGCATTCCCTCCCTTCTCTGGTTAGCAACAGTTTGAATCTGCCCTTTGGAACCCAGGGAAGGTCGTGCAGCCTGTAGCCTATTCCCAACAAACAGGAAACAGGAGACATGGGAAAGGCTTTCATGCCCAGGAGCCCCACAGGGCTCTGCTTGATTTCACTACCAGGCCCTGACGCTGACACTCACTATGGCTCTGAGCTGTGTAGAATGGCATGAGCTTTCCCTAAATATTAATTTATCTCTCTCCCTAACTAAGGTCCTGATGCTGTCTCTAAGGCCTGAGGCTGTCCCTAACAAAGGCCCTGATTACGTCCCTAACTACTGGCCTGAACTGTCTCTAACTAAAGCCTTGACACTGACCTTAATTAAGGTCCTTATGCTCTTCCTGAGGCCCTGAGGCTGTCCTTAACAAAGGCCCTCAACTTATCTTTAACCGAGGCCCTGACACTCTCCCTAACTAAGGGCTGAGGGGGTCTCTAACTAAGGCCCTGAGTCTGTCTTTAACTAATTGCCTCACTCTGTCCCTACCAAAGGCCCTGACGAAGTCCCTAACTAAGGCCCTGACACGGTCCCTAATAACATCAGCTCTCCTTCATTAATGCCCTGATGCGGCCCATAAATGATGTACTGAAAATGGCACTAAGGTCCTGAGAAGCTGACACTGTCTGTAGCTAATTTCCTGACTTTTTCCTTAACTAACATCCTAATTTTGTCCCTAAATAATGCCCTGGCACTGGTCTTAATTACGGCCCTGATGCTGATCCTATCTAAGGCCCTGACGATGTCCCTTATAGACTTAGATGTCCCTCACTGTGGTCCTGATCCTTTCCATCACTAAGGCCCTGAATATGTGCCTAAGTAAGTCTCTGACCCTGTCCTAAGGCCCTGACCCTCTTCCTAACTAAGGATCTTGATGCTGTCTCTACAGAAGGCCCTGACACTGACCCTAAATAACGGCCTGACACTGGTCCCAAGTGTGGACCTGATTCTGTCCATAACTAAGGCCCTGAAGATGTCCCTCATTAAGTCTCGACACTGCCCTTAATAAACCCCTGACACTGTCCCTAGCTAATGGCCTAAGCTATAAATTACAAAGTCCCTAACACTATCGCCAAGATGCTGACACTCTCCATAAGTTAGGCTTTGATACTGTCCCTTAGTGCCTAAGTGATCACAAAGTAACACCCTGATTCTATTATTAAGGCCCTGAATATACCCCTAAAGACATTCTGTGAAGTGTCTCTAACTAATGGCCTAAACTGTCTCTTACTAAGGCCCTCAACACTGTCCCTAACTAAGGCCCTGTTGCTGGCCCTAACTAACGTTCTGATGCTGAACCTAACTGAGGCCCTGATGCTCTTCCTAACTAAGCCCTTGATGCCGATTCTACCTGAGGCCCTAAAACTTTCTGTAACTAAAGACCTGACTCCTTCCCTAACTAACACCCTAATTTTGTCCCTCATTAATGCCCTGGCACTGGTAAGCACTACATACCTGATGCTGGCCCAATCTAAGGCCTTGACAATGTCCCTAATACCTTAGATATCCCTCACTGTTGGCCTGACCCTGTCCCTAAACAAGGCACTGTCATTCTCCCTCAGTCAGGCTCTGATGCTGTCCGTACCTGAAGCCCTGACACTGGTTCTAAATAAGGCCCTGATACTCACAGTAACTAAGGTCTTGACACTATCCCTAGGTCATTTCCTGACACGATCTGAAGACTTTACCCTAATCCAGTCCCTAGCTAATGTCCTGCCTCTTAACAGAAGCCCTTATGCTGTGCCTGTCTCAGGCCCTGAATTTAGTCCCAAGGCTGTGATACTGTCCTTAACTTAGGCCTAGATGATCATCCTAAATCCGGCCCAGACATTTTCCCTAAATAAAGCCATAACACTATTTCTAACTCAGACACTGACACCATATCTAACAGAGGCCCTGATGCTAGTCCTAACTAAGGCCTTAACACTTTCCCTAATGAAAGCCCTGCTGCTGTCAATATCTAAAGTCCTGACACTATCCTGAGCTGATATCCTGACACATCTCTTACTAAGGTCCTGAAACTGTCTCTAAGAAGGTCTTGATGCTGTCCCTAAGTGAGGCCCTGAAGCTGTCCCTAACAGACCACCTGATAATGTCTTTAACAAAGCCCCTGAGGCTGATTCTACCGAGGCCCTTATGCAGCTCCTAAGTCATGCCCTTACACTGTCCCTAACTAAAGCCCTAACGATAGGCCTCACTCAGGCTCTGTCACTCCCCCTAAGTCAGGCTCTGACACTGTACCTACCTGAAGCCCTGACAATGGTCCTAAATTAGGTCCTGATGCTCTAGGTAACTAAGGTCTTGACACTATCCCTCGGTCATTTCCTGACACTACCCTAGACCTTAACCTAACCTTTTCTTTCGATAATGTCGAGCCTCTTATGCTAAATAAATCCCTGATGCTGTCCCTAACTAAGGCCCTGTAAGTGGTCCCGAGGCCGTGAACCTGTCCCTAACTGAGGCCTGGAGGCTCGGCCTAACTCAGGCCCTGACACTGTCCCTAACTAAGGCCCTGACACTACACCAAACTCAGTCCCTGACACTGTACCTTACAAAGGCTCTGATGCTAGTCCTAACTCAGGCCCTTACACTGTCACTAACTAAGGCCCTGATGCCATCAATATCTAAAGACCTGACATTATCCTGAGGTAATATCCTGACCCATGTCTTACCAAGGTCCTGAAACTGTCCCAAAGTATGCCCTGTCGCTGTCCCTAAGTGAGGCCCTGAGGCTGTCCCTAACAGGCCCCTGATAATATCTTTAACAAAGACCCTAATGCTGACCCTACAGAGGCCATTATGCTACTCCTAAGTCATACCCTGACACTGTCCCTAACTCAGGAGCTGAAGATAGGCCTCACTTAGGCCCTGTTGCTGTACCTTAATTAGGCTCTGATGCTGTCTGAACATCAACCCCTGGCACTTGTCCTGATTAAGGCCCTGATGCTGGCCCTAACTAAGGCCCTGATGCACTCAATAACTAAGGTGTTCACGCTATCCCTAGGTCATTTCCTGACAATATCCCTGGTCTGGAACATGACTCTGTCCCGAGCTAATGTCCTCCCCCTTATCCTAACTGAAGCCCTACTACTCTCCCTAACTAAGGCCCTGACCAGTACTAACTAAGGCCCAAACCAGTCCTAACTAAGGCCCTGACACTGTCTCTAACTAAGGCTCGGAATCTGTCCCTAATATAGGCCCTGCTGCCAGCAATAACTAAATCCGGACACTATCCTGAGCTAATATCCTGACTCATTTCTAACCAAAGTCCTGACACTCTCCCTAAGAAAGCCGATGTCGCTAAGTGAAGACCTGAGGCTGTCCCTAACTCAGGGCCTGAAGTTTTGCCCTAACTGAGGCTTTGATGCTGTCACTAACTCAAGCCCTGATCATGTCTTTAACTGAGACCCTAATGCTGATCCAACAAAGGCCCTGATGCTGCTCCTAAGTCATTCCCTGACAGTGTCTCCAGCTAAGGGACTGATGCTAGGCCTCGCTTAGGCCCTGTCGCCCTCCCTAAGTCAGGCTGTGATGTGGTGGCTGGCTGAAGTCCTGATACTGGTTCTAAATAAGGCCCTGATACACTCAGTAACTAAGGTCTTGGCACTATCCCTAGGTCATTTCCTGACACGATCCCTAGATTTTACCCTAACCCTGTCCATCACTAATGTCCTGCCTCTTATGCTAACTGAAGGCCTTATGCTGTGCCCACCTCAGGCACTGAATTTAGTCCCAAGGCCGTGACACTGTCCCTAACTAAGGCTGAGATGCTCGTCCTAAATCCAGCCCTCACACTGTCGCTAACTAAGGCCCTAACACTATTCCTAACTAAGGCCTTGACACTGTCCCTAACTAAGGCCCTGCTGCCATCAATATGTAAAGTCTTGACACTATCCTGAGCATATAACCTGACCCATTACTTACTAAGGTCCTGAAACTGTCCCTAAGTAATCCTTGACACTGTCCCTAAGTGAGGCCCTGAGGCTGTCCCTAACAGAGGCCATGATAATGTCTTTAACAAAGCCCCTGAGGTTGATCCTACTGAGGCACTTCTGCTGCTCCTACATCATGCCCTGACACGGTCCCTAGCTAAGGCCCTGATGCTAGGCCTCACTCAGGTCCTGTGGCTCTCCCTAAGTGAGGCTCTGACGCTGTCCCTATCCAAAGCCCTGACACTGGTCCTAAATTAGGCCCTGATGTTCTAAGTAACTAAGGTCTTGACACTATCCCTAGGTCATTTCCTGGCACTATCCTAGAACTTAACCTAACCTTGTCTTTAGCTAATGTCGAGACTAGCTAAAGAGATTCTTTAGGATGTGATTCTTTCATCTTGTGAATATAGTTTTCTAAAAAAATTAAATTTTACAGTTTTACTAACTTAAAAAAAAATGTACTCAACTGCTGTGGAATATTCCTTCGGAGGAGCGTGCATGGTTCACTTCTGCATCCGCTTGTGTTTATCTTCAGGTTGCTTTCAATTATGGCTCCTCTCATGCTAACTAAATCCCTGATGCTGTCCCTAACTAAGGCCCTGAAATTAGTTGCAAGGCCATGACCCTGTCCCTATCTGAGGCCTGGAGGCTTGTCGTAACTCAGGCCTTTACACTGTTCCTAACAAAGGCCTTAAAACTACACCTAACTGAGACCCTGACACTGTCCCTAACTAAGATCCTGACACTACTCGTAACACAGTCCCTGACACTGCACCTAACTAAGGCTCTGATGCTAGTCCTAACTCAGGCCCTGACACTGTCTCTAACTAAGTCCCTCATGCCGTCAATATCTAAAGTCCTTAAATTATCTTAAGCTACTATCCTGACCCATGTCTTACCAAGGTCCTACAACTGTCCCAACGAAAGACCTGACACTGTCCCTAACTGAGGTCCCGAAGCTGTCCCTAACAGAGGCCCTGTGAATGTCTTTAAAGAAGACCCTAATGCTGATCTTACAAAAGGCCCTTATGCTGCTCCTAAGTCATGGCCTGCCACTGTCCCTAACTCAGGCCCTAAAATTAGGCCTCACTTAGGCCCTGTTGCTGTACCTTAGTTAGGCTCTGATGCTGTCCGTACATAAAGCCCTGTCACTTGTCCTGATTAAGAGCCTCACGCTGTTCCTAACAAAGGCCCTAATGCTCTCAATAAGTAAGGTCTTCACACTATCCATAGGTCATTTCCTGCCACTATACCTATACCTCAACCTAACCTTGTCTTTAGGTAATGTCAAGCTTCTTATGCTAACTAAATCTCTGATGCTGCTAAAAAGTCATGTCCTGAAAGGGTCCCCAGCTAAGGGTCTGACACTAGGCCTCATTCAGGCCCTGTCACTCTCCCTAAGTCAGGCTCTGACGCTGGCCCTAACTGAATCCCTGACACTGGTTCTAATTAAGGCCCTGATACTCTCAGCAACTAAGGTCTTGACACTATCCCAAGGTCATTTCCTGACACTGTCCCTAGATCTCAACCTGACTTTGTCCCTACAAATATCCTGCCTCTTATGCTAACTGAAGCCCTTATGCTGTGCTGAACTCAGGCCCTGAATTTAGTCCCAAGACCTTGAAATTGTCCCTAACAAAGGCCTAGATGCTCATCCTAAATCCAGCCCTGAAACTGTCCCCAGCAGAGGCCCTGATGCTAGTTCTAATTAAAAGTTTGACACTGTCCCTATCTAAGGCCCTGCTGCCATCAATATCTAAAGTCCTGACACTCTCCTGAGTTTATATCCTGACCCATCTCTTACAAAGGTCCTGAAACTGTCTCTGAGTAGGCCTTGACGCTGTCCCTACGTGAGGTCCTGAGGCTGTCCCTAACATAGGTCCTGATAATGTCTTTAACAAATCCCCTGAAGCTGATCCTACCCAGGCCCTTATGCTGCTCCTACGTCATGCCCTAACACTGTCCCTATCTAAGGCCCTGACACTACTCACTCAGTGTTTGATGCTGTACCTTACAAAGGCTCTGATGCTATTCCTAACTCTGGCCCTGACAATGTCTCTAACTAAGGCCCTGCGGCCATCAATATCTAAAGTTCTGACATTATCCTGAGCCAATATCCTGACCCATGTCATACCAAGGTCCTGAAACTGTCCCAAATTAAGCCCTGACGCTGTCCCTAAGTGTGGTCCTGAGGCTTTCCCTAACAGAGGCCCTGATAATGTGTTCAACGAGGACCCAGGGCTGATCCTACCGAGGCCATTATGCTCTCCTAAGACATGCCCTGACACTGTCCCTAGCTGAATCCCTGATGCTGGGCCTCACTCAGGCCCTGTCACTCTCCCTAAGTCAGACTCCGACGCTGTCCCTCCATGAAGCCCTGACACTGGTCCTAAATTGGGCCCTGATGCTCTAAGTAACTAAGGTCTTGACACTATCCCTAGGTCATTTCCTGACACTATCCCTAGACCTTAACCTAATCTTGTCTTTAGCTAAAGCCGAGATTAGCAAAAGTGATTCTTTAGGACGAGGTCTTTCATCTTGTGAATATAGTTTTCTTAAAAAAATAATTGTCATAGTTTTACTAACTTTAAACAAACTGTACTAAAGTGCTGTGGAATATTCCTTCAGAGGAGCATGCATGGTTCACTTCTGCATCTGCTTGTGTTGGCCTTCAGGCTGCTTTCAGGTATGGCTCCTCTTATGTTAACTAAATCCCTGATGCTGTCCCTAACTAAGGCCCTGAAATTAGTTGCAAGGCCATGACCCTGTCCCTATCTGAGGCCTGGAGGCTCGTCCTAACTCAGGCCCTGACACTGTCCCTAACTAAGGCTCTGACACTACTCCAAACTCAGTCTCTGACACTGTAACTAACAAAGATTCTGATGCTATTCCTAACTCAGGCCCTGACACTGTCTCTAACTAAGGCCCTGCTGCCATCAATATCTAAAGCCCTGACAATATCCTGAGCTAATATCCTGACCCATGTCTTACCAAGGTCCTGAAATGTCCCAAAGTAAGCACTAATGCTGTCCCTATGTGAGGCCCTGCGGCTGTCCCTAACAGAGGCCCTGAGAATGTGTTTAATAAAGCCCCTGAGTCTGATCCTATCGAGGCCCTTATGCTGCTCCTAAGTCATACCCTGACATTGTCTCTAACTCAGGCCCTAAAGATAGGTCTCACTTAGGTCCTGTTGCTGTACCTTAGTTATGCTCTGAGGCTGTCCATATCTCATGTGCAGGCAGTGGCCCTGATTAAAGCCCTGACACTGGCCCTAACTAAGTCTCTGATGCTCTCAATAGCTAAGGTCTTCACGCTCTCCCTAGGTCATTTCCTGACACTATCCCTGGCCTGGAACCTGACTCTGTCCCGAGCTAATGTCCTGTATCTTTTCCTAACTGAAGCCCTAATATTCTCCTTAACTAAGGCCTTGAGTATACCTAACTAAGGCCCTGACACTGTTTCTAACTAAGGCCTGGAATCTGTCGCTAATATAGGCCCTGCTGCCGGCAACATCTAAAATCGGGACACTATCCTAACCTAATATCATGACCCATTTCTAACCAAGGTCCTGACACTATCCCTAAGAAAGCTCTGTCACTTTCCATAAGTGAAAACCTGAGGCTGTCACTAAATCAGGCCCTGAATCTGTCCCTAACTGAGGACCTGACGCTGTTACTAACACAGGTCCTGATCATGTATTTAACTAAGATCCTAATGCTGATCCAACGAAGGCCCTGATGCTGCTACCATGTCATGCCCTGACAGGGTCCCCAGCTAAGGGTCTGATGCTAGGCCTCACTCAAGCCCTTTCACTCTCCCTAAGTCATGCTCTCATGCTGTCCCTACCTGAAGCCTTGACACTGGTTCTAAATAAAGCCCTGAAAATCTCAGTAACTAAGGTCTTGACACTATCCATAGGTCCTTTCTTGACACTATCCCTAGATCTTAATGTGACACTATCCCTAGCAAATGTCGTGCCTCTTATGCTAACTAAAGCCCTTATGCTGTCCTTAACTAAGGCCCTGAAATTAGTCTTGAAGCCATGACACTGTTCCTACCTAAGGCTAAGATGTTCGTCCTAAATCAGGGCCTGACACTGTCCCTAACTAAGGCTCTGCTGCTGTCAATATCTAAAGTCCTGACACTATTCTGAGCTAATTTCATGACCAGTCTCTTACCAAGGTCCTGAAACTGTCCCTAAGTGAGCCTTGACACTCTCCCTAAGAGAGGCCATGAGGCTGTCCCTACGAAAGGCCCTGATAATGTCTTTAACAAAGTCCCTGATGCTGATCCTACTGAGGCACTTATGCTGCTCCTAAGTCATGCCCTGACACTGTCCCTAGCTAAGGCCCTGACTCGAGGTCTCACTCAGGCCCTGTCGCTCTCCCTAAGTCAGGCTCTGACGCTGTCCCTACCCGAAGCCCTGACACTGGTCCTAAATTAGGCCCTAATGCTCTAAGTAACCAAGGTCTTGACACTATCCTTAGGTCATTTCCTGGCACTATCCCTAGACCTTAACCTGACCTTGTCTTTAGCTAATGTCGAGACTAGCAAAAGAGATTCTTTACGACATGATTCTTTCATCTTGAGAATATAGTTTTCTTAAAAAAATAATTTTTATAGTTTTACAAACTTTAAACAAAATGTAGTCAACTGCTGTGGAATATTCCTTCAGAGGAGAATGCATGGCTCACTTCTGCATCCACATGTGTTGGCCTTCAGGTTGCTTTCAGGTATGGCTCCTCTTATGCTAAATAAATCCCTGATGCTGTCCCTAACTAAGGCCAAGAAATTAGTCCCAAGGCCATGAACCTGTCACTATCTGAGGCCTGGAGGCAAGTCCAAACTCAGGCCTTGACACTGTCCCTAACTAAGGCCCTGACACTACTCCAAACTCAGTCCCTAACACTGTACCTAACCAAGGATCTGATGCTATTCCTAACTCAAGCCACAACACTGTCTCTAACTAAGGCCCTGCTGCCATAAATATCTAAAGTCCTGACACTATCCTGAGCTAATATCCTGACCGATGTCTTACCAAGGTCATGAAACTGTCCCAAAGTAAGTCCTGTCGCTGTCCCTAAGTGAGGTCCTCAGGCTCCCCCTAACAGAAGCCCTGATAATGTCTTTAATGAAGACCCTAATGCTGATCCTACAGAGGCTTTTATGCTGCTCCTAAGTCATGTCTTGACACGGTCCCTAACTCAGGCCCTAAAGATAGGCCTCACTTAGGCCCTGTTGTTGTACTTTACTTAGGCTCTGACACTGTCCGTATATCAAGCCCTGGCACTGGTCCTGTTTAAGGCCCTCATGCTGGTCCTAACTAAATCCCAGATGCTCTCAATAACTAAGGTCTTCACACTCTTCCTAAGTCATTCCTGACAGTATCCCTGGCCTGGAACCTGACTCAGTCCTGAGCTAATGTCCTGCATCTTATCCTATCTGGAACCCTAATACTCTCCATAACTAAGGCCCTGATACTTTCTCTAAATAAGGCCCGGAATCTGTCCCTAATATAGGCCGTGCTGCTGGCATTAACTAAAATCCAGACACTATCCTGAACTAATATCCTGACCCATCACTAACCAAGGTCCTGACACTGTCCCGAAGAAAGCCCCATCACTGTCCCTAAGTGAAGACCTGAGGCTGTCCCTATCTCACACCCTGAAGCTTTCCCTAACTGAGGCCTTGATGCTGTGACTAACTCAGGTCCTGATCATGCCTTTAACTAAGACCCTAATGCTGATCCAACAAGGCCCTGATGCTGCTCCTAAGTCATGCCCTGACAGGGGCCCCAGCTAAGGGCCTGACGCTAGGCCTCACTCAGGCCCTGTCGCTCTCCCTAAGTCAGGCTCTGACGCTTGCCTACCTGAAGCCCTGAAACTGACATAACTAAGGCCCTGACCCCACTCCTAACTCAGGCCCTGACACTGTCCCTAACTAACGCCCTAACACTATTCCTAACTCAGTCCCTCACACTGTACCTAAGAAAGGCTCTGATACTAGTCCTAACTCAGGCCCTGACACTCTCCCTAACTAAGGCCCTGACACTTTCTCTAAATAAGACCCAGAATCTGTCCCTAATATAGGCCCTGCTTCTGGCAATAACTAAAATCCAGACACTATCCTGACTGAATATCCTGACCCATTATTAACCAAGGTCCTGAAACTGTCCCTAAGAACACCCCATCACTGTCCCTGAGGCTGTCCCTAAATCACGCCCTGAAGCTTTCCCTAACTGAGGCCTTGATGCTGTGACTAACAAAGGCCTTGAACATGTCTTTAACTAAGACCCTAATGCTGATCCAAAAAAAAGCCCTGAGGCTGCTCCTAAGTCATGTCCTGACAGTGTCCCCAGCAAAGGGCCTGACGCTAGGCCTCACTCAGGCCCTGTTGCTCTCCCTAAGTCAGGCTGTGATGTTGTCCCGAAGTGAGGCCCTGAGACTGTCCCTAACAGAGGCCCTGAAAATGTCTTTAACAAATCCCCTGAAACTGGTCCTACCGAGGCCCTTATGCTGCTCCTACATGATGCCCTGACACTGTCCTTAGCTAAGTTCCTGACACTAGCCCTCACTCACGCCCTGTCCATCTCCCTACATCAGGCTCTGATGCTGTCCGTACCTGAAGCCCTGACACTGACCCTAACTAAGGCCCTGACACTATTCTTAACTCGGTCCCTGACATTGTACCTAAGAAAGGCTCTGATGCTATTCCTAACTCAGTCACTGACACTGTCCCTAACTAAGGCCCTGACACTACTCCTAACTCAGTCCCTGACACTGTACCTAACCAAGGCTCTGATGCTAGTCCTAATTCAGGCCCTGACACTGTCGCTAAAAAGGCCGTGACACTACACCTAAATCTGACCCGGACACTGTCCCTAACTAAGGCCCTGATGCTATTCCTACCTCAGGCCCTGACACTGTCTCGAACTAAGGACCTGCTGCCGTCAATATCTAAAGTTCTAACATTATTCTGAGCTAATATCCTGACCGACGTCTTACCAAGGTCTTGAAACTGTCCCAAAGTAAGTCCTGATGCTGTCTCTAAATGAGGCCCTGAGGGGGTCCCTAACAGAGGCCCTTATGCTTCTCCTATGTCATGTCTTTAATGAAGACATGCCCTGTCTTTAATGAAGACCCTAATGCTGACCCTACAGAGACCTTTATGCTGCTCCTAAGTCATGTCCTGACACTGTCCCTCACTCAGGCCCTAAAGATAGGACTCACTTAGGTCCTGTTGCTATACTTTACTTAGGCTCTGACGCTGTCCATACATCAAGCCCAGGCACTGGTCCAAATTAAGGCCCTCATGCTGGTCCTAACTAAGCCCCGGATGCTCTCAATAACTAAGGTTTTCATGCTCTCTCTAGGTCATTTCCTGACAGTATCCCTGGCCTGGAACCTGACTCGGTCCCAAGCTAATGTCCTGCATCTTTTCCTTACTGGAACCCTAATACTCTCCATAACTAAGGCCCTGATACTTTCTCTAAATAAGGCCCGGAATCTGTCCCTAATATAGGCCATGCTGCTGGCATTAACTAAAATCCGGACTCTATCCTGAACTAATATTCTGACCCATCACTAACCAAGGTCCTGACACTGTCCCTAGGAAAGCCCCGTCGCTGTACCTAATTGAAGACTTGAGGCTGCCCCTAACTCAGGCCCTGAAGCTTTCCCTAACTGAGGCCTTGACGCTGTGACTAACTCAGGCCTTGATCATGTCTTTAACTAAGACCCTAATGCTGATCCAACAAAGGCCCTGATGCTGCTCCTAAGTCATGCCCTGATAGGGGCCCCAGCTAAGGGCCTGACGCTAGGCCTCACTCAGGCCCTGTCGCTCTCCCTAAGTGAGACTCTGATGCTGTCCCTACCTGAAGCCCTCACACTGACCCTAAGGCCCTGACCCCACTCCTAACTCAGGCCCTGACACTGTCCCTAACTAACACCCTAACACTATTCCTAACTCAGTCCCTCACACTGTACCTAACCAAGGCTCTGATGCTAGTCCTCATTCAGGCCCTGACACTGTCGCCAAAAAGGTCGTGACACTACACCTAACTCCGACCCGGACACTGTCCCTAACTAATGCCCTGACACTATTCCTAACTCAGTCCCTGACACTGTCCCTAACTAAGGCCCTGACACTACTCCTAATTCAGTCCCTGACACTGTACCTAACAAAGGCTCTGATGCTAGTCCTACCTCAGGCCCTGACACTCTCTCGAACTAAGGACCTGCTGCCATCAATATCTAAAGTCCTAACATTATCCTGAGCTAATATCCTGACTGATGTCTTACCAAGGTCTTGAAACTGTCCCAAAGTAAGTCCTGATGCTGTCCCTAAGTGAGGCCCTGAGGCTGTCCCTAGCAGAGGCCCTGATAATGTCTTTAATGAAGACCCTAATGCTGATCCTACAGAGGCCTTTATGCTGCTCCTAAGTCATGTCCTGACACTGTCCCTCACTCAGGCCCTAAAGATAGGCCTCGCTTAGGCCCTGTTGCTATACTTTACTTAGACTCTGATGCTGTCCCTACATCAAGCCCTGGCGCTGGTCCTGATTAAGGCCCTCACGCTGGTCCTAACTAAGGGCCTGATGCTCTCAGTAACCAAGGTCTTCACGCTCTCCCTAGGTCATTTCCTGACAGTATCCCTGGCCTGGACCTGACTCTGTCCCGATCTAATGTCCTGTATCTTATCCTAAGTGGAACCCTAACTAAGGCCCTGACACTTTCTCTAAATAAGGCCCAGAATCTGTCCCTAATATAGGCCCTGCTGCTGGCAATAACTAAAATCTGGACACTATCCTGACCTAATATCCTGACCCATCACTAACCAACGTCCTGACACTGTCCCGAAGAAAGCCCTGTCGCTGTCCATAAGTGAAGACCTGCGGCTGTCCCTAACTCAGACCTTGAAGCTTTCCCTAACTGAGGCCTTGATGCTAGGCCTCACTCAGGCCCTGTCGTTCTCCCTAAGTCAGGCTGTGATGCTGTTCATATCTGAAGCCCTGACACTGGTTCTAAATAAGGCCCTGATACCCTTAGGTACTAAGGACTTAACACTCTCCTTAGTTCATTTCCTGACACTATCCCTAGACGTAACCTGACCCTGTCCCAGCAAATGTCGTGCCTCTTATGCTGACTAAAGCTCTTATGCTATCCTTAACTAAGGCCTTGAAATTAATCTCGAGCTGTGATACTGTCCGTACCTAAGGCCTGGTTGTTCCTCCTAAGCCAGGGCCTGACACTGTCCCTAACTAAATCTCTGTTGCGGGCAATATCTAAAGTCCTGACAGTCTCCTGAGCTAACTTCCTGACCCAACTCTTACCAAGGTCCTGAAACTGTTCCTAATTTAGCCCGGACACTCTCCCTAAGCGAGGCCCTGAGGATGTCCCTAACACAAGCCCTGATAATGTCTTTAATGAAGACCCTAATGCTGATCCTACAGAGGTCTTTATGCTGCTCCTAAGTCATATCCTGACACTGTCCCTAGCTAAGGCCCTGACGTTAGTCCTCACTCAGGCCCTGTCGCTCTCCCTAAGGCCGGCTCTGACGCTGTCTTTACCTGAAGCCCTGACACCGGTCCTAAATTAGACTCTGATGCTCTAATTATCTAAGGTCTTGACAGTATTCCTAGGTCATTTCTTGGCAGTATCCCTAGACCTTAACCAGACCTTTTCTTTAGCCAATGTCGAGGTAGCTAAAGAGATTCTTTAGGACATCATTCTTTCATCTTGTGAATATAGTTTTCTTAAAAAAATAATTTTTAGGGTTTCCCTGGTGGCACAGTGGTTGAGAGTCTGCCTGCTGATGCAGCGGACATGGGTTCATGCCCCGGTCCGGGAAGATCCCACATGCCACGGAGGGGCTGGGGCCGTGAGCCATGGCCGCTGAGCCTGCGCATCTGGAGCCTGTGCTCTGCAACGGGAGAGGCCACAAAAGTGAGAGGCCCATGTACCGAAAATAATATATAATAATAATTTTTATAGCTTTACAAACTTTAAACAAAATGTGCACAACTGCTGTGGGATATTCCTTCAGAGGAGCGTGCATGGTTCACTTCTGCATCCGAATGTGGTGGCCTTCAGGTTGCTTTCAAGTATGGCTCCACTTAGGCTACATAAATCCCTGATGCTGTCCCTAACTAAGTTCCTGAAATTAGTCCTAAGGCTGTGAACCTGTCCCTATCTGAGTCCTGGAGGCTTGGCCTAAATCAGGCCTTGACACTGTTCCTAACAAAGGCCTTAAAACTACACCTAACTGAGACCCTGACACTGTCCCTAAGACCCTGACACTACTCGTAACTCAGTCCCTGACACTGTACCTAACAAAAGCTCTGATGCTAGTCCCAACTTAGGCACTGACACTCTCCCTAACTAAGGCTCTGAATGTACTCCCAACTCAGGCAATGACACTGTCCCTAACTAAGGCCCTGACACTACTCACAACTCAGACAATGACACTGTCCCTAACTAAGGCCCTGGCAGTACTCCCAACTCAGGCACTGACACTGTCCCTAACAAAGGCCCAGACACAACTCCCAACTCAGGCACTGACACTGTCCCTAACTAAGGCCCTGAGACTACTCATAACTTAGGCCCTGACACTGTCCGTAACTAAGACCCTGATACTACTCACAACTCAGGCAATGACACTCTCCCTAACTAAGGCCCTGACTCTACCATTAACTCAGGCACTGACACTGCCCCTAACTAAGGCCCTGACAGAATTCCTAACTCAGGCACTGACACTGTCCCTAACTAAGTCTATGACACTACTCCTAACTCAGGCGGTGATAAAATACCTTACAATGGCACAGATGCTACTATTAATTCAGGCTCTTACATTCTCCCTAACTAAGGCCTTGACACTACTCATAACTCAGGGCCTGACACTGTCCCTAACTCAGGCCCCGACACTTCTCTTAACTCAAGGACTGACACAGATCCTAACTAAGGCCCTGACACTACTCCTAAATCAGGCGGTGATACAATACCTAACAATGGCACAGATGCTACTACTAATTCCGGCCCTGACATTCTCCATAACTAAGGCCTTGAAACTACTCTTAACTCAGGCCCTGACACTGTCCCTAACTGAGAACCGGACACTACTCCTATCTCAGGTACTGTCATTCTCCCTAACTAAGGCCTCGACACTACTCTTAACTCAGGCCCTAACACTGTCCCGAATTAAGGCCCTGACACTACTCATAACTAAAGCAATGACACTGTCCCTAAGTAGGACCTGACACTACTCCCAACTCAGGCAGTGACACTCTCCCTTACTAAGGCCCTGACTGTACCCTTAACTCAGGCACTGACTCTGTCCCTAACTCAGGCCCTGACACTTCTGTTAACTCAAGGACTGACACAGATCCTAACTAAGGCCCTGACTGTACCCCTAACTAAGGCCCTGACACTATTCCTTACTCAGGCACTGACACTGTCTCTAACTAATGCCCTGACAGTACTCCTAACTCAGGCACTTGCACTGTTCCTAACTAAGGCCCTGACACTACTCCTAACTCTGGCATTGATACAATACCTAACAGTGGCACAGGTGCTACTACTAATTCAGGCCCTGATATTCTCCATAACTAAGGCCTTGAAACTACTCTTAATTCAGGCCCTGACACTGTCCCTACCTAACACTCGGACACTACTCCTATCTCAGGCACTGTCACTCTCCCTAATTAAGGCCTTAACACTACTCTTAACTCAGGCCCTGACACTGTCCCTATCTCAGGCCCTGACACTTCTCTTAACTCAAGGACTGACACAGATCCTAACTAAGGTCCTGACACTACTCCTAACTCAGACACTGACACTGCCCCTAACAAAGGCCCTGACACTACTCCTAACTAAAGCAATGACACTGTCCCTATCTAAGGCCCTGACACTACTCCCAATCAGGAACTGACACTATCTGTAACTAAAGCCCTGACACTACTCCTAACTCAGGCACTGACAGTGTCCCTAAATAAGGCCCGGAAACGACTCCTAACTCAGGTCCCGATACTGCTCCGAACTCAGGCCCTGACACTAGTCCCAACTCAGGCACTGACAATGTCCCTAACTCAGGCCCTGACACTACTCCCAACTCAGGCCCTCACACTGTCCCTAAGTAAGGCCCTGACAGTATTCCAAACTCAGGCACTAACACTGTCCCTAACTAAGGCCGGGAATCTGTCCCTAATATAGGCCCTGCTGCTGTGAACAACTAAAATCGCGACACTACCCTGACCCATTTGTAATCAGGTCCTGACACTGTCCCTAAGAAATCCCTTTCGATGTCCCTTAGTTAAACCCTGAGGCAGTCGCTAAATCAGGCCCTGAAGCTATCCCTAACTGAGGCTTTGATGCTATGACTAACTCAGGTCCTGATCATGCCTTTAACTAAGACCCTAATGCTGATGCAACAAAGGCCCTGATGCTGCTGCTAAGTCATGTCCTGACAGGGGCCCCAGCTAAGGGCCTAACGCTAGGCCTCACTCTGGCCCTGTCGCTCTCCCTAAGTCAGGCTGTGATGTTGTCCCGAAGTGAGGCCCTGAGGCTGTCCCTAACAGAGGCCCTGATAATGTCTTTAACAAATCCCCTGAAACTGGTCCTACCGAGGCCCTTATGCTGCTCCTACGTGATGCCCTGACACTGTCCCTAGCTAAGGCCCTGACACTAGGCCTCACTCAGACCCTGATCATGTATTTAACTAAGACCCTAATGCTGATCCAACAAGGCCCTGATGTTGCTACTAAGCCAGGCCCTGACAGGGGCCCCAGCTATGGACCTGACGCTAGGCCTCACTTAGGCCCTGTCGCTCTCCCTAAGTCTGGCTCTGACACTGTCCTTACCCGAAGTCCTGACACTGGTCCTAAATAAGGTCCTGATACTCTCAGTAACTAAGGTCTTGACACTATCCCTAGATCATTTCCTGGCACTATCCCTAAACCTTAACCTGACCTTGTCTTTAGCTAATGTCGAGACTAGCAAAAGAGTTTCTTTGGGATGTGATTCTTTCATCTTGTGAATGTAGTTTTCTTAAAAAATAATTTTTATAGTTTTACAAACTTTAAACAAAATGTACTCAACTGCTGTGGAATATTCCTTCAGAGGAGCGTGCATGGTTCACTTCTGCATCCGCTTGTGTTGGCCTTCAGGTTGCTTTCAGGTTTGGCTCCTCTTATGCTAACTAAATCCCTGATGCTGTCTATAACTAAGGCCCTGAAATTAGTCCCAAGTCCGTGAACCTGTCTCTAACTGAGGCCTGGAGGCTCGTCCTAACTCAGACCTTGACACTATCCCTAACAAAGTCCCTGAAACTACTCCAAACTCAGTCCCTGACACTGTAACTAACAAAGGTTCTGATGCTATTCCTAACTCAGGCCCTGACACTGTCTCTAACTAAAGCCCTGCTGCCGTCAATATCTAAAGTCCTGACATTATCCTAAGCTAATATCCTGACCCATGTCTTACCAAGGTCCTGAAATGTCCCAAAGTAAGCTCTGACTCTGTCCCTAAGTGAGGCCCTGAGGCTGTCCCTACCAGAGGCCCTGACAATATCTTTAAAAAAGTCCCTGAGGATGATCCTACTGAGGCCCTTATGCTGCTCCTAAGTCATGCCTTGACACTGTCCCTCACTTAGGCCCTGTCACTCTCCCTAAGTCCGGCTCCGACGCTCTCCCTACCCGAAGTCCTGACATTGGTCCTAAATAAGGCCTTGATACTCTCAGTAACTAAGGTCTTGACACTATCCCTAGGTCATTTCCTGACACTATCCCTAGACCTTAAACTAACCCTGTCTTTAGCTAATGTCAAGCCTCTTATGCTAACTAAAGCCCTGATGCTGTCCCTAACTAAGGCCGTGAAATTAGTCCTGAGGCCATAAACCTGTCCATAACTGAGGCCTGGAGGCTCGTCCTAACTCAGGCCCTGACATTGTCCTTAACTAAGGTCCTGACACTATACCTAATTCAGTCCCTGACACTGTACCTTTAAATGCTCTGATGCTAGTCCTAACTCAGGCCCTTACACTGTCTCTAACTAAGGCCCTGCTCCCATCAATATCTAAAGTCCTGACACTATCCTCAGCTAATTTCCTGACCCATGTCTTACCCAGGTCCTGAAACTGTCCCTAAGTGAGGACCTGACGCTGTCCCTAACAGAGGCCCTGATAATGTCTTTAATAAAGCCCCTGAGGCTGATCCTCAGAGGCCCTTACGCTGCTCCTAAGTCATGACCTGACACTGTCCCTAACTCAGGCCCTAAAGATAGGCCTCACTTAAATCATGTTGCTGTACCTTAGTTAGGCTCTGACACTGTCCATAAATCAAGCCCTGGCACTGCCTGATTAAGACCCTCACGCTGGTCCTAACTGAGGCCCTGAGGTTCTCAATAACTAAGGTCTTCACGTTCTCCCTAGGTCATTTCCTGACACTATCCCTGGCCTGGAACCTGACTCTGTCCTGAGCTACTGTCCTGCATCTTATCCTAACTTAAACCCTAATACTCTCCCTAACTAAGGCCCTGACTAGTCCTAACTAAGGCCGTGACACTTTCTCTAAGTAAGGCCCAGAATCTGTCCCTAATATAGACCCTGCGGCAGGCAATAACTAAAGTCCTGATGCTTTCCTGAGCTAATATCCTGACCCTTCTCTAACCAAGGTCCTCACACTGTCCCAAAATCAGCCCTGATGCTGTCCTTAAATAAGGCCCTGAGGCTGTCCCTGACACAGGCCCTGAAGCTTTTCTCTAACTGAGGCCCTGACACTGTGACTAACTCAGGCCCTGATCATGTCTTGAACTAAGACCCTAATGCTGATCCAACAAAGGCCCTGATGCTGCTCCTAAGTCATGCCCTGACACTGTCCCTAGCTAAGGCCCTGATGCTGCGCCTCACTCAAGCCCTGTCGCTCTCCCTACATCAGGCTCTGACGCTCTCCCTACCTGAAGCCCTGACACTGGTCCTAAATAAGACCCTGAGGCTCTCAATAACTAAGGTCTTGATACTATCCCTAGGTCATTTCCTTACTCTATGCCTAGACCGTAATCTGACACTGTCCCTTGCTAAAATCTGCCCTCTTTTCCTAACTCAAGCCCTAATGCTGTCCCTAACTAAGTCCCTGAGTAATCCTAACTAAGGCCCTGACACTGTGTCTAAGGACCAGAAGCTTTCCCTAATATAGGCCCTGCTGCTGTCAATAACTAAAGTACTGAGAGTATCCTGAGCTAATATCCTGACTGATATCTAAGCAAGGTCCTAACCGTGTCCCTATGTCAGGCTGGACGCTGTCCCTAATTGAAGCCCTGGGCTTTCCCAAACTCAGACCCTCAAAATGTATTTGAGACACTGATGCTCTTCCTAAGTCATCCCCTGACACTCTCCCTAGCTAAGGCCCTGACGCTAGGTCTTACACAGGCCCTGTCGCTCTCAGTACATCAAGCTCTGACACTGTCCCTACCTGAAGCCCTGACACTGGTCCTATGTAAGGCCCTGATACTCGCTGTAACTAAGGTCTTGACACTATCCCTAGCTCATTTCCTGACACTATCCCTAGACCTAAATCTAACCCTGTCCCTAGCTAATGTCTTGCCTCTTATGCTATCTAAAGCTCTGTCACTAACTTAGGCCCTGAAATTAGTCCCAAGGCCCTGACACTAGTCCTAACTCAGGCCCTGACACTGTACCTTTAAAGGCTCTGATGCTAGTCCTAACTCAGGCCCTGACACTGTCCCTAATTAAGGCCCTGTTGCTGTCAATAACTAAAATCCTGACACTATACTGAGCTAATATCCTGACTTATCTCTTACCAACGTTCTGACTCTGTCTCTAAGTAAGCCCTGATGCTGTCCCTAAGTGAGGCCCTGAGGCTGTCCCTAACTAAGGCCCTGAAGCTCAGCCTAACTCAGGCCCTCAGGCTAGGTCTAACACTGGTCGTTACATTGTCCCTAACAAAGGCCTTGACCCTAGTCTAACCCTAGGCCCTGATGTTGGTGTAACTCATGTTATGACGTTGTCCCTAAGTAAGGCCCTGAAGCTGTCTCTAACGTCAGCCTTGCTGCTGTCAATAACTAATGTGCTGACTCTATCCTGAGCTAATATCTTGATCCATCTCTTACCATGGTCCTGACACTGTCCCTACTAAAGTTCTGCTGCCATCCCAAAGTGTGTCCCTGAGGCTGTCCCTTTGAAGCCCTGTTGCTCTGCCTAACTCAGGCCCTGACAATGTCTTTAACTAAGGCCCTGATGCTGATCCTAGCTAAGACCCTGATGCTAGTCCTCACTCAGGCTCTGACGTTGTCTCTAAGTCAGGTCTTGACTCTGTCCCTAACTAAGGCCCTGAAGCTGTCCCTAAGTCAGGCCCTGACACTTTTCCTAACTCAGGTCCTGGCAATAACCTTAATTAAGACCGTGATGCTGATCCTATCTACAGTACTGATGCTGGTCCTACGTCATGCCCTCACACTCTCCCTAAATCAGGATCTGATGCTGTCTGTAATATCTTGGTCTGTCCCTCCCTAATTCCCTGAGGTTTTCCATAACTATAGACCTGACATTGTTTCTAACTAACTGCCTGACTCTGTACCTAACTGACACTGAATAATCAGCCTCTCTGCACCAATTCTGAATCAAATCTCAAGAACAGTGTTTTGGAGAAATACAAAAGATTAGTTTTATCACTCTGCCAGCCAATGCAGGACATAGCAGGCTCGTGCCCTCTACAGCTGTGTGTCCCAATGTGGGTGGATTTGGTGTTTTATAGCGATGGTTCAAGGGTGTGCTTGCTGATAAGGATCAGTGTGTATGCAGGGCCTGCACGCCTTTAATCTGGTCTCAGGTGGTTTCTTGATGAGTTCCTCAGGACTGAAGAATGCTAACATCTTCCATTTGTTGGGGGTTTTAGTTCTTTAAGGATCTCAAAGATATTGTTATGTGTATCCCTTGAGGCAGAACCAGGACCCTGCCTCAAGGCTGCACTATTGTTTCTTGACTGTTTTTCCCTATCTCTGCATCCCCTCACTTCCTTGATTAGCAACTGTTCGAATTTGCCCTTTGGAACTCAGATAAGGCCCTGGAGTCTCTAGTCTATTCCCTAAAAACAAGTTAGGAGGCACACAGAAAGGCTTCTGTGCCCAGGAGACCACAGAGTCCCTCTCAGTTTCACTCCTCCTCTTCTGGATACTCATCAGTCTTGAGGAGAACAGATTTTTGACAAGAAAAGAAATAATCATTTCAGATTGAGACATTAATCATAAACTTGACACAGGAACTCGGTTAAGGGGACTTGGTTTTAACCCCCACTTCACTTTTATCTTTCCCCACATCTTTCAGGGAACAGGGTGATGACTGCTCTTGTTACTTCCTGCTGAAATGGGGCATAGTCCTGCCTAAATATAGGGGAATGGATACCAAGTTAGAAATATTTGAGTTCCAAGTCCTGTACCTGAGACTCTTATGATTAAGATCTCAGTCCCTTGGTCCCCCATTTTGGTGCAACCAATCCAGTTAAAATAGGAGGGGTAACAACTGAAAAATTAATAGTAAAAATAGATCTCATTCCCTTAGGAACTCAGGAGAGTAAGTCTGAAACCTGGTCTGGAATTGACACTTCAGAGAGACTTCATAGCCAGTTGTCTAATTCTACTTAAGTAGGTTTTAACTTCTGATGTAGTAATGATGTATCCATAACAGGACCTATTGACCATTACACATATGTCTCATCTTTCTATTAGTATCTGATATAATGTCATTATTTGAAATTTAATAGTTAAAAGACTAGTTCCTGAAAACTTACATTCGCAGCTACCAGCAGACATGGTTTTGAGAATGGCTAGTGGCACCCCGAGTCTGATATAGCTCAGAAATTCAAGTTCAACATAACAGGAATGCGAGGAATTCCATGGCAGTCCAGTGGTTAAGACTTTGCCTTCCAACGCAGAGGGTGCCCATTTGATCCCTGGGCAGGGAGCTAAGATCCCACATGGCTCGCGTCCTAAAATCCAAAACATGAAACAGAAACAAACTGTAATATTTGTAACAAATACTGTAACAAATTCAATAGACTTAAAAAATGGTCCACATCAAAAAAAAACAAACCTTAAAAAGAAAAGAAACAAACAAACCAAATACAAGAATGCATCTAAATCACAGCTACAGTTGTCACTTAGGTTTACCTTGGATATCTGAACCATAGTCTCTACTTTTTGACTGTCGAATGCATTCCCCTCCTCAATGCCAAAGCAGATGTACAATTCATATATAAAAGGCCACAAAACAGGCCACTTCTGGTCAGTAAAATTTAAGTTAAACCATGTATAAGCCAGAGTGACTTCCTCACACCACCTCAATATGTGAAAGATATTTCCCTTTTGATTACAAGTCTTTCAATAGAAAGCATTGATGGTCAAAATGTCAATCCCTCAGTGCCAGAATGGTTCAGCTGTTTGGCCCAGGTGTAGATCATGTCCCTCAGCGCTAGGTCTCCTTTACATTTGCCTAGTTAATCCACATTGGGGGAATACTGATCAGGTATCGTGAACATGCTCAGAGGTATGTTAATGAGAAAACGCTTTATATAGGCCATACATTTTATTATTCATACCCAATTGTCACACAAACATTGTACATGTGCTTTTAGTAGTAGACCTAAAGCAAACAGTGATACATCATGAGTAGTTACATTCTCATAACTTCACTAGGTAATTTTCCTTTCCTCTTAAACATCAGGGCAAAATGAAGCCAACACAGTAACTTTCATAAATACAGAGGTGTCATTTATCCAATTGCTCCAAGTCCTAAGTAGCTTGAGGGGAAGGACTTCCCTGTGTCTGGAAAACACAGATCAAAGCCAGTAACAAAAAAACAAAAACATGATAACCATATTCACCAGTTCAGTCAGTAACCAATCTTTTTGTCAACTTTTTATGAAGCCATCAGATTCTCCATTAAGATTTTTCATTTCTTACTCAGTTTGGCATTATGATATGAAATTTATCAGAGACCTGTGCTTGCCAAAATGTCCTTCACATAGATCTTCTTGAAGAAGGAGTACTTTCGCAGAGTGTAAGAGCACAACAATAGCTATCTATAAATCACATAAAGACTTAAAAGGTCATGGTTAAACATTGGATCACAATATAAATGACAAAAGAAACCATGATTGCTGTTACATACAACACTTAAAAATTACTAGAATTATGACTGATAAACATTTACCAGGACATACTAGATTTTTAGGAATTCCATGTAATTTAACATACTAATCACACATTTCTCTCTGAGATGGCTCAAGGGCCTTCGAAAGCAGCTCAAAGTTAGCTGGAGATCAAAAGAACTATTAGAATTGGCCAAACAACACTTATTCACTGAACAAAAGTAAAGAGATTTCAAACAAAAAGAGAGATCACAGACACAGGCAAAGGAACTCACAAGCTGTTATCGAAAGCAGCATTCCCAGAAAACTTTGGAGGGAGAAACCAAATCCAGACTTTCCCTAACCTGCTTCCAACAAAATCCATCTTAGAAAATCCTGGTCATGCACAACTCTTTCCTCAGTGTTCCCTTTTCACAAATGTTCATCACCTTCTGTATCCATCTTATGTTACCCCTTATTTCTTTCCTCATTCAGACATAACCAGCTCTTAGTACAAAGTGACTTTCTTTTCTCTTTGTACCATCAGCCTGTTACCTAGCTACTCACTTTGTTTATTACGTAGCTTCATAAATGCTTGAACATATGGAACTTCTTTTGTCTTTCTCTTCCTGTGACAAAATAATTCTAGCTGAAGGATAGTATAGTCATTTAGGCTACCATTCAAAAAGCACCATTCCTTATTTTCAAGAACGTATCCATACATTGGCCAGACAAAATTACAATAGAATTTTATTCTTTTCTTAGTCTTAGGTTTACAACTATAGATTGACCAGTCTGCCAGGATTTTGTCCATTGGCTATCAGATGGAACTGAAGAAGAAGCACTTCTTATGTTTGAACCATGGAACACTGACATGCGGACTAAGACCAAAACAAAATCCTAACCACCAACGGAAGCCTCAAACCAAAGGAACCAGAAACCCAAAACCAAACAGCACAAGACTGAAATCAGCTTCCAAGTCTCAACTTAGCCTGTGACTTCTGTCCAAGTGGTGCACCTTCTAAATGAGATTTCCTGGAATGAAAAGTCACCCAAGTGAGAACCAAGGCTCCCCCAAATGTGCAGGGCTAAAAGGACCTCAGAGTGCATGCCAGGGGAGTTACCACATGCTGGCTGAGCTCTTGCAACATCCCAAATGCTATTTTTCTGGTTCCCCAAAATAATCCCTTGGAGAAGGACACTCGGGGCAGTCCAGGCAGGAGGAAGAGAGGAACATCCTCAAGGCAAAGATGGCCTTCGCAGCTGCTAGGGTGGTCCCTCTTCCACATCTATTCCTGCCCCAGATTTCTAACTGCTGGGATGACTGGGACTCAGCCTTTCCAGGCAAGAGTCCCAGGTGGTCTGGTCTCTAAAGGAATTCCCCAACCCTATACTCACTTGAAAGAGGCTGGTGTGGAGAAAATCTCAGACTGTCCGATCAACTCAGGGGACCCACAGGGGCCATCCCCAAGTCAACCCCACACTGGATACTAAATTTGATGTCAAAAACTCGACATCTGTGCACCAGTGCTGAATCGAATCTCAAAGAGACGTTTGGAGGAAGTAGAAAAGAATAGCTTTACTGCTTTGGCAGCCAAAGGGGGACACAGAAAACTCGTGCCCTCAAAAACTGTGTGTCCCAATTCAGGGGGATCTTGTGAGGAGTTTTACAATAATGGTTTAAGGACACACTTGCTCCTAAGGATTAGTATGTGTACAGGGCCTTAACTCCCTTTAATCTGGCCTCAGATGGTCTCTTGATGAGCTTTTCTGGAGTGAAGCACACTAAAATCTTGTATTTTGTGGGAGTTTTAGTTTGGTAAAGAGTCCAAAGATACTCTTAAGTACATCCCTTGAAGCAGAACCAGGATCCTGCCCCAAGGCTGCACTATTGTTTCTTGATGGTTCCTCCCTTGTCTCTGCATCTCCTCCCTTCCCTGATTAGCAACTGTTCGAATCTGCCCTTTGGAACTCAGAGAAGTTCGTGGAGCCTGGGTTCTATTCCCAACAAACAGGAAACAGGAGACATGGGAAAGGCTTTCATGCCCAGGAGCCCCACAGGGCCCTGCTTGATTTCACTACCAGGCCCTGACCCTGACACTAACTATGGCCCTGAGCTGTCTAGAATGGCGTGAGCTTTCCCTAACTATGAATTTCTCTCTCTCCCTAGCTAAGGTCCTGATGCTGTCTCTAAGGACTGAGGCTGTCCCTAACAAAGGCCCTGATTATGTCCCTAACTATTGCCCTGAACTGTCTCTAACTAAAGCCTTGACACTGACCTTAATTAAGGTCCTTATGCTGTTCCTGAGGTCCTGAGGCTGTCCTTAACAAAGGCCCTCAACTTATGTTTAACCGAGGCCCTGACACTCTCCCTAACTAAGGACTGAGGGGGTCTCTAACTAAGGCCCTGAGTCTGTCTTTAACTGGCCTCAGTCTTTCCCTAACAAAGGCCCTGATATAGTCCCTAACTAAGGCCCTGACACGCTCCCTAATAACATGAACTGTCCTTCATTAATGCCCTGATGCAGCCCATAAATGATGTACTGAAGACGTCACTAAGGTCCTGACGATGTCACTAATGACCCAAAATGTCTCTCACTAAGGCCCTCAAATTACATCTAACTGAGGCCCTAAAGATGTCCATAACTAAGTCTCTGACACTATCTCTAACTACGACCCTAACTGAGGCCATGACAGTGTCCCCAAGGAAGAACTTGACAGTGTCTCTAACTAAGGTCCTGAGTCTGTCTTTACCTAAAAACCGTACTCTTTCCCCAACTACTCCCTGACGCTTCCCCTAAACAAGGCCCTGACTGTGTGCCTAATTGCCTGAGCTGTCTTTCACTAATACCCTGACCCTGTCCATAACTAATGCCCTGATGATGTCCCTAACGAACAGCCTGAAATGTCTCTTACTAAGGTCCTCAAGTTTTCTCTGAGGCCCTGACACTCTCCCTAATTAAGGCCTGACACTGTCTTTAACTAATGGCCTGATGCAGTTCCTACCTGAGAAGCTGATGCTCTCACTAAGACCTTGAAGTCTCTACCTGAGAAGCTGACACTGTCTGTAGCTAATTTCCTGACTTTTTCCTTAACTAACATCCTAATTTTGTTCCTAAATAATGACCTGACACTGGTCCTAACTACGGCCCTGATGCTGATCCTATCTAAGGCCCTGACAATGTCCCTAATAGACTTAGATGTCCCTCACTGTGGTCCTGATCCTGTCCATTACTAAGGCCCTGAGTATGGGCCTAAGTAAGTCTCTGACCCTGTCCTAAGGCCCTGAACCTCTTCCTAACTAAGGGCCTTGATACTACCTCTACAGAAGGCCCTGACACTGCCCCTAAATAACGGCCTGACACTGGTCCCAAGTATGGACCTGATTCTGTCCATAATTAAGGCCCTGAAGATGTCCCTCATTAAGTCTCTGACACTGCCCTTAATAAGCCCCTGACACTGTCCCTAGCTAATGCCTTAAGCTATAACTTACAAAGTCCCTAACACTATCTCCAAGACGCTGACACCCTCCCTAACTTAGGCTTTGATGCTGTCTCTTTGTGCCTAAGCAGTCACAAAATAACACCCTGATTCTATTACTAAGGCCCTGAATATATCCCTAAGAAAGTCTCTGAAGTGTCCCTAACTAACGGCCTAAACTGTCTCTTACAAAGGCCCTCAAGTTATCTCTGAGGGCCTGACAACACTGTCCCTAACTAAGGCCCTGTTGCTGGCCCTAACTAACGTTCTGATGCTGAACCTAACTGAGGCCCTTATGCTCTTCCTAACTAAAACCTTGATGCTGATTCTACATGAGGCCCTAAAACTGTAACTATTGACCTGACTCTTTCCATAACTAACACCCTAATTTTGTCCCTCATTAATGCCCTGACACTGGTAGACACTACAGCCCTGATACTGGCCCAATCTAAGGCCTTGACCATGTCCCTAATAGCTTTAGATGTCCCTCACTGTTGGTTGACACTGTCCGTATCCAAGGCCCTGACCCTCTTCCTAACTAAGTCTGTGATGATGTCTCTACCTGAGGCACTGACACTGTCTATAAAAATGCTCAACTCTTTCCCTAACACACTGATGCTGTCCCTAATAGCCGTATGTATCTCTCAATAATGCCCTGATCCTGTCCATAACTAAGGCCCTAAATATGTCCCTAAGTACATCTCTGACGATGTCCTTAAGAGCCTTGCGGCTCAGGGTAGGAATCTCTCAGTCGGTGTCTGGACACAGAGTTCTGTGTTCTAGTTTGTTGTGAATCCCTTGGAGTTACCTCTAACATTTTTTAAATGGATGTCCCCCTCAACATATTTATAATTTAAATTATTTACCACATTAAAATTCAGGAATGACATTATTAGAATGAGCAGGAAGACACTGGATGCCCCCCCAATGATCTATTACTTGGAGGATTTAAAATTCTAATGAGGGATTCCCTGGTGGTGCAGTGGTTGAGAGTCCGCCTGCCGATGCAGGGGACGTGGGTTCGTGTCCCGGTCTGGGAGGATCCCACGTGCCACGGAGCGGCTGGGACTGTGAGCCATGGCTGCTGGGCCTGCGCGTCCAGAGCCTGTGCTCTGCGGAGGGAGAGGCCACGGCAGTGAGAGGCCCGTGTACCGCCAAAAAAAAAATACATAAAAAATAAAATAAAATAAAATTCTAATGAGAAAACATTCACTGTCCTCACCCTCTTGGGCGTCAGCACAAGGCAGGAATCAGCTGCATCCTTTATTTATCCCTCTGATTTTCCAGAACTTTTCCTTCAAGGAGAAATCTCTGGGCTCTGTGGGAGCTGTGAGTGGTGGCTATCAGGTAAATCCGAGACTGAAAAGCAAGAGGAAGAGAGACAGAGGAGGAGATGAGAATCGGTGATGGGGAGAAGCAGGGGCGTCCACATTTAATCTCGGGCTGAGAGTCTGGGTTAGTCTCCAACGAAGCTAAGGACCACCAGGGTCTGGCCCCACTGGCCTTGTCACCTGGTGTGGGGACTGGGGACAGCCAAACCAACCTGGCCACTTTCAGAGATATCAGGGAGGTGGGAGGGCACCCCTGAGAGCCAGATGGAAAATAGTCATGCTGTGAAATAATAAGATGTCCTTTTCAGAAAAGTGAAGACTGTTCTCTTGGTTCTCAAAGACTTGCAAATACTCTGTGTCCTTCTGGAGGCATGCTGAAGACTTCAGCCTTTGAGGGCAGTAATGGGAGTGCATCTGGGCTCAAAACCATCCAGCACTCACTCCTTGAGGGTGCTGAGGATGACCCGTGTCCACCCCTCGGGTGCTGTGGGGCCTGAAATCCCCTGATCACCGAGGACAGGAGGGGCCACACAGACACTCAACTGGCCCACAGGGGGCTTGGCTGGTGGGCTACAGTCCTTTATCAGATACATGGTTTGCAAACATCTTGTGCCATTTTGGATGGTGGATTATCTTATTCATTGCTCCTTTTATACACAACTATTTTTCATTTTGAGGAAGTCCAATTCATCTATTTTGTCTTCTGTTGCTTGTGCTTTTGGTAGCAGATCTAAGAAATCATGACCAAATCCAAGGTCATGAAGATTTACTCTTATGTTTTCTTCTACGAGTTTTATAATTTTGGCTCTCGCATCTAGGCCTTTGGTCCATTTTGCCTTGATTTTGTTTACGGGGTGGGGAGAGGTAAGGATCCAACTTTATTCTTCCGCATGTGGGTATCCAGTTGTTCCAGAACCTGTGCTAACAGTTTGGGAGAAAATACCTGCAAATGATGTGACCAACAAGGGCCTAATTCTAAAATATACAAACAGCTTATACAACTCAAAAAAGAAAAACAAATCAAAAACTAGGCAGAAGGTCTAAATAGACATTTCTCCAAAGACATACAGATTGCCAATAGGCACATGAAAAGACGCTCCACATTACTAATTATTAAAGAATGCAAATCAAAACTACAGTGAGTTATCACCTCATAGTGGTCAGAATGGCCATCATTAAAATGTCTATAAATAAATGCTGGAGGGGGTGTGGAGAAAAGGCAACACTCCTACACTCTTGGTGGGAATGTAGATTGATGCAGACACTATGGAAAACAGTATGGAGGTTCCTCAGAAACTAAAAATAGAATTACCATATGAACCAGCAATCCCACTCCTGGGCACATATCCAGACAAAACTATAATTCGAAAAGATACATGCACCCCAGCATTCACAGCAGCACTATTCACAATAACCAAGACATGGAAGCAAACTGAATGTCCCTCAACAGATGAATGGGTACAGAAGATGTGGTACATATATACAATGGAATATTACTCAGCCATAAAACAGAATGAAATAATGCCATTTGCAGCTACATGGATGGACCTGGAGATTATCACACAAAGGGAAGTAAGTCAGACAGAGAACAACAAGTACCATATGATATCACTTATATGTGGATTATAAAATGAGACCCAAATGAACCTATCTGCAGAACAAAAACACACTCACAAATATAGAAAACAGACTTGTGGCTGTCAAGGGGAAGACAGGGGAGAGGGCTGGATTGGGAGTTTGGGGTTAGTAGATGCAAACTATTATATATAGGATGGATAAACAAGGTCTTACTGTACAGCACATGGAACTATATTCAATACCCTGTAATAAACCATAATGAAAGAGAATATGAAAAATAGGTATATATGTATGTATATATATATGAATCACTTTGCTGTACAGCAGAAATTAACACATCATTGTAGGTCAACTATACTTCCATATCAATTAGGTTGAAGGCACTTTTATAAAGTAGGCCTTATTTCTCTTGTCCTTTCATCCTGGGACAAATGTTTAACAGAAACTAAGCTGGATTACTCCAGGCTGAACTCATATCACACAAAACTTTAATTGTTGAACAAACTATGAATACCAGTTACACCATGGGATGTCCTGATCCAATATGAAGTTTGTAAACCTTGTATCAAGCCTGCAGAATCCACTAAATTTGGAAATTCAAACTGAAATGAAGCCAACTATCCCATGACTTCTCCACAACTAGTTATACATCAATTGGAAACCATATACAATCAAATGAATGTAGACAGAAACAACTATAGCCTTCCCTTTTATCCTTTTAGATGAAGACGGTATTTAAGGTGGTGTCTTGGGCCGTTTCATGGTGTTACTCAATTTCCTGGGTATCTCCCATGCACACAGGAGGTACACCTGTTAGTTAACTTGTTTGTGCAATTATATGAAGGTAGTTAATACCACAAAACTGTATATGTAAAGTGAATTAAATGCTAAAGTCATGTTTTGTATTTTTAATGACAATGAAAAAGAAAGTGTAGCGCTGTTATTTGTTACAAAAATGAACATTAAAAACATTCTTGAAAAAAGCCATACAGAAAAGGCGACTTAGATCCCATACTCACCTTGTCTGCTTCAAATCCATCAAGGTTGTCCAAATGAGGGGGAAACTCAGTAATGGTTCCAGAAAAAGAAAACTGGATCAGGGTGGAAAAAGACACTTTCATACAGTTGGGACAGAAGGTGAAAATTGAAATGGGGCTGAGTATTAAATTATAATGTGGACATCAGGATTTCCTCACTTAAGAGTTACGTGCTGGTTCCTTGGGCAAAACACACTGAGCATTTTGTGTGAAGTGGCAAATGTGAGTACTTTTTGCCATTAATGAAACTTTTCTGTACATTTTAAATTACTGGAAAGTAAATTACTTTTATCGACAACCAGGTCAGTATCATGCCAGAAAATCAGATAAGACAGACATCGAATTTTGTTATAGAGGCCAAGATTTACCCAGAAAAAGTTCAACCAAAGTTGTGATAATTATTTCCCTTGTAGGAGTCCACATAGTATTAAGAGGTACCGTGGGAAGAGTACATTAGTAGCTACCATCTCTTGGGTCCTGTGGATTACCTGGGGTGCAGTAGAAACTGTGAGATTTTAGTATTGCAATTTTTCACACAACTTCAAAAATATGTTAAAAATAAATTCAGTAAAGTTGCAAAATATGGAATCAATATACACAAATCAGTTTTGTTTCTATACACTAATAATGAACCACCAGCAAGAAAAATTAACAAAACAATCCCATTTACAATTCCATCAAAAAGAACAAACTATTTACGAATAAATTTAACCAAGGACATGAAAGACCTATACTCAGAAAACTATAAAGCATTGATAAAGAAATTGAAGACACAACAGAAAACAATATTCCATGCTCATGCATCAGAAAAATTACTATTATTAAAAGGTTTATTCTACCCAAAGCCATCAACAAACAGTGCCAGGAAAACTAGACACCAGACTCCAAAGAACGACACTGGTCACCATCTACACTGCACACAAAACTAATTAAAAGCGCACAGTATTCCACATTAAACCCTTTCTCTCCTGAGTCCCCTGAAGACGCACTCCACCCACCCAGCAGTCAGTTGCACAGGAAGATTCTCCACACTTGGTCGTTTTTTCCTCCTGTGGAGTCTCCTCACCAGTGGCTCCTGAGAAAACCCAGCTCCTGTCAGTGTGGACAATGCCTCATGGTCCAGAAACCTAAGCCCTGACAGGAGACAAAGCTCCTGTCTGCTTGTCACAGAGCAAAGTCTGTGGGCAGGGTGCACCTGTGCCCCCAGGGTCAGACAGGTGGGTTCGGCGCCCCCTGTGGGACATCAGAGAAGTGCCGGCAGTGCCGCACTCACAAACCCAGAGGCCTCATCTGGAAGGCAGTTCTGCTGTATATACTAAGTTTGGAAATCCAAACTGAAATGGAGCCAAGTATCTCACTGTATCTTCTCAAAAGACGGTTAAGGAGCAATTAATTACAAACCATATGTAATGAAATGAATGTAGACACAAACTTTACGACTTAACCCAAAATTCACTCAAAATGCCCATAGACAAATTTAAATTACCAAACTATAAAAATCCTAGGGAAAAAAAAAAAGGTAATCTACATGACTTTGGGTCTGGTGACCTTATTTAGAAAACTGGAAGACAAACCACAAACTGCAAGAAACTATTTCCAAAACACATATCTGATAAAGGATTTATACTCAAATTATGCCAACAACGCCATTAAAATTTGGTAAAGATTGAAACACACATCTTGCCCAAGAAGATAAACAGGCAGTAAATAAGCATACAAGAATATACTCAAGATGCTGGTGGAATGCAGTTACAACCAACTTTGGAAGACAGTTTGGCAGGTTTTCCCAAATCTAAAAAGTCTCACCTTAGGATCCAAGAAGTGTACCTCTTGTATTTAGACAACTGCGTTGAAAAACTGTGTTCAAACCCAAACTAGCATCAAGTAATGCACAACAGTTCTATTCATAATGGCTAAAAACTTAAAGATATCAGGATATCCTTCTGTAGATGAATTCATAAGCAAATTAGGGCACAAACATGTCAAGGGGAGCAGAATATACCACCCCAAAATATGCCCATTTGACAAAAACATTATTTCGGACTGATTAATTTAAGAAGCAGCAGACCCAGGAGTATCTTTCAAAACCAAATAGAAAATGCCCTTTTAGGAGGTAAATTTACATTTATTAAGGATATCTCCATTTGTAAGGTTATGTCCCTCTCAGGACCAGGAATTGAATGATGACTAAATATCAAGAAAAGCTTGTTGGGACTTCCCTCCTCATCCAGTAGTTAAGTCTCCATGCTCTCAATGAAGGGGACCAGGGTTCAATCCCTGGTCAGGGAACTAGGATCCCGCATGCTGCAATTAAGAGCCCGCATGCCGCAACTAAAGATTCCACAGGCCGCAACTAAGACCCGGTGCAGCCAAATAAATAAATGTTAAAAAAAAAAAAAAAAAAAAAAGCTTGTCAATGAAATAGGCCTGGATGTAAATCTGTGTAAAAACCATACCCTTGTTTACTGGGCTTTGACTAATAACATCACTTAAATGGCTTCCTCCATTCCCTAACATCTTTCTTTTGTTCTCAGCAGAAGATAGCATTTAAGGTAACGGCTTGGGCCATTTCAGGGAGTGACTCAGTTTTCCTGGGTATCTTTCAAGTATACAGAAGGTATGCATGGTATATATTAAACTTCTGATTGTTTTCTCCAGTTCTTCTCTTTTTCATTACAAGGGAGATCTCAATAAAGAACATAGAAGGGTAGACGGAAAATTATTTTTCCTCTCACATACATGCAATGCAATAGTATTCAGAGATATAATGGAATGGACCATCAACCCGTGGGGGAAAAAAAAAAGATGCATCTAACACTTACATTGCTAAGTGAAAGAATCCAGTCTGAAGTGCTACACACTGTATGACCTCATTTATATGACATTCTAGAAAAGGCAAAACTGACATGGTAAACAGTTTACGGAATATGTGGTTGAAACACTCCATATGATACTTTAGTGGTGAATACCTGTCACTATGCATTTGTCTACACCCACAGATTTTTACAACCCAACAAGTAATTTACCATTTATTCAAACTTAGCTACTTAGGATATGGGAGTGTCAAAGACTGGAATACAGAATGTAACAAAGAATCTAACTGATTCAGAAATGTATGAAAAAACTCACTGTTGGTAGTGGGACAAATGGGCTGACCTAAGTTAACTTTGGAAATGTACAGAATCTGTAGGTCAAAGACAAAATGTGCCATACATACACAGTGGACACTATGTTCTTTCCCATGAGGGGTAGCAGCTAACAGTACTGAAACTACTATATCAGTAATCGAATGGAACAAGCACTGAATTTAATAAATGACAAATGGTGGAAGCCAGGTTTCTTACTACTGGAGTGGGATGTTACAGTCAAACAAAGGGAGAAGGTTACAATATCCATGTCATAACAGATCTGGTTGGAGATATCAGTATAAACTATCTTAAGCCTACACATAGTTCCACATGGAAATCTTTATAATTTTGTGTATATGCGTAGGCTGCGATAAATGCATATATTTCTATGTACTGTCAGCTGAGCATATTTAGCTCCCACGTGTAAGTTTTTAATACCATTCTCTAATAAAAGGAACAAGGGCTCTTTGAAGAAAGGGCTGATGCTAGGACTGAGACAGTAAATATATGAGGCAGGATAATCTTAAAATATCAGAAAGTAAAGAAGTACCAAAAATTTTAAAAACGCACAAAAGAAAAATTATGTAAAATGAAAACAGGAGCAAATGGAAAAAGCTCTCAACAGCCAAAGCAAGAATGAACTAAGCAGTCTAATAATGTAGTGCTGGATTATAACCAAAAGTTTACAATAATTATTCACGTGTCCAAACTAGTAAAAATAAATTACATAGTTTTTGATGAATGGTGTTAAATAGAAATCTCCTATCTAAACAATGTATATAGCCACTCAGCTGTCCATCAGGATGTGAAGCTAACCCCTCTCTCCTCAAGTGTGGGTTCTGCATTATGACTTCCTCCTAAATAAGACACACAGGATGGACATGGGGAAAAAATTAACCTCAGTGTGGGAAAACTTGACAAACACTACTTCAGCTAGGTGACCAAAGTTAAGAAAATAAGTGAGAAGTTTCCTTAAGAGCCTGTCCTCTTGATATATAGTGAAGAGGAAGCACTTCACCTCTGTGATCTACTTTTTCAAAGCCAAGCCTAACCAGGACAAAACCACCAAGCAAATCCCAGTGCCTGGCTGTCTATACAGTACCTGAGCAGTCCTCCTTCACGCTGTCAAGGTCATGGAAACAAGGAGAGTCTGCGCAATTGTCAAAGCCCAGAAGAGACTAAACAGACATGATGACCCCATGTCCTTTGAGATCCTGGAACAAGGAAAGGTATAACAAAGGGAACATGAATGGGAACTTCAGTTAATAATAAAGTATCAATATTTGTTCATTATTTGTCATGATTCTGTAAAAAATTAGACAGGAAAAATTAAACATCAAATAAGAGAAACCTACTGTAACAAACTGGAAATATAGAGGAAAAGGGGGATTTCTTTGTAAAAACACATTACCAAAATGAACCCTAAATTAAGGAAAATACAAAAAGACCAATTAATCACTGAGGAACCTCTTCCCCTACTGGCTATCCTGTCACTTCCAGGATTTCCCTTTCCCGGGACAGGGAAGGAGCAGGGACAGAACTGTTTGGCAGCTCCCCTAGTATATGACCCCACCCAGTGTTTCCACTTCCCCCAGCCACGCCTACCCAGTGAGGACACCTGAGGAAGGGTCAGGGATTATTGACTCAGATGTATCAACCAGGACTTTCTCTTTTCCCAGCGACTGGACACACTTACGGAAGTAAAATAAATTAGTATTTATTGTAAGGGTAGAAATACATTAATACTCGCAAGTGGCAAGTTGAAGAATGGGTTTGGACCTGGCAGGTCCAGTGGCCCACACCGTCTTAGTGTGACCTTGCTTCTATCCAAAACTTTGTCCCACTCAGTGCTTTTGGGGGACCCTATTCACAGTCACAGGCTCTCTTACTGCCCTTGGGCCAACAGCAGTTCTAGGCTGACAACCACTCACCATCCATTTTCCGAGAAAGAGTTTCTCCTTTTCTTAGATTCCAAGAAAGTCATGGTTTTAAATGCCTTTGATCTGGCTTGGGTTGCATTCTCATCCTTGACCCATCACCAGAAGATGGAAAATGGGACTGGCTAGATGTGGGCTGTAAACCCATCTTCGAGCTGAGTGGAACATGGGGTCATCCTTCTGCAACTGTTTGGACTGGAAGCAGGTGAGATGTAATTCACAAAGGAAAACTGAGGCACTTGGGCCTGAGAACAGATGCTGGCTGGGAGAAAGCAACAGATTCTATGTCAATGACAGCTCACTGCACAGCACAGAATCTTACACAAAAGGAAGAAAGGGTTTCATTTAGGGTCAGGGGCTGCAGCGACTCATCCAGTGCTCTTACTGTCCCTCCCAAGACTGCAAGAAGGTCTTTCACTTGCTGAAAAGTCAGGATCATTGGTGGTGGTAAACTCAAGTCTCTTTCCTTGGGCATCAGGTCCTCACATCTCAGAGGCTGGCCCAGAACAGCCCATGTGCCGTCAGAAGACACACAGACCTCATTCCTGCCCCTGAGAGGTGGGAGCCCTTGAGTTATGCCATCTCCCTGGCCATATTAATTTCCCACCCCTGAAAAACAATACTGCTCCTTTTCCAGTTTCTTCTCTCTCCTTTACTAAGGGAAGAAACCAGATGCTAGGGTGGTAAAGAAACTCTTGTGCAATGAAGTAACGGGAGGCTCAAGAATTATTCCATGCCATGGAACCCATAATTGGCAGGCTTTCCAGAGGCCACATGGTTGCATATGGCTCTCCAAGACAATGGCAGTGGCAGTGTAAACCTCACACTGGGAGGTCCAGTTGCTCCCATATCTTTGATTCTTAATGAATATGCGTGTCAAAAGTTTCTAACAACTGAAAGGACAAAGGATTGCAGGGCCATGGTCTGCTGTATAGTTGTTGTGTCAGGGCCACACTCCAATGTTTAGAGGATTATTACTTCTCTTGGCAGCCTATGAGGCTGTGAGGGGGAGGCCTTTTTCTCAACCACATGCATGTTGGTAGTTGAAACTTCTCAAAGGAATGTCTACACTGCCCAGGTAGCTCTTGAATTGCCCGGCATCCTGGCCAGCTCTGTAACTGTACATGAGGGCCTGACAATGCCCAGGCTGGACTGAGCTAGAGGACCACAGATGCCTGCCTGGATTGTCAGAGGTCAATGGCTGTCCTGCCTGAGACTTGATCATCTATTCATGCCCACTCAGATGGGACAAAGGATGCCTCCAGTGCCAGGAGGGCCCCACCAGCCCTCAAGAAGGCAGCATCTGGGGGCTGGCAGTTCACTGCACCCAGTCCTGTATAAATCCACACATGTCCACTGAGTGCCCTCCAGTCTGGGCTGTGCTGGAACCTGGGGCTTCCCAGGCAGAGTAGGGCCAGCATCACCCTTCCCAGGTAGGAGGGCAGAAGGAAACCATGCATGACTTCTGACACCCTCCCCAATCCTTGACAGAGGTTGAGTTGGATAAGAAACAGTCCGAGACAAGAACAGACATTTCATTCTTCCCTCAGAGCCCAGGACTGGGAGAATGGAGGCCAGAAAAACAGTTATTGACCTCAGCTCCTTGACTCCTGTTTGACCTTGGGCAAGTCTTATCCATTCTGGAGGCTTCAGAGAGAAGGAGAGGGGAGGGGAATGAGGGCCAGTTGTGCTTAAACCTAACTCTAACCTTTACCCTAAGAACCCTAACCTCTAACCGTAACCCCCTAACAACCCTAGCCCAGACCCCTAGACCCTCGCCCCTGACCCCTAAACTCTAATCCCCGACCCTGACCCTTTAACCACAACCCTCTACCATGACTCTCCAACAATGATCCATAACCCTAAACCGTGACCCCTGAACCCTCACACTGACTCATGCCTAAAGCCTGGCCTAGTGGGTGCCAAGGCATGACTGAATGAACTCTCAAATAAACCGAGGAATTACATCTTCCCGACCACTAATTTAGCAATGGTTTCTTAGATTTGACAGTAAAGCATAAGAAATGAAAGAAAAAAATAGATACATTGGATTTCCTCAAAATTACAAACATTTGTGCATCAAAAGAGGCTATCCAGAAAGTAAAAAGACAGGCCACAGAATGGAAGACAATATTGGCACATTATATATCTGATAAGACTCTTTACCTAGAATAAACCCAGGACTTTTCCAACTCATCAACAAAAAGACAAACAATAAAATGTTTGAAACAGACAAATAACTTGCATGGACTGCTCTCCAGGCAAGACTTACAAATGGTCAATAAGGACATGGAAAGATGTCAAACATCAGTAGTCATTATGAAAATGCAAATTAAAGCCACAGTGTGATGCCCCTTCACACACACTAGAATAAAAATAAACTTTAAAATAAAATTTAAAATATATAAATAAAAATAAAAAATGTTGGCAACAATGTAGAGAAATTGGAACCCTTAAAAGTTACTTGTTGAGATGTACAATGGTACAGTCTAGGTGTACAAACCTTTAGCATTTACTGAAAAATATAAAATATAATTACCATGTGGTTCAACAACTCCACTCCTAGAGATATACCCAAAAAACGGAAAACAGGTGTTCAAACAAAACCTTGTACACCAATTATTCATAGCAGCACTGTTCACAATAGCCCAAGGTAGAAAAGATTTAAATGTCCATCAACAGGTAAACAGATAAGCAAAATAAGGTAGATCCATAAGCTGCATTATTCTGTCATATAAAGGAATAAAATAAAATTATACGGCTGCTGTGGAAAACTGTATGGTGGCTCCTCAAAAACATGGAAGATGTATGATCCCTTGATTCTGCTCCAGGGTGTACACCCAAAATATTAGAAAGCAAGGACTGGAACAGATATCTGTACCCCATATTCATAGCAACATTACTCACAATAGCCAAAAGGTGGAAGCAACACAACACATCCTTCAACACATGAATGGATAAGTACAGTGTAGCATATACACAATGGAATATGATTCAACCTTTAAAACTAAGGTAATTCTCACACATGTTACAGTGTGGATGAACCTTGAAGTCATTATGCTAAGTGAAACCAGCCAGACACAAAAAGGACAAACGTTCTATGATTCCACTAGTATGAGGTATCCAGATAAGTCAAATCCAAAGACAAAGTAGAATAAGGTTGCCAGGGGTTGAGGGGAGTCAGTGTTTAATGGATACGGTTTCACATGGAGAAAATAAAGTTCTGGAGATGGATGGTGAGGATATTTTTACAACAATGTGAATGCAGTTAATGCCATAGAACTGTATACTTAAAAATGGTTTAAATGGGGCTTCCCTCATGGCACAGTGGTTAAGAATCCGCCTGCCAGTGCAGGGGACACGGGTTCAAGTGCTGGTCCTGGAAGATCCCACATGCCGCGGAGCAACCCGTGCACCACAACTACTGAGCCTGCTCTCTAGAGCCTGTGAGCCACAACTACTGAGCCCATGCACCTAGACCCTGTGCTCCGCAACAAGAGAAGCCACCGCAATGAGAAGCCTGCACACGGCAATGAAGAGTAGCCCCCGCTCGCCCCCAACTAGAGAAAGCCTGTGCTCAGTAACAAAGACACGACACAGCCAAAAAATAAAATAATTTTTTAAAAAAATCTTTAAAAAATGGTTTAAATGGTAAATGTTATGTGTTTTTAATCACAATGGAAAAAATGAATGAAATAATGATCAATGTTACAATGCGGATAAACAGTGAAAACATCCTAAGTGAAAGAAGCCATACAGAAAACCACCCAGATCATGCTCATCTTGTACACTTTCAATCCAGCAAGGTTTTTAAAGTGAGGAAAAGCCCCAGTGACGGTTCCAAGAAGAGAAAACTGGATTCGGATAGAAAAATACATTTCCGCATAGCTGGGGCAGCTGGTGAAAGTTGAAGCGGGCCTGTGGATAGGATTATAATGTGGAAACCATAATTATTTCTCACTTTGGGGTTATGTGCTAGTTCCCTGGGAGAGTGGCAACATAAACTGGAGTATTTTGTGAAGGTGGAAAACTTTATACTGCTATTTAAAGTTTTTTATACACTTGAAATTTACTAGAAAATAAAGTACTTATCAAAACAACCATGTCATACCACGTCAGAAATACAGACATCACACTCTGTTATAGAGGCCGAGCCCTACCCAGATCCAGTTCACCCACAGTGGGGATGCTAATCACCCTTGGAGGAGTCCACATACTACAAGAGGCAACATGGGAAGATTATATTCGGAGCCACTATGTCTTGGGTGCTGTGGATGCCCTGAATGTAGATGAAACAGTGGGATTTCTGAATTCTAGTTTTCCACATTCAACCACCAAAAAACTGTTACAACTAAAAAATGAATTCAGTAAAGCTGCAGGATACAAAAAGAAAAATCAATGCACAAAAATCATTTGTGATTCTATACACTGATAATGAACCATCAGAAAAAGAATTAAAAAAAAAATCCCACTTACAATTGTATCCAAAAAGATAACTAGGAATAAATTTAACCAAGGACGTGAAGGACCTGCACACTGACAACTGGAAGACACTGCTAAAGGAAACTGAACAGACAAAAATAAATGGAAAGATACCCTGTGCTCATGAGTAAAAAGAATACTGTGAAAATATGCATTCTAAGGTGGGACTTCCCTAGCCATCCAGGGGTTGGGACTCTGCGCTCCCACTGCAGGGGGGGCAGGTTCGATCCATGGTTGGGGAACTAAGATCCCACATCCTGCAATGCTACATGGTGTGACCCAAATTTTTTTTAATTAAAAAAATATGCATTCTAGCCAAATTAATGTACACATTCAATGCAATCCCTACCAAAAGTCCAATGACATTTTCCATATAAACAGGACAAACAATCTTTAAGTTGTGTGTGGAGCCACAAAGGACCCAGAAGAGCCAAAGACACCCTGAGGAAGGAGAATGGGCTGGAGGCATCTTGCTACCTGACTTCACACTTCATTACGAAGCTACAGTCCCCAAAAAGTGTGGAATTGGCACAAAAACAGGTGCACAGACTAGAGGAACAGAGCAGAGAGCCCAGGAATCAACCTATAGGCATGTGGTCAGTTAATTCACAAGAAAGGAGCCAAGAACATACACTAGGGAAAGGACAGTCCCCTCAATAAACAGTGCTGGGCAAACGGGATGCCACTCGCCAAAGAACTACACTGAACTCTGTCCACACCACACACAAAAGGGGCCAAAAACTCAGTTTTCCACATCAAGCCTTTCCTCTCCTGGGTCCTCTGAAGACAGACACCCTCAGCAGCCAGCCACAAACAGGAATGTTCTGCCCACTTTTCCTCACCTTTTCCCTCAGCGGCATCACCACCCGGCAGGTCCTGAGGAAACCAGGCTCCTGTCAGCATGAACTGGACCCCACAGTGTCCCAAAGCTGAAGCCCCAGTGGGTTCTGAGGAGATTCAGCTTCCGTTAAGTGTGGACTTGACCCCAGGTTGTTCTGAAGCCTGGCCATCAGCGTGGACTCAGCCCAGCGTGTTCCAGAAGCCAAAGCCCCAGCGGGTCCTGAGGAGACAGGGCTCCTCTCAGCATGAACGTGAACAGCATGATCTGAACAGACATCCCGCCAAAAAAGATATACAGATAATAAAAGTCATACAGAAACAAGCTCAGCATCATACACCATTAGGGAATTACAAATTAAAATCATGAGATATCACAGCACACCTATTAGGACTGCTAAGCTCCAAAAATATGACAGTACCAATTGCTAGAGGGTGAGGAACAAAAGGAACTCTCCCTCATAGCTGGGGGGAGGCATGTGCGGCCACTTTGTAAGACAATTTGGCAGATTTTCCAAAGCTAAACAAGTCTCACGTTGGGATCCAACAATCACACTTCCAGTATTTAGGCAACTGCTTTGAAAATCTATGTCCAAATGCAAACAAGGATGCAATTATGCACAGCAGCACTTTCATAATGGCTAAAAACTTGGAGCAATCAGGATATCCTTCAAAAGATGAATGCGTAAGCAAATTGGGGTACATCCATGTCAAGGCGAGTAGAATATGCCACCCCAAAATATGTCTCTCTGGCATAAGGATTATTGGTCTGCTTTCTTTTTTTAAAGGGCTTCCTTGGTGTCTCAGTGGTTAAGAGTCTGCCTGCCAATGCAGGGAACACAGGTTCGAACCCTGGTCCTGGAAGATCCGACATGCCGCAGAGCAACTAAGCCTGTACACCACAACTACTGAGCCTGCGCTCTAGAGCCCGTGAGCCACAACTACTGAGCCCGTGTGCCACAACTACTGAAGCCTGCATGCCTAGAGCCTGTGCTCCACGACAAGAAAAGCCACCACAATGAGAAGCCCACACACCACAATGAAGAGTAGCCCCTGCTCGCCACAACCAGAGAAAAGCCTGCACGCAGCAACGAAGATCCAATGCAGCCCAAAATAAAAAAATAAATTTATTTTAAAAAATCTCAGAAAACAGATTGCCATTTTATGAAGGACATTTACAATAGAGAAATCTCCATTTATAAGGGTATGTCCCTCTTTGCACCAAAAATAGAAGGATAATTAAATCTTAAGTAACTCTTTTCAATGGAGAAGTCCTGACTTAAATGTGCAAACAATCATACCCTTGTTTACTGTGCTTTGCTTGATAACCTGCCATAACTGGTCTTCCCCCCTTCCCCAGCATCTTCCTTCTGTTTTTAGCTGAAGATGGTATTTAAGGGGATGGTTTTGGTCATTTCAGGGAGTGACTCAGTTTTCTGCGGTATCCCCCCCTGTATTCACAAGGTATATATGTTATTAAACTTCTGCTTTTCTCCTGGTAGTCTGTCTTTTATTACAGAGGCAGGGGGGCCTCAACCAAGAATCTAGAAAAGTAGAGGGAAAATTGTTTTTCCTCCCATACACATTCAGTGGAATACTACTCAGCAGAAAGGAATGCACCACCAACCTATGGAAAGACATGGATAAATCTTCAGTATATACTGCTAAGTGAAAGAATCCAGTCTGAGGAGGCTTCACACAGTATGACCCCATTGATGACATTCTAGGAAAGGCAAAGCTACATAGATGATAAGCAGATCATGGGGTGGGGGGTTTGAAGAAGTCCACGTGATACTCTAGGGTGGATACCTGTCACTATGCATTTGTCTAAGCCCACAGATGTGTATAGCCCAGGGGGCCAATCATAATCTATTCAAATTTAGTTATTTAGGATGTAGGAGTGTTGCAGGATGGAATACATAATGTGACAGAATCTAAGTGTATTAGAAATATATGGAAGCAACTCACTGTAGGGGATGGGATAAAAGGTGCTGACCTAAGTCACCTTTGGAGATGAATGGAATCTGTAGACTAAAGGCAAAATGGACCATATATAAACAGTGGGCTTTATTCTACGAAGTTCTTTCTAGGGTGTAGTAGCTAACAATTCTGAAACCTCTGCACATGTAACCTGGAAAGGAGCAATGCACAGATAAATGGCAGATGGTGGGAGCCAGGGAGCCAGCCACAGCCTTGCTGTGGGACTGGGAGGTTACAGATAAGCAAGGGGAGAGCCTCTGCCCTCGTAATCCTGGATCTGGGCTTCCTGGGAGGATGTTGACTGGCCAGGGGAAACACAGATCTTCATGCTGGGAAGACCCTGCAGACATAGGAAACTCACACCCCATCTTTCCACCCATACCTGCTGGAAACATTCAGCCCTCCATAATCAGTTAACTGCAGCTTTTAAGACATTGTCACCCCCAGGCGGATAAAGGAACATGAGGGTCCTGCTTATCCCTAAGCTGTCCCAGAATCCAGGTCCTGGTGGTGGAGCCAGGTTGGGGGTTCCTGGGCCTCTGAATCCAGGCCCTGGTGGTGGAGCCAGTTTAGGGGTTCCTGGGCCTCTGAATCCAGGCCCTGGAGGTGGAGCCATGTTGGGGGTTCCTGGGCCTCTGACCAGCAGGTGAGAGGAGGGAGGAAGACTGGTCCAGAGGACAGAGGTTCCCTGAAGTCTGTGAGCCCCGGTGCCCTGATGGGGTTCATTCCCAGTGAGGACATGGGCGGGGCTTGCAGTGGTTTTCTGTTCCCCCTGGGCCCTTTGATGAAGCCATGGCAGCACTGGGCCCAGACGTCTCCTGGCGGTGTCTCAAACTCTGACACAGCGGTTTTACAAAGGAACAGGAGAATGAAGCTGAGCCCGATGGCCACTCCTTTCTGGCTCTGAGTTGCTTCCAACAGGACCGCACTCACCTGCACGTAGTCTGCTGTGATCTACCTGCCCCCACTGGCCTTTCCTTTCCCTCCCTGCGATGATTCCAGTGACATTTCCAGCCCTGACCCCTCCGCCAGGCCAGACGCCTCTGTCCAGCCGCTGCATCCCCATCTCACCTTGGGGGCTAACAGGCCCCTCAGAGGACTGGGCCCGCAGCTCCCCACACCCAGGAGCAGCCCCACCTTCCCTGGTTGCTGATCCCAGGCACTGGGTGTAACTAAGCAGGACCCTACGGGGCCTTCCAGGACAGACCCCTCCCCCATATCCTCTGCTGTAACTCCTCTCTGAAGTACCTGGATAACAGTGTCTGATGCACACTTCCTCCACTACCAAGTGGAAGAAATTAACTACTTGATGATCATGAACAGGAGCCCCAGAGCTTCTGGTGCCTAAGAATTTATAATGTTAACCGCCTGTTACCTCACCATCAACCAGAGAATTGTGCACCAGCTGATCATATACTCTGCGACGCCCCTCCTTCACCTGGCCTTTGAAATTGCTTTGCTGAAATCCTTCAGGGAGTTTGGGGTTTTAGAGCACAAGCCACCTGGCCTCCTTGTATTGGCACTTTGACAATTAAAGCTGCACTTTCCTTCACCACACCCGGTGTCAGTAGACTGGCTTTACTGCACTCGGGCAAGCGGACCCAAGTTTTGTTCGGTAACACTGGGGTCTCCCAGGCTCCCACCCTCCTTGTGCCCCAGTGACTGTCATCTGCTCCTCCAGAGTCTTCTTGCAGCAAAAGTAGAAATTAAGTTTTCCTTCCCCTGAGACAAGGAAAACAAAGGGAACAGCGAACAGGCTAGAGAAGAAACATAACCTGGCCTGAAAGAGTTCATCACTCCTTGTTTTACTTTGTTACTCATTTGTAGTAACTAGATTTGTACTTTACAACGCTAACCTCACTCCCTGACACTATGTAATTTACATTCAGCACCCATCATCCCCAACTCTGTGAGAGTTACATCCCCTGCCTCTCATTCCCTAACCTTATTATGTCCAGCACTTACATTCTATATGCCCCTCATAACAAATCACCCCCCAGTTTTTCATTTCAGAAACAAGTTCATCGGCCGATAAACCAGAGGCAAACGGATGCAATTACCAGTCTGCTGGACCCCAATTACCGGGTGCCTGACGCCAACTGTGGCTGTTTTTTGGTTTGTTTTTTACATCTTTATTGGAGTATAACTGCTTTACAATGGTGTGTTAGTTTCTGCTTTACAACAAAGTGAATCAGTTATACATATACATATGTTCCCATATCTCTTCCCTCTTGCTTCTCCCTCCCTCCCACCCTCCATATCCCACTCCTCTAGGTGGTCACAAAGCACGGAGCTGATCTCCCTGTGCTATGTGGCTGCTTCCCACTAGCTATCTATTTTACATTTGGTGGTGTATATATGTCCATGCCACTCACTCACTTTGTCCCAGCTTACACTTCCCCCTCCCCATATCCTCAAGTCCATTCTCTAGTAGGTCTGTGTCTTTATTCCTGTCTTAACCCTAGGTTCTTCATGACAATTTTTTTTTTAGATTCCATATATATGTGTTAGCATATGGTATTTGTCTTTCTCTTTCTGACTTGCTTCACTCTGTATGACAGACTCTAGGTTCATCCACCTCATGACTGTTTTGAACTAATGCAAAGGAAAGGAGGAATGCAAGACCTTCACTACTTTTATCCTTATCCTATGCCCCAACTGCGAGAGCCCCACATATAAAATCTTCCCTGATTCTCAAGGAGGTGTGCCCAGTTCTTGAGACGCTAGCCGGCTGTGTCTTCCCTTCTGCTTGGCAGAAAAATAAAGCCATCTCTCTCCCTCCAAAATCCCTGCCTCCGAATTTCTGTTCAGCCTCCATGCACAAGGAAGCTGATACTTCGACAACAGTCTGTGGCCAGTTCCCACACTAATTCCCCTCTACGCACACAGCCCTCGCCCAAGCCCGATCTGGTTCCTGGTTCCTCCATCAGGCCTGACAAAGCTCCCTGCCCGCACGGTGCGTCTCACATCCCACCCCAGCCTGGTCTTTCTGACGCATAAACGAGACTGACTCTCTCCCGCCTGTAATCCCCCAAATGTTTCCCCACTTTCGCTAGGGTATCTGGCGGGAGAGACATCTGCCAAGGCCCTGAGAGTCCCCGGCATCCCCACTAGGCTGCTGGCTCCTGAGTGCCCTGACAATGAGCACCTCAGCAGGCCGGGCAACACGGCAGGAAACCCCAGAACTGCTCACCTCAGGACTGGGCCGGCACTGCCATGGCCTGATCAGAGACAGCAGAGAAGGGGTCCCCAGCTGGGACACAAACTCTGCACGAGTGGCCTCTCCTTGAGCCATTACATCAACTCGTGTGACTTGACGGAAGGAAGGACTGAAGCACACTTGGTTCCTAAGGAGGATGGTATAGGCTCAGTCATGTCCCTCCAAACTCACATGCTGAATCCCTAACCCCCAGGACCCCAGGATGTGGCTGTATTTGGAGATGGGATTTTTAAAGAGGTGATCAAGGTAAAAATGAGGTCACTAGGGTGGATCCTAATCCAATAGGATTGATGTCCTACAAGAAGAGACTAGGACACAGATAGGCACAGGGGGAGACCATGTGAGGACCTGGGGAGAAGATGGCTGTCTAAGCACCAAGGAGAGAGGCCTCAGGAGAAGCCTGAGCGTGCACACACCTTGATCTCAGACAGCATCCAGGACTGGGAGATAGGTCTGTTACCCAAGCTGCCCTGTCTGTGCTATTTGTTACGGTGGTCCTGAGAAGACTCACACACAGGGTTACTCAGGGCCCAGACTGGACAGAGCCCACTCTCCATCCCCCTGTATGTGAGTTACAGGATCCTCAGGGCCTGAGAAGGGGGTCCCTGAAGGGAGGCATGAGATAGAAGATGTTAGGCATTAACATGACTGCATTCATGTTAAATGTGCCTGAAATCCATTCACATGAGATGGTTTTGTCCTGTATGTACGCCCACATCAGCACCTTCAGTCTGAACTGCAGATCTCTGGCTTCACCACCTCCACTGAGAGCATTAGCTTCACCTGCTGTGGACCGTCTCCTATAGGATTTCCAGAACCACAAAGCATCGAAGCTTCACAGGACCCAGAGTCTATGTGCTAGCTTCCAGGTGACCCTCACAGCAGAGCCACGCAGCTGCCCATCAGAACCCATTTCCCTTTTTCCTGTTCACGGCTACCCTGCACCTCCCAGCTTTCCCACCCCTTCCAGCTGGGGTGTAGTGTCTCGTGTTACCAAGGGAAAGGGGTGGAGGTGGTGAGGGCCTTGGCCAACCTGCATCCTAGGACGGAGGACATGATGCCCACCTGGTCACCCCACCCTGCTGGTTGGAGACCTCACCTGGAAGTAGGGAGGAGGAAAAAGGGGGACAGAGCCTGGGACCCGACACCCACCTGCCCTGGACTCTCACACGAAGGGGACAGACACATCTTGAGCTCCAGCCCAGTTTTGGGAGACACTTTGTTCCAGCAACAAACTTCTGCCCTAAAAGCCAAGGTGCTTTAAAAACCCCTCTCCAGCTGTCACAGAAAGTCAGACTTAATCTCATCACACTCTTCTCAAACCCCAGCTCATGCTGAGACCACCTCTCAGGTGATGGTGCTTCAGAGCAGCCCCTTTAAAAGATCTCTGGAGTTCAGCTCTCCCAACCCTGCCTTCAGTTTAAGGAGGAAGTTTCCTTGACAACCTTGACAAACCTGCTCAGTTTCCTTGACAACCAAGCTTTGCAATCTCCCAAACTCTTCTCCTTCAAACATTCCTGTTCTAGGCTTGATGAGCCTAAAGTGACAGTGCTGTCATCACGTGCCAGAGAGTGACTCCCCCAAGCCCGTAGTTACTGGTCACATGATGCTATTGATGATGAGATCCCAGGAGAGCCAGCTTTGCAATATAACCATTTCTGGACTCAGCACTGGGTCCCCTTCCACGGACAGAGGGGAGTGGCTGTTTCCACGGGCTCCGTGGTGGAAGAGCTCACCTAATGCAGCCAGGACTTCATCCTTTCCAGGTGATTCCAGGGTCCTCACTGTGCCCAGACCCCACCCACATGGCTGCTGTCTGTGCCAATCTATACGGGACCTTGGCAATCTCCTGAAATGAGGGTTATTTTATACACAGGCAATGGGTTGAATGCTGGCCCCGAAAGATGTGCCGCCCCCAGAACACATGAACAGGACCCTATCCGGGAAAAAGTCTTTCTATATGTAGTTCAGGATCTCGAGGTGAGGTCATCTTGGGTTAGGATGGCCCTCAATCCAGTTGAGAGAGTCCTTATGAGAGACAAAAGAGGAGAGACACAGACACAGAGAAGAAGCCATGTGAAGATAGAGGCAGAGATCGGAGGGATGCAGCCACAAGCCTGGGGATGCCTGGAGCCCCCAGAAGCTGGAAAAGGCAGGAAGAGCCCTATCCTGGAGTCTCTGGAGAGACTTCTATCCTGCAACACCTTGATCTCAGATATCTGGTCTCCAGGACTGGGAGAGGATTAATTCCTGTTGTTTTAAACCACCCAGCTTGTGGTCATTTTTTGCAGAAGCCACAGAACAGTCACACAGACCCTGCTCTGTAGGATCCTGGAAGTGCGGATCTCATTAAAGGCCAGCAGAGGCTGGATTACAGAGCCCTTAAAGTCAGCATTGGGCCCCAGAAATCCTAAAGCAGAGGCTGGACACCAGAATGTTGAGGGGTCAGTTGGAAGCCCAACCCTAAGGGTGCCTGTCCAGGTGAGCTCCATATCCTGGGAGGGGCCTGGCCACGAGAGCCCCAGGGGCACTGGGTACATTCTCAGGTGAGCTCCATATCCTGGGAGGGGCCTGACCACGAGAGCCCCAGGGGCACTGGGTACATTCTCAGGTGAGCTCCATATCCTGGGAGGGGCCTGGCCACGAGAGCCCCGGGGGCTGGGGGGGGCGTGTGTATGCGCGTCCTCTCTGTGCAGCTGGCAGAGTTGATTATCAGCTTCCCTGTGGGCAGTGCTGGGATGAAATGAGAAGCAGGAGATGCCACAGGCCCCCTGAACCCCTGTCCATCTAGAGTGATGAGGTCAGTAGGCAGGTGCTGGCCACTGTGCTGCATGAGGGAGGCCTCACGGATACCTCTTGTGTCGTCCACCTGACACCACAGAGGCCTCCCCAGGACAGAGCAGACAGCCTGCCTGGGGCAGGGGGGAGCTCCTGGTGACGCTGCAGGGGACATGAAAGGGACAGATCAGGAAGGAGGGGGTGGGAGCCCAGGCAGAGCCATGGGGCTCGGGGCCGAGGGGGCCTTTCTGGGTCTGAGCTGGGAGTGGACGTACAGGTGGTGAGTGTGATCCAGGAAAACTGCCCTGGTGACGTGAGGCTGATTCTACTTCAGAGTGACAAGCTTCCGGGTAATCCCAGAACAGAACAGTGAGACGGATCCTGTTAGAGAAGGTAAGTGAATCCCCCCAGGAGGAGGCTCTGTGAGCTGGCCCGGGAGGGGGTGAAGGGAGCAGGCGTGGAAGCTGTGGGGAGTGGGCAGTCCCCCTGGGCGGGCGGCGGGTGCAGACCCCACCCCGTGTCCCACAGCTGTGCTTCCGGCTGGATTACCTGGCTTCTCGGAGCCTCAGCTTCCCGGTCTGCTCGTGGGGTGATGGTAGCATGGACTGACTAGTAATTCACTCAGAACAGGGTAGGAAGCGGTCTAGTGGAAATTCCACAGAACACCGTCAATATGGGAATCGCAGGTCTTGTTTCCCACAGGTCTGTCTTCAGGATCAGGAGAGCAAATCCGAGCAGACTTGCAGCAGAGCCTGGGGACGGGCTCGGTTTGGTGGGTCCCCCTGTTTCCTAAATTTCGGAAGGAGCAGCTCCAGCGGGCAGTGGCAGCTTCATCCCACACCTGGAAGCATCCAGACCTCAAGGCCCAGCAGCCCCGAGCCCTGTGTCTGGACCCTTGAGAGGCAGGCGGGACAGGCCAGCATCCTCCTCGACCCTCTTCATGCCCAGAACATTCGGGGTCCAGGCCGTCATTAGGGAGAAGCAGGGATGGGGGTGTCCCATGTGGGAACAGGACACGGGGCGGCTTGTGCACGTGGACGTCCACACCGGGAATGGGGGTCAGTGGGACGTGGGCACAGGGAGGGGCAGGCTGTGGGCCTACGGAAGCAGGGCGGGGCCGGGGGTCCTGGGGGGGGGGATGCGAGCTTTGCCTGTGCCGGGCCTCAGACTCCACCGAGCTTCCCTCCCTTGGTGAGTGGGCAGGAAGGGCCGAGCAGCATGGGTGGAGGGACCCCTCGCGTCCCCAGGCCCTGGCAGCATCAGCCCTCCAGGCTCTGGGTCGGGGATCCTGAGGGGTGCAGGCCCAGCTGTGCCCACAGGGAGGCCTGGAGGGGTCGGGCGGGAAGCACGGGTGTGGTCTCGCCTGTGCGGAAGCTCCCGAGCCAGTGTCCAGTGGGAGCCCTCACCGCACATGTGGGTTTCAAGTCCACAGCTCAGATCACCTTCTAGCCACTTGGTTTGTTTTCTAGACAAAGTCCTAATATCTCCTATGTCCCCTGCCCATGAAAAGGCATGTCTCACCTGGCACAAGGTGCTGCCTCTGGTCCGTCCTGACTGGATGCCCAGCAGCCAGTGTCACCACGTCATGACTGTCAGGGGGTGTCAGGCGTGGGGGGACGAGAGCACATGGTCCAGGCCCACGAGGGGCCGTGCCATCCACAGAGCCAGTGCTGTGGCTGTAGGTGTTCCCTCCCCACCCCACGGGCAGAGACCACCGTCCCCTTACAGACTGTTACCAAGTAAAGTCACGTGGACCCTGCTCAGGCCCCAGCCTGTGAGGCGCTCTGCCTCAGCAGGGAAGGTTTCCTTTTTCCATGTGGGTTCAAGTAGGCAAATAACAGAACCAAAGACAAGACCAACACAGCACAGGCTCTACTCAGTGGCCAAAGAATGGAGAAGCGGGAACTGAGTTCACAGATCAACTTCTTACCCACCTAGAGAGAGTGGTTTAATTTTTTTTTTACATCTTTATTGGAGTATAATTGCTTTACAATGGTGTGTTAGTTTCTGCTGTATAACAAAGTGAATCAGTTATACATACACATATGTTCCCATATCTCTTCCCTCTTGCGTCTCCCTCCCTCCCACCCTCCCTATCCCACCCCTCTACGTGGTCACAAAGCACCGAGCTGATCTCCCTGTGCTATGCGACTGCTTACCACTAGCTATCTACCTTACATTTGATAGTGTATATATGTCCAGGCCACTCTCTCACTTTGTCACAGCTTAACCTTCCCCCTCCCCATATCCTCATGTCCATTCTCTAGTAGGTCTGTGTCTTTATTCCTGTCTTACCCCTAGGTTCTTCATGACATTTTTTTTTTAGATTCCATATATATGTGTTAGCATACGGTATTTGTCTTTCTCTTTCTGACTTACTTCATTCTGTATGACAGACTCTAGGTCTATCCACCTCATTACAAATAGCTCAATTTCATTTCTTTTTATAGCTGAGTAATATTCCATTGTATATATGTGCCACATCTTCTTTATCCATACATCCGATGATGGACACTTAGGTTGGTTCCATCTCTGGGCTATTGTAAATAGAGCTGCAGTAAACATTTTGGCACATGATTCCATTTTGAATTATGGTTTTCTCAGGGTATATGCCCAGTAGTGGGATTGCTGGGTCATATGCTAGTTCTATTTGTAGTTTTTTAAGGAACCTCCATACTGTTCTCCATAGTGGCTGTACCAATTCACATTCCCACCAGCAATACAAGAGTGTTCCCTTTACTCCACACCCTCTCCAACATTTATTGTTTCTAGATTTTTTGATGATGGCCGTTCTGACTGGTGTGAGATGATATCTCAAAGTAGTTTTGATTTGCATTTCTCTAATGATTAATGATGTTGAGCATTCTTTCATGTGTTTGTTGGCAGTCTGTATATCTTCTTTGGAGAAATGTCTATTTAGGTCTTCTGCCCAATTTTGGATTGGGTTGTTTGTTTTTGTGATATTGAGCTGCATGGGCTGCTTGTAAATTTTGGAGATTAATCTTTTTTCAGTTGCTCCATTGGCAAATATTTTCTCCCATTCTGAGGGTTGTCTTTTGGTCTTGTTTATGGTTTCCTTTGATGTGCAAAAGATTTGAAGTTTCATTAGGTCCCATTTGTTTATTTTTGTTTTAATTTCCATTTCTCTAGGAGGTGGGTCAAAAAGGATCTTGCTGTGATTTATGTCATAGAGTGTTCTGCCTATGTTTTCCTCTAAGAGTTTGATAGTTTCTGGCCTTACATTTAGGTCTTTAATCCATTTTGTTCCTATTTTTGTGTATGGTGTTAGGGAGTGATCTAATCTCATACTTTTACATGTACCTGTCCAGTTTTCCCAGCACCACTTATTGAAGAGGCTGTCCTTTCTCCACTGTACATTCCTGCCTCCTCTATCAAAGATAAGGTGACCATATGTGTGTGGGTTTATCTCTGGGCTTTCTATCCTGTTCCATTGATCTATATTTCTCTTTTTGTGCCAGTACCATACTCTCTTGATTACTGTAGCTTTGTAGTATAGTCTGAAGTTAGGGAGCCTGATTCCTCCGGCTCTGTTTTTCATTCTCAAGATTGCTTTGGCTATTCGGGGTCTTTTGTGTTTCCATACAAATTGTGAAATATTTTGTTCTAGTTCTGTGAAAAATGCCAGTGGTAGTTTGATAGTGATTGAATTGAATATGTAGATTGCTTTGGGTAGTAGAGTCATTTTCACAATGTTGATTCTTCCAATCCAAGAACATGGCATATCTCTCCATCTATTTTTATCATCTTTAATTTCTTTCATCAGTGTCTTATAATTTTCTGCATACAGGTCTTTTGTCTCCTTAGGTAGGTTTATTGCTAGTTATATATACTTTTTTTTTCTGCAATGGTAAATGGGAGTGCTTTCTTGATTTTGCTTTCAGTTTTTTCATCATTAGTGTATAGGAATGCCAGAGATTTCTGCACATTAATTTTGTATCCTGCTACTTTACCAAATTCGTTGATTAGCTCTAGTAGTTTTCTGGTAACATCTTTAGGATTCTCTATGTATAGTATCATGTCATCTGCAAACAGTGACAGCTTTACTTCTTCTTTTACGATTTGGATTCCTTTTATTTCCTTTTCTTCTCCAATTGCTGTGGCTAAAACTTACAAATCTATGTTGAATAAGAGTGGTGAGAGTGGGCAACCTTGTCTTGTTCCTGATCTTAGTGGAAATTCTTTCAGGTTTTCACCATTGAGCATGATGTTTGCTGTGGGATTGTCATATATGGCCTTTATTATGTTGAGGAAAGTTCCCTCTATGCATACTTTCTGCAGGGTTTTTATCATAAATGGGTGTTGAATTTTGTCAAAAGCTTTCACTGCATCTATTGAGATGATCATATGGTTTTTCTCCTTCAATTTGTTAATATGGTGCATCACGTTGATTGATTTGCATATATTGAAGAATCCTTGCATTCCTGGAATAAACCCCACTTGATCATGGTGTATGATCCTTTTAATGTGCTGTTGGAATCTGTTTGCTAGTATTTTGTTGAGGATTTTTGCATCTATGTTCACCAGTGATATTGGCTTGTAGTTTTCTTTCTTTGTGACATCCTTGTCTGGTTTTGGTATCAGGATGATGGTGGCCTCGTAGAATGGGTTTGGAAGTGTTCCTCCCTCTGCTATATGTTGGAAGAGTTTGAGAAGGATAGGTGTTAGCTCTTCTGAGAGTGGTTTAATTTTAAAGAGTAAAGACAAAGGGAGGAGGAGTGAGGCTAATGATGGGTTGAAGAGGCCTTCCAAGTAAGGGTCAGGGCTTTTTCCAAGGGGGTGAGGTACCACCTCCTTTTACCTGTTTTTGGTTGTTCATGTCCAGTCATGGCCACCGGTAGGTGTGTCACTTAATATCCTGGTATAGTAAATTCAACATGTGATGAGACTTGGGGTCGGTTGGAGGTCACATTCGTTGCCATCTTGGTCCCAGCTGGTTCCATCTGTTTGTTTGTTTGTCGCTTCCTTTCTTATCTCTGGACCCCTTAACTTAAATACTTAGGTGAACTCCTGCTGAAGTTGGGGGGTGGAGGACAGCCCTGTGAAAGCTGGGTGCACAGGTTTTGAGCAGGGCCTGGAGCAGCTCTGACAACAAGAAGAGGCTGAGACAGGCGGTCAGTCTGATGCCCTCACTGGGGCCTGTGCTCGGCATGCAGAGGTGGTCAGCTGGGACAGGTGTCAGGGAAGGTTCTCGGTGTTTACACAGAAGATGTGAACGTGAGTCCAGATGCAGAGCTGCCTGCAGATGCTGCTACAGAAACCCCCGATTCTTTCCTGAGAAAACTGGTGGGCAGTCATTCAGGCAACAGGGCAAACAGCTTGCTCTGGAGGCTCTTGTGGGGAAGTGAGGACTTAGCAACAGGGGCTCAGCCTACATAACCCCTGAAGCCCTCCCAGGACAGGCCCAGAACCGCTTCTAGAATGGCAAGGAGAAGTGGGTCTTCCACCTACTAGATGTGGAGGAGAGGGCTGGGGTCTGCAGGGCTCCCCTCACCTTCAGCTACCAGCTGGGAGGCTCACAGGACCCAGCACATACTTGTGGCTTGTGTCCTCACAGCTGAGATGGGTCACAGAATGCAATAGGGATGCCTGGGAGGGAGGGCCCCTGCTCCAGTCACCTCATGACCTTCATGCCCCCTCCTTCCCTCGAGGGTCTCTAGGGTGTCTCTTCCCCCAGCGATGAAGGGCAGAACCACGACAGTTACCCCCAACCCTGTCCCCCCAGGGAATCTCATTAGAGGCTTGGCACCTGGCTGGGGGCTTGTCACATGGTCTTCTCTGCCCTCACCCTCCAAAATGCCAGTGTCCAGAAGGGGAGCCAGGGTTCAGCATGAACCACATGGTTTGTGCACACAGCACAGGTGCAGGGGGCTGACCCTAATGGGAGGAGGGAGGGTTTAGATCAGGCCAGGGAGCTGCTCACCAGCTGCATTAGCTTCCTGGGACAGCTGTGAAAAAAGACCACAAACGGAGGCTCAGAGCAAAAGAAACCTGTCCTCTCTCAGTCCTGGAGACCAGACTTCTGAGAAGAAGGTGTCCCAGGGCCACGCTCCTTCCGGAGGCTCCAGGGGATGGTCCTGCCTGCCTCTTCCGGCTTCTGGGGGCTCCAGGAGTCCTTGGGCTTGTGGCTGCATCCCTCCCGTCTCTACCTCTCTCTTCACATGTGTCTTCTGTGTGTCTGTGTCTCTCCTCTTGTCTCTTAGAAGGACACTGTCACTGATTTAGGGCCACCTGGATCCAGGATGACCTCATCTCCAGATCCGTAACTAATTATACCTGCAAATACCCTACTTCCAAATAAGGTTTCTTTCTCAGATTCTGGGGGGCATGACGTGGACATAACTTTTGGGGGACACCCCCCATTCAACTCACTATATCACCCAGTTCCCAGATGCCAGCCGACCTTCCTCAGGACAGCATCAAGCTGGTGATGTTCTGTGTTTCCTCACGGAGTTGTCTCTTGTTTCTTGTGGTAACAGTGAGGTTGGGTGGGGGATGCTTCTGGCTGACCTCCCAGTCATTCCAGGGACCATGCTGACATGTCCTTCCTGGGAGGGTACGAGCACAGCCAGGGCTCCCTGTGAATACTCCACACTGACCACTCGGTGGTCAGACACCTGAATGGGCTGGACCGGTCCCCAGACCTCTGCACCTTCTACCACATCCACAGCCTGGTGGACTCTGTGCGGGCCTATGACCATGAGGTGTAGACCGGCAGGCTCGATGTGAGCCCTCCTGCCTGCCACATGGCCTCCAGCCCACCACAGACCCTCCAGTCCTGCCATGGACACCCCCATCCCATCAGCCCCCAAGAGGCCTTCTGGGAAGGGTAAGAATTTTACCATGAAGAAGTCAGGGCAGGCCCTAACTGCAGCAGGTGGAGGCAAGTACTGGGGGTGCTTGGCTATTTGTCCTCCAAAGACCCTGAATGTGGGCTCTGACTTGATGGGTCCACCTCCACCTGGGCTCACCTGTGGGGTCGCTGCAGGGAGAGCGTGTCCTTGGGTGATTTCCTAACTCTCCCCACACCCAACTTCACCCCCTGGGCCCCCCTGGCCCAATAATAGTCTTTAAATAGTGTCTCTCATCCATCAGGCCTAAGTAGGAGATTTTAATATTGTGTGTGAGTCCAGCGACCAGTGCCCATGTGTCCTGTGTGTCTTGGGAGGGGAGGGAGACTCGTTCTCACATTCCTGCCCCAGTGCACCTGGGTTCGGGGGCAGTAGACCCAGGCTCTGTTCTGGCAGAAGCTCCCTTACTGTGAACAAGTCTTACCCCACTCCCGTTATCCTCCATGGAGGCTCAGGAGGCCACAGCATCAGGGTACCTCCAGCACCAGGACCCCACCCTAGGGAATTTCTCAGAGCAGGGACAAGGCCTGGGGGCTGAGGGGAGGAGGGAGCCGGCCTCTTAGGGATCCCTGGGGCTAGGATGCTTCCTACCCAGAAAGGCCTTGGCCTCAGCTTAACTACCACCCAGGGTCTCCTACCCCTCCCCTGGTAGGGGGGCCCTTCAGATTCCAGTGCCCCAAGATCCTCCCCACCGATTTCTGACCCCAACTGCAGAGTCGGGGACCCAGAGACCCCCTCCCTGGCTTCTTTCCTCTTGGAGGCCCCCAGAAGTCCCTGAAGGTGTTAGGGTTTGAAGGATGCAAGTTAAAATCAGTGAGGACAGGGGGGATGAGCAGAGTCTAGCGTCCTCGGCTGTGGCAGCCCAGGGAAGCCCACCCGAGTCCTGAAGTGCAGGGTTTATTGGGGTCTGTCACGTCAATGTGAGGACTGCCATGTGCCTGACCTTGGTCTCCAGCCCCCGGGGGACTCAGGAAGCCCCACCGTGTATCACGCTGTCAGTACAGACCAGCCTGGAGCGAGGCCCATGGAGCACGGACACTCCCGTCAGACTTAAGGTGACCTCTGGAGCCAAGACAGAGACCCGGCCTCTCTGTGGGCAGGTGAACTCACACCGCACGGACCCTGGTGCAGTGCCTGTTCCGTGTGGTCAGCATGGGTGCACGTGGGTCAGCCAGTGTCTGTGCATCTCAGCCTGTGACCACAGACCACACTGTCCTGCTCTGCTCACAAGAGCGTGGCCAATGGAGGGACAGCAGGGGTGGGAACAAAGCCGGGTCATGGTGAGGCTGGGTGAGAAAAGGTCCAAGGAGCGAGAAGCTGGCTGCCCTTGCCTGGTGAGCCAAGAGCGGACATCTGCCCTGTGGGCAGCCCCTCTCCCCATGTCTCGAGGTAGAGCTGCCTTTCCTGCACCCTGGGGCAGGCTCATGTCTGTGTATACAGCAGGACGCACAGCAGTGCACGCAGCAGGCCTGATGCCTGCCCTTGCCATGTACTTGGGGGCTTGGTGGGGGTGGAACACCCCGACAGGACATGGACTGACCCCGGGGAGGATGTAGGGGTGAAGCGTTTGGGAGCCTCTGGAGGGGATCCTCACCTGTCTGCACACATGGACTGAGGACACAGACCCAGGGTGGGCAGGCGGGGGAGCCCAGTCCTGGGTCATCCCTGAGGTTGGAGGAGGGGTGTGGAGCTGGGGGTGATGGCGGTGGGGACGAGGGGCTGATCACAGGACAGTGAGGAGACGGATGATTTGAGGCAGCGGGGAAAGTGGAAGACTTTCTTTCTTTCTTTCTTTCTTTCTTTCTTTCTTTCTTTCTTTCTTTCTTTCTTTCTTTCTTTCTTTCCTTTCTTTCTTTCTTTCTTTCTTTCTTTCTTTCTTTCTTTCTTTCTTTCTTTCTTTCTTTCTTTCTTTCTTCTTTCTTTCTTTCTTTCATTTTTTCTCCCTTTTATTCTGAGCTGTGTGGATGAAACGCTCTTGATGCTCAAGTGAGGCATCAGTGCTGTGCCTCTGAGGTGGGAGAGCCAACTTCAGGACACTGGTCCACAAGAGACCTCCCAGCTCCACGTAATATCAAACGGTGAAAACCTCCCAGAGATCCCCATCTCAACACGAACACCCAGATTCACTCAACGACCAGCAAGCTACAGTGCTGGACACCCTATACCAAACAATTAGCAAGACAGGAACACAACCTCACCCATTAGCACAGAGGCTGCCTAAAATCATAATAAGGCCACAGAAACCCTGAAACACACCACCAGACATGGACCTGCCCACCAGAAAGACAAGATCCAGCCTCATCCACCAGAACACAGGCATTAGTCCCCTCCATCAGGAAGCCTACATGGCCCACTGTACCAACCTTAGGCACTGGGGGCAGACACCAAAAACAACGGAAACTACGAACATGCAGCCTTCAAAAAGGAGACCCCAAACACAGTAAGTTAAGCAAAATGAGAAGACAGAAAAACACACAGCAGATGAAGGAGAAAGGTAAAAACCCACCAGACCTAACAAATGAAGAGAAAATAGGCAGTCTACCTGAAAAAGAATTCAGAATAACAATAGTAAAGATGATCCAAAATCTTGGAAATAGAATAGAGAAAATACAAGAAACATTTAACAAGGACCTAGAAGAACTAAAGAGCAAACAAACAATGATGAACAACACAATAAATGAAATTAAAAATTCTCTATGAGGGAACAATATCAGAATAACTGAGGCAGAAGAATGGATAGGTGACCTGGAACATAAAATAGTGGAAGTAACTACTGCAGAGCAGAATAAAGAAAAAAGAATGAAAAGAACTGAGGACAGTCTCAGAGACTTCTGGGACAACATTAAACACACCAAGATTCGAATTATAGGGATCCTAGAAGAAAAAGACAAAAAGAAAGGGACTGAGAAAATATTCGAAGAGATTATAATTGAAAACTTCCCTAACATGGGAAAGGAAATAGTTAATCAAGTCCAGGAAGCACAGAGAGTCCAATACAGGATGAATCCAAGGAGAAACATACCAAGACACATATTAATCAAACTGTCAAAAATTAAATACAAAGAAAAGATATTAAAAGCAGCAAGGGAAAAACAACAAATAACACACCAGGGAATCCCCATAAGGTTAAGAGCTTATCTTTCAGCAGAAACTCTGCCAGCTAGAAGGGAGTGGCAGGACATATTTAAGGTTATGAAGGAGAAAAAGCTATCACCAAGATTACTCTACCCAGAAACGATTTCATTCAGATTTGGTGCAGAAATTAAAACCTTTACAGACAAGCAAAAGCTAAGAGAATTGAGCACCACCAAACTAGCTTTACAACAAATGCTAAAGGAACTTCTCTAGGCAGGAAACACAAGAGAAGGAAAAGACCTACAATAACAAACACAAAACAATTAAGAAAATGGGAATAAGAACATACATATTGATAATTATGACAATGGAGACATGATACCCAAAACCTATGGGATGCAGCAAAAGCAGTTCTAAGAGGGAAGTTTGTAGCAATACAATCCTACCTTAAGAAACAAGAAACATCTCAAATAAACAACCTAACCTTACACCTAAAACAATTAGAGAAAGAAGAAAAAAAATCCCAAAGTTAGCAGAAGGAAAGAAATCATAAAGATCAGGTCAGAAATAAATGAAAAAGAAATGAAGGAAATGATAGCAAAGATCAATAAAACTAAAAGCTGGTTCTTCGAGAAGATAAAAAAATTGATAAACCATTAGCCAGATTCATCAAGAAAAAAAGGGAAAAGACTCAAATCAATAGAATTAGAAATGAAAAAGGAGAAGTAACAACTGACACTGCAGAAATACAAAGGATCATGAGAGATTACTACAAGCAACTCTATGCCAATAAAATGGACAATCTGGAAGAAATGGACAAACTCTTAGTAATGCACATCTTTCTGAGACTGAATCAGGAAGAAATAGAAAATATGAACAGACCAGTCACAAGCACTGAAATTGAAACTGTGATTAAAAATCTTCCAACAAACAAAAGCCCAGGACCAGATGGCTTCAAAGACGAATTCTATCAAACATTTGGTGAAGTGCTAATACTTATCCTTCTCAAACTCTTCCAAAATATAGCAGAGGGAGGAACACTCCCAAACTCATCTACGAGGTCACCATCACCCTGATACCAAAATCAGACAAAGCTGTCACAAAGAAAGAAAACTACAGGCCAATATCACTGATAAACATAGATGCAAAAATCCTCAACGGAATACTAGCAAACATAATCCAACAGCACATTAAAAGGATCATACACCATGATCAAGTGGGGTTTATCCGAGGAATGCAAGGATTCTTCAATATATGCAAATCAATCAATGTGATACACCATATTAACAAATGGAAGGAGAAAAACCATAAGATCATCTCAATAGATGCAGAGAAAACTTTCAACAAAATTCAACACCCATTTATGATAAAAACCTTGCAGAAAGTAGGCATAGAGGAAACTTTCCTCAACATAATAAAGGCCATATATGACAAACCCACAGCCAACATCGTCCTCAATGGTGAAAAACTGAAAGAATTTCCACTAAGATCAGGAAGAAGAAAAGGTTGCCCACTCTCACCACTATTGTTCAACATAGTTTTTGAAGTTTTAGCGACAGCAATCAGAGATGACATAGAAATAAAAGGAATCCAAATCAGAAAAGAAGAAGTAAAGCTGTCACTGTTTGCAGATGGCATGAGAATTGCATATGACATGATATACATAGAGAATCCTAAAGATGCTACCAGAAAACTACTAGAGCTAATCAATGAATTTGGTAAAGTAGCAGGATAAAAAAAATTAATGCACAGAAATATCTAGCATTCCTATATGCTAATGGTGAAAAATCTGAAAGTGAAATTAAAAAACACTCCCATTTACCATTGCAACAAAAAGAATAAAATATCTAGGAATAAACCTACCTAAGGAGACAAAAGTCCTGTATGCAGAAAATTATATGACTCTGATGAAAGAAATTAAAGATAATACAAATAGATGGAGAGATATACGATGTTCTTGAATTGGAAGAATCAATATTGTGAAAATGACTCTACCCAAAGCAATCTACAGATTCAGTGCAGTCCCTATCAAACTACCACTGGCATTTTTCACAGAACTAGACCAACAACTTTCACAATTTTTATAGAAACACAAAAGACCCCGAATAGCCAAAGCAATCTTGAGAACGAAAAACATAGCTGGAGGAATCAGGCTCCCTGACTTCAGACTATACTACAAAGATACAGTAATCAAAGAGTATGGTACTGGCACAAAAAGAGAAATATAGGTCAATGGAAAAGGATAGAAAGCCCAAATATAAACCCATGCACATATGGTCAGCTTACCTTTGATAAAAGAGGTAAGAATATACAGTGGAGAAAAGACAGACTCTTCAATAAGTGGTGCTAGGAAAACTGGCCATGTAAAAGTATGAAATTAGAGTACTCCCTAACACCATACACAAAAATAAACACAAAATGGGTTAAAGACCTAAATGTAAGGCCCGAAACTATGAAACCCTTAGAGGAAAACATAGGCAGAACACTTTGTGACATAAATCACAGCAAGATCATTTTTGACCCACCTCCTAGAGAAAAGGAAATAAAAACAAAAATAAAAATTTGGGACCTAATGAAACTTCAAAGCTTTTGCACAGCAAAGGAAACCATAAACAAGACCAAAAGACAACCTTCAGAATGGGAGAAAATATTTGCAAATGAAGCAACTGACAAAGGTTTAATCTCCAAAATTTACAAGCAGCTCCTGCACCTCAATAACAAAAAAAGCAAACAACCCAATCCAAAATTGCGCAGAAGATCTAAATAGACATTTCTCCAAAGAAGATATACAGATTGCCAAGAAACATATGAAAGAATGCTCAACATCATTAATCATTAGAGAAAAGCAAATCAAAACTACAATGAGATATCATCTCACACCATTCAGAATGGCCATCATCAAAAAATCTACAAACAATAAATGTTGGAGAGGGTGTGGAGAAAAGGGAACACTCTTGCACTGTTGGTAGGAATGTAAATTGATAGAGCCATTATGGAGAACAGTATGAAGTTTCCTTATAAAACTACAAATAGAACTACTATATGACCCAGCAATTCCACTACTGGGCATATACCCTGAGAAAACCATATTTCAGAAAGAGTCATGTACCAAAATGTTCATTGCAGCTCTATTTACAATAGCCCGGAGATGGAAGCAACCTAAGTGTCCATCATTGGATGAATGGTTAAAGAAGATGTGGTACATATATACAATGCAATATTACTCAGCCATAAAAGGAAATGAAATTGAGCTATTTGTAATGAGGTTGATGGACCTAGAGTGCGTCATACAGAGTGAAATAAGTCAGAAAGAGAAAAACAAATACAGTATGCTAACACATATATATGGAACCTAAGAAAAAATGTCATGAAGAACCTAGGGGTAAGACAGGAATAAAGACACAGACCTACTAGAGAATGGACTTGAGGATATGGGGAGGGGGGAGGTTAAGTTGTGACAAAGTGAGAGAGTGGCCTGGACATATATACACTACCAAACATAAAATAGATAGCTAGTGGGAAGCAGCTGCATAGACAGGGACATCAGCTTGGTGGTTGTGACCACCGAGAGGGTTGGGATAGGGAGGGTGGAAGGGAGGGAGACACAAGAGGGAAGAGATATGGGAACATATGTACATGTATAACTGATTTACTTTGTTATAAAGCAGAAACTAACACACCATTGTAAAGCAATTATACTCCAATAAAGATGTTTAAAAAAATGACACACTCATGTCATTAGGTATTTTTTAAATTAGATTAACTGTACCCCCTTCTTTACACATCAGTCACGATTATTTGTCTCAATAACTAGTTTCTACTTTGTGCCAGGAAGCATCTGCCAAGACATTCACTGTCCATATTATTCACTTAAGTCTATACAGTGACTGAAGCTAACTCCCCAGTCTGGAAAGGTGGGATCTTGGATGCCTTACCTGACTATTGACAACTGACCTTCCACTCTCAGTGAGATGTAATGAGTGCTCACCAAGAGGCAATGAGTAATTGTTATTTGAGAACCTACAGGACTGAAAATTCTTCATGCTGGAAAACCTAAGGGATAACCAAGGCAACGTTTTCTTTTGTTTTTTAAGCTAGTGGATACTTTCATCTAAGTGAAGCTTGCACGGGAGTAATGTAAAACCCTAAGAGAGCCTCCAGGAACCCCCAGTGCTCTGTGGATGGGAGTCTGAGAATGACTCCCCTTGCCCATCCTGGGCATCTGTGGTGAGGAACCGAGGTCCCGACACAGCGGCTGGTGGCGAGACAAAGACTAGTCTGTCTCCTGATCTTCACTCTACTCCCTGCCCTCAACTGGCATGCAGACCAGACAACTGACAGCACACAGCTGTCACTCTGGGGGATACTTCAGACATTCCCAATTCAGCAGCATTTTAATTCATGTATATGAAAATGCATAGAAAAAGTAAAAGGCATTCATGGTTTAAATCGTACAACATATTGCTAAACTACATTGAAAGTTTTCATTTCACTTGGATTAAAGTGTTGTCTCCACCTGGGCTCACAGGTCTCCTTCCACCTGCCCACACCCCTACCTCTCTGGCTCCAAACCTGCTCACAGAGCTCCAGCCACACTGGCCTTCCTGCCACCCTGTAACGCGCCAGTCCTGCTCTGGCCATGGCCACGGGATCTCACGCACGGACAGGAGGAGAATGTCCACCCCCGCCCCCACCCACTCCCGGGAGCACACTGTGGCCCCACCCCCACCCGCTCCCTGGAGCATCCCCTTGGCCCCACCCCCACCTACTCCCAGGAGCACCCCTTTCCCTCTTTCTCTCCAGTGTGGATCCTCTAAGAAAAGGCTGAAGAATTCACTTGTTTGCCAACCTTGCTCTTGCCTCGACCAAGTGAAATGCTGTGAAGACAGAGACTTTGTAGATTCTTCCTTAATGAGTCCCCAGCATCCACAACAGTGCCTGGTGCACCACAGATGTTTAAACTATGTGTTGAGAAGTTGTGGGAGAGGATGAAAGGAGAGATCAAAGAATGAAGAAACCATGGAAGCAAAGCAGGAGCTCCAGGAAAGTGGGCACTGGGCAGTCATTAGACCTGCACCTGAGCTCAGAGAGCATCTTTCAGAACAAAATCACTGAGAACAGCATGACGTAATCACTCACCAACACGTGTCACTTTGGCAACAGAATATTAACAATGCAGGCCTTTAACCAAATACTGCATTTCACTAAGTTAATCAAAACATTTGTCTCTCACACTTACAAATTTCTACTCTGAACTCAACACCAGAGTTAGCCAGTTTTGAAGAAAGAGCTTTAACTTCAAAGCAAAGACAGTGGAGACCTTCAGGATGGTGGAGGGGTAAGACATGGAGATCACCTTTCTCCCCACAAATACATCAGAAATACATCTACATGTGGAACAACTCCTACAGAACACCCACTGAACGCTAGCAGAAGACCTCAGACCTCTCAAAAGGCAAGAAAGTCCCCACGTACCTGGGTAGGGCAAAAGAAACAAGAAAAAGCAGAGACAAAAGAAGAGGGACGGGACCTGCTCCAGTGGGAGGGAGCCATGAAGGAGGAAAGGTTTCCACACACTAGGAAGCCCCTTTGCGGGCGGAGACTGCAGGTGGCGGAGGGGGAAAGCTTCGGAGCTGCGGAGGAGAGTGCAGCCACAGGGGTGCGGAGAGCAAAGCAGAGAGATTCCCACACAGAGGATCGGTGCCGACCGGCACTCACCAGCCCGAGAGGCTTGTCTGCTCACCTGCCGGGGCGGGCAGGGCTCGGAGCTGAGGCTCGGGCTTCAGTTGGAGCACAGGGAGAGGACTGGGGTTGGCGGCGTGAACACAGCCTGCAGGGGGTTAGTGCACCACAGCTAACCTGGAGGGAGTTCCGGGAAAAGTCTGGACCTGCCGAAGAGGGAAGAAAAAGTCTCTTGCCTCTTTGTTTCCGGGTGCGCAAGGAGAGAGGATTAAGAGCGCTGCTTAAAGGAGCTCCAGAGATGGGCACAAGCCACAGCAATCAGCGCGGACCCCAGAGATGGGCATGAGACGCTAAGGCTGCTGCTGCCGCCAACAAGAAACCTGGGTGCGAGCACAGGTCACTATCCACACCTCCCTTCCGGGGAGCCTGTGCAGCCTGCCACTGCCAGGGTCCCGGGATCCAGGGACAACATCCCCGGGAGAAAGCACGGTGCACCTCAGGCTGGTGCAACATCACACCGGCCTCTGCCGCCGCAGACCACCCTGCTTCCGTACCTCTCCCTCCCCCTGGGCTGAGTGAGCCGGAGCCCCCTAATCAGCTGCTACTTTAACCCTGTTCTGTCTGAGTGAAGAACAGACTCCCTCAGGTGACCTACATGCAGAGATGGGGCCAAATCCAAAGATGAACACAGGAGCTGTGTGAACAAAGAAGAGAAGGGAAATCTCTCCCAGCAGCCTCAGAAGCAGCAGATTAAATCTCCACAATCAACTGGAACCCTGTATCTGTGGAATACCTGAATAGACAACGAATCATCCCAAATTGAGGTGGTGGATTTGGGGAGCAACAATATATATATATATTTTTTTTTCCTTTTTCTCTTTTTGTGAGTGTGTATGTGTAAGCTTCTGTGTGTGATTTTGTCTTTATAGCTTGGCTTTTACCATTTGTCCTAAGGTTCTCTCTGTCTTTTTTTTTTATATATAGTATAGTTTTAGCACTTGTTATCATTGGTGAATTTGTTTGGTATGGTTGCTCTCTTCTTTCTTTTTTTATTATTACTTTTAAATTTTTTATATTTAATAATTATTTTTGTTTTTATTTTAATAACTTTATTTAATTTTATTTAATTTTTCTCTCCTTCTTTCTTTTTTCTCCCTTTTATTCTGAGGCATGTGGATGACAGGGTCTTGGTGCTCTGGCCAGGTATCCAGCCTGTGTCTCTGAGGTGGGAGAGCTGAGTTCAGGATATTGGCCCACCAGAGACCTCCCAGCTACACATAATATCAAACAGTGAAAATTTCCCAGAGATCTCCATCTCAATGCCAAGACCCAGCTCCACTCAATGATCAGCAAGCTACAGTGCTGGACACCCCATGCCAAACAACTAGCAAGGCAGGAACTCAACCCCACTCAATAACAGAAAGGCTCCCTAAAATCATAATAAGGTCACAGACACCCCAAAACACACCACCCAATGTGGACCTGCCCACCAGAAAAACAAGATCCAGCCTCATCCATGAGAACATAGTCACCAGTCCCCTCTACCAGGAAGCCACATAACCCACTGAACAAAACTTAGTCACTGGGGGCAGATACCAAAACCAACAGGAAATGCAAACCTGCAGCCTGCAAAAAGGAGTCCTCAAACACAGTAAGTTAATCAAAATGAGAAGACAGAGAAACACACAGCAGATGAAGGAGCAAGGGAAAAATCCACCAGACCAAAATACGAGGAGGAAATAAGCAGTCTACCTGAAAAAGAATTCAGAGTAATGATAGTAAAGATGATCCAAAATCTTGGAAATAGAATGGAGAAAATACAAGAAACGTTTAACAAAACCTAGAAAAACTAAAGACCAAACAAACAATGATGAACAACATAATAAATAAAATTAAAATTTCTCTAGAAGGAATCAATAGCAGAATAATTGAGGCAGAAGAACAGATAAGTGACCTGGAAAACAGAATGGGGGAATTCAAGGCTGTGGAACAGAATAAAGAAAAAAGAATGAAAAGAAATGAACACAGCCTAAGAGACCTCTGAGACAACATTAAAGGCAACAACATTTGCCTTATAGGGGTCCCAGAAGGAGAAGAGAGAGAGAAAATATTTGAAGTGATTATAGTAAAAAATTCCCTAACATGGGAAAGGAAATAGCCACCCAAGTCCAGGAAGTGCAGAGAGTCCCATACAGGATAAACCCAAGGAGAAACATGCTGAGACACATAGTAATCAAATTGACAAAAATTAAAGACAATTGCAGCTCTATTTACAATAGCCCGGAGATGGAAACAACCTAAATGCCCGTCATCGGATGAATGGATAAAGAAGATGTGGCACATATATACAATGGAATATTACTCAGCCATAAAAAGAAACGAAATTGAGCTATTTGTAATGAGGTGGATAGACCTAGAGTCTGTCATACAGAGTGAAGTAAGTCAGAAAGAGAGAGACAAATACCGTATGCTAACACATATATATGGAATTTAAGAAAAAAAAATGTCATGAAAAACCTAGGGGTAAAGCAGGAATAAAGACGCAGACCTCTTAGAGAACGGACTTGAGGTTATGGGGAGGGGGAAGGGTGAGCTGTGACAGGGCGAGAGAGAGTCATGGGCATATACACACTAACAAACGCAGTAAGGTAGATAGCTAGTGGGAAGCAGCTGCATGGCACAGGGATATTGGCTCGGTGCTTTGTGACAGCCTGGAGGGGTGGGATGGGGAGGGTGGGAGGGAGGGAGACGCAAGAGGGAAGACATATGGGAACATATGTTTATGTATGACTGATTCACTTTGTTATAAAGCAGAAACTAACACACCATTGTAAAGCAATTATACCCCAATAAAGATGTAAAAAAAAAAAAAACACTAAAAAAAAAAAATTAAAGACAAAGAAAAATTATTGAAAGCATCAAGGGAAAAAATGACACATAACATACAAGGGAACTCCCATAAGGTTAAAAGATGATTTCTCAGCAGAAATTCTACAAGCCAGAAGGGAGTGGCATGATATACATAAAGTGATGGAAGGGAAGAACCTACAACAAAGATTAACCTACCAGGCAAGAATCTCTTTCAGATCCGATTAATAAATCAAAAGCTTTACAGACAAGCAAAAGCTAAGAGAATTCAGCACCACCAAACCAGCTCTACAACAAATGCTAAAGGGACTTCTCTAAGTGGAAACACAAGAGAAGAAAAGGAACTACAAAAACAAACCCAAAACAATTAAGAAAATGGTAATAGGAACATACACATTAATAATAACCTTAAACATGAATGGATTAAATGCTCCAACCAAAAGACACAGGCTTGCTGAATTGATACAAAAAGAAGACCCATATATATGCTGTCTACAAGAGACCCACTTCAGACCTAGGGACACATACAGACTGAAAGTGAGCATATGGAAAAAGATATTCCATGCAAATGGAAATCAAAAGAAAGCTGGAGTAGCAATACTCATATCAGATAAAATAGACTTTAAAATAAAGAATGTTACAAGAGACAAGGAAGGACAATACATAATGATCAAGGGATCAATCCAAGAAGAAGATATAAAAATTATAAATATATATGCACCCAGAGGTTATAGGAAGATGGCAGAAGAGTAAGACGCGGAGATTACCTTCCTCCTCACAGATACACCAGAAATACATCTACACGTGGAACAACTCCTACGGAACACCTACTGAAGGCTGGCAGAAGACCTCAGACCTCCCAAAAGGCAATAAAGTCCCCACGTACCTGGGTAGGGCAAAAGAAAAAAAAAAAGAAAAAACAGAGACAAAAGAATAGGGACGGCACCTGCACCAGTGAGAGGGAGCTGTGAAGGAAGAAAAGTTTCCACACACTAGGAAGCCCCTTCGCGGGCGGAGACTGCGGGAGGCGGAGGGGGGAGCTTCGAAGCCGCGGAGGAGTGCACAGCAACGGGTGCAGAGGGCAAAGCGGGGAGATTCCCGCACAGAGGATCGGTGCCGACCGGCACTCACCAGCCCGAGAGGCTTGTCTGCTCACCCGCCGGGGCGGGCGGGGCTGTGAGATGAGGCTCTTGAGGCTCGGGTTTCGGTTTCGGACGGAGCGCAGGGAGAGGACTGGGGTTGGCAGCTTGAACATAGCCTGAAGGGGTTAGTGCACCACGGCTAGCCGGGAGGGAGTCCGGGGAAAAGTCTGCACCTGCCGAAGAGGCAAGAGACTTTTTCTTCCCTCTTTGTTTCCTGGTGCGTGAGGAGAGGGGTTTAAGAACGCTGCTTAAAGGAACTCCAGAGACGGGTGCGAGCCGCGGCTAAAAGCGCGGACCCCAGAGACAGGCGGGAGACGCTAAGGCTGCTGCTGCCGCCACCAAGGGGCCTGTGTGCGAGCACAGGTCACTCTCCACACCCCTCTTCCGCGGAGCCTGTGCAGCCCGCCACTGCCAGGTTCCCGGGATCCAGGGACAACTTCCCCGGGAGAACGCACGGCGGGCCTCAGGCTGGTGCAAAGTCACGCCGGACTTTGCCGTCGCAGGCCCGCCCGGCACTTCGTGCCCCTCCCTCCCCGCCGGCCTGAGTGCGCCAGAGCCCCCGAATCAGCAGCTCCTTTAACCCCGTCCTGTCTGAGCAAAAAACAGACGCCCTCCAGCGACCTACACGCAGAGGCAGGGCCAAATCCAAAGCTGAGCCCCTGTGAGCTGTGAGAACAAAGAAGAGAAAGGGAAATCTCTCCCAGCAGCCTCAGAAGCAGCGGATTAAAGCTCCACAATCAACGTGATATATATACCCTGCATCTGTGGAATACCTGAATAGAGAACCAATCATCCCAAATTAAGGAAGTGGACTTTAGGAGCAAGATCTATGATTTTTTTCCCTTTTCCTCTTTTTGTGAATGTGTATGCTTCTGTGTGAGATCTTGTCTGTATAGTCTTGCTTCCACCATTTGTCCTAGGGTTCTATCCGTCCATGGTTTTTTTTTTAAATTTTTTTCTTAATAATCAATTTTAATTTTAATAACGTTATTATACTTTACCTTCGTTCTTTCTTTCTTTCTTTCCTTCCTTCCTTCCTTCCTTCCCTCCTTTAGACAACGAATCATCCGAAATTGAGGAGGTGGTCTCTGACAGCAAGATTTATGATTTTTCCCCCTTTACCTCTTTTAGTGAGGGTGTATGTGTATGCTTCTGTGTAAGATTTTGTCTGTATAGCTTTGCTTCCAACATTTGTCCTAAGGTTCTATCTGTCCCTTTTTTTTTCCTAAATAAGAATTTTTTAATTCAATAACTTTATTATACTTTATTTTATTTTTACTGTATCTTCTTTCTTTCTGTCTTTTTTCCTTCTTTTCCTCCTTCCTTCCTCCCTCCCTCCCTCCCTCCCTCCTTTCTTTCCTTCTTGCCTTCTTTCCTTCTTTGCTTCTTTCTTTCTTTCTTTCTTTCTTCCTTCCTTCCTTCCTTCCTTCCTTCCTTCCTTCCTTCCTTCCTTCCCTCCTTTCCTTCTTTCTTTCCTCATACTTCTACTAATTCCCTCTACTTTTTCTCCCTTTTATTCTGAGCTGTGTGGATGAAAGGCTCTTGGTGCTCCAGCCAGCAGTCAGGGCTCTGCCTCTGAGGTAGGAGAGCCAACTTCAGGACACTGGACCACAAGAGACCTCCCAGCTCCACATAACATCAAAAGGCGAAAATCTCCCAGAGACCTCCATCTTAACACCAGCAGCCAGCTTCACTCAACGACCAGCAAGCCACAGTGCTGGACAACCTATGCCAAACAACTAGCAAAACAGGAGCACAACCCCACCCATTAGCAGAGAGGCTGCCTAAAATCATAATAAGGCCACAGACACCCCAAAACACACCACCAGACGTGAACCTGCCCACTAGAGAGACAAGATCCAGCCTCATCCACCACAACACAGGCACTAGTCCCCTCCACTAGGAAGCCTACACAACCCACTGAACCAACCTTAGCCACTGGAGACAGACATCAAAAACAGCGGGAACTACGAACCTGCAATCTGCAAAAAGGAGACCCCAAACACAGTAAGATAAGCAAAATGAGAAGACAGAAAAACACACAGCAGATAAAGGAACAAGATAAAAATGCACCAGACCTAACAAATGAAGAGGAAATAGCCAGTCTACCTGAAAAAGAATTCAGAATAAGGATAGTAAGGATGATCCGAAATCTTGGAAATAGAATGGACAAAATGCAAGAAACAGTTAACAAGGACCTAGAAGAAATAAAGATGAAACAAGCAACGATGAACAACACAATAAATGAAATTAAAAGTACTCTAGATGGGATCAATAGCAGAATAACTGAGGCAGAAGAACAGATAAGTGACCTGGAAGATAAAATAGTGGAAATAACTACTGCAGAGCAGAATAAAGAAAAAAGAATGAAAAGAACTGAGGACAGTCTCAGAGACCTCTGGGACAACATTAAACGCACCAACATTCGAATTATAGGGGTTCCAGAAGAAGAAGAGAAAAAGAAAGGGACTGAGAAAATATTTGAAGAGATTATAGTTGAAAACTTCCCTAATATGGGAAAGGAAATAGTTAATCAAGTCCAGGAAGCACAGAGAGTCCCATACAGGATAAATACAAGGAGAAATATGCCAAGACACATATTAATCAAACTGTCAAAAATTAAATACAAAGAAAGCATATTAAAAGCAGCAAGGGAAAAACAACAAATAACACATAAGGGAATCCCCATAAGGTTAACAGCTGATCTCTCAGCAGAAACCCTACAAGCCAGAAGGGAGTGGCAGGTCATACTGAAAGTGATGAAGGAGAAAAACCTGCAGCCAAGACTACTCTACCCAGCAAGGATCTCATTCAGATTTGATGGAGAAATTAAAACCTTTACAGACAAGCAAAAGCTGAGAGAGTTCAGCACCACCAAACCAGCTTTACAACAAATCCTAAAGGTTCCTCTCTAGGCAAGAAACACAAGAGAAGGAAAAGACCTATAATAACGAACCCAAAACAATTTAGAAAATGGGAATAGGAACATACATATCGATAATTACCTTAAATGTAAATGGACTAAATGCTCCCACCAAAAGACACAGATTAGCTGAATGGATACAAAAACAAAACCCTTATATGTGCTGTCTACAAGAGACCCACTTCAGACCTAGAGACACATACAGACTGAAAGTAAGGGGATGGAAAAAGATATTCCATGCAAATGGAAACCAAAAGAAAGCTGGAGTAGCAATTCTCATATCCGACAAAATAGACTTTAAAATAAGGACTATTAAAAGAGACAAAGAAGGACACTACATAATGATCAAGGGATCGATCCAAGAAGAAGATATAACAATTTTAAATATTTATGCACCCAACATAGGAGCACCTCAATACATTAGGCAAATGCTAACAGCCATAAAAGGGGAAATCGACAGTAACACATTCATAGTAGAGGACTTAAACACCCCACTTTCACCCATGGACAGATCATCCAAAATGAAAATAAATAAGGAAACACAAGCTTTAAATGATACATTAAACAAGATGGACTTAATTGATATTTATAGGACACTCCATCCAAAAACAACAGAATACACATTTTTCTCAAGTGCTCATGGAACATTCTCCAGGATAGATCATATCTTGGGTCACAAATCAAGCCTTGGTAAATTTAAGAAAATTGAAATTGTATCAGGTAACTTTTCTGACCACAATGCCATGATACTAGATATCAATTACAGGAAAAGATCTGTAAAAAATACAAACACATGGAGGCTAAACAATACACTACTTAATAATGAAGTGATCACTGAAGAAACCAAAGAGGAAATCAAAAAATACCTAGAAACAAATGACAATGGAGACACAACGACCCAAAACCTATGGGATGCAGCAAAAGCAGTTCTAAGGGGGAAGTTTATAGCAATACAAGCCCACCTTAAGAAGCAGGAAACATCTCGAATAAACAACCTAACCTTGCACCTCAAGCAATTAGAGAAAGAAGAACAAAAAAACCCCAAAGCTAGCAGAAGGAAAGAAATCATAAAAATCAGATCAGAAATAAATGAAAAAGAAATGAAGGAAACAATAGCAAAGATCAATAAAACTAAAAACTGGTTCTTTGAGAATATAAACAAAATTGATAAACCACTAGCCAGACTCATCAAGAAAAAAAGGGAGAAGACTCAAATCAATAGAATTAGAAATGAAAAAGGAGAGGTAACAACTGACACTGCAGAAATAAAAAAGACCATGAGAGATTACTACAAGCAACTCTATGCCAATAAAATGGACAATCTGGAAGAAATGGACAAATTCTTAGAAAGGCACAACCTGCCAAGACTGAATCAGGAAGAAATAGAAAATATGAACAGACCAATCACAAGCACTGAAATTGAAACTGTGATTAAAACTCTTCCAACAAACAAAAACCCAGGACCAGATGGCTTCACAGGCGAATTCTATCAAACATTTAGAGAAGAGCTAACACCTATTCTTCTCAAACTCTTCCAAAATATAGCAGAGGGAGGAACACTCCCAAAATCCTTCTACGAGGCCACCATCACCTTGATACCAAAACCAGACAAGGATGTCACAAAGAAAGAAAACTACAGGCCAATATCACTGATGAACATAGATGTAAAAATCCTCAGCAAAATACTAGCAAACAGAATCCAACAGCACATTAAAAGGATCATACACCATGATCAAGTGGGGTTTATTCCAGGAATGCAAGGATTCTTCAATATACGCAAATCTATCAATGTGATAAACCATATTAACAAATGGAAGGAGAAAAACCATATGATCATCTCAATAGATGCAGAGAAAGCTTTTGACAAAATTCAACACCCATTTATGATAAAAACCTTGCAGAAAGTAGGCATAGAGGGAACTTTCCTCAACATAATAAAGGCCATATATGACAAGCCCACAGCAAACATCATCCTCAATGGTGAATAACTGAAAGCATTTCCACTAAGATCAGGAACAAGACAAGGGTGCCCACTCTCACCACTCTTATTCAACATAGTTTTAGCCACAGCAATCAGAGAAGAAAAGGAAATAAAAGGAATCCAAATCGGAAAAGAAGAAGTAAAGCTGTCACTGTTTGCACATGACATGATCCTATACATAGAGAATCCTAAAGATGCTACCAGAAAACTACTAGAGCTAATCAATGAATTTGGTAAAGTGGCAGGATACAAAATTACTGCACAGAAGTCTCTGGCATTCCTATATACTAATGATGAAAAATCTGAAAGTGAAATCAAGAAAACACTCCCATTTACCATTGCAACAAAAGGAATAAAATATCTAGGAATAAACCTACCTAAGGAGACAAAAGACCTGTATGCAGAAAATTATAAGGCACTGATGAAAGAAATTAAAGATGATACAAATAGATGGAGAGATGTACCATGTTCTTGGATTGGAAGAATCAACATTGTGAAAATGACTCTCCTACCCAAAGCAATCTATAGATTCAATGTAATCCCTATCAAACTACCACTGGCATTTTTCACAGAACTAGAACAAAAAAATTTGCAATTTGTATGGAAACACAAAAGACCCCGAATAGCCAAAACAATCTTGGGAACGAAAAAAGGAACTGGAGGAATCAGGCTCCCTGACTTCAGACTATACTACAAAGCTACAGTAATCAAGACGGTATGGTACTGGCACAAAAACAGAAAGATAGATCAGTGGAACAGGATAGAAAGCCCAGAGATAAACCCACGCACATATGGACACCTTATTTTTGATAAAGGTGGCAGGAATGTACAGTGGAGAAAGGACAGCCTCTTCAATAAGTGGTGCTGGGAAAAGTGGACAGGTACTTTTAAAAGTATGAGATTAGATCACTCCCTAACACCATACACAAAAATAAGCTCAAAATGGATTAAAGACCTAAATGTAAGACCAGAAACTGTGAAACTCTTAGAGGAAAACATAGGCAGAACACTCTATGACATAAATCACAGCAAGATCCTTTCTGACCCACCTCCTAGAGTAATGGAAATAAAAACAAAAATAAACAAATGGGACCTAATAAAACTTCAAAGCTTTTGCACAACAAAGGAAACCATAAGACCAAAAGACAACCCTCAGAATGGGAGAAAATATTTGCAAATGAAGCAACTGACAAAGGATTAATCTCCAAAATTTACAAGCAGCTCATGCAGCTCAATAACAAAAAAACAAACAACCCAATCCAAAAATGGGCAGAAGACCTAAATAGACATTTCTCCAAAGAAGATATACAGACTGCCAACAAACACATGAAAGAATGCTCAACGTCATTCATCATTAGAGAAATGCAAATCAAAACTACAATGAGATATCATCTCACACCATTCAGAATGGCCATCATCAAAAAATCTAGAAACAATAAATGCTGGAGAGGGTGTGGAGAAAAGGGAACACTCTTGCACTGCTGGTGGGAATGTGAATTGGTTCAGCCACTATGGAGAACAGTATGGAGGTTCCTTAAAAAACTACAAATAGAACTACCATATGACCCAGCAATCCCACTACTGGGCATATACCCTGAGAAAACCAAAATTCAAAAAGAGTCATGTACCAAAATGTTCATTGCAGCTCTATGTACAATAGCCCGGAGATGGAAACAACCTAAGTGCCCATCATCGGATGAACGGATAAAGAAGATGTGGCACATATATACAATGGAATATTACTCAGCCATAAAAAGAAACGAAATTGAGCTATTTGTAATGAGGTGGATAGACCTAGAGTCTGTCATACAGAGTGAAGTAAGTCAGAAAGAAAAAGACAAATACCGTATGCTAACACATATATATGGAATTTAAGAAAAAAAGATGTCATGAAGAACCTAGGTGTAAGGCAGGAATAAAGACGCAGACCTCCTAGAGAACGGACTTGAGGTTATGGGGAGGGGGGAGGGTGAGCTGTGACAGCGCGAGAGAGAGTCATGGACATATACACACTAACAAACGTAGTAAGGTAGATAGCTAGTGGGAAGCAGCCGCATGGCACAGGGATATTGACTCGGTGCTTTGTGACAGCCTGGAGGGGTGGGATAGGGAGGGTGGGAGGGAGGGAGATGCAAGAGGGAAGACATATGGGAACATATGTTTATGTATGACTGATTCACTTTGTTATAAAGTAGAAACTAACACACCATTGTAAAGCAATTATACCCCAATAAAGATGTTAAAAAAAAATATATATATATGCACCCAACATAGGAGCACCTCAATACATAAGGCAACTGCTAACAGCTATATAAGGGGAAATTGAAAGTAACACAGTAATAGTGGGGGACATTAACACCTCACTTACACCAATGGACAGATCATCCAAAACGAAAATAAATAAGGAAATAGAAGCTTGAATGACACAATATACCAGATAGATTTAATTAATATTTATGGGACATTCCATCCAAAAACAGCAGATTACAATTTCTTGCCAAGTGCGCACAGAACATTCTCCAGGATAGATCACATCTTGGATCACAAATAAAGCTTCAGTAAATTTAAGAAAATTGAAATCATATCAAGCATATTTTCTGCACACAATGCTATGAGATTAGAATTGAATTACAGGGGAAAAAAAGTAAAAAACACAAACATGGAAGATAAACAATGTGTTACTAAATAACCAAGAGACCACTGAAGAAATCAAAGAGGAAATCAAAAAATACCCAGAGACAAATGACCACGAAAACATGACGATCCAAAACCTATGGAATGCAGCAAAAGCAGTTATAAGAGGGAAGTTCATAGCTATAAAATCCTACATCAAGAAACAAGAAAAATATCAAATAAACAATGTAAACTTACACTTAAAGGAACTAGAGAAAGAAGAACAAACAAAACCCAAATTTAGCAGAAGGAAAAAAATCATAAAGATCAGAGCAGAAATAAATGAAATAAAAAGAAAGAAAACTATAGCAAAGCTCAATAAAACTAAAAGCTGGTTCTTTGAGAAGATAAACAAAACTGATAAACCATTAGCCAGACTCATCAAGAAACAGAGGAAGAGGACTCAAACCAATAAAGTTAGAAATGAAAAAGGAGAAGTTTCAACAGACATCACAGAAATACAAAGCATCCTAAGAGACTACTACCAGCAACACTATACCAATAAAATGGACAACCTGGAAGAAATGGACAAATTCTTAGAAATGTAAAACCTTCCAAGACTGAACCAGGAGGAAGGAGAAAATATGAACAAACCAATCACAAGTAATGAAATTGAAACTGTGATTAAAAATCTTCCAGCAGGGCTTCCCTGGTGGCACAGTGGTTGAGAGTCCGCCTGCTGATGCGGAAGACATGGGTTTGTGCCCCGGTCTGGGAAGATCCCACATGCCATGGAGCAGCTGGGCCCGTGGGCCATGGCCGCTGAGCCTGAGCATCCAGAGCCTGTGCTCCACAATGCGAGAGGCCACAACAGTGAGAGGCTGGCGTACAGCAAAAAAAAAAAAAAAAAAAAAAAAAAATCTTCCAACAAGCAAAAGTCCAGGACCAGATGGCCTCACAGGTGAATTCTATCAAACATGTAGAGAAGAACTTACACCTATCCTTCTCAAACTCTTCCACAAAATCGCAGAGGAAGGAACACTCCAAAACTCATTCTATGAGGTGACCATCACCCTGATACCAAAACCAGACAAAGATACTACAAAAAAAAAAAAGAAAATTACAGACCAATATCACTGATGAATATAGATGCAAAAATCCTCAACAAAATACTATCAAACAGAGTCCAACAACACATTAAAAGGATCATAAACCATGATCAAGTGGGATTTATCCCAGGGATGCAAAGATTCTTCAATATGCACAAATCAATCAATGTGATACACCATATTAACAAATTGAAAGATAAAACCATATGATAATCTCAGTAGATGCAGAAAAAGCTTTTGACAAAATTCAACATGAATTTGTGATAAAAACTCTCCAGAAGGTGAGCATAGAGGCAACCTACCTCAACATAATAAAGGCCATATATGACAAACCCACAGCAAACATCATTCTCAATGGTGAAAAACTGAAAGCATTTCCTCTAAGATCAGGAAAAAGAAAAGGATGACTACTCACACCACTATTATTCAACATAGTTTTGGAAGTCCTAGCCACAGCAATCAGAGAAGAAAAAGAAATAAAAGAATAAAAATTGGAAAAGAAGAAGTAAAGCTGTCACTGTTTGCACATGACATGATACTATACATAGAGAATCCTAAAGATGTCACCAGAAAACTACCAGAGCTAATCAATGAATTTGGTAAAGCAGCAGGATACAAAATTAAGGCGCAGAAATCTCTTGTATTCCTATACACTAATGATGAAAAATTTGAAAGAGAAATTAAGGAAATACTCCCATTTACCATTGCAACAAAAAGAATAAAATACCTAGGAATAAACCTACCTAAGGGAGACAAAAGACCTGTATGCAGAAAACTATAAGACACTGATGAAAGCAATTAAAGATGATACCAACAGATGGAGAGATGTTCTTGGATTGGAAGAATCAACATTGTGAAAATGACTCTACTACCCAAAATAATCTACAGATTCAATGCAATCCCTATCAAATTACCAATGGCATTTTTTACAGAACTAGAACAAAAAATATTAAAATTTGTATGGAGACACAAAAGACCCCTAATAGCCAAAGCAGTCTTGAGGGAAAGAAACAGAGCTGGAGGAATCAGACTCCCTGACTTCACACTGTACTAAAAAGCTACAGTAATCAAGACAGTATTGTCCTGGCACAAAAACAGAAACATAGATCAATGGAACAGGATAGAGAGCCCAGAGCTAAACCCATGCATCTATGGTCAACTAATCTATGACAAAGGAGTCAAGGATATACAATGGAGAAAAGACAGTAACTTCAATAAGTGGTGCTGGGAAAAGTGGACAGCTACATGTAAAAGAATGAAATTAGAACACTCCCTAACACCATACACAAAAATAAACTCAAAATGGATTAGAGACCTAAATGTAAGACTGGACACTATAAAACTCTTCAAGGAAAACATAGGAAGAACACTCTTTGACATAAATCACAGAAGATCTTTTTTGATCCACCTCCTAGAGTAATGGAAACAAAAACAAAAGTAAACAAATGGGATCTAATGAAACTTCAAAGCTTTTGCACAACAAACAAAAAACAAGATGATAAGGTAACCCTCAGAGTGGGAGAAAATATTTGCAAATGAATCATCAGACAAAGGATTAATCTCCAGAATATACAAACAGCACATGCACCCCAATATTATAAAAAACAAACAATCCAATCCAAAAATGGGCAGAAGACCTAAATAGACATTTCTCCAAAGAAGACATACAGATGACCAAGAAGCACATGAAAAGCTGCTCAACATCACTAATTATTAGAGAAATGCAAATCAAAAGTACAATGAGGTATCACCTCACACAAGTTAGAATGGGCATCATTAGAAAATCTACAAGCAACAAATGCTGGAGAGGGTGTGGAGAAAGGGGAACCCTCTTGCACTGTTTGTGGGAATGTAAATTGGTGCAGCCACTATAGAGAACAGTATGAAGGTTCCTTAAAAACTAAAAATAGAACTACCATACGACACAGCAATCCCACTGCGAGGCATATACCCTGAGAAAACCATAATTCAAAAAGAGTCATGTACCACCATGTTCATTGCAGCTCTATTTACAGTAGCCAGGACATGGAAGCAACCTAAGTGTCCATTGACAGATGAATGGATAAAGAAGATGTGGCACATATATACAATGGAATATTACTCAGCCATAAAAGGGAATGAAATTGGGTCATTTTTAGAGACGTGGGTGAATCTAGAGACTGTCATACAGAGTGAAGTAAGTCAGAAGGAGAAAAAAATATATCGTATAGTAATACATATATGTGGAACCTAGAAAAATGGTACAGATGAACTGGTTTGCAGGGCAGAAATAGAGACACAGGTGCAGCGAAGAAGCATATGGACACCAAAGGGGGAAAGTCGCAGGGGGAGTGGTAGTGTGATGAATTGGGAGATTGGGATTGACATGTATACACTAATATGTATAAAATGGATAACTAATAAGAATCTGCTGTATAAAAAATAAAATAAAATTCAAAAAAATATCTCATTGAAATGGATTGATTCTACTATATCTACACCTAGCTATTTCCTAACCAGTAAGTAATTTTTTTTGCTATGGTTTATTTATTTATTTTTTTTAACATCTTTATTGGAGTATAATTGCTTTACAGTGGTGTGTTAGTTTCTGCTGTATAACAAAGTGAATCAGCTATAGATAAACACATATCCCCATATCTCCTCCCACTTGTGTCTCCTTCCCACCCTCCCTATCCCATCTCTCTAGGTGGACACAAAGCATGGAGTTGATCTCCCTGTGCTATGTGACTGCTTCCCACTAGCTACCTATTTTACATTTGCTGGTGTATATATGTTCATGTCACTCTCTCACTTTGTCCTAGCTTACGCTTCCCCCTCCCCGTGTCCTCAAGTCCATGCTCTATGTCTGCATCTTTATTCTTGTCTTGCCCCTAGGTTCTTCAGAACCTGTTTTGTTTGTTTGTTTGTTTGTTTTTAGATTCCATATATATGTGTTAGCATATGGTATTTGTTTTTCTCTTTCTGACTTACTTCACTCTGTATGACAGACTCTAGGTCCATCCACCTCACTACAAATAACTTAATTTCGTTCCTTTTTCTGTCTGAGTAATATTCCATTCTATATATGTGCCACATCTTCTTTATCCATCCGTCAATGGACACAGGTTGCTTTCATGTCCTGGCTATTGTAAATAAAGCTGCAATAAACATTTTGGTACACATTTCTTTGAATTATGGTTTTCTCAGAGTGTATACCCAGTAGTGCGATTGCTTAACCAGTAATTTTTAATGTAAACAAATAAAATAGTGTAATGGGATCAATACTTTTAGTTATATGCCTTTCCTTCTAAAACTAAATATGTTTTTATGTGCTTGCTTTTTTCAGGTGTTATTATGTCAGCAACCCCTCATCTCTGAATGTCTACCTTGGCCCTTGATCAACTGTTCTCTGCACCATAGGAAACTCAGAGCCCTACACAGAACATGTGTCCTACATTGCATCTCTTGTATGTGGTTCATTTCAGAGAGTATAGTCCACCAAATAAATACTAAGCAGTGTTTCAATAGCATCAGACAGTAAAAGAGGGACATGCAGGGTTGGGTGTGGGCCTCCATTCAGTGCCTCAGTGCAAAGAAGAAACAGGTAAATGCATCGCTCCAGAACTGGGAGAAAAACAGAGGTTATAAACACTAGGCCCCTCTGCAGACCTTTGGGCAGCAGCCTAGAATAAAGTTCCTGACAGTGTGGGTCATTATTGGCTTTAAAGGAAACTCATGTGTTAAATAATGAGTGCATTCTGAATGTCAGTCTACACTTTAACACACTCAGATAGATCTTAAAGTATCCCTGTGTGGTTGGTGTTAACCTCACTACACTGTACAGGGGAAGAAACCAAGTACAGCAGTTAGGAACCTTGCCCAAGGTCACAAAGCTGAAGTGTGGCAGAGCCCAAGCTCCCTGCTTTTATGTTAACTCTTCACTACGAGCCCCGATTAGGCTTCTACCCAGCATCTTTCTCTCAATAAGCCAATGGGGGGTGGGAAATATCAAATGCATAACACCCATGGGGTGAAAATGGGGTGAGGGAGACATTTCTGAATTGTAATAATGCCCTTCTATTTACTCTTCACTTATGGATCACATGTCAATATTCCTAATCAATCCATTGAGAAGAAGCTGGGAATTTATTATGTCAAAATGAAAAAAGAAGCAAGTAATAAAACAACTAAATTCCATAAAAACATTTTTACAAAAATAGGATTCTTAATTCAATACAGTAAATATAAAGTGCTCTCCTAGTTTCAGCCTCCATATAAACCTGACATTAATCTCATGTTACCTTCAAAATACTTCAAAAACAACACAAAATACTTTAGGATGACACAAGGACAAAGAGAAAAAACAACCAAAAAGAAATATTTTTTAGAAAAATATTACATCTGAACACTGAATAATTTTTTAATTACCTAAAAGTTTGATTTTTATTAAAACGTGTATCTCTATTTTGCCTCTGTCAGTTATCTCTGAAGGCAAAGGAAAAAATGAAGAAAATTTCAAAGAAAGCAGTAAGGGAAGAGACAGGGGAAAGAGGTATGGTGGCCGCCACTCTTGAAGCCAGTAGGCAGAAAGTTCTTACGAGCTCTCAGCCCACACGGAGTGTGCAGCTTCCCCCGGGTGGTGGCCACATCTGGACCCCAAAGCAGTGGTTCTTGGACTTTATATACACTGTAGTAACTGGACAACCCAGGGTCCTGTTCCCCAGAACTCAGCAGCCTTGAAGATGGGGCATAAGAATTTTCAATTTAACAAGCTTCACAGTGATTTAGCCTGAGTTATATGCAGATTATAATCTAAGAAATACTTGGAAGAGAAACCCAGACTCAATACCCAGTAGGTGCTGCATAGGTATTCGATGTTACTTTCAGAACATTCACTCTTCCCAGGGGCCTACCTGTGTCCGTATCCTTGGGCCTGTGTTCTTCATCAGGTGGTGGCCAAGCAGGTGGGACTCTCCTGGGAAATTTCCCTTCTATATAATCCAGTGAATGTGTGGGTTGACTAACTGCAGCCCAGGTGTTAAGTTGATCTTGCTATATTTCCAAAAAAAAAATAATAATAAGCTATTTTAATTCAATCATGAAAAACCTGGAGTCTTCTTGATTGATAGTTGCAACATCATTTCTATCATAAACATACGTGTGGTGTGCATATATATATATAAGCAAATCTGCATAAAACATTAAACAGCATTTTATACTTGTCAATGTAGATTCATCACATAAACATTCCTTCACACGGTCTTTTCATTTTCATAACCATATGTGTTTCAACTTCTATTCTATGGTAAGATGTAAGTCTCTTTCTCTGGGGGTAGGCGGCCATGTGGGCCTGCAGGGAATTACAGGTTCAGAAAATCCACTCAGTCACAGAGTCCCCTGATGAGGCATCTTCAATGCACTGGAATATGCTGTCCCTTTGAAATCTGTTTAAACACTTGTGGCAAAGTCAGAGGACAGGTAGCGCTTGGCACCCAGGACAAAAACAGCTTCCTCACCTTCAACAGCAGAAAGCCCAGGAAACTGATTATCATGTGTCCAGGTTGAGGACTGTTTGGGAGTCAAACTATGAAAAAAAAAGTAAATGAACCTGTCAAGAAGAAAAGAATTGTGCAGGGATCTGGCAAAGAAAGCTCTTCCCAGCTGCAAACCAACAGAATCCAGACAGAATGAGAAGCAGGATTGTAACTACACCTCATGCCAGGAAGCCAAGAGGGAACCTCACAAAGGAGGCCACACTGAGGCCTGTGAACAACTTGGGAAACTGCCCGCTAGGACTGCAGGGTAACAGCTGCTTCAGGACGCAGGTGCTCAATGTACACAAGCCCTGGGTTCTCTTCGTGACGTCTTCCCTCCTTACAGGTATATTTCCCTAAAACTTTTGATCAACATAAAAAATAAAGCAGAGAGAATAACAAAAACACATGCTGTAACCACCATGCTGAGTGAAATTGAGTGAACCAATGGAGAGACACTGATAGTTCTGTAATTTGTTTAACAAGTTAATTTAAGAACTCCATAAAATATTCTTCAATGTCAACAGTAAAATACAAAGTATAGATCAGTTAGTTTAAGCTTCACCTTTAGAGACAGTCACTGGCCCTAACTGAGAACTCAGATTCCCAGATCAGTGGTATTGAATTGGAAGGGTCCCAATGCAGACCTGGCCAGCGTTTCAGTCAGTCACATCTTTCAAGTATTCATACCTTGATTGACACCAGAGGCTTTGCTATTTGTGCTGCTGAATATTAAAAGTAGCTTTTCCAGCACTGTTGACAATAGCCAAAACATGGAAACAACCTAAATATCCATCAACAGATAAATGGATAAAGAAGGTGTGGTACATATATACAATGGAATATCACTCAACCATAAAAAGGAATGAAATAATGCTATTTGCAGCAACATGGACGGACCTAGAGATTATCATACTAAGTGAAGTAAGTCAGAAAGAGAAAGACAAATATCATATGATATCACTTATATGTAAAATCTAAATTATGGCACAAATGAACTTATCTATGAAACAGAAACAGACTCATAGACATAGAGAACAGACTTGTGGTTGCCAAGGGGGAGGGGAGTGGGGGAGGGATGTATTGGGAGTTCGGGGTTGGTAGATGCAAACTATTATATTTAGAATGGATAAACAACAAGGTCTTACTGTATAGCACAGGGAACTGTATTGAATATTCTGTGATAAACTGTAATGGAAAATAATATAAAAAAAGAATATCTTTATGTGTATAACTGACACACTTTGCTGTACAGCAGAGTGGCACAACATTGTAAATCAACTCTACTTCACTAAAAAGAAAAAGTAGCTTTTCATTGGCAAAATGAGTGGCTTAATTAGCATGATATTAGAAATGAGCTCTCGTTGGTAAAAGTAAAGGAATTTAATGAATGTGGATCAGCAAAATCATCAGAGAATATCCTCATTCTTAAAAGAACAAGGTAAGATGTGAGCAAGGGGCAAGGTCAAGGCTCGATGCCCTGACGGTGCTGCATCCAGCGCTGGTCTAGGAAGCAACTCCCAGACTGTCGGCAACCACTCGGCACAGAATCCTGCCATCCTCATGTCCACATCACCTGAACCTTCCACGTAAGAAGCAGTCAAGCACTCGTTGCCAGGGGAGCGAGATGTATGTTTCCTAAAAGGGGAACTCTGACTTAGCGTCATCATCCTAATAGCAAACCTGCTCAGCCTCGGACTTCATCTGCTCCATATAGAAGAGACAGCACCAGCAGGTAGGGGGACAAATGGTTGCACTCAGGATTTCATCGCTCACTGAAAAACGAAGCTTGCTACAAGCACTCTGCAAAAGCCAGAACAGCCCGGCCAGTCCTGCAGTCTTTCAGCCCCACCCCAGGACTGGAATACATTACAGCTCTGTGATGACCAAACCTCTCCTTCACCATGTGGCTCCACAAGCAGAGAAGAAGCAACCACAAAGCTCTTGCATGGCTCTTTAACATCTACAGAATCGGATGTCAACTCTTTGACCTGTCGTTTAAGTTTTTCTATATTCCTCCAATTCATCCTCCCAGATTCATCTCCCTACATTTCCTAAATCAAGCTCCACTCCACTAGAAGGCCCCACTTAGCCTCCCCACCCATGGAATCTAATAGATGATTAAATCTAGCTGGGGTGTCCAGTCCCCACTCCAAAGTCACAATGCTGACAGGATGCTGGCCACCCTTCATGTTGACAGCTACCAGCACTTGATCCAAATCAGCGGCCGAACATGGTCCTGAGTGTAACTTGTCACCCCTCAACTGCCTGAACTCCTTCAGGACATGAGGTGTGTACACAAGTCCTGTAAATCTCCCTGAGCACTTGACAATGTTAAGAAGACTCCATAAAGTAACCTAATATCTACTGAATTGACGCATTTGTCACATAAAAAGAAAAACAAAAGAGATGGTTTGTCAATATGAACAGCAGCTGCAGCTGGGGAATCTCATTTTCTACATTAGCTTTTTTTTTAACATCTCTATTGGAGTATAATTGCTTTACAGTGGTGCATTAGTTTTTGCTTTATAACAAAGTGAATCAGCTATACATATACATATACATATGTCCCCATATCTCTTCCCTCTTGCATCTCCCTCCCACCACCCCTATTCTACCCCTCTAGGTGCTCACAAAGCACGGAGCTGATCTTCCTGTGCTATGCAGCTGCTTCCCACAACCTATATATTTTCATTTGGTAGTATATATAAGTCCATGCCACTCTCTCACTTCGTCCCAGCTTACCCTTCCTCCTCCCCATGACCTCAAGTCCATTCTCTTGTAGGTCTGAATCTTTATTCCCATCCTGCCCCAAGGTTCTTCATAACCACTTTTTAAAAACTTTTTAGATTCCATATATATGTGTTAGCATATATATTGGAATTTGTTTTTCTCCTCCTGACTTACTTCACTCGGTATGACAGACTCTAGGTCCATCCACCGCACTACAAATAACTCAATTTCATTTCTTTTTATGGCTAAGTAATATTCCATTGTATATATGTGCCACATCTTCTTTACCCATTCGTCTGTTGATGGACACTTAGGTTGCTTCCATGCCCTGGCTATTGTAAATAACGCTGCAATGAACATTGTGGTACATGACTCTTTGAATTATGGTTTTCTTGGGGTAAACGCCCAGTAGTGGGATTGCTGGGTCGGATGATAGTTCTTCTTAGATTTTTAAGGAACCTCCATACAGTTCTCCATAGTGGCTGTATCAATTTACATTCCCACCAACAGTGCAAGAGGGTTCCCTTTTCTCCACATCCTCTCCAGCATTTATTGTTTGTAGACTTTTTGATGATGGCCATTCCGACTGGTGTGAGATGATACCCCATTGTAGTTCTGATTAACATTTCTCTAATGATTAGTGATGTAGAGCATCCTTTCACGTGTTTGTTGGCAATCTGTATATCTTCTTTGGAGAAATGTCTATTTAGGTCTTCTGCCTGTTTTTGGATTGGGTTGCTTGTTTTTTAATATTAAGCTGATGTGCTGCTTGTAAATTTTGGAGATTAAACGTTGGTCAGTTGCTTAATTTACAAAATTTTCTCCCATTCCGAGGGTTGTCTTGTTTATGGTTTCTTTGCTCTGCAAAACTTTTAAGCTTCATTAGGTCTCATTTGTTATTTTTGTTTTTATTTCCGTTTCTCTAGGAGGTGGGTCAAAAAGGATCTTGCTGTGATTTATGTCATAGAGTGGTCTGCCTATGGTTTTCTCTGGAGTTATATCCTGTCTGGCCTTATATTTAGGTCTTTAATCCATTTTAAGTGTATTTTTGTTTATGGTGTTAGGGAGTGCTCTAATTTCATACTTTCACGTGTAGCTGTCCAGTTTTCCCAGCACCACTTATTGCAGAGTCTGTCTTTTCTCCACTGTACATTCCTGCCTCCTTTATCAAAGATAAGGTGACCATATGTGCGTGGGTTTATCTCTGGGCTTTCTATCGTGTTCCATTTATCTATATTTCTGGTTTTGTGCCAGGGCCATACTGTCTTGATTACTGTAGCTTTGTAGTATAGTCAGAAGTCAGGGAGCCTGACTCCTCCAGCTCCGTTTTTCTTTCTCAAGATTGCTTTGGCTATTCAGAGTCTTTTGTGTTTCCATACAAATGGTGAAATTTTTTGTTCTAGTTCTGTGAAAAATGCCATTGGTAGTTTGATAGGGATTGAATTGAATCTGTAGATTACTTTGGGTAATATAGTCATTTTCACAATGTTGATTCTTCCAATCCAAGAACATCTCTCCATCTGTTGGTATCATCTTTAATTTCTTTCATCAGTGTCTTATAGTTTTCTTCATACAGGTCTTTTGTCTCCCTTAGCTAGGTTTATTCCTAGGTATTTTATTCTTTTGGTTTCAATGGTAAATGGGCGTGTTTCCTTAATTTTCTTTCAGAATTTTCATTATTTGTGTATAGGAATGCAAGAGATTTCCTTGCATTAATTTTGTATCCTGCTGCTTTACCAAATTCATTGATTAGCTCTAGTAGTTTTCTGGTAGCATCTTTAGAACTCTCTGTGTATAATATCATGTCATCTGCAAAGAGTGGCAGCTTTACTTATTCTTTTCCAATTTTGTTTCCTTTTATTTCCTTTTCTTCTCTGATTGCTGTGGCTAAAACTTCCAAAACTATGTTGAATAATGGTGGTGAGAGTGGGCAACCTTGTCTTATTCCTGATCTTAGTGGAAATGGTTTCAGTTTTTCACCATTGAGAACAATGTTGGCTGTGGGTTTGTCATATATGGACTTTATTATGTTGAGATAAGTTCCTTCTATGCCTACTTTCTGGAGGGTTTTATCATAAATAGGTGTTGAATTTTGTCAAAAGCTTTTCCTGCATCTATTGAGATGATCATATGGTTTTTCTTCTTCAGTTTGTTAATATGATGTATCACATTGATTGATTTGTGTATTTTGAAGAATCCTTGCTTTCCTGGGATAAACCCCACTTGAACATGGTTTCTGATACTTTTAACGTGCCATTGGATTCTGTTTGCTAGTATTTTGTTGAGGAATTTTGCATCTATGTCCATTAGTGTTGTTGGCCTGTTGTTTTCTTTCTTTGTGACATCTTTGTCTGCTCTTGGTATCAGGGTGATGGTGACCTCATAGAATGAGTTTGGGAGTGTTTCTCCCTCTGCTATATTTTGGAAGAGCTTGAGAAGGATACATGTTAGCTCTTTTCTAAATGTTTGATAGAATTCACCTGTGAAGCCCTCTGGTCCTGGGCTTTTTGTTGGAAGATTTTAAATCACAGTTTCAATCTCAGTGCTTGTGATTTGTCTGTTCATATTTTCTATTTCTTCCTGATTAAGTTTTGGCAGGTTGTGCATTTCTAAGAATTTGTCCATTTCTTCCAGGTTGTCCATTTTATTGGCATATCATTGCTTGTAGTAATCCCTCATGATCCTTTGTATTTCTGCAGTGTCAGTTGTTACTTCTCCTTTTTCATTTCTAATTCTATTGATTTGAGTCTTCTCCCTTTTATTCCTGATGAGTCTGGCTAATGGTTTATTGATTTTGTTTATCTTGTCAAAGAACCAGCTTTTAGTTTTATTGATCTTTGCTATTGTTTCCTTCATTTCTTTTTCATTTATTTCTGATCTCATCTTTATGATCTTTCCTTTGGCTAACTTTGGATTTTTTGGGTTTTTTTCTTCTTTCTCTAATTACTTTAGGTGTAAGGTTGGGGTGTTTATTTGAGATGTTTCTTGTTTCTTGAGGTAGGATTGTATTGTTACAAACTTCCCTCTTAGAACTGCTTTTGCTGCATCCCATAGGTTTTGGGTCATCATGTTTTCATTGTCACTTGTTTCTAGATATTTTTTGATTTCCTCTTTGATTTCTTCAGTGATCTCATGGTTATTAAGTAGTGTATTGTCTAGCCTCCAAGTATTTGTGTTTTACTGATTTTTTCCTGTAATTGATATCTAGTCTCATAGCATTGTGTTAAGAAAAGATACTTGATACTATTTCAATTTTCTTAAATTTATCAAGGCTTGATTTGTGACCCAGGATATGATATATACTGGAGAATGTTCCATGAGCACTTGAGAAGAAAGTGTATTCTGTTGTTTTTGGATGGAATGTCCTATAAATATCAATTAAGTCCATCTTGTTTAATGTATCATTTAAAGCTTGTGTTTCCTTATTTATTTTCATTTTGGATGATCTGTCCATTGTTGAAAGTGGGCTGTTAACCTCCCCCACTATTAATGTGCTCTTCATTTGCTTATTAACAAGGTACCAGATGGGTACTTTTTGTGCATCAAATGGAAAACAAATGTATCAAGTGATCCATGATATCTAAACCTTTTCACAACTATACCATATAAAGAAAAATATGGAGCAGACAAAACTCCTAGGATATAATCAGTGCTCTACCCCAGACAAATGTCATAACTTTATGAGACCTCAGTGTTCTCACCAGTAATTCAGGAAATCTGGCTTCTCTTGTGTTTTTCACAGGACTGGAGTGAGGCAGGAGCAAAAACTATGTGGAAAGAGCAATGAAAACCACGTACTGTGATTCAAGTATAACCACCATGATTACTACTTGTTCTGATTTATTTAATCTATGTTTGATTAGAATAATCACACATTTCCTTTATTTTGAAAAATCCTTTTTAGAGGAATTAAATATCGTCATCATATGTACAGAACACCTCCACATAACCAGCACTAAATATTTGCTTTATTCTGAGAAGCTAGGTGAGCAAACTGTAGCCGGCATAGTTCCCTTGACATTTGTGCTGATTGTCACTAAGTTTTGAATTCAATTAACAACTGCCCTGTCGCATTTCCTCAACTACCCATGTATGTCTTTTTCCCTGTTGTATTTCTATTTAACATTTCTGAAAAGTATTTATTATTTTCCCAAGTAGGATATGCAAGCTTCCTGCCACCAGTCACCAACCACATCCTATACCACTTGTTTACCCCCAGTTTTTTTCTGTATACATAACAGACACACAATGAATATTAAGGAACTACAAGGGCCATGACCAATAAAAGTTGTCTTTTAACAAATTACACCATAGTTTTATATGAGTTAAAACAGGAATAATTCTCCCTGGCACTACTCCATTGCCTTAAATTCTTAAAGTCTATTTTGATTTTTGTTGAAATGGATCATTTCTTCCTATTAAAGAAAACAGATACAAACTTTCAACCTTAGGCATATCAGAAGATTTAAAATAACAATCTGAAAGTGGCATAAACAGGCCACAAGCTAGCAGTCTCAAAAAAGAAAACAGTTTCTTTTAGCAGATATTTCCCCATCTTTTAACTGGACTATAAATAATGACCTCTCAAATAACTCAGAGCTGTAATTCACAAATAGTTTATTTTAGAGGACCCACTAGAAAATTGTAACAACTGAAGTGAGGCATTCTAAGAGTGCTTTGTTGAAACCACTGTAGTCAAGATGAGAGTTTTGTTGTCACCTTAAGATAATGCTTGTTAACTTTTCTGTAGACGGTGCTGTATACAGGAGATTTCATTCCCTTTGGTCTGTGCATGCGGGAGGATCTAGATTACTCCCTGAGAGGCATGGATGTCCTTCCCATCAACACTCTTAGGACGTGTCAGCGCATAGCTATGGGCTGCCCTGCATGTGGGAACAAACCTAGCCTGGGCTACTCACTTCCTCAGCTCTCAGCACTGCCCCAGCTCCACTGTCTGTCTTTCAAGGCCAAAGGGTCTCTATTTAAGTGGTAAATATAGTCTGTGCATCCCAGACATCCCAGCAAGTGTATTCTCCTAACAAACATCAACTGTTTGACTGAGGGTAAAAAAAATAAAAAATTGCCACAAAGTACAGCATGCAACCATTTCTTTACATGCACGCTATCCATCCCTGGAGTACAGAGAAAAATCTGTGTCAGGCCAGCAGATGGCTGTCACCCCACACCTGACCACACTGACCTCAAGAACTGCTCCAGCCAAGCTGAGCCAGGGTGTGGCCACTAAGAACAAGACAGCCAGGCCTTCAGAGAGTACATGGAGGGTGTGTTCATACACTTCCACAGCACTCTCTGGAGAAGGGTTCTGAGGATCAAAGGTCTCATCTTGGAACTTTACATCTTCATTTGAAGAATTAAATACCTGGATGGTATTGAGTTTATTTGTGCTGTTAATCCCTTGGATGTGATGTGCTTTTTGTTCTGGTTATTGGAAAATCTGAAATAGGTATATATCCCTCATACCACATGTTTTCCAGTTCCAAAATGTATGCTTCTGATTAGCTTCATTCTTACCTCCATTTATGTTCCCCCTGCAGTTTAGTTTTATCTTTTTTTTTTTTTTTGGTGCACTCATGGCTGAATTTTATTATTTTACAGTATTTTACTTTTCTTACTAATCATTGTACGTACTATTTGGAATTAGGTGGTGATGAACACATTATTAATATTAGGGAAATGGTGGAAAATCAATTCATTTATCTACTTTCACTCCCTTGAACTTTTATGACTGGAAGGATAAACAGTAGATGCACTGAGAGTAGACTGAATTGGACTCATGATATTTTGGTTTGCATTAATCATTTAATCATTAAAAACCAACAGCACAACTATATAGAGTTGCTTTGAAATAGGGAAGATAAAAAACAATAACTAAACACTACTATACACAACAGCATCCCCTGCGTATAATATTTTCTAATCCTTCCTTTAATATATTATACAGCTGTAATCATACTGCACATGATTTCATAATAACATACTGTAGACTTTTTTAAACTATTGCATCATTTTCACACTGATAATTTATATTTTTGTCACAATCATGTCACAGTTAATATTATACTGTACCCATTTAGTCAGCTCTTGACAGAACACATGAATGTAATTGCCCAAAGCACCCCCGGTTCATAATTAAATAAGAAATTACAACCCTGGAAGAGGACACTGACCCTTGAACAATGTGGGTTTGAATTGAGAGGGTCCACTTACACGGGGTTATAAATACTGCCATGCTCCATGGTCTGTGGCTGATTGAATCTGCAGATGCACAGGAACCACAGATATGGGGCCAACTATAAAGTACTGCGAGATTATCTCCTACATTATTCGAGGGTCAACTGAGTACATAAAAATAAAAAGAAATAATTAGAGTAACACCAAGAAGACTAAATCTAAAGACAATCTGAGGTCTCTGAAAATGTTTCAGGATAACATAAATGGGTGTTTTCTTAACTATGTTGAAAACAAGCACTGACATACTACCTTTGAGACTGCAAATTTGTGCAAATTTTCTGAAAGGGAATTGAGTAGCAAAAGAATTTAAATATTAATACAATCCAACTTGCATTCATGATAAAATTTCTTACCAAAGTGCGTATAGAGGGAACATACCTCAACATAATAAAAGCCATTTATGACAAACCCACAGCCAACATAATACTCAACAGTGAAAAAGCTGTAAGTCTTCCTGCTAAAATCTGGAACAAGGCAAGGATGCCCACTCTCACCACTTCTATTCAACATTGTAGTGGAAGTCTTAGCCACAGCAATCAGACAAGAAAAAGAAATAAAACGTATCCAAGTTGGAAAGGAAGAGGTAAAGCTGTCATTATATGCAGATGACATGATACTACATATAGAAAATTTTAAAGACTCCATACAAAAAAATACTAGAGCTGATAAATGAATTCAGCAAGGTGACAGGATATATGATCAATATACAGAAAGCTGTAGCATTTCTTTACACAAACAGTGAAATATCAGAAAGAGAAAGTAAAAAAAATATCCCTTTAAAAATCACATCAAAAAAACAAAACAGGGCTTCCCTGGTGGAGCAGTGGTTGAGAGTCTGCCTGCCGATGCAGGGGACATGGGTTTGTGCCCCGGTCTGGGAAGATCCCACATGCCATGGAGTGGCTAGGCCCGTGAGCTATGGCCACTGAGCCTGCACGTCCAGAGCCTGTGCTCCACAACGGGAGAGGCCACAACAGTGAGAGGCCCACGTACCGCAAACAAAACAAAACAAAACAAAAACAGAGGAATAAACTTAACCAAGGAGGTGAAAGACATACGCTGAGAAATGTAAAATGTAGATAAAGGAAACTGAAGATGATTCAAAGAATGGAAAGTTATCCTGTGCTCTTGGATTGGAAAACTAATATTGTTAAAATGGCCATACTACCCAAAGCAATCTGCAGATTTAATGCAATCCCTATCAAATTACCATGACATTTTCCAAAGAACTAGAACAAATAATCCTTAACTATATATGGAACCACAAAAAAACAAAATTGCCAAAGCAATCCTGAAAAATAAGAACAAAGCTAGAGGCAGAACCCTCCCAGACTTCAGACAACATTATAAATCTATAGCAATCAAAACAGCATGGTGGGGCTTCCCTGGTGGTGCAGTGGTTAAGAGTCCGCCTGCCGATACAGGGGATACGGGTTCGTGCCCCAGTCCAGGAAGATCCCACATGCCACGCAGCGGCTGGGCCCATGAGCCATGGCTGCTGAGCCTGTGCATCCAGAGCCTGTGCTCCGCAATGGGAGAGGCTACAACAGTGAGAGACTAGCATACTGAAAAAAAAAAATAGCATGGTATTGGCACAAAAACAGGTATATAGATCAATGGAACAGAATAGGGAGCTCAGAAATAAACCCACACCCCTATAATCAACTAATCCTCAACAAAGCTTTGCACCTTCCTCTTCAGTAACAAATGGCTCTCAAAACCAATTATTTAATAAATTGAATAGAAATGCTATTTGGTATCTAACATCAATAGCAATTGAAAATCTAACCAGCTAAATTAGTGGAGTAAGAAGACCCTGAATTCACCTTCTCCCATGGGTACACCCAAATTTAAACTATTTATGAAGCAACTATCTACAGCAAAGATAAAGAAAGAATATTAAAAGCAGCAAGGGAAAAGCAACAATTACGTACAAGGGAACTCCCATTAGACCATGAGATGACTTTTCAGCAGAACCTTTGCAGCGAATAGGGAGTGGCATGATATATTTAAAATTATGAAAGGGAAAAACCTATAACCAAGAGTATTCTACCTGGCAAAATGACCAATCAGATTTGAAGAAGAGATCAAAAGTTTTACAGACAAGCAAAAAGTTAGAGTTCAGCATGACTAAACTGGCTTTACAAGAAATATTAAAGGGATTTCTCTGAGCAGAAAATAAATTACCACAACTAGAAATGTGAAAATTCCAAAAGGAAAAATCTCATTACTGAAGGAAAATATAACATATAAACATAGTCATCAAGTTACAAAGGAAGAGAACAAAAGAGGAAGAATGATAGAAAGAAACAAACAAAAACTACAAAATCCCCCAAAACTTTAAAAAACTGGCAACAAGTACACATCAATAATTACTTTATTAATGAACTAAGTGCTCTGATCATAACACATAGAGTGGCTAAATTGATGCAAAAACAAGACCCATATATATGCTGCCTATAAAAGACTCACTTCAGTACTAAAGACACACACAGACTGAAAGTGATGAGATTGAAAATGGTATTCAAAGAAATGGAAAGGAAAAGAAAGTTGAGGTAGAAATACTTAGACAAAATAGACTTCAAAACAAAGACTGTAAGAAGGACTAAAAAGGTTATATAATGATAAAGGGATCAATTTAACAAGATATACAGTTCTAAATATATATGCACCCAACATAGGAACACCTAAATACATAAAGCAAATATTAACAGACATTAAGGGAGAAATTCACAGTAACACAATGATAGTAGGGGCTTTAACACCCTACTTACATCAGTAAATTGGTAACCCAGACAGAAAATCAATATAGAAGCACTGTCCTTAAATGACACATTAGATCAGATGAACATAATATGTATGTATAGCACATTCCATCCAAAAGCAGCAGAATACACATTCCTTTCAAATGGACCTGGATCATTCTACAGGATAGATCACATGCTGGGTCACAAAAAAAATCTCAGTAAATTTAAGAAAATTGAAATCATATCAAGCATCTATTCCAATCACAACACTATGAAACTAGAAATCAATTACAAGAAAAAAACTGCAAAAAACCACAAAAACATAGAGGTTAAATAATATGCCACTAAACAACCAATGGGTCACTGAAGATATTGAAAAGAAAATTTAAAATGCTTGGGGACAAATGAAAACAGAAACACAATGACCCAAAATCTATAAGATGCAGCAAAAGCAGTTCTAAGAGGGAAGCTTGTAGCAATACAATCCTACCTCAGGGAACAAGAAAATGACAAATAAACAACCTAACCTTACACCTAAAGGAACTAGAAAAAGAAGAGCAAACAACATCCAAATGTAGCAGAAGGAAATAAATAATAAAGAGCAGAGCAGAAATAGAAACTTAAAAAAGCAATAGAAAAGATCAATGAAACTAAGAAGTGTTTCTTTGAAAAGATAAGCAATATTGGTAACACTTTATGCAGACTCCCAAAGCAAAAGAGAAAGAGGGCCCAAATTTAAAATCAGGGATGAAACAGACGTTACAAACAGCACTATAGGAATACAAAGGATTATAATAGATTACTACAATTATATGCCCAAAGAAAAGGGCAGCCTAGAATAAATGAATAAATTCCCAGAAACAAACAATTTCCCAAGAGTGAATCAGGAAGAAATAGAAAATAGGAATAGACCAATTACTAGTAATGAACTTGAATCAGTAATCAAAAACCTCCCAAAAAACAAAAGAACAGATGGCTTCAAAGGAGGATTCTACAAAACATTTAAAGAAGAGTTAACACCTATCCTTTCAAACTACTCCAAAAAATTAAAGAGGAAGGAATGCTTCCAAACTCAGTCCTCAAGGCCAGCATCACCCTGATGCCAAAACAGGACAAAAATATCACACGCATACACACACACACACACACACACACACGACAGTCCAATTTCAAACATAGATTTTAAAATTCTCAAGAAAATATTAGCAGACCAAATTCAACAATTCATTAAAAGGATAATATACCATGATCAAGCAGGATTATTTCCAAAGAATGAAGTATGTTTCAGCGCTCACAAATCAATCAGTGTGGTACGCCTCATTAACAAATTGGATAATAAAAATCATATGATCATCTCAATAGATGTAGAAACAACTTTTGACAAAATTAAATATCCATTTATGCTAAAAGCTCTCAACAAAGTGAGCAGAGAGGGAACATACCTCAACATAATAAACCTCAACATAATAAAGGTTATATATGACCATCATACTCATCAAGCAGAAAATACTTTTCTCTAAGATCAGGAACAAGACAAGGATGACCACTCTCGCCACTTTTATTATGTAGTATTGGGAGCCCTAGCAATCAGACAAGAAAAAGAAGTTTAAAAATTCAAATTGGAAAGGAAGTAGTAAAACTGTCACTATTTGCAGATGACATGATAATAAACATAGAAAATACTAAAGATGTCACCAAAAAAACATTAGAACTAACAAGGGAATTCAGTAAAGTTGAAGGACACAAAATTAATATACATAAATCTGTCACATTTCTATATACAAATAATGAACTATCAGAAAAAGAAATTAAGAAAACTATCCCATTTACAGTCACATCAAAAAGAATAAAATACCTAAGAATAAATCTAACCAAGGAGTTAAAAGACATATACTTGGAAAATTATAAGGCATTGGTGAAAGAAATTGAAGATGACATGAACAAATGGAAAGATATGTTGTCCCATGGATTGGAAGAATTAACATTATTAGAATGAACAAACTCCCCAAGGCAATCTACAGATTCACTGCAATCCCTATCAAAATACCAATGGTATTCACAGAACTAGAACAAATAATTCTAAAATTTGAATGGAAACACAAAGAGCCCAAATAACCAAAGCAATCTTGATAAGAAAAAGATCAAAGTTGCAAGTATCATGCTCCCTGATTTCAAACAATACTACAAAGCTACAATAACCAAAGCAGTATGGTACTGGCAAAAAAATAGACACATAGATCAATGGAGCAGAACAGAGAACCCAGAAATAAACCCACACTTATATGTTAAACTAATTTATGGCAAAGGAGGCAAGACTATATGATGGGTTGGCAAAACTGGACAGCTACATGCAAAAGAATTAAACTGGACTACTTTCTCACATCATATACAAAAGTAAACTCAAAATAGATTAAAAACTTAAATGTAATACCTGACACCATAAATCTCCTAGAAGAAAACACATATTGCTAAGTCTTAGCAATATGTTTTTGGATATATCTCCTTAGGCAAGGGCAACAAAAACAAAAATAAACAAGTGGGACTATATCAAACTAAAATCCTTTTGTACATATCAATAAAATGAAAAGACAGTCTACTGATAAATGGGGAAAGATACTTGCAAATGATATAGTGGTTAATGATAAGGGGTTAAAATTCAACATATACAAAGAACTCAACATCATACAAAAAACACCAAATAACCCTATTAAAAAATTAACTGAGGACCTGCATACACATTTTTCCAAAGAAGACATACAGATGGCCAGCAGATACATGAAAAGATACTCAACATCACTAATCATCAGGGAAATGCATAGCAAAACACAACAAGGGGCTTCCCTGGTGGCTCAGTGGTTGAGAATCTGCCTGCCAATGCAGGGGACATGGGTTTGAGCCCTGGTCCAGGAAGATCCTGCATGCCGTGGAGCAACTAAGTCCATGTGGCACAACTACTGAGCCTACGCTCTAGAGCCTGTGGCCCACAACTACTGAAACCTGGGTGCCTAGATCCTGTGCTCCACAACAAGGGAAGCCACCATAATGAGAAGCCCATGCACCGCAACAAAGAGTAGCTCCTGCTCACCACAACTAGAGAAAGCCCATGCACAGCAACGACCCAACACAGCCAAAAATAAATAAATAAAATAAATAAATTTTTTAAAAACACACAAAAATATATCACCTCACACCTGTCAAAATGGCTGTTATCCAAAAGACAACAAATAACAAATGTTGGTGAGAAGGTGGAGAAAAGGGAGCCCTCATACACTGTTGGTGGGAATGTAAATTGGTGCAGCCACTGTGAAAAACATTATGGAGTTTCCTCAAAAAAATTAAAAATAGGATTACCATGTGATCCAGCAATTCCACCTCTGGGTATTTTTCTAAAGAAAACAAAAACAATAATTTGAAAAGACATATACACCCCATTGTTCATTGCAGCATTATTTACAATAGCCAAGATATGGAAGCCACCTAAGCATACATCAATAAATGAAGGGATAAAGAAGATGTGGCATACATGTACACAATGGGATATTACTCAGCCATTTAAAAAGGATGAAATCTTTCCATTTGCAACAATATGGATGGACATAGAGGGTATTATGTTAACTGAAATGTCAAAGAGAGAAAGAAAAATTTCAGAATCATAGATAAAGAGAATAAACAGATTGTTGTCACAGTGGGAGGATTGGGGATGAGTAAACTGGGCGAGAAAGATTAAGAGGTACAAATGTCCAGTTTCAAAATGAGTCACAGGAATGAAATATACAGCATGAGGAATAGAGTCAATAATACTATAATAACTTTTTATGATGACAAATGGTTACTAGACTCATATGGTGATAATTTTGTGATGTATAGATATATCAAAGCACTGTGTTGTGCACCTGGAATAAACATAGTGCTGTAGGTCAGTTTTACTTCCATTTTAAGAAAAGGATACTATGGAAAAACTAAGCAAATTTGTATAGAGTATGGGCTTTGCTTAATAATAATTTATCTATAGTGGTTCATTAATTATAACAAATAGACATACTAAGATATTAAGAATAAGTGATACTGGGTGTGAGATTTATGGTACTCTGTGTAGTATCTCTGTAATTTTTCTGTAAATATAAAGCTGTTCTAAAATAAAAGGTTCATTTAAAAAATAAAAATAAATTCAAATAAAAAGCATTTGTAAACTTTAAAATATCTAACCATCCTTTTTCACTGTGAACACTAAAGAATAATAATTTCTGATTACTTCATAAAAACTGATTTGGTGTATGTTTCCTAGTGATCTCAGAAACAAATCACAGCAAGATCCTTTTTGACCCACCTCCTAGAGAAATGGAAATAAAAACAAAAATAAACAAATGGGACCTAATGAAACTTCAAAGTTTTTGCACAGCAAAGGAAACCATAAACAAGACCAAAAGACAACCCTCAGAATGGGAGAAAATATTTGCAAATGAAGCAACTGACAAAGGATTAATCTCCAAAATTTACAAGCAGCCCATGCAGCTCAATATCAAAAAAACAAACAACCCAATCCAAAGAAGAGCAGAAGACCTAAATAGACATTTCTCCAAAGAAGATATACAGATTGCCAAAAAACACATGAAAGAATGCTCAACATCATTAATCATTAGAGAAAAGCAAATCAAAACTACAATGAGATATCATCTCATACCAGTCAGAATGGCCATCATCAAAAAATCTAGAAACAATAAATGCTGGAGAAGGTGTGGAGAAAAGGGAACCCTCTTGCACTGTTGGTGGGAATGTAAATTGATACAGCCACTATGGAGAACAGTATGGAGGTTTCTTAAAAAACCAAAAATAGAACTAGCATATGACCCAGCAATCCCACTACTGGGCATATACCCTGAGAAAACCATAATTCAAAAAGAGTCATGTACCAAAATGTTCATTGCAGCTCTATTTACAATAGCCAGGACATGGAAGCAACCTAAGTGTTCACTGACAGATGAATGGATAAAGAAGATGTGGCACATATATACAATGTAATATTACTCAGCCATAAAAAGAAATGAAATTGAGTTATTTGTAGTGAGGTGGATGGACCTAGAGTGTGTCATACAGAGTGAAGTAAGTCAGAAAGAGAAAAACAAATACCATATGCTAACACATATATATATGGAATCTAAACAAAAAAAAAGAAAAAGGTCATGAAGAACCTAGGGGCAAGATGAGAATAAAGACGCAGACCTACTAGAGAATGGACTTGAGGATACGGGGAGGGGGAAGGGTAAGCTGGGACGAAGTGAGAGAGTGGCATGGACATATATACACTACCAAATGTAAAATAGATAGCTAGTGGGAAGCAGCCGCATAGTACAGGGAGATCAGCTCGGTGCTTTGTGACCACCTAGAGGGGTGGGATAGGGAGGGAGACACAAGAGGGAAGAGATATGGGGACATATATATATATGTATAACTGATTCACTTTGTTATAAAGCAGAAACTAACACACCGTTGTAAAGCAATTATACTCCAATAAAGATGTTAAGAAAAAAAGAAAGGAATTTAGCACTTTGTAAAATTTATTTAATTTGTAGATGTTTTAGAGGTTTTTATAATCTGATTCATTTACATCAACCTCCAAATAAGTAACAAATTATAGCTAGATTTTTTTATCCTTTCATGGTTTGTTAAATAGTAAATATTTCTTTGTTAGTCCTTTTCAGACTATTTATTCCAAATGCATTGCAGAGTAATCCAGAATTTTTAAAACCTGGATTAATTTCAGGCATCCCATAATGCATGTAGTGTTTCCATAGTTTCATATTTCTACTGGCTCTTGAATATACCCATAGATGTCAGTAATATTAAATATTTTCAATGTTCCTCTCTCCTTTCTCCACTGATATTGAGCCTGTACTTAATATCTGTAGACTTAAATATATTCACATGTAAGCCCTGTGATTGTAAATGCATATGTTATTAGTATTTTAATACATTGTTTATTTTTCAAGTATAATTGACCTACAGCAGGACATTAGTTCCTGGTACACAACATAGTGATCCGATATTTCTGTACATTTCAAAATGATCATCATGATAACTCTAGTTATGATATGTCACCATACTAAGGTATTACATAGCTATTGACTATATCTCCTACACTGTACACTTCATACTCATGAATTATTTATTTTGCAACTGGAAATTTGTACCTCTTAATCTCCCTCACCTATTTCTCTCAAGCCCCCACTTCTCCCTTTTGGCAACCATCTATTTGTTCACTGTATCTATACCTCTGATTCTGTTTAGTTATGTTTGTTCATTTGTTTTGCATTTTTAATTTCACATATAAGTTAAATCATACAGGATTTGTCTTTGTCCAATTTATTTCGCTTAGAATTATACCCTCTAGGTCCATCTATGTTGTCACAAATGGCAAGATTTCATTCTTTCTTATGGCTGAGTAACATCCCATTGTATATATATACCACATCTTCTACATCTATTCATCTATTCATGAGCACTTAGGTTGCTTCCATATCTTGGCTATTTACAAATAGCCAAGCTATTTACAAATAATGCTGCAATGAACATAGGGGTGCATATATCTTTCCAAATTCATGTTTTCATTTTCTTTGGAAAAATACCCAAGAGTGGAATTGCTGGATCATAAGGTAGTTCTATTCTTAATTCATTGAGGAATCTCCATATTGTTTTCCACAGTAGCTGCACCGATTTACATTCTCGCCAACAATGCATGAGGGTTTCCTTTTCTCCGTATACTTGCCAACATTTGTTGCCTTTTTGATAATAGCCATTCTGACAGGTGTGAAGTGATCCTGATGATTGGTGATGAATCAACTGATCTTATTAACCTTAAAAGGAAAAACTCTAAAAAGGAAAGAAAAGAAAAAAACTCTCATTGTGTGCTAGGTTCTAGTCAATTCACTTTAATTTATACCTTTTCCCTTCAGGTAAGCTGCCTGTTTTTTTTAAAAAACATCAATGTACGTTCTTATGTGTTATTCCTTAAGCAGACATAGAGAAGTATCAAATATGTTATGCCCTCAGTGAATGCAGATTTCTTGTCAAGGAAGATTTCTGAAGGTGGAACAAAATAATTTCAGTTTAAATCCCAGGGACTTAGGGATTTCAACGAGGTATTTTTATATTCAAAAATGATAAAAAATTTTATGGCTTAAATTACTATTCTTCTCTGAGAAAAGTTCTGAATGTAATATAAATGCTGTTATAGCATGATCTTCCTTTTTGATGAGATTTTCTGGCCTGTGTGGAGTAGCTGACAGATAGCTATTACCTGAACAATCCCACATCTGGTTTGCTGAGATTTGTTTGTAGTCAAACACATTGAATAAAACTTAGTGAAACTACTTTAAATTGAAGTACATATTAACAAAAAAGAAAAGGTCCAATTATTTAGTTATCTAGCTAAAGAACCTACCTGTTGTTGCCCAGAAGCCTTAAAATTGAAACATAACATTCTTTTTAGCGACTCTGCTGGAACTCTACAGTGAATGGTGTTTCGGTGTGTAGCACGGAGACCATGAGACTCAAAGTGTGGGGCCAGGATTCACCTGCCAATTGTCTCCACACTTAACTTCTCTGAGTCTTACATCTCTTCCTATTAAAATAATGAGCATACTATTCTCATGAAATTGTAGGGAACATCAAATAAGGCAGCGAATGAGAAAGCACCAGTGTGATGTAGCTTAATAAACTGGTACAAATCTACATCTAATATAAACATTAACTTGTTCCTACTTTTCTGATTAAAGAGCACGCCCTGCTTTCCCCCTTCCCCCTTATCAAAGTGTCTTGCTCTTTCTGTGTCCTTTTATAGACTGTTTTCAGTCAGGATACTTTTTGCAAATTCTAGCTAGCTTAAGCAGACAAGGAATGTATTAAAAGATATTAGATAATTCACAGAATCTGGGAAGGTCAGAAAATCAGGTTTGGAAGATAAGTCTGACTGCTCTGAGAGGCCCTAAGCGACTACCACTGGCAGAGTAATCCAGTTCGGTGCTTTGTGACCACCTAGAGGGGTGGGATAGGGAGGGTGGGAGGGAGATGGAGACGCAAGAGGGAGGAGATATGGGGATACATGTATATGTATAGCTGATTCACTTTGTTATAAAGCAGAAACTAACACATGATTGTAAAGCAATTATACTCCAATAAAGATGTTAAAAAAGAAAAAAAAAAAAGAAAGCCATTGAAGGGTTCTGCTTGGCAAATAAGCATGACTATTCCACCCTGATCTCTGTTTTTTATGATCCCCATCAAGCTGATCAAATAGTGTTTACACATGAGTTTCTGAAAACAGAGGAAGCTAAAGAAGTTCACCTAATTGCAGAAATTTTAGGGCCAATAACAAACCACAAATCACTGATTCTTTCAGTTTTCCCCATCTTTATTTCTCACTCTCTCTGGGTATGTGCATGTGTGTGAGAGTATTATACTATACTATAGAACTGTATTATGCCTATAGCATATAAGCTGTTTGATCAATCGATTGACTGGTTAAACAGTTACTGAATTTCAGAATATCTGCAAGGAATAAAAAATATAAATATGAACAGGATCTGTGCCCTTCCTTCTTGGAACTCATATTCTAATTAGAAAATCTGTCATGTAAACCACTAATTATAGGCAATATGAGAAGAGCTTTAACAGGGAAGATACAAGGCACAGTGCACATATGTAACGTTTAGAGATACAAGTTTTAACACCTGTAATTGGAAACCCAAGATTAAAGGTATTGCCCCATAATATCCATATTACAAATATATTGGTAACCTATTTTGTCAAACAGTTGACTGAAGATATGTCAGTAAACTGTTATGTGTCACTGATAAGTTCAGACTTTACTATATGCTTTCAATTTTTATTCATATTAAAGTCTTTAAATCTCTCATTGCCTTCAAATAAGTATTTCAAGCTTCGTTGTTATTCAGACAATCACTGTAAAATGAAATTTTAGATCATAAAATGTCCTTGAAAACAGAAGCTTCCTACTATGATACTGATATTTCTTTCCTTGCCTTATTATAGTCTTTAGTTTATACTTCTAATGGGTACTTACTTAACAATCAGCCTTAAATTCAGTAATCACATTTCCCCTAATCTTTGATTAGAACAATTATAGTAATAGAAAATAAAGGAGTAATTTCGTGAAGAGATTCATAAAGTATCCTTTTCCAGCTAAAGTGCAGCCTTCTAACTAGTTTTCTCAGTATTAGGGCTACAAAAAATTCTTGCTGTTCTGTTTAAAATACACAGATCCCAAACCCTTTCATTGTCTGCTCGTATTTGTCTTGGTCTCCCCTAGAACTGTGAGTCCCAGCAAAAGGCTTAGCACACAACAGATGTCCAATAGATGCTGTTGAATGACTGCTTGGCCCTCTTAACCTAGACTAAGACAGTAGAAGCATCAGACAAAGTCCCTTCAAAAATAAAAAGCCTGAGAATGGATAAATAGGAAAGAAACATACAACAGAATTTGTATGTCTACTCCAATTTTTCTTTAGCTCTGAACTCTCTTAGCCAATGTTTATTTTTGGTTTGCCTTAAAAAGCAAGAATATATACATCAGAACACCCTAAAGGAAATCTCTGTGAAGATTGCCACACCAGTTTATATTATAAACCGATTGGTAACACATGGCTGAATGTTTTCTGTCAACTCACTACTGTATACTGAACACCGATGATAGCGTTCCTAGTTACATAATTCCCTCACACTGCCATCCTGAATATTGTGGATTTTTAAAGTTATTTTGCTAATATCATATTCCAGGAGAAAAAAAGGCTACAAACACCTTGATTAACAGAGTTTTTATGCCATCTTTTACACAGTGGTAAAACTAAGCCAAAGCACTAGACATGTTTCATGAAGGCACATGAGCTGCATAAGGGGTCTGAAAGAAAAAGGCACAATGTAAGATCTGTGAGTTTAAGTTTTATTCAGGGTCTTACTGTGGACTGTAGCCTGGGAGACAGCCTCTCAGACAGCTCTGAGGAACTGCTCCAAAGAAGTAGGGAAGGAGCCAGGATATACATGACTTTGGGCTAAGGAATAAGGGCAGTCAACCAAGCATACATCTCAGTAAAAGATTATCTCTAGTCACAATGAACAGGTAGTTCAGTTAATGATTTTAGTGCTTTTCTATGCACGGGAAGATACAAGAATCTGGGTTCATTAAAATTCTTCCTCAGATATGCATCTCACTGTCTAAAGACCTGTTTTTCCAAAGCACATTTCATCCTGTTTTTCATCCTGAATTCTTTCTGGGGTACACTGTTGGTCAGTGACTGCAGTGGCTAAAGACTTGATCCTTGTAGAACTGAAGGGTGGGAAACACTCTTTGCTGTACAGGTCTATACAGCTCTGTTAGGGTGGGTGACAATGTAACTTTTTTGCATGTGTGAATCCCTCTAATTCAGATTCTCCTAGAATAGAAAGGTTGAGGAACCTATCTTTCACTGGTTCTTTTACCTTTATTCTTTCATCCCCAAATCCCTCACATTTTCCCCACACACACTCAGACACACACACACACACACACACACATACAATCACACTCACACACAAGCAAGAAAGGTGATTTTTGTCCAAGTAACGAAGACCCAAACTCATGGTGCCTTAAAGGAGATAGAAGTAAAAATCTGAATGTGGGCAAAGTGTGCTCTGCCCACAGGACCAAGCTTCCACCCCGTTACTATCCTGTGCAGCTCCATTCCTCAGTGCATCACTCTAGCCACATCACCTGCAGGTTAGTCGGCAGGAAGGTGAGGGCAGAAGGATGGGGAAAGGACAGGGAATGGAGAATCTGTCCTTGAAGGAAGTTTCCTAGAGTTTCCATGCTCAAAGGAAAGAGGGTGAGCAATTAGAAGAAGACAGTCTGACTTTCAGTATTAAAGCTACTGAGTACCATGGATTTGAATTAGGAGGATCTGAGCCATATTCTAATCCTGTGCCTGCATGTTTGCTCTCTCAACTGAGACCACAGTTGTTTTTAATTGAACATAAAATCTCCTATTTGATTCTAAGCAGTGGAATAGGGTTTTTATTTGCTAGTAAGTGGATTTTGAATTTCCTCCCAAAAGAAGCTAAACTTTGGTGATAGTTACAATAGTATCTCATTCACACAAAGGTCTAGAACATTTAAGATTCTCTGGGGAGATACCAACTTCTGTGGGCAGGAGACTCAGTAATTTAAAGACAATTTTAGCTGAAAGCATTGCCCTGGTTATTAAGGCAGTTGTTTTCATGCTCCACAAAGCACCAGAGGTATCTTTGAAATCTCCAAAGAGTGGTACAAACCAGGCAGAGCCCACCCACCACAGCCCATCCCCATTCCATCCTCATTTTATGAATATGGCTTCTATATGAGATATTGTTTAAAGAAACATTTTCACTACTTTTAAATATTTGACCTCATTGTTCCCAGCTCAAAATCTATTTCTTGTGGATTTGTTTCTAGTGGACATTACAGCCTTGAAATTCCTTGGCCTTTTAGGAACTGGTGACAAAGGGTAGAAAGAGAAGGGACATATGTGAAAACTTCTGCTAACTTGTCATCATGACATATTTTTGTAAAACTTAATTAAATCATTTAGAAGCATCACAATGATGCTTGCAAAATAGACCTTCAGAATGCCTTGATGAGTGAGATTATATTAGCAAATACCTTTGTTTTCCTGGCAGTCACAACCTATGTGTATATTGGAAATTATTTCATTTTTTATAGTTATTTAAATTTTGCATTCTAATTCTTAAGTCTTTTTAATTGTGTGAATATATTGGTTGCTCCCACAAAACTGAATATTCGTATCTAGGTCAACATATGCAGAGGCAATGACCACCGAGTGACAAGGTTTGCTGGGTTTTCACATCACAGCTGCACCACAACTTTATTGTTTGTTTCTGAATCAGAATCCTCTCAGCAACCCCACTTCATCTGTCAAATACTCCATGGGGACCAAAAAGAGAGAAAGCATTTGTAGTCTTGTTGTTGTTGCAAAAATCCAATCTTTTCTTTCTGGCAGATCAATTACTTAAGTAAAACTCACATCGCTAAAGGAACAGTCAAGGGTTTCACACTAAATAAAATACTCTAAGAATTTATTTCTCTCAGCATCTGTTTCTTCACTTTCCAACTCATATTTCTTCATGGCAACAAAATATCGAATAAAAGTTTCCCCTAGAGCCTGTCTCAGACATTGATCTTCCTCCAGTGCCAGGAGGGCATCTTCTAGTTTCAAAGGGATCTCAGAAAATTTGGGCTGATGAAGGTCTGTGCCATCCTCTGGAGCAGCCAAAACACCATCGTTTCTTTGAAGTCCATCCAAGCCTGCAGCCACAGTGGCAGCCAGCACCAGGTAAGGGTTTGCCGTGGCTGAGCCCAGCTTATTTTCTATTCTGGTGCCTTTCTCACCATGGCACTTGATATTAAAAGCACAGCTGTTATCGTTGTATGCCCACGTTGTCGGCACACTCTCCTTCAGGTCTTTACTGTCCTTGAAATAGCGCTTCCGGCAGCTAGCAGCAGGAGCCATCAAGCAGCTGAGAGCAGCAGAGTGCTTCAAGAGACCTGCCAACCATTTTTTCCCAGTGATCGTGAGCTGCTCCATTCCAGAACTGCTACAGAACATGTTTTTCTTTCCATCGACATCCCAGAGACTATGAGACAAAATTCCTGAATTGCAGAATCCAGTCTCAATGAAAAAGCTGGTGATGTAATTATATTTCCTTGCCACTTCTTTGACAGCTGTTCTAAAGGTAAATGCATTATCAGCTGAACTGATGCCAAATTCGGGCAGAAAGCAGATTTCCATCTGGCCAGGCCTGGTAGAGGAGGAAAAGCTCTCAACATTGGCCCCAGTGTGATACAACCCATCCACGAGTTCCTGGATGAAAGGCTGGTCGTGGTCATTTAGCAATGCTGAAGCAGGAAGAGATATGGTCTTTGAATTGATAATTTCGGGTACACCAAAAGTGCAAAAATCATAGATGAAGGCAGAGAACAGGGAGAAGCCAGAGTCCTGCAGCCGGCTCAGCTGCCTCTTTGCGATGTGCCTTGGGGAAGTCAGCAGAGGCTCGCCAGTCACAGTGAATGTGTCACAGATCACCCTTGCTGTCCTCTCGGCCCATGGCAAAACTCTGAAGGTCGATAGCTCTGGCATCAGGACTATGTCACTATTAAAACATGTTGCTCTTATGTGATCCACTTCATTGTCCTTAGGATTTGGTATCAATTCAAGATAACCTCGGGGCATGTAAACGCCATGGATCACTTTTTCCTAAAGAAGTTAAAGGATAGAGCAATCAAGTTTTGAAACTTGAAAACAAAGAAAAACGTTGGGGGTGGGAGAACGAGAAAAAAATGTTTAACATCTGTTGGTTAAAGCTAGCTTAGTATCAGATAAATTTTAAATAGTTTAAAATAGAACCCCCAAAGGTAATTTATAAACAAGTCTTAATAACTTTAGCCTTGGAGACTTTATATGCTCATGTTCATGAAAACAGCACTCATAAAGAAAAGCTATAATGATAAAGAAAATGTCTATAGCAAATGACAAAGGTAAAACCTAACAGAATTATTTGAACTGCTCATAACCAAAAATATTTTTTAAAGCACTTTTTATCATGTGGCGTAGTGGCTAATACTTCAGATAAGGCTTATTCTATTGTAATCCCCACAGGTAATTGACTCTCCAAAGTCTACAGTGAAGAATCCTCAGTCTTTCTCAGAGAGCTGACTGTTGTCACACCCGGGACACACAGGACAGAAGAGCCAGGACTGCTGACAGCTGCACTCCTCTCTTCACTCACCTTTACAACACACTAACGAACAAACTACCTCACAGGCGCAGAGTTCCAGAAACCTTGCCCGTGAATGCGGACCTATGTTATAGTTTCCAAAATGTTGCAGCCTTCAAGTCAGCAGTCCTAACTCTGTCATTAATTCCTTGTGTGAAGTTAAGCAGGTCACAGAACTATGTTATGTGCCTCAGCCTCCATATCTGTGAAACAGAAGTGTTAGAGTAGATGATTGCTAAGGCACTTTCTAGTCAAATACCTCTTGGGTTCAATGGATTTAACTTTTATTTAACTTTTCTATGTGCCCTACAACAGGGAAATAATGAAGTTATAAAGTTGAACAGGCACATAAAAATGTAGAAATTGTGTAGTAGGAATATCAATAAGGTTTCATGTGTTGACGTTTCCATTAATGGGTGGAGAAAAAGCTGACTGTAAAGTTTGGTTCCTATGATGTCAGTGAACACCGTGAGGTTAACAAAACCTACTCACATTCTGCAAGCCAAATTGGTTGTTATATTACTTCCAAATCTCAAACAGGGTGGCTAATGAGGAAGGGCTGATGCTCGCAGAAGCGACTCTTCTGCAGGTGTCGGTGAGCCACTTCCTCCTTCACTTTCCACCATCTCTGCACATTTCCAAGTGCCATTTGACCTGGATGATCCAAATCTGCTTTTGCCAGTAGTAAAGTTGAGTAAGTCAAGCACTGTTTATTCAGCGCCTGCTTAATTTTCAACCTACTCAAGGACCTATATACATAAACTTCGTGTGTGTGTGTGTGTGTGTGTGTGTCTGTGTGTGTGTGCAGGCAGATCTAAAGAATTTTTGAAGAAACAGATTTGAATCTTTTGGAATTCTTTAAAAAATGTTTTGAAGATGCCCAATTTTTCCCAATATAAAGCAAATGAGAAAAATTACAATTTGATATTGAAGTAATAAGTAAGATATATTTAAACAATAATCTTAGAGGATGCTTAATTTTCATACTTTTGTATATAATACTGATGTCCCTTCCTAAGAAATGATGTTTCAGTAACACAGTAAGTCAGTTATTAAAGTAAATACATGACATAAACTGAAAAATACTCAGAAAATCTCAAAACATATCTAAAAATATCATATTTCTTGATATCACTATTTTTGAGAACTTAATAATATTTATTGTCATCCAACAAAAATAGAATATATTCTTATCAGAATTAGAAGCTAAAAGGGATATACTTTTTATCTAGAAAATTCTATTTAATCTTATTTTTCTCTTTGTTTTTACTCCTAGGTCTTCTGTTGTAATTTTCTTATATCAAACAAATTATAATCTTCATAATTGCGATAAGAGAAAAAAGTAGTGAAATTATTCAAGGCTGAAGGATGAAATTTACCAGTCTTAATTAGTTTTATATTTATATTGGGTAAATGAATTGCTGTTTGGGAGCTGAAAGTATACATTCAGCTCTTAGGGGAACAATAATGTGTCTGGGGAGTGGCAAGGGAAGAAACAAAATGAATGATTGGTTTTCAACTAGAATTGCTGTATAGGTTACAATAAAATAAGAAAGAGCAATAAGGACCATTTGCTTGCAAATGAATTGAATGAAATTATATTCAGTCATAACTCTACTTGCAAAACTCACTTGGAAAAATTGTGCAGGGATACTCTTAGACCGGGATACACCATGGAGGTCTGTTGCTTCAAATCGCACAAACTGAAGGTGATTTTTGGCCATCTCTTGTTTAATGTGTTTCATTCTAGAGGAGAGTTGAGGTGCAGTAGGAATTTGAGTGCTGTTCCCAGTGTTATCTGTAAAATAAAAAATGGTCTAAATCATTAGATCATGATGAACTGCGAAGTAAAATGAGGCTAGAGAATAGTGAATTAGTCATTATGATCATTAACAAAAGCATCATATGTTTCCATGTCTTTGGCTTATTCCTGAGAACATTGTCTCTAAACAGTCTAAGAGATTATCACCTGGGACAAGGTGAAGGTTAATTCTATTTGCTTAAGTAAATAGTAATATTATATGTAAGCACTTACTGAAAATGTCTTTGCTTATGGAAATTAGAATATATTTACATCACTGTTTTGGCACCATATAAGGCTGTATATAGATGAGTATCATCAAAGAGACTTTAAGTTTCTTGAACTAACTGGTTTTACCCAAATAAAAAGTTCCTGTATGATTAAAGGTAAAATTATTTGTTTGTTTTATTTTCTGTGGGTTTGCTTTTTTGTTTCATTTTCTTTGCCAAAAGAGCTTTATATCTTTATAATGGCATCTGAATCTAAGACATCTACATCTCTGTCAAATTTAAAACTTGTATAAGTGAGCATATAAAAGTGTTTTCCAAGAATGAGAGTGTAGGAGATGAAAAATCTAGACTGAGTACTCCATTTTTAAAAACTAGAAAACTTAAAAAGAAGTTTTTTTCAAGACTTTTAAGATAGTCTACAAATTCTAAAACTCTAGAGTTAGAAGAGACTGGAGATAACATCTAATTCAACCAACTCAGTAGCTTAAGTCCCAGAGAAGTACAACCAGTTTCCCTGAATCACGCTCTCAGTCCATCACCAAAATCGAAACTGGAACCCAGACCTTTTGATTCTGGTTGGGTGGCTCAATACCATAAAGTGACTGAATGAATCTAAAGTGTATAGAAGGATCAGGCACACAGTACACATCATAGATGTTGGCTACTGTCTGACTTTTAGGAGACGCAGCAGATTGTAGTCATTCAGCAAAATCACAGAAGCTCATCTGCCTCCCTACAAATCCTGCCTTTGCCATGGCAACTTTCCTTATCTCAGCTTTCTTATGTGTCTCAGCTTTCTCACTGACACAATATTACCTATTTCATAGGCTTGTTATGATGATTAAACAAGTTATTTAACAGTTCTTGGCAGACAGTAAGCACCATATCAATGTTTCTTAAATGCATCAAGTGAGCACAATTACTCTAACCCTGGTAAATGGTACCATGATCATGTCTGAATCTGAATACCCATCAATCTGTCACATCACTGATGTTGAACAGCTGTAATTTTAAAGTGATGCTTGAGTATCATTTTTTGAGATATAATTAGGCTTTTAAAACATAAAGATTGACAGTTTAAAAACACAGATTAAGTAGATTTTAAGTACATGAAGCACATGTAGTCATTTGATTGGTTCTACCTATGCAATGACTGGTTCTACCTATGCAAATATATTAGGGATGCTGTCCCGTCACTGATAAATTTGGCTGCTCTCATGCTCCATAGGCTTTATAACTACCTTCCGTTTAACAGAAACAATTAAGCTGTAGCAGTTACAGTGTTTTATGTCAAATTATCAGTTGCTGTGTTCCCAAACTTATTCTGAAGTATTGGGTGTTCTGCCCAAGATGAATAATTCTCCTTAAAGAAAATAAAATTTATAGGCATTTTAAAATATGGAAAATTTCAGATAATCAGTATTCTAAACCTAATAAGCAATTAAATGTAAACCATAAATATATTAATAACATAAAAAAATCAGAAGACATCTCCTATTAAAAGAATAGTCATTTTACTGGTTCACCAATAATACAATCACAGGTAGTCATTAGTTCTTTGCCTTATCTGTATCATCTACAGTTACTACAATAAATGAGTGTTATTTTAAAATAAGAAAAAGGTTTATCCACTCAATATAGATTTTTTTTTGTTACCACATACTATTTATACTGCACATATATTATAGGGGCAGCCAGAAAAAGGTTGGGCACCCTTAGAGAGCTTTATGTTATTGAGTGAGGAAGCTATAGACAATAAACATGCCACCAAATGCAAAGGTGGGATAATTTATCATGGTGAAAGTGCTGGGGAAAAATAACATAGCCATCTGAAGTATTAATTCTGTGAGATTTGATCACAATGTGGACAGGTCCAACCACTGATTCTCTCTAACATCACCAAGTTGCACTATGGCTGGACAGTGAGTGCATATATTAGTTTGCTAGGGCTGCCATAACAAATACCATAGACCAGGAGGCTTAAACAGAAATTTATTTCCTTACAGTTCTGGAGAGTAGAAGTCCAAGACCAAGGTGTCAGCAAGATTGGTTGTTTCCTTCTGAAGACATCTCTCCTTGGCTTGTAGATGGCCATCTTCTTCACATGGTCTTCCCTCTGTGTGTGTGTTTCCTAATCTCTTCTTATAGGGACACCAGTCATATTGGATTAGGGCCCATTCTACAGAACTCATTCAACATTAATTACCTCTTCTAAAACTCTGTCTTCAAATACAGTCACATTGTGAGGTAGTAGGGGTTAGAACTTCAACATATGAATTCTGGGGAGACACAATTCAGCCCATAATAATATACTGACCAGTTTCCATTTTCTTCAGGGTCCTAATCACCACCTGCCATGTTGTTGTGTAATACATGTTTACTGTCTTCACCACTTGCATGTTAGCTCCAGGAGAGCTTACTTATTATGTATTTACTTACTTGCTATTGTATCCCCAGTACCTCCAAGCAGTACAGGCATATCATAGGCACTCACTGGCTATTCCTTTAATAATTTAATAATTAATGTGATTTAATTATTTAGTTAAGTAATTAATACATCATGTGATTTGACCTTGTCTAATTAAAAAGTAAAAATTGGCATCACATATTTTGATATGTATCCTAAGTATCAAATTTTCATTTAAAAGTTTAATTCTTTCACCAAATATGAGAGCCCTATTCAATCAAATTTCATTTTCATGACATCAACTAATCTGAATTGTCTGACTTTCTTTTCTTCAAATAAATTGCACTTCTTAGTTACAATTAAAACTTTTGGTCAGCCCTTCCTAGATGTGTATGATAGAGCATACATGTGTATGATAGAAGAGAAGACAGATATTTGCCAGTTCAGGGGCTCATTTGTTTTACTTATACTGTGGCTCCTGAGAGGTGCTCTCCTTTCCCATCTCCTCAGAGAGTTAATAAATTAAATCAATGCGCTTTTATAGAGGAAGTTTCATGGCTGTGAATTTTTAAGGGGAAAAATAAGAAAACATGAAAAACCAAGCAAACCTCAAAGATCTATAGCAGCTAGAAAGCCTTGGAGAAATGTCCATGTTCCGTGACAATGAGGACATGTTTCAGTTATAGAGAACACGCCATGGTCACTTATAAAAGGCAAATTAAATAGGTGTTTGGGCTTTCAAAAAACTCATTTCAAAAGAGGAAAAGTGTGGGCTTCCCTGGTGGCGCAGTGGTTGAGAGTCCGCCTGCCGATGCAGGGGACATGGGTTCATGCCCCGGTCTGGGAAGATCCCACGTGCCGCAGAGTGGCTGGGCCCGTGAGCCATGGCCACAAGAGCCTGCGCATCCGGAGCCTGTGCTCTGCAACGGGAGAGGCCACAACAGTGAGAGGCCCGCATACAGCAAAAAAAAAAGAGGAAAAGTGCATTTGAGAGTACACTCTGTAATACATTCAGCTTAGGGACGGCTGCCATATTCCTTTCCTTCATCAACCTGGCTGCTCTGAGAGCCACACTGTTAATACAGATGTGACCCCACCTTTGGCCACATCACATTAGCCCAGCAGTATTCGAAAACAAGGATGGCAGAATAACCTGGTATAAAAGCCGGGACAAAAACAAAAACAATAAAAAGCGAGGGTAGGGGGAGCTATTCTTTGAAAAAAATATATTTTTAATAAATTCAAAGTAGTTATTACAGAGAAGAAAATACCACATTGAAAATCCTTACACTTATTTTGGAGATTTATTTTTATATTTATTTTGAAATTATTTATTGGTGGTTTGTTGGAGTTGTGAACTTCCTGGTACTTGGGGCCTGTAAAAAATCTAGCCCTGGGCCAAAGAAGAAGACTGTGAATTAATCAAGTTGAATCAATCAATAATTATACCCACACCCCTGGTCATAGTTGATTGGTAAGAAGAGAACTCATGACACAGTTCTTTTCTCAGATATTTTGACTTGAGTCTAAACAATGGTAAATTCCATTTTTTTTATGCCTGAAACTATATAAAACAAAGGTCACAAACTGTGAAAGAGCCAGTGTAATCAGCAGATATTTTCTCATTAGCCTTCCCAGTGTTTGGAATTTTTTTAAAATTAGCTGACAGTTAAATATCAGAAAATTCCATATAAAAATCTTGAGTTCAACCTTCTCTTGAGAAAAGAGAAAGATTGGGCAACACTGGGTGAACATTTCTCTGCAGCAAACATTGGCTGGAACTCTGAGGTGGCCTTCAAATGGGGTATGTATGCATCCTCTAATTCATGGGTTGGCAAATGTTTTCTGTAAATGGCCAGATAGTAAATATTCACAACTTTGCAAGCCATGTGGTCTCTGAGTGAGTAGCACTCACTACTTTCTCACCAGCATGCCTCACTCATTGGCATTATCTGCCTGGCCCCTGTGGCATTTGTATTGATAGTCCCTGATGCTTGGAGGCTGTCAGTGCTCATGTTCTTCACTTCATGGAGAAATTCATGAAGCCAAACACAGAAAGAGACATTCATGAAGCCACGGAGAAATGCAGGCATGAGAGATGGTATGAATTGCCCCCGAGGATGTTGACACCCTAAACCCTGGAACATGTAGAATATGTTAAACTGCAGGGCAAACAGGACTTTGCAGATGTAATTAAGGTTATGGACCTTAAAACAGGGACATTGTCTTGTATTATTCAGGTGAGCCCTTAAAAGCAGAGAACTTTCTCCAGCTGTAGGCATAAAAGAGGTGTGGAAGACGAGGAATTCAGAGAAATTCCAAACATGAGAAATATCTGAGGCACCACTGGCTCAGAGATGTAGAACCAAAGGCTTCCAGGAGCTAAGGGCCACTCCAGCTGGCAGCCAGCAAGGAAACAGGAACCTCAGTCCTATGACTGCAAGGAACTGGATTCTCCCAACAATGTGAATGATCTTGGAAGTGTATTGTTTCCTAGAATCTCTGGCTAAGAACTAAGATGGCCAACCTTGATTTTGGCCTTGACATACTTGAAGTACAGAAATCAGCTGTGCAAACCTAGACTTCCGATGTACAGAACTGTGAGATAATGAATTGCGTTCTTTTAAAATGCTAAATTTGTTATGGTGGCAACAGAAAATTAATATATATGGAATCCTTACAGTGTTCACTCCCAGGCTCTATGTCCTTCTTAGGCCCTGTGTGTGGTAAAGAATTTAACCTTGCCCAAAGAGAGCTCTGGCCTTTACCCTTGGCCTTGACTGGTAATCTCTAAGCCCTTAGAATGTCCTGCCTGACAAGAGTGTCTTTGTTTTCCTTGTGTCTCTGGCCACACTAGAAAGTCCAGCAATGTCATTTATTATTGAGTCATGTGGCATCAGCTTGACCGCAGTGGAGCTGGAGACTGAGGTCAGCCGTGTGACCAGTTGACTGTGGAGCTCCAATAAAGACCTGCACACCAAGACTAAGGTGAGCTTCCCTAGTTGGCAATACTCCATTTACATTGTCACACACCATTGCCAAGAAAATAGTGTTGTTCATGACTTCAGTGGCAGAGGACAAGTGGGAGTTCCATGCTTAGAACTTCCTTGGACTCTTCATCATGAATCCTTTCCTTAATTGAATTTAATCTGTATTTTTTTCATTGTAATAAACCATAACCTTGAGGATAATAGCCTTCGGTGAGTTCTGTGAGTTCTTATAGCTAATTATCAAAACTAAGGTTAGTCTTAGGGAACTCCCAATCTTGAAATTGGTTTCAGAAGTGAGAGTAGCCTGGTAGACACTGTATCTCTAACCTTACACCCTGCTATATTTCTACCTTTCCAAACTTTGTTTGTTCAATCTTTTCATCATGGATTCCTATGTGGAATAAATAAGTTTAAAATTATTTTCTATCACTTGGATCCCACAGATTTTTGACCAATACACTCATAGGTCAAAATAGCTATATCACTATTGATAACCCATAAATTTAGAATAACAGAATTTTTAGTATCTGGTCTTACATTTAGGTCTTTAATTCATTTTGAATTTATTTTTGTGTATGGTGTTGGAGAATGTGCTAATTTCAGTCTTTTCCATGTAGCTATCCAGTTTTCCCAGCAACACTTATTGAAGAGACTGTCTTTTCTCCATTGTATATTCTTGCCTCCTTTGTCATAGATTAGGTGACCATAGGTGTGTGGCTTTATCTCTGGGGTTTCTATCCTCTTCCATTGATCTATATTTCTGTTTTTGTGCCAGTATCATACTGTTTGATTACTGTAACTTTGTAGTGTAGTCTGAAGTCAGGGAGCCTGATTCTTCCAGCTCCATTTTTCTTTCTCATAATAGCCTTGGCTATTCAGGGTCTTTTGTGTCTCTGTACAATTGTAAAATATTTTGTCTAATTCTGTGAGAAATGTTACTGGTAATTTGATAGGGATTACTTTGTATATATAGATTACCTTGGGTACTATAATCATTTTGCCAATATTCATTCCTCCAATACAAGAACATGGTATATCTCTTCATCTGTTTGTGTCATCTTCAATTTCTTTCATCAGTATCTTATAGTTTTCTGACTACAGATCTTTTGCCTCCTTAGGTAGGCTTACTCCTAAGTATTTTATTATTTTTGATGTAAGTGGGATTGTTTCTTTAATTTCTCCTGATCTTTCATTGTTAGTGTATAGGAATGAAAGAGATTTGGGCATATTAATTTTGTATCCTGCAACTTTACTGAATTAATTGATGAGCGTTAGTGGTTTTCTGGTAGCATCTTTAAGATTTTATATATATAGTATCATGTCAACTGCAAACAGTGACAATTTTACTTCTTCATTTCCAGTTTGGATTCCTTTTACTTCTTTTTCTTCTCTGATTGCCATGGCTAAGACTTCCAAAACTATTTTGAAAAACTCTTAGAGGAAAACATAGGCAGAACACTCTCTGACATAAATTGCAGCAAGATCTTTTTTGATCCACCTCTGAGAGTGAAGAAAATAAAAACAGAAATAAACAAATAGGACCTAATTAAACTTAAAATCTTTTGCATAACAAAGGAAACCATAAGCAAAATGAAAAGACAAAGCACAGATTGGGAGAAAGTATTTGCAAATGAAGCAACCAGCAAGGGACTAATCTCCAAAATATACAAACAGCTCATGCAGCTCAATATCAAAAAACCAAATATTCCAATTAAAAATGAGTGGACAATCTAAATAGACATTTCTCCAAAGAAGAAATACAGATGGCCAAGAGGCAAATGAAAAGATGCTGAACATCACTAATTATTAGAGAAATACAACTCAAAACTACAATGAGGTATCACTTCACACCAGTTAAAATGACTATCATCAAAAAAGTCTACAACAATAAATGCTGGAGAGGGTGTGGAGAAAAGGGAACCCTCCTGCACTGTTGGTGGGAATGTAAATTGATACAGCCACTATTGAGAACAGTATGGAGATTCCTTTAAATACTAAAAGTAAAACCACCATATGACCCAGCAATCCCACTACTGGGCATATACCCTGAGAAAAACATAATTCAAAAAGAGATATGTGCCAGAATATTCATTGCAGCACTATTTACAATTGCTAGGACATGGAAACAACCTAAATGTCCATCAACGGATGAATGGATAAAGAAAATGTGGCACATATATACAATGGAATACTACTCAGCCATAAAAATGAAAGAAATTGAGTTATTTCTAATGAGGTAGATGGACCTAGTCTGTCATACAGAGTGAAGTAAGTCTGAAAGAGAAAGACAAATACCATATGCTAATGCACATATATGGAATATAAAAAAAAAACTGGTACTGGTGTACCTAGTGGCAGGGCAGAAATAAAGACACAGGTGTAAAGAATGGACTTGAGAACATGGGGGGTGGGAAGGGGGAAGCTGGGATGAAGTGAAAGAGTAGCACTGACATATATACACTACCAAATGTAAAATCGATGGCTAGTGTAAAACTGCTGCATAGCCTAGAGAGATCAGCTCGATGCTTTGTGATGACCTAGAGGGGTGGGCTAGGGAGGGTGGGATGGAGGCTCAAGATAGAGGGGATATGGGGATATATGTATACTTGTAGCTGATTCACTTTGTTGTACAACAGGAACTAACACAACATTGTAAAGCAACTATACTCCAATAAAGATATAAAAAATAAAATAAAAATAGAGCTACCATATGATCCAGAAATCCCACCCTTGAGCATATATCCAGAGAAGACCATAATTCAAAAGGATACATGCACCCCAACGTTCATTACAGCACTATTTACAATAGCCAGGACAAGGAAGCAACCTAAATGTCCATCAACAGATGAATGGTTAAAGAAGATGTGGTACATATGTGCAGTGGAATGTTACTCAGCCATTAAAAAGAACAAAATAATGCCATTTACAGCAACATGGATGGACCTAGAGATTGTCATACTGAGGGAAGTACAAAGGGCAGAGAAAGACAAATATCATCCTATATGTGGAATCTTTAAAAAAAAGGTACAAGTGAACCAATTAACAAAACAGAAATTGAGTTATAGATGAAGAAAGCAAACTTACATTTACCAAAGGGGAAAAGGGAGAGAGATAAATTAGGATTAACATATACACACTATATATATAAAATAGGTAACTAATATGAATCTTCAGTATAACACAGTGAATAGTCAACACTCTGTAATGACCTATATGGGAATAGAATCTAAAAAAAAAAAAATAATAATAACAATTTTACTTTTAGAAAAGACTTGAGAGACCATGCATGGCAACCCCTCCATTTTCCATATGAGCAGCCTAGTGGGGAAAGAAAACTGTAAAGCATTTTATAAATGATAGGTGTATAAATTATTTTAAGTGTTCTGACTTTCAGGCTAGCATTTTCAACCAACAACACAATATCACTAATTCAAATACAAATTTGGGATTAGCAACTAGACCCATATGCCAGTTTGTCCCAGAGTCCTTACCAGTATAGTTGGAGTTTGGGTGAAATTCATCATCAGGAGCGTTAACTGATGTTTTGATGGGCAATGGCTTTATCACTATTTTCTGATCTTTGGAATCCTTGTCATCTTCTGACAAATGAGATTCAGCAGAGCCAGGTCCCATGACTGGTTTATTGGTATCCCCCAATTTGTGACACACCATTTGGTTTCTAATCCTTTCTGCAGAAATAAAGAAAAATGTTAAGGTCTTCTGCCCATTTTTGATTTGCCAGTTTGTCCCAGAGTCCTTACCAGTATAGTTGGAGTTTGGGTGAAATTCACCACCAGGAGCGTTAACTGATGTTTTGATGGGCAATGGCTTTATCACTATTTTCTGATCTTTGGAATCCTTGTCATCTTCTGACAAATGAGATTCAGCAGAGCCAGGTCCCATGACTGGTTTATTGGTATCCCCCAATTTGTGACACACCATTTGGTTTCTAATCCTTTCTGTAGAAATAAAGAAAAATGTTAAGGTCTTCTGCCCATTTTTGATTAGGTTGTTTGTTTTCTTGATATGGAGTTTTATGAACTGTTTGTGTATTTTTTATATTAACCTCTTGTTGGTCTCATTGTTTGCAAATATTTTCTCCTATTCCATATGTTGTCTTTTCGTTTTGTTGATGGTTTCCTTTGCTGTGCAAAAGCTTTTAAATTTGATTACGTACCATTTATTTATTTTTGCTTTTATTTCTTTTGCCTTGGCCTAAAGAAAATATTGACTGATGTAAGAAAATATGGCTACAATTCATGTCTCCTAGGAGTTTCATGGTGTCATGTCTTATATTTAGGTCTTTAAACCATTTTGAGTTTATTTTTGTATATGGTGTGAGAGAATGTTTTAAGTTCATTGATTTACATGCAGCTGTCCAACTTTCCCAACACCACTTGCTGAAGAGACTTTCTTCTCTACTGTATATTCTTGCCTTCTTTGTCAAATATTAATTGACCTTAGGTATGTGGATTTATTTCTGGGCTCTCTATTCTGTTCCATTGATCTGTATGATGCTTTTGTGCCAATACTATGCTGTTTTGATAACTGTAGCTTTGTAGTATTGTCTGAAATCTGGGATGGTTATACATCCAACTTTGTTCTTTTTCCTCAGTATTGCTTTGGCAATTCTGGGTCTTTCATGGTTCCATATAGATATTAGAGTTATTTGTTCTAGTTTTGTGAAAAAACGTCATAGATAATTTGATAGAGATCACATTAAATCTGCAGATTGCTTTGGGTAGTATGGCCATTTTATCAAAATGAAATAGACATTTCTCCAAAGAAGACATACAGATGGCCAACAGGCACATGAAAGGATGCTCAATATCACTAATTATTAGAGTAATGCAAATCAAAACCACAATAAGGTATCACCTCACACCAGTCAGAATGGCTATCACCATAAAGTCTACAAATAAATGCTAGATTAAAAAAGGGAACCCTCCTAAACCTTTGGTGGAAATGTAAATGGGTGTAGCCACTATGGAAAGCAGTACGTAGGTTCCTTAAAAAACTAAAAATAGAGCTACCATATGTTCCAGCAATCCCACTCCTGGGCATATATCCAGAAGAGATGAAAACTCTAATTCAAAAAGATATATGTACCCCAATGTTCATAGCAGCACTATTTACAATAGCCAAGACATGGGAACAACCCACTTGTCCATAAACTGATGATTGGTTTAAGAAGGTGTGGTATGTGTGATGTATGTGTATATATATATATATATAAAATGGAATATTACTCAGCCCCAAAAATGAAATATCGCTATTTGCAGCAACATGGATGGACCTAGAGATTATCCTACTGGGTGAAGTAAGTCAGAAAGAGAAATATATGATAATCACTTATATGTGGAATCTAAAAAAGTAAGACAAATTTATATACAAAACAGAAACGGACTTACTGGTTCTGTAGTAGATTTAACGGTTTTCATAGAAACAAACTTATGGTTACCAAAGGGGAAGGGGAGAGTGGGGAGGGAAAAAATTAGGAGTATGAGATTGACAGATACACATCACTATATATAAAATACATAAACAACAGGGATTTACTGTATAACACAGGGAACAATATTCAATATTTCGTAATAACCTATAATGGAAAATAATCTGAAAAAATGTATATAGCTGAATCACTTTGCTGTACACCTGAAACTAACACAATATTATAAATCAACTATACATCAATTTAAATGAAGAAAGAAAAATGTTTAAAAATGTTGGCACTGTTTTCAACTGTCTTTCAATATGATGTAAAGAGGAATACTTGATAAAATAATTTATTCCTAGGCAATGACATACCAAATAAGGGGCAGTGGGAGTAGTTCACCCTGGTTTCAAGATATATGGGGTTGCATTTTCTGTAGAGAATTTTAAAACAATAATAAAGTTTACAAAAGTCTAACTGCATTTTATTGTTGCCATGCACTGGCCATTTGTACTGCCCCTGCCTTGGAACACCACTCTTCCTAGAATTGAGACTGTTGTCCACATCAACTCCTAGTTTCAGCACTGTTTCAAATCCACTGGAGTCTAGTTGGAATTCCAACTTGTGTTATGAAAACTTGATCCACATCTTCATTGTGGCCTCTCTCAGTAATGATCTTTGTACTCATTCTCAGAGCAGAAATATGCTTCTTTTCTTACTCATATGTTCCTTCTGTTCTGTACTCTCTTTTGTTCACACTATTATTTTCTTAGTTCTACTCCCTTAAAATTCTAAATATTTTTATTATTTTTATATATTTATACTGCAAGCCTATATTTTCCATCTTTTATGTTGCCTATGTAGGAATAAATTTTCTTTCTTTCTTTGCTTCTCCCATAGAAGAGAAGAAAAATGTTTTATGAAGAAGAGACCAAATAGAGATTATCTTTGACTACATATTCTTGAGGGATCATAGTAGCAAGATACCTTTTGAGTTGGCTATATCCACTTCTCCTATTTCAGTTGACAAACTATGTAGTTTAGTGACTTCCTTTCTTGTATTTCTTAATTTACTCATCCTGCTGGCTTTAGTCTCATTACCTTCATCTCTGATGTCCTGTAATAATTAATAAACAAAAAGTCAAATAACAGATCATGCACACAATGAAATTTGGAGGTCAAGAAAGAATGATGATATAAAAATGATTCTAGAAGACTTTAAAAACAAGGTAAATTTTGTTTCCACATCCACTTGAATAATTCAAAATTAAGAGGCTTAACATTCTGCTGACAGGATGGATTTTCTGTATCTCCTTTTATATGTGGTACAAAAAATATCACCAAATAAATTAAAATCTTGCCCAACTAGTCAGGATTTTCTATATTTTTTACTCTGGGATATTTTGCATTATTTATTCTTAAGTAATTTTACCAAACCCATTTTAGCTTTAAAAGCCCTCTTTTATAATTTCTCTTTCTCTTTTTTAGGATCTCTAATGTTTCTGACCAGAGACATAAGTATTATACCTAAGGAATTAGATTCTCCTCTTCTTACCCTCATCCTAATTGCGTCAATATTTACTTCAAAAAAGCACATGCTTTCATAAAATTCTATTTTGTGACTGTATTTTATGTATGTGAAACAATGTCATGCTCAAAGTGTTTTATAGCTTAGGAAAACCTAAAGAAATACATATTAAAACAAAATAACCTAACTTCAACACTCTAGTTATAATCTTTGACAGGATCCCTTGACAGAGCTGTCAAGGGCAATTCCCCACGGGGAGCTGGACAGTGAGGCAGGGGCTGGGGATGGAGAGCTATGGTGTCTCTGCCCCATCAGTGGACAGAATAATCCCTGCAGTCCTGAGTCACAACTGAAATAAATAAGAATTTTTTAAAGTAAAAAGCTGACATTGATTTTTTTCATTTATACACTTTTATTTTTACTTCACTGAAATAATTTTTAAAAGAATCAATTATTTTCTACTCAAATGGCTTGATACTTTATGCACATCATAATGTACTGACTACAGATTCTATTTTAAGTTTTGTGTAGGTGTCATTACTTCTACCAAGTCAACTTTTCTGATTTTTTTTAATGAAGTGTAATTGCCTTACAATATTATATTAGTTTCAGGTGTACAATATTAAATATTTTTATAGAGTATACTCCATACAAAGTTATTATAAAATATTGACTATATTCCTTGTGCTGCACATTACATCTTTGTAACTTATTTATTATCTACCTAGTAGTTTGTATCTCTTAATCATCTACTCCTATTTTGCCCATCCCTCCCCACACCTCTCCCCTTTGGTAGTTTGTTCTCTGTATCTGCAAGTCTGTTTCTGTTTTGTTATATTTGTTCATTTTTTTAAATTCCACATATAAGTGAAAATATACAGTACTTGTCTTTCTCTGTCTGACTTATTTCACTAAGGATAATATGGCATATATATAATGGAATATTATTCAGCCATAAAAAATGAAGTTTTACCATTTACAACAAGTTGGATGAACCTGGAGGGAATTATGCTGTCACTGGTATTTTTAATGTTTTTTTACAAACTCCTCATTGTGGTTTGAGGTGAGAGGATCAGGGTCAAAAACTATATTCTAAAATGTTTCGAGCTATTTTCTTTTTGAAGAGCTATTTCTGAAGTTTCCATCCCTGGAGGCAAGTTATAAATACATGTCCAGAATGGTTGCTGGGGAACAGCTGTACCATTTGTCAATTAAATCAATTCAATCTCTGAAGATTAAAAGAAGAAACATGAATTTAACTGTTTTGTGTCTACATATAGTTATGGTACATTGTTCTTATTGTTACCATGGTTTTTAAAAAGATATATTTCATAGGATAAAGTCTTTGTGTGATTTTTTTTCAAGAAACTAATATTTATTAAGCACTTAATGGATACTAAATACCAACATTATACTTTAAATTTTTTTAATTTTATTATGGTAAGAACACTTAACATGAGATCTAGCCTTTTAAATTTTGAAGCAATTTTTAAGTTGGCCATAGTGTTTTTTTTTTTAACATCTTGTGTGATTTTAAGTTTCACTTTTTAGAAAATTGTGGTCTTTCACTACAGATAATCTTATATTTGGATCATGTGATATTTATAGTAATTTATTTTTTTTAGTAGTTTATAATTTTATTCAAATATTTGTGTAAATTATCCCTATGCACTTTGGATAGGATTCTGACAGTGACATACTAGCCTTATTGTATATATTCACAATTTCTAAGATTGCATTGCCAGAAATATACATTATATAGTTGTAATTTTGGTAAATGTTTTTACATATTCATGTCTCTGGTTATTTTTAAGAAGTCTTCTTTAGAAAATGACTTATTAGGCCAGTTACACAAATTTCAAAGGAAACTGAGCAGACTAATATTTGTGTTAGTTTGATTCATAGGGATCCTCTCATATACAGATTGATGGAATCAAATGAAACAAATTTTAAGATTTCTTCCAGCTTCAAACTCTAACTGCAACCAAATAACAATGTGCTACAATTGAGCACTCTGTCAGGCACATTTCTTCAGCATAACCCTCAAGATGGTAGAATCTCCATCCTACAAATGAGAAAAGTGAGACCCTGAATAACTTGCCCAGGGCCACAAAAGTGAATGGAAAGTACAGAGTATTGATGCAAACATGTCCTCTGGTTTCCAAAATGCCATTCTGCTTCCTAAATTTCAGAAACTCAAACCCAGAGAATGTTTATTTTAGTAATTTTCACCTGCCTTCATATAAACCAGACCAAAAGGGAAAGTTTATTAAGAGAAAAACAAGGACAATTTATCAAGTTCCTACACTGAGAATTTCACCAATAAAAACCCTAGAACTAAGTCATAGTATGTGCCTCTGACTCCAAAATAGATGCTCATTTTTTTTCAAATGAAGAATACATTTAGTTCAGTCCTCTGATTTTCCTTTATATACTAAAATGATCATTTCTATAATAGCTCAAACAAATTTAGTGGATCCCTGATTTACCTCACCTCCAATAAGTATTTTTATTCTCCTTAATCTCTTAACTACATTTAGTTACAATGTGAATGATGTTTCAGTAAAAAAAAATCTACTAGTCAAGATTCATGTGATTTGAGTCCTAATTCTGACTTTTCCACTAAGTAGCAAGTCCTCTGGATCCTTGGTATTTTCATCTGTAAACACTGCTATAAGTACAATTCCCAAAGGTATATTAACATTTTACAAGTATTTTTATAACCAGTATTATAACAAGTATTTTAAAAAATATGTTATATCTTATTTAATACTCACAACTTTCAGGGAACATTTATTATCACCTACGTTTTGCCAAGGCAGAAACAGGTTCACCAGGAAATGATTTGTTCAAGGTCATATGACTGCCAAGGAAGAATAGGAATTATCTGGGGAGCTTCCCACATCACCATAGCAGACAGCTGAACTAGATGAAATTCCACTTCTATTTTATAAGATTATCTGTATGACTTGTAAAAATTTGTTCACTCAACTCCCTCAGTTACATATTCTTCTACAATTATATTGTGTTTTAATAACTCTTTCCTGAATAAGGGTTAAAACCATCTTAAGTCACTATTAGCTTAAACTTCATCAGTCCAAACAATGAGGACTATGGGTAAGGTAAAATCAAAGACATAAAAATAAATAAAACATGGTCCATTTCATAAAGAATCTTACAATCTAGTATAGGAGATAAAGTGTTGTTATTGAAGTTGAAGGCTCCCATGTTACAAAGAAAGAGATATAGTTAGGATACCCTAGTTCAGAGGCAGCAAACTCAATGCTGAGCAAGTAACAGAGATGCAGTGGGCTGTATGGTGAACACCAGAGCTGACATCCATCCAAGGAAGGAACCAATGTGTGGCTGTAGCCAACAGTTGCCGTGACAAAATGTGGCCCTAGTGATGCCAGTTTTCCAAATTTCCAAGGAATGCCAGAAATCTGGATTTTCATTTGAAATTCTATGATTTTTTAAAATGTTGACAATCAATTTAAAGTATAAAGTAGGTAGTAAAGAAGAGAAGAAAGATACTCAATTCCCATATAGCCAGATCTCAAAAAGACTGGAATGTTGTTCAGAATATTCAGCAGTGCTACAGGCCCTGGGCACAATGATAGCAGCAGAGACCACCTATCTTTTCCCCATCAGTGGTGGTTAGTAGAGATGGTCAAGATATTTAACCATTAGTACAGATAATAAAAATAACAAATACTTTTATTTTACCTACTATGTGTCAGCTCTCTTCTAAATGCTCTGCGTTTCGTCTCAGAACAACCACTTGAGAGAGATACATTGTCATCTCCATTTTAGAGATGAGTAAAACTGAGTCAAAGAAAGACTAATTAGCCCACACATCTTGTAAGTGGTGGAGCTAGGACTCGAGCCCAGGAAACTGGCTCCAGAGCACAAGTGCTTAATGCATTATTAATGAATACAGTCAGTCAGAATGCCCCAGAATCATTGCTGGGGTGCTGGGAAGCCAGGACAGGATTCTAGAGGGTCCCTGCAGGACCAGATGTTAACTCTTTAGTAGATGGATTATGGAGAGGTCTAAGGGCCCCAGGGAAACAGTAGGAGAGCTAGAGAAATTCAGAGGGTTGGGGTATCTTCAAGGGACTCGTCAGCAGCTATTTACCAACCAGTTTAGAAATGTTGATCAAGTAATTGACATTACAGGTGCAGCCGACAAATTTCCTGGTTGCACCGTTTAGTCGGACAAGCAGTGCCTGATGCGTGGTAAGTATTAAATAGATGTTAGTCATGATTATCTTTACCCAGGCACCATGCATTACTGAAGATCTCTGCTTCAAAGATTCCTCTTTCTAGGCTACCTCATAGGCCCTTAACTCATGAGAGATGACTCTTATTCAGTCAGGCTCTAATCCCTCTCTTTTCTAAGCATCTCTAGACTCTGAACACAGTAAACTAGTGGAACCTCTCAGAGAGGTGAGGATATGTCAAGTAGTCTGAGGGTTCTCAGCTGGGAGCCAACATACTCATGCTTGTACTCTACAGCACTGCTATTAAACAGGCAGATTGTTTTATAAATAGGGTCTTCAGAGAGTCTTCAGGGAAACTAGGCCAAGCTTAAACAGAAGAGGGGACACTTGAACTAAAGATAGAAAGAAGTCAATAAACGAAGCTGGAAAAACCATGAGCATAAACACGGATATGTGTGAACATACAAATCTAATTTATGCTTAATTTGGACAGTCTCAAAATTCTACTACAACCGGTTGACTCTGATTTCTTTTGACATTTCCACCAGAGAAGCTTTTCACACTTCAGATACTTTTCTACTTTCATTCTATCAGATGACTTCAGTTCATACACAGGAATGGTCTTTAAAGAATATTTCATATTACAAGATATTTTCATAATTCATGTTTTTTTCATCACAGCATTTCCTTTGAAAATTGTTTATATGGCTTAATATGTTTGTCATTTTGCATTTACACTCAGTGGCTGATCAAGTTATCTAAAAGATTTAACCTAAAGGGATACTGCCAAGCATTAAATTTAGGCATAATTTGACCTAATAAGTTTCTTTCCAATAAAGTAACCAGTGTTATTTAGATTCTAGATATCACTGATTCTGTTCATTTATTTTTAATTTTCTCTAACAGTTACCTTTTCAATGTCAATACTTTAAAAATCCTTGTTTTAACCCCTGTATACTGGCTATAGTCTGTGGTATAATTATTAATGCATTTACCATACACTCTGATTTTGTTGATGAGGGGAGATGCATGAAACAGCCAGCAAGAAAAAAAAAAATCCCACATCCCTACATCAAGTATTTTTTTTGTTTGTTTCTTTTTAATTTTTGTTTTTGTATTTGCTTGCTTGCTTTTTCATGTACCTCCCCTCATTAATAAAATCAGAGTTTGGGGTTGACATGTACACACTGTTATATTTAAAATGTATAACAAACAAGGAACTACTGTACAGCACAGGGGGAAAAAAGCCACATCAAGTTTTAACCTGTGTTAGAAATAATGTTAAAAAGGATCAGTGATTATCAAATTTAAAAGAATATATCAAAGAGAAAAGAATTTCAGTTTCCTTAGAATGTATTCTTCAAAGAAAAGGGGAAGAAATGTGTTAAAAATATTTGTAGAAAGATACTTCAAAGAACACATTCTAAACTCACATCAGCTTATCTAAAAATATCCATACCTATTAAACATTTTCCTACTTCCGGCAACTTGGTCTAAGAAAATAATTCAAAATATGTAAAGTTATATGCATGTCCAGTGCCATCTTTGTTATAATAGTGAAAACTTGAAAGCAGCATAAAGTAGGAAGAGTTGAATACAGTGTGGTAATTCTGTTCAACAATTCCCCATTTAAAAGTACGTGCTTCCATTTCCCACATTTTTCTTAGATTACCACAGTCATAACCAACTTTCTCCTTACCTTCAGTGTTACCATTCTCCTACCCATCCTCCAGACTTCTGCCCATAACACTTCTCTAAATCACAATTTTGGTCTTGTTATTTCTCTGCTTAGGATACTTCCACAGTTTCCCATCTCCTTCAGGAAAAATTCAGATTAGTATTCTCTGAGGCCCTGCATAACCCAGCCTTACCAATCTCTCCAAACCTTAAGGCAATGATTAGTTTAGCCCAAGTATCATGATTCCTTAAGTGCCAAGTATGTATTTAGGTGCCCCTTCTAGAATTAAGAACTTCTGCAGCCATAAACCAAGGAACTACTTAGACCTCCCAATATCCACTTGGGCAATCTAGGGTATAGATTACAGTGATCTGAACTAGGATAATGGCTGTAGAGATGAGGCAATAAATGAGCATACTACAGATATATTGGGGAGGTAGATTTGGCAGGTTGGTGTTTGACTGGATATAGGAAATAAAGTAGACAGAAGGATTAAAGATAGCAGTAAGGTTTCTGACCAGGAAACCCAAATGAGGAGGAGACCTGAGAGGAGAGTTTCTGGGTTCTATTTCAGGTATATAGAATCTAAGATAAGTGTGTCATCTGGAGGTACCCAGCAAATATTAGCCATATGGGTCAGAACCCAAAAGAAACAAAAGGAAAAAAGCAAAGGCCTGACAGTGGTTGGAATTATTAAGGAAAAAAAGAGCAGAGACTGAAAAAAATAAGGACTAAGATAAAAATGAGAACAACAATATTTAATGATTAAACATAGAAATTGAATCTCAGACAGTAGTCAGAGAACAAAGGATGAGAATGTGAAAGAAAAAACTGGGACAGCATGGCTTCATTGACATAAAAAGATAAAAGCTGTATTTCAAAGAAGGGAGCACCAATAGGCCATGCTACTGAAATGATAAATAAAGTTAGCATTAAAACTTGCCCATCGTTTTTTGCAACAAGGTCACTGGAGGCCTTGGTAAGAGCAGTTTCAGTGGAAGAATGTAAGCAGCAGCCAGAATGCAGTAAACTGAGGAGGACTGAGAAGTGTTCAGTCCTGGGTCCACACACAATAAGTGCACCAGAGATGTCCACCACCATCGAGTGGAGACAGGCAGGAAATACAACTCAAAAATACAAGAGAAGAAGACAGACAGGATGGCCAATGGGAGAGTAGTGCCTAGGGGTCCAAGAAAAGCTTATGTTGCTTTTAGGAAGAAAAGACTTACGTGTATTGTATTTAAATACTTAATGAAAGGAGTCTATAAAGAAGGAGATGTTGAAGAAAGGAGAAAAAGGATAAAGCGAGATCCCTGAAAGGGCAAAAATTATGGAAACTAGAGTTGAAATGAAGGAATAACTTTAATATATCTCCTTCCATAAGAGGAAATAAAGAAGATAGAAGATAGAAGTTTAGAGGAGGGGAGAAGAGGAAAAATCTGGAGGAAGAGGAGAATTAGGAGTAGGAGAGAAAGAAGGAATCCTCAACATTTAATGAGTGCTTTTCAGATGACATAACTGTACCTCAGTAAGATTAATTGCACCTAATGAGTGGCAGAATCTGAATTTAAAACTAATTTTAAACTTTGATCTTTCTTATCCATTCTGGGTGTGCTCACTAAGGTTTAAGAAGAATGGAAGTGGTTTGACATAGACATAGCAGAGAACAAGAAAAATCCAACTCAGGAAACAAAAATGTCTAGTGTCTAAAAGAACTGAAGACTTTAAAGTTTTAGTGGCACCAATCTTCACAGGTAAATTATTTTTCTCCAGCAAAGCTCTGTTGGTGTTGTGAAAAACACATGGTTGAGGTTTTGTGATGATACAAACTCAGGAAGACAATGACAAAAATAAGTTGAAGATATTGGCAAGTAAGAGGCTAAAATAATGAGACATGAAATCCAAGACAGATGGCATAGGAAGTGAAATCAGGAAAGACTGACAAAGAGAACCTAGTCAAGGGATTGGAGAGTCCTAGAAGGGGCCATTTTAGATATACCCTTGAGCTTAATATATTGACTAGAATAAAATGGAAATTGATTAAGTATTTTCTAATAAATGAATGAATTAATGGCAACCAAGGTCTACCATGTTGAAACACAAGGCCAGAAGGGACATTTGATTCAGATCTCTCCTTCATAAATAATACCAAATGAGATTTCTTTAAATGTCCAACAGGACTTGATAGTAATCCAATAGGTTGACATAATCAAAACAGCTTTCCTAGATAAAATATTATGTGGAATCCTTCAAAGTTTTCTCGAGAAGGGCTTAGAGAAAGAGAAGCTTCTGCTGGTGACAAGCTGCTCCACAACTCTGTCCCCTCTCCCCATTAATTTCACCATTTCATAATTTCCTTCAGGGTTTTATTCACCATATTTATCCTCAAAACACCTTATCTCCAGGGTTATGATTACTCCCTTTAAAATATAGAATCTTATTTCCAATGCTTCCTTATAGCATAGCTGAAACATGCTAATATTTCAAAAGAATGTTTTAAACATTAAAGAACTATATGAAAGAAAATAAAGAAAACTCAGAAACATTAAAGAGAACCAAAATATTCACTTTCAGTGAAAATATTCACTGGCAGTTAACTATGTTTGTATACGCTGATCTGTTCCATGTCTTATTTAAAACCTTAGTCAAATTATTCTCCTTTTAAGTTGTCTGGCTTCCCAGATAAATGAACATCATTTGGAGTTTATTTAAAAATTTCAGGGATTTCCCTGGATGTCCAGTAGTTAAGAATCTGAGCTTCCACTGCAGGGGACACAGGTTTGATCCCTGGTAGGGGAATTAAGATCCCACATGGCAATAAATAATTAAATAGAAAAAGAAAAACTTCCACACCGCTTTATGGCTTAGTGAGTAATTCACTCCTTCCACCAAGCTGTCTCTGCAAAGTCACTTTAGTCTTTCACTAAATTAGAGAGTCCCTGAGATCATTATGCACAAGGACCCAACTTATAGAAAATAAGATATTCTTACAAAGACACTATCTACATATCTACTTATTATAAAAACTAGACCTTCATCTTTATATTTTAAAGAATTTTCATCCTTGAACTGTGTTGCATTTTAGGAACCTTCATCTGAATACATGAAAAGCAATAAGAAATCTGAGGTTTTTTTTTAAACTTCACATTCCAACCGAAGAGTGCCATCTCCATCCTTTGAAGTGAAACTATGCATCGACGAAAAATACAAATAAATTTTTTGGAAGTTACAGAGAATCCAAATTTTACTTAATATAATGGGCTAACATGGGATGGGCTATTTGGAAAAGTGTCAAGCTTCTTATCCTCAAGTTCATTTGTGGAAAGGTTAGAGAGTCAAATGTCAGAGATGACCCAGATCATTTCCAGTTCTACCACCATAGATGCTCACCACCTTTGCAATAAGATAATCTATATACTAGTTGGCAGATTCGGTGGAACATAATATATATCCACATCCGCCCAAGAATTATAGAGAAACTATCATTATAAAAAGCCTCTGTGTGAAGCAATTGTCACAGTGTAAATGATATGGCTGTTCCTCAAGTGGAGAGTTCTGGATCTTGCTTCCATTCCCAGCAAGATGGCAAATAAGCAACATCAGCACCAAGCCCAGAGAAAATCGCAACTTCGGGGGCAAAGCAAAATGTGCAACAGTACATTCTATACAAGAAAAAAAATGCCTAATCAATAGTTTCAGATAAGGGAAAAATGTTCTTATAAAGGTCTAACACCATGTTATTTTCATAACATGAAACTAAATAACAAAGGAAGCTGAAATAATAAAGGAAGCAAAACGTTCGGTCAATTCCCTGGGCTTGGTGCTAGTATACCAGTCTTACTTTGCTTTTTCATAAGTGAACCAAAAAAGAAATCTCCACATTTTCCAGAGAAATTAAGATTTTCACCTAAAAATATATTTATCTGTGTAGATAGGATCAAAGTAATTTTTGAAGGCTTTGTGCATGGGCAGAAAAGCAACAAATATACTTCAATACTAAGAAAAGACTTGTAGAAAAATTTTAATGTACATTTAGAATATAATATAATATTTATGATAATGGATTCTTGTAATATAGTTGAAATAAGATCCAAGAACATTATAGAACTGTTGGTGAAAATATCAACTGATAGGCTGCAGTAGATAAAAATACTGGGTCTCATCAAAAATATTTTAAATATGACAGGAGAAGGCATTCTATCTTTTTAAAAATATGATGTGCCTATAACTAGAATACTAAATATAGTTCTCATCACTATACCTTAGGAAAGACTTAATGGGCTAGAAGTGAATAGATGTGTGTTTATATAAATGTATACCACATATAATTATTTCATTATGACATAGAAAAGCAAATGAAGTTCTACCATGTAAATAAAAAGTGTAAAACTCTTTAAGGCTGTAAAAATGAAAACTTAGGGAAGATATTACTAGTCAGTCTAAAATATACTAAAGTATGTATGATAACTAATTCCTGTTTCATGAGTGCTCACTGTGTTGTAAGCACTATTCTAAGCACTTTGCATGTATTATGACATTTAATCCCTCCACAATACCTCTTCCATTTGGTAATATTAATGTCCAAATGAAGCACAGAGAAGTCCAATAATTTGCCCTATGTGACACCGATAGTAAGTAATAGAGCTGAGATTAAAACACAGACATTTTGGCTTCAGGGAATGTACTCTTAGTCACTGCATGTGAAACACAAACCTAATTTTTAACATTGAGAGAGGCGTTTAATGAACTGGAAGGAGGTACATTTGAGGCAAATGAAAATAAGTATAAAATGAGCTAAAAACCTTGAAAACAAGACTTTGAATCCTAAAAGACAAAACACATTTAAAATATAAAAATAGGATCAAGAAGTCTTTATAAACTTGCACACACAGTAGCATAGAGCAGGAAAAGTAGGGTAGGTAAATCTGTAGCCTTGAGTGTGGCCTCAGTCAGTTACAGCCTCCCCCGGTGCCATGCTTGCTGCCAACACATACAGAGGCTGCAGAGGATGAGAAGCCTCTGGTCTCACCCCAGCTGGCACCCATTTCTCTTCCACATTTCAATGTGGAAGGCTCAGCCTTTTGTGTCCACCTGGGTGGAGGTTTTCCGTATTGAGCCATAAGCATCTACAGGGCAGAGAGCAGATCTTACCCAGGTCTCTTGGCGTATCATGCAACTCAGTGCCGCACTCAAGGTTTTTGTTAGGTAGATTTTAATTTTGATAACTTGATGTGCTGCTATTTTCCTCAGTTTCACAATGTCATACACCCATAGGGTGTATTTTGAGGAATAAGAATGTGGTTTTGATCTATTTTCTTTTCACTGTTGATAAGAATTTGGCTGAACACATAACTTCATGACATTGGAATAGGGAATGTCAATAAAATATTCTTTAGGGACATACCATATCTAAGGTTAATAACAGTTCATTTTTATTGAAGATTCTGACAAAGAATTTGTTCAGATTGGGTACATGATCATCCTGGAGATGTTCTTCCTACATCTAATCCACCCTCCTGAATCCATCGGGCCTTTGTTAACCTCGTGCTGCTGCTGCTTACTTTACCAGAGTGTTTGGTACAGCACACAATCACCGTCCTTTTCTAGGCATCAGTTAACAGGAAAAGGATATCATACACCATCTCCCTCGCTCCTCTCATATTCATTCTCTCTCTGAAATATGACCCTAGGCAGGAAAACACAGAGGAGGTTATTCAATGAAGAGTTGGGTAAAGTGGACACCAAGACTCATCTTTACTACATCTATTAAATATAATGTCCATCCCAGTTAGCAGGGAACTTTTCCCCAAAAGTCAGAATATGTCTTTTGTTGTAAAAATTGTGTACTTTAAAATCATATTGTTGGTTTTTGTATTCTCCTAAGAATAAACTATCAACATTTTGTCTAGGCTGGTCTTGGGGAGAGTGTGACTCATATATTTTCACAAAATCTGGGTCACCTGAAATCCTTAAAATTGTGGAAGGTGGGGGAGAAAACACAGTTCTGCCATAAGCTCAGGAGTAGTAAAACCTAATCCAAGAAGAAATTACATAGTTAGAAATCAAAATTTCAAAAAGCTATTATGTGTATACTACCTACTTTCTCTAAGTCATCATTTGCAGCTACAAGTTTACTTTCAGACTAACTTGTTCTCTTACACATGTCTATCATTTGATGCCTCTGACAATGACAGGACACTACTTGATAAGCCACAGCCACTCCGCAGTGGGTCCCTTCTTCACACAGTGTAACCCGCTTTCCTTGTGGAAAGCACTTGTCTCCATCCCAAAGCACACTGCTTATGCTCATTAGACACAGTAGTTACCCCATTTTTCCTCAGGTGTTTGTTTTCTTTTTTTAATAAATTTATTTATTTATTTTGGCTGTGTTGTGTCTTCATCGCTGCGTGCAGGCTTTCTCTAGTGGTGGCAAGCGGGGTCTACTCTTCACTGTGGTGCGCGGGCTTCTCACTGCGGTGGTCTCTCTCGCTGTGGAGCATGGGCTCCAGGCACACGGGCCTCAGTAGCTGTGGCACGCAGGATCAGTAGTTGTGGCACACAGGTCTAGTTGCTCCATGGCATGTGGGATCCTCCCGGACCAGGGCTCGAACCGATGTCCCCCGCATCGGCAGGCGGAGTCTCAACCACTGCACCACCAGGCAAGTCCCGCTTCCTTAGGTTTTTAGCTGTCTTCCCCACTAGATGGAGAAGTCTATTCTCTATTTGCCACTATTTCAAACACAGTGCATTGGTCTAACACTGTGCCTCACACAGAGTAGGCATGCTTCTTACTCTGTATTTTCTTAACTTCAACTAATGAAAACCCACATACTCCCAGACTTGACCACAACATACCTCCCAGTCTACATTCTAGACTTTCAGAATGGTCTGTGAGAATAACAGGAGTCAAAGTTGGGTATATACACATTAAGAAGTAATGAGAAATGCTACATGTTGACAACTGAGTTGTTTAAATATATTCTAAAAGAGATGAGTGGCTGTCACTATTTAAAATGACGTGCATTTCAAATATAATTTGAAAATGGCTTCTTACCTTTAGTCATTTAACCTCAAAGCATTTTTGTTTGAATGAAACAAAAACTTTGGGAAAACAAAGATTGTTCTCTCAATAACAACCAAAATAGGCATAAAAATTTTTACATCATACTTATGCTTCAAACTCAGTGCCTAATGAAGTTATTTTAAATGATTCATCAAACTAAATATGCTTTCCTAATGCAAATTCTGAATTTAGTTTTTATTACATTTATAAACTCAATGTGTAGTAGAGAGTTTCTTCATAAACTTCCCCAGTGCAGACATAAAACAAGTGTAATCACGTTGTCCTTATTCATTCTGACACTCAAACAGTTGACATAGAATAATAAAAAGCTTTGCTGTCAGTATTTTGATAAATAACATGTTAATTATTAACTTCATACCTCCTTCAGAAGGTCCCCTTCATCATTCATCTCACACAGTTTTACTTAAGTTGGCTTAGGAAACCACAGTCTCCCCAACAAATGCATTCAACATGTATTTATATGTATACCCAAAACAAACACTGCAGATGATGAATTGCATAGAGGCTCTTTCCAGAGGGGTCTGACAGGTAACAAAAGATAAGCACCAGACTCTGATGTGTCATGCCCAAGGCACAATACACTAGAAATGCACTAGAAAAGTCTAATGACAAATGTTCATTTATGCCTGACTCCCTACAAACAAAGGATATACAAAGCTTAAAACTGTGTTGATCAACATTTTCTGCAACATACTGGTTTTGTTATATAACAATTGTATTCTGGAATGAAATCTATTGTTAGACTGAGATAATGAAATATTTATTAGACAACTATGCTATCGAAGTCCACAGACAAAAACATATTTGGAAAAATACACCTGTAAGTGACCCAGATTTTTACTGATGTCAAAGATCTACTTATTTGTAATTTCTATTTTTATTTTCCTTTCTAGCATCACTTCTAGTCTCTAAATTAATTCTGGTCCTGTGTTGTATAACTACTGTCATCTTTCTTTAGCCTTTTCAATTCTCCAAATGTCAGTCTCTGAAGAACCCCAGCCATTACAGCTGTCCACAATGAGCACAGAAATCATCTACAAGCTGCTCTACATGGTCCCAGAAACAATCCTAACTCAGTCAGAGGAAATAGGAAATGCTTTCTCAAAGGGAGTTTGCTGCCTTCAACCACAACTTCAAGTCTAGTTGATGGGGGATGGTAGGAGGCTTTTTCTGAATCCAGTCAAACCCTCTGTACCCTCCTCCTTGTGTGATGTATAGTCTCCACAGCTGATCACTCCTTTCCAGGGCGTCTAGGCCCAAGAAAGTCCAGGCCCAACTCCAACTGGTCAGCTGGGACTGACTCTCTTGTTCTATCTCTGCAATTGCATAGTCATTATTTTATGTTTGTTGTAATCAACTCTACCTTTTCCTTTATTTCTTTGATCATCGTTCCAGTTGTCTCTCTTTCCTACCTTATGAATGTCAATATCTTCTCCGTTTACCCTCTTTGTTTCTTTCTACTCAAACTGCAATATAAAATTCAAACATACTGTGTACAACAGTTGCTATATTGCTGAGAAATTTTTATCTCTGTTCTTAATTACAAAAATGAGTATTTGAAAGTGTTTTCATTTCTCTTTTAAAACTTAAAAAGCTTAAAATTAACCTATTTACCTGTTCACTTGGTTGTTTTTCATCCAAACCTAAATGCTGATTCTCTTTATAAAATTTAATAATGCATCTATCTATTTTGTAGAATCAAGATGAAGTAAAAACTTATACCTGAAGTTGCCAGATAATCAATATTATTTACATAAAACACAACAATCTAAATACAGTTTGCATCCACAGCCACAACTTTTTCCTAACTCTCCAAATTAATAACTCATCCTAATTCTAATATTTGAAGTAAAATGGAAAAATTGTTGTGTCATAAAACACAGAGTTGGTACATTTCTGACAAATAAATCAGATAAACTATTAGATCTTACTAAGTTGTTAGAACTTAGTTATTCTTCATTTATAAGATTTTCCATGTCATGAAGAGCTGTCTTATCTGCCCAATAGAGGCATAAACTGCACATTATTAAGTCAAAGAGATCTTAATTCAGAGATTCTCATTTCTAGTGACAACCTATTCACGAGCATCCTTCCAACTCTGTTGTACTCATTGGGCCTGTACGTCATCATCTAACCTACTAATCAAATTATCTTTAGCCCCTCCTCATTATAATTGGACTCTTCCTGAACTAAACCTCAAGATTAACTGTTTTAACAGTCTCCCCCCGCCCCCCATCCAGCTTCTTCTCCCACCAGTCTAGTTGTATACTGACTGTGGTTATTTTCACAATTGTTTATCATAGTTGTGCTGGTTATTGCATACATGCAATTTAATTAAATATTATGTAAACTAATATGAAGAAAGATATTTAACATTTCTTCAAATCTAAGCTGAATGTTTTAGAAAGACTTGAAAATATAATACATGCCATAGTTTGGGCTTCTATAACAAAATACCATAGAATGAATGGGTAGCTTATAAACAATAGAAATTTATTTCTCACAGTTCTGGAGCCTGGAAAGTTCAAGATCAAGAACAGATTCAACATCTGGGGAGGGCAGCTTCCTGATTCATAGACAGCTGTCTTCTCACTGTGTCCTAACTTTGCAGAAAGGGTGAGGGAGCTCTCTGGAGTCTCTTTCATAAGGGCACTAATCCAATTTATGAGAGATCAGTTCATAGCAGTATATGTCAAATACAAATTGTTGAATTCCGTTTGGGTAATATAAATGTAAAAAAAAATTAAAACAATTTGTTAAATTTAGAATTCTCTTTCAGATTGTCTTACAATGGTTTTTAAGACCTAGCATCCAAGAAACAAAAAACAAAAAATCTTATATTATTCTTATATGATGCACTATGATAATGGTTTTTTGCAAGAAAGACAATATGAGATTCAAACCAATGGATGTATACTCAAAAAAAGACATTGTTCTAAATTCAATATGTTGGTTAACAAATGTATAATTATACAACTCAATTTAAAATAATATGTTTAAAATATTTACTCTTTTTTATGATTCCTTATTTCTGCTGACTTTCTTGATTAACCAACCAATTTTCTTACCTGATTGTTTAGGATAAAATACATCTTTTACCTTTATAAGCTTTTCTTAAAAATGTTGATGAGGCCTTTTGGGGAGAAATGCCACATTTAATACATGCACTTACTTTTGCCTCTTTCAAAAAAAAAGTTAACAAAATACCATAAGCAAAAAGTGAGAAAAGAAAATGGAAATGGGGACAAAAGAAAAAAGATCTGGGTGGAATAAAGCAGTAAGAAAAATTGTACCAAACATTTAACAAAACTCAGAGAGCTATTCCCACATAATTAGTGAGGAAAACCAGGAAACAATGCAGTGTACCACATAGAACTTTCCAAAAATAAGAGAAATAAAACAAAGAAATGGAAAATAAGATAGAAGGGATTAAAAAAGAAAAAGATTACCAATCCAGGAGGTTCAACATATGAATAATAAAAGATTCTGAAAAAGATGAGAGAAAATAGAGGGAAATAAACCTTCAAAAATATTTATTTCCCAGAATTGAAGGGCATGAGTTTCCAGAATGAAATGGTACTCTGTATACCTAGCTAAGTAGATTACAATTGATACAAGACTCACCGTCATAAAATTTCAGAATGCTAGCACATACCATGGATGAGGAATCAGAATGAACTCAGACTTCTTAATAACATCACTGGAACTTAGAAAACAATGGAGAAAGAATTTCAGAATCATGTGGGAAATTGTCTAACCCATAATTCTATACTGAGTCAAAACTAACAATCAAGTGAAGAGCAAAATGAAGACATGTTTCACATACCACTCATATACTTTTCTCAAAAAACTGATGAAAGATGTGTTTCTCCGAAATAGGAAACCAATACAGAGGAAAACCATAAAACCAAGTAACAGGAGATCCAAATGGTGGAGAGTAAAGGGAATCCCCAGGAAATTGATAAGGTGAAATCTCAGAATGACAGCTGAATGACATATATGATAGTACTTTACTTTTATAAGCAGTAAAGTACTATCAGATATGTTCAGGACAAAAGCCCAAGAAATAATTTACAAGAAGAATAAGTTAATAAAATACCTCTTGTACATGAATGTTGGGAAATAATTGAGGTTGAATTTCTAATATATATATATGGGATAGTAAGCAACTAGGAAAAAAAGACAATTATTAACTCTGAAACCACACACCTTGGATAGGACTTGAAGCCAGCTGCACTTCAGATTGGGACTTGAACCCACATTCTCTGATGTAGAAGGGAACTCAAACCCACAGTCTTTTGATTGAAACTGTACACCTGGCCACAGGACTTACTGAAGCTCAGGTTCTTTTGTCTCGGCACAGAGAGAATTCAGCAAGAGGCAAAGTGACAGGCAAAAAATGAGTTTATTAGCGAGGGATGCTTGTGAGAGATATGAGCAGGTAGGCAAGGGAGCGCAGCCCTAAGAACAAAGAGCATTACATTTTTAAAATCAAAGAAAATTGGGAGGAGATAAGACTCCCTTCTTCCTCATTTTTGGGTAGACATCAAGGCTTATGTCATTAGTTCCTCCTTTGACCCTATATCGTATAACAGGGACTGTCATGGTGCTATTTAAATCATAGGTATATTAACAAAATGGTGGTAATGTATACTAAAATATGGTGATTCATCCCAGGTTTTTGTATAATGTCCCCTTTCACCTAGTTTCTTTCCCCTTTCACCTGTATTCCTGTCTTGGTTACATGCAGAGATTCTACTCTTCGAGGACCATTAACTCCCTGACTTCATGTAACAAGATTCAGACCCCATATCTATTGTCATGTGTTTTAATTATCAGGGTTTGTGGCTTGAGTGTGCCTGGTGCTTAAATGCACCTGGTCTTCCTTCAAGGTAAAATAAATTGTTGCTAGGCTACTGGATTATTTTCTTAAGTGGTCACTGGCTTACAACAGTCTTCCAAACTCCCTTAAAATTCCCTTTCTTCCTTTAATCTTCTAGTAGGATTTCTAAACTAACTGTTTAATTATATTACTCTATGCCTATCAACTCCATGGAAAAGAAAAAATTATATGAGCAAGGAAAAATTATCATATGATAATACTACATGGCCCAATTGTGGATAGCTTTACAATTGTGAATTACATTCACAATGTAAAGACTAAATATTTGTTCTACTAAAATCACAATACTTTATTAAGATGATTAGGAAAATTGAAAGTGTGCATGTGCATTCAGGGAGGAGGGAGGAAAAAGAGCTAAATCCTCATTTATCCAATGTGAGAAGTCAGTAGTTAATGCCAAACAATTACAGAGGCATAAATAGTAATTTAAGTACAATTTTTAGACATATTGAGTACAAACAAAAGATATAGCTAAAGAAATTGAGAATGGATGTCTTTGGAGGAGAAAAAGAGGTAGAACAAAGAACTGTTTAACTCTTTAAACCATGGGCACTTATAACTTTAATGATTGGAGACAAGTTGTCAGAGTAGAACAACTTGAGCTCGCCTCCTCTCATGAAAGCAAAATCGCAATGAACTGCTGAACAGTCATCAACAAAAAAATGACTGGAACCTACCAAAAAAGATATTCTACATCCATAGAAAAAGAAGAAGCCACAATGAGACAGAAGGCAGGGGCACTTTTGCAATATAATCAAATTCCATGCCTGCCAGGTGGGTGACCCATAAACTGGAAAATAATTATATTGCAAAGGTTCTCCCACAGAAGTGAGAGTTCTGAGACCAACATCAGGCTCCCAAGCCTGGGGTCTGGCATCAGGAGGAGGATTCCTCAGAGCATTTGACATTGAAGGCCAGCAGGGCTTCAGTTCAGGAGCTCCACAGGACAGGGGGAAACAGAGACTCAACTATTGGAGGGTTCACACAATTTTCACATGGACTGGGACCCGGGGCAAAGCAGGGACACCATAGGACCCTGGGCCAGACCTAACTGCAGGTTTTGGAGTGTCTCCAGGGGAGGAGGGAGTCAGCTATGGCCCACTGTGGGAGGCAAGGACACTGGAGGTTGAAGCCCCTAGTGAATATTCCTAGGCATGATCACTTTTGTAGGTCACCATTTTGGCACCAAGACCTGGTCCCACTCAACAGCCTGCAAGGTCCAGTGCTGGGGCACCTCAGGCCAAACAAGCAACATGGTGGGAACACAGCACCACCCATCAGGCAGGCTGCATAAAGTCCTCCTGAGCCCACAGCCACCTCTAGACACACCCCTTGACACAGCCCTGCCCACCAGAGGGAAAAGACCCAGCTCCACTCACCAGTGAGCACCAGTCCCTCCTACCAGGAAGCCTGCACAAGCCCCTGGACCAACTTCACCCATGAAGGGGAAGACACCAGAAGCAAGAAGAACTACAATTCAGCATCCTGCAGAATAGAGACCACGACACAGAACACTAGACAAAATGAGACGGCAGAGAAATATGTTCCAGGTGAAGGAACAAGATAAAACCCCAGAAGAACACCGATGTGAAGTGGAGGTAAGCAATCTGCCTGAAAAAGAATTCAGAATAATGATAGTAAAGATGATCCAAGATCTCAGAAAAAGAATGGAGGCACAGATGGAGAAGATATAAGAAATGTTTAACAAAGAGCTAGTAGATTTAAAGAACAAACAAACAGAGATGAACAATACAATAACTGAAATGAAAAATTATGCTAGAAGGAATCAATAGCAGAATAACTGAGGCAGAACAATGAATAAGTGAGCTAGAAGACAGATTGGTGGAAATCACTGCTGTGGAACAGAATAAAGAAAAAAGAAATGAGGACAGTCTAAGAGACTTCTAGGACAACATTAAACACACCAACATTCACATTATAGGGGTCCCACAAGGAAAAGAGAGAGAGAAAGGGCCTGAGAAAATATCTGAAGAGATAATAAATGAAAATTTTCCTAACATGGGAAAGGAAACACTCACTCAAGTCCAGGAAGCATAGAGAGTCCCATACAGGACAAACCCAAAGAGGAACACAAGACATATATTAATCAAATTGACAAAAAACAGAAAATATTAAAAGCAGCAAGAGAAAAGCAACAAATAACATACAAGGGATTCCCCATAAGGCTATAAGCTGATTTCTCAGCAGAAACTCAGCAGGCCAAAGGGAGTGGTACAATATATTTAATGTGATGAAAGGGAAAAACCTACAACAAAGAGTACTCCACAGCAAGGCTCTCATTCAGATTTGACAGAGAAATCACAATTTTATAGATAAGCAAAAGCTAAGCAAATTCAGCACCACAAAAGCAACTTTACAGCAGATGCTAAAGGAACTTCTCTAGGCAGAAAAGAAAAGCCCACAACTAGAAACAAGAAAATTATAAATGGTAAAGCTCACCAGTAAAGGAAAACATACAGTAAAGGTAAGAAATCATCCACACATAAATACGATATCAAAACCAGCAATTGTGAGAAGAGGAGAGTGCAAATGCAGGATGTTGGAAATGCACATGAAATTAAGAGACCAGCAACTTAAAACAATGTTGTATGTATATAGACTGCTCTATCAAAACTTCATGGTAACCTTAAACCAAAAATCTACAATAGATACACACACACAAAAGAAAAAGCAACCCAAACGCAACACTAAAGACAGACATCAAATCACAAGACAATAGACTAAAAGAGAAAGGGGAAAAACCTACAAAAACAAATCCAAAACAATTAACAAAATGGTAATAAGAACATACATATTGATAATTACCTTAAATGTAAACGGATTAAATGCTCCAACCAAAAGACATAGACTGGCTGAATGGATACAAAAATAAGACCCATCTATACACTGTCTAGAAGAGAACAACTTCATCTCTAGGGACACATACAGACTGAAAGTGAGGGGATGGAAAAAGATATTTTAGGAAAATAGAAATCAAAAGAAAGCTGGAGTAGCAGCACTCATATCAGAAAAAAATAAGCTTTAAAATAAAGACTGTTATAAGAGGCAAAGAAGGACACCACATAAAGATCAAGGGATCAATCCAAGAAGAAGATATAACAATTGTAAATATATATGCACGCAACATAAGAGCACCTCAAAATATAAGGCAAATGCTAACAGCCATAAAAGGGGAAACTGACAGTAACACAAAAATAGTGGGAGAGTTTACCACCCCACTTTCATCAATGGATAGACAATCCAGACAGAAAATCAATAAGGAAACACAGGCCTTAAATGACACATTAGGGCTTCCCTGGTGGCAGAGTGGTTGAGAGTCCACCTGCCGATGCAGGGGACACGGGTTCGTGCCCCAGTCCGGGGAGATCCCACATGCCGCGGAGCAGCTGGGCCCGTGAGCCATGGCCGCTGAGCCTGCGCATCCGGAGCCTGTGCTCCACAATGGGAGAGGCCACAACAGTGAGAGGCCCGCGTACCACAAAAAAAAAAAAAATGACACATTAGATCAGTTGGAATTAATTGATATTTATAGAGCATTCCATCTGAAAGCAGCAGAATATATATTCTTTTCAAGTGAATATGGAACGTTCTCCAGGATAGACCACATCCTAAGCCACAAAGCTAGCCTAAGTAAATTTAAGAAAATTGAAGTCCTATCAACCATCTTTCCTGACCAAAAATGCTCTGAGATTAGAAATCTCATACAAGAAAAAAAACTGTAAAAAACACAAACATGTGTAGGCTAAACAGCATGTTACTAAGCAACCAATAGATCACTGAAGCAATCAAAGAGGAAATAAAAAACACCTAGAAACAAATGAAAAACACCACATGATGATCCAAAACCTTTAGGACAAAGCAAAAGCAGTTCTAAGAGGGAAGTTTATAGCAATACAATATTACCTCAGGAAATAAGAAAAGTCTCAAATAAACAACCTAGCCATACACCTAAAGCAACTAGAGAAAGAAGAACAAACAAAACCCAGAGTTAGTAGAAGGAAATAAATCATAATGATGAGAACAGAAATAAATGAAATAGAGACGAAGAAAACAATAGAAAAGATCAATGAAACTAAAACCTGGTTCTTTGAAAAGATACACAAAATTGATAAACCTTTAGCCAGCCTCATCAAGAAAAAAGGAATAGTGCTCAAATCAATAAAATTAGAAATGAAAAAGAAGTTACAAGACACCCCAGAAATATAAAGGGTCATAAGAGGCTACTACAAGCAACTATATGCCAATAAAATGGACAACATAGAAGAAATGGACAAATTCTTACAAAGGTACAGTCTTCCAAGACTGAATCAGGAAGAAATAGAAAATATGAACAAACCAATCACAAGTACTGAGATTGAAACTGTGATTTTAAAATGCCCAACAAATGAAAGTCCAGGAACAAATGGCTTCACAGGCAAATTCTATCAAACATTTAGAGAAGAGTTAACACCTATACTTCTGAAACTATTTCAAAAAATTGCAGAAAAAGGAACATTTTCAAACTCTTTCTATGAGTCCACCATCACCCTAATACCAAAACCAGACAAAAATGCCAGAAAAAAAAAAAGAAATTTACAGGGCAATATCACTGATGAATGTAGATACAAAAATCCTCAACAAAATACTAGCAAACCAATCCAACAATATAGTAAAAGGATCAAACACCATGATCAAGTAGGATTTATCCCAGGGATGCAAGGATTTTTCAATATCCACAAATCAATCATTGTAATACATCACATTAACAAATTGAAGAATAAAAACCATATGACCATCTCAATAGATTCAGAAAAAGCTTTTGCCAAAATTCAACATGCATTTATGATAAAAACTCTCCATGAAGTGGGCGTATGTAAGTTCCCTACCTCAACATAATAAAGGCAATATATGACAAACCCACAGTTAACATCATACTCAATGGTGAAAAGCTGAACTCTTTCCTCTAAGATCAGGAAAAAGAAAAGGATGTCCACACTTACCATTTTATTCAACATAGTTTGGGAAGTCCTAACCATGTCAATCAGAGAAAAGAAAGAAATAAAAAGATTCCAAATTGGAAAAGAAGTAAAACTGTCACTGTTTACAGATGACATGATACATAGAGAATCCTAAAGATGCTACCAGAAAACTACTAGAGCTCATCAACGAATTCAGTAAAGTTTCAGGATACAAAATTAACACAGAGAAATCTCTTGCATTTCTATACACTAACAACAGAAGATCAGAAAGAGAAATTAAGGAAACAAATACCATTTACCATTGCATCAAAAAGAATAAAATACCTATGAATAAACCTACCTAAGGAGGCAAAAGACCTGTACTCTGAAAACTATAAGACACTGATGAAAAAAATCAAAGATGACACAAACAGATGGAAAGATATACCATGTTCTTGGATTGGAAGAATCAATATCATCAAAATGACTATACTACCCAAGGCAATCTACAGATTCAATGCAATCCCTATCAAATTACCAACAGAATTTTTCACAGAACTAGAACAAAAAATTTTACAATTTGTATGGAAACAAAAAAGACCCTGAATAGACAAAGCAATCCTGAGAAACAAAAATGGAGCTGGAAGAATCAGGCTCCCTGACTTCAGACTCTACTATAAAGCTACAGTAATCAAAACAGTATGGTACTGGCACAGGGACAGAAATATTGATAAATGGAAGGGGGTAGAAAGCCCAGAAATAAACCCACTCACCTATGGTCAATTCATCTACGACAAAGGAGAAAAGAATATACAATGGAGAAAAGACAGTCTCTTCAATAAGTGGTGCTGGAAAAACTGGACAGCTACATGTAAAAGAATGAAATTAGAACATTCTCTAACTCCATACATAAAAATAAACTCAAAATGGATTAAAGACCTAAATGTAAGACCAGATACTATAAAACTCTTAGAGGAAAATATAGGCAGAACATTTTGACATAAATTGCAGTGAGATCATTTTTTTAAAATTTATATTACATGTTTATTAAGACAAGGAACTATATATATAAAAAAATTCTGCTTAAGGCATATTTGGAGATAAACCATTGTACAAATTATTGCCCAACTGAAACCACAGTGCATAAAAGACTCTCTGCCTAAAAAGGTTAAAGTAAACCAGGTGCATTTACCTGACTTAGGTTATAAATGTAGACTCGAAGACAAAAATAGATTTTCTCGTCAAAGTATGCAGCAGTTTGAAAATTTTGGCCTCATTTGGCACCTTCAGAACCAAGACTCACCAAGCACCATTGTTTAGGCTATTAAAACACATTTTCTGTACCTGATTTTCTTCTTCTTCTTCTAAGATCGTAATAACGGCTTTTAGAAGAGAATACAAGGTGATCTTTATGCTTACATTGCATTGAAACAATTCAAGGCTTTCTGGTCTTCCCTCCCCCACACTCACTGATCTAATTTATACCCTGATATCCACCACTTCCAGTCGCCCCCTTGGTGTTTTCGAAGTCCAGGAATATATATTCAAGTTGGATTTAGAATTGGAATGATAGAAGATCCAGTCACAGACCCCATCTGTTCTTTGTCGTTTGGTTTCCTCAGGTCTCCTGATTATCCATTCACAAGTTCATTCGTTGGGAACTTGACCATGATTGTAGTGCTTTCCAGCTGGGTTCCTTCCCTCACCAGAAAGACAGTGTGAAAGGTAAAAAATACTGAATTATCTTCTGGCAAGGTGGGTCATACCCACTGTTTTGGGATTTAAAAGTGCCTCTTCACGTGTAAGGCGAAGTGGTCCAAACTCACAAATGCTGGGTCGCACTTCTGGCACTGGAAGGGGTGGTGCCCGGTGTGTTGGCGGTAGTGCCTGGTCAGTTCATCTCAGAGGGCAGATTTCTACTCACGGCCGTCCCAGTCACTGTGGTAAGGTTTCTCACCTGGGTGGGCTCACAGGTGTGTGCCTTGAGATGAGAACTCTTCCTGTAGGTTTTGCCGCAGCCTGCATAATCCCAGGTGTGAGTGGCCATCCTTTTCTGGGGCCACGACGTTCTTCCCTCTTTGGCTCAGGTTCCTCCCACATGCAGGAACTGGGTGGCATGGGCTCTTGGTAATGGAGCGGTGGGACCTGTGGCTGCATCTGGTAGGGCAGGAAGGGAGGGTAGTTGGGTGGGGATGGAAGCCTGGGGTAGCGGCAGGGCAGGATGACTGCTGCTCAGCAGTTCCTCGGCACCCAGGGTTGGGGTACTCCTGCTGGGGAGCTGCGACCCCAGGGGAAAGTCATGCGCCAGCAGCCGGTGGCCATTGCTGAAAGGGGGTCCAGTGACCAAGTGGGCCTCTAGGGTCAGAACGACAGGATGCATGAGGAGACAGCCTCACGCTTGATCTTGGGGCACAAGCGGGGCGGCCCACCACTGTAGGGTGCCGCCACCACCAAGTGGCTGCCATCCAGGCTGCCTTTGCTAACACCGATGATCAGGGGCACTCAGCAACGCCTTCAACACAAACTTGCCCATCACGGTGCTCATCAAGCCACCTGGCAGCTGCGGCTGCTACCATGGAGTGTACACTGGGTCCAATTCGGGCTACAGGAGCTTAGCCACGCAGCAGCCAGAGGGGTTCACGTGGTTGATGTCTGCCAGGTTGAAGGGAGCTGTTGCAGGGGGTGCAGATTCCCGGCCATGGAGCAGGCCACCGCCCTTGCTGCCTGGCTCCAAGCCTGGGTCGCCCCCAGCCTGGTCTGGACAGCTGAAGCTGCAGGTGGAGGGTGCACAGGCAGGACCGCTGCTCTAAGGGGAGGACGAGGATGAGGCTGATGCTGACGACACGGTGGAAACCACTGGCTCATGATGGGACAGTGAGTTGGAGAGATTAAAGTCCAGGTCCAGGAGATCACTGAACTCCTCCATCTCCCTCCAGGGTAGGAGAGCCGGGTTGCTCTGTCACAAGCCGCGCTGACTCTGCCACTCTGCAGGTCGGTGGCCACGGTCGCCGCCGCCAGGTCGTAGGGGCAGACGGGAAGCCCCGGGGGGAAGTCACTTCACATGGGAGAGCTCCCCCACCCACGGTTATTTAGGACACCTGCTGGACGCAGTTCTTCCCCCTTCCCTGGGTGGCTGCCTCATTAATGTGGGTGCCCAGAAGGTCCTCAGGAGTCCGAAGCAGTGGGGGTGCCCGAACACCAAAGTCAACAAAGAGGAAAAAAGACTTAGAAACGAGGCCAAAACCAAAAACCCCAAATTGCCCGAGATCCTTCTTTGGATTAAATATAAAGGGGAAATTACTTAAAAAAAAAAAGTTCCTTTGTATACAAAAGTTCTTAGAGAAGTTGTAAACCCATAAAAATAGATAATCAGCAAGATGAGGAAGTAGGTCTGATGGCCGGGCTGTGCTCTCTTCCACTCAGCAGCGTCCACACCACACCCTGTCTCCGATGTGGAGGAGGGATATATTAGGAGTTGGGGATTGACATCTACACACTACTATCTATAAAATGGATAATCAACAAAGACCTACTGTAGAGCACAGGGAATGCTACTCAATATTCTGTGATAATCTACATGGGGAAAGAATCTGAAAAAGAATGAATATAGGTATATGTATAACTGAATCACTTTGCTGTGCACCTGAAATTAGCACAACATTGTAAATCAACTATACTCCAACATAAAATTAAAAATATGAAAATGGGGGCATAGAGAAATGAATAAATTGTTGACATTCTTTCTTCAAAAAGCAGTTCTTTCAATTGTATTTATTTGATCTTTCTTTATTTGATGATATCTTATTTAATTTATGTACAGTTAGTCACTCTATCCTCTGGCTTTCATATAACTATATAGTGCTCATCAAGTTTTACTGTATTTTATCTGTTTTTATATCTCCCACCTAAGCTGTGAATTCCTAGAGTTTCACATAGCAGAGGGTTCACATCCTAGAATTTGGATTCTCTTTTGTAACTTGAGCACCTGGAACACTGCCTATTTCATTACAAGAGATCAGTATACATTTGTTGAATGAATGAATGATATATGAGAAAAATGGAACTTATTATCTAGGAAAAAATGTTACATTTCTATTATGAGAATTAAGTATGTATTGCCAAAGAACAAATACTCTCTTATGCTGTACCAAATCAAATTTTTATGATGACCTAGTTTCTGGTGATATCCGCTATACTCCTGTCAATCACCATAGCCACAGTGCCTTCTTTCTATTAGATAAAGGACTGAAAATATCTACTGTCAGACATCTTCACCCATAAGTAATTATTTATATTCATAATTTTTTTTCAGATAAAGTTAGAGCCCTTCACACAATTTACACACCAAACACTTTAGTGTTCTCTAACCACATTCCTGATTTAGAATGTAATCTGTATTATCTACTCCTGTTTCGGGTTTGTTAAGAATCATTCTAGGGGAGTCATTTAAGATTCACAAAATTAACTTGATATTCGTACCACATTGCCTCCTAGATAGTAGACAGAATTAAAGATAAGTTGTACCTTCTACTTGAGTCTAGATGACTTATGAATAATTTTGTCTGCAAAACAGATATAATTGTAATCTATATACAAATATATTTTTAAAAACCATAATGACGTTAGATTCTCAAATAATAGGACCCAAGATCATTTGAAGACTTTAGTTTCCATTGTATACTGGCTATTATAAAGGATGATAGATAATAATCTAAATGGTATATATCACCTGTCCATTGGTGTGTTTTATGTTACAACACAATAAATAAATTTCTGATGGTATCATAAATTTTAAAGTAATATGTCTTTAATTAAGCAAACATGTTTTAGAAAAAGAAATAAAAATTTTTTAAAACTTCTTTCCTCTGCTCATTAACCGAGCTTCTTCAATGAGAGCCCATGTGCCTACACAGCACAGTGTATATCAGTCTCTTTACTTTGGAACTGTGACCTAGATGAAGCTGGAGTCTCCACACTGCTTCCTCCACTCCAGTTGTAAAAGTTTGTAATTACAACAAAAGCTTTAAGGATTTAACAAATATTTAGCACTGCCACATTATTGTAATGAATAAAATAAGATAGACTTAAATAGTTCTTAGAGTGAACTTCTAAGTGCTTTACAGATAATAACTCATTTAATTACCAAAACCAATGAGGTAACACCATTACTACCACCATTTTACAGAGGGGGCAACTGAGGCACCGAAATCTTAAGTGTCTTGTGGAAGCCTCACACAGCTAGTAAGTGGCACAACCAGGATATGAACTCCAATAGCCTGTGCCCAGAGTCCATACCCTCAACCACAAAGGCAAGATGGGAAGGAATCCAGACTTTTAAAAAATTCAGCACCTAAGAAACCATAAATAGATGCATAAATATAAGGTGAGGAAGCTTCAATAACCCTTTTCTCTTTTCATTAGTGAGACTGTCAGGAGCCATTCAGATTAAAGAAGCTCTATTCGTATAATTTCTTTGTCTCTAAAATTGTCCCATCTGAGTGGGAAATTTATTTGACCACTTACAGCAAAAATCAAATTGTCAATCGATTTTATGAGGGCACAGGTGTTTTAGAGTTTTTAGGAGTGATGTTTGATATCATATATTTAGCATTTCTAAATAGTAAAATCTTCAGTTGGAAGTCTACATAGGAGGAAATATAATTCTTTCATTTGTAGAAAGTGAGTGATAGCTGAAAGTTTAAGGAAAGGAAAAATTTCAGAATGGCATTTATAGAGAATCTGAAACCAAAATGTATTTCACATACTTTTGTCTCTTCTTTTTCAGAAATTGCCAATTTGATTTTTTTCTCAATTTTTCAGAGAGAAAGAAAATACCTTGAAAGGAAAAGAATGCTTAAAAGGAAATATTTAAAAGATACTTAGCAAGCACGTGTGAATCTGAAGAATAAATCTGTTCTTTTGTTGTTATTGCTCCTGTAAATTTTATAAAAATTTGATCATATAAGCAACATAATACTCCATAATGGAAAAAATCAAATTCATTTAACTATCATTCTATGCATGGTAATCTGGTTGCTTTTTTTTTCTTAAGATGGATTATATTCTTTTTTATTGAGGTATAGTTGATGTAAAAAAATATATGTTACAGGTGTACAACACAGTGATTCACAATATTTAAAGGTTATACTCCATTTATAGTATTATAAAGTATTGGCTATGTTCCCTGTGTTGTACAATATATCCTTGTAGCTTATTTATTTTATATATAATAGTTTGTATCTCTTATCCACTACCTCTATCTTGCCCCACCCCCTTTCCCTCTCCCCACTGGTAACCACTAGTTTGTTGTCTATATCTGTGAGTCTGTTTCTGTTTTGTTATATTCACTAGTTTACTTAACTTTTTAGTTTCCACATTTAAGTGATATCATACAGTATTTGTTTGTCTTTGACAGACTTATTTCACTAAACCTAATACCCTCCAAGCCCATTCATGTTGTCTCAAATGGCAAACTTCCATTCTTTTGTGGCTGAGTAATATTCCATTGTATATATATACCACATCTTCCTTATCCATTCATCTGTTGATGGACACTTAGGTTGCTTCTTATCTGGGAAATTATAAAGAATGCTGCTGTGAACATTGAAGTGTATGTATCTTTTCAAATTAGTGTTTCCATTGTTTTTCAAATACATGCCCAGGATTGGAATTGCTGGGTCATACAGTAGTTCTAGTTTTAGTTTTTTAAGAAACCGCCATACCATTTTCTACAGTGGCTACACCAATTTATATCCCCAGAAACAGTGTATGACTGTTCCCATTTCTCCACATCCTCACCAACATTTTTATTTGTGGTCTTTTTGACAATAGTCATGCTAACAGGTGTGAGGTGAAATCTCATTCTCGTTTTAATTTACATTTCTCTGATGATTACTGATGTTTAGCATCTTTTCATGTGCCTGTTGGCCAACTGTATGTCTTCTGTGGAAAAATGTATATTCAGGTTCTCTGCCCATTTTTTAATTGGGTTGTTTGAGTTTTTGATGTTGAGTTGTATGATCTATTTATATATTTTGGGTATTAACCACTTTTGCAAATATTTTCTCCCATTCAGTAACTTGTCTTTTCATTTTGTCCATGGTTTTCTGTGCTGTACAAAAGCTTTTGTGTCTAATTAGGTCACATCTATTTATTTTTGTTTTTATCTCCTTTTCTTTAGGAGTCAGATCTAAAAAATATATTGCTACCATTTATGTGAAAAAGTGTTCTGTGTTTTCTTCTAGGAGTTTTATGGTTTCTGGTCTTATATTTAGGTCTTTAATCCATTTTGAATTTATTTTTGTATATGGTGAGAGAAATGTTCTGATGTCATTCTTTTACATGTGGCTGTCCAGTTTTCCCAGCACCACTTATTGAAGAGACTGTCTTTTCTGTATTGTATATTCTTGCCTTCTTTGTCATATATTAATTGATCATTCTGTTCCATTGGTCTACGTGTCTATTTTTTGTGCCAGTAACATAATGTTTTGATTATTGTAGCTTTGTGGTATTGTTTGAAATCAGGGAGCAGGATACCTCCAGCTTTGATCTTTTTTCTCAAGATTGTTTTGGCTATTCAGGGTCTTTTGTGTTTCCATACAAATTTTAAAACTATTTGTTTTAGTCCTGTGACAAATACCATTGTTATTTTGATAGGAATTGGATTGAATCTGTAGATTGTCTTGGGTACCATGGTCACTTTAACAACATAAAATCTTCCAATTTATGAACATGGTATATCTTTCCATCTGTTTGTGTCATCTTCTGTTTCATTCATCAGTGTTTTACAGTTTTCTGAGTACAGATTTTTACCTCCTTAGGTAGGTTTATAATTTCTCTTTCTGATAGTTTATTGTTAGTGCATAGAAATGCAACAGATTTCTGTATGTTAATTTTATAACCTGAAACTTTACCAAATTCATTGCTGAACGCTAGTAGTTTTCTGGTAGTGTCTTTAGGATTTTCTATGTATAGTTCACATCATCTGCAAACAGTGATGGTTTTACTTCTTCTTTTCCAATTTGGATTCTTTTTATTCCTTTTTCTTGTCTGATTAATGTGGCTAGGAGTTCCAATACTGTGTTGAATAAATGTGGTGAGTATGGCTATCCTTGTCTTGTTCCTGATCTTAGAAAAAAATTTTTCTGCTTGATAAGTATAATGAGTATGATTGTTAGCTGTGGGCCTTTATTATGTTGAAGTATGTTTCCTCTATACCCACTTTCTGGAGAGTTTTTATCATAAATGAGTGTTGAATTTTGTCAAAAGCTTTTTCTGCATCTACTGAGAAGATCATAGGGTTTTTATTCTTCAATTTGTTAATGTGGTGATTGACTGACTTGCAGATATTGAAAAATACTTACATCCTTGGGATAAATCCCACTAGATCATGGTGTATGATCCTTTTAATGTATTGTTGATTTAAGTTTGCTAATATAATGTTGAGGATTTTTGCATCTATGTTCATCAGTGATATTGGCCTATAATTTTTTTGTGTCTGTGTGATATCTTAGTCTGGTTTTGATATCAGGGTGAGGCTGAACTCATAGAATAAGTTCAGAGACATTCCTTCTTCTGCAATTTTTTGGAACAGTTTGAGATGGATAATTGTTAAATCTTCTCTAAATGTTTAATAGAATTCACTGTAAAGCTATCTGGTCCTGAACATTTTGGGGGGGCAGTTTTTAAATTACTGATCCAATTTTTATTACTTGTAATTGGTCGGTTCATATTTTCTATTTCTTCCTGCTTCAGTCTTGGGAGATTATACATAATTTGTCCATTTCTTCTAGGTTGTCCATTTTATTGGCATATAGTTGTTTGCAGTAGTCTCTTATGATCTTTTGTATTTCTGTGGTGTCAGTCATAACTTCTCCTTTTTCACTTCTGATTTTATTGATTTGGGTCCTCTCTTTTTTTTTTTTCTTGATGAGTCTGGCTAAATGTTTATCAATTTTGTTTGTCTTTTCAAAGAACCAGCTCTTAGTTTCATTGATCTTTTCTACTGTTTTCTTAGCCTCTATTTCTGCTCTGATCTTTATGATTTCTTTCCTTCTATTAATTTTAGGATTTGCTTATTCTTCTTTTTCTAGTTCCTTTAGGTCTAAGTTTGGGTTGTTTATTTGAGTTTTTCATGTTTCCTGAGGTAAACTTGTGTTGCTATAAACTTCCCTCTTAGAACTGCTTTTGCTGCATCCCATAGATTTTGAATTGCTGTGTTTTTGTTTTCATTTGTATCCAGGTATTTTTTTATTTCCTCTTTGATTTCTTCAGTGATCCATTGATTCTTCAGTAGCATATTGTTTAGCCTCCAAGTGTTTGTTTCATAGTTGTTTTCTAGTCTCATAGCATTGTGTTTTGGAAAAGATGCTTGATATGGTTTCAATTTTCTTAAATTTACCAAGGCTTATTTGTGGCCTAGTATGTGATATACCCTGGAAAATGTTCCATGTGCACTTGAAAAGACTATGTATTCTGCTGCTTCCAGATGGAATATTCTATACATATATCTAGTAAGTCTATCTGGTCTAAAGTGTCATTTACAGCCTTATTGATTTTTCTGTCTGGATGATCTGTCCATTGATGTAAGTGGAGTGTTGAAGTCCCCTACTATTATTGTGTCACTGTTAATATCTCCCATTATGCTTGTTAATATTTGCTTTAGGACTTTAGTTATACCTACGTTGGATGTTATATCTTCTTGAATTGATCCCTTGATCATTATATAATATCCTTCTTTGTCTCTTATAACAGACTTTAAAGTTCATTTTGTCTAAGTATTGCTACCCTGGCTTTCTTTTGATTTCCATTTGCATAGAATACCTTTTTCCATCCCTTCCTTTCAGTCTGTGTGCTTTATTTTATTTTTTTAAGAATTTATTTATTTATTTTATTTTTGGCTATGTTGGGTCTTTGTTGCTGCACATAGGCTTTCTCTAGTTGCAGCAAGTGGGGGTTACTTTTCGTTGTGGTGCATGGGCTTCTCATTGTGGTGGTTTCTCTTGTTGTGGAGCATGGGCTCTAGGCATGCAGGCTCCAGTAGTTGTGGCTCAGGGGCTCAGTAGTTGTGGCTCATGGGCTCTAAAGTGCAGGCTCAGTAGTTGTGGCGCACAGGCTTAGTTGCTCTGTGGCATGTGGGATCTTCCCTGATCAGGGCTCAAACCTGTGTCCCTGCATTGACAGGTGGATTCTTAACCACTGCACCACCAGGGAATCCCCAGTCTGTGTGTTTTTAGATCTGAAGTGAGTCTCTTATAGGCAGCATATATACGGGCCTTGTTTTATATCTATTCAGCCACTCTATGTCTTTTGATTGGAGCATTTACCGCATTTACATTTATGGATATATTTATTGATATTTAGGTTCTTATTGCCATCTTGTGTTCATTGTTTTGGGGTGTTTTCATAGGTATTTTTTATTCCTTTCATCTTCTTTTGTTCTCTTCTTTTGTGATTTGATGACCATCTTGGTGTTATGTTCAGATTCCTTTTTCCTTTTTTGTGTGTTCATCTATTATAGACTTTTGTTTTGTGGGTACCATGAGGTTTTTACATAGTAATCTATATGTATACATGCTTGTTTTAAGTTACTGATATTAGTTTCAAATGCATTTTAAACATCCTGCATTTGTACTCTCTTCCCCTCACAAGTACTCTTTTTGATATCTTATTTTACATCTAATTATTTTATATATCCCTTAACTGCTTGTTGTGGATACAGATGATTTTACTACTTTGTCTTTTAACCTTCCTAGTAGATTTGTGTGTGGATGATTTCCTACCTTTACTATATGTTTGCCTTTACCAATAAGCTTTTTCATTTTATAATTTTCATTTTTCTAGTTGTGACCTTTTCTTTTTTGCTTAAACAAGTTCCTTTAACATTTCTTGTAAAGCCAGTTTTGTGGTACTTTTTTGGTTTTGCTTGTCTGCTAAGCTTTTGATCTCTCCATCAAATCTGAAGTAGAACCATGCTGGGTAGAGTAATCTTGGTTGTAGGTTTTTCCCTTTTATTACTTTAAATATATCATGCCACTGCCTTCTTCCCTGCCAAATTTCTGCTGAAGATTCAGCTGATAGACTTATGACAGTTCTCTTGTATATAATCTGTTGTTTTTCCCTTGTTGCTTTTACTATTCTCTCTTTATCTTTAAATTTTTGCCATTTTAATTACAATGTGTCTTGATGTGTTCATCTTTGGATTAGTCCTGTATGGGACTCTCTGGACTTCCTGGACTTCTTGGATGTCTGTTTCCTTTCCCAGGTTAGGAAAGTTTTCAGCTATTATATCTTCAAATATGCTCTCAACACCTTTCTCTCTCTCTTCTTTCAGGATCCATTGTATTATGAATATTAGTGCACTTGATAGTGTCCCAGATGTCTCTTAAACCGTCCTCAATTTTTTTCTTTTTTTTTCTTTTTTCTGTTCAGCAGTAGTGATTTCCACTACTCTGTCTTCTAGCTCTCTGATCCATTCTTATGTATTATTTAATCTACTGTTGATTCCTTCTAGTGTATTTTTCATTTTGATTACTGTATTCATCTCTGGTTCTTCTTTATAATTGTAACTCTTTGTTAAAAATGTGTAACTTCTAGTTCTGTGTACCCATTCTTCTCCAGAGTTCTTTGATCATCTTTACAATCACTACCCTGAATTTCTTCTTGAGTAAATTGCTTATCTACACTTCACTTAGTTCTTCTTCTGGGGTTTTATCTTGTTCCTTTGTCTGGAACACTTTCTTCTATTGCTTCATTTTGCCTAAGTTGCTGTTTTTATTTTTATGTATCTAGTAGATTGGTTATGTTTCCCAATCTTGGAGAAGTGACATTTTGTAGGAGATGTCCCATGCATACCAGCAGTGTACCCCACTCTCATCCCCCAAGCTATTTATTCTAGGGGTTCCTGTTATGAGGGCTGCATGGGTCCTTCTGTTGTGGGGGACGGATTATGTGTGTGGTTTCATGGACTTTGTTGCTCCCAGTCTGGTCTGTTTCCAGGTCATGCCTTGTGTAGAGGCTGCTGCTGGTGGTACTGCATCATGAATGGCTGACTGCAGAACTCCAGTGGTCTCCAGGGTTTATGTTAGTTCACTAGTGGGTTGAGTTGGGGTCAAGAAGACTCCAGTACTATTGCCTACCCACTGGTAGGTGAAGCCAAGTGCTGCACTACTGACAGGCAGAGCTGGGTCCTGGAGCCTGCTTGTAGGACCCAGGTTTCTCAGAGTTGGTGTCAGATCAGTTGGGGGAAGGGGTCGTTTCTGACACAGTTGGGTATGGGCCCAGGGTGTCCCAAAACTTGTGTTGGCCTTCTAGTGGGCAGTACCAGGGCCCAGGTGATCCCAGGGAAGGGTCTGTCCTGCTGATGGGTAGGCTGGATCTGCAGGCTGTGGGACTGTGGTTTTCTTGAGTCTGGTGTCAGCCCTCTGGTGGGTGAGGCTTGTCCAGAGGCTAGAGGAGGCTCCCTAGAAGGCAGGACCAGGGACCAAGGAATTCTGGAACTCGTGTCTGCCCAATGTTGTGTACAGCTGCATCCTGGGTCCTCTGGTGGGCAGGGTCATGTCCAGAGGAGGCTGTGGGCTCAGGGGGTCTTAAGGTAGCCTGTCTGTTGATGGATGATGTGTCCCCACCAATTTAGTTGTTTGGCCTGAAGAGTCTTAGCACTGGTGCCTACAGGCTGTTGGATGAGGCCAGGTCTTGGCCTAATGAGCTAGAGGGAGGATGCTGCAATGGCACTTGCCAACTCTAGTGTCCACGTGGTAAAAGGAGCTCCCAAAAATGGCTGTTACCAGTGTCTATGTCCCCAGAGTGAGCTGCTGTTGCTTTCTGCCTAAGTTCAGCAAATAGGTTTGACACAGGCTCCTCTCAAATTACTGCTTCTGCCCTCAGTCCTGGAGTGTGTGATATTTTGTGTGCACCCTTTAAGAGTAAAATCTCTATTTTCCCCAGCCCTCTGGGAATCCTAAATGTAAGCTCCACTCTTCTTCAGAATCAAATACTCTGAGAGCTCATCTTCCCATTGCAGAAGCCCCAGGCTGGGGAGCCCAACATGGGGCTCAGACCTCTCACTCCTTTAGAAAAACCTCTGTAATGTAATTATTCCCCAATTTGTAGGTTGCCCGCCCAGGAGTAGGGGATTGACTATATTGTGAGTCTACTCCTCCTACCCATCTCATTGTGGTTCCTTTTTTATATCTTTAGTTGTAGAAGATCTTTATTTGTAGGTCTCAGTCTTTTTCATTGATGGTTGTTCTGCAGATAGTTGTGATTTTGGTGTGCATGTGAAAGAAGGTGAGCTCAGGGTCTTTCTACTCTGCCATATTGGCCAATTTCTGTCTTGAATATTTTTAAACATTTTAAAATTATTCACTCAATAAGCAAAAGTTGAAAAAAGTTGATTACCTATATGTAAATTAATTAAATTAACTCATAAGTAACAATAAATGTGAATAAGCTCTGGAGTTAAGAAAACTAGATTTATAGTTCTTTTGGCCATGCAATAGTCAACAAATACCTTGATTTCTTTCACTATTACTGTAATATGAAAAAAAAAATTACTATAGTAATGAACTTGGATCAAGATGGCAGAGTAGGAAGATGCAGAACTCACCTCTTCCAAAGAACACATCAAAGATACATCTGCACATGGAATAATTCTCCCTGAAAATTAACTGGAGACTAGCAGAAAGACTCCTGTACAGCCAAGGCTTTGCAAATGATATGTCTGATAAGGGATTAATATCCAAATATATAAACTGTTCATACAATCCAAAATCACAAAAACCAACAACCCAATTAATAAATGGGCAGAAGACATGCATAGACATTTTCCCAAGGAAGATATACAGATGGCCAACACACACATGAAAAAGTGCTCAACGTCCCAAATCATCAGAGACAGCAAGTCAATACCACAATGAGATATCACCTCACACCTGTCAAAATGGCTGTCATCAAAAAGTCCATAAATAACAAATGTTGGTGAGGATGTGAATAAAAGGGAACCCTTGTACACTGTAGGTGGGATTGTTGCAGCTACTATGGAAAGCAGTATGGAAATTCCTCAAAACTAAAAATAGAAGTACCATATGATACCAGTTCCACTGCTGGTATATATCCAAAGAAAATGAAAACACTAATTCAAAAAGAGACAAACACCCCAATTTTCACAGCAGCTTATTTACCATAACCAAGATATGGAAGCAACCCAAGTGTCCATAAATAGATAAATGGATAAAGAAGATGTGGTATATATATATATATTACTCAGCCATAAAAAAGAATGAAATTTGCAGCAATGTGATTGGACCTAGAGAGTATTATGCTTAGTGAAATAAGTCAGACAGAAAGACAAATACTGTATGTTATCAGTTATATGAAGAATCTAAAAAACTGAAGCAAAATATTGTATATAACAAAACAGAAGCAAAGTCACAGACAGAGAGAACAAAGAAGTGGTTACCAATGGGGAGAGGTAAGGTGTGAGGAGTGAGATAAGGGTATGGGATTAAGAGGTACAAACTATAAAAGAGAAGAAACACAGGGAAATATAGCCCTTATTTTAATATAACTTTAAATAGAGTATAATTTATAAAACTATTGAATCACTACACTGTACATCTGAACCTAACAAAAAATAAAAAAGAGTATCATGGAACAATTCTATATAAAAGATTATTGGCCTGCATTAAACACAATGCTTCTATTCCCACTTGGGGTCTTTGTGCAAATTCAACATCTAAATACTAGCTTACATATGTTCATGGCTTTTCTTTCCCAGTCATTATGTCATTGAAAAAATGATAATGTTTTTTTTCCTTGGATATTCTCCTGAAAAAAAGGATTAGTTTCTGTAAAAGTATCAACAGATTTTATAGTATTTAGTGGAGTCAGAAAAAAAATTCTGTTTTCCCCTAATATTTCAGTATGTTTTCTTCATAAAGCTGAATATACCTATAAAAAACCAATTACTTTACTAATTACTTCACAGTATTATTACTAGTACCAAATTAACTAAAATATTTGAAGAAATTTATAAACTGTAAAACAGTTCACAGATTTTACTTATGATTGCTACTGGGTCTAGTCATAGTTATATGTTTGAAGACCATAGATTATCTCAGATCACTAAAATTAGTCTGAACTGTAAGTGCACAGAATTTTTAAATTTTACTTTATTTCCAGATTGAATCAACAGCATACTTAAAAAGTGCTACATACACATCAAAAAACTACAAAGTAAACAATTCAGAAAAACAATTGTTAAGTAAACTAATTGGTATTTTATCCTAATAAAAAGAATCTGACACAATCACTGACATCTAAATGTATTTACAGGGAAAAAAAAAACAACCAGATATTTATTTTATACATGTCTTGAATTTGAATCTGAAAATAAAAGTAACAGCAATCCAGTAATCTTAACCTCTTTGAATTAGATTAGAGACTAAAGCATTATTAAAGTGGAGTTTCAATTATAGATACTGCATCTCTTTTCCAACTTCAAAATGATGTCAACATATTGGAGAAGATTTAAGGAATATTAGGTCACTTTCTCAGGATTTTTCCAATGTATCAGTGGAAGAATTTCTTGTAATGACCCTTTGGGTACAGTATTTAAAAGTAAGTAAGTAAATAAATCACTTCAAAAGAAGAAGGCATTGAGGTTAAAATGATCTTTGCAGAAAAAGAAATGCAGTTAGAGGGAAGAATATTGTTATATAAAGCGAATTATATGTACTAGTATGTATCTAGGCAAACAGTAGATGGCAACATCTACACAGTCTTGTTTTTGAAAGGATTATATAATATCAATATAAATCAGGCTAATGGTTCATGAAATTTGGGACTTTCCAAAACTCATGTATTAGAAAGGATATTTATGCACATACACATTTTGTTTTTATGCTTCCTATTTTACAATATCATGCTTCTACCTTATTAGAAGGACTTCACTAAGATCATTAACATAAAAAATGTTTTATTGTGAGTCACATTAGATTGCCTACCTAAACAAAGGGACAGTATTGTTTTTCCTCATATGAGTCGGCCAGATGAGGTGGTTGAATTAGATAAGGATGAGGATTAATGGAAAAACGGATACCTTCTTTAATGAAAACTAACAAATAAATAAATCTCTGACGTGACCTCAATAATTGGAGTTGCAGCAAGCTGCAGCAGGAGGCACATCTGGTGGTCAAGGGAAGGTGCAAGATGCATCTATCAAGTTTCCTTTTCTCTTTTGAGGTCATACAGCCCCCACCTGCCTCTGTCAGCAACGCTGAAGTCTGAAGACATTCTCACAAACCACTTTCAAACCTAAGAAAACCACAGAAGTCACTGTGGACTTTGATGCCTGGGGGTATTTTTATTTTTCAGAATGATGAGATTTATTACTGATGTTTTTCCTGGTCAGAAATCAGAGAGCAGCTCTGCTGGCGAGCAGCAGTGTTGCTTTACAACAGCAGAGGTCACTAAGAGCAAAAGGGAAGGAGATGGAGCCATCCAGACAGAACCTGCTCCCACTTCCTTTGACAATCAGCAGGCAAGAGGCTGACATACATGAAGGATAACCTAATCCTAAGTGCCCAATAGGATCTCCTGGGCAAGCAATGGCTCTATCCTGGTCACAGTGCTTTCCTGGACATGCTCAGAGATGTTTAAGACCCTCCACACAGAGAATTAGTTCCTACCAAAGAGTATATTTTTAGGGAACCATAATAAAATATAGAGTGAAAATTTCCACTATATGCTTTTACAATTTTGAAAATTTTCCTACCTCTCCAATCCTGGATGTGGATCCATCTTTAGAAAGAACAAATAACAGCCATCCCCCAACAACAACAACAAAAAAAAAAGAATGGGAAAAATAAAATAGTTTAGCTCTACATTCTTTCAGCAAAACTGTTTGAGTGTCAGGCACTGTTCTAAGTACTCGGGTACAAAGGCAAACAAAATATATTACATCCTTTTCCTCATGGAACTTAAAGAGCCTGGTAGGAGCAGGCAGAAACTCAACAAAGAAATGGTATGTCACACGTCAAGTGATGTATTTGTTTTCTAGAGCTGCCGCAACAAAGTGCCACAAACTGCGTGACATAAAACAACAGAAATTTATTGTCTCATAGTTGTGGAGCCTAGAAATCCAGAATTGAGGTATCTGCAGGGCCATGATCCCTCTGAAACCTGAAGGGAAATCTCCCTTGCCTTTTCTTAGCTTCTGGGGGTTTGCCAGGAATGCTTGGCTTGCATTGATAGATGTGTCACTCCAATCCTCCATCTTCACATGGCATTCTCCCTGTGTCTCTTCACAGACTCCTTTATATATGTCTATGTTTGTGTCCAAATTTCTCCTTTTTATAAGGACACCAGTCATACTGGACTAGGACCCACCCCAATAAACTTAACTTAGCTACATCTGCAAAGAACCTATTTACAAATAAGGTCACAGTCTGAAGTACTGAAGGTTAGAGTTTCAACATATATGTTAGGGGGTGGGGACAAAATTTAACTCATAACCCATATTATGAAAAACTGAAGCAGAGTAAAGGAAATAGAGAGTAACAGGCAAGGGTAGGGAAGGCACACTGAGATAAGGTGGTCAAGGAAAATGACATTTGAATAGAGAAAGTAAGATCTGAGGAATTGAGGCATGCAGGTAACTGAGAGAAGAGAGATCTGCTCCTGAAAATACATGACTTTTAAGTGGCAAAATTGTAATACGACCAATTGTCTTCACTCTTTAAAATATTTTCATGATTATAAAGAAAGGCGTATTAACATCACAACCCCAAATCATTCTAACTCTAAACAAATTGATTCATTTTCCTTTAACTTATCCTTAACAAGAATAGAGGGGATACTGATTAATTGTAAGCTTAAATGATGATTCTCTAAACAAATATTCATTTTGTAGCAAATATTCATTTTTGTACACTTCTAGCTCCTGGGGAAAAAGGGAATAAAAAATGTAAAACTCTTTGCCTTCATGGAGTTTATATTTCAATAAGGGGGAACTGAATTTGACTTTTCACTGTTTCTCCCCCACTGGTTTGGAAATTGAAGACACCTGCCCAGTAAGAGTAAAGTGTGTCTTTGCAGCTATCAAGAATCATGAGATCTCATGAGGACCCATAAACTTTATCTGTTCCAAGTATTCATTGGATGGGGAACACTTTATAGACTCTCCTTCAAATGGCACTAACTTGTTTGGCAACACCATCAGCAGCAGAAGTTCACAATCCCCCCAAACCCACCATCCACAGGAACTTCTTTCACCCTTGCTCCCTCTGTTCCAAAAATATAGTCCTGCTGCTTTTATCGGAAAACACCAGGCTCTGCACTTGCTGCTCTCCAGAAAATACCTTCCTGGCTAGGTGCTTCACTTCCAAGTCTTTCCTAAAATGTCACCTTCTCACTGTAAGTCTTTCCTGGTCTCCCCATTTAAAATCAATCCTCTGCCACTTCAACTGTCCTTATTCCCCTTCCCTGCACATTTTTCTCCAAAATATATATAACCATCAGTTTTTTAACTCACAGATTTTGTTCATTGTCTGTTTCTCATATTGAAACATAAACTCCATGAAGACAAATATTTTTATCCTTTTGTTTTTTACTGCTATGTTCCCTGGAGTGAGAAGCATGCCTGGCACAAAATAAGAATGTGTTTAAAGAATGATCATTTAAACATAATCTGCAGCCCCTCTATTTGTGCTAAAGGAGAGTTGACTGCAAGCCGTCAACTTTTCCCAGGTGGGCCACATCTGAACATTGACACTGTCTCTTCAATGAAAGTCATAGGAAATTTAGAGACATTCTTTGAAATTGATGTTCCTCATATTTCTCTTTATAAATAGTGAGAATGTCTTTAAATCTTTATCTTAAGGAAGGGAAGACCAGTTCATGTGTGCTATTTTATGATGAACTAACCCATACACAGATAAAACCTGGAGAACTTGGCCCAGGAAGTCCTACAGTTATTGTACCAAACACTCAGCATGATCTTGATGGAATAAGTCATGTGACTTGCCCATATATGTGCTGCCTTTTCAAATGTAGGTAGAAGTCCATTATGATTAATAAGTACATACAGGAGAAATAATTCTGCATTAACTTGGCTGCATTCATATGCACATATTAAGTATTAGATGGAAACAATGTTAGGTGACTTGAAATTTACTCTGATAATGAAAAGACTTTTCATTTGTACAAGACTTTTCTATTGTACAAGAATGTAATCCCTGTCAGGATACTCAGAATTGTAGGTGGAGCAGTGCTTCTAGACTCAAATTAGAATCACCTGGGAAGATTTGTAAGCACGGCTGCCTAGTCCTCACCCCTCCAGAATTCTGCTTTAAATAGTGAAAGGTGGGGCAGGGGCTTCCCTGGTGGTGCAGTGGTTGAGAGTCTGCCTGCCGATGCCGGGGGGGACATGGGTTTGTGCCCCGGTCCGGGAAGATCCCACATGCCGCGGAGCGGCTGGGCCCGTGAGCCATGGCCACTGAGCCTGCGCGTCTGGAGCCTGTGCTCCACAACGGGAGAGGCCACAACAGTGAGAGGCCCGCATACCGCAAAAAAAAAAAAAAAAAGAAGGTGGGGCAAATAGTTTCTTAAGCTTCCTAGGTGATTCTAATGTGGAGGTAGGTGAAGATCTAATGCAGTAAAAGAACTAAATATCCTCTAAGAAATGACCAAGGAAACTGTACACAGATGGTCCCCGACTCTCAATGGTTTGGTTTATGGTTTTTCCATTTTATGATGGTACAAAAGCAATACCAGCAGAAACCATGCTTGGAATTTTGAATTTTGATCTTTTCCCAGGCTAGTGATATGCTGTACAATCCTCTCTCTCATGATGCTGGGCCATGGCAGTGAGCCACATCTCCCAGTCAGCCACACAATCATGAGGGTAACAACTTACAACAATTTTGTACCCAGACAACCATTCTGTTTTTCACTTTCAGTACAGTATTCAATAAATTACCTGAGATATTCAACACTTTACTATAAACCAGGCTTTGTGTTACATGATATGGCCAACTGTAGGCTAATGTAAGTGTTCTGAGCACATTTAAGGTAGGCGAGGCTAAGCTATGACGTTCAGTAGGTTAGGTGCATTACCTTTCATCTTACAAGGGGTGTATTAACTTTTCAAATTACAATGGGTTTACTGGGACATAAGCTCATCATAAGTTAAGGAACATGTGTATTGAGTTTACAGAATTATTCCAGAAGTGGACTGTCCTAATGAAACCATGCCTCATAGAGTTAAAAAAAAAACATCCTGAAACCATGCCCCACAAGGTTAACAGAAACCGGAAAATAACAGAAAGTCTTGAGATTATCTTACAAAACAGCAGATAAGGGAAGAGCTTGTTAAAAACCACTCTGCTTGTAACAAAACTGGCTGAGACTGGATGGAACCAAAATAGCTGATTGGAGTCTGCTCAGAATGGACGTGCTTGTCCAGTAGGTGACCTTTGGACATCACGGACCCAAATTCCCCTGCACGTTTCATACCAACCCTCCTGGACTTTGCACATGTGTCCCATGAGGAAGCTTGTCCGTCCTGTGCAGACTGACAATTGCTGCACATTTCCCTCCCTCCAGTCACCTTCCCTTACACCTCTGGCCACCCTATGCTCTTTAACCATAAATATCCCCACTTCCCACTTTTGCAGAGATAGACTTGAGATTTGTTCTCACATCTCCCTGCTCAGTTGCCTTGTGAATAAACTCTTTGCTGCAAACCTCCAGCATCTCAGCATTAGGTTTGCTGCGTGTCAGGTAAGTGAAACTCTTTGATAACATTAATAGGAAAAGAGGAGGACCTTCAAGCTGGCAGAGGAGTAAGACGTGGAAATCACCTACCTCCCCACAAATATATTGAAAATACATCTACATGTAGAACAACTGCAACAGAACACCTACTGAACACTGGCAGAAGACCTCAGACTTCCCAAAAGGCAAGAAACTCCCCACATACCTGGCTGACAGGGTCTTGGCACTCCAGCTGGGTGTCAGGCATGAGCCTCTGAAGTAGGAGAGCCGAGTTCAGGACATTGGACCGTCAGAGACCTCCTGGCACCATGTAATATCAATTGATGAGAGCTCTCCCAGAGATCTCCATCTCAACACTAAGACCCAGCTCCAATCAATGACCAGCAAGCTCCAGTGCTGGACACCCATGCCAAACAATGAGCAAGACAGGAAAAAAATCCCCACCCATTAGCAGAGAGGCTGACTAAAATCATAAGGTCACAGACACCCCAAAACACACCACTAGATGCGATCCTGCCCACAAGAAAGACAGATCCAGACTCATTCACCAGAACACAGGCATCAACCCCCCAAGCAGGAAGCCTACAAAACCCACTGAATCAAACTTACCCACTGGAGACAGACAACAAAAACAATGGGAACTATGAACCTGCAGCCTGCAAAAAGAAGACCCCAAACACAGTAAGTTAAACAAAATGAGAAGACAGAGACATATGCAGCAGATGAAGGAGCAAGGTAAAAACTCATAAGACCAAACAAATGAAGAGGAAATAGGCAGTCTACCTGGAAAAGAATTCAAAGTAATGATAGTAAAGATGATCCAAAATCTTGGAAACAGAATGGAGAAAATACAAGAAATGATTAACAAGGACCTAGAAGAACTACAGAGCAAACACACAATGATGAACAAGACAATAAATAAAATTTAAAATTCTCTAGAAGGAATCAGTAGCAGAATAACTGAGGCAGAAGAACAGATAAGCGACCTGGAAGATAAAATATTGGAAATAACTACCTCAGAGCAGAATAAAGAATGAATTGAGGACAGAATAAAGAATTGAGGACAGTCTCAGAGACCTCAGGGATGACATTAAATACACCCACATTAGCATTATAGGGGTCCCAGAAGAAAAAGAGAAAAAGAAAGGTACTGAGAAAATATTTGAAGACATTATAGTTGAAAACTTCCCTTGCATGGGAAAGGAAATAGTTGGTCAAGTCCAAGAAGCGTAGAGAGTCCCATACATGATAAATCCAAGGAGAAACATACCAAGAAACATGTTAAGGAAACCACCAACAATTAAATACAAAAACAAAACAAAACATTAAAAGCAGCAAGGAAAAGCAACAAATAACCTACAAGGGAATCCCCATAAGGTTAACAGATGATCTTTCAGCAGAAACTCTGCAGGCCAGAAGGGAGTGGCAGGACATATTTAAAGTGATGAAAGGGAAAAACCTACAACCAAGATTACTCTACCCAGCAAGGATCTCATTCAGATTTGACAGAGAAATTAAAACCTTTACAGACAAGCAAAACCTAAGAGAATTCAGCAGCAACAAAACGAGCTTTACAACAAATGCTAAAGGAATTTCTATAGGTGGGAAAAAGAAGAGAAAGAAAAAACCTACAATAAAAAACCCAAAGCAATTAAGAATGATTATAGGAGCATACATATCAATAACTACCTTAAATGTAAATGGATTAAATGTTCCAACCAAAAGACATAGACTGGCTGAATGGATACAAAAACAAGACACATATATATGCTGTCTACAATGGACTCACTTCAGACCTAGAGACACATAAAGACTAAAAGTGAGGGAATAGAAAAATGTATTCCATGCAAATGGAAATCAAAAAAGATGGAATAGCAAATCTCATATCAAATAAAATAGACTTTAAAATAAAGACTATTACAAGAAACCAAGAGGGACACTACATGATGATCAAGGGATGAATCAAAGAAGATATAGCAAATGTAAATATTTATGCACCCAACATAGGAGAACCTCAATACATAATGCAAATGCTAACAGCCATAAAAGGGGAAATCAACAGTAACACAATAATAGTAGGGGATTTTAACACCTGACTTTCACCAATGGACAGATCAACCAAAATGAAAATAGATAAGGAAACACAAGTTTTAAATGATATATTAAACAAGCTGGACTTAATTGATATTTATAGGACATTCCATCCAAAAACAACAGAATACAATTTCTTCTCAAGTGCTCATGGAACACTCTCCAGGATAGATCATACCTTGGGTCACAAATGAAGCCTTGGTAAATTTAAGAAAATTGAAATTGTATCAAGTATCTTTTCTGACCACAACAGTATGAGACTAGATATCAATTACAGGAAAAAAACTGTAAAATATACAAAGAAATGGAGGCTAAACAATACACTAATAAATAACCAAGAGACCATTGAAGAAATCAAAAAGGAAATCGAAAAATACCAAGAAACAAATGACAATGAAAACATGATGCTCAAAACCTATGGAAAGCAGCAAAGGCAGTTCTAAGAGGGAAGTTTATAACAATACAATCCTACATCTAGAAACAAGAAACATCTCAAATAAACAACCTAACCTTACACCTAAAGCAATTAGAGAAAGAAGAACAACAACAAAAACCCAAAGGTTGCAGAAGGAAAAAAATCATAAAAATAAGAGCAGAAATAAAGGAAAAGAAATGAAGGCAATGATAGTAAAGCTCAGCAAAACTAAAAGCTGGTTCTTTGAGAAGATAAACAAAATTGTTAAACCAATTAGCCAAACTCATCAAGAAAAAAAGGGGAAAGACTTAAATCAACAGAATTAGAAATGAAAAAGGAGAAGTAACAACTGACCCTGCAGAAATACAAAGAATCATTAGATATTACTAGAAGCAACTATATGCTAATAAAATGGACAACCTGGAAGAAATGGACAAATTCTTAGAAAAGCACGACATTCTGAGACTTAACCACGAAGAAATAGAAAATATAAACAGACCAATCACAAGCACTGAAATTGAAACTGTGATTAAAAATCTTACAACAAACAAAAGCCAAGTACAAGATGGCTGCACAGTCAAATCCTATCAAACATTTAGAGAATAGCTAACACCTATCCTTCTCAAACTCATCCAAAATATAGTAGAGGAAGAAACACTACCAAACTAATTCTACAAGGCCACCATCACCATGATACCAAACCTGAGAGCGATGTCATAAAAAAAGAAAACTAGAGGCCAATATCACTGATGAACATAGATGCAAAAATCCTCAACAAACTACTAGCAAACAGAATCCACCAGCACATTAAAAGGGTCATACACCATCATCAAGTGGGGTTTATCCCAGGAATGCAAGAATTCTTCAATATACACAAATCAATCAAGGTGATATGCCACATTAACAAATTGAAAGATAAAAACCATATGATAGATGTTAAAAAAAAAAACCTTAAAAAAAAAACCATATGATAATCTCAGTAGATGCAGAAAAAGCTTTCAACAAAATTCAACAGATTTTTATGCTAAAAACTCTCCAGAAAGAAGGCATAGAGGGAACTTACCTTAACATAATAAAGGCCATATATGACAAACCCACAGCCAACATCGTTCTCAATGGTGAAAACATGAAACCATTTCCACTAAGATCAGGAACAAGACAAGGTTGCCCACTCTCACCACTATTATTCAAAATAGCTTTGGAAGTTTTAGTCACAGCAATCAGAGAAGAAAAAGAAATAAAAGGAATCTAAATCAGAAAAGAAGAAATAAAACTCTCACTGTTTGAAGATGTCATGATACTCTACATAGAGAATCCTAAAAATGCTACCAGAAAACTACTAGAGCTAATAAATGAATTTGGTAAAGTAGCAGGATACAAAATTAATGCACAGAAATCTCTGGCATTCCTATACACTAATGATGAAAAATCTGAAAGAGAAATTATGGAAACACTCCCTATTTACCATTGCAACAAAAAGAATAAAGTACCTAGGAATAAACCTACCTAAGGAGACAACAGACCTGTATGCAGAAAACTGTAAGACAGTGATGAATGAAATTAAAGATGATACAAACAGATGGAGAGAATACCATGTTCTTGGATTGGAAGAATCAACATTGTGAAAGTGGCTATACTACCCAAAGCAATCTACAGATTCAATGCAATCCTTATCAACCTACCAATAGCATTTTCCACAGAACTAGAAAGAAAAATTTCACCATTTTTATGGAAACACAAAACACCCAAATAGCCAAAGCAATCTTGAGAAAGAAAAATGGAGCTGGAGGAATCAGGCTCCCTGACTTCAGACTCTACTACAAAGCTACAGTAATCAAGACAGTATGGTACTGGCACAAAAACAGAAATATAGATTGCCAACAAAAACATGAAAAGATGCTTAGCATCACTAATCATTAGAGAAATGCAAATCAAAACAAAAGGAGGTATCATCTCACACCAGTCAGAATGGCCATGATTAAAAAATCTACAAACAATAAATGCTGGAAAGGGTGTGGAGAAAAGGGAACCCTCCTGCACTGTTGGTAGGAATGTAAATTGATACAGCCACTATGGAGAACAGTACAGAGCTTCCTTAGAAAACTAAAAATAGAACTACCATATGACCCAGCAATCCCACTACTGGGCATATACACTGAGAAAACCATAATTCAAAAAATGTTCATTACAGCACTATTTACAATAGCCAGGACAGGGAAGTAACCTAAATCTCCATTGACCAATGAATGGGTAAAGAAGATGTGGCACATATGTACAATGGAATATTTACTCAGCCATAAAAAGAAATGAAATTGAGTTATTTGTAGTGAGTTGGATGGACCTAGAGTCTGTCATACAGAGTGACTTATGTCAGAGAAAAGCAAATACCATATGCTAACACATATATATGGAATCAAAAAAAAAAAGGTTCTGAAGAACGTAGGAGCAGGACAGGAATAAAGACACAGACATACAGAATGGACTTCAGGACACGGGGAGGGGGAAGGGGAAGCTGGGATGAAGTGAGAGAGTGGCATTGACATATATACACTACCAAGTGTAAAATAGCTAGCTAGTGGGAAGAAGCCGCATAGCACAGGGAGATCAGCTCCATGCTTTGTGACCACCTAGAGGGGTGGGATAAGGAGGGTGGGAGGGAGGTGCAAAAGGGAGGAGATATGGGGATATATGTATACGTATAGCTTATTCACTTTTTTATACAGCAGAAGCTAACACAACATTGCAAAGCAATTATACTCCAATAAAGTTGTAAAAAAAAAAGTATTTAAGAAATAGGAAAAGAGTCCTCAAAATGGCTCTAGAAAAAGAGGCAAAAATCACATTTCTCTTCCAGGTATTTATGATATAAAGATTTATAGAAAGTATCACTTGTCATAGTGGAAATGCAATTATTTCAGCTTATGATAAAAATATTTGAATCTTAATACTGTGTGACATTCTCCTCAAGTAAGAAGTCACATTGCAAAGGTGGAGTGAATTGTTCTAGGTGCCCTGAGGTGATTCCAGTAGAGAGTAACCAGCAAGATGTGCTGGCTTGGTCCCTGTCTTATGTAAGAATAATAAAAACCTACCTCAAAAGGACTTATGAGCAGGGCCTTGCAACCCGCAGAGAAGCACAGTGTTCCACACTCAAATGGGTTTTATGTTTGCAATTTAGTGCTTTGTGGTCACTGTCTTGAAATTCTTATTACTTTTATTTTGAATTATGTGACTTCTTTTTTTTTTTTAACATCTTTATTGGGGTATAATTGCTTTACAATGGTGTATTAGTTTCTGCTTTATAACAAAGTGAATCAGTCATACATAAACATATGTTCCCATATGTCTTCCCTGTTGCGTCTCCCTCCCTCCCACCCTCCCTATCCCACCCCGAATTATGTGACTTCTTATGGAACAATGGAGTAGGCACTGGAGGCTTGGAAGCCCACATGGGGTCCTGCCTATCCACATCCCCAGGGTGGGTTCTCAAGGATGCTCTCTTCACCGACCAGTAACCACTGTTACTTTCCACCCCCTAACCCCTCCATTGGAGCCTGGGCATGGTTTGGGGTCAGATGCAAATGCCCTGCTTGCCAAGTCAGAGGGCAGGGCCGTGGGCTCCTGTGAGGGTCTGCACTTTCCCTGCAAGTAATTCTTTGCCAAAGGAGCAAGCTACTAAATAGCAAATACAGAAGATATGATATATTGAGAAAGAAATCTTGGAGGAAATAAATGTAGTTTTCCTTCTTTTGGAACAAGGAGTCTGCATTTTCATTTTTCATTGGGTCCTGCAAATTATATGGCTAGCCCTGCTTGTGAGATACTGATTTTTATCATACATATTTGTTGTGCAAAAATTAGAATGAAAACATGAGACAATAAATTGGTTCTGTTGGAGTGGAAAGGCTAACACATTTGCCAATAGTTCATTCTCTTCATCTCTTTCAATGAATACCTTTCAACAATGCAAGTTGTTAAAATACTAATGGGCATATTCAGACTTATCTAAGAAATTAGATGATAATCTAGACCAGATATGGATGCTTTTCTTTCAATAATTTCTATTTTCTAGGTTGTCTGAAGCAGGACTAAGGTGGGTCCCTGCCTCAGCAATTAAAGTCATAGGGCCTGGTCATGCAAAGACCAAACAATATCTGTAAACCACTGAACCAAGAGATTTGCTTTGTAAACCAATGGAAGTAATACTTCCCCCTAGGGAGACTTAGATCCAGAACAATTAGAAGTTTCTACTCTGAAAATTATTTGAGACTTTGAGCTCCCTCAAATTCTTTTTAGAAATAGGGCATAAATTAAAACTCCATGTAATCTCCTTTAGAGCCATCTGGTGTTGATTTTTCTGCTCTACCTCCTGAGAACTCAAAAGAGCCAAAAATGGGAAGAAAACAATAATCCTCTGTTCACTGCAGCTGCTGAAGTAATCACTACATTTTTTTCTACATTCACCTGTAAATGAGAACCAGCATTCAAAACAATAGATGTTTTATTAGTGTAAATCTGTATTAGCCAAATATGGAATGATTTGTATTGCTATAATCCAATGCTAATGACTTTTGGCCCTTTCAGGTTCCTGAATTGAGCAATGTAATGTCTCATGTCCAGGATGATGGTGGTGTTGAGAGAAAAATAGGGACCCAAGAGTAGTTTTGTTAAAGAACTGCTTATTCTTAGTTCATATTTTTACAAAACCAAAAACATTTTCCCTTAATCTTTTCTTTTGCAGAGTGAATATAGTATTCCCAAATCTTTTCACTTTTCATGATAAAGTCCTTTAATCTACGCTTATGCTCACTGATGTCTGCAGAATCTTCTCCAGCCTGCACCTTCCTAAAGCTGTTGACTTCAGAAATTATGTATATGTAACTCATGAAGATGAATAGGCAATTTTGTGACTAAATGTCTCTAGTTATGCTACTAGCCCTGTTATATTTATCATGCAAAAGAGATACTATAGAGATACTGTGAATAAAACAGTCCTCTGGGGTTACAACATCCAGGGGACCCCAGAAAGTCAGCTCTCAGTTCTAGACAGAGTAGGTAGTTCTCTATGTGGCAGAATCAGAAAAATCTGTGCAGCTCTTTAAAAACAATACCCCACAGAGTACCAAGATGTGAGAAAGTCTTCAATCAAGTTTCTTTTCTTTTCTTTCTTTCTTTCTTTTTTTTTTTTTGTCAAGCTAACCAATGGTTTTGTTCCCATAAAAATGCACATATGCTGAGAAAGGGCACTGTTTTTCCTAACTCAATTCACTTTAAAATAGTTGATCAGACTTTTTTTCCTAAGAGCAGCTTTATCTTAAATGTTGGGAAGCGACTAATTAAAAGAGAGGCAAGAGAAATGGTTAGATATGACCAAGGGCATTTTCTAAATTTGGGTTGAGAATAGCAAAGAATTGGTTATACATCACAGTTTTAACTAGGGCTTATCATGCTGATGGCACATTGTAAATTATTTTCATCTGAGTTTCTTTTAGGACATATAAGAATACAATTTATAGGGGAATAACAGTAAAGAATAAAATAGAAGGAATAAATGAGCAAAGTCCTTGTCCTGTAACTTCAAAACCTCTAGTATACGGAATCTAAGACACCATGAATTGTAAAACAGCATTACATACTAATAAAAATGAAAAAAACCCTCTCAATTAAACAATGACAAAGTTTTTTAAACACTGATTATATTTATTTATTCTTATTAAAAGAGCTCTTTTGGACTTGATTATATGCAGACTTTTATTAGACAGCACTTCTATGCATACATCATAACAAATTGGTTATGTTTTTTTCCTACAAATTTTCTACATTCAAAGTCTTTTGGGCTCAGATTCACCAATGTTTGTGCTTTTATTTTTTTCTACATAATGTCATCCTCCATTCCACCAACTGCATTGGTGATGCAGCACTTCATGAAATAATCCACCAAAGAACAAAAGCCATTGGCACAAGGCTCTGTATTGCCTTGAGATTATGTAGAGTTGGCACACCTTCGACTCGCATTTCAAGAGTGTAGCAAACATGTGACTCACCACTTTCCATACCTCTTCCCCACAACCATTTTGTTCCTATGGTTTAAAAGAGTGATCTACTGAGAAATTATGATGCGAGAAAGGATATTTACATCATCACAAAATGTCTTCCTATATGATATGTGCTTATTACAAATGGAGAAATAGTTACCATGATGTAGGAACCCGGCGACAGTACCTTCACTAAGTGATCAAAGTTAGCATCAGTAATGAGACAGGTAACTCCTTGATACACTGGAAAGGAATATCTGTGATATTTCTGCCAAAAAAAAAAAAAGAATTGCCTAAATCTAATCATGAAAAAACATCAGAACTAACTCAAATTAAGGTATATTCGATAAAACAACTGGCCTGTAATCTTCAAAAATGTCAAGTCATGAACTACAAGGAAAGACTGAAGAGTTTTTCAGGTTAAAAGAGAGTAAATTTAAACACAGTATGTGATCTTGGTCTGTATCCTGAACCAGAATTATGATTTATTTTGCTATAAAGGACATCAGTGGAACTATTGACAAAACGTAAATATTTTAAGAGTATTTTATCCATGCTAATTGACTTATTTTGATAGCTATATTGTAGTTATGTAAGAGAATGACCTTTGAGATATGTGTACACACACACACACATATATACCAAATTACTTAAAGAAAGATATATATAATTACTTAGAGATAGAATGGTAAAACAAATGTGGTAAAATGTTAACCTTTGTGGAATCAGGATCAAGCTTATATAGGAATTCTTTATACTATTTTTCTAAAAGTCTGAAATTATTTCAAAATAAAATTGTTTTAATGGACCTCCAGCATTTTCTCTGGCATTTTATTTCAAAGAGTTGATACCCATTTTGCAAGTTTTACTGACAGCGCTTTTAGGTTTCCAAAGGAATGTGTAATGCTACTATAGTACCTTTACTGCCTAACAGCAATTGTAAGATGTGACTGATTTTAAGATGCTTCATGGACTTCCCTGGTGGTGCAGTGGTTAAGAATCCACCTGCCAGTGCAAGGGGACGTGTGTTCGAGCCCTGGTCTAGGAAGATCCCACATGCCGTGGAGCAACTAAGCCCATGTGTCACAACTACTGAGCCTGCACTCTAGAGCCCATGCTTTGCAACAAAGAGAAGCCACCACAATGAGAAGACTGCACTCCACAAGGAAGAGTAGCCCCCAATCACCCCAACCAGAGAAAGCCCACAAGCAGCAACGAAGACCCAATGCAGCCAAAAATAATAAATAACTAAATTTAAAACTAAATTTAAAAAAAATACTTCACAATTTTCAAGATGTCAAAATGGAGAAGATGTATTTGTAATCATGGAATATTTCAGTCAGAATAGTCAAATTGGAAGACCAGATTAAAGCAAATGATGGTTCTCCCATTTCATATGTGTATCAGTTTCCTATTCCACAAACTTAGTGCCTTAAAACACCACAAATTTATTATCTTATAGATCTGAAAATCAGAAGTCCAAAATTAATCCACAGGGCTGTGTTCTTTCTAGAGGCTCTAGGGGGAAATTCTTTTCAGCACATTTTCTAGCTTCTGGAAGCCATTACATTCCTGGGTTCATGACACATTTCCATTTTTCTATCTAAGACAGTATATCTGACTACAAAACCTACACATGCCTTGGATATTATACCTGTTCTTCCTTGACTTCTCAATCTCTTGTTTAAAGAAATAACACTGTACAAACATATGATCTTGTAATAAGAGGAACTTGTGACTGGAACTGAGAAAAAAAAGGTTGCTGGTGATAAAATGTTAGAAAAACATAATCACTGAAGGAAGATAATATGATGCTTTGGCATAAATATTTCTTAATTATTATGGGGGCTCTGCTAAGGTTATAAGGCTCTATTATTGCTATTGATATTATTGTGGATTTTCTGGGGCAATAAGAAGACATGTTACTGAGAAATAATAATTCAGTTTTTCTTTTTAACCATTAAGGCGACCCAGGGATACAAATGCTAGTAATTAAGGAGTTCTAGAAAAAAAGTTTTTTAATTGGGTTAAATGTGCCCAAACTCAATAAAAAACACTGTGAAGTGGCTAAAAGAATACATCGTTGGTGGTCCTTGTGTCAGTATAGACTTTCTGAAATTGTGCTACATGAATACACGTTAGAAGAATGTTTGGCAATAGCTACAAGTATTAGCTATTATTATATATTTATATTATTATATAGTAATCATTGTGATTTTATTTGTAAATATTACTACTACTCTTCATTGAAATTACAAGGAAAACCTGGATCTTGGATAGATTTCTTATTCAGGTTCTTTAGATTGATACATGAAACAAAATATACAAACACTCATTTGTGTGGTTGTATATATTAGTCGGTATATAGTGCCTACTTTATAAGTTGTTGGGAAGATTAAATAGGTAACGCATTTAAGACACTCTACTTGGCTGATACATTATTTTGATGAGTATTAACATTACTCAACTTTGATAAATTTTTAAATGGTATAGAAAATGCTGTTTGGAAATAAAATAAGAAAAAAGAAGAGAGAAGGATAGCAATTTAAAGTGGGTAAGGCTTCCCTGGTGGCACAGTGGTTGAGAGTCCACCTGCCGATTCAGGGGACACGGGTTCGTGCCCGGGTCTGGGAAGATCCCACATGCCGCAGAGCGGCTGGACCCATGAGCCATGGCTGCTAAGCCTGCGCATCCGGAGCCTGTGCTCCGCAACGGGAGAGGTCACGGCAGTGAGAGGCCCGCGTACCACAAAAATAAATAAATAAATAAAGTGGGTAGAAAATTACCCCCTCTAAGTGAGACAATACCCTGATCAACAATATTGCCTATGATATTAATAACAATAGCTAACATTTTTGAGCATGTACTATGTTCTAGGTATCATGATAATCACTTTCTATTTTGCCTAGAAGTTAAGTAACTTTCCTAAACTCACACATTAAATATAAAGAGCAACCATGAGATTCAAACCCAAGTAGTCCACATCCCATGATCTAAAACAGTGTACTCTGCTCTCTCCACAATGTATGATTCCATATTCCATAGATGCTACTTTGCCAGATTATCTTGCCGTATTTCCTTGCTACTTTCTAATTGTGTTTGAATTTTGTAGGTATTGCTTCTCTAACCATTTATACACTCCTCAAAGACAGAAGAGAAGCCTTCTGTTTCTTTTTTACTTAACCAAAGGGCTTGTTACTAAGGGAAGACCACAGAGAACCTCTGAAAAGACACCCTTAGGGCTTTTGGTAAAGAGCAATGCAAATAACAAGCACCCAAGAGTACTATTTGAAACCTAAGAAACAAAAATATTCTCCAACCTCACTTCTCTTAATCAATACTTTCCATTTAGGGAGAGTTGCCAAATGGTGGAGTAGGAAGACCCTGAGCTCACCTCCTCCCACGGGCAAACCAAAATTACAGCTATTTACAGAGCAATTATTGATGAGTAAGACTGGAAGACTATCAGAAAAGATCTTTTACAACTAAAGATATAAAAAAGGAAACACAGTGAGATGGGTAGGATGTATGGAGACAAGGTATATTGTACCCACTTGTATACAAAGTGGGCTACATACAAAAGGTGGAGGATAATTACAATACAGAGATTCTCCCCCAAAATGAGGTGTCTGAGTCCCATAACAAGCTCCCCAGCCTGGGGACCCTGCACCAGAAAGTTGAGCCCTCAGAAAGTTTGGCTTTGAAGGCCTATGGGGCTTACTTTCAGGAGAGCCAGAAGGCTGTGGGAAAGAGAGACTCCACTCTTAAAGTGTGAACACAAAATCTCACACACTCCAGGACCCAGGGCAGAAGCAGTAATTTGAAAGGACCCTGGGTCAGACCCACTTGCTGATGTTGGAGAGGCTCCTGAAGAGACAGGAGGAGACTAGAGCTCACTCTGGGGACACAGACACTGATGGCAACCATTTTGGGGAGCTTGTTCTACCATGAGGACACTGGTGCTTTCAAGTACCACTTTGGAATCTTCCATTTAGATTACTAGCCTTGAGACACAGCCCAGGCCCACCCACCAGCCTGTTAGCACCAGTACTAGGACACCTCAGACCAAGCACTAGCCAAGTGGGGGACACAGCATCACCTACCAGCAAGCCAGCTGCCTTAAGATGCCCTGAGCCCACAGCTACCCAGGACCTGACCTTATCCACCAAAGGGTCCAGGACCCAGTCCCACCCATCAGTGCTCCAGCACTGGCCCACAGATACCCTGGGCCCCCACAGCCAGCCATTGAAAACCAGCCCCACCCATAAGTGGGCCTGCCTGAGACCTGAAACCATCTTCACCTGCCAGTAGGCAGTCACCATCCCCAGAACCCCCTCTGCCCAGCCCTGCTTATCAGTGTGGGCACAACAGCTCCAGGACACTTGAGCACTGCAGCCAGAGACCACAAGATACAGCTTTGCCCACCAATGGGCCAGCACCAGCCCCAGTACCCTCCCTCACAATCCAGCAGGTGGGCACCAGCCCTGGGATCTCCTGAGCCCCAGTGCTGCTCACCAATGGGTGGACACCAGCTCCAGAACCACCACAGCATCACAGTTTGCCATGTCAAGCTCAGACCACCCACCAGCAGGTCAGCACAAGCCCCAGAACAACCTGGGCCCCAGCTATACTCACCAGCAGGCAAACACAGGCTTGGGGACACACTGTGACCCTCAGTCAGACATCCTGGTATTCAGCCCCACCCACGATCAGGCCAACACCAGCTCTGGGACACCCAGTACACTGCAGGCAGAGAGCTCATGTCCTGGTTCCACCCATCAGGGGCCAGAACTAGCCCCAGCATCCAATTGACCCTAGCCCCACCCACCAGCAGGCCCACACCAGCTCTGAGCCACCATGGAACCCCCAGCCAGCCACCCCAGGATCCAGCTCCATTCACTGTGGGACCAACACCAGCTTTGAGACATCATGAAACCTGCAGCCAGTCAAGTCAGGAAATGGCCTGACCCACCAGCAGGACAAGACTAGATCCAGGACCCTCAGCCCTGCAACTACCTGTGCTAGAACCTGGCTCTTCCCACCAGTGAGCCAGCACTAGTCCCAGGGCCCACACATGGCCCTGTTGCCAGGCACCACATGAGACTGCAGCCTCTGCAGAAATCACAGCCTGACAACCAGCTGGACCATAGTGCCCACAGTAGTCAGCCCATCACAACAGATGGAACACCAGAGCCCACACAGGGAGGAACCCCATGGCATATTGTTCTGATGACAGATGGGAGTGTGCTACTGAGACACATAGGACATCTACAAAAGCCCACTTATCCAAGGTCAGGAAACATAACCAACCTACCAAATACATAGAAATAAAAACAGCAAATTAGGCAAAACGAGACAACAGAGGAATATGTTTCAAACAAAGGAACAAGATTAAACTCCAGCAGAAGAACTACCTGAAGTGGTGGTAGGCAATCTTCCTGATACAGATTAAAGGTAATGGTCAAAAAGATGTTCAGAGAACTCAGGATATGATTGAATGAACAGAGTGAGAAGTTAGAAGTTTTTAACAGAGTTAGAAAATGTTAAGAAGAACCAAACAGAGATGAAGAATGCAATAACTGAAATAAAAAAATACGCTAAAAAGAATCAACAGTAGATTAGATGATGCAGAGAAATGATCAGTGAGTTAGAAGAGAGAGGGGAAATTGCTGAGGCTGAACAGGGTAAAAAAAAAAAAAGAATAAACAGAAATCAAGACAGCTTAAGAGAACTCAGAGATACCATCAAGTGTACTAACATTCACATTATGGGGGTCCCAGAAGAAGAGAGAGGAAAAAGTGCTGAGAATATAATTGAAGACATAATAGCTGAAAAGTTCCCTAACCTGGGAAAGGTAACACCCATCTAAGTCCAGAAAACACAGAGAGTCCCATACAGGATCAATCCAAAGAGGATCACACCAAGACACATTGTAATTAAAATGGCAAAAATTTAAAAATAAAGAGATAATTTTAAAAACAGCAAGGGAAAGCAACAAATTACATACAAGGGAAATCCCATGTGGCTGACTCTTCATCAGAAACTGCAGGCCAGAAGAGAGAGGCATGAGGTATTTAAGGTGGTGAAATCAAAAACCTACAGCCAAGAATACTCTACCCAGCAAAGATTTAATTCAGATTTGTGGATAAAATAAAAGTTTTATCAACAGCAAAAGCTAAAAGAGTTCAGCACCACCAAACCAGCTTTACAAGAAATGTTAAAGGGACTTCTCTAAATGAAGAAGAAAAGGTTATAACTAGAGACATGAAAATTACATACAAAAGGCAAAAGATCATTGGTAAAGGCAAATATACAGTAAAGGTAGTAAAAGGGAAAAAGACAAAAGTAGTAAAATAATATATATTCACAAGTTGTTAAGGGATGCACAAAACAAAAAGATGTAATAGATGATGTCAAAAACAGTAAACATGGGGGCATTAAAAATACAGGGTTGCTAAAATGCTTTTGAAATTAAGAAATCAGCAACTTAAAATAACCACACACACATATAGAGATTGCTATCTATCAACCTCATGGCAACCACAAACCAAAAATGTATAATAGATATATACACACAAAAAAACAGAAGGGAATCCAAAAAAAAAAAAAATCAGTAAAGAGAGTCATCAAATTACAAGGGAAAAGAGCCAAAGAAAAAGAAAGGAATAAAAAGGAACTACAAAAAGAAAACCCAAAACAGTTAACAAAATGGCTATGAGTACATACTTATCAATAATCACTTTAAGTGGAATAAATGCTCCAATCAAAAGATACAGAATGGCTGAATGGGTAGAAAAACAAGACTCATATATATGCTGCCTACAGGAGAATCATTTCAGATGTAAAGACACACACAGACTAAAAGTACAAGGATGGAAAAATGTATTCCACACAAATAGAAGTGAAAAAAAAAAAAGCCAGGGTAACAATACTTATATCAGACAAAATAGACTTTAACACAAACTGTAGCAAGAGACAAAGAAGGACATTACATAATGATCAAGGGATCAATCCAAGAAGATATAACATTTGTAAACACATATGCACCCAACATAGGAGGACCTAAATATATAAAGCAAATATTAACAGACATAAAGGGAGAAATTGATAGTAACACAATAATAGTAGGGCACTTAAACATCCTACTTACATAAATAGACAGATCAACCTACAGAAAATCAGTAAGAAATCAAAGCCCTTAAATGACACAATAGAACAGATGGATTAGTAGAAATATACATGACATTCCATTCCAAAGCAGCAGACTACACATTTTTGTTCAATGAGTACAGGGAACATTCTCCAGGATAGATCACATGTTAGGCCACAAAACAAGTCTTGTTAAATTTAAGAAAATTAAAATCATATCAAGCATCTTTCCTAACCACAACACTATGAGACTAGAAATCAGCTACAAGAAAAAAATGCAAAAAACACAAACACTCAGAGGCTAAACAATATGCAGCTAAACAACCAATGGATCACTGAAGAAATCAAAATAGAAACTAAAAGATATCTGGAAACAAGTGAAAAAGAAAGCACAACAATCCAAAATCTATGGGATACAGCAAAAGCACTTCTCAGAGGGAAGTTTATATTGATACAGGCCCACCTCAGGAAACAAGAAAAATCTCAAACAACACAGGCTTACACCTAAAAGAACTAGAAAAAGAACCAAAAAACCCCAAAGTTAGTAGAAGGAAAAAAAATCATCAAAATCAGAGCAGAGAAAAATGAAACAGGAACTGAAAAATCAATAGAAAAGATTAATGAAATTGAGTTAGTTTTTTGAAAAGATAAGCAAAATTGATAAATATTTAGCTATACTCATCAAGAGAAAAAGAACAAGGGCCCAAATCAATAAAGCCAGAAATGAAAAAGGAAAAGTTATAGCCAAAACCAAAGATATACAAAGGATCATAAGAGATTACATGACCAATAATATGCCAATAAAATGACCAACCTAGAAGAAATGAACAAATTCCTAATAACGTACAATGTCCCAAGACTGGACCTGAAAGAAACAGAATATACAAACAGACCAATTACCAGTAATTAAATTAATCCAGTAATAAAACAACTCCCACAAACAAAAGTCCAGGACCAGATGGCTTCACACGGAATTCTACCAAACATTTAGAGAAAAGTTAGCACCTATCCTTTGCAAATTATTCCAAAAATTGCAGAGAAAGAAACACTTCTGGACTCATTCTGTGAGGACAACATCACTCTGAAACCAAACCCAAAGACACCACAAAAAGAAAAGTACAGGCCAATATCCTTAATGAACATAGATGCAAAACTCCTCAACAAAATATTAGCAAACCAAATTCAACAAAATATTGAAGCAATCATACACCATAATCAACTAGAATTTGTCCCAGGGATGCAAGGATAGTTCAATATCTGCAAATCAATCAACGTGATGCACCAGATTAACAAATTGAAGAAAAACATCATATGATCATCACAATAACTGCAGGAAAAACTTTTGGCAAAATTAACATCCATTTGATAAAAATTATTGACAAAGTGGGTATGGAGGCAACATACCTCAACATAAGAAAGGCCATATATGACAAGCCCACAACTAACATCATACTCAATGGAGAAAAGCTGAAAATATCAAGAACAAAATAACTATGCCCACTCTCACTACTTTTATTCAACATGGTATTGAAAGCCCTAGCCACAGCAAGCAGACAAGAAAAAGAAATAAAGGGATCCAGATTGGAAAGGAAGAAGTAAAACTGTCACTTTTTGCCAAAAACATGATACTATTCGTAGAAAATCCTAAATATATCACCAAAAAAATACTAGAACTCATCAATTCATTTGGTAGAGTTTCAGGTTACAAAATTAATACACAGAAATATGTTGCATTTCCATATACTAACAGTGAACTATCAGGAAGAGATATTAAGAAAACAATCCCATTTACAATCACATAAAGAATTAAATACCTAGGAGTAAATCTTACCAGGGAGGTAAAAGACCCGTACTCAGAAAACTGTAAGACACTGAAGAACAAAGTTTAATACAGCACAAACAGATGGAAAGATATACAGTGTTCATGGACTGAAATATCCAATGTTGTTAAAATGGCTATACTACCCAAGGCAATCTACAGATTCAATGCAATCCCTATCAAAATACCAATGACATTTTCCACAGAACTAGAAGAAACAATTCTAAAATTTGTATGGAAATGCAAAAGACTCTGAATAGCAAAAGCAATCTTGAGACAGAAGAACAAACCTGGAGGTATCATGTTCCCTGATTTCAAATTATACTACAAAGCCACAGTAATCAAAACAGAAGGTAATAGCACAAAAACAGACACATAGATCAATGAAATAGAAATCCATAAATTAACCCACACTTACATGGGCAATTTAATCTAAGACAAAAGAGGCAAGAATGTACAATGGGGAAAAGACAGCCTTTTCAATAAATGGTGTTGGGGGACTTCCCTGGTGGCACAGTGGTTAAGAATCCACCTGCCAATGCAGGGGACACAGGTTTGATCCCTAGTCCAGGAAGATCCCACATGCCACAGAGCAACTAAGCCTGTATGCCACAACTACTGAGCCTGCACTCTAGAACGCATGACCCACAATTACTGAGCCCTCGTGACACAACTACTGAAGCCTGTGTGCCTAGAGCCTGTGCTCCTCAACAAGAGAAGCCACCACAATGAGAAGCACATGCACCACAAGAAAGAGTAGCCCCCACTCACCACACTGAAGAGAAACACCGTGCAGGGCAATGAAAACACCAAACAGCCAAAAATAAATAAATAAAATAAATAAATTTATAAAAAATAAATGGTGTTGGGAAAACTGGACAGCTAAATGTAAAATAATTAAATTGGACTACTCTCTCACATCATGCACAAAAATGAATTCAAAGTGAATCAAAAATTTAAATGTAAGGCTGAAACCATAAAACTTCTAGAAGAAAACATAGGTTAGCTCTTAGACCTCAGCCTTAGCAATATTTTTTGATATTTCTCCTCAGGCAAGGGAAACAAAAGCAAACTAATGGGACAACATCAAACTAATGGGACAACATCAAATTTCAAAATGAGGGAAACTATCAACAGAATAAAAAGTTCTCCTACTGAATGGAAAAGATATTTGCAGACAATATGTTCAATAAGTAGTTAATATCAAAATTATGCAAAAAACTCATACTACTCAACATCAAAAAACCCAAATAATCCAATTTAAAAGTTGGCAGAGTATCTGAATAGACATTTTCACAAAGAAGATGTACAGATGGCCAGCAGACACATGAAAATATGCCCAACATCACTAACCATCAGGGAACTGGTAATCAAAACCACAGTCACCTCACACCCATTAGAATGGCTATTATTGAAAATACAAGTGATAATAAATATTAGCAAGAATTTGAAGAAAAGAGAACTTCCTACACTGTTGGTGTGAAAGTAAGTTGAAGTAGCTGCTATGGAAAATAGTATAGAGATTCCTCAAAAAATTAAGACTAGAACTACTATATGATCTAGCAATTCCACCCTGAATATTCATCTTAAGAAAACAAAAGCTCTGATTTACAAAGATATATTCACCCCTAATGTTAATTGCAGCATTATTTACAATAGGCAAGATTTGGAAGCAACATAAATGCCCATGGATAGAAGAATGGATAAAGAAGATGTGATATATATATATATATATATATATATATATATATATATATATATATACACCTCGGAATATTGCTCAGCCATAAAAAAGAATGAAACCATGCCATTTGCAACAATGCAGATGGACTTAGGTAGTATTATGCTAAGTGAAATAAGTCAGACCAAAAGACCAATACTGTATAATGTCACTTAAATGTGGAATCTAAAAAATAAAACCAGTGAATAAACATAACAAAAGAGAGACAGAATCATAAATAGAACAAAGATGTGGTTGCCAGAGAGGGGCTGTTGTGGGAAGGAGAGAAATAGGTGAGGGAGATAAAGAGGTACAAACTTTCAGTTGCAAAATAAATGAGACAAAGGTATGGAATGTACAGTGTGGGAAATATAGTCAATAACAATGTAACATCTTTGTATGGTGACAGATGGCAGCTTGACTTATCCTGGTGAACATTTTGAAATGTATAGAAATATCAAGTCATTATACTGTGTAACAGGAACTAACATAGTGTTGTAGGTCAATTATACTTCAAAAACAAACAAACAAACTCACAGAAAAAGAGATCAGATGTGTGGTTACCAGAAGTGGGCCATGGAGAAGGGGGAATTGGATGAAGGCAGTCAAAAGGCACAAACTTCCAGTTATAAGATAAATAAGTACTAGAGATGTAATGTACAACATGATAAATAGAATTAACAATGCTATGTATTACATATGAAAATCATTAAGAGAGTAAATACTAAGGTTCCTCATTACAAAGAAAACTATTTTTTCTATTTAATTTTGTATCTATATGAGATAATGGATGCTCACTAAACTTATTGTGATAATCAATTTGTGATGTATGTAATTCAAATCATTATGCTGTGTATGTCAACCATAACTCAATAAAACTCAATAAGAAAAAGTACTTTCCATTTATTCAGGGCCAAGCTTTTGAAGGGTGAAGATTGTCTTGATGAAGAGCAAGCCCTCTGGCTACTAATGCTGATATGTAGGAAAATCACGATGCTTGGATTCAATAGTCTGCACTATAACTCCCTAACAGACACAAGTGAATGACAACGGATACACTCAGTCTTTTCTGAGCCTCTAAAAAACATTCATCCATTGTATTTCTCTTTAATTTCTTTTCTAAGTATCTGACTGCTAATTATTTGAGCCAATAGAATTTTAAATATTCAAGAGGAAAAGTTAGAGAATAGACTTAAAATGAAGGGGAAAAGAGGAAAATTTGATATTTTTTTCCCCATCAACGCATTTGCTTTCAGCATTTGAATCAGTTTGATAGCTGGAACAAGATTTCTGGGTGGATAGATTTCATTAAAACATACAGAGTGCATTTTAACAATGTTGTACATTCACAAATAGCCACTATTTTTATCCTAACATTTCTCAGCAGAGGGAAATCATGTTCTTGGATTGCCAAACCCAGAAGAAAACAGAACAAAAGGAAAATACACTATGTGGGGTGTCTTCTTTCAGCTTTTATAATCTGGAACAGACTTATCCATTTAAGAAAATTACTTGGAGTGCAAAAGATACTTCAAGAAGAAGCACTGATTCTCCTTGACATTATAGCAGTCAAAATTGATTAATCTTTCTCTCACTTAGAAGCAGAATATTGCTAAGGGAACAGTCTTTCTTCATCTGGCTTGGAGTAAAGATTTGCCACTTAGTATTCAGGCAATAGACGCTAACATACCTTTGATAAATTATGGTAAGCTAGCAGGGAAAGAGCAATGTCAGGAAGGTGCAAGAGCCCAGCAGTCAAGCAGGCAGTAGAGAGGAGATGGATAGTCATCATCTGCAGGACTTGAAGGCAAAATTCCAGCAGCCTTGCAATTGCTGCCATGCTGCCTCCCTCTCTCCCCCTTTGGCCTAGCTCTCCAGATTCAGCCTTGGTGGGATTGTCCATTCAATCATTCATTCAACAAATATTTATTGAGAACTTACCGTGTGGTTGTACTATTTTCCATGTTAAGAATATAATGGTGGCCAACATACATATGGTATCTATCCACAATTTTCTTCAGCTCAAAGGAACACAAGGATAAATGAGCAGGGAATTATCTAGTGGTGTGATAAGTACAGGGGAGATTCAAGGTGCTATAAAAAGGGCATCTAATGCAGACTCAGGTCAAAACAAGTTTCCTGGAGGAAGTGATCTCCAGACAGAGAAAAGGAGGATGAAAAAGAGTTAGACAAATGAAGAAGAAATGGAAAGGCAATCTAGAAAGGGAACAGTATGTGCAAAGGATCATAAACAGGCATGTTCAAGGAACTTGCAGTTTCAGTTTGGCTGTGCCTCAAACGTAAGAAAAATGGAAGCAAAAGATGAAGTGATTCGGGCAGGCGAGTTCTACCCAGTCAAGATCATCTAGGTTATACTCAAGTAAAAGGAAAATGCCCAAAATATTTGTGATTTGATATAATAACTGTTACCTCTCACACACAATACATACCCAGTGTAAAATGGAGGCAAGCTTGTAGCGGTGGAATGCACACAGCCACTGAGGGATCCAAAAGGATGGGTCTATACCATCTAGTAGCTGCAACACCAGGAAATCTGGCTTTCTTAGTCACCACAGCAGGAAAAGAGACATCTGGATGTCCTTTATATATTTCCTTCTAGAAGTGACATACATCATTTATAGCCACAACCTATTAGCTAACTCTATTTACATGCTCTTCCTCCCCCAAAACTGCAAGGACCTCAAAAATGTAGGGGAGCAGATGAAATGTTTAATATGTACTGCAGTCTCCTCGTGTAGACATGATATAGATGGCATCTGTAAGCCATGTTTAGGTAGCATGTGCTTTATTCTGAGGGCAATGAGGAGTCAATGAAGAATTTTAAGCAAAATAATTAAAGGACCATGCTTTTATTTCTTTTTGTAGCACTGCAGTTCTTTCTGTCCACTCCTCACACTTCTAATGGATAGGGATTTAATTGGATTGGATTCTACTGTCAGAGTAGAAGTCATGGGATGATGCAGTTACAGAATGAGAGATGGTTAAAATCCACAGGAAAATGATTGATTACTTCCCCACCCCTCCGTTATAAAGCAGAAACTAACACACCATTGTAAAGCTATTATACTCCAATAAAGATGTTAAAAAAAACAAAAAACATGTATTTCTTTGAACCCCTCCTAGAGTAAATGCCTCAATAAAAAACTGAGTTCCTATTTAGGATGTATCAGCCTTGGGGAAGATGAGTTTGTCAGGGGTGGGCACAGACATGCTTTGGTAAACAGAACTAAAAGAATGGGGCATCGTGAGTCCTGAGTTCTGAACATGAGGCGAAACTACTGTTATCGGCAGGGTCATTCATTCTCTCTAGACATCAGCCTCAGTAGACATTCAGCGCCATCAGGTCACAGTTAAAGAAGGTCTTTTAGCATAGCATCCAGAGTCAGTCACAGCCCCCTCAGGGGTGGATTCTTGTGTGTGGGATAAAGAGTAAGGAGAGTAGATGGACATTTAATGTCATTTTTCTTTACATAGCCAATAAAATCGCTTTTTTAGTTTTTCCCAGTGACTGATATTAAGAAATATTTGTATGATGTGGGTGAGTTGAAACAGATTACAGCAGGTCTTTGCCTCCTCTTGTCCAGGGGTCAGTATCTAGGAGATTATTGGAAGCACCTCAGAAAGATTTTTAAAAATACAGGGGCCTCAGCCTTGTACTCAATTTGCTGAATCAAACTCCTAGAGTTGGACCTGTGAAGTTTTTTTGTTTTTTTTTTTTCAAAAATTTGCCAGGCTTGGAACATGTTGCTCTATTTAATGTGGGAGCGATACACCATGAAATTATTTTCTATCTAAAGAGCTAGTCATTTAGTCATTTGCAGTTCTACTCATTATTTAAATGTGGGTGTCTCAACTCATCACTCTCAAAAAAAGTCTTCAGAGAACCAGAGAGAGACCTTATCTTCCTACTCCTGAATTTCTGTGCCACACTGCACATTGGAAGGCACTCAGCAGACAGCGCAAAAACACAGAACAGAATGGTAAAATCAAATTGAATCAGTATTCTGTAGAGATGAGTCTTCAGATGAATATCATAGGGAAAGAAGCAGCATTCCTCCTAAGGGCACACAACAATTTTTATGTTCAGGCTGCTCTCTTTTTGTAGACAGTGTTATCAGCCTCACCAAGCTAAACCTACCATGTTTGACAGGTAGAGTCTTAATGTGATTGACTCAAGAAGACTCACTTTCTAGACATATTTCTCTCAGCACTCACAGAGAAGTTTTGGAGGGAGCATTTTTATTTTTCGTGTTGCAAGTTGGCCAACAGGGTAAAATTGTGTGTCGTTGTTGCATCAAGATGAAAATTAGTTGTTTTTTCTTTTATTCCTAAATATGTGTGCCCTTTATCCTCATTCTAGATGTCAAAAGTTATATTTGACTTTTACATGTATTTTTTTGTTTTGCATTTTATACAGGTTTAAATATTTTCAGTAACTTTATGTCAACACAGAAACCCTATTTTTGAATTGGATCTCACTTTGCAGAAGGAAAGTATGAAGAATTCTTTTTCAATTGAGAATCAAGCAAGTAGCTATTAAAAGTGGAATAACATTGAAACTTCCTATTATAAACTTTTATTATTTTTCCAATTACAAAGGTAATATATGCTCAATGCTGAAAAACTTAGGAAACATCAAATTATAAACGACGAACTTTAAATTACTTCTGGGTCCACTATGGCTTATTGGTTCACAACTCCATTTCAGTTCCTTGTGGATGTCCTCAGCATTTTGAAGGATGGAGAGCTGGGGACTCATTGAGCTCAATGTCCCCGTATGTCCTAGCTCCACCAAGCAGATGACCCACACAGATTTGGAAGATGTAAAGAGGTTGTGTCTGCATTTTTTTTAATTGAAGTGTAGTTGACTTACAATATTAAATTAGCTTCAGGTGTACAAAACAGTGATTCAATATTTTAGATTACACATCATACAAAGTTATATAATATGATTGACTCTATTCCCTGTGCTGCACATTACATCTCTGTGACATTTTCTAACTGGTAATTTGTACCTCTCAATCCTCTTCACCAATTTTATCTATCTCCCCTCATCCTCCCCTCTAACAACCACTAGTTTGTTTTCTGTATCTGTGAGTCTGTTTTTGTTTTATTATATTTGTTCATTTGTTCTGTACTTCTGATTTTTGCTGTCAGGCACAGTCTTGCTGGCATTAATTTTTCCTCCACAGTAGTAACAGAGATAATGGTGTCTACTCCCTGAATTAGTGGCTGCACTGTTTCACTGGTGTGGATCTCAGCTGAGTTTACCTGATGCTCCAGCCAACGATTATGGCAGCAGCTTCCAAATCATGACAGAGTAATCAACCAACTTGGCAGTCTGGAAGTCATTTCTCAAAGCTCAGTCAAGAGCCTGTTCTTTAGCCTTTCCAGTGATTTTGTAAGCACATATTTCTCTTATTAACTTGCTTTCTAGGATATCTTTTTGTTACCTGCAATTGAACCCAAATTGTTTTAGTGATAATCCCATAAACCAGAAGCAATTACTATTAACTTTTCATTGTCTTTCTTTATAGTTATATCAGTATATATGTGCATACGTATAGTTTTTTTAATGGAATGGTATAGAATATACTGTTTTTTAGCCTGAATCTTCCCTTAACTATAGACCATAAACATTTTTCCTAATCAATATACTCACTTCTACAACACAATTTTAATAGCTAAATGTAGTTACTTTGTATACTTATACCACAGTTTATTTAACCAGTTTATTTAACCAATCTCATACTTTTGGACCACTATGTTTATGCCCAACTTTCAGTATTATAAAACATTGATGAATATTCTTAGTATTCATGAAGATGATAACATCTTTCTCCAACAAGTAAGTCAGAGCTTCCTACAGATAATTCAGAAACCATTGAAAACACCTAAGAGACTTTTAAAATAGGCTTTCTCTTATATCTGATATTTGAAAAAATCTGTAAGAAATTTGAAAATATCTTACAGAAAATTTGTAAGGTGTACGTAGGCCACTTAATCACTGAATACCTTGACCTGTAGATCTCCCACTGAGTACATTAGTCATTGATAATCTGCCTGTTTAAATGGCCCATTTGAAGTCCCATGCTTTGGAGACCTAACTGTTCTTCCAGAAGATAGCATTGAAAGTACCATGTGACACTCTGTGTGATCTCTGCTAATGGCACTTTGGAATTGTATTAGTTAAGTCATTTTAGACATAACATTTATCACTGTGGATCCAATTGTCAGGTATTGAGTTATCAGTTCTTTGAAGAAATAAATTTTGAGGAGGTATGGGAGGGAGGAATACATTTTATAAAACATTACAATGAAGCTCATGACTGACCTTTGAATAGTAGTTTTAAGTATGCTGTTAAAAATCTGTAAGGGACCGTTAAGAAAATTATCAGATTGTAAGAGGAACGTGTGAGCTCGCCAAACAAGGATTTCAGTGTAGATTTTGTCTTTACCAAATAAAGTTGAAGGAACAAGTTATAATTAAAGTTTGAATGGAAGAGCCTGCCATTGTTGTTCCACATCTGGTTGTTTCTGTTTACATTCCTTTATTGAGCCTACATCTTCATAAGCTTTTTGACAGGTATATGTTGAACACTTCTATTTCATAGTCAAGACAGAATCAGAGGCCATGCATACTGACAACTGATTTGTCTGTTTTCTTCTGTCTTTTTCCATGGCTGTATCTACTGCCTCATCTTGATTTACAAGCAAAACCTAGAAAAGCTACAAAAATAAGTGTTTCGTGGTTTATCTAGGAATAATACAGAAAATATTCCCGTTATTTTTGGTGAAGAAAATCATTTTTGTATAGTTTATTTTAACCTAAGTAAAATGTGAATTTTGTTTAAAAAAAAGATAATAACACCTTTGATTTTCTTCGAAATTTTTCTAGGCATGGTAGTGCTAAACAAAAGTGTGCAAGCATGTTAAGTCTTCTGTTATATATTACCAATGTTTCCTTTAAAAATTAAGAAGTTTTACTCACACTAGATGAACAGGTACAAATTCCCTTAGCTGGAAAAGATAAGGCTAAAGAGCTATATGTACAATATGGTTCAATCATTCAAATATAAACTACATATGGATAAAATAACTGTAAGGAAATACCTGAAAAAGTAACAGTGATTTTATCAATGTTGCAGGTTTATAGATGATCTTAAGTCTTTTCTTCTATTTCCTAATGGTTCTTTAATATCATTTTTATAATTTGAAGTGCATGTAATACTTATAACAAAGCAAGTAAGTTAGCCTTCTTTATTGTGTGTCTTTTAGCCTAGCTAGAGGTTGGTCAATTTTGTTTATCTTTTCAAAATAATCCAGCTCTTGGTTTTATTGTTTTTTTTTTGTTTTTTTTATCTCATTTTATTTATTTCCTCTCTGATCTTTATTATTTCCATCCTTCTGCTGACTTTGTTTTGTTTGTCCTTATTTTTCTAATTCTTCTAGGTGGTAGCTTAGGTTGTTTCTTTGAGATTTTTCTTGTTTCTTGAGGAAGGCCTGTGTCTCTATGAACTTCCCTCTTAGAACTGCTTTTGCTGCATCCAATAGGTTTTTTAAGATTGTGTTTTGATTTTCGTTTGTCTCAAGGTATTTTCTGATTCCTTCTTTGAGTCCATTGTTGACCTACTGGTTTTTCAGTAGCATGATTTTTTAGTCTCCATGTGTTTGTTCTTTTCCCTTTTCTTTTTCACTAGTTGATTTCTAGTTTCATATCCTTGTGGGCAGAAAGGATGTTTGAAATAATTTCTATCCTCCTAAATTTGTTGAGGCTTGTTTTGTCATCTAGTATTTGGTCTATCCTAGAGAACATTCTATGTGCGGTTGAAAAGGAAGGTTTTTTGTTTTTTTTTTTTTTTTGATCTAGTGTCCTGTAGATATCAATTGAGTCCAACTGGTCTTTAGGACTTCTGTTGCCTTATTGATTTTCTGTCTGGATGATCTGTCCATTGAGGTCGGTGGGATGTTAAAGCCCCCTACTATTATTGTGTTACTGTCAATTTCTTCATTAATGTCTGTTAGTATTTGTTTTATATATATTTTAGGTTCTTCTATCAATATATTGGGTACATATATGTTAGTGAATGTAATATCATCTTCTTATATTGATCCCTTTATCATTATATAATGCCCTTCATTGTCTTTCTTTATGGCCTCTGTTTTAAAGTCTATTTTGTCTGATATGAGTATTTCTACCCCACTTTCTTGTGTCAGTTTGCATAAAATATCTTTTTCCATCCACTTACTTTCAGTTTGGGTGTGTCTTTCACCCTGAAGCGAGTCTCTTGCAGGCAGCGTATTGCAGGTTCTTTCTTTCTTTTTTTTTTTAATCCAATTTGCCTCTCTATGTCTTTTGATCAGATCATGTAGTCCATTGACATTTAAAGTGATTATTGATAGCATGTAATTATTGCCATTTTAAACCTTGTTTTCCAGTTGGTTTTGTAATTCTCCTTTGTTCATTTCTTCTTCTTTTTTCTTCTTCTTTCCTTTTGAAGTTTGATGATTTTCTTTTGTAACATGCTTGAGTTCCTTTCTTTTTTGTTTTTGTGAATCTATTGTGTATTTTTGATCTGTGTTTACCATGGAGTTCAAGTATGCTGACCCATAACTATATGTACTTGCTTTAAATTGATAGTCAGTCAAGTTCAAACACATTCTAAAAGATCTACATTTTTATATTCCCCTCCCCCATATTTTATGATTTTGATGTCCTATTTTACATCTTCATGCTTATCTTTTTACTGTTTAATGTAGGTATAATTGCTTTAACAATTTTTAATTGTTTTAATTGTTTTTCTTAAACAACTTTTTAATTGTTTTTTTTTAATCTATGTACTGGCTTATTTAAGTGATCTTAAGTTCTTTTATATATTTACCTTTCCTATTGTGATTTTCCTTTTTCTATAGATTCATGCTTCTTTTCTCTTTAGAGAAGAATCATCAACATTTCTTTTAGGGTAGATTTAGTATTGCTGAATTCTTTTAGCTTTTGCTTGTCTGGGAAATTCTTTATCTCTCCTTCTATTCTAAGTGATAATCTTGCTGTGTAGAATATCTTAGGTTGAAGGTTTTGCCCTTTCAGGACTTTGAATATATCATGTCACTCCCTTCTGGCCTGCAAAGTTTCCACAGAGAAATCAGCTGATAGCTTTATGAAGTGCTTCCCTTATAACTGACTCTGTCTTTCTTTTGCTGCCTTTAGAAACCTCTCTTTAAGTTTTGCCATTTTAATTATGATATGTCTTGGCACAGATCTGTTTGGGTTCATCTTGTTTGGGACCCTCTGTGTTTCCTGTACCTTGATAGCTGATTCCTTTTTTAGGTTTGAGAGCTTTCTAGCCATAATTTCTTCAAATACTTTTTTTTTTTTTTTGTGGTACGTGGGCCTCTCACTGTTGTGGCCTCTCCTGTTGTGGCCTCTCCTGTTGTGGAGCACAGGCTCCGGACACGCAGGCTCAGCAGCCATGGCTCACAGGCCCAGCCGCTCCATGGCATGTGGGATCTTCCTGGACCGGGGCACGAACTTATGTCCCCTGCATTGTCAGGTGGACTCTCAACCACTGCACCACCAGGGAAGCCCTTCAAATACATTTTTAATCCCCTTTTCTCTTTCTTTTCCTTCTGGAACCCCTAGTATGCATAGGTTGGCATGCTTTATAGTATGCTATATATCTTTTTTTTTTTTTCTCTTTCTGTTGTTCTGATTGGGTGATTTCCATTATTCTATCTTCCAGATCTCTTATTTGTTTTTCTGGGTTATTTAGTCTGCTATTCATTGCTTCTAGATTGGTTTTTATCTCAGCAATTGAGTTGTCTAATTTTTATTGGTTCATCTTTATAGTTTCTAGTTCCTTGTTATAGTGATCTGCATTTCTATCAATAATCTTCCTTAATTTCTTTAGCATTTTTATTACCTCCTTTTTGAACTTGGGGTCTAGTAGAGCAGTGAGATCTGTTTCATTATTTGTTCTTTCAGAGGATTTCTCTTGTTCTTTTAATTGGGAGTAGTTCCTCTGCTTTTTCATATTGTTTAACTTTCTCAATTTCTATAAATTTAGGAGAAACTGTTATCTACTGTGGTCTTGAAGGGGTGTTTTTATGTGGAAGCATTGCTGTGTAGATGGTTTGAGTCCAGTATTTTTGGTATGAGGGTTGTTCTTGGTATGGACGCCAGCCATGTCTTTCCTCAGTGTGCTGGCCATTATCCCCTTGCAAGTGGGTATGATTGTTTTGGTGGTATCCAGAGCCTGCATTGAGATGTTGGGTGGGGCCTCCTCTTTTTCTGTGGCTGTCACAGCCCTGTTGGGGGCATGGTCTGCTCCCCAGTTGCTGGAGTAGAAGCCCTGGGTGTCGGGTTTGACAACATTCTCCCATTGTGCAAGATCTGATAATGGGCCCCAATGTCAGCACTGCCCCCTGCTTTGCTCACACCCACAATGTGCACCATGCATGGACAGACAGTGGGCTCTGACACAGGACCTTTTCCCACCATGCAGTGCTGACAATGGGCTCCAAGGTTCTAGCCAGATCACGACCCCAGCCCTCCAGGTTGTCTCCACACAGCTAGACCATGTCATGTCCCAGGGCCCATCTGCCTGACTTTCAGCACCTATCCATTGTGCATACTAACAGTCCTGCCTGGTGTGCATTTTGGGCTGGCAAGTGTGGTGACATGGCTGCCATCAGCCCCAGTCTCTCTCTAGCATGTGTGCACTCCTTGTGAGCAGAGCCCAACATCCTCTAGCACCTCTACCTGTCCCAGCAGACCTCCCAGCAGGCACGGTGTGTTTCCCAGGGTGAGGGCCTGCCCATGCAGATCTCCCCTCCTTCACAGGTCCCTTGCAGGGGTGCTGGTCCTGTCCAGATGTATTTTTCCCCCATCCAACCCAGTTACATGGGGATCTTTCTTGAAGCTTTGGTTATATAAGAGATCTTCTGCCAATTTCCAGTTGTTTTTCTGTGAGGATTATTCCACATGTAGATGTATTTTTGATGTGGTTGTGGGGGAGACGAGCTCCACATCTTCCTATTCTGCCATCTTGATCCCAATCCAATTGTGAGCACTTTAGTAGCTGAGGAAAATTGAAAAATGCATGTAGTTGTATGAGGGGGTAAAACCTCTGAAAATTATTTGCAACTTAAGAGGAAAGTTTATAATGGAAAATAAACAGGTGGATATAAATTAGTTTAAACTCACCTGTAATCTGTGTGCCAGTGTCATAGGGAAACAGTTTGGATCGGAGCTTATGTTAGTAAGTAGATGATCACAATACACTATAATTTGCAAGCTGAGGAAATACTTTCCACTGTTCACCCTTAAATTCCGTCATTAGCTATTTGACCTTGGTACTGAAAGAAGACATTTGTAACGAGACAAACTTTGCCTTCTTTTCTAGACCTCACTTTTCTAGGAAATAACTTCTTCAGAAAAGTAATGTCAAACAGACAAGCATTTTCTCAGTAAAAATAACCCAGTAGAAAGCCTTTTCAATGCAACTTTTGATGCTATTTGAAATTGTTGTTCCTTACCTTATCACCATAAGTTTGAAAAGTAACCCATTCACCCAGAAGAATTTTAAGTTGTATCAACATATGGCCATTATAACTATAAATACAGTAAGAAATCATATTAAAATGCAGGTGACTAGTTGATGTTACTGGTCCATATTGTCCAAACCTAGACATTCAAACAATGGAGCTCAGACATTCCCCCCAGTGAATGGCATTATACCCCTGAAAGCATAGAGTCATCTAGGGAAACAGAAAGGTCTTTCTCTGCTCTTATTTGAATGTCAACAAACAGTCACTAAGGTTTAATATTGCTTCTTTAATTCTTTCTCACTATATGACAAACCTTTGTTAAATATCATATCATATTTTCATACACATGCTGAACCTACCAGCACATATATTAAATTGTCTTCTAACAATAAAAAAGACAGCTCCCCAAATGCCAATTTTTTTTCCAATCATTACCATTTCTCTTAATTTTCAAGAGAAGGAAAGCATAAAATGGTACACAGGAATATTGTATTTCCTCTGCAAAAACTATTTAATTGGGTAGATAATCATTTTAAAATATATAGAATCCCCCCCACATTGTGGAGAGCTTCATATTTCTATACATGCATATAAAATATCTCTATACCATAAATACTTACCAGTAATAATATTTATTTCAACAGTAAAACTCTAGTTATCAAAATTGTTTGCATATACACACACATTCAGTGTATTGGATACAGCCTTTTAGATGCTTTTCACCTTTTGTCTTTTATTTCATTCACAGGTGAAGCAATCAATCTATATATTTTCAAACACATCAATTCAGGTGCCCCTTGACAGTGCCTCGCCTTGGACCAGTCCCAAGAGCCTCTCACCTTCTGGCCAGGTGTTCTCCATTGACCTCACTGTATGGGATGAAACAGAAGCATACTTTGCACCTATGCATGTGTTACCCAGAAGGGCAAGGCCAATTATTTGACCAACAGCATATCAAATAGGTCCTATCTCAGAAGGACCATCCTAAGACACATTTTAGTTGTGGCACGGGAGATCTAGTTCCATGAGCAGGGATCGAACCCAGAACCCCTGCATTGGTGGTGTAGAATCTTAACCACTGGACCACCAGGGAAATCCCTAAGACACATTTGATATGGCTGAAGTGATTGACCAACTCTGGGAAATATTCTCATTTTGCATCACTTTCCTTTCTTGCTTTGTTCCATCTATCACTCACCTTTGTTCCCTTGGCTCAATAAAGTGTTTAAAAGCAAACCTTTACTTCAAGCTCTTTTTCCTGGAGAACCCAAGTTAAGATATAACTGTACAGTGTGCAGTTATATAGAAGAATTACAATAGGCACATACTGTTAGATTTCAACCGTTCAAGGGTGAATAAAATCGACATTATTATCATCATTATTAGCCTTGAAAATATAGGAGAGATTATTTGAGTCAGTGATCTTCATGAATTTGTGTGAAGACCCACATTCTAATTAATGAAATAGCTACAGGCAATATATATTTCAAATTTGAAAGACTGCTTAACTTTGCCTGCTTTTGTTTGCTTTAGAATTAAATTTTTATGTACCTTTAAAAAGGATGGATTTTTAAACTCCTTTCCCCCAAAGACAGAAAAGGAATCAACCAGCTCATAGCTCCATACCCAGAAAAAGGAACACATATACCTTGCTTAACCTGTGCACACAGGTGTACCCAGGAAGACAACTGAATATTCAGCAGGGCTAGGTATATACCAGGAGAGACTAGACTAAAACTTAGACAAAAACATTTTGGACAGGGCTCTTTTTTTAAACCCAAATAGCCCACATTATCTGATTATTGCAGTGCAAATTATACTCTCAATAATAAAAATGAGACACATGACAGATTATATTAACTATGCTAACTATCTACTGAACTAAGTTTCTGTCTCAAATTGTGCTGGGCACAAACAAGACAAAATTATTAGAATAGATATCATAACTATACATTATAAGAAATTCTGATATCTGTATACTACTTAATAGTTTCATAACTCTTTTCACCTAAGTTATCTGATTTAATCCTCCAAATCTGCAAAATAATTGATTTAACATCCCCATTTTATAAATAAATAAATATAATTCTGAGATGGTAAATAACTCATTTAGAGTACAGTGTACTGTAAAGCCAGGATTTGTGGAACTATGCACATGTATTCTTGAGCCATCCTTTCAAACTCTCTTTACTTCATCTTATGTCTCATTATCCATCACCATCCTCCCCGATACACCTGCTTCTCTCTTAACTACGCCCTCTAACTTGACATTAAAAAAGGCACCCAAATGTCTGGCTTCATTTCCTAGAGTTCACTAGTGATTAGAATATTCATAATTTTCTCTGCTCCTAGCGCTTTAGACTAGCCTAAATCACTCATAAATCACAAGTTCATGATTACAGTGAATGCAGATTGGATTCCCTTTTAACAGTCCTCCCCAGCTACTGCCTTGCTTGAAGGACCTTGAATTCATTTGGTGTCTACTTCTTCCTGGAAACCAGGGAAAATTTACCTAATTCTCAGTTCCTGGGGCAAATCCTAATAGGCTTATGCCAATAATTAAGACCCCATTAGTTTTGTCAGAGACTGGTTTAAGCATGGTCACATAACATAATTCTGTCCAATGAGATATGAGGGCAGAGTACATGGGAGAAACTTATAAAAAGGTTTTCCAACATGGTCATGGTCTGAAATGTGTCTTCCCAAAATTCATGTGTTAAAGCTCTAGCCCAGTACCTAAAAATGTGACTGTATTTAGAGATAGGATATTTAAAGAGAGAATTAAGGTTAAATGAGGTCATATGGGTGTGCCCTAATCCAGTCACTGGTGTTCTTATAATAAGGGAAAACCTGGACATGCAAAGAAACACCAGGGGTGCACACACACAGAGGAAAGAACATGTGAGGACACAATGAGAAGGTTGTCAGGCCATCTGCAATCCAAAGAGAGATTTCAGGAGAAACCAAAGCTACTAACACCTTGATCTTGTATTTCCAGCCTCCAGATAACTGTGAGAAAATACATTTCTTTTGTTTAAGCCACTCAATTTGTAGTATTTTCTTATGGCAGCCCTAGTAATATAATACAAGCATTAAAAAATTACATGAGGAAGAAAGAACCCATTCTGTCACTGGATGATTTCATACCTGGATATGAACCTGGGAACTACTATAGCCATCTTACAACTGTTCAGAGAATCCGTCTGAGTGTTTATATGGTGAATATAGCAGATCAGCAAAAAAAAAAAAAAAAAAAGGGAAAACAAACAAAATATCAAAACCTATTTACTTAATGATTCCATTGAGCTACTTAATTAACCTGGATCACTCTACCTCCAAGTTCCCTCTTACATGAGAAGTATATTTTCCTGATTTTTTAACTGAAGTATAATTGGCTGACAATGTTATACTAGATTCAGGTGCACAACCTAGTGATTCGATATTTTTATACACCATAAAATGATCATCACAATAAGTCTAGTTACTATCTGTCACCATACAAAGTTATTACAATAATATTGACTATATACTCTGTGCTATACAGTACATCCCTGTGACTTATTTATTTTATAAATAGAAGTTTATACCTCTTAATCCCCTTCCCTTATTTTACCCAGTCCCCAACCCCCATCCCACTGGCAACCACCAGTTTGTTCCCTGTATGTATAACTCTGTTTCGGTTTCATTATGTTTGTTCATCTGCTTTGTTTTTTAGATTCCACATATAAGTGAAAACATACAGTGTTTCTCTTTCTCTGTCTAACTTATTTCACTTAGCATAATACCATCCAGTTCCATCAATAATGCTGCAAATGTCAAGATTTCATTCTTTTTGTGGCTGAGTAATATTCCATTGTATATATACATATATATAAATATATATAATATATATATGTGTGTGTGTGTGTATACACACACACACACAAATATATACATATGTGTGTATATATATCCTATCTTTGTTATCCATTCATCTATCGATTGACACTTCCATATCTTGCCTACTGTAAATAACACTGCAATGAATAGTGGGGTGCATATATCTTTTTTAAATTACTATTTTAGTTTTCATTGAATGAATACCCAAAAATGGAATTCCATCCAAAAACAACAGAATACCAGCTTCCCTGGTGGTGCAGTGGTTAAGAGTCCACCTGCTGATGCAACGGACATGGGTTTGTGTCCCAGTCCGGGAAGATCCCACATGCCGTGAAGCGGCTGGGCCTGTGAGCCATGGCCACTGGGCCTGCGCATCCAGAGCCTGTGCTCTGCAGCGGGAGAGGCCACAAGAGTGAGAGGCCCACATACCACAAAAAAAAAAAAAAAAAACAGAATACACATTCTTCTCAATTGCTCATGGAACATTCTCCAGGATAGATCACATATTGGGTCACAAATCAAGCCTTGGTAAATTTAAGAAAATGAAATTGTATCAAGTGTCTTCTCCGACAACAGCGCTATAAGACTAGATATCAATTACAGGAAAAGATCTGTTAAAAATACACATGCATGGAGGCTAAACAATACACTACTTAATAATGAAGTGATCACTGAAGAAACCAAAGAGGAAATCAAAAAATACCTAGAAACAAATGACAATGGAGACATTATGACCCAAAAACTATGGGATGCAACAAAAGCAGTTCTAAGAGGGAAATTTATAGCAATACAATCCTACCTTAAGAAACAGGAAACATCTTGTATAAACAACCTAACCTTGCACCTAAAGCAATTAGAGAAAGAAAAAAAAAAAACCCAAAGTTAGCAGAAGGAAAGAAAGCATAAAGATAAGATCAGAAATAAATGAAAAAGAAATGAAGGAAACAATAGCAAAGATCAATGAAACTAAAAGATGGTTCTTTGACAGGATAAACAAAATCAATAAACCATTAGCCAGACTCATCAAGAAAAAAAGGGAGAAGCCTCAAATCAGTAGAATTACAAATGAAAAAGGAGAAGTAACAACTCACACTGCAGAAATACAAAGGATCATGAGAGATTACTACAAGCAACTCTATGCCAATAAATTGGACAACCTGGAAGAAATGGACAAATTCTTAGAAAAGCACAACGTGCCAAGACTGAATCAGGAAGAAATAGAAAATATGAACAGACCAATCACAAGCACTGAAATTGAAACTGTGATTAAAAATCTTCCAACAAACAAAAGCCCAGTACCAGATGGCTTCACACCTGAATTATATCAAACATTTAGAGAAGAGCTAACATCTATCATCCTTAAACTCTTCCAAAATATAGCAGAGGGAGGAACACTCCCAAACTCATTCTACGAGGCCACCATCACCATGATACCAAAACCAGACAAAGATATCACAAAGAAAGAAAACTACAGGCCAATATCACTGATGAACATAGATGCAAAAATCCTCAACAAAATACTAGCAAACATAATCTAACAGCACATGAAAGAATCATACACCATGATCAAGTGGGGTTTGTTCCAGGAATGCAAGGATTCTTCAATATATGCAAATCAATTAATGTGATAAACCGTATTAAAATTGAAGGAGAAAAACCATATGATCATCTCAATTGATGCACAGAAAGGTTTTAACAAAATTCAACACCCAGTTATGATAAAAAACCCTGAAAAAGTCGGCATAGAGGGAACTTTCCTCAACATAATAAAGGCCATATATGATAAACCCACAGCCAACATCATCCTCAATGATGAAAAACTGAAAGCATTTCCACTAAGATCAGCAACAAGACAAGGTTGCCCACTCTCACCACTATTATTCAACATAGGTTCGGAAGTTTTAGCCACAGCACTCAGAGAAAAAAAAGACATAAAAGGAGTCCAAATTGGAAAAGAAGAACTAAAGCTATCACTGTTTGCAGATGACATGATACTATACATAGAGAATCCTAAAGATGCTACCAGAAAACTACTAGAGCTAATCAATGAATTTGGTAAAGTTGCAGGATACAAAATTAATGCACAGAAATCTCTGGCATTCCTATACACGAATGATGAAAAGTCTGAAAGTGAAATTAAGGAAACACTCCCATTTACCATTGCAACAAAAAGAATAATATATCTAGGAAAAAACCTACCTAAGGGAGAAAAAAGACCTGCATGCAGAAAATTATAACAAACTGATGAAAGAAATTAAAGATGATACAAATAGATGGAGAGATATACCGTGTTCTTGGATTGGAAGAATCAATATTGTGAAAATGACTCTACTACCCAAAGAAATCTACAGATTTAATGCAATCTCTATCAAACTACCAATGGCATTTTTCACAGGACTAGAGCAAAAAGTTTCACAATTTGTATGGAAACACAAAAGACCCCAAATAGCCAAAGCAATCTTAAGAACGAAAAACATAGCTGGAGGAATCAGGCTCCCTGACTTCAGACTATACTACAAAGCTACAGTAATCAAGATAGTATGGTACTAGCACAAAAACAGAAGTATAGATCAATGGAAAAGGATAGAAAGCCCAGAGATAAACCCACGCACATATGGTCACCTTATCTTTGATAAAAGAGGCAGGAATGTACAGTGGAGAAAGGATGGCCACTTCAATAAGTGGTGCTGGGAAAACTGGACAGGTACATGTAAAAGTATGAAATTGGAACACTCACTAACACCATACACAAAAATAATCTTAAAATGGATTAAAGACCTAAATGTAAGGCCAGACACTGTGAAACTCTTAGAGGAAAACATAGGCAGAACACTCTATGACATAAATCAGAGCAAGATCCTTTTTGACCCACTGCCTAGAGAAATGGAAATAAAAACAAAAATAAACAAATGGGACCTAATGAAACTTAAAAGCTTTTGCACAACAAAGGAAACCATAAACAAGACCAAAAGACAACCCTCAGAATGGGAGAAAATATTTGCAAATGAAGCAACTGACAAAGGATTAATCTCCAAAATTTACAAGCAGCTCATGCAGCTCAATATCAAAAAAACAAAGACCCAATCCAAAAATGGGCAGAAGACCAAAATAGACATTTCTCCAAAGAAGATATACAGATTGCCAACAAACATATGCAAGAATGCTCAACATCATTAATCATTAGAGAAATGCAAATCAAAACTACAATGAGATATCATCTCACACCGGTCACAATGGCCATCATCAAAAAATCTAGAAACAATAAATGCTGGAGAGGGTGTGGAGAAAAGGGAACCCTCTTGCACTGTTGGTGGGAATGTAAATTGTTACAGCCACTATGGAGAACAGTATGGAGGTTCCTTAAAAAACTAAAAATAGAACTCCCATCCAACCCAGCAATCCCACTACTGGGCATATACCCTGAGAAAACCATATTTCAAAAAGAGTCATGTACCAAAATGTTCATTGCAGCACTAGTTACAATAGCAAGGACATGGAAGCAACCTATGTGTCCATCAACAGTTGAATGGATAAAGAAGATGTGGCACATATATACAATGGAATATTACTCAGCCATAAAAAGAAACAAAATTGAGTTATTTGTAGTGAGATGGATGGACCTAGAGTCTGTCATACAGAGTGAAGTAAGTCAGAAAGAGAGAAACAAATTTCTTATGCTAACACATACATATGGAATCTAAGAAAGAAAAAAAAAAGTCATGAAGAACCTAGGGGCAAGATGGGAATAAAGACACAGACCTACTAGAGAATGGTGTTGAGGATATAGTGCGGGAGAAGGGTAAGCTGTGACAAAGTGAGAGAGTGGCATGGACATATATACACTACCAAACGTAAAATAGATAGCTAGTGGGAAGCAGCCGCATAGCACAGTGAGATCAGCTCAGTGCTTTGTGACCACCTGGAGGGGTGGGATAGGGAGGGTGGGAGGGAGGGAGACACAAGAGGGAAGAGATATAGGAACATATATAACTGATTCACTTTGTTATGAAGCAGAAACTAACACACCTTTGTAAAGCAATTATACTTCAATAAAGATGTTAAAAAATAAATAAATAATTAAATAATAAAGTGATTTGGAAAAAGAAATGTACAGTGAAATACACAAATTCATAAATAACATTAAATTATTTCCCAAACTTAAAAAGATTATATATATATATATATATATATAAAATATTTGTGTTCTTTCCCTTAACATGAAAAGTAGTACATAATTATTGTAGAAAACTTTGAAAATAGGAGGGAGGGGGAAAAAAAAGCTCTGAATCTCACTGCCTAGAAGTAATTACTATTACTGTTTATTATTAATTTTTGTATATCCTAGTCTTTTATCCAGTGTTATATGTTTATGTATACATATTTTCTTTGTGAACAATGGGATCATATGTTGGTCAATTGCTTTAAAATAGCTTTAATATATTATGAACATGTTGCATGTCATTAAGTACTCTTCTACCATGTTCTTTTGTTTTTATTTATTTTTTTAATTAAAGTATAGTTGATTTACAAAAAATAATACATTTGTCAAAATGCTTTATTCTTTTATAGACAGTCATTTAATCAAAAGTAGGACATTATAATATTATAAAATTGAGTAAAGTCTTGATGGAATGAATATATGAATATTAAGAATGACCCTGAAACAAGGGATACTTGAGAACATTACTTTTTCAAACTTTACTTAGGAGTAGACCATTTTTTCAAATAAAATCTTACTTGGAAGATATATATATATCAAGTATATAAAGCAAGTAAAAGAGAAGTTCCTTAGTTGAACCCTAAGTTCACAAGTGAGCATTTATTACATACCAGGAGCAATTCTAAAATTGTAGCAACCTCTATTGAGGCTATGGGATTCCCCTTAGGGCCCTAAAGTGCAATGAACACAGTTTAAAACCCACTCATTTGGAATTGTAAGCCACTCAAGGGCAAAAACCTTATGATGTATATTTCAACAGAATAGCTAGCATAGTATTGGGCACCTAGTGAGTATCGAGTAAATATTGTTGGGATTGGCTGGCACAGAAGAATCTAAGGAAATCTAGTAAATGGCTGTTGCTTTATGCTCCAAACACCACTTCCTCAGGGTAAAACCGGTTCCTTTCTAAGTCCCAGACAATGAGGTTTGTAATTAATCTAGGTCAAAAATCTCAATCCAGTTTATGTCCTGACGCTATTTAGAAGCACAGACTGGGCCACCTACTGAATAACCATGCCTAGAGTTGTCCTGAGTGTTCCTCAGGACACACTACATTCCACCTCTGAATGGCCTCAGGGCTCCAGAGGAACTCCAGGAACCACTTTCTGAAATTTACTAAAAATGTGATGAGCTCTTCAAGGAATAATACTGATTGTCCTGAAGATCTCCAAAGTTTTCTTGGTCAAACTCCATGGTTCACGATTTGGAATGTTCCCAAGCACCAGGAATTATGATGTGAGCTAACATTTGCACAGGCACTGTCCCAATGGCTTTCAGTTTTCAGTTTCAAGTTTTATATCAAGCAAGGGGATAGCAGGTGAGGGGAAAGTAAGCCAGGGCATCAGAGACAAGATAGATGCACCAGGACATAGCCTTGGCTTATGCATTCTCTCCTTCTTAAATGTCATATCTCCCCCATTACTGAATTTCAAGATCTGTTCTTGAGGACACAGTCTTTGATCTAAAGTTCTATTGCACTGCTCATGCTACTAACGGATCTAATAATAATAAAATAATTTTTTATTAAGGCTTTATGAAGTGCCCAATACTGTGCTAAAACACTTATCAAGCATTATTAAATGTGCAAGTTCTTAATGAATATTTGGCAATTAAAAGCTCTAAAACAAAATATTTTATGTGGAAGTACAGGTAAATTAAGCAAACAAAACAAAAAAAGAATAAAATGAATATTATAATCTAATAATAAAAGCAAAGAGAAAAACTAAAATTAGTGATTTTTTTTAGGATTTATTTTAGAGACTTGAAATGAGGACAAATTAGGAGGAAGAAATACTGATTAGAACGTCATTTTCTGGCTTAAGTCAATGGATTGAAAACAGAAATATTTAGAGGGCATTATAATCCCTATAAACCATTATAAAAATTCTAAAAAAGTAAAGACAGTTTCTAAATTAAAATGCCAGTGAAAACCCAGATTGATAAAATATAAAGCAACACCATATATCACAGAGGTTACTCATTAGCATGAGGATGATATAATTAATAGTAATCTTTACTTTTTTGGCATCAATCCTACAAGTCATCCTTAGCACTTTACAAAATGAGCTCTAAATACAACTTCTGTATCTCAACAAGGGCAATTGAGAATCAAGCATAGTTACATACTTTTCCTTAATCTATAAAACTTTTCTTCGAGGAAATAGATAGATGATATTAAAAAAATAGTTCAAAAAGAAAGATTAGTTGGCGTAAATACATAAATTACATAAATAATTGTTTCTCCTAACATCTAATTTTCACTCCTTTCTTACCTAACTAGATTTATTTGTGACTAATGACATTGCTTTATAAATAGCATGAGGTCTGTTTTAACTAAGTGGATCATTGGACTAGAAATCAAGATTGCCATGCTGTATTTCTAGCTCTGATTAGTTCTATGACTGTAGGCAACCTTCTCAGCAGGAATCACAGATCATCCTAATCAAAACTAAAATGTCATTTTCCATCTATACTTTGTATTGAATGAGTTGTTAAATGATTATCTTCCTTTGTATAAAAAATATGAATTATTTCTAATAAAAGTAAAATGTCATAAAATTATTTCTACATTAATATTAAATTTAATAAACTGCAATGTTTTAGCTTTAATAGGAAAAGATAATAAGCTCAAACAGAAGAATGGGTTTAATTATCCTCTAGAGTTAGTGATTCTTATAAAAACACATAGGGTCTCCCTGGTGGCGCAGTGGTTGAGAATCTGCCTGCCGATGCAGGGGACACGGGCTCGTGCCCCGGTCCGGGAAGATTCCACAGGCCGCAGAGCGACTAGGCCCGTGAGCCATGGCCGCTGAGCCTGCACGTCCGGAGCCTGTGCTCCGCAACGGGAGAGGCCACAACAGTGAGAGGCCCGCATACCGAAAAAAAAAAAAAAAAAAACCATAGTAGCTTTCATGTGTGTATATATAATTCATTTATATTTAGCTAAATGATCATGATTATCTTGACTATTAAAAGCAAGAAGGGCTTCCCTGGTGGTGCAGTTGTTGAAAGTCCACCTGCCAATGCAGGGGACACGGGTTCATGCCCTGGTCCGGGAAGATCCCACATGTCACGGAGAGGCTAGGCCCGTGAGCCATGGCCACTGAGCCTGCGCGTCTGGAGCCTGTGCTCTGCAACGGGAGAGGCCACAATAGTGAGAGGCCCGCATACCGCAAAAAAAAAAAAAAAAAAGCAAGAAGATCCACAAGTTTTGCTGCCTGTAGTGAACAGAAGGGGTTGAGAAGACTGGGCATTAGAATCACAGACCCTGCACTGCACTCTGCACTGTACTGCTTCACAATCATTGTCAAGTGACAGCATCTCTAGCCTCAGGAAATGAGAACACTATCTCAATTGTGTTTTGTTTTGTTTTAGGAGATCTCAATGACTTAATGGGTAACTGGTACAGGGGCTGAGGCATGCGTGGTGCTCAAAAAAATGTCATTTTATAATGATTTCAAGAAATCCTAGGAGATCCCTGATTCTTTTGTTACCACATATATCTTTAAAATTTCCGCTTCAAGATGGCAGAGGATTAAGAGGTAGAGATCACCTTCCTCCCCACAAATACATCAGAAATACATCTACACGTGGAACAACTCCTACAGAACACCTACTGAACGCTGGCAGAAGACCTCAGACCTCCCAAAGGCAAGAAACTCCTCATGTACCTGGGTAGGGCAAAAAAAAAAGAATAAACAGAGACAAAAGAATAGGGACGGGACCTGCACCAGTGGAAGGGAGCTGTGAAGGAGGAAAAGGTTCCACACACTTCCCGTCTCTGCCAGTGAAGAAGCGCCTTCACTGGCAGAGACGGGAAGGGTGGGGGTAGCTTTGGAACCATGGAGAAGAGCACAGCAATAGGGGTGCAGAGAGCAAAGCGGAGAGATTCATGCACAGAGGATTAGTGCCAACCTGCACTCACCAGCCCAAGAGGCTTCTCTGCTCACCCACCAGGGCGGGTGAGAGCTGGAAGCAGAGGATCAGGCTTCGGAGGTCAGATCCCAGGGAGAGGACTAGGGTTGGCTGCGTGAACACAGCCTGAAGGGGGCTAGTGAGCCAGAGCTAGCCGGGAGGGAGTCCAGGAAAAAGGCTGGACCTGCCTAAGAGACAAGAGACCATTGTTTCGGGGTGCGTGAGGGGAGAGGATTCAGAGAACCACCTAAACGAGCTCCAGAGACAGGCACAAGCTGCAGCTATCAGCACGGACACCAGAGACAGGCATGAGACGATAAGGCTGCTGCTGCCGCCACCAAGAAGCCTGTGTGCGAGCACAGGTCACTCTCCACACCTCCCCTCCCGGGAGCCTGTGCAGCCCGTCACTGTCAAGGTCCCGTGATCCAGGGACAACTCCCCCGGGAGAACACACGGCGCGCCTCAGATTGGTGCAATGTCACGCTGGCCTCTGCCGCCGCAGGCTCGCCCCGCACTCCATACCCCTCCCTCCTCCCTCGGGCCTGAGTGAGCCAGAGTCCCCAATCAGCGGCTCCTTTAACCCCGTCCTGTCTGAGCGAAGAACAGACTGCCTCCGGCAACCTGCACGCAGAGGCGGGGCCAAATCCAAAGCTGATCCCCGGGAGCTGTGCGAACAAAGAAGAGAAAGGGAAATTTCTCCCAGCAGCCTCAGGAGCAGCAGATTAAATCTCCACAATCAACTTAATGTACCCTGCAGCTGTGGAATACCTGAATAGACAACGAATTATCCCAAAATTCAGTCAGTGGACTTTGGGAACAACTGTAGACTTGGGGTTTGCTGTATGCGACTGACCAGTTTCTGATTTTTATGTTTATCTTAGTTTAGTTTTTAGCACTTGTTCTCATTCGTGGACTTGTTTAATGGTTTGGATACTCTCTTCATTTTTTTTCTTTTTTTATTACTTTATAAATTTTATTAATATTTTAAATTTTTTTATTTTAATTATTTTGTTTTATTTTACATTTTTTTCTTTTTTTTCTCCCTTTTCTTCTGAGCCATGTGGCTGACAGGTTATTGGGGCCAGCTGTCAGGCCTGAGCCTCTGAGGTGGGAGAGAAGAGTTCAGGACATTGGACCACCAGGGACCTCCCAGACCCATGTAATATCAATCGGCAAGAGGTCTCCCAGAGATCTCCATCTCAACACTAAGCTCCACCCAATGGTCAGCAAGCTCCACTCATGGATACCCCATGCCAAACAACTAGCAAGACAGGAACACAAACACTCCTATTAGAAGAGAGGCCACCTAAAATCATAATAAGACACAGACACCCCAAAACACACCACCAGACGTGATCCTGCCTACCAGAAAGACAAGATCCAGCCTCATCCACCAGAACACAGGCACCAGTCCCCTCCACCATGAACCCTACACAACCAGTGAACCAACTTTACCTACTGGGGCCAGAGACCAAAAACAATGGGAACTACAAACCTGCATCCTGCAAAAAGGAGACCCCAAACACAGTAAGATGAGAAAAATGAGAAGACAGAGAAATATACAGTTGATGAAGGAGCAAGGTAAAAACCCACCAGACCAAACAAATGAGGAGGAAATAGGCAGTCTACCTGAAAAAGAATTCAGAGTAATGATAGTAAAGATGATCCAAAATCTTGGAAATAGAATGGAGAAAATACAAGAAACATTTAATAAGGACCTAGAAGAACAACAGAGCAAACGAACAATGATGAACAACACAATAAATGAAATTAAAAATTCTCTAGAAGGGATCAGTAGCAGAATAACTGAGGCAGAGGAACAGATAAGTGACCTGAAAGATAAAATAGTGGAAATAACTACCACAGAGCAGAAAAAAGAAAAAAAGAATGAAAAGAATTGAGGACAATCTCAAAACCTCTGGGACACCATTAAACACACCAACATTCGAACAATAGGGATCCCAGAAGAAGAAGAGAAAAAGAAAGGGACTGGGAAAATATTTGAAGAGATTATAGTTGAAAACTTCCCTAATATGGGAGAGGAAATAATAAATCAAGTCCAGGAAGTGCAGAGAGTCCCATACAGGAAAAATCCAAAGCAAAACACACCAAGACTCATATTAATCAAACTATCAAAAATTAACTACAAAGAAAAAATATTGAAAGCAGCAAGGGAAAAACAACAAATAACATACAAGGAATCCCTATATGGATAACAGCTGATCTTTCAGCAGAAACTCTGTAAGCCAGAAGTGAGTGGCAAGACATATTTAAAGTGATGAAAGGTAAAACCTACAACCAAGATTACTCTACCCAGAAAGGATCTGTTTTGGATTCGATGGAGAAATTAAAACCTTTACAGACAAGCAAAAGCTAAGAGAATTCAGCACCACCAAACCAGCTTTACAACAAATGCTAAAGGAAATTCTCTAGACAGGACACAGAAGAGAAAGAAAAGACCTACAATAAAAAAACCCAAAACAGTTAAGAAAATGGTAACAGGAACATACATATCGATAATTACCCTAAATGTAAATGGATAAAATGCTCCAACCAAAAGATATAGACTGGCTGAATGGATACAAAAACAACATCAGTATATATTTTGTATACAAGAGACCCACTTCAGACCTAGGGACACATACAGACTGAAAGTGAGGGGATGGAAAAAGATATTCCATGCAAATAGAAATCAAAAGAAAGTTTGAATAGAAATTCTCATATCACACAAAATGACTTTAAAATAAAGATTATTACAAGAGACAAAGAAGGACACTACATAATGATCAAGGGATCAATCCATGAAGATACAACAATTGTAAATATTTATGCACCCAACATAGGAGCACCTCAATACATAAGGCAAATGCTAACAGCCATAAAGGGGAAATCAACACTAACACAATAATAGTGGGGGACTTTAACACCCTATTTTCACCAATGGACAAATCAACCAAAATGAAAGTAAATAAGGAAACACAAGATTTAAATGATACATTAAACAAGATGGATTTAATTGATATTTATAGGAAATTCCATCCAAAAACAACAGAATACACTTTGTTCTCAAGTGATCATGGAACATTCTCCAGGATAGATCATATCTCGGGTCACAAATCAAGCCTTGGTAAATTTAGGAAAATTAAAATTATATCAAGTATCTTTTCCAACCACAATGCTATGAGATTAGATATCAATTCCAGAGAAAAAATTGTAAAAAGTACAAAAATATCGAGGTTAAATAATAAGCTACTAAATAACCAAGACATAACTAAAGAAGTCAAAGAGGAAATCAAAAAACACCTAGAAACAAACGACAATGAAAACACAATGACCCAAAACCTATAAGATGCAGTAAAAGCAGTTCTAAGAGGAAAGTTTATAGCAATACAATCCTAACTCAACAAAAAAGAAAAATCTCAAATACACAACCTAACCTTACACCTAAACCAATTAGAGAATGAAGAACAAAAAAACCCCAAAGTTAGCAGATGGAAAGAAATCATAAAGATCAGATCAGAAATAAATGGAAAAGAAATGAAGGAAACAATAGCAAAGATTAATAAACCTAAAGCTGGTTCTTTGAGAAGATAAAAAAAATTGATAAGCAATTAGCATACTCATCAAGAAAAAAGGGAGAAGACTCTATCAACAGAATTAGAAATGAAAAAGGAGAAGTAACAACTGACACTGCAAAAATACAAAGGATCATCAGAGACTACTACAAACAACTATATGTCACTAAAAGGCACAACCTAGAAGAAATGCACAAACACTTAGAAAAGCACAACCTTCTGAGACTGAACCAGGAAGAAACAGAAAATGTAAACAGACCAATCACAAGCACTGAAACTGAAACTGTGATTAAAAATCTTCAAACAAACAAAAGCCCAGAACCAGATGGCTTCACAGGGGAATTCTATCAAACATTTAGAGAAGAGCTAACACCTGCCCTTCTCAAACTCTTCCAAAATATAGCAGAGGGACGAATACTCCTAATCTCTTTCTATGAGGCCACCATCGCCAGATACAAAAACCAGCCAAAGATGACACAAAAAAAGAAAACTACAGGCCAATATCACTGATGAACATAGATGCAAAAATCCTCAACAAAATATCAACAAACAGAATCCAACAGCACATTAAAAGGATCATACACCATGATCAAGTGGGGTTTAACCCAGGAATGCAAGGATTCTTCAAGATATGCAAATCAATCGATGTAACACACCATATTAACAAATGGAAGGATAAAAACCATATGATAATTGCAATAGATGCAGAAAAAGCTTTCAACAAAATTCAACACCCATTTATGATAAAAACCCTCTAGAAAGTAGGCATAGAAGGAACTTACCTTAACATAATAAAGGCCATATATGACAAACCTACAGCCAACATTGTTCTCAATGGTGAAAACCTGAAAGCATTTCCACTAAGATCAGGAAAAAGACAAGGTTGCCCACTCTCACCACTATTATTCAACATAGTTTTGGAAGTTTTAGCCACAACAATCAGAAAAGAAAAAGAAATAAAAGGAATACAAATCAGAAAAGAAGAAGTAAAGCTGTCACTGCTTGCAGATGACATGATACTATACATAGAGAATCCTAAAGATGCTACAAGGAAACTACTAGAGCTAATCAATGAATTTGGTAAAGTAGCAGGATACACAATTAATGCACAGAAATCTCTGGCATTCCTATACACTAATGATGAACAATCTGAAAGAGAAATTAGGCAAACACTCCCAGTTACCATTGCAACAAAAAGAATAAAATACCTAGGAATAAACCTACCTATGGAGACAAAAGACCTCTATGCAGAAAACTGTAAGACACTACTGAAGGAAATTAAAGATGATGCAAATAGATGGAGAGAATACCATGTTCTTGGAGTGGAAGAATCAACATTGTGAAAAAGACTATACTACCCAAAGCAATCTATAGATTTAATGCAATCCCTATCAAGCTACCAATGGCATTTTTCACAGAACTGGAACAAAAAATTTCACCATTTGTATGGGAACACAAAAGACCCCTAATAGCCAAATCAATCTTCAGAAAGAGAAACAGAGCTGGAGGAATCAGGTACCCTGCCTTCAGACTATACTACAAAGCTACAGTAATCAAGACAGAATGGTACTGGCACAAAAACAGAAATATAGATCAATGGAACACGATAGAAAGCCCAGACATAAACCCACACATATGTTCACCTTACCTTTGATAAAAGAAGCAAGAATATACAGTGAAGAAAAGACAGCCTCTTCAGTAAGTGGTGCTGGGAAAACTGGACAGCTACACATAAAAGAATGAAATTAGAACAGTCCTAACACCATACACAAAAATAAACTGAAAATGGATTAAAGACCTAAATGTAAGGCCAGACTCTATAAAACTCTTAGGGGAAAACGTAGGCAGAACACCCCATGACGTAAATGACAGCAAGATCGTTTTTGACCCACCTCCTAGAGAAATGGAAATAAAAACAAAAATAAACAAATGGGACCTAATGAAACTTGAAAGCTTTTGCACAGCAAAGAGAACCATAAACAAGATGAAAAGACAACCCTTAGAATGGGAGAAAAGATTTGCAAATGAAGCAACTGACAATGGGCTAATCTCCAAAATATACAAGCAGCTGATGCAGCTCAATATGAAAAAACAAACAACACAATCCAAAAATGGGCAGAAGACCTTAATAGACATTTCTCTGAAGAAGATATACAGATTGCCAAAAACACATGAAAGGATGCTCAACATCACTAATCATTAGAGAAATTCAAATCAAAACTACAGTGAGGTATCACCTCACACCCGTCAGAATGGCCATCATCAAAAAATCTACAAGCAGTAAATGCTGGAGAGGGTGTGGATAAAAGGGAACCCTCTTGCACCGTTAGTGGGAATGTAAATTGATACAGCCACTATGGAGAGCAGTATGGAGGTTCCTTAAAAAAACTAAAAATAGAACTAGCATCCGACCTAGCAATCCCACTACTGGGCATATACCCTGAGAAAACCATAACCGAAAAAGAGTCATGTACCACAACGTTCATTGCAGCACTAGTTACAATAGTCAGAACATGGAAGCAACCTAAGTGTCCATCGACAGATGAATGGATAAAGAAGACGTGGCACATATATACAATGGAATATTACTCAGCCATAAAATGAAATGAAATTGAGTTATTTGTTGTGAGGTGGATGGACCTAGAGTCTGTCATACAGAGTGAAGTAAGTCAGAAAGAGAAAAACAAGTACCGTGTGTTAACACATGTATATGGAATCTAAAAAAAAAAAAAAAAAAGTTTCTGAAGAACCTAGGGGCAGGACAGGAATAAAGATGCAGACTTAGAGAATGGACTTATGGACACAGGGAGGGGGAAGGGTAAGCTGGGACATAGAGAGTGTCATTGACATATATACACTACCAAATGTAAAATAGCTAGGGGAAGCAGCCGCATAGCACAGGGAGATCAGCTCAGTGCTTTGTGACCACCTAGAGGTGTGGGATAGGGAGGGTGTGAGGGAGATGCAAGAGGGAAGGGATATGGGGATATAAGTATATGTATACCAGATTCACTTTGTTATACAGCAGAAACTAATACAATAATGTAAAGCAAGTATACTCCAATAAAGATGTTAAATCAATCAATCAATGTAAGAATCAAAATAAAAGTTTTCCCCCCCATTTCTTGAGATCAGTAGAGTGACTCTCTGCTCCTAGAAGTCAAAGGGCTTTCCTAACACATTACTCTGTGTTACTTCATGAAGTTCTAATTTGTCAATGGATTTTACTTTCTATATTTTCATCCTGTACAGCCATGGATGTTGGATAAGTAGTGTTGTGTGAACTCTCTTTAGGGTCACATGGGCATTTATTATTCTTTCATCTAATTTCATTAAATACATGGAGAATACATTTATTGGGGTGAGGCTGTTTATTTGATCTAGTAGATAAAATAAAACATCCACAATAAGACAAATGTCCTCATTTCCTATTTTCCTGACCATTGAGGGAAGAAGAAAGCTTACAATCCTAGATCCTTTCATCTCTGTCTCACATTTCATCTTCCCCTTCCATTTCCAAAGATGCTGGTTTTCTTTTTCAAGGCAGGGTAGTGTTTAGCTAGGGTTGGCTTCCATGTCTCACCTCTGAAAACAGTCACTAAGAGGCAGCATGACTCATTACCACTGTCTCAGGTGCTCCTGATATAGTGAATCTTTTGCCAACACTCAATACGTGTTTGTACAAAAAGGATTCAGCAATCCCTACAGTACAGGTGATCAGTCAACGGCCTAAGGAAACCTATAAAATGATCTGGAGGGCCAAACTGAGAAGTAATGAATATATATCTGTGATATACTCTCTCCTCTCCTCTCTCAAGTTACTCCACCCTGCTTTATACTTTTTACTCCCTTTGGGTTACCACTAATCAAGGAAATTTTAAATTATTCCATTAGCCGAATATGGTTTAAAGTGAACTAAGTCTGCTCATAGAGTGTTTGCCATATTTTGTACCCACAGTCTATAATATATATATATATATATATATATATATATATATATATATATACTTTAAAGGAAAATTGAACTTATGGAAGAGATAAAATGCACAGCCCTTGTCAAAAGCATCTATCAAACAACATGAGAATAATTACCAAGTGACAACTAGTGCCAGTTATTAAGTTACTTTCTCTTGGCTCCAAACCACTCTCTACACTCTGCTGGCCCCAGGTCTCTACAGATCACATTTCTGCTTTTCCAGCTGACTGATGGGGGCCCTAGAGGAAGACTGCAAGGCTAGAGGGCGAAGGAGAGGCTCACTTCTTCCCTTCCGCTCTCCATTTCCATGGACATCACCCCATTAACTCTTTTCCCACCAGTGGCAGCAACCCCTTCCCATAGCTGCAGCTGGATCAGGTTTGCAAAGTTTTCAGCATCACATCCACACTCCGCACTGAGCAGCACCACCTCCTTTGAAGTCTGAACTCAGCTCTGTGGGGTCTCTCCTCTTAAGTTTCCAAGTTTTAATAATTCCAATACCTTCTCTTTGTTCTCTCAATCCAAAAAATGGTAGCTGCTTCCTACAGTTGCTACCTCCTTGTTAACTAGAATTCACTTTTTACTCTTTCAGCTACCTGGTTATAAAACTTAGATTTCGTTAACAATTCTTCAAATTCTGTCTGAATAATACCAGATGTGATTTCTATCTCCTATCTGGACCTTGACTAACATACAACTTAACACATATAAAGTAGTATTATATAAACTGGGTACACTGAAATTGTTTTAAAATAAAACTGAATGTGAAAGTAGGACAGGCAAGAAGGTAAAGTAAATGTGTAGCTGTCAGAGGTTGTTAGATGGAGGGGGGAAATGGTGGAGGAAAGGAAGGGAGGACTAACATTATAAAGTGGGAAGACAAGAAATATTGTCTATGGTAAGTATAGTAAGAGAGACTGTGAGTATAATTTGAAATTGCATAGCAGAACTAGGATTAATGACATATGACAACAATTAAGAGAAGAGAGAAGGAGAAGACTGTGTCAGCAAATTAAATTATTTTCTAACATAGCAGGATGATGTTTAGAGATGATAAATTAAAAATAATAAAATAAGCACATTATTTAACTATAAAGAATTAGAAACAAATGATTAAAGTGTTTATCTCTGAGGAATAATGCTAACGATATGTAGGAGAAGGACAAAGGATAGTTGTCTTTCCCATAATGAATACGTCTTTCCATTTAATTTTTAATATTTTATTAATTTGATTGTTTAAATTTTAAAAATTCAAGGAAACAGACTTGCACTTTTGGGATGATGGAGAAAATTACTTTTCCCTACTCCTCCCACTAATTACAATTAAGAACCATGACCATTATACATAAAACAAGCATAAGAAAGTTCTGGAAGGAGGAGAGAAGGCAGACAGACTAGGTATCTCAGGACTCAAGGAAGCACACACTATGAGATCCCTGGGTTACCTTTTTGCCTCATATATTCCAGATATAGAAGTAAAAAGTCAACAACTGGGAAAGACCAATGAACACAGACTAAAAATCCCCAAGAAAGCCTACTCCTTCTAGCCAAAGAACCAGGGAAACGACAATCTAGCAAGACAGAAAGCTTACAGAAAATAGCTGTTCTACTCCAAACACTACAGAAAAAGCTGTGCCCTACCCCTACCCATGCCAAAAAGGAGGCAAAACTTCCACACTCAAAGAGTGTCAGTCAAGAGCACATAGGGTGTCTGGACTCCACTCTAGCCCAGCAGTAAAGAACTGTCCTTCCCCTTCCCCTGCGGTGAGGACAGAGGAAGCCTAGTACAGAGTCAGGACTTTCCACACCACCAGGAGGTGATGAGGCCACCCTCCTCCTACCCCATGGTGTCAGTTGAAATTACATGGAGAGTGGTAATAAGACGCTGAGAATTCTGGCTCCAGACCAAAATCGTGGGTCTGATTTTTTTTTTTACACCCAGTCATAGGCAATTACAAATGCTTCATCTGGTGGTCCTCAGCAGGGAAAGCTGCCCTCCCCACACCAGACTTGGTGCACAGCCAGAGCATTGCAGACTCTGAAGAGAGTTAGAGGCAAGGCCCCAGGCCAGACTGGCTGGCCTTGCTCTTATGCATATCTGCATTCTTGAAAGTCTCCTCACTGGGGAAACTTGAGGATACTTTTCCACTCCTACTCCTTTCCCCTCCCTTTCCCCCGACCCCTGGGTTCATAAATGGCAGTGGCCTTTTGTTCAGGGCTCCCGCAGCAGTGAGATAGTACCCAGAGCCCCTGTGTTGACCCACCTGACTCTGGTGGGAAGCCAGCACTTTCTGGTTTAGCCTCTGGCTCACACTAAAGGCTTGACTCTTGCTTTCATTCTGGCTCAGCTCCCTCCAGCTCAGCTAGTACCCCTCCCAGTGAGGCAGGTGTCCTTGGAGGCATAATCAGGAGTCAGAACTTCACACCCACTTGGCAATAGCAAGGTGGTGTCATTCATTCCCTGCTGGAGTGGTATCAGAGAAAACCAGCTAAAACAGAAGGTTTGAATAAGATCTAGAGTCTTTTAACATTCAAAATGTCCAAGTTTCCATAAAAAATCATTCATCATATCAGGAACCAGGAAGATCTCAAACTGGGTCAAAGAGGAAGTGTCAAGGAGATTTTAAAAATACTTTTGAAGAGAATGAAAATGAATTTACAACATATCAAAAATTCATGGTTCACAGTTAAAGCCGTGCTGAGCAGGAAGTGTATAGCATAAAATGCATATATTAGAAAAGAAAAAAAGTATCAAATCAATAATCTAAGTCCCCACCTTAAGAACCTAGGAAAAATAAAGCAAGATAAATCCACAGTAAGCAGAAGGAAGTAAATAATAGAAATAAAAGCAGATATTAGTGAAATAGAAAAGATAAAAACAATAAAGAAAATCAATGAAACAAAGAGATGGTTCTTTGAAAAACTGAATAAAATTGACTAACCTCTAGCAAGACTGACAAAAAAAAGAAAGAAGACACAAATTACTAATATCAGAAATATCATTATAGACCCTGCAGGCATCAAAAAGATCACAGACATTATTACAAACAGCTCTACACACATAAATTTGAAAACTTAGATGAAATGGGCCAGTTCCTTAAAAAGAAAATGCTAACTACCATAACTCACCCAATATGAAATAGACTATTTGAATATCCTTATAACTATTAAGGAAATTTAATTCATAATTTTAAAGCTCTCAAAAAGGAAATCTCCAAGCCAGATGGGTTCACAGGAGAGCTCCAACAAACTTTTAAAGAAGAATTAACACTAATTCTATGCAATGTCTTCCAGAAAGTAGAAGAGTGAAGAAAACATCCCAATTCATTTTATAAAGCTAGTATTACCCTGATACAAAAACCAGACACACACAGCACAAAAACAGGAAGCTATAAATCAACATTTGAAGACCACATATCCACAGAGGACTATATCTAAAATATAGAAACAACTCTCAAAATTCACCAGTAAAAACAATAATCCAATTAGAAAACTGACAAAAGTTATGAAGAGACATTTTACTGATGGCTATAAGCACATGAAAAGTTGTTCAATAATCAGCAATCAGTGAGTTGCAAATCAAAGCCACAGTGAGATATCACTACACACATATCAGAATGGCTACAATAAAAAATAGTGACACTGAATGTTAGCAAGGATGTGGAGACACTGGATCACTCACTGATAGCTAGTGGGCATGTAAAATGGTACAGCCACTCTGGATAGTAGATTGGCAGTTTCTTAAAAAGCTAAACATACAATTACTACACAACTCAGCAATTGCATCCCCAGGCATTTACCCCAGAGAAGCAAAGGCTTATGTTCACAAAAAAAACCTATACATGAAAGTTTATAGCAGCTTTATTCATAACAGCCCAAAACTGGAAACAACCCAGATATCCATCACTGGGTAAATGAGTAAACAAACTGTGGTATATCTATATCGTGTAATACTTCTCTGTAATAAAAACATACAGACCTTGATACAGGCCAAAATCCAGATAATAATACTCAGTGGGGGAAAAAAGCCAATCCAGAAGATTACATACTGATTCCATTTATATAACATTCTCGAAATGATGAAATTATAGACATGGAGAGGAGATCAGTAGTTATCAGAGGTTTAAAAGAAGGTAGGGGTAGGAGGGAAGTGGATGTGGATATAAAAGACAACATGAGGTATCTGGTGGTGATAGAAATACAGGAAGATGTAAATCCTGATTGTATCTCTGTCAGTATCTTGGTTGTGATGTGCACTATAGTTTTGCACGATGTTACCACTGGAGGAAACCAGCTAAATGTTATGTAAGATCTCTCTCTATTATTCCTTACAATTGCATGTGAATCTACAATTATTCAAAATTAAAATTTTAATTTAAAAGTATTTAAATTTATTTTAATATGAGGGAAAAGACCACAGTTTGCAGCCAGTTAACATAACAAGGAAATACTTAGAAAGAACGTGGCAATGCCTTCAGGTCATTGAAAATGATACCACAGTTTTTCTCAAAATACAAAGAGGATTTATTATAAATTGTACTTCATAAAATATATTAACTCCCTAGCATTCAATTTTTATGATCCACAGGGATTTGATTCCCTCTTCTGAATTCTGCAATTCTGGTACAAATTACATTTAAGCTGATCCAACTGGGAGTTGCTAAACCTGATTAAAACAATCATGGTCATAAAGAGATGCTGTAAAATTGGTATTAGAACTATTCAACCCACAACCTCCTCCCATCCCTCTAGCTCCTTCCTACACACACACACACAAAGTGTTTGTCTTTTAGGCATGTGCTCCCAGGTAATCAAAGGCTGCATAAAGTTATTGATTTTAAATTCTCCTTAATTAACAAACTATTACCTTGACTTTCTGAATAATTCTAGCATAAAATAGCTCATGAAACCAACCTTCCCTGTTTTTCCATTTTTCATACTTTTGGACATTGTCCTTTTGTATTCTATTCAGATGAGGAACTCAAAGCTAAGAAGCAGTTACCTAAAGACTGACACCTGGGAATTTATGGACATTTCTTTTTCTCCATAGTTACTTCTTTTCCTTTCTTTTCCAAGAAACTAAATACCATGGCCATTGTTCTGCTGCAAATTTACATTATTTTCTTACCCCAAGTGTGAAAACTAAAAATATAAGCAGAGGCAAATTGTAGGGTGAAAAATAGGCTATTCCTCACCTACCTTCACAATTTAGTGTCTCAAGGGGATCAAGATGGAGTAAGAGGACATGGAGCTCACCTTCTCCCACAAACACATCAAAAATACATCTACATGTGGAACAATTCTCACTGAAGACTAACTGGAGACTGGGGGAAGCACTCTTGTACAACCAAGGCTGCAAAAAGACACACATGCAATCCGATAGGAAGGGAAGAAAAGTGATCAGGTCTGGACCTGTGCCCCTGAGAGGGGTCCTAAGTATGGGGGGGCGGAGAACAGAAGCCCCCTTGGCATGGTGGAGGACCACTGGGATAAACATAGGGCTGTGGGAAGCCTGGATTCTGCTCATGAGGCGCTTATGCTGGTTAGCACCCAAGGCAGGATGGAGACAGGTCTGCTCTGGCTGCTGCAGGATTTCCCCTGACCACCTCACTGTGCACCCCAGCCTGAGCAGGGCAGACGCTCTGGCCCTGCTCAGTCTGTACCACAGCAGAGCACTGGATCTGGAGCAGCCACAACCACGGAAAAGACTAGACTGTGGGAAGCAGAGGGGACCCAGTTCCGGGGTGGAGGCTGGGTGGGGTCATGGCAGCCATGGTTGGTGCTTGCTCAAGAGGTACTCCAGAAGCAGCCAAAATAACCACTGGCCACAGCTCATTTCCCCACACACACCAAGAGTCCAAATGGCCCCACCTGCCCTGCAGAGCAGTTCCACAAAAAGGTGTGGGGAGCAGAGGCTGGGAGCAGTAATCTGCACCTGAGTCTACATCTAAGTGGAGCCGTGGACACCTGCACAGGCAGCACGTCACACCTCGGTCTGCACACCAAAACCATCTTGCTCCAGCACTCTCCTCCTCTGGGGCAAGTGTCCTGGTGCAGGGAGAGGGGGAAACACACACTTAAAGGGAACAGAACCTGCTAGAACTGACCTTCAGGGCTTCTGCTCCAGCAACTTGGGATCAGACTCTGACCCTGACCCTGACAGGGTGATGATGGCTGCTGAGCAGAGGGGAAGTCCTGCCCCAGCTGGAGTCCTGGCTCCAGCTCTACCTTCTCCATCTCCAGCCACACCCCCTACCAAAGTGATAGCTGCCAGCACACCCCGAGGGAAGACATGACTTGCAAATCCAGCTCTCCCACCAAAGACATGGGTCCAATGACCCACATAGTCTGCATAGGGATGCTCCCACATAAGAACACCCCTTCAAGACTGCAGTAGATAAATGTTTCACCTAAATTCATAGAGGCAGAGAAAGTTAAGTAAAATGAGAAGACAGAGAAACTGCTCCCAATTGAAAGAGTAACAGAAAACCCCTGAAAGGACAAATAATGAAACAGAATAAACAATTTAAAAGATAAAGAATTCAAAGCATTGATAGTAAAAATGTTAACTGAATCAGGGAAAAGAATTGATATAAACATGGAACATTTTGACAAGGAACTAGAAAATATTGAAAAGATCCGATCAGAAATGAAGAATTCAATAGCTGAAATTAAAACACACACACACACACATTAGAAGGAATGAATGGCAGAAAAATAGATCAGAGTGCATAAGTGATCTGGAACATAAAATAATGGAAATCACACAATCAGAACAGCAAAAAGAAAAATGAATTTTTAAAAAAATGTAAGCAATATAAAAGATCTCCAAGATAACATTGTGTTCCAACATTCACATTATAGGAGTCCCAGAAGAAGAGAGAGAGAAGGTGATCAAGAATGTATTTGAGGAAATTATGACTTAAAACTCCCAAACTTGAAGAAAGAAACAGATATCCAGGTACAGGAAGCACAAAGTGTCCCAAACAAGATGAACCCAAACAGACCCACACAAGACATCATAATTAAAATGACAAAAGTTAAAGAGAAGATTCTAAAGGCAGCAAGAGAAAAACAAAAAGTTATATGCAAGGGAACCCCTATAAGGCCATCAGCTGATTTCTTTGCAGAAACTTTGCAGACCAGAGGGAGTGGCATGATATATTCAAAGTACTGCAACCTAGAATACTCTACACAGCAAGATTATCATTTAGAATAGAAGGAGAGATAAAGAACTTCTCAGATAAGCAAAATCTAAAAGTGTTCATCAATACTAAACCTAACCTAAAAGAAATGTTAAAGGGTCTTCTGTAATTGGAAAAGGAATAAGAATCTATAGGAAAGGGAAAATCCCAATAGGAAAAGAAAACATATAGTAAGGACTGAAAATCAATCACTTAAATAAGCCAGTACAAAGATTAAAGACAAAAAAATTGTAAAATCAAAAAACTGCAAAAAGCAGCTATAATCACAAAAGTACAGTTAAAAGATAAATATGAAAATGTAAAATATGACAGCAAAAACACAAAATGTGGAAGAGGGGAGTAAAAAAATGTACATTTTTAGAATGTGTTTGAACTTAAATGACTACCAGTTTTAAACAAATAGATATAGTATATCAACATATATGAACCCCATGGCAACCACAAATAAAAACTCACAATACAGTAAGTTCCCAACATACAAACCTTCAAGCTGTGAACTTTCAAAGATGCAAAGGTGCATTCACATGTCCAATCACATGTTAGTTCACCTGCCTGTTTACATTGTCATGTGCGTGCATCCTCTACAAGTGGTTGTGCTTTTGTGTACTTTACTGTACAGTACTCTATAGAGTACAGTAGTACAGTATCTTTTTTTCAGGCTAGATCTGCAAGAGGATGACTTCATTGAACTACTTGCTGTGCAACATGAGAAGCTTATTAATGAAGACCTGATGGAATTGGAGGCTCAGATAAAGGACAAATAGAGACAACAAGAAGAAGTAGTAACTGAAGAACTAAAGAGAGTCATGACACAGGAAAGGGCAAGGGGATTTTCTTTATCTAAGGAGACACTGTTAGTTTATGAGGCACAGGACCCAAATGTAAAACTGTACAACAAGGTTGCAGCAGCCTTTCGGAATGCAATGCAGCATTACCATGTCATCTCTGATAAGAAAAAAAAGGAGCTACTACCCAGACATCACTGGATTGTTTTTTCAGGAGGGTAGATAGAATTGAATCCAGCAAGGAACCAGAACCTGTGCCATCAGTGTCAGGGGTGAGTGAAATTGCAGCTTGTCCTCCATCTCCTATTGCCGATGATCCTGCAGCTCTACCATCTCCCACCTCCTCTCCCTCCTCCAGTCAGTACCTCTTCTTGCCTGTTCACTAGATGCCAGCCCCTGTATGCCAGCTGTTGTACTGTACTACTGTACTTTTCAAGGTACTGTACTGAAGATTAAAAATGTTTTCTTTACTTTTTGTGATTTGTTTTTTATATATTATTTGTGTGAAAAGTATTATAAACCTATTTTCAGTACAGTACTATAAAGCCGATTGTGTTAGTTGGGTACCTAGGCTAACTCTGTTGGACTTACGAACAAATTGGACTTACATACTCTTGGAACAGAACTTGTTCATATGTAGGGGACTTACTGTAGATACACAAAAACTAAAAAGAAAGGAACACAAGCATACTACTAAAGGAAATCATCAAACCACAATGGGAGAAACAAACAGAAGAAGAAATGAATCAAGAAGAACTACAAAAACAACTGGAAAACAAGCATTAAAATGGCAATAAGTACATACCTATCAATAATTACTTTAAATGTCAATGGACTAAATGCTCCAATCAAAAGACATAGGGTGGCTTATTGGACAAAAAAAAAAAAAAAGTAAGACTCTTCTATATGCTTCCTACAAGAGATTCACTTCAGAGCTTAAGACACACATAGGTTGAAAGTAAGGGTGTGGAAAAAGATATTTCATGCAAATAAGAAGAAAGTAAGGTTAGAAATACTTATAGCAGATAAAATAGACTTTAAAATAAAAGCTATAACAAAAGACAAAGAAGAGCTTTATATAATGACAAAGGGATCAACACAAGAAGACGATTATACTTGTTAACACATATGTACCCAATATAGGAGCACCTAAATATATAAAGCAAATGCTGAAAGACATGAAGGGAGAAATGGAGAATACAAAATAGCAGGGGACTTTAGCACCACACTGACATCAGTGGACAGATCATTCAGACAGAAAATCAATAAGGCAACAGTGGTCTCAAATGACATATCAGGCTAGTTGGACTTAATAGATATCTACAGCACATTACATCTCAAAACAGCAGAATACATATTCTTTTCAAGTGTACATACAACATTCTCCAGGATAGATCACATACTAAGTCATGAAACTAGTCTAACAAATTTAAGAAGATAGAAATTATATCAAGCATTTTTTCCAACCACAACAGTATGAAACTAGAAATCAATTACAGGAAGAAACTGGTAAAAGCACAAACACATGGAGACTAAAAAACATGCTATTAAAAATCCAAGGGGTCAAAGAGGTATTAAAAAATACCTCAAGACAAATGAAAATGGAAAAACAACACTCCAAAATCTATGGGATACAGCAAAAGCAGTTCTAAGAGGGAAGTTTATAGCAATACAGGCTTTCCTCAGAAACAAAAAAATTCCCAAATAAACAATCTAACCTAACAGCTAAAGGAATTAGAAAAAGAAAACCCAAAGTCAGCAGAAGGAAAGAAATGAAGAATAAAGATCAGAGAGGAAATAGAGATCATAAAACAATAGAAAAGATTTTTTAAAAAAACAAGAGCTGGGTTTTTTTAAAGATAAACAAAATTGATAAACTTTTATCCAGGCTTACCAAGAAGAAAAGACAGGACCCAAACAAGCAAAGTAAGAAATGAAAGAGGAGAATTAACAACTGGTACCATAGAGATACAAAAAAATCATAAGAGAATACTACAAACAGTTATATGCCAACAAATTGAAAAACCTACAAGAAATGGACACATTTCTAGAAACATACAACCTGCCAAGCTTGAATCAGGAAGAAATAAACAGTCTGAACAGACCAAAAACTAATAGTGAAATTGAATTTGTAATAAAAAATCTCCCAGCAAACAAAAGTCCAGGATCAAATGGCTTCACAGAGGAATTCTACAAAATATAGGTGTTAGAGGAACTAAAACACCTATTCTTCTGAAACTATTTCAAAAAATTGAAGAAGATAGAATACTCCCAAATTCATCCTACAAGGCCACCATTACCCTGATACAAAATCCAGACAAAAACACTACAAAAAGAAAATTACAAGCCAATATCTTGATGAATATAGATGCAAAAATCCTCAAGAAAGTATTAGCAAACTAAATCCAGCAATATATAAAAAGGATCATACACCATGGATTTATTCCAGAGTCACAAGGATGGTTCAACATTTGCAAATCAATCAGTGTGATACACCACATTAAAAAAAGGAAGGATAAAAATCACATGATCATCTCAATAGATGCAGAAAAAACATGTGACAAAATTCAACATACATTCATGACAAAAACTGTCATAAATGTTGTTATCAAGGGAACATATCTCAACATAATAAAGACCATGTATGACAAACCCACAGCTAACATCATACTCAACGGTGAAAGTCTTTCCTCTAAATTCAGGAACAAGAAAAGGATTCCCACTCTCACCACTTATATTCGACATAGTAGCCTTGAAATCTAAAAGATTATTGAAGATTTAACTCCCCAGATGTGTGTTTACACTTCTAGGGGCAGATGAGACCCAAAACCATAGATATATTCCAGGATTCATAAAGCTAGAAACACTTGTTTTATCTTTCCCAGGAGATATTTATTTACATATTAAAGGGTAAAAACCCAGGGCTCTTCCCCTTCTTTTTCCAAGGAGAATTTGTTTATTGTAGGGAGCGAAGGTAACTCTTGTTTCCTTGAAAGATGAGGGGACAGCCATTCATCTCCTATATAAGCTCCAGATTCATATTTTGTGGGTTCCTCTCCTACAGAACAACAACCACCCCCCTACTATGTATAGGCCTGTCCACTGCCTCTTTTTGCATCATCCCTGAACAGGGAAAATTTTGGGGGGAAAGAACAAATAAGGTAATTTCTGTAAGTAACAATAATCTGTCCCTGTCCCAGTAACTACTTTCAGTATAATACAATAAATAGAGATATTAAACATGTATCACCAGTCACTATCTTAAGCGCTTTACGTGAATTAACTCTTTTATTCCTCATTACAATACTATGAGTTAGGTACTCCTATTTTTCCTATGTTAAGATGGAACACTGAGACACAGAGATAACAAGTAAGTTGCCCAAAGGCTCCTAACTAGTAAATAGCAGAGGCAGGATTTGAACCCGAAGAGTCTAGCTCTAGAAGCTGTGCTCTAAATACCATGCCACACTTCCTCTAACCAATAATCTTTCTCATTGACTATTTATGATTCACACTAAACCACAGTATTCACTGTGTCTAGAGATCTCTTATTCAGTCATATCCAACGACTTCCTTTCACAGTTGAAAATAATTTTACAGATGGTCTCCAGCTTATGATAGTTCACATTAAGATTTTTCAACTTTACGATGGTGTGAAAGTAATATGCATTCAGTAGAAACTATAGTTCGCATTTTGAATTTTGATCTTTTCCTGGGCTGGCGACATGCAGTACACTCCCCTCTTGTGATGCTGGGCCGTGGCAGTGAGCCACAGCTCCCAGGCAGCCATGTGATCACCAGGGTGACAACTCACAACCATTCTGTACCCAGACAACCATTCTGTTTTTCAGTTTCAGTACAGTATTCAATAAATTACATGAGGTATTCAACACTTCATTATAAAAGGATTTGTGTTAGATGATTTTGCCCAACTATTGGGTAATATAAGTATTCTGAGCACGTTTAAAGTAGGCTGGGCTAAACTAAGATGTACAGTAGGTGAGATGTATTAAATGCACTTTCAACTTACAATATTTTCACCTTACAATGGGTTTATCAGGACATGGTCCCTTTGTAAGTTGAGTAAGATCTGTATAAAGAAATTGTCTTTCTGCCTAGTCTTTGTGGGTCCTGAAAGTATACATGTAGCTGTTTAATGCTTAAAATAAAACACTCTCTCATCAAGATAATTCTGCCAATTTTGAATGGGCTACATATAGGCCATAAGTATTCATGTGTTGATGGCCACAGGCTAAACTTATGAGTTCATTTGATAGTCCCCATTTCTACCACATTGATTAAGATAAAATTGTCTCATATCTGAACAGCTTTCAGTATTTTCTGAACAAAAGTTTCATACTTTCTTCCTCAGCTCCTCCTGGAGAAGCCTCTACGTATCTTGTCATGGGACTAGCAGGAAACAGGATAATTGAAGAGAGTTTAATAAAGCATTTATTTACAAAGGAGTAGGTAGTATTGGAAGAAACTCACAAAGGCTGGTGCAGTAACCTAGTGCCAGGAAGAATTAGGAGTTATTGCCACCCCTTGGACTGAAGGGCAAGAGAGGGTTACCAGAACCCCGAGGGAGAGGCTGTGGTTGTCACATAGGGTTGCCCTTGGAGTTGTGACCTATAGGAGAGGAACAAAACCAATAAATGGCAACCCAGCAAAAAGGAAGCTGGAAGGATAAATACCCCAAACCCATTCTCCTCTCATTACCGTAGCTCCACTGGTGCCTCCTGTTAGCCAGACCCAAGCTGAAACCAGATGGGGAGGGAGCCTTTGGTATAGTTCATAAAAGTCAGCCTCCTAGGACAAAAAGCACAGTGAAGAAGGAGGGAAAGCCAATCATGAGAAACAGGAAATATCAAGCACATTCTGGGATAAAAGAGACTCATGTGAACTCTTCCCTTTCTGTTCTTTGCAAAGGAAATTTCTCCTTAAAAAAGCAGTTTCTCATTCATTAGTTATATGTGTTAAAGGGCAAGATGTACACAATTACAGCCTTCTCTGCAATCAGCAGTCACAACAAAGCTACCATGTGCCTTGAGCCTTGTGCCAAGGACAGGAAGCCCTGGAGATGCAGGCTGCATCAGAGGACACGCTGTGCAGGTGGAGATCCCGGAAGATAAGTAGGATCACAGGAGCACAGCCCGAGGCCACCAAGATGGAGCAACCAAATGAGATTTATGGAGAAACTAAACTCTGTCCCAGGTAAACCTTATTCAGCCAAGGTGAAGATTAAGATTAAGGCTGAAAGATATAGAAAATTAAAGTTTACTAAGCACAAATTCTGTTATGTGTTATTTCATTTGAAGACGCGAACTATGAAACTTCTGGGTAAAAGCTGGCTGTGGTTTGCCTATTTTTATAGCATGTCTGATAAAGAAAGTTTGGTGAATACTAATGGTGATAAGGAAATAAACTTACAGCGAGGACTAAATGGACAGGTTTCCCAGCTTCCGCATTCCCCCATCACCTCCACCCGCCACACACACACAAAGTCTATTTATTATCCGTACAACAGCACAAGTGATTCTTTTGCCATATAAGTCAGATTGTGTTACTTTTCTGCTTAAAATTCTCTAGTGTTTCCCCATTTTATTTGCAATATAATCCAGACCTTACCAAGTCAACAAAGCTCTACTAAAATTTTCCAAACCATGCATCATGCTCATTTATGGATCATGAAATAAGGTTCCCCAGAAACCCACAAGTGAGGTCTCTCCTTATTTTCTTCAAATGCAAAAGTCATATACCCAGAGAGAACTTTTCTGACTACCCCATAGAAAGTAGGCCCATCAACATCTTCACTCTCTTTTTTCTTACCTTATTTTACTTTTCTCCAAGGTTTTTATTATCAAATGAGATATCATGTATTTATTTGTTTGTTTCATCCCTTGCTGTACTGAAATGTAAGCTTCATGAGAACACGGACTTTACCGTATTCACTACTGTATCCCCATGCCTAGAACAATGGGGGTTCAAAAATTTGTCGATGATGAATGGATGGATGGGGAGAGGGATGATGTAATAGGATGGCCTTGAGGAAATAATATGCTAAGAGGACTCTGGAGCTAACAGATGACCCAGTTTCCTTCTGGAAAAACCAGCTTGCCTGTCACGTCCCCCTGCTGTACACCCCAAACACACATATAGACACACACCTCCCTCACTGCCACCTGCAGGACTCTGCCTACTGTTAGCAACATCAGGAGAGGCAAGGCTTCAGCCAGGTGGCAGTGGGGAGAAGAGTGTGGAGTGAGTATTTGTGTGATTATCTGGTTTGCCCTGCCTAGATTGAAGGCTTTAAAGGGATGCCGAGAAGCAGGATTGTCTACAGACCCTAGAATCTGGCTTTGAAGCCTACACCAGCTAAAGCCTTCACTGTGGTCAGCAAGAGTCCCCAGCTAGCTCAGATCCTTAGCACCAACGCTCATCTCTTAAATTTTATCAGACTCTCATTTCAGCCTGCCTTATCCACAAATCCAACCTTTATTCCAAACATTTTTCCTTCAGAAATCCCATTACTCTGATTAAATATGTGGCAGTTTTAATAATTCAGCAACCAGAAAACAATTAATTTCATAGTATATGCAATATTTTTAAGTCTTAAAAGAGAAAAAAACATGTTTATTTCTTAAAGCAACCATATAGCATTGCTTATTAACAAGACATCACATCAAAATCAGTTGTTTTCAAAATAAATGAATGAGTCCACTCCATTTGCAAGAGCGCTGGCCCTTGTGACCAAGGACACTCTACCCCCAGCTTTTGCTGCCCCTTCACCACAGATTGGTCTCCTGGGGATCCTGCCTGTCCTTAAAAGGAAGGAGGCAATGACCACCATTCTCCAGATAGCAAGGCTGAGGATTAATACAGAAAGGCAGATGGAGGATTGGCCCAGAGCACACTGATCGGAGGCCCAGCAACTCCACAGAGTTTTGAAGAATAAGAGGCACCCTTAGAAATATCAAGGGCTTCTCTTCCTAAGCCTACTAGTGGTGGCGGCGGCAGCAACTGTTGGCCTCATTGGCAAGGTCCGGGCCATGTGCAATGCCATTGTGGAGATCGTGAAGCCCAATGACGAGAAGCCTGACGAGTTTGAGTTGGACTTCTCCCAGGCCCTCCTAGAGCTGGAGATGAACTGGGACCTCAAGGCCCAGCTGCGGGAGCTGAACATCACGGCCACCAAGAGAATTGAAGGTGGTGGTGGTCAGAAAGCTATCATAATCTTTGTTCCCGTTCCTCAACTGAAATCTTTCCAGAAAATCCAGGTCCGGCTAGTGCGTGAGTTGGAGAAGAAGTTCAGCGGGAAGCAAGTTGTCTTTATCACTCAGAGGAGAATTCTGCCTAAGCCAACTCAAAAAAGCCGTACAAAAAATAAGCAAAAGCGTCCCAGGAGCCGCACTCTGACAGCCATGCATGACACCATCCTGGAGGACCTGGTTTTCCCAAGTGAGATTGTGGCCAAGAGAATCTGCGTGAAGCTGGATGGCAGCCGACTCATAAAGGTTCAATTGGATAAAGCACAGCAGAACAATGTGGAACACAAGGTTGGAACATTTTCTGGCATCTATAAGAAGCTCACGGGTAAGGATGTTAATTTTGAATTCCCAGAGTTTCAGTCATAAACAAAAATGACTAAATAAAATAGTATTCACAATTTTTTAAAAAGCAAGGACTTATTCATTCATTCATTCATTCAACAAATATTTATTTGCCAAATATCAGCAGTCTAACACATACCAGTTATAGTTCTAAGCACTGGGGTAAAATGATGAGCAAGAGAGACCAGGTGTCTACCTTCATGGAGCTTACGTTCTAGTGGGAGGGAAAGGAAAATAAATAGGAAACCCAAAAGTAGGTAAGCCAATAACCAAATAGAATCCTGTTAGAGAGTGATAACTGGTGCAGGAAGTAACCTGAAGTAAGGAGAGAGAGAGTGAATGAGCACCTGGGCTTGGGTTGGGTGAGGTGGGAGGTGCTTTAGTGGAGGGGACCATGGAAGGCCTCTGAGTAGTGACAGCTCTGGTGAGTGATGACAAGCGGCCACCATGCAAAGGTCCTGGCAACAGGAACACCAAATGCAAAGGCTCTGAAGTAGGAACAATCTTAAGTGTTAGAGAAAAAGACCAAGATAGCTACAGCCTGGTGAGCAAGGTGGGGAGTTGAAGGAAACAAGGTCAGAGGGACAGCAGGCCCCAGATCAAATATACACACATAAATATGTGTGGTTAATGTCGTTGTGAAACAATGTAAATGCCGAAATCATTCTTAAAAGAGAGGCTCTACAATGTAAAAAAATTAATAACCATCAAGGTAAAAATGCCAATGGATACTCATAAAAAAACTGGGAAAGAACAGAAGATTATATAGGAAGTAAGAAGGAAATTGTTCACCCTATATAAGGAAATGTCAGCATATGTGATGTTATTCTTGATTTTGAGGAAGAAAGAAAAGTAACTGATTTCTGAACATTTACAGATAAGAAAAAATAATGCCAAAATAAATCTCTATTCATCTAGAAAGAGAAAAGACAGAGAGCTCAAAAGAAGCTGACAGAAATAAGACCAAACATCTGTGATCACAGTAAATGACAAGTGGGTCAAAAATCAACAGTAATTACTTAGAGAACGAACTTATGGTTACAAGGGGAGGAAAGATGGGAGGAAGGGATAGTTAGGGCATATGGGATCGACATACACACAATGCTATATTTAAAATGGATAACCAACAAGGACCTACTGTAGAGCACAGGGAACTCTGCTCAATGTTATGTGGCAGCCTGTATGGGAGGGGAGTTTGGGGGAGAATGGATACATGTATATGTATTGTTGAATCGCTTTGCTGTGCACCTGATACTATCACAACATTGTTAATCAGCTATACTCCAATATAAAATTAAAAGTTTTTAAAAAAAACCAATTAACGTAAAAAAAATCAACTGTTATTAATAATCAGCAGGCATAATTTTAAATTATAAAGAAATATTAATAATGATTATAAGGCATTAAACAGAACAAAACTACATAATATATTGATTTATTAATTAGTTCAAAATGACGTATAACTTTCACTAAAACTTATATTACAAATAGTATAACATTTAAATAGATAAATAAATATTAGAATTATATGGTAATATAATTAAAACAAAGGTGAAATTTCAGATCAGTACAGGGAGGATGGATTATTTGATTAACAGTGAGACAACTGGTTAACCATTGGGAAAAAAATAAAAGTAAAGCCAATATAAACTCCAAATGCATTAATTAAATCATATAAATACCAAAACTTAGAAGGATTTTTTTATGTTTGAAGTATTGAACACCTTTCCAAATGTGACACCGAACTCAGAAGTCATAAAAGAAAAAAATGGATACCTTTGATGATATTTAGAAATACTGAGTAAGAAAACTGCAAACAAAGACAAATGACAAACTGGGAAAAATATTGTAATTTATAACATGATCAACTACTTCCCTTAATATATAACAAATAAGAAAAGATAAATAATCCAACAGAAAAATGTAAAAAGCCTAGAACAGAGATTCATAAAACAGCCCTTAGAAGTAGGAAATGACACCTACCTTCTTAAAAAGAGAAAAGAAGTTAAAACTGCACTGAAGGGCTTCCCTGGTGGCACAGTGGTTGAGAGTCCACCTGACGATGCAGGAGATGCGGGTTCGTGCCCTGGTCCGGGAAGATCCCACATGCCGCGGAGCGGCTGGGCCCGTGAGCCATAGCCGCTGAGCCTGCGCGTCCGGAGCCTGTGCTCCGCAACGGGAGAGGCCACAACAGTGAGAGGCCTGCGTACCAAACAAAAAACAAAAACCTGCACTGAAATCCTATTTTTTAAAACCAATAAAATTGTCAAAGATCTAAACATTTGATACCTCACACTTCCTTAGTCTCCCTAGATGGGGAGCCTCTTGTTCCGCCTTGCTCTGCCCCCGCCAACTCCAGAGTACAAAGTGCATAACAGGACCTCAACAAGTAGTTCTTTTTTTTTTTTTTTTAACATCTTTATTGGGGTATAATTGTTTTACAATGGTGTATTAGTTTCTGCTTTATAACAAAGTGAATCAGTCATACATAAACATATGTTCCCATATGTCTTCCCTCTTGCGTCTCCCTCCCTCCCACCCTCCCTATCCCACCCCTCCAGGCTGTCACAAAGCACCAAGCCAATATCCCTGTGCCATGCGGCTGCTTCTCACTAGCTATCTACCTTACTACGTTTGTTAGTGTGTATATGTCCATGACTCTCTCTCGCCCTGTCACAGCTCACCCTTCCCCCTCCCCATAACCTTAAGTCCGTTCTCTAAGAGGTCTGCGTCTTTATTCCTGCCTTACCCCTAGGTTCTTCATGACATTTTTTTTTCTTAAATTCCATATATATGTGTTAGCATACGGTATTTGTCTCTCTCTTTCTGACTTACTTCACTCTGTATGACAGACTCTAGGTCTATCCACCTCATTACAAATAGCTCAATTTCGTTTCTTTTTATGGCTGAGTAATATTCCATTGTATATATGTGCCACATCTTCTTTATCCATTCATCCGATGATGGGCACTTAGGTTGTTTCCATCTCCAGGCTATTGTAAATAGAGCTGCAATGAACATTTTGGTACATGACTCTTTTTGAATTTTGGGTTTCTCAGGGTATATGCCCAGTAGTGGGATTGCTGAGTCATATGGTAGTTCTATTTGTAGTTTTTTTAGGAACCTCCATACTGTTCTCCATAGTGGCTGAACCAATTCACATTCCCACCAGCAGTGCAAGAGTGTTCCCTTTTCTCCACACCCTCTCCAGCATTTATTGTTTGTAGATTTTTTGATGATGGCCATTCTAACTGGTGTGAGATGATATCTCATTGTAGTTTTGATTTGCATTTCTCTAATGATTAATGATGTTGAGCATTCTTTCATGTGTTTGTTGGCAGACTGTATATCTTCTTTGGAGAAATGTCTATTTAGATCTTCTGCCCATTTTTGGATTGGGTTCTTTGTTTTTTTGTTATTGAGCTGCATGAGCTGCTTGTAAATTTTGGAGATTAATCCTTTGTCGGTTGCTTCATTTGCAAATATTTTCTCCCATTCTGAGGGTTGTCTTTTGGTCTTGTTTATGGTTTCCTTTGCTGTGAAAAGCTTTGAAGTTTCATTAGGTCCCATTTGTTTATTTTTGTTTTTATTTCCATTTCTCTAGGAGGTGGGTCAGAAAGGATCTTGCTGTGATTTATGTCATAGAGTGTTCTGCCTATGTTTTCCTCTAAGAGTTTCACAGTTTCTGGCCTTACATTTAGGTCTTTAATCCATTTTGAGCTTATTTTTGTGTATGGTGTTAGGGAGTGATCTAATCTCATACTTTTACATGTACCTGTCCAGTTTTCCCAGCACCACTTATTGAAGAGGCTGTCCTTTCTCCACTGTACATTCCTGCCACCTTTATCAAAGATAAGGTGTCCATATATGCGTGGGTTTATCTCTGGGCTTTCTATCCTGTTCCATTGATCTATCTTTCTGTTTTTGTGCCAGTACCATACCGTCTTGATTACTGTAGCTTTGTAGTATAGTCTGAAGTCAGGGAGCCTGATTCCTCCAGCTCCGTTTTTCGTTCTCAAGATTGCTTTGTCTATTCGGGGTCTTTTGTGTTTCCATACAAATTGCAAAATTTTTTGTTCTAGTTCTGTGAAAAATGCCAGTGGTAGTTTGATAGGGATTGCATTGAATCTATAGATTGCTTTGGGTAGTAGAGTCATTTTCACAATGTTGATTCTTCCAATCCAAGAACATGGCATATCTCTCCATCTATTTGTATCATCTTTAATTTCTTTCATCAGTGTCTTATAATTTTCTGCATACAGGTCTTTTGTCTCCTTAGGTAGGTTTATTCCTAGATATTTTGTTCTTTTTGTTGCAATGGTAAATGGGAGTGTTTTTTTGATTTCACTTTCAGATTTTTCATCATTAGTATATAGGAATGCCAGAGATTTCTGTGCATTAATTTTGTATCCTGCCACTTTATCAAATTCATTGATTAGATCTAGTAGTTTTCTGGTAGCATCTTTAGGATTCTCTATGTATAGTATCATGTCATCTGCAAACAGTGACAGCTTTACTTCTTCTTTTACGATTTGGATTCCTTTTATTTCCTTTTCTTCTCTGATTGCTGTGGCCAAAACTTCCAAAACTATGTTGAATAAGAGTGGTGAGAGTGGACAACCTTGTCTTGTTCCTGATCTTAGTGGAAATGCTTTCAGTTTTTCACCATTGAGCATGATGTTTGCTGTGGGATTGTCATATATGGCCTTTATTATGTTGAGGAAAGTTCCCTCTATGCCTACTTTCTGCAGGGTTTTTATCATAAATGGGTGTTGAATTTTGTCAAAAGCTTTCTCTGCATCTATTGAGATGATCATATGGTTTTTATCCTTCAATTTGTTAATATGGTTTATCACATTGATAGATTTGCATACATTGAAGGATCCTTGCATTCCTGGAATAAACCCCACTTGATCATGGTGTATGATCCTTTTAATGTGCTGTTAGATTATGTTTGCTAGTATTTTGTTGAGGATTTTTGCATCTATGTTCATCAGTGATATTGGCCTGTAGTTTTCTTTCTTTGTGACATCCTTGCATGGTTTTGGTATCAAGGTGATGGTGGCCTCATAGAAGGAGTTGGGGAGTGTTCCTCCCTCTGCTATATTTTGGAAGAGTTTGAGAAGGATAGGTGTTATCTCTTCTCTAAATGTTTGATAGAATTCACCTGTGAAGCCATCTGGTCCTGGGCTTTTGTTTGTTGGAAGATTTTTAATCAGAGTTTCAATTTCAGTGCTTGTGATTGGTCTGTTCATATTTTCTATTTCTTCCTGATTCAGTCTTGGCAGGTTGTGCCTTTCTAAGAATTTGTCCATTTCTTCCAGATTGTCCATTTTATTGGCATAGAGTTGCTTGTAGTAATCTCTCATGATCTTTTTTATTTCTGCAGTGTCAGTTGTTACCTCTCCTTTTTCATTTCCAATTCTATTGATTTGAGTCTTCTCCCTTTTTTTCTTGATGAGTCTGGTTAGTGGTTTATCTATTTTGTTTATCTTCTCAAAGAATCAGCTTTTAGTTTTATTGATCTTTGCTATTGTTTCCTTCATTTCTTTTTCATTTATTTCTGATCTGATTTTTATGATTTCTTTCCTTCTGCTAGCTTTGGGGTTTTTTTGTTCTTCTTTCTCTAATTGCTTGAGGTGCAAGGTTAGGTTGTTTATTCGAGATGTTTCCTGCTTCTTAAGGTGGGCTTGTATTGCTATAAACTTCCTCGTAGAACTGCGTTTGCTGCATCCCATAGGTTTTGGGTCGTTGTGTCTCCATCGTCATTTGTTTCTAGGTATTTTTTGATTTCCTCTTTGGTTTCTTCAGTGATCACTTCATTATTAAGTAGTGTATTGTTTAGCCTCCATGTGTTTGTATTTTTTACAGATCTTTTCCTGTAATTGATATCTAGTCTCATGGCATTGTGGTCAGAAAAGTTACCTGATACAATTTCAATTTTCTTAAATTTACCAAGGCTTGATTTGTGACCCAAGATATGATCTATCCTGGAGAATGTTCCATGAGCACTTGAGAAAAATGTGTATTCTGTTGTTTTTGGATGGAGTGTCCTATAAATATCAATTAAGTCCATCTCGTTTAATGTATCATTTAAAGCTTGTGTTTCCTTATTTATTTTCATTTTGGATGATCTGTCCATGGGTGAAAGTGGGGTGTTTAAGTACCCTACTATGAATGTGTTACTGTCGATTTCCCCATTTATGGCTGTTAGTATTTGCCTTATGTATTGAGGTGCTCCTATGTTGGGTGCATAAATATTTACAATTGTTATATCTTCTTCTTGGATGGATCCCTTGATCATCATGTAGTGTCCTTCTTTGTCTCTTTTAATAGTCCTTATTTTAAAGTCTATTTTGTCTGATATGAGAATTGCTACTCCAGCTTTCTTTTGGTTTCCATTTGCATGGAATATCTTTTTCCATCCTCTTACTTTCAGTCTGTATGTGTCTATAGGTCTGAAGTGGGTCTCTTGTAGACAGCATATATAAGGGTCATGTTTTTTTTATCCATTCAGCTAAACTGTGTCTTTTGGTGGGAGGATTTAGTCCATTTACATTTAAGGTAATTATCAATATGTATGTTCCTATTCCATTTTCTAAATTGTTTTGGGTTCGTTATTATAGGTCTTTTCCTTCTCTTGTGTTTCTTGCCTAGAGAAGATCCTTTAGCGTTTGTTGTAAAGCTGGTTTGGTGGTGCTGAACTCTCTCAGCTTTTTCTTGTCTGTAAAGGTTTTAATTTCTCCATCAAATCTGAATGAGATCCTTGCTGGGTAGAGTAGTCTTGGCTGCAGGTTTTTCTCCTTCATCACTTTCGGTATGTCCTGCCACTCCCTTCTGGCTTGTAGGGTTTCTGCTGAGAGATCAGCTGTTAACCTTATGGGGATTCCCTTATGTGTTATTTGTTGTTTTTCCCTTGCTGCTTTTAATATGCTTTCTTTGTATTTAATTTTTGACAGTTTGATTAATATGTGTCTTGGCGTATTTCTCCTTGTATTTATCCTGTATGGGACTCTCTGTGCTTCCTGGACTTGATTAACTATTTCCTTTCCCATATTAGGGAAGTTTTCAACTATAATCTCTTCAAATATTTTCTCAGTCCCTTTCTTTTTCTCTTCTTCTTCTGGAACCCCTATAATTCGAATGTTGGTGCGTTTAATGTTGTCCCAGAGGTCTCTGAGACTGTCCTCAGTTCTTTTCATTCTTTTTTCTTTATTCTGCTCTGCAGTAGTTATTTCCACTATTTTATCTTCCAGGTCACTTATCCGTTCTTCTGCCTCAGTTATTCTGCTATTGATCCCATCTAGAGTACTTTTAATTTCATTTATTGTGTTGTTCATCGTTGCTTGTTTCATCTTTATTTCTTCTAGGTCCTTGTTAACTGTTTCTTGCATTTTGTCCATTCTATTTCCAAGATTTCGGATCATCCTTACTATCCTTATTCTGAATTCTTTTTCAGGTAGACTGGCTATTTCCTCTTCATTTGTTAGGTCTGGTGCATTTTTATCTTGCTCCTTTATCTGCTGTGTGTTTTTCTGTCTTCTCATTTTGCTTATCTTACTGTGTTTGGGGTCTCCTTTTTGCAGACTGCAGGTTCGTAGTTCCCGCTGTTTTTAATGTCTGTCTCCAGTGGCTAAGGTTGGTTCAGTGGGTTGTGTAGGCTTCCTGGTGGAGGGGACTAGTGCCTGTGTTGTGGTGGATGAGGCTGGATCTTGTCTCTCTAGTGGGCAGGTTCACATCTGGTGGTGTGTTTTGGGGTGTCTGTGGCCTTATTATGATTTTAGGCAGCCTCTCTGCTAATGGGTGGGGTTGTGTTCCTGTTTTGCTAGTTGTTTGGCATAGGTTGTCCAGCACTGTGGCTTGCTGGTCGTTGAGTGAAGCTGGCTGCTGGTGTTAAGATGGAGGTCTCTGGGAGATTTTCGCTGTTTGATATTATGTGGAGCTGGGAGGTCTCTTGTGGACCAGTGTCCTGAAGTTGGCTCTCCTACCTCAGAGGCAGAGCCCTGACTCCTGGCTGGAGCACCAAGAGCCTTTCATCCACACGGCTCAGAATAAAAGGGAGAAAAGTAGAGGGAATTAGTAGAAGTATGAGGAAAGAAAGAAGGAAAGGAGGGAAGGAAGGAAGGAAGGAAGGAAGGAAGAAAGAAAGAAAGAATCAAAGAAGGAAAGAAGGAAAGAAAGGAGGGAGGGAGGGAGGAAGGAAGGAGGGAAAGAAGGAAAAAAGACAGAAAGAAAGAAGATACAGTAAAAATAAAATAAAGTATAATAAAGTTATTGAATTAAAAAATTCTTATTTAGAAAAAAAAAATGGACGGATAGACCCTTAGGACAAATGTTGGAAGCAAAGCTATACAGACAAAATCTTACAGAGAAGCATACACATACACCCTCACTAAAAGAGGTAAAGGGGGAAAAATCATAAATCTTGCTGTCAGAGACCACCTCCTCAATTTGGGATGATTCGTTGTCTAAAGGAGGGAAGGAAGGAAGGAAGGAAGGAAGGAAAGAAAGAAAGAAAGAAAGAAAGAAAGAAAGAAAGAAAGAAAGAAAGAAAGAAAGAAAGAAAGAAAGAAAGAAAGAAAGAAAGAAGAAGGTAAAGTATAATAATGTTATTAAAATTAAAATTGATTATTAAGAAAAAAATTTAAAAAAAAAACCATGGACGGATAGAACCCTAGGACAAATGGTGGAAGCAAGACTATACAGACAAGATCTCACACAGAAGCATACACATACACACTCACAAAAAGAGGAATAAGGAAAAAAATCATAGATCTTGCTCCTAAAGTCCACTTCCTCAATTTGGGATGATTCGTTGTCTATTCATGTATTCCACAGATGCAGGGTATATCAAGTTGATTGTGGAGCTTTAATCTGCTGCCTCTGAGGCTGCTGGGAGAGATTTCCTTTTCTCTTCTTTGTTCTCACAGCTCACAGGGGCTCAGCTTTGGATTTGGCCCTGCCTCTGCGTGTAGGTCGCTGGAGGGCGTCTGTTTTTTGCTCAGACAGGACGGGGTTAAAGGAGCCTCTGATTCGGGGGCTCTGGCGCACTCAGGCCGGCGGGGAGGGAGGGGCACGGAGTGCGGGGCGGGCCTGCGGCGGCAAAGTCCCGCGTGACTCTGCACCAGCCTGAGGCTCGCCGTGCGTTCTCCCGGGGAAGTTGTCCCTGGATCCCGGGAACCTGCCAGTGGCGGGCTGCACAGTCTCCGCGGAAAAGGGGTGTGGAAAGTGACCTGTGCTCACACACAGGCCCCTTGGTGGCGGCAGCAGCAGCCTTAGCATCTCCCGCCCATCTCTGGCGTCCGTGCTTTTAGCCGCGGCTCGCGCCCGTCTCTGGAGTTCCTTTAAGCAGCGTTCTTAAACCCCTCTCCTCACGCACCAGGAAACAAAGAGGGAAGAAAAAGTCTCTTGCCTCTTCGGCAGGTGCAGACTTTTCCCCGGACTCCCTCCCGGCTAGCCGTGGTGCACTAACCCCTTAAGGCTATGTTCAAGCCGCCAACCCCAGTCCTCTCCCTGCGCTCTGTCCGAAACCGAAACCCGAGCCTCAGAGCCTCAGCTCGCAGCCCCGCCCGCCCCGGCGGGTGGGCAGACACGCCTCTCGGGCTGGTGAGTGCCGGTCGGCACCGATCCTCTGTGCGGGAATCTCTCCACTTTGCCCTCCGCACCCCTGTTGCTGTGCACTCCTCCGCGGCTCCGAAGCTCCCCCCTCCGCCTCCCGCAGTCTCCGCCCGCGAAGGGGCTTCCTAGTGTGTGGAAACTTTTCCTCCTTCACAGCTCCCTCCCACTGGTGCAGGTGCCGTCCCTATTCTTTTGTCTCTGTTTTTTCTTTTTCTTTTTTCTTTTGCCCTACCCAGGTATGTGGGGAGTTTCTTGCCTTTTGGGAGGTCTGAGGTCTTCTGCCAGCGTTCAGTAGGTGTTCTGTAGCAGTTGTTCCACGTGTAGATGTATTTCTGGTGTATCTGTGGGGAGGAAGGTGATCTCCGCGTCTTACTCTTCCGCCATCTTCAAGGTCCGCCCCGTAGTTCTTTAATTGACTCTCTAATGAAGAAAAGGAGCTCATGGAAGAGTTTGAAGGTGATTGATGGAATTAATATTACTTGTTGGAATTCCAGAAATCCTAAAGGTGTTTGTCCGACTGGTCCCCCAGATCAAGTCTCTCTCTACTCTAATCTCTGCCCACTCTACCATGAGAATTACCTTTTAAAATCTCAGAGATCATTAAGTCTGTCATGCTAGCAAATATTTGATAGTGTTTAAATATAATGAGCATATGTGTATATAATTCAGTAGAAACTATTTTTGTTTTACTTTCATGTCTATAGGGTAAAATCCAAAGCGTAGTACAGGAGGTCATTTCACATTCTGATTCCAAACGTTTCCAGTCTCATCTCTTGTCATACCACTTGGACCCCTCTTGTCTTCCACCAGGTTCTCTCAATTCTAATCAATCCAGACTCTATTCTCCAGATTAATTATGCACTTCTACATCCCTAATCCTTTGGAATTTCCTCTGCTAGAAAGGTTCTTCCTTTGAGCCCCACCCATTGGACCACTTATCAAAACTCTTGTCTTCAAGGTCCAGTTCAGATGTGGAAGCTTTCATCCCCATACACCTGGTTCAACACCCTGGTCAGAATTTATCACATCTCCCTCTGTGTTTCCATAGCCCTTTTTTTATAAAAAAGGGATTTCTCCTCTAGCTTTGAAATTCTCTGATTGCCTTTTTGTTCATTGTGGCTACTTTTCATTTATTCAACATTTATTGATTCATTCAAAAATATTCAGTGCCTACTATATTCTAGGTGCTAGGTAATTAGAAAAAAATAAAATCCTCTAAGTCCTCCTGAAGCTTAGATTCAAGTCATGAGTTAAGTTTTGAGTTCCTTGAGTGTCACTATCATTTTCCCCAGCACCAAACACCAGGTCCTTCCTGCATGGAGTAGGTATTCAAAAGCTACACCTGCCTGTTCTCCCTTTCCCATGAATAACGTTTCTCTGCAGTTAATGAAAAGTTTTGTTAACTGAAACATGCCGATAGATTGTAGAGATTGTCTAACTATTATGAAGGAATCTAAATTATTCAATAGAAAATACTGCTGCCCTAACAAATAGCAGTTAACCCACCCATGATAGCAGTCACCTGGGGTATTTTTTTTTTAATCACTAGAAATAATGGTTTGTTTCATCATGAAACGGTGATGCCTATGGAGTCTTTACTATTTACCAGGTATCATTGGAGGGCTTTCTGTATTCATCCATTTAATTGTATCAACAACTCTAAGAAGTATTGTTATCTCTTTTTTTTTATAGATGTGGAATCTGAGAAAAATCACTTGCCCCAAATCACATAGCTGGTAAAAGACGGAGCTGGCATTTGAACTCAGGCAGCCTGGCTCCTAAGCCTGTGCTCTTATCCACTACATCTTAAGGGCATAGAAAATAAAATTCTTTTCCAAATTCAATAGACTAAAATGACTTACAGATGATTATGAATGCAAGAAGACTGTTAACACTAGTGGTTTTCACTTCTCTTAAGCTCTTTTATTTGTAAGAAATAGATATATATCTAATTTACCTGAAAGAATATAAGATGAGGCGGGATGGTAATATAAGTTCACACATACATGTGTGAATGAAAAATGTTGCTGCCATATCAGTAAACACAGGATGTTGGAGCCACCACATTGCAGCCTCCCCAGGTGAGCCCTGGGGGAACGCAGGATGGAAACAGGATGCCCGGCATCGAGCAGTCAGCTGCTGCAGCCACCCCCGACGGTGCACCCTGCGGGGACTCAGGATGAGAAAGCACAGGGCACTGGCCCCAGGTAGCTGAGGTGCATGTCAAAGGAATGATTTCAGTGAGCCCAGACTCTTGCATTTTCCCATTCACAGAAAAGTGCTAAATTCATTAACTTGAGATGTCTGGTCTTCTTAAATTATCAGTAATCTTTTGATATTCCAACTACCTGTTTTTTCTTGCAAAATTCCTATATATCCTGGCTCTCCCCTTACCTTTTGGGAGCAGTCCCTCACAGTGATCTGAGAGGCTGCCTCCTGGGCTTGAAGTCCTCAGAAAATCCACCAAATAAAACATAACTCTCAACTTTCAGGTTGTACATTTTTTTCAGTCAACACACGGAAACCCTGGAAAGGCAGGAAGCGTTTGGAATCAGACTCATAGGACCAGAAACTAGAAGGTCATTCTGATCCCTAAGCTTCCCTATGGACCTGAGAACAAGAACTTCGTAAGTGTTCTTTACTCTAGTGTTCCACTATTAACCTGTCTGCTCCTGTGTGTCCCCTTCTCTTTCTGTTACCAACTAGTATTCTTTTCATTCTCCTCAGTTAAATTCCTGAGAAGAACCTGGTTGCATCAGCTCAAAATGATGTAGAGCTCTCCTTTTGTCCCTGGCCAGTCCTGGAGGACCCGCCTGCTGTGGATCTACCCCTGAGCCCAGTTCCCTCTCAGTCAACCAAGGGCAGGCCAGAAGGAGGGAGAGGACAGGGTCACTTCATTCAAAACACTTATGCTAAAGCAAGGCCTAGGTTCAGGTAGCTTCCCTAAAATAGTACTTTGTGTGTGGCAGACACTCACTGCCGTGCTTGATATAAGAATCAAGAACATGTGGTGATTATCTCTAATATAAAGAGAGATGTATAGAATTATATGTTTAATAAAATAATATATGTGGAAGCTTTATAAATTCTCACCTGAATTATTGCAGTTGCCTGCCCACCATGCTCTTCTCCCCACCCTAAACTCCACATTATCTATTCTCCACACAGAAGCCATGGTGATCCCTCTAAAGTGTATCAGATTATCTCAAAACCTGGCATGGCCTCCTCACCTCTCTTCAAGAAGACAAGAGCCCAGATGATGGCCTAAAAATGACCATTGGGTAGTCAACATTCTCCTTCTCATTTCACTGCCTGCAGATCCCCCGCTTCATTCTGTCCAGCAAACTGTTTCTCACACATACCAAGCACACTCCCACCCCAGAGGCTTTGCCCTGGTTTATTCTGCCTGGAATGCAATAATATTCCAAGTAGCCCTCACTCTTCCTGTCTTTGTGCAAATCACACCATTTCGGTAGGGCCTACCCTGGCCACTTTATGTAAAACTGCAATCATCCCCCACGTCTCCAGCCTCCCATCTCCCTTTACCCTGTTCTATTTTTTTCCCCGTAATATTTAATGGTTTCTGACACACTTTAATTTATTATATTTATTATTTGCCTTTTTCTGGTAGCATGTAAGTTCCACAAGGTCAGAAATATTATTTTCTTTGTTTACTAAAATATCTTCTTCACTAAAACAGTACCTAGCACTTTTGTTGAATATGCACCCAACAAAATGTTTGTTGAATGAATTAATGAAATTGCCACTAATTATGTAAGGTGTAATCCATCCTATTTTCTATACCTAAGAGCTTTGATACATTTCCATTATGATCTTGAGCTTTTCGGTGAGTGCTGAACTTTAAATCCATGTGGGTTGGGGATTTTATTTGACCCAAGAAAAATTCAGTAGAGTTGGAGAAAGTGAAGTTCAACTTCTCTATCTATTCAACTTCTATTCTTCTAGAAGTACACTTTTCTATCTAATAGTAGCTAACAAAGATAACTTGTTTGTTCATGTTTGGAAATCTTTCTAAAATAGTGTAGAATCTGCTGTCAGTGTGCCTACCAATAGCAGCATTTTCTATTTTGATGGAATGGAATATCTGCAAAATGTGAGGGCTGGCATGTCTCTACCACAAATAAAGTGCTAGCTTTTTTGATATCTACTGTGATCACTGAGGCTTTTTTGTTTAGGTTCAGGTTCACAGCTACAGATTTGGGTTGGGATTGCCAGAAGGCTGACTACTGAATAAGCAGTGTCACTATATTTAGAATGTAAATGGTAGTTTACAAAAATAGAATATCTGTTTTTGCTACCTTACTTGACTCTATGTTTTTAGGATTCATTTGGGATTAAAAGAATTTGAGAGTATATGAATATTTTTGTTACAATCTAAGGGTTTCTATAAGTTTGGAAACTATAAATATTATAAATTTTTTCATGGCAAAATCTCATATTTATTTCTGCCTCTAACCTTTGGGTAGTCTTCATGAAACTCTCTTTTTGAGTTAGTTTGTAGATGCTGATTTCAGGTATAAGAATGCTATAAGGCATATTATTGATAATTAAATGATGGCACTTATCCCAACTCAAGGTAAGAAATCCAAATAAGTTGCCTAGTAGAATTTAGATGTCATCCTACAAGAAACTGAAAGAGCCTAGTGAGTTCTGATCATTGAAAATTCTGGTCAGGAATAGTCCTCTGATTCATTAAAATATTACTTTGTATAACTGTATCTCATAATATTTCATCTCATAATGAGGAACTTCTAAATTATGAAAAAAATAATAATTTCTCCTTCAAGGTATAACGTACTTAGCAAACCTTCAGAATAAAAGACACTGTGCAAACATTGGACATTACGATCATTATGTTATTTCACAATGTTCTAAATATAATACTTTTTTGTTGTACTAGGAAGAAATACAGAACTTAGCATACTCACCAAGTACAAGGAGGAGAACTGTACATCTTTAATTCCTATACCAGGAATTAGCAATTCAAATTTGCTTGAAAAACTGAAAATTAACTTATACCTAAATTTCAATGACTTCATCCTCATTTATTGAATGTTCTAGGGAGGATTAAGTATAGATCTTGCTCAGTTTACAATGGGGTTACATCCCAATAAACCTATTGTAAATTTAAAATATCATAAGTCAAAAATACATTTAATATACCTCCTAGCAAATATCATAGCTTAGCCTAGCATAGCTTAAACATGCTCAGAACATTTACATTAACCTTTAGTTGGGCATAATCATCTAACACAAAGCCTATTTTATAATAAGGTGTTAAATATCTCATGTAATTTATTGACTACTGTACTGAAAGTGAAAAACGGTTGTCTAGGTACAGAATGTCTGGGTACAGAATAAGTGTATCAGTTGTTTACCCTCTGATCACTTAGCTGACTGGGAGCTGTGGCTCGCTGCACAGGATCATGAAAGATATTGTACTGAACATCACTAGCCTGGGGAAAGAGCAAAATTCAAACTTTGAAGTATAGTTTCTACCAACTGCATATTGCTTTGGCACTATTGTAAAGCTGAAAAACCTTACTGTGAAACATTGTAAATCGGGGACCATATGTATCTTTAAGCATGAGTCAAAGGAACAACTTTCTAGGGTATTTAAAACCAAATCTATGGAAAGTTGACAAATTTGGTCCAGTCACATGATGTATTGAACCTAGATTTTTACGTTTACTTCTACCCCAAACACCTATAAATTTTAAATAGTTAAACCCATAGGGACAGCAGAGAACAGAAGATGCAACATAAGAGAGAAGGGGGAAAATATCAAAAGAAAATAAAAAGAGAAAGAGAGAACTGAGACAAATATCTAGGATAATGGTGAATAAACATCCCAAAATGGCAGTTCAAAATTTCTAAGAAGCAACCAATTCAAGTTGGATCAAGAAAACAAAAGGTGATATTACATGACAATTTTATTCAATTAGAGGAAGAAAAGAAAAGAAAAGAGAAGGTATCACCTGGGGGGATAAAAGTAAATATCTGTTGTGTGAACTATTCAGATTTTTTTTTCAGTTTATAGGTAAAATTTAGGGATTGATTGGTGATTGAATAATGGAAAAAAACAGAAACAAAACACTAACTCTAAACAATACCAACTCAGGAAATACAAGAAGTGTAAACATAGTATACTATATAGATTAACTGTAAATAATAGTTACATAATAATATAAACACAGATCATTAATTGAACTCACAAAAGTAATAATAAACTTTTTTGGAGGTGTGAGACATGGAGAAGTATTTATCTGAATACATGTGTGTGTGTGTGTGTGTGTGAGAGAGAGAGAGAGAGAGAGAGAGAGAGAGACAGAGACAGAGACAGAGACAGAGAGAGAGAGAGAGAGAGAGAAAGAGAGCAAAATCATCTTCCTTAGTAGAAAAGCAATAGGTTATGTCTAAAACTAAAAAATAAAAACCTTAAGAAGCATGTTACCTACAAATACTAAAGTAAATAACAAAAGAAACAGCTAAAAGAATTGAAAGTGTTTGTTTCAGTGGTTGTTTTATCGTCTCAATAATCAAAGTGAAAAAATATCAAGAGGGGCAGGGGTCTACCTTTTTATATAAATCTGTAATGCCATTAGAAATGTATTTATTAATTAAGATAAATTTAAAATTGGGACTTCCCTGGTGGTGCAGTGGTTAAGAATCCGGCTGCCAATGCAGGGGACACAGGTTCAAGCCCTGGTCCGGGAAGATCCCACATGCCTCAGAGCAACTAAGCCCGTGTGCTACGACTACTGAGCCCGTGTGCTGCGACTACTGAAGCCTGCACACCTAGAGCCTGTGCTCTGCAACAAGAGAAGCCACCACAATAAGAAGCCCACACACTGCAGTGAAGAGTAGTTCCCACTCACCGCAACTAGAGAAAAAGCCTGCACACAGCAAGGACGACCCAACGCAGCCCAAAACAAACAAACAAAAAACATAAATTTAAAATTAATTAAAAAGCTAAGTGAAAAGAGCAACATGCAGAGAATTACATATGCATAATTTTTATGCATCTATTGAGATGATCATATGATTTTCAATCTTTGATATGGTGTATTATATTGATTGATTTTCTTTTTGTTGTTTTTAATTTAATTTTTATTTTATATTGGTGTAGAGTTGATTTACAATGTTGTGCTAGTTTCAGGTGTACAGCAAAGTAATTTAGTTATACATATACATATATCCATTCTTTTTCAGATTATTTTCCCATATAGGTTATTACAGAACATTGAATATAGTTCCCTGTGCTATACAACAATATGAGTTGTTGTTGATTATTTTATATACAGTAGTGTGTATATCTTAATCCCAAACTCCTAATTTATCCCTCCCCACACCCCAACTTTGGTAACCATAAGTTTGTCTTAGAGTCCGTGAGTCTGTTCCTGTTTTGTAAATAAGTTCATTTGTGTCATCTTTTTAGTTTCTGCATATAAGCGATATCATATGATATTTCTCTTTCTCTGTCTGACTTACTTCATTTAGTATGATAATCTCTAGGTCCAACCATGTTGCTGCAAATGGCATTATTTCATTCTTTTTTATGACTGAGTAATATCCCATTGTATATATGTACCACATCTTCTTTATCCATTCCTCTGTCGATGGACATTTAGGTTGCTTCCATGTCTTGGCTATTGTAAATAGTGCTGCTATGAACATTGGAGTACATGTATCTTTTTGAATTATGGTTTTCTCCAGATATATGCCCAGGAATGGGATTGCAGGATCATATGGTAACTCTATTTTTAGTTTTTTAAGGAAACTTCATACTGTCTCCCATAGTGGTTGTACCAATTTACACTCCCACCAACAGTGCAAGAAGGTTCCCTTTTCTCCACACCCTCTCCAGCACTTATTGTTTGTAGACTTTTTGATGATGGCCATTCTGACCAGTGTGAGGTGATACCCCATTGTAGTTTTGATTTGCATTTCTCTAATAATTAGCAATGTTGAGCATCTTTTCATGTGCATTTTGGCCATCTGTATGTCTTCTTTGGAGAAATGTTTATTTAGATCTTCTGCCCATTTTTTGATTGGGTTTTTTGGTTTTTTGATATTGAGTTACATGAGCTGTTTGTATATTTTGGAGATTAATCCCTTGTTGGTCGCTTCACTTGCAAATATTTTCTCCTATTCTGTGGGTTGTCTTTTCATTTTGTCTATGGTTTCCTTTACTGTGCAAAAGCTTTTAAATTTAATTAGGTCCCATTTGTTTATTTTTGTTTTTATTTCCATTACTCTAGGAGGTGGATCCAAAAAGATGCTGCTGCAATTTATGTCAAAGAGCCATAAAAAGAGACGAAATTGAGGTATTTGTAATGAGGTGGATAGACCTAGAGTCTGTCATACAGAGTGAAGTAAGTCAGAAAGAGAGAGACAAATACCGTATGCTAACACATATATATGGAATTTAAGAAAAAAAAATGTCATGAAAAACCTAGGGGTGAAACAGGAATAAAGACACAGACTTACTAGAGAATGGACTTGAGGCTACGGGGAGGGGGAAGGGTAAACGGTGACAAAGCGATAAAGAGGCATGGACATATATACACTACCAAACGTAAGGTAGATAGCTAGTGGGAAGGAGCCGCATAGCACAGGGAGATCAGCTCGGTGCTTTGTGACCGCCTGGAGGGGTGGGATAGGGAGGGTGGGAGGGAGGGAGACGCAAGCGGGAAGAGATATGGGAACATATGTATATATATAACTGATTCATTTTGTTGTGAAGCTGAAACTAACATACCATTGTAAAGCAATTATACTCCAATAAAGATGTTTAAAAAAAAAAAGAGTGTTCTACCTATGCTTTCTTCTAGGAGTTTTATAGTATCCAGTCTTACATTTAGGACTTTAATCCATTTTGGGTGTATTTTTGTGTATGGTGTTAGAGAATGTTCTAATTTCATTCTTTTACATGTTGCTGTCCAGTTTACTAGCACGATTTATTGAAGAGACTGTCTTTTCTCCATTGTATATTCTTGTCTCCTTTGTTGTAGATTAATTGACCATAGGTGCATGGGTTTATTTCTGGGCTTTCTATCCTGTTCCTTTGGTCTATATATTTCTGTTTTTATGCCTGTACCATACCAGAATAAACTCATTTGGTCATGATGTATGATGTTTTCAATATTGCTAAATTCAGTTTTCTAATACTTTGTTAAGGATTTTTGCATTACACCTATGTCCATGAGGGCTATTAGAGTTTAGTTTTCTTTAATGTCTTTATCAGAGTAAATGATTTGAGACATTCTCTCCTCTATTTTCTGGAAGAGCTCATGTAGAATTAGTATTATTTCATCCTTAAATCAAATAGTTGGTAGGATTCACCAGTGAAGCCATCTGGGCCTAGGGTCTCTCGTGTAGAACAGTTTTTCACTGCACGATCTATGGTTTTTAATAGTCATAGAACTATTCAGATCTTCTATTTCCTCTTGTGTGAAATTTGGTTGTTTGTAACTTCAAGAGAATTTGCCTAATTCATCTAACTTTTCAAATTTATTGGTACACAATTATTCATGATATTCCTTTATTATTTTATAGTTCTGCAGTAACTATAGCAATGTCTCTTATTTCATTCCTAATGTTGGTAAGTAATCTTTTCTCTTTCTTGTTTTTGTTTGTTTTTCTTGTTAGTCTGGCTACAGATTTATCAGTTTTATTGACATTCTACTGATTTTTCTTTATTTTTTTCTCCTTTCTATTTCACTAATTCCCTCTCTTATTTTTCCTTCCTTATGCTTACTTTGGGCTTAATTTGTTCCTTTTATCTAGTTTCTTAACACTGAAGCTTGGATCTTTGATTTGAGATATTTTTTTCTTTTCTAATACAGACATCTACTGCTATAATTTTTCCATAAATTACAGTTTGGGTTATACCCACAAATCTTGAAGTGTTATGTTTTCATTTCACTTCATTCAGTCCAAAATATTTTATAATCTTAAATGTCATATCTTCTTTGACCCATGTTTTATTTAGGGTATATTTTTTTAATTTTCAAACACACGTAGAGTTTCCATATCTTTCTCTTATTGGTTTCTATTTTAATTTCATTGTGGCCAGAGAACGTACTTTGTATTATTTTATTTCAATCCAGTTGAATTTAATGAGATTTGTGTTGTAGCTTAGAACAGTTTGTCTTGGTGAATATGAACGTTACATATGCACTAGAAAAGAATATATATTCTGTTGCTCTTGTATGAAAATTTCCCTAAATATTAGACTAAATAAGCCAAGTTGGTTTTCTGTGTTTCTCAAGTCTTCTATATCCTTACTGATTTTCTGTCTATTTGTTCTACTAATTACTAAGAGAGGAGGGTTGAAATCTCCAACTAGAATTGCAGATTCATATATTTTCCTTTTAGTTCTATGAGTGTTTTGCCTCAGGTTTTTTGAAACTCTGTTTTTAGGTGCATATACATTTAGGATTCTTAGGGCTTCTTAATGAATTGACCCCTTTATCATTATGTAACGCCTTTTTTTTCCCTGGCAATATTCCTATCATAACATCTACTCTATCTGAAATTAATATAATCACCCCAGCCTTTTTACTTTGTACTGTTAGTGTTTGCATAGTATATTGTTTTCTGTCCTTTTACTTTTAACCAATATGTCATTATATTTAATCTCTAAAACAACCCTATGAACTAGGCACTATTATCATCCTCTAATTTACACGTGAGAAAACTGAAATAGAGTACTTGACACTGCCCTGTCCTTCCTCTTCACCCAGCCTGATTCCAGAGCTCTTAGTCTTCTCCTGATGCTACTTCTCAAATATGTCCAGATCATAATATTTTCAGTGCCAATTTTTTTCCATTTACATTCCAATATAAATAAAATATTCAAATAATGTATTTTTCCCATTACCTCCATGGGATGTAGTAAGGTTATTAGCATTTTGCATGAGGAAAATTAAAATGTGGATTAAAGTATTTTTTATTTCCCTGAATTGATTCTGGGGCCAAAAGAAAAGAGTGGTAAGATTCTTTACCACTTGTCTGTGAATACCTGTATTGAACTCCACTTTTCTTTCTGTTGTCTGTCAACTTATTTCTGTTTAAGTTAACAATAATTTATCTTATTAACAGATACCAGGTTTAGGGTCAAAATCTATACTAAAAGTTTTTACATTTTATTTAAGAAAATAGGTGACAGCAACCCCACTAATAGCACCTTCTGGATCTCAGTAAATAGTTTATGTCTCAGAAGAGAGTAAGGCTTTGAGTAGTGCTTCCTGGAAATACCACACAGCACCCCAAATTCAGTTGAACCCCCTCATCCTGCAGCAGCTCCTTGGAGCTTGGGCTCTAGTCCATCACCCCACATTGTCTCCACTCCCAAGAGACTGAAAACACCATGACAAGCTGTCAGCTTTGGCACTAGCCAAAGAACAGGGGTTTAGAAACTGTTCTATAGAATCCCTTTCATCAAAGCAGAGAAGGGAAGAAATGGTTATTTTGCCACTAGGCCAGGCCTCCAGCTCTTTGTTGCTGGCTTCTCTGACTGAGTTGACAAGTTCTGTAGGCTTCACTCTGAACATAAATTTCCAACAGAAGAGTTTAGAGTCCCTTAACCTCTACCCAGACAATCATACTGCTTCTCCAGTTAAATGTGGGGAAAACAACCTTAGTGTTTTTATTCAAGAATCAAAATGCCTAACTCAATCAGACCTTGCTCAGACCTTGGCCCTCCCTTCACTCTCACCTCCACCCACCAGAGACCACTGACACCATAAATGCCGGGAAGGTGGTGGCTTAGTCCACACTACACCAAATTCCTGGCTTGAATATTTTTTTCTATACTAAGTTTATTTGTTTGTCATCTTACAGATGCACTTTTACTTTCTTTTTTTAAAATTTATTTATTAATTTTTGGCTGCGTTGGGTCTTCGTTGCTGTATGTGGGCTTTCTCTAGTTGCGGTGAGTTGGGGCTACTCTTTGTTGTGGTGCACAGGCTTCTCATCGCGATGGCTTCTCTTCGGAGCACAGACTCTAGGTGAGCAGGCTTCAGTAGTTGTGGCACATGGGCTCATTCATTGTGGCTCATGGGCTCTAGAGTGCAGGCTCAGTAGCTGTGGAACACGGGCTTAGTTGCTCCGCAGTATGTGGGGCCTTCCTGGACCACGGCTCGAACCTGTGTCCCCTGCATTGGCAGGCAGATTCTTAACCACTGGGCCACCAGGGAAGTCTCTACTTTTTCTTTCTAAATAGATATATGCTGGCAACTGAATAATCTAGATATTTTACTAATCCCAATCAGATGAACTAACACCTTTACATGCTGATCATATGCCAGGCACTAGGTTGGGAATCTTTATTTATTCTGTGTCATAAGTAGTAGAACCTCAAGCTAATATACTCACAATTCTTTCTATAGAGGCTTCCATTTAATTTTATGAAGTGACCATTTATAATAACATTGGAAACAGATGTCTGTGCCTACAATTTTCTAAATTTCTTCACTTTTATTTCTACAACTATGACAATGTTACTTTATTTCTATATACCTTCCTTCAGAACAAAGTGTGAACAGTAATTCTCCTTAGTATTGTATCTTATAATATCTTAAGAAGAGCACTGAATTGGAAGCTTTGAAGATCTTTGTCCTAAGAGCCAGCTAAGTTTGGATGGAAGACTTTGGAAAGTCATTCAAACATTCTTGGTCTCAGTTTTACCACCTAAGACATTAAAAAATTAGACTAGGTGCTCAATAGGGACCTCTTTAATTCTAAGCATCTAAAAATCCTTCAGAGAAAGAATGTACTTTGGAAACAACTAACCAGGTATATGTTTTTTGAAGTGTTAATGATTGATAGGTTGTGACACTGAAATCAGTTAAACACGAATCAAGTATTTACAAATACCTCCCATGCAGTGTATTTTCCATTTTGGGAAGGTATTAGGCAATGGAACATTTCTCAGGTATTTTTACTGGAAGAGACTAAGTAGGCTGAGTTTTTTGTTTCTACTATGTAAAGTTCCCACTAAAGCAATAATGATATGTGAACTGCTCTGTTTATTCATAGACTAAAATACCACATTAAGAATTATTTAGCAAATTGCTCTCAGACTAAGAGGTTTGTGATTTGCCTAACAATACTTTTCTAAAAGTACTGAAAGACCAAATCTATTGTTGTTGTTAATATTAACAATTATAATTCAAAATATCAATGATTTTCTCATTAAATATAGGCACTGTTCCTTGTCCTAAAATGTAAGTCAGCAGTCAGGCTTTACATTTTTAACTCAGCTACTAACTTTTGAGACAATAAAATGTCAAGCCATTTCAATTCTCTCAAAAGATGGAAAAAATGCCATTCAACCAATTACCCCAATCACTGTGGACAGGTAGAGACCATGTTAGTTGTTCTCCAGGCATTAATATAGAAAGCTTTGAAAAACACCCACTATGTTTTCTAAGTTAGCTTTCTAAACTTTCCTAAATTAATTTTCTAAAATAACAAAATAATGCCTAAATGTTTACTAAGTTTATTACAAATTTATTTTCATGCTTTTCTAAAGTTTTCAATTTTCCATTTAAATTTTCAACCTGTTCATTCTTTTAGCATGAAGTCCACATGTATATTACCTATTTAAAAAAAAAATTTTTTTTCCCTTTTTTTGTCCTGAAGCAAACTTTCTGAGGCTTCAGTGATTACCTAATCATACTGGAATTTAGGATTTGATAACCAAGTCCACATTCCTCCCATCCACACCCTTCATTGTGCAAGAGACTTTGATCTTATCGCCTTCTGGGCCTTTTCCACATCAGAATCCTAGTCTTTCGAATCTCCTTCCAGATGAGAGTTTTCCATTCCTTAATTTTTATTACCCTTCTTTTACTGACCTTTATTTATTTATTTTTAGCTCTATTTTCTTCCTTGAGTGTGTTGTCCAAAAACACATCATGGCTTTTAAGTAAAAGAAAACTATGCTTTCTTTCATCATTATAATGTTTCTTAATAATATCCAGTATTTCATTTATCGTGTATTAAAACAACACATTGAGTAATTAAATGAAAATTTCTACCCTTACATTCAAATTGACATCTTTTATCTTGAAATCATGTTTTCTGTTATTCATTATAGGATGTCAACCATGATGTTTGCCCAGGCTGAATATCACTTGACACTTTCTTGTTCATTTCTATTATTAGGAGAAGTTTTCTTAGTTCCTTTCCTTCCATTATTACTTAAGTGGAAAATGTGTTTCCCAGAACACACCAGCTTAAGAGAAAAAGAATAATCACAATGGCAATCAGGCACCAGGATTTTTCTGGTTACGCTCCAGCATGCTCTGGGGAAAACTGAGCCTCCAAAAAATTCAAGAATGTGTTCCTCTGAATATTCTATTGGCTGCTGTCTTCTTTTCAAGAGCACTGAAGTGATACCGCCTGTGGCCCTTGATATCCAAAGCAGTAGCCAGGAAGACAGTGACCACGGCCCCATACCAGAGCGTGCCCGCGGCTGCAGCCCACTGAGGTCTGTGCTGGACGCCTGGTGCCAGGGGACTGTCTATCTTCTGTAGCTCCTGGCACCACTGTCATTGCCATCACAAACCCTAAAGACCTCTGCTCTTTTGATTTTCACTTGTTCTCCATTTATACTCCCTTATCTTGGGATTTAGTCCTGAATCCAATGAGCCTAAACTAGAGGAGAGTTCATCCCCCAAACACTGGCTGACCACTCTCAAGCCCAACCTAGGCTATCAAGACTGAACTCTCTCTTCCCACATGACAAGTTGTTTCCCATAGGTTCTTTGTTGCCACAGTGTGTTCTACATATACCTGATCTAATTTCATCCTATGATCACCCCCGGAAAAGGTGGTGCCACCAATTTTACAGATGAAAAAACAAGGCATCAAGAAATTAAATTAATTACCCTATATAACACAGCTGACAAGAGACAGAACCCAGAATTAAATCTGGTCTCCAGCCCCAAACCCTGAAGTATAACACATAGATTTTTTCCACTTTCTAGTGATTTGTGTTTCAGATATGCTGCTTCCTAAACCTCATAATATACAGCCTTAATGTCAGGGAATCCTGGAAGCTGCATGACACTTCTTCACAAGACGTGCCCGGACATGCTAGAATCCTAAAGCTAACATGATTCTCGTCCCTACTCCAGTTCTTATGTGTAAAAGTGTTAGCATGCGGTCAAGGGAGCTTGCACTCCACAGATGTGAAGACCTGGGCATGGATACATGCTTTGCAAGTATTTGTATAGACCCCGGACCCTGAGATTTTCTCCTTTATGCAATTGGCTAGGAACATTTTCCAGGGTTGAAAAGGGCCTGGTGCTATCAGGCTTCTCTCTTCTCTTCTGCAAGCTTCAAAGTCCTCTCTCTCACTTCTAGGTCTTTTCTAAGAGTCACATATAAGCTTTCTCGGATTCTCTGAGGCAGAGCATGAACTCTCCTTACCCTGTAAACTTATCACCTTCTACAGACTTCTCTCAGCCTCCACATCACATTGCTTCAGAATATCTGTAGGTCTGTCTTGCTCAGTAGGCTCTAAGGTAGTTGAGAACAAGGATTGTGTCTTACTCAGGGTGTAGCCCTAATGTCCAGAAGTTAACAGGAACTCCTGGAAAACTCCATAACTAATACTCTCTCTTTACAGATACATAAACTAGATTTTGTTTTATGTTTTCTAAACCTTATTCCCTAAGCAATTTATTTCACTCTTCTCACCTACATGTCTCTGACAGCAGAAAGATGTGTCCAGAAGGTCAAGAGGCCTAACTCTACACAATGTACTTGCCGTGAATTCAAATTCTAACATCTTGATTATCATTTGTTTCCATCTTGCTGCAGGCTACTCCATAATCCAATGTGCCCAAGATTGTAACAGATGAGATCATCTGGAATGAAATACAGATAAATATATTTCTTTTCTGTTTTCTTAAATATGAATTTATTTTCAGGTGCAACTTAGGAGAAAATATGATCAGCTGATCAAACTGTTGTTTCATGGATGTTGTTTCACAAATAAGAATTATAAAAGGAGGACTTGAATAGCTGGATGTTTGGAAAACATTCCTTTTTCTTTTGATAAGAGAGATATCATGGTAGTAGAAGCACAGACTCTAAAGCCAGACCCCTGAGTTTAAATCATGGCTTCCCCACTACTAGTTGTGTGATATAGACAAATTTCCTACCATCTTTGTGCCTCTTTTTTCCACCTTCCAGATGGAGGTAATATTTGTACTTACCTCATAGAGTTGTTGTGAGGATTAAATGAGTTAATATATGTTAAGCATTTAGAACAGTGCCTGACACATATTGATATCATTATTATGTTTTAAATGTTTCACATTATGTATGGTAGAGTAAAACTGAGGCTCCACTAAGATACGACAAGGATCTGTCACCTCACCTTGTTCCACCTCTCTCACCTTTACATGTCACAACATCTAGAAATGCTCATACTTCTTTTTGAGAAGCAAGTTGTGACAGATTCTTGTAAATACTTATGATGTTCAAAAGCTCCTCTTTACTATAACATAAAAGTAGTACTTTATTAGTTTTCTCATAAGGATTTACAATCCTGTAAGGGCTTACACGTGCCCTATGACTGCTGACTCTGTAGGAACTCTGGCTTACTTACTAGGCATGATGTTATCGGGAGGCCTTGTTACCGAGGGAAAGCAGGTCATACATGTGTGTACCCGACCAAACTAGGCTTTGATGTAGAGCCTTTAACTATGTCCCTAGTGCAACTTGGATAATAACATATGAGTTGAAAATCCAACCTTTATATAGTGGTTTGTAGTTTAACAAAGTGTTTTGAATATATTGTCTCATTCAATACTCAAAACAATCTGAGAAAAATTAGTAAATCCATTTTGCAGATGATGAAACTTTGTTTCAGAAAATACATGTAACTGACCAAAAACACAAGGCCAAAAATGGACAGTACCAAATATCCAACCAGAATGTGGCTTAATAGTTATCTTTAGGGATAAACATTGAAATATTAATAAAATGATTATTTGGATTTTCTTCAAAATAATCCAACTGGGGAAGGGAGTATAGATGAAAAGAAATTGGCCCGGAGTTGACAAATGTTGGAGTCGGATGACAGATATTTGGGGCTCATTATCCTATTCCATCTACTTTTGTTCCTTTTTATAATTTTTCCATAATTTGAAAAACATTGTTTAAGTTAAAAAATATGGGGCTTCCCTGGTGGCACAGTGGTTGAGAGTCCGCTTGCTGCTGCAGGGGACACGGGTTCGTGCCCCGGTCCGGGAAGATCCCACATGCTGTGGAGCGGCTGGGCCCGTGAGCCATGGCTGCTGAGCCTGTGCGTCTGGAGCCTGTGCCCCGCAATGGGAGAGACCACAACAGTGAGAGGACCGTGTACCGAAAAAGAAAAAAGAAAAAAGGAAAAAATGTGTTTCTGATTTTCCAAAATATCAGTATAACTCCTGGCTGTGCTCTTGATCTGCCAGCTGCCATTGGGTGAGTCTGTGCCCAGTTTCCTCATCTGTAAAATGATGATAATAGCAGTGCTCCCCTCATAGGGAAGCTGTGAGAATTAGATGAGCTGCAGGCAGCTCTTCATACACTCTTATTCTGATTCCTTGTTGTTTGCTTTTTTTCATAACAAGCTAACATTCACTTTGAACAAAATATTAATAAACTCATTCATTCTTTCAATAAACAAACACCTAAATGATGTGCAAGGAATGTTCTCAACACTGGGGATACAGAGGTGAATAGAATAAGCAGATTACTTGCCTTCCTTAGCTTGAATTCTAGTAGGAAGAAAAAAGAAAAAAAGACATATGCATAGAATGTGTTAAATGCTAATGGAGAAAATATAGCAGGATAAGGGGGATAAAGAGTGATGGGAAGGGGACAGCTATTTGAGCTGGGATGCTCAGGAGATGGGTGGTATTGTGTCAGACTCTGCTCTCACCAGCTCAGGAGAACCAATTAAGTTTCAGAAATTTTGTAGGCCAGTTGTAAAATGCAATCATCACTAAAAATTAAATTATATCAATTTAAAATTAAATAAATTTTATAAAAACAAAGGTAATAAATATTTAAAACTCATCACTTCCTAACTGCTTTCCTGCATTTCACTGTCATTCTTGCCATGGGTTGTCCGTGTCTGCGTCCGTGTCTGTGTGGGAGAATTGCTGTGTGACAGTGCCCACTGCCACCCATCTGTTCCCAACTCCACCTACACTGACCCCATTATAGAAGCTTGAAATTGCCCAGCGTGGAAGTAGTTACACTAGGAAATGTGGCGAATGCAACAAATCAGGGCTTGGTTTATTGTTTGGTGATGGTCACCCTAAACTTCAGCAAGTGATGAATAAAATTGTCAACAATACAGATGAAACTTAAAATTGTGTTATAATATAAATATCACACATTTTTCTTCAGAGAGCCAGTTCTTAAACATTTACCAGCACATCCCAGGTAAACCTCTCTATTAAAGTGACAAGGAGACTTGGAGATGAGAGTGAGCCTTGCAGATGTCCTGGGGAAGAGTGTTCCCGGCAGAGGAAGCAGCAAGTTCAGGCCAGTGTGGCTATAAGCAAGGGAGCCAAGGAGAAATGCTTGAGATCAGAGCAGTAAAAAAGCCAGCGTTTGTGGCACATTATGGATTGTTATAAAGACCACCTTTTAATCTGGGAGAGACAGAAAAACCCTAGAGAGTTCTGAGCAGAGACGTAACCTGATCTGACTTACATTTTAATAGGCTGCTGCAGCTGCTGTGGAGAGTAAACCGCCAGAGGGAAACACAGAAGCAGAAAGATCTAGTAGGATGCGATAGTCCAAGGAAGAGGTGATGTTGGCTTTCACCTTGGTGGTAGGGAGATGTTTAAAATGGTCACCTTTTAGAATGAAATTGGATCATTTGTACAGACATGGATGGACCAAGAGACTGTCATACAGAGTGCAGTAAGTCAGAAAGAGAGAAACAAATGTCATGTATTAATGCATATATGTGGAACCTAGAAAAAGGGTAGAGATGAGCTGGTTTGCAGGGCAGAAATAGAGACACAGATGTAGAGAACAAATGTATGGACATCAAGGGGGGAAAGTGTTGGGGGGGGAGGTGGTGGTGGTGTGATGAATTGGGATATTGGGATTGACATCTATACACTAATATGTATAACTAATAAGAACCTGCTGTATAAAAAAATAAAATTCAAAAAAATAATAATAAAATGGTCACCTTTTAGATTTATTTTAATGGGAGAGTCAACAGGACTTGCTGAAAGATTGGAAATTGGAGATGAGAGAAAAGAAAGTCCAGAACGACTTACGGTTTGGGCCTAGGCAACTGGAGGGTGAGTTGGTGTTCACCAGGATAGAGAAGACAAGGATGGTGTTTATCAAGACTATAGGAAGGGGAGGGAAGAAGTGGGAGTTTGGCTTGGCTTTGGACACATTAAATGGATGCCTATTAGACATCCAGATGAAGATATTACATAGGCAGTTGGATATTTCTGTGAGGAGTTCAGGGGAAAAGTTTAGTCTAAATGCATATTTAGCTGGTGTTTAAAGCCATGAGGCTGCTTGAGATCACGCAGGGAGACAGTTTAAAAAGGTAAGAGGTTAAGGATTAAGGTCTCAGTGTTGAGCCATGTGGTGCTCCAACATCAAAGGGTCTAAGAAATGAAAAGGAACCAGCACAGAAGGCTGAGAAGGTGAGCCTGTAAAACCGTTGTTATTTATTTCTTTGTACCCTGGTTCTTTCCTACAAAGCCTTTGAGACAGCAAACAATGAAAACAAATAATAAGCTAATAAAATAGAAATAGAAAAAAGCCTGTGTCAACAGAAATACTAAAAATATGTAAACTGTGACAAACAACAGTATAGTTACTGTGAACTTCACGTTTGGTTCTGAGTTTCCTAGAACTTGAAGCAAAAAGGAAACACAATCAGTGTATTAGTTTGCTAGGGCTCCCATAAGAAAATACCACAAACTGAGTGGCTTAAACAACAGAAATGTATTTTCTCATAGTTCTAGAGGCTTGGAAGTCTAAGATGAAAGTGTCAGCAGGTTTGGTTTCTCCTGAGGCCTCTCCTCTTGGCTTGCAGACGGCCACCTTCTCCCTGCGTCTTCACATGGCCTTTCCTCTGTGCACCCCTGAGGTCTCTTCCTCTTTTTAAAAGGACAGCATTCCTATTGGATTAGGATCCCATACTTATGACCTCATTTAGCCTTAATAACTCTTTAAAGGCCCTATCTACAAATATATTCACATTGGAGGTTAGGAATTCAATTTTGGGGGAGACACAATTTAGTCTACAACAATCAATGACACTATCTTTACTAACAAAATTCTAAGAGATATACTCAAGTAGACTGTATGCTATAATTGTTATGTTAGTTCTCTTTAAGTCAATACTATTATAGGATACTTGGTTTGCTCAAATATTACTTTTAATGATTTTATTAAAGGTACATGTGAGAAAGTGTCCAAAGAGAATGTACCCGAGCTGAGTAGAGGAGGCTGGGTACTGAGCATGCCCCAGGGAGGCGGCTTCAGAAATGCAAATGTCTCTCTAAGAAATAAGTGCTGCTCTTATTCTGCTTTGATTGCATCTTTAGGTTTTGATGTTGAGAAGAGGAGTATACCAAACGTAAAATAGATAGCTAGTGGGAAGCAGCCGTGACCACCTAGAGGGGTGGGATAGGGAGGGAGACGCAAGAGGGAAGACATATGGGAACATACGTATATGTATAACTGATTCACTTTGTTATAAAGCAGAAACTGACACACCATTGTAAAGCAATTATACTCCAATAAAGATGTTAAAAAAAATACTCCATAAAAAGAAAAGAAGAGGAGTAGGTAATCAGGCAGGAAAAATTCTACATAATCCTTACTAAAATCCAAGTCAGATGTTGGAAGGCAATGCTGTATGCATCACTATTAGAAATAAAGATAAAAATCAAACACTGAAAAAATTCTGTGGACCAGGACCACCAATATTCAAGATATGATGGGGAGTCACAAAACTTAAGAAAATTACTTATTGAAAACATGACTTCTTTATAGTCTCTGGGAGATGTGTAAGTACTTATTTTTACTTTAACCTAAAAAAATAAATATATAAAGATTCTAGAGACTTGTGACTTCTCATGGTTTACTAGGGCATTTTAATCTTCACCTGTTAGCTTGCTCTGATAAGCTGTAAACCTTTAACATGGAAAAGGACTTGTTTATTTTGGGGGGAGGGGGAGGAATAGAAATATTGCTGTAGACTATGCCTACTTTGAGGTCATGCTTAGTAGGAGCACAAGAAGAAGAATGACAAAGAACATTCCTGAGGGATGAAGTAGATGGTAGCATGCCCAGGTAGAAATAAGTACATGAAGAGAGAATTCTATGAGAAAGGTGGTACCTGGTGTTATTGACTCTGAATACTGAAACATCGAATGTAGTTGAGTCATCCCTTTCCATAAAGACAGCAACATGAGTAACAGGCGGGCATCTTTACCTAGGAACTTGTTGAAGATAACACAACAGTTAATTATCACTAAACCACAATGATGAAATGAGGATTTACATTCATTTTACTAACTACCTAGTGGTCCAGTAACACTAGTTTCACGAAATGTTCTGTGCAGAAAAAGTTTTCACATCAAAGAAATAGGGAAAATCCTACAGACTTCGTATCTACTATAACTTCACAACTTCCATTAGCATATTTATTGTTCTGAAATATACTTTAGTTCAAATTTTAAAAGGCCTTTAACCTTGTTTAAAATGTCAAATTTACTTGACCAAGAAACACTTTTTTTAATGATACCTATTAATATCTTGATGAACTAAAAAATTTTAGAATAGTGACAATTTTTTAGCACAACCAATTTTATATTATAACCCATTACACTCACCCCAATATAACAAAATCTTCACAAAATAACACCAAAAATGTAACTTTTTTCCACTTCTTTCTTTTTTTTAACGTAAGTAACAACCCCACTAAATTGATTTGACCTGTTAAACCATTTTAACTCACAGTTTAAGAAACAACACTTTTGATGATGATGCATAGAGGGAGCCAACGATGTAATGACTAGAAAGGATGTACAAGGAGTTCCATACCCTGCCCTTTAAGTCAGCTGATCCTCCCATGTGACCATGTACCTACTGCCCATTAAAGCAAGCCCAGAGCACTCTCTGATGTTCCTCCCATTGCTTTTTAGATTTTCCTACCAAAATATCCTTTATAATCTTTATAATAGCAAAGGAGAGAGAATATGTATGCAAACCTGGATGGCTGTAGCATAGCCCAAAGCAACCACTGGCAAGGGTAAATTGTCTTTGAAGTCTTAGGTTTTACCTTAAAAATTCATGCAAAATTTGCATTTGACTCTGTAATGTAGAAAGTAATGTAATGTAAACTATCATTAAACACACCTGACATTCCAGGAAAGTGCTCCAGGAGGGTTTTTTTCCTGCAGATTTTCCTGCTGTGCCACTAAGAGATTTTGTCACACTGTCCTGAGGAATGACTCTTATTCTTTCACCTAATTCCACCCCAGTTTGATCCAGGATTGTTTCTGTTTCTCCATCTCTCTAATCCTCAAATTCTAACCCTATTTCTTGCCCCTGCAGCCACAGATTTAACAATCCTTCTGATTCACCTCCTTGTACTTTTGACCTTTGTATTCCTTTATGGTTTTAAAATTAATTTATTTATTTCTGGCTACATTGGGTCTTTGTTGCTGCTCGCGGGCTTTCTCTAGTTGTGGCGAGCAGGGGCTACTCTTTGTTGTGGTGCACGGGCTTCTCATTGCGGTGGCTTCTCTTGTTGCAGAGCACAGATTTTAGGCGCATGGGCTTCCGTAGTTGCAGCACGCAGGCTCAGTAGCTGTGTCTTATGGGCTCTAGAGCGCAGGCTCACTAGTTGTGGTGCATGGGCTTAGTTGCTCAGTGGCATGTGGGATCTTCCCAGACCAGGGCACAAACTCGTGTTCCCTGCATTGGCAGGTGGATTCTTAACCACTGTGCCACCAGGGAAGTCCCCCTTTATGGTTTTTGATAGTGCACAATCTTATCAATTTTTGTGTCCAATGACAACTCTTATTCTAGTTCCCTGTCAAAAGAAACCCCGTCCCAATTTACAGCCCTTTATTCCACACTTGACTCAATCTGGCTTGGCCCCATCTTGGTTGAGAGTTTATTCAAAAATAGAAATGGGGAGTGGGGAGCGGGTAGGAAAATGTTATCAAGATTCCAAAATTCGGGAATTCCCTGGCAGTGCAGGTTAAGACTTGGCATTTTCTCTGCCTGGCCCAGGTTCAATCCCTGGTCAGGGAACTAAGATCCTATAAGCTGTGTGACACAGCCAAAAAAAAAAAGATTCTAAAATTTCTCAATACAAAATGGATTGGATTTTAGTGATGCTTGAAGTACTTCAACATTTGGTGACTAATAGAGGCCCTCAGAAGTGCCACCTTCATGTATCAGCAGAATATCCTACCTCTGTGAGCTCCCCGGAGAGATTCAAGTATCAATCCATGGAATACCTGGGTTTTCTGATACTAGTGCAAGATTTTACATATATATATAAAACACTGTTTTTGGAGAAACCTCTTATTCCACCAACAAGTGAGGGCAAAAAAGGCAACTCCTTCCCTGAAAATTGTGCTCAATTCCAGGCTATCCTTTATAAGTTTTGGTACTTATACCAATCAGGATATGGTAAACAATGGTATCTCTCACTTCAGCAAGGGGTAAGTCCACCAATTAGCTGTGCTCCAGGGAAAGAAGTGTGACACACTGTCCTGAACTCAATTCAAGGAAGGCCACGCTAGGTTGTCTCCATAGAAGGTATCTTACTGATCCACTCCCACTCCAGCCCATGCTTATGTTCAGCTAGACCAACTTCTCAGATGTAACCAGCCCTGATTTCCTGACCCTACCACATACCCCATACACAAAAAGTGTCTGGGAGAAATAGATCACAACAGATTTTACATCATTCTTTATTTCCTCATTACTATGAAACAGGTAAAATAACCCTTGGCCAGTGTGGTCAGGAAGAGTCTCTGCTGTCTTCCAGGCTGGAGTCCAGCTCATCCTCATTCATTGGGTTGGCCACAAAGTTCGTTCGGTTAATGAATACTTTTTTTCAGTAAAGTTCTTGGTGAAAATGAAAAGTGTGTCTTTTACTTTTACTTAAAACCAAATGAAATTTTTTGGCCCACCCAATATTTCCATCTGTACCTGCCACATGGGATTCGTTTCATGCAAGTCCTTGGGATGTCACTTCCCTGTATGAGACTCATTCTGTCTCTAGAAAATTGTCCTTGGTTATACTTGCTCAGTGTTAGCTGCAAATAACAATATGCACTGCAATTATGTGGAAAAGCCAAGGCCTAGAATTCTATCTCATAACCCCCCAGATTCAGAAACAGATACATCCTCTAAAGGCAAGGTTCCCAAATAAGCAGCCCTCGAGCCATGTGTCGCCTGAAGTGTGCTTTGCTAGACCCACACATGTGTTTATAATTTGACTTGGTCACCAATATTTGGAAATTGGAAGATTTTAATCCAAATGTTTGACTTTTCATGGAAAATCAGAAGAACTGGCAAAGCTTGGCCCTTATTCTGACACTCCTATTTGACACCTCTGGGGCTAAGCAGCAGGACCTCCTTCAGAAGCTGCCTGCTCTCTCCATTTTAACCCAATAATCACCACTTTCCGTTTTCTCTCGTACACACAAACCAAGTGTGAACTGCTGATTTTCTTAGACTACGGAAGTATTTATTTGCACCCATGCCTATATCAAAAGTGGGAAAAGGAAAGCTAGACTTCCTCACAGATTTTGTGAAAAACTAGATAGGACCATATTTTTTGGTGGCAATAACAAATTTTTCTTACAAGTTTAATGTGCAAAGTGTGTTTTAAGTTAAAAGGATTCAACTTAAGACATAATTACAAAACAAAATGAACTGCTATAAGAACTACGACCTCTACAAGGGAAAAACAAGTGTGATGAAATAAATAATAATTAAAAAATTGAGGTGTCAGGGTCTGTTTGGGGATGTGGTAATGCTGCTGTGAAATGCATTTACAAAGCTGGCTGTCTTCACACATGTACCTCATCACAGCCCCCTACACCAGAACCTTCCACATTTATCCCCATCCCACCCCACTGGCTTTTGAGTTTGCAACTTTTGCTCTAAAAGAGTAAGTCTACAAAAAGAAATGACGCCCAATTCCTCCTATCACTACCCACATGGACCCAACATACCTGTCATCCAAAAATACCATAACAACATGGTATATTTCTGGTTAACAGTGACTACAAATCATGGAGATGTGATATATGTATACTTTCAGGTAAGAGATAAAACTCAGTGACTTAATGGTGAAACAGAAAATGAGGCATTTATACAACTGGGTATTCCAAACAAGTTGGTGCTGAATTTTTTCTCCTGTCCTAGACTAGTGCAGAGCTACACCAAAATAATAGCCAAAGTGTACTTCAACTGGATATAGAGTGTTCCAGACAGGAAGCAGGGGCTGACTGATACGGCAGGAACACACTTCTAACATTTGGGCTAATGGTAGTCAGATAAATCCCCCACGCTCTGATTACGCAAGAAGGAGGGAGAAGAGGCAGCGTAGGTGGCCTAGGCTAAAGTCCGAAAATATTTTGAGCAGATCAGCATTTAGTCACACGCGGGTTGTGATGTCAGCAAGACAGCCTCAGGACAGTTTTCCCAGAAATGAACTCTGAGCAGGGGCTGCCCAAGTCCTGACAAGACCCGGGAGTGCTATAATCAAGGCAGCCATTCCCAGGAGGAGGAGAAGGGCAGGGGGTCTGGAGCAAAGTTGAAGCATGTAGCATACTGATCCCTTCAGTCTAACATCACTCAGATCAAGAGCATAGTGAAGGTAAAGGACCTTACTATGTAGAATTTTTTCTTTTTTTTTTTTGACCATTAGATGTAATAAAAACTTAAGAGATAGAGACTTAAGGAGATTCTTCTTCACCAAGCAACAAAATCACTTAAAGTTCACTCCGGTGTTATAGAATTACCTCATAATTATATGACTTTTTGTTGCAAGTTTTCCAAACTGGGTTATCCTATCCTTGCAAATCCAACAGTCTCATCAGAGAAAGCCTTGATGTAGCAGAAGTTGCTAGAGCAGTCTGACAAAACCAGACTGTTCCGATTAACTCTATGACATAACAAATTACCCCGAAATTTAACAGCATAAAACAACCATTTTATTTGTTTACAATGTGAAGTGTCAGTAATTCAAGAAGGTCTCACTTGGGCAGTTCTTGGAGCCCCTCACACAGTTGCAGTCCAGAGATTGGCTGGACTGTAATTATTTGAAGGCTCAGCTGGACGGGATGTCGGCTGAGAGCTCAGCTGGGGCTGTTAGCCCCGCATCTGCATCCTGTCTCTCAGTGCAGCTGGGTCTTCTCTCTACAGAGCCACTGGATTCCAAGAGCCATTATCTTCAGAGGGAGAGTCTCAAGAGCACAGAGAACAAAGGTTCCAAGAGACAGAGGAAGAAGTTGCAAGACTTCTCTTGACCTAATGTTGGAAGTCACTCAGTGACACTGGCGCTGAACTTTATTGGTCAATGAAATCACTAAGACCAACACAGAATCAATGGATCCAATTGTTCTATGAAAGGGGTATCATCTAAATTTGGAAATTGACATCCTTTACTCTGAAGTTATAGGTTTTAATTGAAACCCTTCCTGGTAGTCAAGCCTAGAGGTATGGAAAATAACTTCTCTGTGTTTGTTTGTTTGTTTGTTTCTAACATTCAATCTACTGTTTTGCAATACCAAAACTTTTATTTATTTTATTTTATTTATTTATTTTTGGCTGTGTTGGGTCTTCGTTGCTGCGTGGGGGCTTTCTCTAGTTGCGGCGAGCGGGGGCTACTCTTCGTTGAGGTGCGAGGGCTTCTCATTGCGGTGGCTTCTTTTTTTGCAGAGCACGGGCTCTAGGCGCACGGGCTTCAATAGTTGTGCCTTGTGAGCTCTAGAGCTCAGGCTCAGTAGCTGTGGCGCTCGGACTGAGTTGCTCCGTGGCATGTGGAATCTTCCCGGACAAGGGCTCGAACCCTTGTCCCTTGCATTGGCAGGCAGATTCTTAACCACTGTGCCACCAGGGAAGCCCCTACCAAAACTTTTAGAAGCAACATTTCTCATCCATAATTTGTGATAATTTTTGAGTTAAAATTTAATATATAGAATTTCAGTTAATCTTCCTTGAAGAAATAATTCAAAACAAAGTTTCTTAAGCTTGGAAATCAGGAAAGACAGTCAATAGACTTCTCTTTGTTACATGCTGTTCTAGTATACTTGGTGTTATGTAGTCTGTTCCTAGTTCATCTCAAATTACCTTTATACAATTAAAAACTCATAATCTTACTTTTAATCAAATGTTTTTCTTTTGTTCTTCTGTAAAAAGATGTTTCTGATCTCTGAAAGCTTTATAAAGAGTAAAAGGATATTCTTATTTTCCCCCAAATGATGAAATTGCTGTATCTTCTTTCTTCATGGCTAAATAAGCATTTAAAGTTCACACCCCAAATCAGATGCCTTATTAAAAGGAATTAGAGCTTAAAAGGGAAATGCAGGGTTTCTTTGAAATATGACTTGGAGGTCTTGTCCTAAACTGTGAAACTTAAAAAATGTTTCATCATGTAAGATCTGGTTCTGGCGTTTCATCCCTTTTTGTTTGCAGAATAGGGGCATGGCATGATTTTTTTTTTTTTTTTAAGAATCAATCAGTAGTTGTTTCTTCTTTAGTTTCTTCAATATAAGTTTCTTTCCTCTATGATACTATCATAGTCCTCCTCCCCCTCCCTTCCCCTCCCCTCCCCCTCCCCTCCCCTCCCCCTCCCCTCCCCCTCCCCCTCCCCCTCCTTCTTCTTCTCCTACTGCTTCTCTTCCTCCTTCTGCTCTACATTCTTCTTATATTCCTTTTCCTTTTCTTTAGTATTCTGTATCCTTGAATTGGATTTATATTGAGGGAAAAATCAAAATAAAAGAGGAAAAACTAAGCATGAATCTTTGTATATATTCCAGTGTAAGAATTTATGGAATCAAATGCATGGTTCTTCACTGAACCTCCCTAAATTAGAAGTCTTTCAACTTAGTAGACAGCCATTTAAATTAAACTAAAAAGGCTATTTATAGCAACGAGGGAGGATTTTAAAAGGTTAGTAAAGTATTAAGCTAAAAGGGATTTAAAATATGTATTAGGTAATAGGCAAATCCATAGTGATAGAAAGTAGATTAGTGGTTGTCAGGGACTAGGGGAGGGGCAATGGGGAATGCCTTAATGGGTACAGATTTCTTTTGGAGGTGATGAAAATGTTCTGATAATAAAGTTCAACTCTTGTTTTTCCTAATACTCCTAGGGCCCTAGAACCTGTTCTTATTCTGAAGAAATCCTAAACTTCCATCATCAATCCTAAATAGGTTATGTTACACCATCCTTGTGGGGTTGTGAGAGGTAAGCAGGAAAGAATTGTTCTGAGGAACAAAGAGCCAAAAATAAACCTGAGCTGAAATGGCTGCCTCACCACCCCCATGTATGGTTCATTCTAGTCACACAGATGATCATAGTTCATCCTGAATCTGTAAAGATTCAAGAATTTAAACTTATTCCCTCAAAGGGAATTGCAAAAATCCAACACAATCTTGACTAAACAATTAAGGTGTTTATTAATTTATGAACCAGACACCCTAATACAGACATAAGTAGAAAGAATAGTAATAATGGATTGAAAATCAAAACATGCACTATGGGATTGTGTTTAGTCATAAAATTCAAGCCGTGTCTAATTTTCATGCACACCTTCTCCCCTATTTCCTATGTAAATAAAGTGAAGACTTAATTTTGAAATTATTTCCCTTTGTGAAGAAAATTGGGTTCTAGAACCATCTTCTCTTTGAGCTTGTTTCAAGGCATTGTGCTTTATTTTGTTATTTAGGGAGATGAGGTTGAGGGGATATTGCTTGTTTTCCGTGATTAACTTCCATAATTTCTTTATAACTAACAGCATTTTTGAAGTCCTAATAGATCAATTAGTGTCCTAGGCTGGACAAAGCTATTTCTTTCCCTTCTGGGAGACTTGAATGTGAAAATGAAAATATGTGAGAAGATTGCAGTCAAAGAAAGGAGGAGGAGGAGGAGAAGAGGAGGAGGAGGAGGTGGCAGCTTGTAGAGAGTTGGAGAGGAGATATGGGATCTAGACTTGAAAACTGGTCAAGCACATCCTTGAGATTGGGGAGCACTCTAACAATACATCAGTGGGAGAATGCATAGGCCTCAGAGTCTTAGAAGTATCAAAGAAGCCTGTTGGATTTACACTTGTATTCAAATTCAAAACCACCTCCATGTGTGTCTCCTTTTTTGACGTCTTCCTCTCTAGGGAGTTTCTGACTACCTCCATTAGGAAGTCCCTATCTAATACCTTCCTTAGCCAGCTCTGTACCATCCTTAGCTTGTCCCCTTAGGATGGCCATACAAAGCCAAGCAACTTTGCTCTGTCCCTTCTTTGTATAGTCATGTCATTACCATATGGGTAGAGGTTTGATGGCCTTTGTACTTACTGTTTCTTCTGCAAGGAAATGCTCATCCTTGATGTGCACAGGGCTCCCTCCCTGTCACAGGTTGGGTTCCCTAGGAAGCCCACTCTGAAACAGGCTTCTGACCATTAGATATGAATATTTATTGGGGGTATTCTTAGAATCAGCTGTGAAAAGAAGGGAAAGGAAGGGAGGTAGTGTTAGCAGCCTCAGCGAGCCCTAGGAGGGAGACTCCAAAACATAAATCTCCCACCAGATAGGTCCTGTTTGAGCTTTTCTATCCCCACCTTGATGAGTCATTGGACACGGGCCACCTTCAGGAAGAACACGACCTTGAGAGAGGCTCCTGGCACCAGAGGTCCCCCTGAACATTCCGAGGCTGAAGGTTGTCTTTTGACAGCTCTCCAGCACCTGGGGCAGAAAGTCCTTCCTTGACGGGGGACCTGGGTGGCACATGTCTGCATCCCTCGCTTCATGCAGACTCTTCATAAAGGTTACCTCCTCAGAGACGCCCTTCTGACTGTCCTTTAAACTACTGCCATTCCTAGCCCCTAGACACTGAGATCAGGGTGTCAGCAGGGTTGGTTTCTCCTGAGGCCTCTCTCCTGGGGGTGTATATGCTCATCTTCTCCCTGTCCTCACATGCTCTTCTGATCTATCTGTGTCCAAATTTCCTCTTCTTATAAGGACACCAGTCATACTGGATGAGGGTCCACCCTAATGACCTCATTTTAACTTAATTACCTCTTTAAAGACTTTATCTCCAAATGCAGTCACATTCTGAGGTACTAGAGGTAGGGCTTCAAAATTCAAAATATGAATTTGACCGGGGGATTGGCACACAATTCAGCCCGTAACACACAACAGACTAGGTTTCAAGGTTAGCCAAAAGGATGTTAAAATTAATTTATGTACCATAAGATCACCCTAAAATAATAAGCATCAGCTCACACAGAAAATTCCAGAAGGTTGCCCAGATGTGAAAGTAATTGAGGGCATGTAAATAGAGAGGCTTACAGGAGTGCTTTCAATCTTTTGGCAAGTGGACAGGCTTGGTCTAGCTTCACATTGGCACTGCAAACCTGCATTCTATACCAAGGCACATACTAAAAGACGATTTACTCTCCAAGACATTGTATTGAAGAATGACTTGGCCCCAAGGTGAATAACTTCTGGACCAGTTGTGTCAGTAATACTGTAATAAAGATGAAACATGACTCCATACTGGATCTATTCCTTTAGCTCTAACCTTTGTGCTCTGTTGCCTGTGCTTAGTCATGCTGGCTCTGGATCTTTTGTAAAAGAATGTTGTCTATAGTGTGAAATATACAGGATAGCCTATTCTCAAGGCTCTGACCTTTAAAAGTATAACACTTTTCCGTTCATATAGAGATTAAAAGTTGCAGAACAGAGAATAGTATTTGTCCTGTTGGAGGTTTACAGGAACATTGTGACCAGACCTATGTGGACAGATGCAAGAGCAAAGGATTCCAACACCAAGTTTGTGACAACCAGCCCACCTCCTCCCCTTTTAATATAAAAGAAGCCTGAATTCTAACTCAGGGAAATGGTTCTTTAGGACACTAGTCCACCCTCTTCTCGGTCTGCTGGCTTTCCAAATAAAGTCACTATTCCCTGTCCCAAGACCTCGTCTCTCAATTTATTGGCCTGTTGTGTGGCAGGCAGTATGAGTTTAGACTTGGTAACAATATCTTGCTATTATTGTTAAAGTATATATATACATATACATATACATATATATATATGTATATGTCCTTACAAAGGAAGTCCTGAGGTGGTTTCAGTATTTTAGTAGGGGTATGAAGTATTTTAGTAGGGGTATGAAGTAGGGGTAAATTGCTGAGTTAATGTATCAGAACGTAGACACCCTGTTTTCCCCTAACAGCATCCCCAATCAAACCTTCAGGATTTGAAGGAAACTGTGAATTTCATCCACTTTTTCTTTTTTACCTAAAGAGACATTCTTGTCTTTAAAAATCTTGTTTCTTAAACTGTGACCCTTCCCAGCAAAATCAGAATCACCTGGGGTCTTATTAGCAGGCAGCATTGCTCCCCCAGACCCACTAAATGTGATTCCCTGGGGATGGGACCCAGTCATCTGCTTTAGTAACAGGCTCTCTAGGTGATACTTATATTCAATAAAAGTGGAACATTGTTTTTAAAAGCTGATGAGGGTCTCATATACAAAATATTTACTTTGGTGGATAGATTTTTTTTAAAAAAACTGCTCCTTAAGATAGTAGGAAGAGAAATTTTAACAACAATAATAATTTTGTTTTGAACATAGTTGTACATAGTTAACTCAAAGGCGTAAATGAATCCTTACTAAAGTCTATCACATGACTAAGGGCTCTCCCAGCATAGGTAAGAGTGGGAATGGACCTTGCAGGTAAGGTACTCCTGGTCAGTGAAGGTCCCACCTGTCGAGCAGCCAAGTATGTCCTGCTGGGTCAGCTTGCTGGACTCCTGTGAATGCAGCCAGTAAGGAGACGATGAGCCCACCTGAATTTGTACAGTTTGTGACACTTGGCAGAGCAGATGGCATGAGCTTCATCTTCACATTCGTTCCTCTTTCCCCCCAAATTTCATGCCCAGTGTCCAGGCCAGGTAGACACTGCATGCACAGTTATGACAGTTGTGTCATAGCAAGGAAGCTCACACTTAGAAAAAGAACCCAATCTATTAAAGGAGCTGTTAGTAAACCTGTCCATCCACCCCTACAGAGAGAGAGACAATATCTTTATTTTTCTGATCAGGAAACAAATCTATCTTCTGACTCAGAGAGAGGTATCATTTTTATCATCCTGGACTATCTCCAAGGATAGAAGGAAACTAGCTTCATTATCCTGGAGAATAAACAAACCCTTCTCCCTGCCTGGAGAAGATCTGCAAATCTCCTTGAACAAAACTGTCAATGCTTTTTGCTCAGAAGACATCCAGATATGCCAGATATGATTATGCCTGGATTATCTCTCAGCACTACCTTTTAGTATGTTTTGCTTTGATGACTCAGAAGTTAGCCTGGGTGTTAGGACAACTCAAGCTTGTCTTCTTGCATTGACTCCAGAAGGTAAATCTTTTATTTAATACTTTGTATAATCATGAACTCAGGCTTCAAACTTTTTAAGTAGTGCATCCTGTACCTCAAGCAGAATCTTGCATGTAGCCTCAATGTATAAAAAAAAGATGAAAGCAGAAGAGATGAGGTGAAGCTGTCCTGAGCTGGGACTTCTCCTCAGCCCCTTTGCCTTTATCTCCCTGCGTTGTATTCTGGATCAACTTGGCCTCTGAGCAACCTCAAAAGCTCATATCCCTCAAAATACAGTTGAAAACCATCACTGTACTAAAAGAGTGATTGCTGTTTTATAATTGCTAGCCCTCCTCAGCAGGTTGGTGGGTTATCGTGCAGTGAGAAAAGGGGTTAGGGTATGAGTAAGTAACTAACAGTTCTTCCTGGCAGCAGTGGAGGGCAAAGCTGGTGGTTTTAGTCACTAAGTCATGGAGGAAAATAGTTTAGTTTCTGTTACAGGAAACATGTCCAAGCGTGTCCGTAAAGGATAGTGGTCATCTCTGTACCCTTTTACTTACTTATTCGTGCATTTATTTTTTTCAGCAAGAATATCATATCGATATTGATAACCTACTAAATACCAGACATAGTGTTAGTGTACAAAAGTGAATAAGACATGATGCCACTAAAAGGAGGGATAAATAGAAGCAAGTATTACATCAGTAAAAACTAAATTTTTACAATGACAACATTACATACATGTACCGTACAGGGTATGATGTGTTTCTATGACATCTTCTTTTAGTTGACTCTTTCTGCCTGAGACAGTCATCAGAATATGTGCAGCAATTCCTTGTGTTGGAGAAGATGGAAAGCCTTGAGGGACACTTTTTATTTTATTTTATTTTATTTATTTATTTATTTATTTTTGCCTGTGAAACGAGGCACGTAGGATCTTAGTTCCCAGATCAAGGATTGGGAACCTTTAGTGGAAGGTTTGAATTGGGAACCTTTAGTGGAAGCACAGAGTCTTAACCAATGGACCACCAGGGAAGTCCCAGAGGGACACTTTTTAAAATCTACTTGCTTTCCTACTCTGAGGCTCAGCTGGCCACAGGCCAGGGGCTGAAGTTCCTTTCTTCCAAGCCAGTGATTCTGGTTCTTGGATAAGGTGTTGAGGAACACTAAGAGCAGTGGGGACTGTGACCTCGGGACTTTATCTGCAGGAAGAAAACAGTCCAAATATGAGAGTGATTTGCATGGGTACCCGCAAGAGCCAGCTGGCCCGCATACAGATGGACAGTGTGGTGGCAATGCTGAAAGCCTTATACCCAGGCCTGCAATTTGAAATCATTGCTGTGTCTCCCACAGGGGACAAGATTCTTTATAAGGCTCTCTCTAAGATTGGAGAGTTACCAAGGAGCTGGAACATGCACTGGAGAGGAATGAAGTGGACCTGGTTGTTCACTCCCTGAAGGACCTGCCCACGGTGCTTCCTCCTGGCTTCACCATTGGAGCCATTTGCAAGCAGGAGAGCCCCTCTGATGCTGTTGTCTTTCACCCAAATTTTGTTGGGCAGACCCTAGAAACCTTGCCAGGGAAGAGCGTGGTGGGAACTAGCTCCCTGCAGAGAGCGGCCCAGCTGCAGAGAAAGTTCCCACATCTGGAGCTCAAGAGTATTCGGGGAAACCTCAACACATGGCTTTGGAAGCTGGATGAGCTGCAGGAGTTGAGTGCCATCATCCTGGCTGCAGCTGGCCTGCAGTGCATGGGCTGGCAGAACCAGGTGGGACAGATCCTGCGCCCTGAGGAGTGCAGGTTGGGGGCTCTGGGAGTGGAAGTTCAAGCCAAGGACCAGGACAGCTTGGGTTTGGTGGGTGTGTTGCATGATCCTGAGACTCTGCTTCACTGCACTGCTGAACGGGCCTTCCTGAGGCACCTGGAAGGAGGCTGCAGTGTGCCAGTGGCCGAGCATACAGCTGTGAAGGAGGGGCAGCTCTACCTGACTGGAGGAGCCTGGGGTCTGAACGGCACAGATAACATGCAAGAGACCATGCAGGCCACCATCCATGTCCCTGCCCAGCATGAAGATGGCCCTGAGGATGATCCGCAGCTGGTGGGCGTCACTGCCCGGAACATTCCACAACAAGCCCAGCTGGCTGCTGAGAGCCTGGGCATCAGCCTGGCCACCTTGCTGCTGAACAAAGGAGCCAAGAACATCTTGGGTGTTGCACAGCAGCTCAATGATGCCCACTAACTGGTCTGTGGGGCACAGGTGCCTGGGTTACTGGTGCCCAGTGCCTACATCCCAACCCTCAGTGCCCCATTCCCATTGCTACCTGGGGGGTGATTACCCAGGGGATTGAACTGCAGGGGCAGAGACTTGTCTCACCTTGGGGCCTTGGTGATGGCTTGTCTCCTCAGTAGGTGGGGACTTAGTCTCTAGAGAAAAATATCTAACAAGCCACAGCCTTTGAATGTAACCAACTCTACTAATAAACCAGATCTGAAGGTGAAAAAAAAAGTCTACTTGCTTTGAAGGCACTGAATCTTATAAACTCTAAATATTTTCATAATTCTTAAATTTTTGTGACCAACTAACCAAATTGTGCATCAGAAAGGCTTTTTCCTATAAATAACATCCAGCTGCTTTTCTAACAGGATAATCACAAATAACCTAAGCAGAGAATAATTTCTCCTTAGGGAAGGGCCTAGAAGCTTAAAATTGATAATATATACCTTTTATCAAAAATGACGGTGATCTCTACCAAATGTTCTAGTTATATTAAATCATTTAGTTTAATTCCCATAATTACTTAATGAGTTAAGTACTGTCTTACTTTTGAAGTGAGAAAAGGGAGAGTCAGGGCTGCTAGGTGATTGCCCAACATGCTACAGGAAGTACGGGCAGGTCTGTCCACTCCCGTTCCCAGGTTCCTCAGAGCCCTGTTGTGTGCTTGAAGAGCAGGAAGCCACTGCCAGCTCCTCTGTACCCAAGTCATCCTTTTAGCTTTCATCATAAAGGGAAATTCATGTCTTTCATCTTCTCTGACCAGTAAGCTCCCTACATCTTTCCTTTCTCAATAATGTCTAATGCAATATGAGAATATATGTAACCTGGGGTATGAATTTCCCTTTTGAGTATTCAGAAAGACTCTTCTGCAATAAAGAAAGAAAATAAATTGGTAGAAGAAATTCAAAGAGTGTTAAATCTTGACAAAAGTTTGAATAAATAAAATAATTTTTATCTTTATGTTGATGACAAGAAACTTTGGACGAAATCACTTGAAGATGAATTTTCTCTTTCAATTTTGAATTGAAAGAAGATAGCAAATAAATATAGCATATACAAGAGTGGTAAAATTATATCTATCTTTTTGCTAAGAATCATTAAAGTAACACTGATATACTACTAAACAAAAATGTACATCTTTGGATCATTTTTAAAATATAACAAACTCGGGAATAGAAATAGGTTATAAAATCAATTCATAGACTAGTTTAACCTAAATGAATACTCTTGCTCTACAAAATTTTTCATATAATGTATTCACTAATTACATTCTGTTGAAGATATAAGAGCTTTATTTGACATTTATACAATGTAAGTTTCTGCTGTGTCTAAATAGCTAGGAATGACTTCTCTTTAATTCAAAAACTAAATTAAGTCTATATTTTACTTTTAAAATATAAAAATAATCAAGAAAATGCTCTCTGTCCTACAGTTCCTTTTGTTATTAGGCTAACCACTGGGTTTTACTTCAGCAAAAAAACATGAACTGACGCCTTATTGAATGTACTGTTACATAGGAAAAGCAAATACTCCAGCACATGTGCAAAAGATTCCACCAAATGTAAAATATTTGATTTCAAGTCTTTACACAGCTGCCTGGGGACACTGGTTCACTAATGGCTGAAGAGTGTCTGCCTCCGTCTCACTTCCAGGTAGACAGCAATCATACCTCCTTCCCATCTGCTTTCACTGGTAACCTACGTAAGGTTGAGAGTGGGCGAGCGATTACAGGAAAGTTAAGAAATATGGGCAGTTCTAAATAAGAACGTATGATTCCTACCTCTGTAAGCAAATGGACCATTTCTTAGGTTGCTGGCAGATGTTGAGATAAGGTAGACAACTTATCAGTCAAGCTGAAGATACAGGGAAAGAAAATCCTTCCTTCCAGTCATTGAGCCTAACATTTAACCACACCCCAACCAGAGTTAGTAACTGTCACATGACAGAGGGGACTGTCCCCTTCTCTGACAGGAACTGCTAAAGAAGTGCCCCTGGCTGGGAGCTAAGAGTCCTCCAAGACCATGGGCCTGCTGGATCCACTTCAGGGTTGGCGCTGCTAGCAGTTTTCACCTAAGCTGTGAGGCACTAGGTCTTCTCTTTTTAACACATCCTAAAATATCAAGAACTTCCTGGGCATGGCACAGGGATGCCTTCCTAATTGTGACAGTTATGTTTCTAATGAATTGCCTCTAATCTGAATTTCTGCAAGTGTCAATGCAAGTGTGGACTATTCACTATAGATTCATATAGATTTGTATGTTTTACTGCCATTCTATTTCAACTCCAAATTAGTGTCTAATGATTTAGCATCGTTTCACTCTTTTCCTCCTTCTGCCTCAGCTTCCTTCCATAACCAAATATGTTTAAACTTCCTAAAATATCTATTTAGTAAATGGGATCATGTGCATAACTTGCCCAAAGCAGGAGACACCTACTTCTGTATTGAGTATAGAGGCTAGTGATTTCAAAGTGATCTCAATAAGTGTGTTGCCAGCCAGGCCCTCCTTCCAAGCAGCTGTATTATGAGCTTATGCTATATTTAATGTATTAGCCTAGGACAAGTTAATTGCATAGGTTCCACAAAATAGAACATGTTGTTTATAGTAACTACATGTTAATACCTTTGAACACAACAGTAGTTATACAGTGACTTTGCATCTCGACCATCATGTGATTAACTGGTGTTTGGTGTTTTAAGCTGTGTGTGAGGTCAGCATCGAGGCAGACAGGGTTTGTGCATAAATGGACACCTTAGTATCCTTACTCTGTTCCCACGAAATTTGCTTCTTGTTTAATTCTAGTGGGTTTGCACACAGCTCGCTGGGGTAGGAGGGCTGCTGCTCCAGCAGCCTTGACACTTAAGACCAGCACACAGAGGCAGCAAACCTTTTCGGGGCACAGGACACCATGTACTCAAGGAAGAACATATCAGCGTTTGCCCAGTACATACACATCTATAAAAAGTTCAGTAAACACACAGGGTAATGGCTTGAGTCTTATGTCTAAACAGAACTTTAAAATCACACTTCAGCCTGAGTACTTCTGAGAAATGATTACACTTTTCAGGATGTTGGAAGGTATGTGGCTTTCAGGATTCTATCTCTTAAAGACAAGAAAGAAGAGTCGTTTTTGCCCGAAGTGCTGACTTGGCTTTGAACATCACCTTTTACAGAATATTCTGCTCTGGGTTATGTTTACAGCAGTGAACGCCTTGGTGCTTTTAATTAACATTCCTCCATTGTCTAATTAATGGTCTCCTCTTTCCTCCCCAAAACCCTTCGTTAGCCCCTCCAGTTTTGATGAGAAAATATACCAAATATACCATTATTTTTCCCTGAATATCCTGTTTTGATTAGTTACTTCAACAGAAATAACTCTTAGGAGAGAGAGGCCACAGAAGGGGAAGTAAAGAAAATGCAGAGGTGTAGAAAGCAGTCATTTCACAAAGCACAGATTTCATACCCAAGTTTAATAAAATGAAATCAGCAGCCTGACTCAGCTTATAGACTATAAAGCCCCCTTTTCTCCCACCCTTTTCCTCCCAACTCTTCAGGTTAGATGGAAGAAATGTTCCTTAGATTTCAACCCTGGTGGTTTGGGGTTGGCACCTCTATAGGACTCTCCAGGTTTCCAGTTTAATGACTTAGTTTCTGGCATTTAATCCAGGTGTGGAAGCATTCAGGACATCGCCCGCGACCCTGAGGCCCTGTGTGCAGAGGACGTCAGGTCGAGGCCGAGGCCGCTTTGGCCTGGCCTGCACAATGACAAGGGCCCCTCAGCCATCCTTCCTGTCCTCTGTGTCTTGTAAAGCAAAATCAGGGTCACTGGCCTGACTTGCCTGAGCCCAGGAAGGATCACTCCTGATTCAGGTATCAGCTCTGTGACGATTCGTTTTCAAGTGGCTCCTGGGAATGATTTCAGAAGTTCTGTAAACTTTGGCTTTATAAAACCAAAATTGCTTTCAGAGGCAGATTTAATTTCCAACAATGGAAAAGGTGAGTCATTACATCTCAGCCTCCCTTGCAGCAGGGAAAGAGAAGAATCATCTCTACCGTCCTTGGATTTCTATATTCACCCCAAAGCAGCAGCCTATAGCCGTTTAGCATTACAAGTCTTATATATTCACTAAGTCTCAGTGTCAAATATGTACAGTAAGCAGAATATATGTGTATTATATATAGATTTTTTCCCTTAAACTAGCAAGTTTATTATGACAATAACAAAATCAAAATTAAATAAGTGACACAACGCTTTTGAAAATCTTAACAGTGTACTCCCAAGCCCACAGCTTTCAGTCGGGGCCCCTGCTCTCAGCTCTGACCGCAGCCAAGTGGCAGACCTGCCGGCGCAGCTGGTCCAGCCGGGTCACCTTCTTCTGCGAAAGGCTGTCGCCGGGGTCTTTCACTTCCAGCAGCTTGACGCGATGACTTTGGGGGCTCCACACCACCAGGTCAGGGAAGCCCACTCGGCAGTGTCGGAAGTCCATGGCAAGACGCCGGCGCACGCCACTGAGGGCGGGCGCCCAGACAGGACACACGATCCTGAGCTTGTGAAGAGAAGAGAATGATCCCAGCTGACAAGGGAGGCCAGCCTGCCTTCCTGAGCCTGCCACGCGGCTGCCACCAAGGCCGTCAGGCTCTCTGCAGGGGTGGGCGTTTCTGCAGACGTCTGGCATACAGTCCATGAAGATAGACAGATAGATGATAGATAGATAGATAGATAGATGATAGATAGATGCAATAGAGGAGTAAAAGATTCAAAGAAATGAGAAAAATAGTGGAACATGTCGAGAACATATGTTTCTGTGGTTCAAATTTCTGATTTTAATTATAGATCCACATTTGAAGTTACTTGAGAATTGGCATGCCTCCAATCATTGAAAAACCCATCAACCAATTTCTAAAGAGAAATAGCATTTGAAAATGTTTAAATCATTCTACTCTCCTTCAAAAGAAAATGTGTTAGAGGCAAAAACTTTTACCTTGCTCTGCTCTCTTTACAAATTCTATAGAGTCTGATAAGTTTGTTTATTCATTTAGAGTCTGGTAATAAATATTTAACATTCCACTAAATTAGATAATATCAGTAGAAGAATTTTCTGAAACAAGATATTTACTGGGAGAACATTGGCTACTGGTTTCAATATGAATAATTCTTTTATTTGTAAGTTTTCAAGTCTTGTGTTAGTAAGTATTAAAGTATCATACATTGTAAGCTTTTGAGGGAGAGCATGGAGTTTTCATTGTCTATAACTTACATAATAAAATTAATTCAAAAAAATAAAAATAAATAAAATTAATTCATTTTCTACTATTTACAAAGCACTGTACTAGACACTTTGAGAATTATACAGATTTTTCACTTAACACAAGCTCTATAAAAAGCAATTATGCTTATAGCTTATGTTTATTGATCACTTACAAGTGCCAGGCTTTGCATTAAGCATTTACATGGATTATATCATTCAGTCTTCACATTAACTGAAAAAAGTGTTATTTTATCCCCATGTTATAGAGAGGAAATGAGCCTCAAAGAAGCCGAGCAACTTTCCCAGCATCTCATGTTTAGCAAGCAGCAGAGCAGAGATGCTTCTGTCCCCAGAGCCTAGGTACTAACAGCTCCACCTCAGATCTGCTCCCCACTTCTCAAAAGTACTTCAATCTAATGAGAGGATGAAATTCAGGATCAAAGGGAAAATCAAATAAATACTGCCTAAGCCTGAAAACATGCATGTCAAATTTTAAAGTAGTAAAGAATTGCATGCATGTTTGCTAAGTGGGAAACTCACAGGTAATAATTTGTGACTCCTCTTGTATTAGTTTATATGGTTATTTAATCCATACTGTTGTTTAGCATTTTGCACGTATATGAATCGTTTCCTCAACTGGATCCTGACCTTACCAACTGCAGATTGTGTTTTCTATTTTAGGAATCTGCCATAGCTACTAGTGCAATGACACATACATAGTAAATGATTTATAAATATTTGTGGAGTGAATGAATGAAGGAATTACAGGCAATTAAGACAATTTTGTATGTGGCTGTGTGGAGTGGCTCTACTCAAGGGAATGGCAATAGCTTACATGAGAGAGCAAAGGGGTAGATAAGATAAATGAGAAATAAAGGATAGAGCAGGGAAATGGGCTATAAAGGAAGCAACATTTATGGAGTACTTACTATTTGAAGGGCTTTACTGGCAGTGAACCACTCGTCACAACAATCCTATGAGGTAGTACTATTATTATCTCCACTTCAGAGATGAAACATAGAGAGATAAATAATTTAACATCAGCCAGGCGGGAAGTCGCTGTGTCAAGAACTCATGCAGTTTTGTTCTGCCCTTGACCACAGAGAGGGTCCAAGGGTGCTTTGAGCATCCAAGTGGCCTGCTAAGAGTAAAGGAGAACAATCAAAGGTTATAACAAAAGTTCTTGCTTGGAACGTCAGAAAGTTATATCACCGCACAGATGTGGAGAATGGACTTGAGGACACGGGGAGAGGGAAGGGTAAGCTGGGACAAAGTGAGAGAGTGGCATGGACGTATATACACTACCAAATGTGAAATAGATAGCTAGTGGGATGCAGCCGCATAACACAGGGAGATCAGCTCGGTGCTTTGTGACCGCCTGCCTAGAGGGGTGGGATAGGGAGGGTGGGAGGGAGACGCAAGAGGGAGGAGATGTGGGGATATATGTGTATGTATAGCTGATTCACTTTGTTCTAAAGCAGAAATTAACACACCATTGTAAAGCAATTATGCTCCAATAAAGATGTTTAAAAAAATTAAAAATAAAAAAAATAAAATGGGAGTAATAATATGCATTTTGTAAAGAAGTAAAAATAAAGGAAACCCAGTCAGAGCAGCCTTCCCGACCTGGGAGCACAAGCTAAAGCTCCCCCCTACTCATTTGGTCTTTATCTCATTCTCTATTGTCTGTGTCAGCAGAGCACCCACCCCTGTGGCTTATCTCTACATTTTGTTTATTTTCTATTTGCTCTCTCTGGAATAAAAGTTCTATGAAAGCAGGGTCTGGGGTCAGTCTTGTTCTCTGATATTTACCCACACAATACCTGGCGAGCAGTACGCACTCAATCAAGGTTTGTTGCAGAAATGAGAGAAACCCAAATCCCCATTCCATCAATAACAGTGGAATGTTGGTTGAAAAAGCACACGACTGTGGATCATGTATCCTTGTGGTTCCCCCCACTCCCACTGTTCTGGCTATGAGATAATTGCTCGTTTACAAGAGTTAAGGGGGCAGCAAATGAAAGAAAACAGGAATTAATCAGGGAACTTTACAGGAAACTCTTCCTGACAGAGAAAAGTGGTTGTTACACTGGTAAGATCATAGGGCAGCCAGATGTAGAAAGCAAACCGTATAACAGCAGTATACCAAACGGTCATTTTGTACTTACCCGAGTTTACACTGAGTTTACAGTGATAAATGTATTAATTTATTGTCAGTCCCTACTGAAAATACATACTTTAAGAAAAAATCACATTAAATATAACATCTTTAGAGTTTCTTTCCCACATCCCATATTCTTTTAAGAAGTTTCTTTTTAAAGTGAAAAAGTCAAGTGCATTGCTTTGTCCGCACATTGTTTCTGGGATCTTTCCTGCCACATCCAAAGGTAAATCAGTTCTATTAGTTTACTTGATTAGTTAGCAATCTGTCCGCAACCTGTATATGACCATGATGCACAGAATTTTCATTTAAACATCTGAATCATAATAACTTTCACATCGATCTATGGGCTTGTGTGTGGTCTCCTGTTGGAAGAGAACCTCGGGAATTTGTATAAAAGCTGAACAGAGTGCAAGAAAAAGTAGAGTTCTCCCAGGTCCACCACTGACCAGCTGTAGTACCGCAGACAAGAAACGTGGTGCTGGAGTCTGTAAAATGGGGAGAAGAATCCCTAAATTACAGAGTTGTGAGAATTAAATAAACATGTCTGGTAAATAGTAATAGCTCAATATTTAGCTATCTTATCATATAGCGTTAGATTCCTGAAAAGCTGTCCAGCTTTTATGCATGGGGCTTTAAGGGCCCTTCAATCCCTCCTGTTCCTTCCAGTGGATTTAGGGGTTATAGAGAAACAACCTTCTCTTTTCATGGCATTTGAGCAAAACATATTTCTCTCCTGCTTCAGGTGCATCAAAAATCTTCATAACTGCTGCTGAAATTTCCTGTTCAGCACTCCAGTTATGGGTTTTTCTCTGTACACCACTTATGAGACATCTGGTCATGGCTTTTGTGTTGTTCAAAGGCCACCCCTGCAAGGACACCTTTAGGGTCTGTGCAACCTGACCAATCTAACCCCCTCTTTACAGTGTCCAAGAAATGGACAGGATAAGATGGAGGGCTGGATTTGGAATTAGCAACAAGCTGGGATTTTTTTATGCCCAATTTACATTAAGTCCTAGGGATGGAAACTGGATGCCAGAGACTCATGCAGCCAGATAGACAAGTCCTCTGCCTTCTGAGGTCCTTATTTACAAATCTAGATACGATAATTTCAGCTTCCATATAAGTATAATTCCATACTTTGGTGAGGGTGCCCTTCTCCAAGCCCTTGGCTGTTCATCTCCACTTGTCTCGGCATGTTTCTCAATCCACACCACTGTGCTGGTTGTCACTCATCCCCTGCTCCAGGTCACTGCAGGTCACTTGAATCAGCCAGCGTTGCCCACCCAAATTTTCCTGGTATGCGCTAACAGAAATCCCTCCCTAGACACAGAAAGCAAAGCTAAAACCAAGCTAACCAAGGTGTAGCATTTAACAAAACTTACTGAAGACTTTGTCATGTGGAGAGGAAAGTAGAATAAGAAAAGGAGAATGTAATCCTGCATAGTAACCATCTCTGATCCAAAGGAGGCAGTGGTCAAGGGCATGGGCTTGAGAAATGGGTGAAAGACTGAGCTTGACAGGTTATTTAAAATCTTGGTGTTTCATCTAGAAACAATAAATGCTGGAGAAGGTGTGGAGAAAAGGGAACACTCTTGCACTGCTGGTGGGAATGTGAATTGGTCCAGCCACTATGCAGAACAGTATGGAGGTTTCTTAAAAAACTACAAATAGAACTACCATACGACCCAGCAATCCCACTACTGGGCATATACCCTGAGAAAACCATAATTCAAAAAGAGCCATGTACCAAAATGTTCATTGCAGCTCTATTTACAATAGCCAGTAGATGGAAACAACCTAAGTGTCCATCACTGGATGAATGGATAAAGAAGATGTGGCACATATATACAATGGAATATTACTCAGCCATAAAAAGAAATGAAATTGAGCTATTTGTAATGAGGTGGATGGACCTAGAGTCTGTCATACAGAGTGAAGCAAGTCAGAAAGAGAAAAACAAATACCGTATGCTAACACATATATATGGAATCTAAGGGAAAAAAAGGTCATGAAGAATCTATGGGTAAGACAGGAATAAAGACACAGACCTACTAGAGAATGGACTTGAAGATATGGGGAGGGGGAAGGGTAAGCTGGGACAAAGTGAGAGAGTGGCCTGGACATATATACACTACCAAATGTAAAATAGATAGCTAGTGGGAAGCAGCCGCATAGCACAGGGAGATCAGCTCAGTGTTTTGTGACCACCTAGAGGGGTGGGATAGGGAGGGTGGGTGGGAGGGAGATGCAAGAGGGAAGAGATATGGGAACATATGTATATGTATAACTGATTCACTTTGTTATAAAGCAGAAACTAACACACCTTTGTAAAGCAATTATACTCCAATAAAGATATATAAAAAAAAATCTTGGTGTTTCAGAGGGCAGCCACCCCACAAACATATCCTGAATAAATGAGTCGCCGTAAGTGTTACTTAGACTTCTGCGCGATGCCTAGCGAGCACCCAATAACTGTGTGTTGTTATTATTGTTGTTGTCATTGTCATTTCTGCCTGTGTCTCTTTAGTGCTCAGCCGGGCATCACACTTTAGGGATTAACCCACCTCCTACAATATCATTCTCATTACTCGTCCATCCCCCACGTCTAAATCTCCAGTTTTTCTGGGATTCAGAAATTGGTGAAAAATCGTTCTTGCCCTTCGGTAAATTCATCTGCCATCTACCCAAAAGAAAGACAACTTCATTATTATGTAGCTCAGTTAAGTTTCTTATTAATTGTATCCCCCCAATGATGGAATAGTGTTTTTATTTTGCTCTGTAAACCACAAGTTCCATTAAAGTGCTTTCTCCCCAGAGGGGTATCATCCTTGAGGTGATAGAGGCAAAGAGGAGACAGACAATAAAATAAATGTATAATTTATAAAATTATAAATATATTTATAATTGTATATAATATATTTATGTTAAATATTGTTTTAATTAATATGTTAAATTAATTTTAATTGATATATATTAATATTTAATATATTGTATATTTATATTAAATATATTTAAAATTATAAACAAAATGAATGCAGCAAAAAATGCATAATTACTAATTAAGAAGAATACTATGGACAGTTCTCTGTGATCAAAAATAATCAGGTGGGCCACATCAGTTTATGTGGTCAGGAAAGGCCTCTTTGAAGAGGTGGCCTTTAAAGAGAGACCTCAAGAATGAGAAGCAACCAACTGGGCAAAGGGTGGAAAGACTACCACTCCACGCAGAACAACATTCTCCCTTTCTTTGTTTTAACTGTGTTTGGGGATCAGCACAGATACTTTTATGCAGGGAATGTCAGTTCCTCTGGAACCTCTCTCCGGCAACCCAAGAGATGAGTAACAGTTGATGTTAACCAATCATGGCAATGCTGGTCCCCTTCACCGGTGATTGGTTTTGAGGTAGGTGTGAGGCTATATTCTGGCAGGGAAGAACATAAGCAGATTTTGAGACTGTGATGCAATAAGCATGCAACGTATGGCTACGTATGGCTGAATAGAAAAATACAAAAGGATGCATCCTTGATGAACTTATTGTGTCATTGGACAGCCTTGAAATCTGCTGCCAGACTTCACCTACTGTGAGATAAATAAAATGCTATTTGTTTTAGTAACTGTTAGATTTTTTTTCCATTATTCGCATCTGAAAACATTCCTATTACAGCAAAATAGTGGCATAATCATATTTTTAAGAAGATCATTCTTAAGGGGGATCCTCTGTTCTGGGATCTTTTAAGAAGATTCCAGTGCTATATGGAAAATTGGATCACTAACTAAACATTACTGTAAATTTTCTGTGGTGAGTACTATCCAGGTCACAAATTTGTAATCACACGGACTTATCAGATGCAAAGGGAGACATCACCATAGAATGAGAGGAAATACTTCAGAAACCTCTCGCCTTAGATGGAGATTATCTGTTGGATAAGTGCTAGCCCTTCTGAGAAAAAGCAGAGTTAAGTCAGTGTAATTGTCACATCAGACTTCATTCCGTCTTTTCTTTATGCCAGCTGGTTACTGTTAGGGAAATAATTCTCAAAGTCCTTCTGTAGTAAAGTTTATGATATTTCATATTCTATGACTCATTCTTTGCTGTTTTACATAATTTCTGTGAGAATGAAACTCAGATATGGGATACAAATAAGCCTTCATTTCCACGGCCAGAAAAAAAATTGCTTGAAAAAAAAGAAAGGTAATAATATTGTCTCTTGATAAAGAGGATGAGGTCCTTTAGGATAATGATACAGATGGAATGTGACAAGCAATCAGGGCTTCACATTTTTTTAAATATATCAAGACCTTCTTCCCACACAAAAGTCATCAATGTTGCTGAAACTTCAAACGGAAAAATAAATAAATCCTGAACTTTGGATCCGATTAAATCCCATCTGACTAAACTCACTACAGAATGCTCACTTCTGGGAGGATTTGAGTCAAATCAAGTTCCACAGCCCTGAAATTTTATGCCTCTCTACTTAATACAGACCTAGCCAGAAAATTTCCATAGGATTTAAATAGTGAGGAACAAGTAGTAATGAGGAAATCATACCAGCTAGAATAAGACCTATGCTCCAAACTGCCAATGGCAATCAATGAATTAATCAATCTATGTCAGATATTTTCAAAAATCAACTGTCATCTAGTTCATATTTTTGTCATGAAATAATTATGAAAAATATAGTTTGTGTTTTTTGGTTCAATATTACATATTTTTCCAGTCTTTTTTTCCCCAATAAAATTGTTGAATTTATCATTAATAAATGTTTTCTGCAGGCTTTTAAAAAATCGTTTTTTAAATAATTAAGTAAGGCATTACTTCTGGTATGGTCATACCACTTGTCCTATAGCAATAGAGTCAACTTCTTTTAACCTGCCTAATTGGTAAGGTACAACTTCTGAATGAGTCAGAGTTCTATAAGTGCAAACAACAGAAATAGGCTGTGGTTAATTTATACAAAGGAAACTTACTGAAAGTTATCGGACCTCATTATCTGGCAGTAAGTCTAGAGAACCAGACTTGGAAATGTGCAAAGACAAGGTATCCCTGGTGGTCCCAGACCTGGGGAGACGGGCATAGTGTCATGGTGGCAAAGATCCAAACGCCACCCCTGGATTAGATGAATTCTTACCATTTCTTCTGTCTTTAATCTTTGACCCAAGACTTAGTTTCAATCACACACTCAAACTTCAGTTAAGAAAGTGTAAGGGACCCTGGAGTACAAGCCCACCAGGCTGAATCAAAAAACAATTAATAACAATAATAATAATACAATTATTATTCCTCTAAAAGAAATGTGTTGTCAAGAAGGGGTAATGAATTCTGGGCAGTCACAAATTGCTGATGCCCAATACACCGTCCCTAACCATTTTTTGTTAATTACCTTATCTATTTTCAGTTCATGGTTCAATGAAAATAATTCTTTACAGCCATTCTGAAAACGCAGGAAGCTCCTTGTCATCTGCTTGATAACTTCAGTCACTGAACCACAGGAAGGGCTAAGTGGATTTTATTCAAGGTGGCGTTCAGAGTGGTGGAGTTCAGGGTTTTCTCCCCATTTCTGAGTGGTGATACAATCTGCTGATTTGATGAGAAAGTGGCTTGTCACACATTACGTTGAGTCGTAGGGGATGGTATGGATAGCATCACCTAAAATGATGAGATCAGCTGTGCTTCACTTCCCTTCGACACCAGCTGGAAGGTCTCCTCCTCAGACACGGCTTCCTTCTCTTCCTCTGTCCTGTATTCCCCAGAATGCCCAGTTCATCCCACATGTTGACTTTCCCTGTTGCTTCCTTGTTCCTGTTGGTGACTTGCTTTTTTTACCTTGTGAATATCTGACCCCCCGCACGCCCCACCACTAAGCATTATAAAGTGAGGCCAAGGAATGATGTTACTATGCTTTTTCCTTTCTCTCTAGCAAGGAAATCCTCCTGTTTTTTATTTTTACTGGACACAGGGTGTCTCAGAAGTCCTTAGATAGGAAAGGTGTCAAGTGCTAAACTAAGGAGGACAGTTACCAGCTGTTTAACAACTCAGACTCATCAAGGAGCAAAGTGGGAGAAATACTTTAAGAAGCACTTATATTCTTCACTTAGGTTTTGACAGAGTTAACAGTAGTATTGAGAAATAGTCAAATACAGCCTGTTGGGTAGTTTTCAGAAAAAGATTAAAATTTAGATTACATATTGGTTTTTCTCAGGGTAAGGGGAATGAGGTAGCTTCTTGTCCCCTTGCTGAGACAATTTTCTTATCCTGTCTGTTCATAGACAGGTTTCCATCCCTGATTGCTAGCCCAGTTATTGTACAGATGGTTAAGTTAGAGATACTTTCAGAGAAGGAGTATACTTGAAAGTCATCAGAAATAATTTGGACAAGCTTCTCTTCATTTTCGTTCTCAAATAATGGAAAATGTCATAAGAGCTGTCAGTAGACATGTATCATTGCTTGGACAGAGCAATGTATAATTTGGTCTTGGAGTCTGAATGGCCCACAAATATTTCACTGAACTTTTCAGAGAGGTTGGTTCTCCTCAAAGCTGAGTCAGAAGTTCATATCCTACTACCTTATTAATATCCCTGCAATCAAGGGAACAGAAGAATGAGGAAAGGAAGATGAGGGAGCCAGCAGAAAGATAACTTACCAAGACAATCTTCCCATTTTGCTTCTGCCAGGCCCAGGACAAAGCAGCCAGGCCATTCCTGCCTGCCCAGAGCCCCCGAATATCCACACCTCGGCACATTTTTCCCTTCCATACTAGGTCAGTGACCACTTGTACTACTGATAACACTGCCTACAGGGAGAATTTGTTCAAAACTGTCCTTCCATCCCTGGGTGAGGCTATAATATGGTGGCAACCCACTTTCCCTAACATTTATATACTGTGAGAATTAATGTGTAAACTGGGCCTAAGTTTTCTCTTTTTCCATCCCTTGGTCACAGGGGACCACTCAGTCTCTGCCTCCCTCCCCCATGAGGCCCTAGGTGTGAGTTGATGGAAGGGCAGTGGTGAAACAGTGACAGGTGACATGAGAGTTTAACATACATGTACATGTAATTTATTCATGGCTTCTGGACATGTTCAAGCTAGGGCCCAATGTTTCATTTCTATCATAAGTCTACTGATACATCCACCCAAATTTATCACTCATTGTATCTGATAATACCATGGAGGGCAGCTCTAGTTGTGCAGGTACCTGATGTTCCATGATCAGACACACAGTTACTACTCGAATCTGATAAAATATCCAGAGACAATTCTGATATGAGACCATTCCTGTCATCCCCACTTCCTGGACCTCCTAATTTGTGTTGGCTCTGTCCATTTCAAAGCCTGGTTCTTCAGCCTTTCTGCCCATGAGTACCTGAATCCTTCCACAAATTCCCTTTCTTCCATTCCTACAAAGTGAATTATGTATTTTTGAATAACATAGGTTATCACCATGACATTATTTTATTGATCTGCTAGAGAAAAACATAAGAAACTGGGTTTTCCATTGTGCCCAAGTTACAAAGAAAGTAGCTTGGGTCTTTCAGCTCTACAGTAAAGCAAAGTAAAATACCACAACACTGTTTACATCTAACCTGATCCTAGACGTCCTTCTGTGGTTATTTCACATCCAATTCACACAACTTTTCAATGTTATGCATCTAAATAACCTAAAAGAAAATTATATATCTCACTCCAGAAATTATGCCAACTTTATATAAAAGAAAAATAAACTACCGAGATTTATGCATACCTTAATAAGGATTATATTATATTTTTTGTATCTTCTTAGGTTAGTTTAGAACATTAAAAGTGGAAAAATATCAGTACCATTCTTAGGCTGCTTTTTCCTCAAAAACAACTTCCTAGAAATTGGTCATAGAGATAGCCAAGTGGCTGGAGGACAGAAGTGAAAGGGAGAATTTTCACTGCTTTCCCTTAACATTTTGCATTATGTAAACAGACATCTATTTAAAAAATAAAATAAAACAAAATAAGCTGTCAAGAAGGAGGGTAAATAATCCAATAAGTACTTGCATGTACTGATGTATCTTTATAGGATGGAATAATAAACATCCATTAAAAATCATATGTTTAGGCAACTCTAAATAATAATGTTCAGGGATGCACACTGGGTGGTAAAAATGCAAAGAAAAATAAGGAAACATTTACCATAAAGTCATTAGGGCAATACATTTTAGAAGGGAGAGAGAGAGGGTTATGTTGGATGGGTGTTTCTAGGGTGGCTGAGAGAGGTAGTAGCCGCAAGAGTGTTTATCTTATAATATTTCACTTTGCAGTTTTCTGTATTTGTGTTATATTTAATATACAAAATTTAATAAAAAGAAAAATATTGTTTTTTAAGGATTTTTTAATGGTATGGGAAAATGCTCACAATATAAAATTCAATGGGAAAAAGAAAGATACACAGTTCTGTATGCAGTATGATTCCAATTATGGATATGCATGTTGGATATTTGTAGAAATAGACATTAAGATAAATATACAAATGTTAATTGTACTTTTTAGTTTTTTTGTTATTTTATGTAGTTGCCATATTTTCTTTAATGTACAATATAATAATTTGTAAGATGAAAGTTTTATTACAAACGATGAGGTGATAACCCTACTTTGTAGGGCAAATATTAGCCATTAATCCTCTTCAGGTCTTATAAACATAGGCATTTGGGCTTCCTTGGTGGCACAGTGGTTCAGAGTCCACCTGCCGATGCAGGGGACACGGGTTCGTGGCCCGGTCCGGGAGGATCCCACATGCCACGGAGGAGCTGGGCCCGTGTGCCATGGCCGCTGAGCCTGCGCATCCGGAGCCTGTGCTCCGCAACGGGAGAGGCCACAACAGTGAGAGGCTCGCGTACCGCAAAAAACAAAAAACAAACACATAGGCATTTAACATGATATAATCATAAAATTTTAGATCTAGAAAAAAATCATGAAACCATCTTCTCAGACACCTCTATTTTGCAGATTTAGAAACCAAGCAGTGGGTAGGTTAACTGCCTTGGCCAGGATCCAAGATTAGTTAGTCAAAAACTTAGGAGAGGGATCTGTCCCCCCTTACTCTGTACGGAGGGAGGACACAAAGCCTTGCGAGATCTCTAAAGAACATTTCACCACCTTTTCAAAACATGAGTATGTGAGAATTAGAATTAAGCAACATCACCAATGAAATGTAAATTTGTAATGTCATAATAACAATAAAGCAAATGTCAAAAATTAATATTGGAGAAATCTTATTTTTGAATTTTTTAAAGGAAAAAAGAAACAGCAACAACACACCTTGAACTTCTATAAGACCTGATTGAATTCACCCACCTAATATAGTAAACATAGCTTGTGACTGCAATAAAGTCCATCAGTGTTGCTTTTAATGTTTTAAAAATGACGAAACCTATGTGGCGACTGCTTTAAATCAAGCTTGTTTTGACAGGCTGTTTCTGAGTTCCAACTCATTAGTACTTTAGCCTCACGTCTGTGCCATGTAGACCCAAGCAACTTAGACAAACCCATGTGACCTCAACTGTACCTCTCAGAGAGAAGGAAAAAAATAAAAAATAAGAGACAAATTACTCCCCCTTAGTTCTAATTGCCACCCAGCCTGTTTCTATTGGGTGACCACTTTTTAAAAATTAGTTTTCTGAACTTTCAAGTTTTAACTCTTTAATATGTAATATTGGAACTCTCTTCCCCACATTTTACTCCTTGAAAGATAATCTCCAACCTCAAAACTTCACTGAGTACCTACTATGTGGCAGATGCCATCCTCAGGCTTGGGATACAGAAATAAGTTAAACATAGTTTCTGCCCTAAAGAAGCTAAGTATTTAGTGGAGCAGCTCGACAAATAGGCTGCTGATGGCAATAAGATATGGTTGGTGCTATAAGGAAATCAGTGGATGTTCTGTTCATGGCACTTTTTACCCAAGAGTGCTATCAGCTAATCTTTAACACATGTCTGGTCTACACTTCCATCCCTCTCCACAACATCTTAGATCCACAAGATGAACTCAGTTGAATCCTACAGATCTGAATCCCCAATCCATGTCAGGCTTATATAAGCAAATAGCTTTTCTATCTGAATGTTCAGAAACAAACACTAAGGATCATTTACTATACAAATTCCTCAGACATAATTTCAAAGACTAGAGTAAAACAAAAAAAAACCCCTCATTTATCTCTACCTTTCCATGAAGTGGTCAGAGAATTAATTCCATGAAGGAGACTATGGAAGACATTGTAATTGGCTAACCATTCCCTTGTAAACAGAATCTCAATTTTATTGGGGGCAGCAATGTGTACTGCCCATAATACTTTGTGAGATAAGTACCTTCCCAGATTCCTTTCCTAATGAGGATACCAGCATGACACAGTCCTGCCCGTGAGGCTTCATGGAAATCTGTTAAGAGACTTCTGAGAGTTTTTCAATGTTTGTGAAAAGGAGGAGACTAAGAAAAGAGCGTCTTTTGCCACTTCTTTCTGAACTGAAAGCAGATGAGATGTTTGGAGCTATGGCAGCCATGGAACAATGATGTGGCAAGAATAAAGACAAAATCCAGCATGTGAAGGACAAGAAAAGAGAATTTGTATCCTTGGAAACATTTTAGAGTAACTGCCTGTCCTAATTTCTGTTGGGTAAACATTAAATGTCCCTATACTTTAAGCCATTTGTAAATGCTTATTCTGTTACTTGCTGCTGAAAGCATTCCTAGTGCAGATAAACATCCGTCCTGTTCATCTCTGCAGCCTCAGTACTGAGAACAGTGGCTGACATGGAGTAAGTGGGCAAAGAAGATTTGTTGAAAGTATTATAAATGAATAGATTTTTAGATCAGATACTAAGATACCTAAACTTGTGGGTGGTAAAGTTATTTTATTTATTTTATATTGAATTCTTATTTTGAGCATAATTTCTCCAAAAACAAAATATTCAATGAAAATTTTGTTTGCCTTACACTGCTTTTTCCTTGCTAACAAAATCTCAGATTTCAGGGAGAATAGACACTTCTCCAGTCCCAGGAAAATCTATCTTGCTGGTCCAAGCCAATCATGGTAGTCTCATACACTTTGTGCAGTGAGTTAGTGTTATTATGACTGCCACGCAAGGCAGTTGTAGCCAATGGGGCTAATTCTTCTGGGAATTTGGGGGAAAGCTATTCATCACTAAAGAAATATGGTGCTTGGAAGGAAATGATCCTCTCCTCAGGTTTTCGTGTGATGACAGGCTCTGCAGCAGCCGTCTTGCAAAATGAAGGATGAAGCATGAGGACTAAGCCACCACACCAAGAATGGGAACCTGGAGAGATGGAAAGACCTTGGGTCCTTATTGACACTGTTGGGCCAATCCAAGAGCCAAACTCTCTTGAGATTCCTTGCCACATAATTAAGATACTGCAGGTAAAGAATCATTGGAAAAGAGGATTTTGTCCTAATTCAAATGGGGCTTTCCAATTTTTAGTAAGGAATATGCATTAATGTGTTACTTGTTTAAATACAAGTTAATAGCAAATAAAAATATTAATGGAAAATGTATTAAATATATTTTATGTGTGCTCTTCTGTCCACATCATCTGGTCTCTGACCCTATTCTTGCTTAAAACTTGCAAAGAACCAGACCAAAGTTAACAACAAATAAGTAGAAATCTCTGCTGAGCTCTGACTCGTCATATGTTCTCTGAACACTGTTCCCTCTGACTTCTTAGCATGTGTTTCTTCATTTTAAAGTGCCTTTTCTGCAAATTTTCACTGCAGTGAAAATGTCTCTTTCTGTCTAGGCAAATTATTGAAACATTAAAACTTGTCATTGGCCACTGTGTCCCTAGTGTAGCTGTGTCTAGTTAAGTGAAGGGCTTCTGTTGAGTAACTAATATATATGATCAATTTTAATAACATTTCTGAAAAGCACTGATAATTTAGAGGTTCCTTAAGATGTTGAAAGTTTGAAGCCACGTAGAACATTAAGTTGTGACATTTATAAAACTTGGCAATTACTTGTTTGTTGATTTATTCATTCGCATTCATATGTTCTCCCTTGGTGCTAGGAAAGCAAAGAGCTAGACAGGCATAAGAAAGATTTAAAACCCTCACAAGCTAGGCAGAGACAAGAACCTGAATAAAACGGAAGCTTAAAAAAAAAAGAATAACAAATTATGCTTTATAGAATGGAAGGAAGGAAGGAAAGAAGCCTTAGTTCATAATATGTTGTATGATTTAGATTTTTACTCAAGTGGATATTAGAGAATCACAGTATAATCATCCAAATGTAATAATTTTCAAATAACTTAGAAATAGTATGGTCTGATGTATTCTAAGATGTGCTGTCATTAACTTAAAAATATATCTTTGAAGAAAAAATTCATCATAATACTGTTAATTTTTTTCCTATAGTAAATTGTTTTGTATTGGCCCTATTGAAAATCTTGTTATTTATTACCTTGTTTGAAATCTAAACTGTCAAGAGTATAGCAAAGCATATTTTAATGAAGTTTAAACTTGTTGTAACCCCAAACAAGTAGAAGACTGAAAATAAGACTTTAATCTGTCAGCCAGGCAATTTTCTAAACCTGGCACTGAATTCTGTGAATACTCCTATCCAAAAGGTCAGCAGAAGTAAAGGCTTCATTACACAAGTTGATACCAGTACTATGTTCTTTGCCAAGAATGCCTGGTAAAATAAAGAATTCCATTGTTTCAATAGATTGACCTAGCAACTTAGTCAGAAAGGTTTTCTTTATACTAATTTAGTTGAAGAGACAGAATAAAGTCAAATAACTGTTTTAAAGTAGAAACACTTCAAAGTAGTACTTAAGGGCTCTGAAATTTGATAGATCTGGATTTGAATCTTGGCTCTAAGAGTTGTGAGACCTTAGTAAGTCAATTTAATTTCTCTATGACTCAACTTCTCCAGTTGTAAGATTGATGATAATAATAGGTCAAACATAGCAGAGTCTGCTGGCTCTATCTCAATACCCATTCTCCCCTTCTTCCTTGGCAATAGAATCTTAATTCTAGGCTGAGCATAAAAGTGACTGAAAAATAATCTCTTTTACAACTAGGTGTGGTCATCTGCCTAAGTTTTGGGATACATGTGGAACTGATATGTGTTCTTTCTGGGACGTGTCTTTAAAGAAAGATGCTGTGACCTTCACCCTTCCTTCTTCCTACAGCTGGAAAATGGACGTGATGGAAAGAGCTCTAACAGCCTCCTTTGTCCATGAGGTAACCTTGGGAATGGAAGCTGCCAGAAGTATGAGACAGGAAGAGACTGGGTCCCTGCCACCATTGTCATATCAACCCGGGACTGACTACTTCTGAACTACAGACATACCTCAGAAACATCTCAGGTTCTATTCCAGAACACCACAATAAAGCAAATATCACAATAAAGCAAGTCACATGAATTTTTGCTTTCCCAATGCCTATAAAAGTTACATTTACACCATACTGTAGTCTATTAAGTGTGCAATAGCTTATGTCTAAAGAAACAATGTACATACCTTAATTAAAACATACTTTATTGATTAAAAAAATGCCAACCATCATCTGAGCCTTCAGAGAGTCAGAGTACTAACATCACGGATCTCTGATCACAGATCCCCATAACAAATGTAATAATGGTGAAAAAGTTTGAAATATTGCAAGAATTACCAAAATATGACACAGAGACATGAAGTGAACAAATGCTGTTGGAAAAATGACACTGACAGACTTGCTCAACACAGGGTTGCCACAAATCTTCAGTTTGTAAGAACACAGTATTTGCGAAGCACCATAAAGTGAACAAGCACTATAAAACGAGGTATGCCTCTACAGGAAAGAGAAATAAGATATCTGACTTAAGCCATTGTTTAAAAGTATTTCATTCTTCTCTCTGTCAATCTTAATCCTGATTGATAATACTACCAAAAAGAAAGCTTTTGAGAATTAAATGAGATAGTATGCTAGCTGTATCGTAAGTGAACAACAAATGATGCCTGTTATTATTACTATTCAGACAATATTATGAGCTAAATATTCAGCAAAATAAAATATATATAGAAAAGCTTACCTTTCAAACCAATGGTATTAAGGAATTAAAAAGACATTTATCAAAGGATAAACTCTCCTGAGATGCAACTTTTTGTGTTATTAGAATAAATTACTTGCAATAAAGAAAAGAAATCAGGGCTTCCCTGGTGGTGCAGTGGTAGAGAGTCTGCCTGCCGATGCAGGGCACACGGGTTCGTGTCCCGGTCCAGGAAGATCCTACATGCCGCGGAGCGGCTGGGCCCAGGAGCCATGGCTGCTGAGCCTGCGCGTCCGGAGCCTGTGCTCCGCAACGGGAGAGGCCACGACAGTGAGAGGCCCGCATATCCCCCCGCCAAAAAAAAAAAAAAAAAAGAAAAGAAATCAAACAGCTCCTAACCCCCATGATAACTGCATATTTTCGTACATCAAATATTTCCTAATATTCTCAGTCTGAAGGACACTGAATTTCAATGAAATATTTTAAATGGAAAATAAAAGTATGTATGTGTGGTATCCCGTAAAGCAAAACCCTCTGAGTGATGGATCTCCTGATGATAATCTTAATTGACAAAAATTGCACTATGCACAAAAGAAACAATTTTGGAAAGGGAAATAAACTCTACAAGCTCAAAACAAGGACTATTACTGGAAAAAATATAGATAGATAATAAATAAAATTATATATATATATGATTTCTACATTAGAAATTATCAAGAATCATTTGAAATTATCCAATATGTATCATAGACTATGTCCAAAATAATGTCATAAAAGGATTTCTATTAATGCAACCCAATAGTTTTTTAAAGAATCCATTGACATGATTTTCGCCTCTTTTCCATAACTCTGCTGAGGCCGGAGCTCATCTTAGATTGCTATTTCACTTTCCCTAATAAGAGCAATACCAGTTTTGTTAGTTTTATTTACCTTTACAGTTACTTGTACCAAAACTCACAGCCCAGGTATCTTGAGGCACTGGCAGAAAAGACAGGAATAAATTTTATAATCGCTAAGTATAAAATTAGCATTTTAGGCATCCCTGTTGCAAAGAAAGAACTAGCAATGGGATCTAACAGCGGTAAAAGGTAAAGACCATATTCACTTCACCAGGATACATTTTTGAGACTGAGAACAAAAAATAAAAGGATGTAGGTATCAACATTAAAATTTCACATGTAAACAAATGTAATGCTCAGAGGTATTAAATAACTTGACCAAGGTCACACAGTTTGTGAGCAGTTGAACTAGGATTTGATTCCAGATCTAACTCTGTGGTGAGGGCTCTTTCCAGCAAGCCATCCTGCCTCCAGCATGTACTGACAGCAGAGTGTGAAAGCAGGACTTTGCCTTTAATACTTGCATACTTGCATACTTGCATGCGTAACATAATAGTCATGAATGTACCTGGAAAGTGGCAGAAAAGATAAAAAAGGGACTCAACATTGAGAAATTCTCATTAAGATATTTCAGCTCAAAGAAAAGCAAGAGAGAGGCATGGACATATATACACTACCAAATGTAAGGTAAATAGCTAGTGGGAAGCAGCCGCATAGCACAGGGAGATCAGCTCGGTGCTTCGTGACCGCCTGGAGGGGTGGGATAGGGAGGGTGGGAGGGAGGGAGATGTAAAAGGAAAGAGATATGGGAACATATGTATGTGTATAACTGAGTCACTTTGTTATAAAGCAGAAATTGGCACACTATTGTAAAGCAATTATACTCCAATAAAGATGTAAAAAAAAAGAAAGAAAGAAAGAAAACATACTCTTGAGGACTGATAAGTTTTGGAATTCAGTATCTTTCAATTTTAGAAAGAAAATAGGCTATATATATATATATATATATATATATATATATATATATATAATGACACACTTCCTGCAGGATCTGGAGAGCACCCATCACCAAACACATTAATATTTCTATAATGAAGCATATGAATATTCACAGTAAGAGGGATAGATAAAGACTATAAAAGCCACGCATCAGCTCAGTAGTTTTCATTGCTAAATGAGTTCAGGTCAGGTCAGGTTTTGAATTTCTAAAATACTTCCTCTTTTCATAGCTTTTTGGATTTCATAATTGCAGGTAAGGGACGTAGAACTGTACCGTGTCCTGTCTTACCAGGTGAGGGAAATACTACTGATAAACTGACTGAGTTACCAGAACTGACTTTCTACTAACAGAGAGAAGACACTGTATAGGCCGATAGTGTTCCACATACTTGGCACAAGCTTGTTTCCTGTTTTGTGACTCAATTACAATTCATTATGTGAGTCAGTTGAATTAAAAAGTAGGCCATGAAAATGAAATACAGGTCAGTCTACTAAAACCCAGGTAAGCTATTAAGTAATTCACATGTGACAGTTCCAATTGAATGTTAGAACTATAGTTAACTTCCAACATTTACACTTAACTTGCAAATAAACAATTAAGAAAATTAGAAGTTACTATAAATAGAATATTAGTCCCTGAAACTCAATCATCAGTATACCATTAGGGTTCATCCTGTTCAGATTAAAGACATTTGTTACCATACTTTACTTTGACAAGTGGACTTGAAGTAAACACTCAACACATTAAAACTCAGCAGACAATCATTTCTACCCTGTAACTAGATAAAACTGTGGGGTGATTTAATGTGTCGTCATCTATCATCTGTTGAGGAGCCTCTATATCTGGGTCCAACATATTTTAGAACTATAGACAAATTTGCAAGTAAGCATATAGCTATCAAATAAAAATTAACCACTGGACCTCTTACGTCATTATACTCTAACATTCATTGATATTTTTTCTCCTTTTCTGTGTGCATCTCATTGTTTCTTCAGCCTTCCTTGATTCTACATCCCATTAGATGTTTATGCAATTCTCACTTTCAAATATTGAAATAGGTTGGTCTTGGTCTTCAGATTTATCAATTAATATTGCTAAGAACTAGGAAAAATAGTAAAACACAAAAAATGAAAGTAGGCATCTGAAAAAGATTTTGGCACAAGAACTGTTCCCCTTAATAAACTTCAGACCTGTGTTTATGGCATCATGGTCAAGGTGACAGTGGTTACTATTCTTTTTTAGTTTTTCTCTTATAAACAGGGGGTAAAGACACCACTTAATTAGACCATGTGCCATAGGGCATGTGCTAATGGATAATGAGTTTTAAAACTGAGTAGGAAAAGAAAAAGCACATAATTTTTCAATTAGCGCACAGAAAATAGTATCTGGCTTGTCATATCTTAACATACAATAAATCAACATTACTTTTTATCAGCTCTCCATTTAGTTTTTTTCTCAATCTAATTCTTTCAGAAGAAGAAGTATCGGGAAGAGGCAATCACCCTTCTGTGTAGAAATGCAAAAGAGCAGCTAATTACCTAAAAAACTGAAAAGAAATAACACCTGTAAAAAGAGTAAATGACAGATGGCTAAATGCCATAACTAAGTTTTACAAGTATTAACATTAGCACCAAAATTATTTCCTTCCTAAAGAAACATAATTTGGAAACAAATAGCATATATTTTAGAAACTGCCCCTTGACCCGTATAAACTGCAAAATAAGCAGATGTGCCTCCCCCTCACTGCCACCCGCTGTAGCTCACTAACAGTTTAAGTTTTGCCCACCCACTTTCTGGCTCTACCGAGCCTTTTGTCGCCTTTTCCAGTAACATATGCAGAGTGGATTCCAAATAAACTTCAAGCTAGTTTTCAACAGATAGCTAACTCTAAAATTTACCTACATGGCTATTTTATGGATCACTTAGAGAAAGACTGTTAGACCAATGTGAATCTTACTATAAAATTATTAATCTAATTCTCTGATTATTTCTATGGGATAATTGATGGCCGAAGAGTACTGACTTGTTCAGGGGCACACACTCACTTAGCGGCACAGCCCAGACTAGAATCAAGCCAACTGACTCCCTCTCTCATGCTCTTTCCCACAAACTCCCTGGGATGATGTTTTATGTATTGGATCACATCACACAGTGAGAACATTTTGTTAAGTAGGTGCCTAAGTCCTTTGTCTTCCATATTGGGCTCTTGTCTTCCATATTGGGCTCTTCCATATTTCTTATCCCAACCCCACATTTATGCTTTTCTGATTTTATAGGATTTTACATTACATTTTCTCCAAAGCATTTCAAGAGCTACACTGCAAACTACTTTTTCTGCTTTTATTTGAATGTAGCTGAATAATCTTCATAGTTATGAGGATAAGAAACCATGTCCATGATGTGAGATCACCACCTGTCTGTTGAAAAATTTTAGTGAGAGGAAAAGATGATAAACAACAAATAAATAGTCCTTGTAGCAGACAATTCTCATTAGGAGACTCTGGCTGAGGTGTTGTCAACGGCCAGAGTTCTTTGTCACTCTCACCAAGACTCTTTCCATAAGCAAAGAGAGCAGTGGGAAGCACTTCCTCTTTGAAATAGAAAAGGTGCTACTATAGGCTGAGTGCTCCCCCAAATTATATTGTTCATATTAGTCAAAAGAACACAATAACAGTATAGTGTAAAATAGTGTAATGGCCAGAAAACAAATATTTGCTCATATATTTACTCAGATTTGCTATTCCTTGGGCAGTAAGGGCAATACCATAATGCTGTCTGCTACAGTGGAAAATTCAGTGCATCTGATCAAGTACTATGTTCAGACAAAGAGGTAGTTATACGATCTCCTTTACAAGATTAAAAATCATCAGAAAACAACCATAAAGTAAGGATCCAGGGTGTTTACTATATTGCACTGTTCATATGTGTTTTCTCAGGTATTGTACATAATATGATGCTTATAAATGAAATCCCATATCAATCTGCAAAAAGCCCCTCAAAACAGAGCCAAAATGTCTTACCATCCTAGAGCATTCTGGTCTGAACTTTTAGCTGATCACCTACTCCTGGCATAATATTGCTTTGTTGTCATTCCCAAGTTTCCAAGATATAATCATAAAAACAGTAGAAATAAATCAGATATAGAAAAGGTAGAATTTTACCCATAGGCTTTTAACTTGGTTTATAAAGTGCACATATTAGCAATGTACATTAATATAAAAAACTATTCCATAGTCAGGCCCAGTATCTTCTCAAAACTACAACAGCAGACGCATTTCCTCTAAAAGTACATCAACTTTGGCCTTCACCACACCTTGAGTTAATCAGTGAGAAACTTTAAGGTACTGTATCAAAGTATTTTTTAAAATGTAACAGATATACTTTTAATTATGTATTTTTTATGTCCAACCTGTTTCAAGAAAAAAAGATGTGAGATAACTCATAACTTTAAAAAATATAAAAACAAAATGATTAAACCAGAAGACTTGAGAGAGAGAGCAATAATGACTCTGAGCTTCCAGGCAGTCAAAGAGAAAGAGAAATTCAAGGTGTTATTTTCTTTCTTTCCTTTTGTCTGATAAGAAAAAATATACAAATTCATGTGAAAAGATAGATTTTTTACTTTCCTGGTATTAAATCATAGAAGAAATTATATATGAATGCCAAAAACAGATGTTGAGTATCATAATGTTACCAAATCCAAACTCGTTCCACTCACTGTATGACAGGCCAGTAAATCAGGACACAGGGTGCTGGGGCAAGGAATAGTGACTTTATTTGGATAGCCAGCAGACCAAGGAGATGGAGGACTCGTGTCCGAAAGAACCATCTTCCCCAAGTTAGAATTCAGGCTTCTTTTATACTAAAAGGGGAGGGGGTGTGGCTGGTTGTTGCAGACTTCTTGATGTCAGAATCCTTTGCTCTTGTATCTGTCCATGGAGGACAGCTCACGCTGTTCCTGTAAATCTCCAAGACAAATGTTATTCTCTGTTCTACAAATTTTTATCTCTATATGAATGGAAAAGTGTACACCTTTAAAGGTCAGAGCCTTGAGAAAGGGCTATCCTGTATATTTCAGGCTATAAGCAACATTCTTTTACAAAAGGTGCAGAGCCAGCATGACTAAGCACAGGCAAGAGAGCACAGGATTAAGGTAAAAGAAACAGATCCAACATGGAGTCAGATTTGTTCTTCCTTATTACAATGACAGACAGAACTTTCAATTGTTGTTTCTGCAGATACTACAGAGGCATTCTTCATATTAGCATTTTCTTAAAATGGAAAAAATATTAAGGAAGTAAAATTAAGGAAGCAAAATGAGCATAACTGTCTCAGAAAACTAAATGAGTGGAATGGAGCATTTCACAATCTCTTGTTCTAATTTGATTCAGGGATTTAGTTTGAAAAACTAGAGCAGCATTTCTGATAGTGTAGTTTGAAGATCCCCTGAATCAGATTGTTCAAGATTCCTTTTCAAAGATGAGGATTTCTGGACCACACTCTAAAACTCCTAACTCAGAATTTCAGGTTTCAGGTGTGGATCTCAGGAATCTCAATTGTAAGTAAGCTATCCTGGTGAATTATATACATGAAGTGCTGGTTATTAGTAACCTTTCAGGATCAAACCCACCCCTCTATACTCGGACTTGTGAGGTTGAGGCTGTGTTTCTGTGACCACATTTCTTTTTTACCACCTGGCTCCCCGTTAGGTTCTGCCCATAGGGGGCACTAGAGAGAACAGAAATGGAGGAAGGAGGCCAGTTTGTGTGCCGTTCCTGTCAGCTTCATCCCACTGCAGCTCTTCGTCCCAGAAGCGTGGTTGATTCCAGTAGCAGGTGGCTCCAGTTTCTACTTTGTTTCCAGTCTCATACAATCAGCCCCATGATGCTCCCTCAGAGCACCAGCATCTGCTGGAGTCTGGGCGCCACTTCCCAGGCTCTCCTCTGAGTTCCTGAGGCCCCAGCACCCCCTGGGCAGCTCCTCATGTCAGAGGTCTGGATTCCTCCGCCAGGTTCTAGGTTCTAATGACTCAACTTGGACCCCTTGCTCCCCCAGGCCCAGTGGTGGTAACTGCTTCCTGCAATTACTCTCTCTGTGTTGGATTTGTTCCTCTTCAGTCCTGCAGTACCTATATGTCCAATTCCCTATATAAATGGTCTCTTAAAATAGTTGTTGTGGCTTCTTTATTCCTGACTAGGACCCTGGCTGATACAAATGGTTGAGTTCTAGTGTCTTCGAGGACTAAGGTGACAACTAATCCCCTAGCCAGGGGATCATTCACAATAGTTTAAACTCCTCTTTTGGTGCCAGTAAATAAAACACTGATATCAAGTGCCTCAACTACTACCTTGTATTGCCTTAAGAAATTTCAGGATGAGCATGTAACAAAGTTGAAATTCTGTCATCACCATGAAAATTGCCTACATAATCTTTCCCACATTCAGAGGTAATCCAGTTCTATATAGCACTGGCTCATAGTGAGCCTGTGAGTAGAACAAAACCTTTTCTCAAAAAAGATTTTTATTCTTCTTCAGGGCTTCCACAGGAAACATTACATGCATTATCTGCAAGACAAAGACAACCTTGACCTTGTATTTGAAGGCATCCATCATGTTACCTCTACACAACTCTTCAAACTCATTTCAATGGCCTTTATTAGGATGCTGCTTCCTCCTGAGCTAGTTGTTTCCTGACACACTTTATGTATGGATTCTTGCCTCCCTACCTTGGCTTGGGCAGTTTTCTCTGCCTGGGAGTCCTCATGGAATACACAGAGACCTAGAGCATGCACATAATGGGAACTCAACACATGCTGGAACTGGTTGCCATTGCCTCCTTCTACATTAAGCCTTCCTTAGGATTATTCTGGTTTGAACTTCCATAGCAGTTAGTTTGTATACACATTTTACACACAGCAAATGTTACCTTGTTAATTGCTTGTATATATCCAATCTTCCCTCCTAGATTATACATGCTTTAAAATCAAGCCTCACAGTGCCTCAGGGACCTTGCATAGAATAGTGACCAACGCATGTTTGTTGAGTGAATAAATGACCTTAGAATGATCATCTACTTTTTTTGAGTCATTCCTTTCTCCTCTACTATCTTGTAGATATCTCAAAAATTTTTTGCAGATGTAGAGGGTAGAAATAATATCCATATGCCTTATACTATTTCCACAGTGCTATAAAATAATTTTTTCATTTGTCTAGATCTGCATAATACTTTCCATGCCTTAACTGTTCAAATATTGGTGCCAAATCTGTGGAACTACTTTCCATTTTAACTAAGGAAACTAAGGCTCTGAGAATTTAAGTGACCTTATCCAAGGTCACATAATGAGACAGTGCTATTCCTGGAATTTGACAAGGGCTCCTTTCACACACATCACACTGTCTCTGGGGAAGTCAGTAGCAGACAGTGAGGATGCTGGTGCTGAGCTCACCTGACAGATTGCCCTTCTTCCTCTGCAGAGACTCACTTCGACACCAGGCACCACCTGAGAGCAGTGACTGAGGATTCCCAGCAGCAGTGCCAGACCGTGTGGTAGGACTCTGGTCAGGCCATGGAGCCAGATTTCTGCTGAAGTTAGAGAAGCATCTGTGGGTTCTTGGAGGATCCCCATCTACCCCCCGACCCCAGCCAGGAGCATGGCTCTGGGAGGAGGAAGGCAGGCAGCAGAGAGGTAAGTGTGGCTTCCCCATGTTCCCTCCTTCCCATCTTAAAGCTGAGTAGTCGCTGGCTGACCCAGTCCTTTGTATTTGTTCATAAAGTCTAGAGAGCCACTGACATTCTAACTGGCCCACAAATTTCAAACACACTGGCCACATAGAGCGGCATAGTGCAAGAGGTTTGAATACACTGAATGAATTTTCTGTTTCTGTTCCTCTCTGAAAAATAGGATTCATATATGCCTTTAGTGGCACCCTCCACAGAGATTTGTAGTGAAGAATGTGGCTTTATAAAAATATTTGTTAGTGAATTCCCTGGCAGTCCAGTGGTTAGGGCTCTGTGCTTCCACTGCAGGGGGCACAGGTTCCATCCCTGGTCAGGGAACTAAGATCGTGCAGGCCGGGTGGCCAAAAAAAAAAAAAAATTGTTAATAACTTTATGGAGCATTTAGATAATTTCAACAGGGTTCTCTGGTCTCAAAAAATACTATAATTAATATCTACTTTTCCACTATATAATATTTGATACATAAGATGGTCATATTGGAAGACTAACATTAGATTGGAACAAAGATCAAACCTGGTAAAACTTAATTTCCTACATCAGTTCAAGTAGATAATGTCTCAAACTTTTAAGCAAAAACATGTCCAGCATTGTGTCTCATTCTCACCCCTGCCCCTCTTTCACCCCTCTGGCCTCGCCTGCCTTTTCCTAACCATCTGGTCTTCCCTTTCTACCTCTCTCCCTTCTAATTCTTCTCATTTCCTTTCCTTTTGTGGACTAGGGGCTTAACCTTTTAAGAAATTGCTTTATTTGCTGCACTTTCCCTAAAGCCTGATCTAAGGAGCCAATCCTGTTTGCATAAAATAAAAGTTAGAAAACAAAGAGTTTCATGGAGTAAGGGTGGCGGGGAGAATTATGAATTTTATTGCACAGTCCATGGTCCCTGAATTTATGCAGTCAGCAGAGAATGAAGTATAGTTTTTCTGACTTATCCATCATTCACCCACATCTTATATATACTGGTAAAATATGTGCTTAACAGGAGGTTGGCAGGAACCATCAGAGGGCTAAAAGTTATAAATTAAGTGTAAAAATATGTCTACAGTTACTGGTAAATTTGTATTTTCACTATTACAGAAATATAACGTTTTGCCATTATAAATAATTATGTAATTTGGCTTTTCACCATTATTTAGGTGTTTTTGTAGGATGATGAGCAATATTTCATTTTCTGAAAAAAGAAAATTAGAATCATGAAGATTAACAGTTACTGGAGATACGGCAAGGATAACAGTATAGATTCCTGAAAATGAGCAGACAAAAAATCAATGCAAACAAACTGGCAGAAGGAAGTCAAATTGGAACCACGCAAAATGATGTAACGATGAAATACAACTGTTAAAATAGCCATGAGGTTCATTTACTTCATACCCTTTTTCATTCACTGGAGTCAGCAGATCATCTCAAGGTAGGAAAGAGATACCCGTATAACCCTGCAAGAGGAGAGTGGTGGGACACAGCTGCAGAGAAATCTAGTCTAAGAAAATGGCACAAAGGCTAAATCCTAAATGTATATGGTGTTGGCAGCCAGGTATAGCTTGCCCTGCCTTTTATTCCCAAGTCTATAGTTTAAGTGGATGGTCCAAGAAGATGCCCCAGATTGCCTTGAAGACTCAGCCACCCAGACACAAATGGTGCCTTGTACAGCCAAACAGATGGTTTACCGCCCAACTCCGGGGCACCATTCACACAGACTATTATGTGAAAGGGGACCCTGATTTTGTGAGACGTGGATACCCCTCAGGGTAAACTGCCAGGGTCGTATAGAATAAGAAAAGAAAGCAGGATATAAGTTTAAATGTAAAGTATGATAGTGATTTCTTTTCCAAATAAAACATAGAAAAATGACCAGAAGGAAATTATAAGATTTCTGGAAGAATGCCTGAATTCACTTTTCCTTATTCCTAGTTTTCTGTATTTTCACATAGAATAAATTAGCAACTTTTAAATAAATTAACAGCATTTAATAAATTAGTAGCTGAAAACATCCAAATTAATACTATTTGTAGCTTTAATGTTACAAAATGTCAAAGATGTAATGATTAGAATGGTTTTCATACAGATAGAAAATCCTGTAGAGAAATTGGGCACTATTTTTCTACATGTGTTTGCATTTTAAACTAGTTTTGCATTTTAAACTATTCAATAAAATATAAGGATTGGCTTTGCTTTTGAAAGCCCTGATTCTCTTATAAATGCAGCAAACTTGTATACTGCACATCCAGAGGCATACCAGGTTTCAAGTGCAGTTCTCTCTGCACTGAGGTTCTCTCTGTGCTGCCAACGTCTTGGGCTGGCATCTATCTAGACCTCATACCTGCCAGCAGGAACTGGAACCATGTGATTTCTGGTCCATGGCCAATGGCGAGAGGGACTGTCCACCCCTAAACCAATCACAGGCAGGAGATGAATCAGGACTGACCCTGGACCAGGGATCACTACATATCGCTGCTGCACACTGGGAAAAGGGCAAGGACAGGCTTCGTGAAGCCTGGAACTTAACACAATCTGGGAGTTCTCTTTATGTGATACAGTTTCAAAAATACAAATTTATTAAGAAAGTGAACATTTATTTAGAATTAAAAGAACACAATATAAATTTTTTTAAATGCCAAATGCCATAGACATCACAAAATTCAGAAAAGAGCGTGACATTTTTATTAATTTACTTCCTGACACATGCCTTTATACCTTTTCCCACAATTTTTTGTCCACATTCTCTTGGATTGCTTCTTCATGTGACAATTGTGTAATGGTTAATAAAGAAAACATAAAGAAATATAACTGTCTTTCCTCTAGCATATATTATTCGAAATTGTCGGCATTATTGATAATTTCAGAAACATTTTTAGCATCACAATTTGTTATCAGTGATGTATACCAATTTTCAGGAATGTTATCAGATTTAGTTGGAACTCTATCAAGTTATTTTTTTCACATATGGCCATAAAATTTAGAACAATTTTCCAAAGTCTAGCTACTGGATCTGCACCTCTCAAAGGTAAAATCTCCTCGACTATCCAAATACTGCCAGCACCAGGCACTAGAGGACTTGCTCATGGCTTCATACATCCTATGCCGGGGTTGGCACAGCACAATGGATGTCGGGATTATTTCTGGAAGCCATTTCTACACGAGGGCAGCTAACTGTACATGGGAGCAATTGCAAACAAGGTAAATATATGCCATGAACCCCAAACAAAAATACACCCTCTACACCATCCCCTTAATTGGATCTCAGATTGTATCTAGGCACATCACCCAACTGAAGGGCAAGTGTGATGGAGGTGTTAGACAATGAAGCAAAAATCAGTCCTAACTGACCAGAGTTAAAATGTCCCATTGTTACAAATTTTACAGAAACATTATGACCATGTTAAATCAGTATTCAGATCCCATAAGATTGCATTCTATATATTTGGCAACAGACTATGGGAAAAGATAAGATAGTGCACAGTCGATTTCTTTTGTTATGATGATCAAATTATATCTACTTATTAGTTAGTAATTTGTTCATGTATTACATTCCTGATGTGAGTCTATATCCCACGGCATGAGGGAGGAGGGGTAGACACAGAAATGTATCACCAGGCCCTGCCTTTGTAGAATTACTGACCTGATAAGGGCATCAAAACCTATAGGCATTCATTTTCTCCTTTAAAATACTTGATAGAGTAAAAGAAAACAATAAAATAAATATATCTTGGCATTAATAACATCTTAATTTCATATTATACACATAAATTACATGAGAAAATAAACACTAGTGTATAGCTATTTGAAAAATAGTTTGGTTGGAGAATCATACTGACATTGTACAAGGAAGAGTGCCCAAAAAACTATGGCATTCATTATTTCATCTTGAATACAAGGCTGTTTAGCATTTCAATTAGATGTGGTTGACGGACTGGAGCACATAATGATTAAATTTACAGATGACAGAGAATTAGAATAAGTGGTTATTATTTTGGATAGGATTAGAATTCTAAGTGACCTTGCAAACCTGGAAAAGGAGTCATAAAAAGATTTATGAGCAACTGCATAGAGAAATGTGCAGTAAAGTACAATTAGGAATTTTTTATCTACACAAACAAAATGTAGCAAATTCTTCAACTTTTTATAAATGCAGAAATCACATTCCATCACAAATTGAATACACTTCAGTAAGTACAGTAATTAAAAAATTTTTAATGCTTAATTTTGGACGTGGTTTAACAACACTGTAATTGAAAAGAAACAGGAAATAATGTTTTCCCACTACATCTGGTACCATGCAATCTCTCCTGGGTCAAGGTATACTCTAATTCTGAAGAAAAAATAATTGTTGTTTTTTTTTTGGCTGCACAGAGTGGCACGCGAGATCGTAGTTCCATGACCAGCGATGGAACCCTGCCCCCTGCAATGGAAGCGTGGAGTCTTTTTTTTTTTTAACATCTTTATTGCAGTATAATTGCTGCACAATGGTGTGTTAGTTTCTGCTGTATAACATAGTGAATCAGCTATACATACAAATATATCCCCATATCTCCTCCTCTTGCGTCTCCCTCCCACCCTCCCTATCCCACCCCTCTAGGTGGTCACAAAGCACTGAGCTGATCTCCCTGTGCTATGTGGCTGCTTCCCACTAGCTATCGACTTTGCATTTGGTACTGTATATATGCCAATACTACTACTTTCTCACATCGTCCCAGCTTACACTTCCCCCTCCCCGAGTCCTCAAGTCCATTCTTTACGTCTGGCCTTTATTCCTGTCCTACCCCTAGGTTCGTGAGAACCCTTTTTTTTTTTTTTTTTTTTTTAGATTCCATATATATGCGTTAACATACGGTATTTGTTTTTCTCTTTCTGACTTACTTCACTCTGTATGACAGATTCTAAGTCCATCCACCTCACTACAAATACCTCAATTTCATTTCTTTTTTATAGCTGAGTAATATTCCATTGTATACATGTGCCACATCTTTATCCATTCATCTGTCGATGGACACTTAGGTTGCTTCCATGTCCTGGCTATTGTAAATACTGCTGCAATGGACATTGTGGTACATGTCTATTTTTGAATTATGGTTTTCTCAGGGTATATGCCCAGTAGTGGGATTGCTGGGTCGTATGGTAGTTCTATTTGTAGTTTTTTAAGGAACCTCCATACTGTTCTCCATAGTGGCTGTATCAATTTACATTCCCACCAACAGTTCAATAGGGTTCCTTTTTCTCCACAGCCTCTCCAGCATTTATTGTTTGTAGATTCTTCGATGATGGCCATTCTGACCAGTGTGAGGTGATACCTCATTGTATTTTTGATTTGCATTTCTCTAATGATTAGTGATGTTGAGTGATCTTTCATGTGTTTGTTGGCAATCTGTATATCCTCTTTGGAGAAATGTCTATTTAGGTCTTCTGCCCATTTTTGGATTGCGATTTTTTTTTTTTTTATATTTAGCTGCATGAGCTGCTAGTAAATTTTGGAGATTAATCCTTTGTCAGTTGCTTCATTTGCAAATATTTTCTCCCATTCTGAGGGTTGTCTTTATCTTATTTATGGTTTTCTTTGCTGTGCAAAAGCTTTTAAGTTTCATTACGTCCCATTTGTTTATTTTTGTTTTTATTTCCATTTCTCTAGGAGGTGGGTTAAAAAGGATCTTGCTGTGATTTATGTCAAAGAGTGTTCTGCCTATGTTTTCCTTTAAGAGTTTTAGAGTGTCTGGCCTTACATTTAGGTTTTTAATCCATTTTGAGTTTACTTTTGTGTATGGTGTTAGGGAGTGTTGTAATTTCATTCTTTTACATGTAGCTGTCCAGTTTTCCCAGCACCACTTATTGAAGAGGCTGTCTTTTCTCCATTGTATATTCTTGTCTCCTTTATCAAAAATAAGGTGACTGATGCAAGAGGGAAGAGATATGGGGATATATGTGTATGTCTAACTGATTCACTTTGTTATAAAGCAGAAACTAATACACCATTGTAAAGCAATTATATGCCAATAAAGATGTTAAAAAAATAATAACATGACCATATGTGCATGGATTTATCTCTGGGCTTTTGTAACCTGTTCCATTGATCTATATTTCTGTTTTTGTGCCACTACCATACTGTCTTGATGACTGTAGCTTTGTAGTATAGTCTGAACTCAGGGGCCTGATTCCTCCAGCTCCGTTTTTCTTTCTCAAGATTGCTTTAGCTGTTCAGGGTCTTTTGTGTTTCCATACAGATTGTGAAAGTTTTTGTTCTAGTTCTGTGAAAAATGCCAGTGGTAATTTGATAGGGATTGCATTAAATCTGTTGATTGCTTTGGGTAGTATAGTCATTTTCACAATGTTGATTCTTGCAATCCAAGAACATGGTATATCTCTCCACCTGTTTGTATCTTCTTTAATTTCTTTCAACAGTGTCTTATAGTTTTCTGCATACAGGTGTTTTCTCTCCATAGGTAAGTTTATTCCTAGGTACTTTATTCTTTTGTTGCAGTGGTAAATAAGAGTGTTTCCTTAATTTATCTTTCAGATTTTTCATCATTAATGTGTAGAAATGCAAGAGATTTCTAAGCATTAATTTTGTATCCTGCTACTTTACTAAATTCATTGATTAGGTCTAGCAGTTTTCTGATAGAGTCTTTAAGATTCTCTATGTATAGTATCACATCATCTGCAAACAGTGACAGCTTTACTTCTTCTTTTCCAATTTTGATTCCTTTTATTTCTTTGACTGCTGTGGCTAAAACTTCCAAACTATATTGAATAATAGTGGTGAGAGTGGGCAACCTTGTCTTCTTCCTGATCTTAGTGGAAATGGTTTCAGTTTTTCACCATTGAGAATGATGTTGGCGGTGGGTCTGTCATATATGCCCTTTATTATGTTGAGGTAAGTTCCCTCTATGCCTACTTTCTGCAGGGTTTTTATCATAAATGTGTATTGAATTTTGTCAAAAGCTTTCTCTGCATCTATTGAGATGATCATATGGTTTTTATTCTTCAGTTTGTTAATATGGTTTATCACATTGATTGCTTTGCATATATTGAAGAATCCTTGCATTCCTGGGATAAACTCCACTTGATCATGGTGTATGCTCCTTTTAATGTGCTGTTGGATCCTGTTTGCTAGTATTATATTGAGGATATTTGCATCTATATTCATCAGCCATATTGGCCTGTAGTTTTCTTTTTTTGTGACATCTTAGTCTGGTTTTGGTATCAGGGTGATGATGGCCTCATAGAATGAGTTTGGGAGTGTTCCTCCCTCTGCTATATTTTGGAAGATTTGGAGAAGAATAGGTGTTATCTCTTCTCTAAATGTTTGATAGAATTCACTTGTGAAGCCATCTGGTCCTGGGCTTTTGTTTGTTGGAAGAGTTTTAAGCACAGTCTCAATTTCAGTGCTTGTGATTGGTCTGTTCTATTTTCTATTTCTTCCTGGTTCAGTCTCTGAAGGTTGTGCTTTTCTAAGAATTTGTCCATTTCTTCCAGGTTGTCCATTTTATTGGCATATAGTTGCTTGTAGGAATCTCTCATGATCCTTGTATTTCTGCAGGGTCAGTTGTTCCTTCTCCTTTTTCATTTCTAATTCTATTGGTTGGAGTCTTCTCCCTTTTTCTCCTGATGAGTCTGGCTAATGGTTTATCAATTTTGTTTATCTTCTCAAAGAACCAGCTTTTAGTTTTATTGATCTTTGTTATTGTTTCCTTCATTTCTTTTTCATTTATTTCTGATTTGATCTTTAGGATTTCTTTCCTTCTGCTAACTTTGGGGTTTTTTTGTTGTTCTTTCTCTGATTGCTTTAGGTGTAAGGCTAGGTTCTTTATTTGAGGTGTTTCTTGAGGCAGGATTATATTGCTATACTCTCCCCTCTTAGAACTGCTTTTCCTGCATCCCATAAGTTTTGGATCATCATGTTTTCATTGTCATTTGTTTCTAGGTGCTTTTTGATTTCCTCTTTGATATCTTCAGTGATCTCTTGGTTATTAGTAGTGTATTGTTTAGCCCCCATGTGTTTGTATTTTTTACAGATTTTTTCCTGTAATTGATATCTAGTCTCATAGCACTGTGGTCGGAAAAGACATTTCATATGATTTCCATTTTCTTAAATTTACCAAGGCTTGATTTGTGACCCAAAATATGATCTATCCTGGAGAATGTTCCATGAGCACTTGTGAAGAAAGTGTATTCTGTTGTTTTTGGATGGACTGTATATAAATATCAATTAAGTCCATCTTGTTTAATGTATCATTTAAAGCTTGTGATTCCTTACTTATTTTCATTTTGGATGATCTGTCCATTGGTGATAAAGTCCCCTAGTATGATTATGTTACTGTCAATTTCCCCTTTTATGGCTGTTAGCATTTGCCTTATGTATTGAGGTGCTCCTACGTTGGGTGCATAAATATTTATAATTGTTATATCTTCTTGTATTGATCCCTTGATCATTATGTAGTGTCCTTCTTTGTCTCTTGTAATAGTCTTTATTTTAAAGTCTCTTTTGTCTGATATGAGTATTGCAACTCCAAGTTTCTTTTGATTTCCATTTGCATAGAATATCTTTTTCCATCCCCTCACTTTCAGTCTGTATGTGTCCCTAGGTCTGAAGTGGGTCTCTTGTGGACAGCATATATACAGGTCCTGTTTTTGTATCCATTCAGCCAGTCTAAGTCTTTTAATTGGATCATTTAATCCATTTACACTTAAGGTAATTATCGATATGTATGTTCCTATTACCATTTTCTTAATTGTTTTTGGCTTGTTACTGTAGGTCTTTTCTTTCTTTTGTGTTTCCTGGCTAGAGAAGTTCCTTTACCTTTTGTTGTAAAGCTGTTTTAGTGTTGCTGAATTCTCTTAGCTTTTGATTGTCTATTTTAATTTTTCCTTTGAATCTGAATGATATCCTTCCTGGGCATAGTATTCTTCTTTGTAAGTTTTTCTCTTTCATCACTTTAAATATGTCCTGCCACTCCCTTCTGGCTTGCCAAGTTTTTCCTGAAAGATCAACTGTTAACCTTATGGGGATTCCCTTGTATGTTATTTGTTGTTTTTCCCTTGCTGATTTTAATATTTTTTCTTTGTATTTAATTTTTTATAGTTTCATTAATATGTGTCTTGGTGTGTTTCTCCTTGGATTTATCCTGTATGGGACTCCCTGCACTTCCTGGACTGGATTAACTACTTCCTTTCCCATATTAGGGAAGTTTTCAACTATAATCTCTTCAAACATTTTCTCAGTCCCTTTCTTTTTCTCTTCTTCTTCTGGGACCTCTATAATTCGAATGTTGGTGCATTTAATGTTGTCCCAGAAGTCTCTGAGACTGTCCTCTATTCTTTTCATTCTTTTTTCTTTATTCTTCTTTGCAGTAGTTATTTCCACTATTTTATCTTCCAGGTCACTTTTCCGTTCTTCTGCCTCAGTTATTCTGCTATTGATTCTTTCTAGAGAATTCTTAATTTGATTTATTGTGTTGCTCATCATTATTTGCTTGCTTTTTAGTTCTTCTAGGTCCTTGTTAAACGTTTCTTGCATTTTCTCCATTCTATTTCCAAAATTTTGGATCACTTTACTATCATTACTCTGAATTTTTTTTCAGGTAGACTGCCTATTTCCTCTTCATTTGTTTGGTCTGATGGGTTTTTGCCTTGGTACTTCATCTGCTGTGTGTTTCTCTGTCTTCTCATTTTGCTTAACTTACTGTGTTTGGGGTCTCCTTTACGCAGTCTGCAAGTTTGTGTTCCCGTTGTTTTTGTTGTCTGCCCCCAGTAGCTAAGTTTGGTTCAGTGGGTTGTGTAGGCTTCCTGGTGGAGGGGACTAGTGCCTGTGTTCTGGTGGATGAGGCTGGATCTTGTCTTTCTTGTGGGCAGGACCACGTCCGGTGCTGTGCTTTGGGGCGTGTGTGACCTTATTATGATTTTAGGCAGCCTCTCTGCTAATGGGTGGGGTTGTGTTCCTGTCTTGCTAGTTGTTTGGCATAGGGTGTCCCACACTGTAGGTTGCTGGTCGTTGAGTGGAGCTGAGTCTTAGCGTTGAGATGGAGATCTCTGGGAGAGTTTTGCCGTTTGATATTACGTGGAGCCGGGAGGACTCTGGTGCACCAATGTCCTGAACTCGGCTCTCCCACCTCAGAGACACAAGCCTGACACCCGGCCGGAGCACCAAGACCCTGTCAGCCACATGGCTCAGAAGAAAAGGGAGAGAAAAAGAAAGAAAGAAAGAAAGAAAGAAAGAGAGAAAGAAAGAAAGAAAGAAAGAAAGAAAGAAAGAAAGAAAGAGAGAGAGAGAGAGAGAGGGAGGGAGGGAGGAAGGAAGGAAGGGAGAAAAAGAAAGGAAGAAAAGAATTAAAATAAAAAAGAATTACTAAAAATAAATAAATTAAAAAGTAATTAAACAAGAAAAGAAAGAAGAGAGCAACCTAACCAAAAACAAATGCACCAATGATAACAAGTGCTAAAAACTATAATAAAAACAACAACAACAACAAAAAAACGGACAGACAGAACCCAGGACAAATGGTAAATCAAAGCTATACAGACAAAATCACACACAGAAGCATACAGACTCACAAAAAGAGAGAAAGGAAAAGAATATATCTATGTTGTTGCTTCCAAAGTCCACCTCCTCAATTTGGGGTGATTCGTTGTCTCTTCAGGTATTCCACAGATGCAGGGTACATCAAGTTGATTGTGGAGATTTAATCTGCTGCTCCTGAGGCTGCTGGGAGAGATTTCCCTTTCTCTTCTTTGTTCACACAGCTCCCGGGGATCAGCTTTGGATTTGGCCCCGCCTCTGCACGTAGGTCGCGTGAAGGCATCTGTTCTTCGCTCAGACAGGACGGGGTTAAAGGAGCCGCTGATTCGGGGGCTCTGGTTCACTCAGGCTGGGGGGGTGGTGGGGGGAGGGGTACGGATGCGGGGCGGGCCTGCGGCGGCAGAGGCCAGTATGACCTTGCACCAGCCTGAGGCCCGCCGTGTGTTCTCCCGGGGAAGTTGTCCCTGATCCCGGGAACCTGGCCATGGCGGGCTGCATAGGCTCCCTGGAAGGGGGGTGTGGATAGTGACCTGTGCTCGCACACAGGCTTCTTGGTGGCGGCGGCAGCGGCCTTCGCGTCTCATGCCCATCTCTGGGGTCCGCGCTTTTAGCCGCGGCTCGCGCTCGTCTCTGGAGCTCCTTTGAGCAGCGCTCTTAATCCCCTCTCTTCGCGCACCAGGAAACAAGGAGGGAAGAAGAAGTCTCTTGCCTCTTCGGCAGCTCCAGACTTTTCACCGGACTCCCTCCAGGCTAGCTGTGGTGCACTAACCCCCTGCAGGCTGTGTTCACGCCGCCAACCCCAGTCCTCTCCCTGCGCTCCGACCGAAGCCCGAGCCTCAGCTCCCAGCCCCGCCCGCCCCGGCAGGGGAGCAGACAAGCCTCTCGGGCTGGTGAGTGCCGGTCGGCCCTGATCCTCTGTGCGGGAATCTCCCCGCTTTGCCCCCCCGCACCCCTGTTGCTGTGCTCTCCTCCGCGGCTCCGAAGATTCCCCTCTCTGCCACCCGCAGTGTCCGCCTGCGAAGGGGTTTCCTAGTGTGTGGAAACCTTTCCTCCTTCACAGCTCCCTCCCACTGGTGCAGGTCTGTCCCTATTCTTTTGTCTCTGTTTTTTCTTTTTTCCTTTGGCCTACCCAGGTACGTGGGGACTTTCTTACCATTTGGGAGGTCTGAGGTCTTCATCCAGCGTTCAGTACGTGTTCTGTAGGAGATGTTCCACATGTAGATGTATGTCTGATGTATTTGTGGAAGGTGGAAGGTGTATTTGAGGAAGGTGATCTCTGCGTCTTGCTCTTCCGCCATCTTGAAGGTCTCTCAAGCGTGGAGTCTTAACCACTGGACTGCAGAGGAAGTCCTGAGAAAATGGTTTTTTGAGGGTATTTGACTACAGGTTCTGTATCTTATAGATTTCTATCCGATTTTTTTTCTGAGTGGAAGGAATCAGAGCAGTGACACAGGGGGCCTAAAATTGGGGTCTATCGTAATCAGTTCAACCAGTACTTATAAAACATTTATATATAACATTGCACCAAGCACTACAGGCAATTAGATACATATCTTATGTAGCTGTGCGTAAAAGAGGATTTGGAAGGATTAAAAACACAACAATATGCATTTTCTTCCTTAATTGAATAGTTAACAAATTTCACTTATTCCGTAACTGAAATTAGTGGCATTTGTCAATTATATGTGTCATTATGGTTTCTCTAAGGGTAATATTATGAGATAATTTGAATGTTAATACAAATATAGAATTATTTATAAAAATAAGTGTGATACCCAGAGCAACATCATAAACACACTTAGAGTAGCTTTGATGATTTAGTCACAAGAACTGTGCCCCACATATATCAAAGGATCAGAAACCTGACCGCCTTCCAGAACATCATGACTAGTTAAAAATCAATACATCCAATAAAGATGTTAATAAATAAATAAATAAAACTTAAATATTAAAAATCAATACATATGTTTATTTTTGGCACAGGTCACTTTATTTTATGGCTTTGCTGGTATTTGAAAGCCAATCATAAAGGTTTAAGGATATCTCAGTAACTTTGCTGAGAGAGGGAAATATATTAAAGAATTGGATTAAAACAATAGGATTAGAAAATATCTGAACCCAGGAATTCCAGGGGAAACAAATTACCATTTATATTTTATCCATATGATTTTGTGCAATTTTAAAGATAATCTAGGAATGATTTATAATGTTTCCCATATGTGTTAGCAGTATTTTATCAAGGATAATAAATAAAGAAATGTCTTACCCTATAGAAAATAAGCATCACTACAAGGAAATCAACCTTAATTATTATTTATTAGGCAAAGTTTCGATATATTATTTCTTAAAAAAATAATAATAGGGGCTTCCCTGGTGGCGCAGTGGTTGAGAATCTGCCTGGTAATGCAGGGGACACGGATTCGAGCTCTGGTCTGGGAGGATCCCACATGCCGCGGAGCAACTAGGCCCATGAGCCACAACTACTGAGCTTGCGTGTCTGGAGCCTGTGCTCCACAACAAGAGAGACCGCCATAGTGAGAGGCCCGCGCACTGCAATGAAGAGTGGCCCCCGCTTGCCACAAGTAGAGAAAGCCCTCCCACAGAAATGGAGATGCAACACAGCAAAAATAAATTAATTAATTAATAAACTCCTACCCCCAACATCTTCTTAAAAGAAAATAATAATAATAAATTTAAAGTTTAGGGGTATAAAGTCTTAGCAGTACAGGGTCTTTTTGTAACTTGAAGTTTCCCCTAAAGCACTCCAGATTTAAAATTCTCCTCTGAGCAAACTCTCTGTGACTGTAACTCTCAGATTAGTGTCACTACTTCAGATGGGAGTTTTTATTGTATAATTATAAAAGACCACAAATCAAATGAGTTAGAAGGGGAGGGTGGGGGAGGAGGCAATGGGAGTAGGGGTTGACAAGTAAGGTAAAAAGTCAAAAAAAAACTAAAATGAGAGTTTTCATGGACTAATGATGATAATAAAATGGAATGAATTAAGGAGAACAATGTTCTTAATCATTCGAAAGTTTTTAAAGTATTTTTTAAAGGGAGGATGGCAGTATTTTCTGGACGCGACAAAATTCACCTAACACAGTGGTTTTCAAGTTCTCACTAGAGCAATGCAGTGGTTCTCAAAGTGTGGTCCCTGGACCAGCAGTTTCAGCATCCCCTGGGAACTTGTTAGAAATGCAAATTATCAGGCCCAATCCCAGACATACTGAACCAGGAACTATGGGTAGGGCCCAATAATCAAATGTTAACAAAGTCCTACAGGTGATTCTAATGCTTGAAAGAGGTGGAAAACCAAATTAGTAACACGGGAGCTTTAAGAACTACCAATGCCCAGGCTGGTCCCAGAACAATTAAATCAGAATCTCTGAGGATGGGGTCTTGGCATCAGTATGGTTCACAACACTTCTCAGGTCTTCCAATGTCGGATAGACAGCCACTTCCTTAGAGAGTCCCCCGCAACCAAGAGAAAGGAGCCAACTGGCTGAGCTCCACATTTAAGCCTCCTTCAACAGGATTAATTAAATCTTGAACCGGTTTGTTTTACTTCTTTGTCAATGAAAGATTTTCTTAAAAGAAGTGTGAAACCACAGGCTGGGTACAGTCAGGACTGATTAGTTCTATTTAAATCTTTTAACACCTTTGTCAGTAGATCCAAACTCTGAATAGGGACCCTAGGCTTAATTTTTGCATGTGCAGAAAGGAGGAGGGGGGATGACCATCTTGACCCATGGGGCACAGTAAGGATACCTCAACAGCCGAGAATATGAAGAAAGGGCCAGGGCTCCAGTGAAGGGGAAGGTAGGAGAGTCCTACAATCAGAATACAGACAGGCCCAGACAAGGGTTTACAACAACAAAAAGCCGGTATGGTGTCACAGGCAGATCTCACCTGCACCAATCAGAGTTTACCTGAGGCTACCTTTGTACAGCCAAATAGAGATTACTCAGACATAAAGATTAGTTGTCTCTGAAATTATTCTGCAAAATCATGGGGAAACTTTTAAAAATTTGCTGACGTTAAATGTACATGCAAATTTCCAGGCACTTATCTCAGCAGATGGCACCCAATCATCCCCATTAAAGGTTCTTTGGAATGTGAGATGGGGTGTTTGTTTACCAGAAGGTTGTTCAAGAGACACCGTTTCGCGGGTTTCCCTAGGGAGCTGGCATCAAGAGAAAGAGACAGAAATCCAGGACTCTTCTGCTATTATTTTCTCTTCACCAAGATTTCAAGAAATTGTATTGAAAGTGTAGCAAACATTGTTAAAGGGATTTCCACTCTTCATAAGAAAGATAAACATGCAAAAATTGGGACTAATTTAGTGATTGAATTATTAAAGATGAACGTCGGATATCCTGATTTAAAAGAAATTAGACAGAAATTAGATTAGCTTAACTTTCAGTCGAAGACACTTAGTGAGATAGTTATATATCCCAGTATTTATGCTGTAGCAGTGTATCAAATAATAAGATTTTGAAATATGGTTCAGACATATAAAATACTGCAGATACAAAGAATTAGCATAAAAAATGAAAACGAATAGTTGGAGGTCTCAACAGCATAATCTCATGTTTTGAAGATAGCATCAAAATGTGCTTAGTTTTTCCCTACAACAATAGTTCAAAAACTTTATCTGCCCCAGAGTCACCTGGGACACAGATTGCTGGGCCCTACTCCCAGAGCTTCTGAGTCCAGAAGTCTGACATGCAGGCTGATTTTGCATTTCTAACAAGTTCTCTGGTGATGCTAATGCTGTTGCTCTGGGCACCACACTTTGAGAAGCACTGATTTTGAATACTGAGTAGATTCCAGCATGTAGAATTTGTTTAAAGTTACATACCATATAAGATTTACAAAGAGGTAAAGGATAAGTAAATAAATGTACTTGACCTACCACTTAACCTAAGAAATTAAACATTACAATACAGTTGAAATTACCTATAAATCTTTCCAGATTCCATTCCTCTTCCAACTTCAACCCTAGGGGTAATCAATATTCTTCATGTTTAATTGTTATTCTTTATGATTTGCAGAGAACTACTGCAAATCAACAAGAAATGGGAAATCTTAAAAAAAAAAAAGTAGATGATTGGCAATTTTCAGAAGAAACCCAAAAGGTCAGCAAATATATGAAGACATGCTCAAACTCAATAATCAGAGGAGAGACAGAAGGGGGGAGTCGCAGGGTAAGGGTAGAGATTAAGAGGTTCAAGCTACTATGCATAAAATAAATAAGCTACAAGGCTATATTGTACAGCTCAGGGAAATATGGCCATTATTTTATAATAACTTTAAATGAAATATAATCTATAAAAATTTTGAATCACTTTGTTGTTCACCTGAAACTCATTTAATATTGTAAATCAACTATACTTCAATTTTTTTTAATTTAAAAAACAAAAAAACATCAAATTGTACACCTTAAATATACACAATTTTACTTATACCTATTGAGGTATTTTTGTTTCATTTAATTATTTAAAAAAAACAGGAATCACACATAGATAACATACAGTGATTGCTTTCTGAATATATTGAATAGATCCAAACAAAGGTCTTTGTGGGCCCCTTCCTAGAATGCTATTAAAAGAGGTGTGTAAAAAAGATAATCCAATCGGGATGGAAGGTTTACCCACTCCCTCGGGAGTATAAAAGGAGTTGAGAGAGGCGCGAGTGATGCATTCGGCGTCCTGAGAGTGAAGCTACAAGAGTGGACCTTTCTTGCGCTAACCAAACCTACACCAAGAGAACAGGCTGGAGAAAGGGTGAGTAGACCTGTGTGTGAAAGAGGGGAAAGTCAGGCTCCCCAGGCCTTAGAAACTGTCAACAATGGTTCTCTCCAAGGATGAGATTTGGGGTATAGATGTGGATAGGGAGTTTGCTTTAAAACATATCTATAGTGTTTGATTTTTAGAACTATGTGTGTGATTTCTTTTCCTATTAAAAAAAAGTTTCAGTTTGTGGGACTTCCCTGGTGGTCCAGTGGTTAAGACCCCAGGCTTCCACTGCAGTGGGTGCCAGTTCCATCCCTGGTGGGGGAACTAAGATCTCACATGCTGGGCAGCATGGCCAAAAAACAACAACAACAAAAGTTTCAGGTTATTAAGAAGTAATCTGGATCATGATAATATTTTTTATAGCCCAAATATCAGGAGAACAAATATTTGACATCAGACCTATCCCAGATAATTGGGGGAACTATGGTCACAAAATTTATATTCTGATTATCAAAGGATTATCTAAGTTTGAAACTAGGTCCAATAAGAGCTACGTTATGTAATAATGTAAAGTCTGGTCACTGGCAAGTTTAAAAATCAGTACTTTTCATAATTAAAAAAAATCAATCTAGTAATCGAAAGGTGAACCATAATTTATCTTCTTAATAACGTGAATTCATTTTTGCTCTGGGAATCTAGTTATACATACTTGATCATGATTACCTGGGTCTTTTTTTTTGTTTTTTTTCTGTGCCCTTGAGGTTTGTGGAATCTTTCCCCAGCCAGCACAGAGTCCTAACCACTGGACCACCTGGGTCTTTTTTAAGAATGTTGAGAGGGTTTTTCTCATATATGAAAGCAATACAAACCACTGTGGATAATTTGGAAGATACAGAAAAGTATAAAATATAAAATAAAATGTCCCAAATCTATACTACTTCAGAAATAGCCACTATATGCATTTTGATGTATTCCTTTCCAGACATTTTCTTTGTATGTACCACAAATATTGTTTCAAAATGAGGTTTATGTCATATAAAGTTCATTATCCTTAACATTCCTTCATGACTATGACCTTTTTTCAGTGAATATTCTTGGGAAATATGATATAAATATTTGCATAGAATTCTTCATACAAATTTACCAGATTGTATTTAACTGGTCCCCAAAGTTCAACGTAGTAAGGAAAAGATATCTGAATACACTGAGTAAATTCAAAAAACATTTTTTTTCTTCAGAGATACCATTCAACTTCAAACTACAATAGACCCTTGAACAATGCAGGGGTTAGGGGTGCCGACCCTCCTCACAGCCGAAAATCCACCCATAACTTGTAGTCAGCCCTATGTCCCCACAGTCCCTCCATATCCGTAGTTCCAAATCCAGTTTCAAACAACCTTAGATCATATGGTACTATAGTATTTACTATTTAAAAAATCCACGAATAAGTGGACCCGCACAGTTCAAACCTGCGTTGTTCAAGGGTCAACTCCACATATTTTGCTTAATCAAGTAAGTCCCCAGTAATCGTGTTATACGACTGAATGGAGCCTTTTGAAGATATCAAAGCTTTACTGTAAAAGGCACTTCTTGGTTACTCAAGTTTGAATAAAATCTGGTAATAGAATGTGTGTGAATGTGGTGTGTGAAAACCCAGAGTTTTGGTCCCCATGCTCCATAGTGAAAGCTAAAGGTCAACGTACTTCCTCTTTTATGAATAACCAATTCCATGGGTAGCCTAAAGAGAGAATTCTTATTGGCTAAGACAGGTTAATGAGATTCGGCTTGGAATCCTGTAGTGGTGTAGCTACTTTAGTGCTACAGTGTAGCTAGATCTTCTCTGGCCATTAGCACATATTTCTATCTTCATGCCCCCAACAAAAGCATCTCAGCTAAGGAATGTGTAGTTTACTGATGATTGATTGACTGCATTATCTCTGATTAGATCAGGGCATAGGAATTCCAGTGTCTTTGTGTATAAGAGCAAGAATTCACACAGGGGTTGTAGGGAAGGGGAAAGAAAGAGGAAATGATGGTATGAACAGCTAAACAAAACTTTTGCCCAGTTTGAGAGTGTAATTGTAATGGGGTGCAATTAAGTTACTTGACTCAGGTTATTTAAAAGGTACTGGTTACAGTTGTTTAAAGCAGAAAATAAGAATAATAGGGCATCAAAGTTAGTGATGTCATATCAGTTGGTATTATTTAAGAAACTTACAACTGAAAAATCCAAGTTTTCAGTCTAGAAATGTTCATAGACATAGACTATGCTTTTTTTTTTTGGTAATTAAGTGATTTAAATTTTAAAGAAAGCAAAATATTGGAAGCACAAATATTCAAATTAACAGATGGTAGACTCCTCTCAGCAGAGACAATAAAAAAAGACTTTACAATTCTTCTCACCAGAAGTGTATCTAGTTACAATTCAGTCTTGCAGTCCTTTTTTTTTTTTCAAGCACATTTCATTACAGTAGAATTTTTCTCTATTCTTGTCAAGTTTCTGATCCCTCTGGAAAACTTCAACCAATATGAAAAGCATTCGTGTTCTTTTCATCCAATTATCATAATACTGGGAGTATTTGGTTCAAAACTTGGGACCAGAAATTCTTATTCTCTTTCTTCCAAACTCTAGTCCCTCCTTAGGAAGACTCTTTACTTTCACTCCCACATTCCAACCCAGGCAGAATTAGGCATCACTTCTCAGGGTTCCCATAGCACCCAGCAGAAAACATCTGTTATACATTTTATCTTGCTGTACTGTAACTGTTTACACAGGGATCACTTTTGAGGACAGCATCTTTTTCACAATTGTATACCACCCACATCCCCATCTCTTAGACCAGTGCCAGTGCATAGTAAATGCTCCCAGAAATTTCTCCATCCAAGGAGAAGACTAGTCTTAGAGGCAACATGGGCAGTTCTGAGACATATGGTATGGTTTCTGCACATATTTACCTGTGGCTGATGTCAGAACGGAGCCAAGCAAAGGAGCAATTTTTCCAGGTATTCGTAGAAACCTCAAACCTCCATTTCTTTTCATCTTTCCACTCCCAGAACAATTGCTGTTCATTTCTAGTAATAGAAGATTAGTGCTAACTGACCCTCCCTTCTTCAAAGGAGAACATAGTTGGCTCAGCAAAGAAAGTGGACTCTGTAGAGCTTAGAAGCTCTCAGAGGCTGCCCTGAGACAGGTGGAAGTACAGGTGTGACTCACCATGGCAACCGTCTCCAGCATTAGAGCATTGCGTCAGACGTCACAGTAAAGACAAGGACCTTGGAAGAGTTCACTGGAAATCAGAGAATTTAAGAATTCGATCTTTTTGTCATGTCATTAAAGTATGTTTAGACCTATAGGAAGTAAAATTCTTGAAGTTGTGTCCCCCTCTCTCCTATCTCTTCAGATACCTATTTCTGTTTAGTGGCATGGGGCCTCAGTTACCAGAAATATTATTACTGCTGCTATAGCTGTTACTGCAATCACAATTCTTGGACCCACGAAGAGTTTTGTGTGCCCCACTGCACTAGAAACAGATGATTTTGTCTTCTTGTGTGACATACTACCAAAGGCGTGCTTTCACTCTGCCTAGCTAATGATGAGCTACCTTACAGCAGCAGCTCGTGGGAGCTTTTAGCATTCACAGACCCCAACTTGTGAGTCAGAATCACCCGAGGTGCCTCTAAAGAGTTTGGGAACCACAGCCTCAGAGGAGATTGGAGCATTTATTTAAACTGTGGATCCTGATTTTATAAGAAGAATGAGTCTGGGAGCAGTTTTCAATTTTGACTAGCTTAGTTACTAAGTGTGTTTCAACCACTAAGTGTGTTTCAACCTCTCCTTATGGAAGATGCGGCAGCCAACTCTCCTCCCAAAGCCTTGTTAAGAATCGGTAAGAGATGCAATCAGATAATACAAAGGAAATCATTTGGGAGTTAAATTACATGGAAATGCAAGTTATGTTCCCGTTAGGAGGACTTCCCCTTGGCTCTGAGATGACTTTGCTACATTCTGTGAGCACTTGATGAGTCACTTATCCTCTCCAGGGCTCTGCTCCCTGAGGTATAATTGGATGATCTTTCAGGCCTTTCCAGTTCCATCTTTACATGGCGCTAAAATTCTCTCATCTTCTTATATTTGGAAAAACTCTATCCTCCAACCCCTTACTGTATTTGCTGCCTCACATCATTCTAACAGCTTCTGAATCTCAACTACTCCAAAAAGGCACACAGATATAGACACTTTACAATATCCTTATACAATAACCATGGCAGACAGAGAGGTTGGGCCATGTAGATAGAGTGCTTTAAAAAGATAAAAATCCCCTTAAAAATGAAAGATTGTTATGTAGAATCAAGGGATCCAAGAATAGAATAATAACTAAGAACCTTGAAGGGCCATATTTAATGATTCCATAATCATAAATTGTGTGCATAGATGCAGGATAAAACCCTAAATAGGATGCAACTACCACAAGATGTTTGCCATCCTGAATTAAGCCCTATATGTACAGTAGCCACCTGCCAGGATTTTCCCCTCTCAAAAAGGATTTAATTGAAGGAGAACTATTACAAAGATTGTAAAATCTGTTCTTAAATTATTATCATTACCACTGATCAGTCAGCACCTTCAGTGTATATGGAGCCAACAGAACACATGCCATACTCTTCTCAATTAAAATTTAACATTAATTAGCATTTCTTTGGTACAATATACAAAACAAAGGAAGGAAAATTTTTCCTTAAATTTTCAAAAAGTTAATCCAGTCTTCAAATACACATTTTTGCAAATCTACAAGTTTAATCACACTAATACAACGCCTTAAAAATATTATAATAAACTTGCTTTAGGTGTGCCATGTTAAGTATTTTCTCAGAGCATGGCTTCTGTCTGCCTTATAGTACACAGAAGGGAGGGTGAAACCAGAAGGGAAGTCTAGAATTCTCTGTGCAAAGCCTCTGCCAAAGAGATCAGTATGTCACTATCACTTTAGGTGAATCTGTTCTAGATCAATAATTTATTTCTGAGTCACTGATACTAGTTGTGAGTTCTTTTGTCTTGTTATTCATTTCAAGGAATAAAAAGTAAGATTATTCCTAATAGTAATGTAAAAGTGAGTTATTAATACTCTTTTAGGAGAAATGCTCAAATACAGCAACAACAACCAAAAAAAGATAGTAAACAATCTGTCTTTGATACTATCCAAGATAAGCCAGCCTGTTATCATGACTTTCTTGATTTCACCTTCTAATCTTTGTCTGCTGCTAGATCCTATTTCTTGGTTCTGTGTCCTAGCAAACACCAGCACTGTCCTCTAAACATGCTTAAATAAAGCATGAAACAATAATACCACAAAATATGCTAGTTGCTCATTAAATACCTACTATGTGCGAAGTACTGTGTTAGGCACAGGGAAATTAATAAGACCTGGCCTCTGCCTTGAAAGCTTCATGGGGTATGAGGGAGACAGATGGAGTTTACAGAAATGGTTATCATAATGCAATGAATGCTTCATTAGAGGTATGCACAAGAAACTATGGAAGCATGGGGAATGGAGTACCTAATTGATGTAGTGGCCGGGAAAGCTTCATAAGAGAATTAATTGTAGAGCTTTAGGGGAAGTAGAAAGAGAACTTTCTAGGTAAAAGGAATTGCAGACCATACAGGTCTGAGAAAGCATGGCAAATATTTTGGAAACCACAAGTGGTTTCAAAGACTAGAAGAGTAACAGTAGTGCAGGAAGTAGGGCTGAGAAGGCAAAGGCATAATTTGGAGGGTCTTAAATGTCTTGCTAATTTGGACTTTTAAAAGTTAATAGAGGGCCACTGGAGGATTTTAAGTAGGAGAATGACAAGATCAGATTTGCATTTTTTTTAAAGACACTGAATTTTTTAACAATACAGGATGGATTAGATGGAGACAAGACTAGAAGTAATTGAATCAAGCTATCTCAGTACAACTTAGTAAATATTGTTAAAGGGATGAATGAAGGAATGAAAGAAGGGGTTACAGATGAAGGAAGGAAGGAAGACTGATGGTAAAAAGTGGAGGAGAGGGACACTTTCTGAGATTTTTAATAGATAGCCTCAACAGAAATTGGCAGCCAGACAGAAGAGAAGAGAAGGGAGGATGCTAGTACGGCTGCCAGGTTTCTGGCTGGGGCATCTGAGGGCCAGAGACAGGAGTCACTGGTATCAGGACAACAAAAAGATGAACTGGTCTCATGGGGAAGGGAGGAGATTATCGGCTCAGCTTTGACTATGAGGTATGAGGTACTTGGAGTTTACACCATGGAAATATATATTTCTGGAACTCAGGTGAGAAGTCTTTACTGGAAGCACAGGAAATGTTAGGAAGTTGAAACCAAAGAAATCTTCTAAACGACTGAGACTGTAGAGTGTAAGAGTATAGCAGAGAAGAAATAAGAAATATCCTTAAAAATACCAACAACTGGAGGACAGGGAGACAGAGGGAGACAAGCCAGGAGCCCCCAGAGGGGTAGACGAAGTAAGAGAGTTTCAAGAAGGAAATAAAGAATGAGTTTCCTAGTCTGACAAGTAGGTTGTCAGATAATGCTCATAAAGCGTTTATCACAAAGCCTGCCCATAGAGTAGGCTGATGGGCTTTGGACAGGACCTATCCAAGGCAGTAAGACTCGATGGCAGTATGGAGGACAGATGATTTTGCTCAGCTCTCTTCCCTTTCTCATTGGAAAGAACACTGGGAGAGAGGAGTCATGGATCATTGATATTCATGATGTCCATTAGTGGGGAATTAACTAGTTCAATTTCATCAAAATCAATTCATATTTATAAATAACATGCTCATGAAGAAAAGTATTCTCTAACTATAAATACTCCTGTTAGAAATTTTTAAAGCCATTTAAAATCAATTAAAAGGATCATGAAGACACTTGTAGACAGCACGGACTTATATGGAGTTATTTTGGGAAGCTATAGTGCATAAGACTATTCGACAGAGTTCCATTTCCACCATTACTTGTAAAAACAGTGAATTTACTTTACACAATGAACACTAAATACAAGGAGAAGGGCTTAAATAGCAGTAAAAAGCAATTTGGATTTAAAAATGAATTTCCCAAAGGCTATAAAAACAGTCTATAAGTTTGTTGTCAACCTACTTTTCTTGGCTGTCATCTGATGTTGTAAACAACATTTTCAGTTTCCTTTTTGACTCTGTGGAAGTGTGCTACAGTAACTCTAAGTTGTCCTGACAGGCGCACACCAATATACCAACAAAAGTATGTTCATATATTTGTAAAACCACAATCATAGTTCTTACTTAAAGCTTATCAAAGGAAGCTGAGAAACCATACAAATGGTTTCTTTCCTCCTGATGACAGCAACCCAGGATGGACAGACTAGGAATAATTAATATTGTAAAAGGTCATGGAGTGGCCTCATGCATGAAAGACTAAAGGAAGGTACCTGTAGCAATTCTTTTCATAATGTAACTAATCAATTTCCATAGTTTTCAGCAGTATTTCTTAATAAAAATGAATTACGTGAAAATGAAATTTTTCAAAACTTAAAAATACAAGCCTAATTTATAAATTTAATTCAATAAACATAAAGTTACCCTACAAAATTGCTACAAAAGTTCTTAAAGTCCTGCTCTCAATTTCTATACTTTTCTCAGACCAGCAAAAGTTTGTAGGTTGGTTGGTACCAGTTCACAGCCTAAATCTGAGTAGCAGTGGCCTAGAGAATAATTTCTCTTGAAATATTCATGAGAATGAGAAGGGAGGATGGAGTTTCAGTAATTTACTACATAATCATATTTTGTGATTCACTTTTACTACACTCATAGAAGATGACATATAGGCCAGAATGAGAGAACAACCAGCAGGTTCACTGTACACAGATTCAGGGCCTCTTCCCTAGGCAGTGCTGGGCAAACACTGACAACCCTCAGATCTTTTGGCTTTACTCTTCTATGTACCTCTCGTCATCTTCCTTCAGTTCTCATAATCTTCCTCCACCAGGTATAATAAAATTGATTTAATTTCCACTTACAATCACATTCCAGTTCACCTTCTCTTAGATGATACCAAAGTTACCTTGACTCAAGTTTTAGATGTTTCCAAATGTTATTCACACATTTTTAGGCAATCTTTTGATTCATAACCACAGATATGGTATGTAAACACTCTCATTGTAGCAGAGTTTCTGGCTTAATTCTCTGAAGACAATTTTTTAAAGCAAAAAAGAAAATGCAAAAAGATTTCCTTTTATTTCAAGTTCTCAGGGATCTTGAGAACTTGGGCATTACATTCCTACATGTGATGGCAAATAGATCCACCTTAAAAGTAAATTATAATGGGATTAATTCTCTGGAAACATGGACTCAGAACAAGAGGGTTGTGGTGTTCTGACAGCTGGAGTGAGGTTAGGGTAACCTGGTGCCACCACCTCTGTGGCAGAGATTATAAGAAGGCCACAGACGTATCAGAACAACCTCTTTTGGGACAAATTCTAACTCCCAACTTAAATCTGCCACACAAATACCCCTTCCTCTATCTCTAAACAGTCATCATACAATTAAATGTTTCAAATATCTTCCATGTAAACAACATTCCAGACATTCATTTTCTGAAAATATTACCTGAAATTCTGAAAATATTAGGAATATGGGATATGACTTAAATCCTCCAAGTGCTCATTTGATATTCCCCACTCCCAATAACAAGGGTAGCAGTTTTGGAAAGAAACTAGAAAATATAGAAATTTGTAAAGATAAAAATCGTTCAGCACATCACCCAATGACACCCACAAAGCACTTAAATGTCAGTTATAACACTGTTGACATTTACGTTTATTCCTAAGTTCAAGAAAAAATGCAAATATGTTTAGCACAGATTGGAAAACAACAAGAGCATAATAAATTTTAGCTTTTCTTACTAATATAGTTATCAGGACTTTGATTGTTCTATGGAAACTTAAATATACAACTGTTAGGCATTCCCACTCCTCTATATTCCTGAAATCCTCAGAAATAGTGCCTTTCTCCAAGCATAATTTGAGGACCTTTGTTTCTTTTATGCTTCTGGTTTACCCCTTACAAACATTGCTAATGAAAATCGTCATGTGAATTATGAAACTTCATGTCAGTTTGCCTATAATATTCAGCACCATAGCATAAAATAGGCTTATAATAATGAACTTATATCTTTGGACACGGACAACAATTCTGGGAAGCTGTAGGACATGCTGTGATTCAAGTCTTCTTAATTCTATTTCTATGTCTCTGATCTACTCACGTCTCTCCATTTCCACTGTCTCATCACAGTCAACACTGTCGCTGTCCACCATTTAACAAGGCAGGAAACCGCAAGTCTTTCACCACATCATGCCAACTCCACTCTGTGGCTCCCTCCAATCCATTCTCCACAGAATAGGAAAAATGATTTTCTTAAAACATCTATTTCCTGTTAGGCAGCTGTTGCTCATTGCCCTTAAAATAAAATCCAAATACTTACCATGGCCTACTAGGTTGCTGAATTATCCAGCCACTGCCAGACGTGCAGGCTGACTCCTGCCTCTGTTCCCTTTTCTTATTTTGCTGCAGCCCCTCAAGTCTTTCATCTCCTTGAGCACAGCCAAACTCTTCCCACCTCGGGTATTTGTACTGTCATTTCCTCCACCAAGAACCTCTCTCCTCTCCTCGTCCTCTTTCTGTGATAAATTCTTGTCCTTTAGGTCTGGGTTTCCTGGGAGACACTGCCCCTTGACTTCCCTGTCTGAAGTAACTACCCCAGCTATTCATAGCACACATTATAACTTATATATTCTTTGCTTGGTTACTTTGTATTTTCCCTTTCCTCATCTGTATATAAATTCCACTGGAGGTAGAAACAATGTTTATGCTGTTTATGGTAAGATAGCAGAGGGCCTGGCATGGGCTAGGCATTTAACAAGTGCTGAGGAAAGAGGGAGGGTGGATAGCCAAAGCTATGGGGGTAAGTGAAAACCCCAGGGTGCGTGCAGAGCAGGGCCAGGCAGCCCTAGAACAAAACCCCAGTGAACACCATTGTTAAAGGGATTGAGGAAAAACTAAGAGGAGCCTGCAAATAAATCTTAGGAAGACTGGGAAGAGGATGCCTAAAAGGATTTCAGGGGGGACAGTAACCTGGTCATAGCCAAACAAATATTGATTATCTACTATATTAATGTCAAAGGACTCCAGAAATACATGATATGACAACTATCTTAAGCAGAAGAAATTCTGAAATGCTTCTACACTTTTTTCTTATTCAGTATCTTCTGGTGATGAAACAAGCTATAGAAATACACTAAGATAGCAATCTTTACTGAACATGTCCCGTTAAAAAACAAATTTGTGATAGAGTAGGGAAGAGACATGACTACTGCAGCTTTCTGTTAAATAAATGTTGTTATGCTTGGCAGAACCTGTTCAAGAACACTCCGTATGTAAGGCTGGCCCTAGTAAGGCTGCTTAGGTCAGTGTCTGTCTGGATTCTGCAGCCTAAATGCCAACTCTGTAAATTAAACCTGTCAAGTGACAGCTTTGCCATAGCACGCATAACAAAGCTTTGACATTTATTGATACTCCATTCCCTTTCTCTGGTCAGATTAAGTTCTCCTTTCCTAAGCTATTTTTGCCTCGCTTCAGACTGTGGCATAATTCAACATGTTCCTAACGATTTCATGGAGACTGTGGCCCTCCTGATTTCCAATTCCCAAATGATTTTTATTCAGACTTAAGAACAGCAAAAGAAATTTTTCCAAGTTCACTAAAAATAAGAATTTTCTGAAACTAGATTCCTCCGGGTACCTGTATGTGAATCAGTCATCAAAATGGCATGCTATGAAAATGCTATGAAGTATTAGAGGTTCATAGTAAGTCCTTTACTCAGCATCCCAAGGAAACAGTTCCTACCAGTATGCAAATAGAAATATTCTTTTGACGAATCTGTCTGTCACATCATAATATGCACGCTGAACCTTCACAGAAGTAAATACTCACTGTATTCAGTGGCAGGGTTTCTAACGTGAAAACATACTTTCATCTGACTTGAAGACTTACCTAAGCAATTTTTGGGTTTATATTCAAGTTGATTAAACTTAGACATGAAAAGTAAAGGGACAGAAAATGGACATAACAGATTTACTAAAGAGAATTGTTTCTTAAAATAGTTCTTAAAAGGTTTTTCGAAAACTGCCTTAAGTCAGTTTTACAGAGAAAGATTACCTCTAATGATTGGGTTTGATGACTTAATAAAATGTTTATTTATGATCCAACAGGATTCTTTTATCTAAAGATATTTATATCTTTAGCACCCACCGTGTAGGTGACTGACAGTTTCTATGTCTGACTGAGTCAAAACACAATAGCCCGAGTACAGGTACTGATTGGCCTACGGACTTTGACTGGCTTGTGACAAGCTTAATTGCTTGTTGGAGATGTCTGTGTCTAAAATTCATATAGAAATGATGATGTAGCACTGCTGTTTGATTTTTATTATTCATCAAAAGGATGAATTGATATCCTTATCCCAAGGAAAAAAAAATTGTACTTACCTATGGGAACAGATGTTAGCGAGACTTATTGTGGTGATTATTTGTCAAACACACAAATGTCGAATCATTATGTCAGACACCTGAAGCTAATATAATGTTATATGTCAATTATATACCTCAGTTAAAAAGTAATAAATATACAAAAATATGTGGCTATTAAAAAAAAGACGATAAAACTTTAAATCAGTAACTTAGGGAAAGAAAACTAAGCCATTTTTTAACATAAAGCATGCTTTAGTTTTAAACATTCATGCACTTCAAATTTATATGTTCACAGAAATTTAAGTATACTCTCCATTTTAAACATTTTTTTAAAAATTTATTTTATTTTTGGCTGCATTGGGTCTTTGTTGCTGCATGCGGGCTTTCTCTAGTTGCGGCGAGTGGGGGCTACTCTTCGTTGCAGTGTGCGGGCTCTAGGCAGGCGGGCTTCAGTAGTTGTGGCACGTGGGCTCAGTAGCTGTGGCACGCAGGCCCAGTAGTTGTGGCGCGGCATGTGGGATCTTCCTGGACCAGGGCTCAAACCCGTGTCTCCTGCATTGGCAGGCAGATTCTCAAACACTGCGCCACCAGGGAAGCCCTCCATTTTAAACTTTTTTTTAACAAATCACACAAGAAGATTCATTTTAGATATAAAATAGACTGTTATATAACAGCAAAAGGAAAATAAACTGTTACAATGTTGATAGTAGCCATGGTTGTATCCCTAGGTTTTCAGGACACTTTTTAAGTTTGGGGCTATACTGCCCTTAAGATCACCCTCCCCACTAGTATCCAGACACGCACTGGGGTATTTGCCTCTATTTAGTACACCTGGCACATCATTATACATTGCAATCTAGTATTTCTTTTCTGGGTTGTTATTGTCACATTTGATCTTTCTATCACTGCAATGGTAATACTCTTGCTTTATTAAAATTGTTTTTATCAGACTTCCTCATGGTCTCAACCTACCCTTCATGGCCCTAATAAGTCTGAGAAGATAGAAAGGGTTGAAATCTTCCATTCCTCTTACATGTCTGGTATAAGTGGAATCATTCAATGTTTACTAGATCTGCCATCCTATAAAGAGTTCTCTGCTCTTCATCATCAGTTTTTGCTGACTTGTAGTCTCCTTCAGGGCTTCATCTTCCGTAAGGATTTTCCTCATAATGCTCTTACAGTCTCCTTTACCTCCCAACTGTTGGCTTTTGAATTTTGAATATGCTAATGAAAAGTCCTGCCTACCATGATGAACTCAAGGACACATGTTTTGCTGAGAAAAGTTAACTGCTATCTGGGCATTTTGTTTAGCTGGAAAAGAAGTCTTCCATCTTAGGGCTTCTTTCTGGAGCATTGCCTTATCAGAAGTGTTTCCTTACTTCTGGATGTCTGGACCACTATTTGCAAGCTTGTTGGCTCAGTTTGAACCCTCTGCTTCAACAAGTTCAGGTGCTGATGCTCCAAGTGCAGATCTATAGATGTTAGTGAGTCCTCTGACCCCAGGAGCCTCCTAACCAGTGATGGGATGGACCACTGTTTTCTAAGAAGCAGCAGCTTAAAACTATTGGGCTCCACAGGGCACACACGCTCAGCAGTGAACCACAATACCACATGACACATATAAACACGGCAGCTGCCGGAGTCGCAGGCCCATGACAATACAAAAGCTCTATCTAGTTTTTCATCCTTGACTGTCTTTTCCAAGTAGAGCAAGGTGGTACCTCATCTGAGAGGCTAAGACCCCCTCCCTCTCCCCCCCCCAAGCTGATTGGTCCACTTGGGAGTTTGAGCCCAGCTTTGAGAGCTTGATGAGAGCTCACCGGATATTTCATGTCAGCACTGCTTGTGACCATTACGGGATCTGGCTCACAAGACTCACAACTTGTATCTCAAGTTCTACAAGAACACTGGCTAATACTGATTTGGCTTTGCTTAGCTGAACTTATATCTCGTCCCACCAAGCTCATTTTTTCAAAAGCTTTCACTCTTCCAACTAGCATCACTGTGCTGACAAACTTTTGGCATGAGAGCAGCTGACTGAACATGGGTTTTTTTTAAACTACACTATCGTAGATGTGGGTCAAGCATTTTATTTATTATGGTGTTAACTGTTCCCATGATACGTCGCCAAAATTTTCTCCCAATGGGCCACTAAATATTTTAACTTTGTCAACAGCCTTTTACCATATCAAAGTTTTAAACTTTTACGTAATGAAGGGGCATCATATATTTCTCAAGCTCTTTAGTTTTCCTTGACTTAGATGGATTCAAGAGTTTCCAAGGCAAGCAATTTCCTTAAGATGAAGGTGATTTGACTTTTATTCCCATAAAAGCCTGCCTGACCCAACTCTTTTTTGAAAGTGCTAACTTTGTTTACAGAGTATAACGTTTATAAAGAAGTTGAATAACTATGCAAGCACAGTCTCTAAGTAGAAGTTCTAATAAATCCTAAGATGCTGCAGTACACTGACCAAGGAAACAATGTGATCCCTAAAGCCCTCTCCAACCTATGCTCAGTGAAAACACCAAACAAAAGGCCTCAGTGTTAGCAGAAAGCCGAGTTCTTCAGAGCAGGTAAAACTCCTGTTTACTCCTTCCAGAGAGCAAAAGAGAAAGAGTTTTCCGACTAGAAATGACAGAGTTGCCCTTGTGTAACACAGAACAACCGTGATAAGCTTTACTTGTTAAGGGCCTAAATTACGAAAGAGAGTGGGACGGTTGTGAAAAGGAACAAAAAGGAAAAGCTCCAGCTTGGACGCAAAGAGTTCCATCGGTCCTTGACCAAGTCGAAGGCTCTTACAATTTTTAAAACGCTGCCTAACCTTCCCTCACCCGTGGCAACGCATCCAGGGAGCCGCAGCACAGAGGATGCGTGGGAGTCCGCAATGCCACGCTTGAGGCTGCCGCAACTGCCCGCGTGCGGAGCACGAAGGGGTGCCTAACAGAGCCCGCGGGCGGCAGAGCGCTCCGGCCGCGCCTCGCGATGCTCTCCCCGGGCACCTGCGCTCGCGCGGTCCGGGCCCGGGGGCCCAGGCTCCCCAGGGGTCGTCGCCCGGCAGCCGTAGGGCCACAGAAAAATTTATTTGACGACGGGGATCGCCAAGTCGCAGGTGCTACGGTGAACCGCAGGCAAAGCCGACCGCGGTCTGACCTACAGCAAAAGGAAGCAGGACCTGCACTGAGACCCGGTTCCGGCCCCGATGGGACTGCGTTTTCAGTCGAGGCCAACAGCAGGCCTCGCCTGGTGACAAGAGCGCACGCACTCGTCGGGGTTTTAAGGAGGAAGGGCGGCACCTCCTCCCTCTCCCGGCCCTTCCCCCTCCCATCCCTGTCCCCCCCCCCCGCCACTTCCCGCCCCCGCCGGGTGGCGCTCCGACTACAGCGCGGCGCCATTCATCAACCGGTTCACACCGGCAGCCGCCGCCGCTCCGTGACGTCCGCGGGGCGGGCCTCCGCCCCCGCTCGTCGGCGCGCGACCTAGGGCCCGGCTGCGATTGGTGGCCGTGGGGGACGCACGTCAGGCGCGCTATAAATGGGAGGGCTTGTGACGCAAGGGCGCCTCGGCGCGCGTATTGGCCCCCTGGACTGCGGGCCGGTGAGGCTGCGCGCCCTTCTCGGAGCCGCTCGCTGCAGACCGAGTCCGGTTGCCCCGCCGTCGCCGCCGTCGCAGCAGCCCGCGAAGCCGCCTCTGCCGCCTCCGCCCCGCGACGACCGCCGCCGCCCCTGCCCTGCCGCCGCCGCCGCCTCGGGACCGGCTGTATGATTAGGCCACAATCTTCAATGAGTAGACATATTCCTGTGAGTACCCGCGCCCCGCACCGCCGCCTTTGTTCGGAGCCCGGCGCCCGCCCGCGTCCCGGCCCGAGTCCCGGCGGTCCTGGCGGCGGGCGGGTGCCGGGGACCGAGCCCGGGGCGCTGGGCGGGGCGCCCGGCGGCGCGGCGGCCCAGAAACCGCTTTGTGGCCGCTTCTTCGCCTGGGCGTCTTGCGGGCCCGGCCGGCGCCCCGAGGCCCCTTTGTTTGCCGCGGGGCCCTGGGATCGGGGACGTGGCCCGGGTGGGGCGCGGGCTGCGCGTCACTGCGGCGGGCGCGCCCCCAGCCCCGGCGGGCGGGCGGGCGGGAGAGGCGGCTGCGCGCGGGCTGGGCAGGGCTCTCCGGCGCGGGGCCGGCGGGACTGGGCCTGTGGGCTACCGTGCGCTCCGTGGCCGGGACCGGCGCTCGGACAAAATGGCCTCGGCGCCGCACTGAAGGCGCGGCGCGAACCCGTGACCCGGGCCGGCGCGGCCTCGCCAGGTAAGCCGGCCGCCGCGGGGGGCGCGCCCCGCCCCGGGCCGCGGGAGCGAGTCCAGGCTTGTCCTGCGCCGGGGCGGGCTGGGCCGGCGGCGTCTTGCGATCGCGGGCTCTTGGGCTGTGCCTGAGTGTCCCCTGGCGCGCCGTGTGCTTGCCTTCTGTTGGCTTGTGGCGCCGTGGCGAGCCACACCCACGGCTGTGAGGCTGAGCTTGTGCCCGTGGAACCCGCTACCGTTCCCAGTGTGTGAGGTTGTTGCGCTGTAGCTGGCACCGTGGGCTTGCTTGGGATCCAGATTGTGAGCCAATGCTTCCTGGTACTCTCTCTCTTTTTCGATCTTTTTTTTGGCCTCACCGAGCCGCTTTTGTGGGGTCTTAGTTTCCCGAGCAGGCATCGAACCCGGGCCTTGGGCACTGAGAGCGAGGAGTTCTAAGCCCTGGACAGCCAGGGAAGCCCCATCCTGTTACTCTTTTCGTATGAGTTTTGTTTGATGGCAGTAGAAAAGTTGGAGACCAGAAAACCAGATCATTCCCAGGAGTGAGCAGTACTTTTTTTACACATGCTTTATTCCGGGTGCGTTATCTAAAGCACAAGTAGATGTGGAACAGACTCGCCAACGAATCGTTGGACACAACAGAGATTTGTTGCTCGGACTCTGCAGTAGGACAGATCGGTTTAGGCTTCTGCACAGAAATTGGTCCCCCATGCCGCCGTGTGTATTATTGCGGTTATATGCAGTGGGAGGGGAACAATTCCTTGATATTTCTAGACTTCCTATCATGGATGGTTTTTCCTGGGGCAGAGAAATGGGGAATAGGGGAGTGTCTCGGGCAGAAGAGAAAGATGTTAGGTATTAGTGGTCATTTCTGCGCTTGTGGAAATCCATCGTCCGTCTGTCCGTCGTCGTCCCGTCCCCGTCCCCCCCAGCCACTGGGTGCCTCCAGTCAGTAAAAATAACCAGGTCACCAAAGGACTTATTTCTGTATTGCTTTCTGTGCTTTCTCATGAAACCGCTTGCTTGAAAGGGGTGGATATGGCCAAACTCAGCTATAACAGGAGTTTCAGCTGTTCAGTATGGAAATCGGTGGTGTGCAATACTGTCTATTCAGAAATCGGCTTTCAGTTGAAAAAAGGTAGTACCGGAAATCAGAATACTGAGATAAGAGCCCTTGACCTTAACAGCTTTGCAGATCACTTTAATTCATTGTCATTGGAAAGGTGCCAGAATACACTTTATATTCTAAGGAAGTAGTGTGTAGGATTTGAAGGGAAAGTATAATTGAAATTATTTCCAGTTACTGCTGTCACACTGTTAACAGAACAAAGTCCTCAGTGGCAATTTAATCACTAATTTTCTTAGCCCAGCTCACAAGTTGATGAAGTAACATCTGAGGGTGGGTTTGAACAAATTTGGATTAATGAAAGTTACCTTCCTTATGGGACACCTATTAAGACATGATTCCTGAGGCTAGTTCCTTTATTTTCACAGAAAAATGAACTGAGTTTTTGACTTAATGTTTTCTGTGATTGGCTAAATCTTCATATGAATTATTGTTCAAAACTTAGGAGCGTTCTTTTAGAAACTATAACTAGCGTGGGACTCAGTGAAAATGAGATGAGATAGTTTGAATGTAGTTTTAAGCCTTTTTTAATGCTTAAATTTAAACTTAAGCATAGTAAACTAAGGGAATCTTTTGATTTCAAAAGATTTTATTTGGTAAATTATCCATGAGAATACCTGTGAAGAGTTTGGGGCAGTGGCTGGCTCTCAGTGCTCTTGTTGACCTGCTATTAATTTTTTTTTTTTTTTATTCCTCTGTTTACTCCCAACCACACAAGCTCCTTGTAAACTACTTGGAAGAAGACTAACGTCAACATCAATGTTTTCCGTGTATATATTATGAAAATATCCTGTGAATATTCGTGTAATATTTGATACTAACATAAAATTAATTTAGATCTTTAAGGGGAACTTGGGGAAAGTATAATTGGTGGTAGCAGTTACTTTGCTTTTGAGACCTGTGAAAGAAATGTAAGGTAATTTACACCATCCCACCACCACTACTTTTTCTTTCAATTAGATTTCAGTTTATGACAGGATAACTGAAACTTCGGTTTTAAAATACAAAAGACTATTACAATTATGAACGTCTTTTTTATAGTTATAAATGGAAGTTCTGTGTATATGTGTGTGTGTGAGTGTGCGCGCGCGCGCGCGCTTATGTTTCAAGTAAGTTGAAAACTTGATTTCGAGTTGATTAATTTCCAGAGACTCAGATGAGAAATATCTGTTAAAGCAGAATAATAAGTTAATAGGTTGTTAAGAATCAAATGAAATAGTATATATGGGAGCATTTTGAAAACCAGTTTCGTTTTTTTCTTTTAAGAATATATTGACTAATATACTGAATTTTTGTAATACATAAAAATATTTTGGTAGTTGGAAAAATCAATGTAGAAAGTTGTATGTGATAATTTAGAAGAATGTAAAACAAGTAGCCAGGTTTTAAAAGGAGTAATCAGGAGAAGACTGTATGTAAGGGATATTCATCAAATGTAACGATGTGAGGGGTATTTACTTAAAGTAATCCTTGCTTATTGATTTAATCTGTAATCACCTTTGTATTTTGTGGTTCAAGTAAAAGTTTAAAAGGTGGCTTGGGCCCAGATTTGGAAAGATCGTTGTGCCCTTAAATACTGTCAAAGCATAACATGTTCCTTTTGAATTGAAAACAACTTTTTTTCTCTCTTTCTTTTAAACAGCAGTTCTGTGGTGTTCTTGGTCACACATTTATGGAGTTTCTGAAGGGCAGTGGAGATTACTGCCAGGCACAGCACGACCTCTATGCAGACAAGTGAACTGTAGAAATTCATTACTACTCCACCAAGAAGCCCCCATAAGAGTGGTGAACCTGGACACAGAAGTGTTGGATTGAAATCCACAGAGCATTTTTTACAAGAGTTCTGACCTGGATGGGGTAAACCTCAGTGCACTTCCTTTCTCTTGCCTCAGTATTACTGGATTGAAGAATTGCTGCTTCTTGTCAGGAGGTTCATTTCATTTCCCATTATTCCCAACTTCATACTCAAAAGCACTGAGAATTTCAAGTGGAGTATATTGAAGTAGACTCAGTTTCTTTGCATCATTTCTGTATTCAGTCTTTTAAATTCTTTCATAACCCTATTGAGTGTTTTTTAACTAAATTAACATGGCTCGAATGAACCGCCCAGCTCCTGTGGAAATCACTTACAAGAACATGAGATTTCTTATTACACACAATCCAACTAATGCGACCCTAAACAAATTTATAGAGGTAAGTTTTGATGCTTTTTAATGTCTTAAATTGATTGTAGTTTAATAGTGGAGCCTTTTGTGTAACAAAATAAAATGTTTTGGAAATTGTGAGGTGTTATGACTACAGTTCCAACTCTCAGAAGTACCAGTGTCTTTACGTTAGAGGTGAATTATTTTATACACTTTGAGGAGAACATGTACTTGAGTTAGTTTAGATTTATAAGTTAATATCTAGTTCTTCATGCCTCACAGTTTGCTTAATTTAAGTGTGTATGTGGACAGTATAACAGTATGGCTCTTATCTTCCTAGAAATTGGTTGGTGGGAGGCTCCGCTTGTGGGTTTTTCACATATTTGCTTATTAGCATAATGACGGATACTATAAACCAGGATTAGTTTATGTCTTGGCCCCCTTTTGATGTTTAGAATGTAATTATCAGCTACTGATCTACTAATTCTATTTCCGGAAGGATTGTAATGCTGAATAATTTATTTGGATGCATACACATTTTATTTTATAAATATCTATAGATAATCAGAAACAACAAATAGGCCTTCCAGATCATAGAAATACTTTTATCTTTGATTGTCGTCTGTATATTTTTTAAATGCCAGAAGAATTATAATTAGTAATAATGCACTATGAGTCTTAAAGCCTCTAGTCTTAAGTGGTGCGGGGTTTTTACACCGCATTTTTGAGATTTTACTCTCTGAACATACTTTTAAGGCTCCAAACTATACACTGTGCACTGCAAATGAGCAAAAGTTTAGAGTTAATGTAAGTCAAGTCAGATTGTTTGTAGTCATGAGTGATTCCTTTGGTCCTTTGTTCCTGAGTTGCTCTTTTGTTAGTGCTTCGTCTAGCCAAGGTTACCGTGACTATAAACGACTTCAGTATGTGAAGGGCCATGGGATTTTTTTTAATATAAAATTTATTAAAAATATATGATGTTTAACAATTCCCTTTCCTTTTAATGCTATTTTACTATTGTCACCTAAAACAAGGCTTGTGACAGTAAGACTTAACAAGACCGTGTTAAACATACATGATTTTCTGTTAACCTGTTAGAGAGGTGATCAAAATGGCAAATGGTGAGCAAGAGTGACATGGTTATGAAGACTTCATGTGCTTTTTTATATATGTTTTATCCAGGAACTTAAGAAGTACGGAGTTACCACAGTAGTAAGAGTATGTGAAGCAACTTACGACACTAGTCTTGTGGAGAAAGAAGGCATCCATGTTCTCGTAAGTGTTTAATGGTTCCCATGTGTTCACAGTGCTGTGCTGCCAAAGTTTATTCATTCAGATAAACCACTGGCTTCAGAAAGCTTAATTGTTTAAGTTGTTGCAAAAGTATGCACTGTCTTGAGGTCCAAATAAAGGTGAAAGCTGAGCAGAGGCTTGAAGCAATAAAAGATCTTTATAAAGACTCAGCATGTATTTGCATTTCATTGACAGTGGGGTTTCATAAAACACTTGTTTAAACGTTAAAAGAAAATGCTTCTGGCACATTTGGGTGTTAGAATTTTAGAATTATTATACCAATTACATTAAAAGTCTAAAACGTGTATTCTTTTGACTTAGGATTGGCCTTTTGATGATGGCGCACCACCATCTAACCAGATTGTTGATGATTGGTTAAGTCTTGTGAAAATTAAGTTTCGTGAAGACCCTGGTTGTTGTATTGCTGTTCATTGTGTTGCAGGCCTTGGGAGGTAAGAGAATTTCTTAAACCCATTTAATGATACTGGTCTTCATTCTAGTTAAAGCTTGATTTTGACTCCCATAAAGACGCGGTTGTCAGTTTGTGAATCAATTTGCTTTGTTAGGTCACTTACTGAGTTAAATTTAAAAGTAGGTGAGTGTAGCAGTAATGTGTTCCAGTACATTTGGAACTGACAGATGCTGTCGCTGAAATTTATACTTGCCCATGTGGGCGGAATTACTTAATTGTGTGTTCTAGGTTGTATCCATAGTATTGGGAATCACTGTCCAAGCTCATTGGAAAAAGGATCATGAATTGTCTCTAAGGTGCTTTTGCACTGCATATGGTGAGTTTGTGGCAGGGTTCTTGATCCTGGAGAATCCTGTTTCAGTAGGAAGGCATTACACAGCAGTGCCAAAATTTACGTGTCCGTAGTTGTAAATTGCTACCACCACCCTCGTCCCCCACTGCTCAGACCATGGCCCTGGGGAGGCTGGCGTGAAACATGTCACAGTCTCATTGATAATAAAACAAAGAAAGCAGTTTTTTCCAGAAGATCTTTAAGTGGAAAGTATTTTTCACTGCTTGGAATTTAGAAAATATTGTCCACACGTGTCACGATTTACCCTCTCCCTTAAATTTTTTCAGGACTGCTCTCTAGTGATACAGGTCTTAATTTCCAGGCTTATTTGTATTAGTTAAGGACATAGTTGTCTTTTTGGTTATAGATTAAAAACCTGGGTTTGATATGAAAATAATGGTACTTTATTAATTTAATTTTTATCATGAAGTCCAACATTTTCCATAGGTATTAACATAGGAAGTGCGGTAAATAGTAGTGCTTTCGGATTGGGGAATGTTCAGAGTATTGAATTTTCCAGGATTTGACTTTGAAAAATAATTTACTATAATTCTTACCTTACCAGAGCTCCAGTGCTTGTCGCCCTAGCATTAATTGAAGGTGGAATGAAATACGAAGATGCAGTACAGTTCATAAGACAGTATGTATTTAATACGTTCTTTCCGTTTGCACTTTTTATTTCCTCGTTGAATGTTAGAGAATTTAAATATATTACTAGGAAAGCAGTTTCTTTTCAAGAGCCTATCTGACCATTTTGTTCATTTTTAAGATAGTATTACCACCAGGGAGTATCTTACTTGTTTGCATTCCATGTAGATACTCATATTACAAAGATTCTAATCCAGTAATAATTCTGTAAATTATTGTTTTACTTTAAATACTTGATTGAATATGTTGCTTGTGTATCTTCCCTTTTATGGAGGTATAGTTAGTTAAAATGCAGATATCAAAAGTAGATGAATGGATGGTAACAGCCAAATAAAATAACCACTCAGTGCAATATACAGAATATTTTGATCATTTCAGAAAGTGCCCTCACGCTGTTTGTAGTCATCTTCCCAACCACCAGGGGCAATCTCTTTTTGACTCATATTACAATAAGTTAGTTTTGCCTTTTCTTGGGCTTTATATGAATGAATTTGTAAGTTTGGACTATTTTATAACTACCTCTCAAAAAGATTTAGAAAATTAACTTTTTATGGCCCTTTTCCCATTTACACATGGATGCTGATCCAAATTTCTACATTAAGTCACAATGTAATAATCAAAAAATAAATTGCTACAAGAAAGGTGATGATTGCCTCCTATAGAACAGTAAATGTTAATTATAGAGGGACTTTGCTTTAATTTGTCTTTTGTTTTCTTCCTTCTAGAAAGCGGCGTGGAGCTTTTAACAGCAAGCAACTTTTGTATTTGGAGAAGTATCGTCCTAAAATGCGGCTGCGCTTCAAAGACTCTAATGGTCATAGAAACAACTGTTGCATTCAGTAAAACTGGGGTGCCTGATGCCATTGCTTGGAAGTGGAACCTAGACAGGACGGGATTTGTCATACATGTTAGCCAGCATGTTGGCTTGGTGAAGTCTGATGAAGCTTCCATAGGAGTGTTGAAACGCAGTTTTACCAGGCCACAAGCCTGGCAGAATTGCACCCTCTGTTTGGGTTATGATCAACCTACTTGGACACTTAGCAAAGGATTCTTGCTGTTCAGCATTTAAAATGTGCTTATCGTTTGTACCAATTGACTTTTCCTGAAATCATGCAGTATGGAGTCATTCATGTCTTTAAATGTGTTTCCATGCCAGATTCTTATCAGTATATAAGAAATTTAGAAAGACTAGGTGCCAAAATACCCAGCACAATTCTTGTTGTTTTTAGTATCATATCGAACTAAAATCCCAGGAACTATGAAAACTCTGGACCTTATGTGTTTTATTCTTTCCATCATTTCAAACATAGAAAGTAGGGCCTATAAGGTTATTTGATCACAATATGTTTACATCTTCCACATTCATACCAGTATACATCAGATTTGCTCGTTTGTTTTTTTTTAATTAACCAAGTCTTACCAGTGATTATTTAATGTCTTTCTATAAATCTCATTTTGTGCTGTCATGGAAGACCTCCGTTTTGAAAATCTACATTGTACAGAAGCACATGTCTTTAATGTCTCCAGACAAAAAAGCCTTACAGTTAATTTTAATATTTGCACTTTGGGGTGCAACTTACAGGGAGGGCCTGAAAAAAGGAATGGGAGGGGGCTATTAAGTATTTTTAGTAAAATGTTGCCTTTGTCTTGTGCAGAACATGTAGAATATGCGCTTTAATTTAGTAAATATTTTTTTAAAAGGTAGAAATACTTTGTTATGGTAGCTAAAACAATTCTTAATCATAAAATTTCTGAAATTCTTGTAATTTTTTTTCAAACTTATCTGAAGTTGTTTACCAACTTATTTTTGTTTGAAGTGTGATTCCCAACCTTTCTTGCAAAAAACAAAAAAGTGGGTTTCTGCTAATGAATTGAGCAGACATTTAATATTTTATATGCCTTTTGAGCTGTGTAACTTAATATTTGGATACTTGACAATTTGTTTTATTATGTGATTGATAAAATGGTGATGTGTATTAATGTCAGCTCAACCATATATTTATACTGTCCGGGAACATGTGGTTATAGTTCTGTGGGAGAAATAATTTGTCAGTGTTCACCAGCTTGTAAAAATCTAGTGTGAGAGCTTAAACATTAAATAAATGATGAAATGCATTTATCGTCATTGAAGTTGTTTTGCTTAAAGTTAACTTATTTTGTAGAAAACGATATGAAAGAATTGCACTTCACTTACTGCCCTTTGAAGCGTGGATTTTTTTTTTAACAAATGAAGGATTAAATGAAGTTGGCGTTGTGATAAGCTCCTTATAATTAGGCAGGGAGCTATTTAATATTAAAAGTGCTTTCCATTATAAACTTTTTTTAAGGTTTAGATAATCATGAACCAATGTACTCTTACGTACTGAGGAGAAACTGTCGTGGAGGAAGGCCATGATTTGAAGCTAAGTTCCACCAACTAAGTGGTTTTGGGCAACTTAACTTCTGAGCATCAGTCTTCTCATTAGCATATCAATAATTACATACCTTTATAGGTTTTGAAATTAATTCAGACATAAATTTTTGGCATGTGAGGTCTTAATAAGTGTTACGTTTCCTTCAGTAATCTGAAATACTTTTGCATAGCTCGTGTTAATCTAAAAGGAAGAGGTGTCCTTGTCTGATAACCCTTTTTAAAAAAAATAGCTACAACTGACTGAAAGCCTCAAAATTTGAGTAAAAAAATGATACACCATCTTATGTTTTAAAGAATTTGCTTCCATTTTTTCATACCAGTTTAGCATTTAATATACTCCATTCTTGAAACTTAGGCTTGTTGTATGCACTAAGTTGTGAATGGAAGAATTAGTAGTAATTCCATAATTTGATATATATTGCCAGACTAATCAGTTGATTAATGTAGCTATCATAGTTACTTACATATTAAAGATCTTATTATCAGGTGATTTTCATAATTCAATTACCTTATAATCCTATATTAGTTATCCCACATTTACACATGAGGGATATGAGCCTCTAGTTAGGTGATGAGCTCATAAGTGGTAAAAACAGAGACTCAAACCTGTGTGACTGTCCATTCTACCACACAGCTGTGACTATGTATATATGCCTGGCCATTTTTTTATGTTACCAGTTGTTAAAGCTCTTATATAAGTTTTCAAACTCCTGCCTATGGAGCCCATTTTGTTTAAGGACAAAGTGTTCCACAACATTAATTTTGTAAGTTTCTTCATTTAGATTAAAACCTTTTTTATTTCTGCAGAAAATCCCTTTTGAATTAAGTCAAGATAGGCTAAGATACGCTGCAGAAACAACCAACCCTGAGAGTAACGGATTTATTTGTCACTTAAGTGTCATGTCTATCAGAGGGACCCAAGCTGTTGGAGCATCTACTCTGGGACAGTGCTTGTTGTGACAGAAGACAAAAAAGGCTTTGGAGTGTCACAAATTTCTTGACTAAGAAATCATGCTTAATCACTATTCAACTCATTGGACAGAACTGGCCACTCAGCACGGGAAATGCAATCTATTGTGTACTGAAAAGCCAGAAATACACAGTGTTAATCACTACCACGTCACTTATAGAGTGGATTTATATTTAAAGAGTATATCTACAGCAACATGCCACAGAACTGAAATATTAAGCATTAGGGGATAAGGTTTCCAAACAACCAAAATAGAGGCAAGAAGTTTAGTGCTTATTGAAGTGTGTGCTTATTAGGGAATCATAGGTGCTTATTTAAGCCTATTTAATCTTAATTTAGATAAAACTAAGGTAGCTGTGGTAATTTGGTTTACTAGTTAGTGTTACAAATATACGACTCAGTTTTATGTTTGCTAGTATTTACTCAAGTATTAAATGCCAAATTTAATTATCAGATGCTTTTTGTAAATCCAATACATACATATCCTTCGAGGAAAGAAGCACTTTTTTTTTCTGAAAGTAATAGTCTGTGGTTTGTTGGCAGGGCTGGAGCAAAAGAAGCAGCAAAATTCTAGCCCTGAAAGAGCTACTGAATTTTCAGTTCACTAGAATCAGGAAATTGTGCAGTAGTTCCACAGGTGTCCATTGAGTGAACATTATATGCCATGTATTTGGCACTGAAGACAAAGTGATTAGGACAAACTTGGTCCCTGCCTCCATGGAATTTAGACTAGCACATCAAATTTAAACTGCTGGATATCCCATAATAAAAACCAGTGTATCTAAACCAACACAACCTCTACCTAAAGGTTCTGGCTTGCAAAAGAAGTATGTTAAAATACCCCTGCTGTGGGGTTTCCCTGGTGGCGCAGTGGTTGAGAGTCCGCCTGCCGATACAGGGGACACGGGTTCGTGCCCCCGGTCCGGGAGGCTCCCACATGCTGCGGAGAGGCTGGGCCCGTGATCCATGGCCGCTGGGCCTGTGTGTCCGGAGCCTGTGCTCCGCAGCGGGAGAGGCCACAGCAGTGAGAGGCCTGTGTATCACAAAAAAAAAAAAAAAAAAAAAACCCTGCTGCAAAAGTATATTCAAATAATTTTCATGGGTGGCTATCAAGTAAATGCCATTAGCATACAGATTCAAAGAAAGCAAATATTTAGACATTAATTAAATGATAGTTGTAGTTATGTCTGATACATATGCTGTGCATGAAATTAATACTGCCAGGTTTGATAGGGCTCACTGGTGCATCAGACTAAACCCACCACAGAAGTGCAGTTCAAACACCAAAAACTTGACAAGGTGAACTTCCAAACCTTGGCATTGAGTTGTTTGGTCACACATACGGAATAAGTTGTTCTTGGGGAGGATCTAAAATTACCAACAATTTCTACTTGAAAAACTTTTCTGCCCACTAATTCTACCTCCTGATGGATGAAAAAAGGCTACCATGACTTAGTTCCAACAACCCTGACAGTGTAGGCTGCTTCTCTCACTTACTTTTTCTTTCTTTGAAAATTTTATTTTTTTGTAACCATACAACATAGGCAAAACAAGTACTAGTAACTTTTCATTTGACGACAACATATGGTGTCCTTAGTTGCAAGCAGTTTGCAAGAGAGGTATTGGTTACAAATATTGCTTACAAAGTCATCAAAAGAGAAAAGGTTATCTTGGTAACTTACTTTGTTAAGTCCTTTGCACTGTACTCACTTTTGACACAGCTTGCTTCTCAGCACTTTTCAGCTTTTGGAAAGTTAAAGAGAGGCAACGTATTTCACTTACTGCTTTGCACTTGCTTGAGGGGACTAGTAATTTCCCCCATGGTATGGAAGGCACAGGAACAGTTAACACAGATCTAGTTCACAAAACTAAATACTTCCCTGTTCCTTTGAAATCAGACCTTCAAAAGGTGCTCTTATTATCCTACTTAAAATATAAAACATAAATTCCCAAACCCAATAGAAAGTAAAATTATGTTTTTCCTCTTCCAACATCTCACTACTGGCAGAGACCTCCAAAATGTGGAAGAATAAGATGTAGAGGTCACCCTCCTCCCCAAAAATGCATCACAAATAAATCTACACGTGGAACAACTCCTACAGAACACTTACTGAATGCGGGCAGAAGACCTCAGACCTCCCAAAAGGAAAGAAACTCCCCATGTATGTGGCCGTGTGGCTGGCACGGTCTTGGTGCTCCAGCCGGGTGTCAGGCCTGTGCCTCTGAAATGGGAGAGCTGAGTTCAGAACATTGGTCCACAAAAGACCACCCAGCTCCACGTAATAGCAAGTGGCGAAAGCTCTCCCAGAGATCTCCATCTCAACGCTAAGACCCAGCTCCACTCAATGGCCAGCAAGCTACAGTGCTGGACACCCTATGCCACACAACTAGCAAGACAGGAGCACAACCCCACCTGTTAGCAGAGAGGCTGCCTAAAATCATAATAAGGTCACACACACCCAAAAACACACCACCAGACAAGGTCCTGCCCAACAGAAAGAAAAGATCCAGCCTCATCCACCAGAACACAGGCACCAGTCCCCTCCACCAGGAAGCCTACACAACCCACTGAACCAACCTTAGCCACTGGGGACAGACACCAAAAACAGCAGGAACTATGAACGTGCAGCCTGTGAAAAGGAAACCCCAAACACAGTAAGTTAAGCAAAATGAGAAGACAGAGAAACACACAGCAGATGAAGGAGCAAGATAAAAACCCACTGGAGCACGAAATAGGCAGTCTACCTGAAAACGAATTAAGAGTAATGATAGTAAAGATGATCCAAAATCTTGGAAATAGAATGGAGAAAACACAAGAAACGTTTAACAAGGACCTAAAAGAACTAAAGAGCAAACAAACAATGATGAAAAACACAATAAATGAAATTAAAACTTCTTGAGAAGGAATCAAAAGCAGAATTACTGAAGCAGAAGAAGAAATAAGTGACCTGGAAGATAAAATAGTGGAAATGACTACTGCAGAGCAGAATAAAGAAAAAAAAAAATGAAAAGAATTGAGGACAGTCTCAGAGACTTCTGGGACAACATTAAACACACCAACATTCGAATTATAGTGGTCGCAGAAGAAGAGGAGAATAAGAAAGGGACTGAGAAAATATTTGAAGAGATTATAGTTGAAAACTTCCCTAATATGGGAAAGGAAATGTCAAGTCCAGGAAGTGCAGAGAGTCACATACAGGAAAAATCTAAGGAGAAACACACCAAGACACATATTTATCGAACTATTAAAAACAAAAACTATTAAAAGCAGCAAGGGAAAAACAACAAATAATATATAAGGGAAACCCATAAGGTTAACAACTGATCTTTCAGCAGAAACTCTGCAAGCCAGAAGGGAGTGGCAGGACATATTTAAAGTGATGATAGGGAAAAACCTACAACCAAGATTACTCTATCCAGCAAGAATCTCATTCAGATCTGACAGAGAAATTAAAACCTTTACAGACAAGCAAAGGCAAAGAGAATTCAGCACCACCAAACCAGCTTTACAACAAATGTTAAAAGAACTTCTCTAGCAGGAAACACAAGCGGAGGAAAAGACCTACAATAACAAACCCAAAACAATTAAGAAAATGGTAATCGGAACATACATACTGATAATTACATTAAATGTAAATGGCTTAAATGCTCCAACCAAAAGACATACACTGGCTGAATGGAAACAAAAACAAGACCCGTATTTATGCTGTCTGCAAGAGACACACTTCAGATCTAGGGACACATACAGACTGAAAGTGAGGGGATAGAAAAGGATATTCCATGCAAATTGAAATCAAAGGAAAGATGGAGTAGCAATTCTCACTTCAGACAAATTAGACTTTAAAAACAAGACTATTGGGCTTCCCTGGTGGCGCAGTGGCTGAGAGTCTGCCTGCCGATGCAGGGAACATGGGTTCTTGCCCCAGGTCAGGAAGATCCCACATGCCGCGGAATGGCTGGGCCTGTGAGCCCTGGCCGTTGAGCCTGCCCGTCTGGAGCCGGTGCTCCACAACGGGAGAGGCCACAAAAGTGAGAGGCCCACATACTGGAAAAAAAAAAAAAAAAGCCAAGACTATTACAAGACACGAAGAAGGACACTACATAATGATCAAGGGATCAATCCAAGAAGAAGATATAACAATTGTAAATATTTATGCACCCAACATAGGAGCACCTCAATACATAAGGCAAAAGTTAACATCCATAAAAGTGGAAATCAACAGTAACACAATCATCGCAGGGTACTTTAACACCCAAATTTCACCAATGGACAGATCATCCAAAAGGAAAATAAATACAGAAACCCAAACTTTAAATGGTATATTAAACAAAATGGACTTAGTTCATATTTATAGGACAACAGAACACACGTTATTCTCAAGTGCTCATGGAACATTCTACAGGATAGCTCATATCTTGGGGCAGAAATCAAGCCTCAGTAAATTTAAGAAAATTGAAATTAAAAAAAAAAAGAAAATTGAAATTGTATCAAGTATCATTTTGGACTACAGTACTATGAGACTAGATATCAATTACACGAAAAAATCTGTAAAAAATACAAACACATGGAGGCTAAACAATACACTACTTAATAACCAAGAGATCACTGATGAAATCAAAGAGAAAATCAAAAAACACCTAGAAACAAATGACAATGGAGACACGATGACCCAAAACCTATATGATGCAGCAAAAGCAGTTCTAAGAGGGAAGTTTATAGCAATACAATGCTACGTTAAGAAACAAGAAACATCTCAAATAAACAACCTAACCTTACACCTAAAGTAATTAAAGAAAGAAGAACAAAAAACCCCAAAGTTAGCAGAAGGAAAGAAATCGTAAAGATCAGGCCAGAAATATATGAAAAAGAAGTGAAGGAAAAAATAGCAAAGATCAATAAAACTAAAAGCTGGTTCTTAGAGAAGATAAACAAAATTGATAAACCATTACCCAAACTCATCAAGAAAAAAGGGAGAAGGCTCAAATCAATAGAAGTAGAAATGAAAAAGGAGAGGAACCACCAACCCTGCAGAAATACAAAGGATCCTGAGAGATTACTACAAGCAACTCTATGCCAATAAAATGGACAATCTGAAAGAAATGGACAAATTCTTAGAAAAACACAACCTTCAGAGACTGAACCAGGAAGAAATAGAAAATAGAAACAGGCTGATCCCAAGCACTGAAATTGAGACTGTACTTAAAAATCTTCCAACAAACAAAAACCCAGGACCAGATAGTTTCATAGGAGAATGCTATCAAACATTTAGAGAATAGCTAACACCTAACCTTCTCAAACTCTTCCAAAATATAGCAGAGGAAGGAGTACTCCCAAATTCATCCTACGAGGCCACCATCACCCTGATACCAAACACAGACAAAAATGTCACAAAAAAGAAAACTACAGACCAATATCACAGATGCACATAGATGCAAAAATCCTCAACAACATACTAGCAAACAGAATCCAACAGCACATTAAAAGGATCATACACCATGATCAAGTGCGGTTTATCTTAGGAATGCAAGGAATCTTCAATATACGCAAATCAATCAATGTCATAAAACATATTAACAAACTGAAGAGGAAAAACCATATGATCATCTCAATACATGCAGAAAAAGCTTTTGACAATATTCAACACCCATTTATGATAAAAAACATTCCAGAAAGTAGGCATAGAGGGAACTTTCCTCAACATAATAAAGGCCATATATGACAAACTCACAGCCAAGATCATCCTCAATGGTGAAAAACTGAAACCACTTCCACTAAGATCAGGAACAAGACAAGGTTGCCCACTCTCACCACTATCATGCAAAATAGTTTTGGAAGTTTTAGCCACAGCAATCAGAAAAGAAAAGGAAATAAGAGGAATCCAAATCGGAAAAGAAGTAAATCTGTCACTGTTTGAAGATGACATGATACTATACATAGAGAATCCTAAAGATGCTACCAGAAAACAACTAGAGCTAATCAATAAATTTGGTAAAGTTGCAGGATACAAAATTAATGCACAGAAATCTCTGGCATTCCTATACACTGAAGATGAAAAATCTGAAAGTGAAATCAAGAAAACACTCCCATTTTTCATCGCAACAAAAAGAATAAAACATCTAGGAATAAACCTACCTAAGGAGACAAAAGACCTGTATGCAGAAAATTATAAGACACTGATAAAAGAAATTAAATATGACACAAATAGATGGAGAGATATACCATGTTCTTGGATTGGAAGAATCAACATTGTGAAAATGACTCTACTACCCAAAGCAATCTACAGATTCAATGCAATCCCTATCAAATTACCACTGGCATTTTTCACAGAACTAGAACAAAACATTTCACAATTTGTATGGAAATACAAAAGACCCCGAATAGCAAAAGCAATCTTGAGAACGAAAAACGGAGCTGGAGGAATCAGGCTCCCGGACTTCATACTGTACCACAAAGCTACAGTAATCAAGGCAGTATGGTACTGGCACAAAAACAGAAAGATAGATCAATGGAACAGGATAGAAAGCCCAGAGATAAACCCACGCACATATGGTCACCTTATCTTTGATAAAGGAGGCAGGAATGTACAGTGGAGAAAGGACAGCCTCTTCAATAAGTGGTGCTGGGAAAACTGGACAGGTACATGTAAAATTATGAGATTAGATCACTCCCTAACACCATACACAAAAATAAGCTCAAAATAGATTAAAGACCTAAATGTAAGACCAGAAACTATCAAACTCTTAGAGGAAAACATAGGCAGAACACTCTATGACATAAACCACGGCAAGGTCCTTTTTGACCCACCTCCTAGAGAAATGGAAATAAAAACAAAAATAAACAAATGGGATCTAATGAAACTTAAAAGCTTTTGCACAGCAAAGGAAACCATAAACAAGACCAAAAGACAACCCTCAGAATGGGAAAAATATTTGCAAATGAAACAACAGACAAAGAATTAATCTCCAAAATTTATAAGCAGCTCATGCAGCTCAATAACAAAAACACAAAAAACCCACTCCAAAAATGGGCAGAAGACCTATATAGACATTTCTCCAAAGAAGATATACAGACTGCCAACAAACACATGAAAGAATGCTCAACATCATTAATCATTAGAGAAATGCAAATCAAAACTACAATGAGATATCACCTCATATCAGTCAGAATGGCCATCATCAAAAAATCTAGAAACAATAAATGCTGGAGAGGGTGTGGAGAAAAGGGAGCACTCTTGCACTGCTGGTGGGAATGTAAATTGGTACAGCCACTGCATAGAACAGTATGGAGGTTCCTTCAAAAACTCAAAATAGAACTACCATACAACCTAGCAATCCCACTACTGGGCATATACCCTGAGAAAACCATAACTGAGAAAGAGTCATGTGCCACAATGTTCATTGCAGCACTATTTACAATTGCCAGGACATGGAAGCAACCTAAGTGTCCATCAACAGATGAATGGATAAAGAAGATGTGGCACATATATACAATGGAATATTACTCAGCCATAAAAAGAAACGAAATTGAGTTAGTTGTGAGTTGAATGGACCTGGAGTCTGTCATATAGAGTGAAGTAAGTCAGAAAGAGAAAAACAAATACTGTATGCTAACACATATATATGGAATCTAAAAAAACCCACAATGTTTCTGAAGAACCTAGGAGCTGGACATGAATAAAGAGGCAGACATAGAGAATGGACTTGAGGACACAGGGAGGGGGAAGGGTAAGCTGGGATGAAGTGAGAGAATGGCATGGACTTATGTACACTGCCACCTGTAAAATAGATCGCTAGTGGGAAGAAGCTGCATAGCATAGGGAGATCAGCTCTTTACTTTGTGTCCATCTAGAGGGGTGGGCGGGAGACGCAAGAGGGAGGAGATATGGGGATATATGTATATGTATATCTGATTCACTTTGTTATACAGCAGAAACTAACACACCATTGTAAAGCAATTATACTCCAATAAAGATGTTAAAAAAATACTCACTTCTTCAACCTCTTTCCACAGTTTTCTTATGTTTTATGTTTGCCCAAAATAAGTGTGATTCCTCTTTCTGAATGATGACATTTTATTTTTTGAAAGTAAGCAATGATAGGGAAAATTTTAAGACATTTTGAGCCTAGTCAACTTCTACCCTACTCTTATTCACAAAGACAGTGATTCTTAAATTTATGCCTGCATCAGAGTCACTGGAGGGCATATTAAAACAGATTGCTAGGCCCTACCCCCAGAATTTCTATTTAATAGGTGTGGAGAGGGCCTGAGGGTCTGAATTTCTAGCAAGTTCTCAGGTGCTGCTGCTAGTCCTAGGATAACCCTTTCAGAACCAGTGCTTTAGAGAAAGGTATTCAAATGCTAAAGAAATTGGACATGTTGCCGTGAGTCTATTATCTACAACCTGAACCACAGTCTCTGCAGAGGACTTGCCATTTGCAATAATAGTATTAAGAAATAATATCACAGGAAAGCAGTTGGATTGCCCAACTCCAGGGGAATAATGAAATCTTGGAGTGTTAGCAGTCAGGTGACAGCTGTGGACTGTCAGAGATAAGATAGGGGATATTACGTCCCTAAGTCACAGTGATGAAATGGTAATTAGAGGGTTTTGTCCCCGAGAGCTGTGGTGATGGCTAATTCGTCATGGAATCCCTAGAAATGAAATAGATGGGCAGCTTACTAAGGTGCTACTTGACATACATAGATGGAAAATTATAGGTCTTCTTGTCAAAAAACATAAGTCATTGTAGTGGGACTTTTTGATCTTTTACCCAATTCCCCAATCTAAGCCAGCTCAGAGTCCAAAGGGACCTAGTCTCTTTAAGAAAATACCCTGCACTCTTCCACCACTGTTTTCGGTGAATCTTCCCTCAGACCTTGCCTAGAGTCTGTTTAATGGTTGACTCTACCCTGAGGAAAGGAAAATACCCATCACTCTGAACCAATGCCAAAATCAGAGACCAGAAATACCTTGATGGACCACCAGTAAGGGTTTTGTTTATGGAGGTATGAGGACAGGTGGAGGCCTGACCTAAGCCCATAAAGCACTGAGTCAATGTGGTGGCCAGTTTCTAAGATGGCCCATAATGACCCTTACCTCTCTGTATTTGTACCTATCAGTGATGCCTTCTATGTTGTGCCAGGGTTGGCCTGCATGAACAATGAAACGTGGCAGAAGTGATGGTATATCACTCCTGAGATTAGGTTGTAAGAGACCACAGCTTTCATCTTGGGCTCTGCTCTGGGGCAAGCCAGCGGCCGCATCTTCAGGACACCCAAGCAGTCTTTGGGAAGGAAAGAAAATGAGGCCTCCAGCTACAGCCAGTGAGGAACTGAGGTTAGCCTGCAATTACTGAGTAAACACAGGAGCGGATCCTCCAGCCTTCAGATGACTACGGAGATGCTCAGCCAGAGCCATGCCTCTAAGCTACTTCTGAACTCCTGACCCACAGAAACTGTGAGATAAGTGTTTGTTGCTTTAAGCTGATCAATTTGGGGGGTAATTTGTTATGCAGCAGTAGGTACTTAATACAAGAATACCCTGTCAAACTGGGTTATTTGAAGCAATTGCTGGATATAACATCATTTCATCTGAATATATTTTGGTGTGCATTGCCAAAAAAATAATTTATCTTTTCTAAACATATCACAATATCATTATCACACCTAAAAATTAATAATTGCTTAAGATCATCAAACACCCAGTGAGATCAAGAATCCAATCACTGTACAAGGGCTTCTCTGGTGGCACAGTGGTTGAGAGTCCGCCTGCCCATGCAGGGGACACGGGTTCGTGCCCCGGTCCGGGAAGATTCCACATGCCGCGGAGCGGCTGGATCCGTGAGTCATGGCCGCTGAGCCTGCGCGTCCGGAGCCTGTGCTCTGCAACGGGAGAGGCCACAACAGTGAGAGGCCCGCGTACCGCAAAAAAAAAAAAAAAAAGTAGTCAATCACAGTACAATTTTCCCTGATTGTCCTATTATCAAAAAGGCAAGGGGCTTCCCTGGTGGCGCAGTGGTTGGGAGTCCGCCTGCCGATGCAGGGGACACGGGTTCGTGCCCCGGTCTGGGAGGATCCCACATGCCGCGGAGCGGCTGGGCCCGTGAGCCATGGCCACTGAGCCTGTGCAGTGGGAGGGGCCACAACAGTGAGAGGCCCGAGTACCACAAAAAAAAAAAAAAAAAAAAAGGCAAGAAATGACAAGTGTTGCTGAGGATGTGGAGAAAGCAGAACTTTAATACGCTGTTGGTGGGAATGTAAATTGGTGCAGCCACTATGGAGAACAGTATAGAGGTTCCTTAGAAAACTAAAAACAGAGATACCATATGATCCAGCAATTCCACTCCTGGCACATATCCAGAAAAAATGAAAACACTAATTCAAAAACATACATGCACCCCAATGTTCATAGCAGCATTATTTACAATACCCAAGATGCGGAAACAACCTAAGTGCCCATCTATAGACAAATGGATAAAGAAGATGTGGTATGCAATGGAATACTACTCAGCCAGAAAAAAGATGAAATCTTGCCATTTGTGATAACATGGAAAGATCTTGAGGATATAATACTAAGTGAAATAAGTCAGACAGAGAAATACCATATAATTTCACTCATATGTGGAATATTCAAAACAAAACAAAAGCAAGATAAGTGAACAAACCAAACAAAAACACTTAGATACATGGAACAGAGAAGTGGTTACCAGAGGAGAAACGGGCTGGAGGGAGGTTGAAATGGGTAAAGGGGATCAACTGTATGGTGACAGATGGAAACTAAACTTTTGGTGGTGAGTACACTGTAGTGTATATGAAAGTTGAAATATAATATTGTATACATGAAATAAAATATATACATTAGTTTATAATGTTCTAAACCAATAAAAAATAAGATAATCTTCCCTGATCATCTCATGAATTTATTTTAAGACTGTGCAACCTAGGATCCACATGAATTCCCTACATTGCAATTGGTTGGCATATTTTTTAACTTACAGGTTTTTTCTCAATTAAAATGAAATTTTGCCATTGCAACATGGATGGACCTGGAGGGTTTTATGCTTAGTGAAATAAGTCAGGCAGAGAAAAACAAATACTGTTTGTTATCGTTTATATGTGAAATCTAAAAAATAAAACAAATGAATGAACATATCAAAACAGAAGCAGAATAAAATAGTAGTTACCAGTGGGGAGAGGATTGAGGAGAGGGGCAAGGTAGGGGTAGGGGTTAAGAGGTACAAATTACCTTACTTACTATAAAGTAAATAAGCTACAAGGATATGTTGTACAGCATAGGGAATAAAGCCAGCCTTTTATGATAACTTTGAATGGAGTGTAATCTATAAAATTGTGAATCACTATGTTGTACACCTGAAATTAATATAATATTGTAAATCACCTATACCTCAGTTTTTTTAATTTAAAAAAATAAACATAAAATTTTAAAACCAATATTCTTTATGAGCAAACTTGTGCTGTAGTAAAGAATAGCCTACAGCTTCTCCTACTTTCAGGTACTGGTTAAACATGATTTCCTTAAAAAACAAAACAAAACAAAATGGTGAATTTTGCTTGCCTATCCTTGAAGAACTTATGTATTGAAAACTATGATGCAAATGAGTGCCCGGGTATATAAATCAATACTTTAGATTTGGTAGATCCCTAGAGTGTGCGTCACAGGGACTAATATTTTTAATACTGATTTGATTGCAAAAGTAACCGGCATATTGGAAAACACATTTTCTTACATTCAAAGTTCTTTCCCCGCCCCCTGCAGCTCTTAGCAAATGCTTTTTTAACAAAGATGTAGCTGGACTGGGATATTCTGACCAGTGTCCAAACCTTTAGCATTTTATAGTTTATCTAACTGGAATATCAATAGTCAAATCCTTAACATAACTAGGAAATTTCTGGAAATCACTTAAGAATCCTCTTGATAAGTGATTTGTACATTTATTTAGCTTTTCAAAATTGTATGTGCCCACCAAGGAATAGTTATTTCTTGAGCCCTGTGTAACGTGGTTTGGTAGTGGGTTCAGATAGCTTTACCTCAAGTAGTAAAGGATGGGAGAAGAGCTGTCCTACTGCATCCCTAAAGTTGATCAAAATGGAACATGTGCATTAAATAACTTACGTAGAATCTGGTAGAGCTTAGCGATATCATGCAAACCAGGTGGGAATTTTAGTCATATTTCTTGCTGTCTTATAGATCATCCTTAAATGAGATAGTCTAGATCAGGGGTCCCCAACCCCAAGGCCGTAGACAGATAGTGGTCCTTGGCCTCTTAGGAACTGGGCCGCACAGCAGGAGGTGAGCAGTGGATGAGCCAGAGAAACTTCACCCGCCGCTCCCCATTGCTCCCCATTGCCACTGGCATTACCGCCTGAGCTATCGCTCCCACCCCCCAAGCCCCTTCTGTGGAAAAGTTGTCTTCCATGAAACCTGTCCCTGGGGCCAAAAAGGTTGGGGACCGCTGATCTAAATAGATAAAAACATACCCTAAGATGCTCTTGATGGCCTATCCCACAGCCCTTTACACCTTTTTCCTTGCACAGAACTCTGATTTTGTTTGTTGTGCAACAACTCCAGAGAATGAATCATGTTAGATCCAAGCAGTGGCTCTCAACCATGGCTGCACATTAAATCCCTATAAGAGAATTTTACAAATATTGATGCCAGGGCACCACCCCAGAGCAATGAAATCAGAATCTCTGCAAGCTGGGCACAGGTGAAAATATGTTTTGAAAGGCTCCTAGGTTATCGCGATATGCAGCTGGGGAACGAGACCACAGGTCCAAGCCCATCATGGCCTGCAGCCCCTTTGTCAGTGACCAGAGGAAGGTACATCACTGTTCTGACTGATGAGACTGAGGGGAAATTCTGCAGAGGTAAATTTTTTCCTCCCTGAACCAGGAGAAGAATGTAAGGAGATAGATATTTAGCACCAGTACTCCTGCTTTATGCTTTGGCAATGTCCTGTGAAGGTATCATGCTTGGTCATGGTGGCCATTTTGCAGCCGTGAGGAAAGACATTGTTGAAGCAGTAAAGATGGCAGAACAGAAAGATGCCAAGTATATCAGTAGGAAAACAGAGCCACTGTAAACAGAAAGAGAATAAGGGATTTATCATAACAATTAGGCCTTACACAAGCATAAGTGGAGTTGCAAAAGTGAAGGTCTGCAAAGGGAGACACGATCAGAGAAACAGGCACTAAACTTTCCACCTGAAACATTGGTGTGAGTCGACAAACTGGAGGTGGTAGAGGAATTCAAGAAAACAAGCACAGCTGCTTGCCAAAGTGGGATTGTGGAAGGAGTACTGATGGAGAGATCTCTTCAAGCGTCACCTCTGGGGAAATAGTTGTCTTTCTGTGGCCATCACCCCTGGGTCTTCAGCTAAGTGCCTTGTGGGTGGTCAGGGGCTGCCAGTGGTCAGTAGGACCAGCAGGTGGTAAGAGAGGCAAGACATGTCCTGGAGACAAGAAAGGAAAATGTGGGACTCACCGGGCATCTCTGCCCCTACCGTCACCCAGTCTGATAGCAATGACCTTCTGAGCATAGTGGCTTCAATTTCTGTCACTCTCCAAATCTCATACAAATTCTTCTTCTGTGCATTTCTAACCTGGAACCATATAGGAAAAGGGATTCTGGGAAATTTAGTTCCCAACCTTAGCCAAGAAATGAGGTAAACAAACAAGCCGTAATCCTTCTGGAAAGTCTAAAGTAATAAAATCAGTAATAAAGACAAATTTGGAGATGATGGCTGTCGATTATCCCTCAAAACCTTGCCTTTCCCATTATTAAAAGTGAAAATCAATTTCTGTAAACTTGTCCATGCCTCTTTTTGACTGAGTTCTAGTACTTATCTCTTATACAGATAAATCGATAATAAAAACACACAGTAAACAATAAAGGAGTAGGGACAAAAATTCAATGGCTAAGAAGAAATTTTTAAATGGAATGAATTAAAATGTGGAGAAGAAGGGACTTCCCCGGTCCCAGTGGTTAAGAGTCCCCCTTCCAATGCAGGGGGCGTGGGTTCGATCCCTCGTTGGGGAACTAGGATCCCACATGCCGCGCGGTAAGGCCAAAAATTAAAAGCATAAATAGAGTAAACAGCAATAAAAAAATTAACATTGAAAAAAGTGTAGAGAAGAAGATTGATGTGAAAATAAAGATGAATAGGAATTAAAAACACTCAATAGATAGGAAAAATAGAATGAGATAGGAAATAAAAACAGGAAGCTTCTACTTTTAAACCGGAATGTAAAATAAAAGGATATAAAAGAAGAACAAAAACAGCATATATTTGGACAAGGATGTCAATTAAAACAGTGTGAGGATAATTTGAGCAGGATTAAGTCATCATTATAATAAATTATAATTAGGTCACAGAGTCAACTAACACTGAGAAAAAATTAAATTGTCCCCACTCTAATCAATGTAAACAACAGTTGTAGTAGAGGTTTTAAGAAGTCCTCATTCTGCCAACATATTTTCATTGAGTATTTTTGCAAGACCCACTACAAATTTGTCTTGTTTGGAAAACTCACAAAAGAAAACTGGAGAGAGACAAAAACTACAAAACTTTTAGAAGTTATTTTACAAATTTTTTGAACACTGACTAGCTAATGGAAGTAAGTGGGTTGTTATCCACTTATTTATTTAAGAATTAGTTTCTCCTCAATATATTTTAAGCAAATATTTAAGAATATTGGTTAAAGGGGGCTAAACAAATAAAGTAATGGCTTTATTTGAATGGTAAACTGGCTTCCAGCAGGCTCTGGTGGATCTGCCGTTCCACTCCCTGGAAATATATGGAGCATATCTCACTGTGCACTGGGAGGAATCTCATTTTCAGATATACAAGGTTGCACGAGAAAGTGGTAACATTGGTAGCCTCCTAGAAAGGGGAAATAGTATCTTGGAGAAAAGGGATGAAGGAAACTTTCATTATTCTCTTTGCCATATACATTTTAAATGTTGTACCTTGTGAATATATGACCTATTCAAAAATAATCTGAAAACAGAACTTTTCAGGTTCTCAGCTTCCGACTCTGAAATTATCCACCACTTTAAGGAAGAAAGCAGTTTCAAATGCCAGGTTCACCGCTCCTGGCTTCCCTCTTCTCCTGGATCTTGGTCCACAAATTTCACTTCTTTAGTTGCTCTCCAATGCCTTCAAAGTGTTATTTTTATGTTCACCTCAATCTCAGCTTTTAAAATTGTTCATGGTGGGAAGGATGGACCAAAATGATCAAGTGTACTGCAGTACCTGAAGCAGAACTTCTATGATCACCTGTTTTTTTTAATTTCCTTGAAGTGGAAATATTGTTGCAGTTTGCAAGTTGCCAAGGATTTAATAACTGCAACATGTTAACCAACAGGTATTAAAATTTATTGTCTCCAAAAAAAAAAAAAGGAGAACAAGGACAAATGAAACATATTCGATTCCATAGGTATTTATTTGTAGCCAGCATTCACTTTGTCTACTGTAAGATAAACCCTATATCAAATGCTATTAATACACCATCTTATTTAATCTTTATAACAAACCATCTAATATTTATCATCAGTCCTGTTTTACAGATATGGAACCATGTGACATGAAATAATTTTTTTCTGGATTATATAGTCAATGATTGGTAGAACTTAGTTCAATTCAGCTTTGATCATTGAAATTAGTAGTATGCTCCACATTTTTTTTTAACATCTTTATTGGGGTCTAATTGCTTTACAATGGTGTGTTAGTTTCTGCTTTATAACAAAGTGAATCAGTTATACATATACATATGTTCCCATAAGTCTTCCCTCTTACATCTCCCTCCCTCCCACCCTCCCTATCCCACCCCTCCAGGCTGTCACAAAGCACCGTATGCTCCACATTTTATCCAGCTCTGCAAGGCACTCTGCTAGATCCTGAATCAAAAAAAAAAAAAAAAAAAAGTAATAAACAGAAACCTGACATCGGTGTTATTTAGTTTGATATTTTCTGTCCAAAATTTGTCAAAATATTGAAGATATAATCTTTGCAAAATGGAGTTTGAGATAGGAGAGAAAATTAGCCTGAAGAAAATAGCCCCTCAAAATGGAGTTATTTTCGATATCTGTAAGTCTGTTTCTGTTTTGTAAATAACGGGAAACATGGGGGAGGGGATAAATCAGGAGCTTGGGATGAACAAACACACACTACTATATATAAGACAGATAACCAGCAAGGACCTACTGTATAACACAGGGAACTCTACTCAATATTCTGTGATAACCTGTATGAGAAAAGAATATTAAAAAGAATGAATATACATATATGTATAGCTGAATCACTTTGCTGTACACCTGAAATTAACACAACATTGCAAATCAACTGTACTCCAGTAAATTTTTTTAATAGAGTTATTATTTGTCCCCCTTTCATTTCAGCACACGTGACATTTCCATATTGTCATAAACAGTGACATTCGAAGGTGGAAGGGAGGAGAACGGGAGTGTCATTGGTTCCCTCCATCGTTTTTCAAACCTGCTTCTGGATGCTGCCTCCGCACTAGGTTGTAGGGCTGCACTGGTTTCTGTTTTCTATTTTCTCCACACAGCTTCAGACTCAGTCCTTCCTTGCTTCCCAGGATGACCAGTCACTATATTTAAGCATTGCTAGCTCTAATTTCTATGAATTAAGATCAAGTACTTCTGGAAGGAGGCACTAGAAACTAGACATTGCATCTGGGGAGTGATTGGGGTGGGAGAGAGTTCTCAATGAATGACTTGTATACTTTTAAATGTATTTTTTACAAAGTATGTGTATTATCTATTCCAAAATTTTAAAATAAAAACTGTATATTTTGAAAAAAAAAAAAGATCAAGTACTCTCCAACAACTCTCTGCTGCTATGGATGTCTGACCACTTTATGCCAGGGTCCCAGTCCCAGGCATTCCTGGCCATCTCTCTGGCACTTTTATTCCTTCTTAGGGTGGTCCCCTGCCAAGATTTGGATTCATTCCCCTGAGTCAGTGACTGTTCCGCTTCTACCACAAAGACAAACGCCTGTCTGCCCACACCTCTTTGTGTCAGTCACCACAGACTGTCGCAAGATTTTTTTTTTTTAACATCTTTATTGGAGTATAACTGCTTTACAATGGTGTGTTAGTTTCTGCTTTATAACAAAGTGAATCAGTTATACATATACATACGTCCCCATATCTCTTCCCTCTTGCTTCTCCCTCCCTCCCACCCTCCCTATCCCACCCCTCCAGGTGGTCACAAACCACTGAGCTGATCTCCCTGTGCTATGCGGCTGCTTCCCACTAGCTATCTATTTTACATTTGGTAGTGTATATATGTCCATGCCTCTCTCTCACTTTGTCACAGCTTACCCTTCCCCCTCCCCATATCCTCAAGTCCATTCTCTAGTAGGTCTGTGTCTTTATTCCCATCTTACCCCTAGGTTCTTCATGACCGTTTTTTTTTTCTTAGATTCCGTATATATGTGTCAGCATACGGTATTTGTCTTTCTCGTTCTGAATTACTTCGCTCTGTAGGACAGACTCCGTCACAGGCTTTGTCCTGCTGATTACCTGCTTCCCATCCCCACCACAGCACTCACTTTGGAGACACCCACTGGGTTGCATGGACCTTTCCGCCTGCTGTTGAATGAAGCTGCCGTTTCACAAAACTATGTGTAGGATGTTTTATCTCCTGGATGAATGGATTGAACAAAGAATATTGCTTTACAAATAAATATTCATATAAAATATCCTTAAGCCTCTTATTACTGCTAATATTGTAGGTTACAGGAACCAGAAAAGGAAAAAAGCACATATTGCTGTGGCCATGTTTGCAAAATATAAGCTGCCACACGGAACCTGCCCTTTAATGTGTACTTTGTTTTTTTGTGCTTCTGGATTGTCCTTGATACTATTTAAACCAGATTTCATCTTCACTCAGAACTACGGATGGGCAAGTATTAGGCAGAGGAGAGATATGATGTGCTTTGTCTCAGGCACCACACCCCACCACCGAGAGCCATGCTTGTAGCCATGGCTTGTAGCGTGCTGGTGTCAGGCGGAGTGTACAGAGCCAGTCTGTACACTCCGCCTGATACCAGGTTCTTGGCCTTCCCCAGTCAATAGAAGCTGATCGGAGGCCAGACAAGAAATTCAGGCCAGGCTTTATTGGGGCCCCTGCTGCAGCAGAGGGGAGGGAGAACAAGCAACAGGTTCCCTTGCTGGGTCCCTGAGGGGGCGAGAGCTGCTTCCCTATATGGGGTGAGTATGAGGGTGGGTCCAGGGGTCGGGCTGGAGGCGTGGCTTAGGTGGTCTGCCCACCCCTTAGTGTGCAGGGGGCATGGGCAGTACCCTGCTTTTGCTCCCGACACCCTGTATTTGCTCCTCGCTCTTCAGAAGTGGTAGTTGGGGTTTTTTGGAGAGTCTTTCTGCATCTTTTTGCAGTTGGTCCATAATTTACCCCAACTCACATGCACGCGGTTTTATTTATTTTTAATATTTTAATTTTATTGGAGTGTAATTGATTTACAATGTTGTGTTAGTTTCTGGTGTACAGCAAAGAGATTCAGTTATCCATATGCATATATTCATTTTTTTTTAGATTCTTTTCTCACATAGGTTGTCACAGAATATTGAGTAGAGTTCCCTGTGCTATACAGTAAGTCCCTGTGGGTGCATACAGTTATCTTTAGTCCCTTATAGTTTCTTTGTATTTTGTTGCTCCAGGAGATGTTTGTCCAGGTGCAAGCACTGCAGCAAAGGGTCCCAGGTCCCAGGTCCCAGGTCCCAGCCTGTCTCACACACACCCCTCTCTAGTCCTATTTGAAAACAGCTGAGAGTAATGAGTTTTATTTTGACAGAGATCCTTACAAACCCTAGCAGTCATCTTGCAGCCTATGTATACGATATTCCTACTTTATGGCACACATACTATAGACAAATCACAATATATACATAGAACTTTACAGTTAACAAACAAGTATAAATTAGAAATTTCATTTTTTCATTTGCTTCCAAATATTCTTACATTTTCAGAAATACTACATAATGAAATAATGAGAATAGCTCTTGGGACCTTTTTTAGTTTCCTTTTTATTTTTTATTTTAAATTATAAAACACTTCATATGTATCAAAAGTATACAAGTAAAAAGTCATCTGTAAAGTTAACATCTGACCACATCAGCGCCCCTCCCTCCTCTCTTTCTCTCAAAATAAATTATGGGTGCAATTTAAAATTTATCCCCATATTTCTTCCCTCCCTTCCCAGGTCTGCCATATGATACTGCACAGATTGTGTAAACATTGTAGTTTACATAAACGGTGCCCCAGAGGGTCGTGCAAAACAGGACACAATTATCCATACCAGCCCCAGAATTACTGTACTGAAATTAGTGGTTTTCATTGTGATTCTCAGTTTTACATTTTCACTACAAATAAGGATTATATATAAATGTTCCTCATATGCTGATCTTTACATTTTTACATAGATGCTATTGTAATATAATTATTGTGTAGTTTGCTTTTTTACTTACCCCATCCATGTTAATAAATGTGTATCTAAATAATTAATTATTCCTGCTCTATAGTATTCCTTTTTTTTTTAAATAAACCACAGTTTATCCATTCTTCTATGAGTTAATTTTTCCCCATTGTTCTCTCTGGTAACATCATTGCTGCAATGAACATTCTTGAACAGTTATCCCTGTTCACATAACCGTGAGTTTCTTTAGGGATTAAATATACCTAGAAACAGAGTTGCTGGCAAATAGGGGATGTGAATATTATATATCGCCAAATGCATGTCTAGGGTAGACTGGGTTGCAGTAACAAACAGACCCCGAAATATAGCACTTCAATTCAATAGCAGTTTACTTTTCATTCACCTAAAAGCCCAGAACAGCATGTGCTCACACCTTCACAGTTACCTGAACAAACACTAGGTAACTTGCAGAGTTGGGTGAGTGAGACTGCCCCACACAGCTACTCAGGTAATGATGCTGTCAGGGATTCTGCCATTTTTAACCTGTGGCTTCCACGTTTCCCTGAGCATCTATTTCATTCCTAGGTGGCCAGAAGGGAGTGTGCATTCAATCCCTCCCCACCGGTAACAGTTACAGGGCCACATCTAACCCCAAGAGAACCCGAGTTGCTGGTCTGGCTGTGTGTCCGGGAAGAGGAGAACAGATCTGCTAAAGACTTAGCAGTCCATGCCTGCTCCATTTTCTCTCCAGGAATATGCAAGATTTTCTATTCATTCACACCTTACTAATACGTGATATTGTCAAACTTTTCCGTTTTCTTAACATAGCGGGTATGTAATAGCCTAGCAAGTGCTTTTAATTTGCATTTCTTTGATCTAAGATTAACTGCCATCCATTTTTCCTCTTCTCTTTAAATCAATTGCGCCATCCGCCCCCTCCTCTAGCTTCTCCTTATTGATCTGGATATAAATTCTATTTACTTGTTATACCTATTTTGGCTATATGAATTGTAAGATTCTTCTAGTTTGTGCATGTCTTCTCACTTTGTTTACTGTACTTTTTGTCATACTAAGTTTCAAAGTTTATTGTAACCCAGTCGATCAGTTTTCCTTTATGGATTGTGCTGTTTGTGCCTTATTTAAGAATTCCTTCATTGCCAAGATGTAATGAAGCTATTTTACTCTGCTTACTTTTGAAAGTTTTATAATTTCATTTTCTGCGTTCATTATCTATTCCATCTGAATTTGGGGGGGGATAATAAAATTTTTTGGCCCCCATATGGAGAGTCAGTTGTTCCGGTATCATTTATCAAATAGTGTACTCTTTCCCCCCTGATTTGTAATACCACCTCTGTCGTAAATCAAAATCCATGTATGTGTGGGTCTGCTTCTAGAGTCACATCTCTTTTAAGTGGACTATTTGATTATCTATTTGATTGTAATAAGCACATGTTTTTATTAGTATAGATTTATTGTAAGACTTGATAACTGGTAAGAATAATCCTCCTTCTTCAAAATTCCTGGCTCTTCTTGGCACTTTCCATTTGAGTTTTAGAATGCGTTTTTCAGATTCCATGAAAACTCTGTTGGTAGTACAATAAGAATTGCAATACCTTCACAGATTGATTTGGAAGAATTGTCATCTCTGTGATAAGAAGATCTTGGTATTAGTTTGAACATCTTTCTAATGACTTTATTGCATCTTTTTATCATGACATGGGGTTAAGAAGTTAAGCTACACATTTGCCAAAGTCCATAGAACTGTACAGAACAAAACATGGACCGTAATGTAAACTATGGACTTCAGGTAATAATAATGTATGAATATTTGTTCATCAGTTATAACAAACATACCACCCTAAGGCCAAGAGTTAATAAAAGCAGAAACTGTGATCCAGGCCATGAGGAGGTAAGTGGGAATTCTCTGTATTATCTGCTCAATTTTCTGTAAACCTAAAACTTCTGAAAAAGATAAAATCTATTATTTAAGGGAAAAATGGAAACCTTAAGCTATGATATTCAACCCTTAGTAGTTGTGGGACTTTGAACAATGTTTTGTGTGGAATTTTTTTGTGTATGTGTTTTTTTTTTGTTTTTCTTTTACTTATTTTCCTTGTCTGTATCATAGGAGTTATGATAGTACGTATGACAGTGCTTCGCTGAAAGGGTTACTGTAAGGATTATATGATATGTGTAAAGTGCTTATCACAGCTGTTGGCAAATGAGAAGAGCTTAATAGTGGTAGCTACAATTATAATTTGGGTCCAATTATTCTTCTCTTCTGATAGACTAACACCCCAGCTTTAGATTTATCCTCTGATTTAGTCCTTAGCTGCTGAATTCATTCACTGGAAAATATTTATTCTGCCCCAAATATTGTGTTAGACACTATAAATACAAAGACATAAGTCTTCTTCCCTCAAATAATTTGTAATCTAGTGGTGGAGAGAGAGATGTAAACAGACAATTATGGTATGGTTCCATAGTGCCATGGAAAGCAATGCCTGACATTCCTTCCATGTTCAGTTTCCAGGATTTTCCTAACCTCTTAATCTACCTGGACTTGGGACCCAACCTTCCCCGGTTTATTCTGCCAAGCCACTGAATGAACCAATGTTCTGAAAGAACAGCGAGTTTCGAAAAGTCTCAGGCCCCAGTTACTCTCTATAAACCCATCACTATGAGCTGTTGGTGTTCGTGGTTGACTGGCTGCTTTACTGTCAGGAAAAATACACCTGTAGTAGTAGCATGCATTAATACATTTCTCAGAAATTAACATCTTCCACCATGACTTTTAGAAGCCAAGTCTTGCCAGACACACGGCTTCTGTTTCCCTAATCAGGACACTCACTTCACACAAATATGTTGCCACCAAACACCAAGCAATATTGCCCAGAATGACAAGTGCTCAACCTTTCAGAGTCACCGAAATCCTTTGTGCCAGCTCCTGCAGAAATGTAACCGAGCAGGACTTTGTGGGGCCTTCCCAGAACAGAACCCTACTCCCCTTGTCCTCTGCCTTAGCCTCCTAGGCCTTCCCCGAGTTCCAAAGAGTAAATTTAATCAGAGAAGTGAGAAAATGCTGAAAGAAAGGAAAACAGGCAAGCAAGACAAAATAATAATAGTATAGCCATTAAACAAAGTCAAGGACCTTTAGTTCCTCCTCGAGGGCCGAAGATAATATTCTGAGCCATGTCCTTTGAACTGTTTTGCAGATACTGAAACCCCCAGCAAGTGGAAGAAGTTAACTGTATGCTGCCCACAAGCATGTAGATCCCAGACCATTTGGATCCAGAAGACTGATGATGTTGACTCCCCATTACCCCACCACCAATGAATCAGAAGAAGGTCCACGAGCCGATCACACACCACACACCCTCCTCCCTCACCCTGTCTTTAAAAACCTTTTGTTGAAAGCCTTCGGAGATTTCAGGTCTTTTTTGCACTAGCTGCCTGGACTCCTTGCTTGGCGTCTGCAGTAAACTATGCAGTTTCCTTCACCACAACCAGGGTCAGTAGATTGGCTTTACCGTGTGCAGGCAACTGGATCCAAGTTTGGTTCAGTAACAGAATCCCCACAACTCCTCTTGCTCAGTTCCTACTCTGTCCATAACAATTCATGAGCTGGGAGCTCAGAAAACTTCTCCCAAAGACAGTGGCTCCTCAAACAGGCCAAAGAATTCATCATAATGTCTGCCGAAAGATCTCTGGTTCCAGTGGTCCTCCGGAAAGTTTTGCTTTGTGGCTTTCATTCCCTTTTGGTATTACACCATACCATGACTTGTTGCTCATGAAGGAAAGATATTTTCCATTCTGACCATATCTGAGAAGAAAATTAAATGGGTTAGTGCCTTAGTGGCTGTTTATCCATAATCACACTCTGTTTTTTTATAAACTAAACTAAGCTTGTTTCCAAATTTAAATCATGGCTTGAGCAGATTCTGCCAGAGGCTTCTTTTTCCTTATAATAATATTATAGCTCAATAATTAGTGAATATTTTTTATACTAGAAATGTGGAAAACTCAGTAGATGATAAGTGTCTTGAAAGAAGCATCTTTGTTTTATTCATCTTATTATCTTTAGTGATATTCAGAGCCTTACACACAGTAGACCCACAGAAATGTGTGTTGAATTAATTTGAGAATCTTTTTCTACTGGTCCCCCTCAGAATGACAGGGAGCTTCACTGAGAGGTACTCTAAAACCCCAAGGATCGTGTTCCTGGAACCAGATAGACACAGTTTCTCAGATGGTAGTGAGGTTAGGAAAAGCCTTTATCTTGCTGCCACGAAAACGAGCATGTGCACTAACTGGCTGACTAACTGTGGCACGTGTGCTACTTAGAGGAGCACTTTACAAGCCGTATACAGGTCTCTATCAGCACTTCAGAATCTTAACCCACTGCCTAACTTTGAGAAATTTACCACTTTCAGGGTCTTGGTGGAGGTTAGAGCCTGTATTCCTCTAGAAAGTTGGAAGAGGCCCAAACCTTCCTCCCCAGGCACCATGTAAGTAGAGGTATCTTTCCTGACTCTGACCTTGGAGCTGGTGGCACAAGAAGCGAGGAGAATGGAGCATCCTAGTTGGCTGCAGGGACAATTGTAACAAGTATTTAGCTTCTCTTCTTTCCTGGGTCCAAATTTTAAACCTAGTCTTGGAAAATCTGTCTTCAGAGGTATTAAGGAGGTCTCTGTTTGGTCCTTTCGTGTCTGGAATATACCTTCGAATAATGTTGATACAGTAAAGGCAGTTATACCTTCATGTTTAGAGGTTAGAAAAATTATTAGAAACTTGAGATTTCAACTTTTTTGTGGGAATACCTGAAAACGAGCTCAATGTTTTTTTGAGTTGTGGCTCAAGGGTAAAGTATATTTTCCAAATATCCGTCCCTTAGCTGAGTTATTATTTGTGCTGCCAAGAATTAGTAACCATTTAAAATGCACTTATTTATTTGTTATGGTGTTGGTAGAAAAAGGCCATTGGAAAACTTCTTGGTGTTGGTAGAAAAAGGCCATTGGAAAACTTCTAACTCTAATTAGATGTGAAGAAAAGCTGAGATGAAAATAATTCAAAAAGTAAAGAAAAGGATAATTGAAGTAAGGCAGATTGGATGTAATCTTAAGGCCAATGCCCACAGTTATCCCAGGAATATCTAAAAGAATCTGAGTGATAAGCTCAACTTCAATTCATTAGACATTTTTGTTTTAATCTTAATAGCCATAATGTACTAAGTTCTCCTTACCTAATAAGTTAACTTTTATACTGCAATATAAGTTTACATTAAAAACTGATGAATTTGTAATAGAAATACGCTATAACTTTGTTATCACTTTAGACTTGATTTAACTTAATCATATAAAATATAGGCGTTATAAGGAGAAAATGTACTTCCCAACCCTAGAAGTGATCTCCTTTGTACTAAGGTAGTGCCAAAGGTATTTAGATTGTTGAGATCATGACACCAGGTAGAACAACAATTCATTTACACATTTACTCATGTAAAACCTGACATTTGGTTTACTGTAGTGTCATGACTGTTAAGCAGAAGTTAATTACTCTAGAACACATTATGAGTTCTGAATGTCTTTTTTTTTTTTCTATAAAAACTGTTGTCATGTTTCCTGCTGCTTCTTGTTCACTGGGTTTCAGTATCACCCACAAATGTTCTCCTGGTTTCTTGCTAACATAGGAAGCAATCAATAACAACTATGTGCACATTCTGAAGAAATAAACTTGATTAAATAAAGCTAGTCTTTGCTTGTGTGTTAAGGAATTATTGGAAGCCTGCCGTAGAATTTGAAAATTGAATAAAATTTGAATAAAGATCAAAGCAAAGCATTTTCTAAGGTGCAAATGTTTCCAATATGTGCCTCTGTGTAAATATATATATATATTTTTCAAATATGATTTTCTAAAGCTGGTAAGAATGTTTATTTATTTTGAACCCATGGAAGTTATTTGCCCAAAATATTGGTGTTTTTAAGTGCATGAAGCATAAAATGACTTTGACTTAACATTTATTAAGTTTTGTCTTACTGCATATGTAGTTCATTACTTTTAAAAATTGTAAATATTTCCCTGTGTTATCACCAAACTGAAATTCTAGAGTGATAAATGTAAGGGGAATTAGGTAAGAGAATTTTCCTCGTTGGAGTTTGAACAGCCATTAGCTGCTGTACAATATTACAGCATTTATTAGTTATCCTACACTAATTTATAAAACTTTTGTCTTATATAGCTTTCCACTTAAACTTCAACTGACATCACAGAGAATGAAAACAATGATGTAATAAATACAAAATGAAAGTATTTAATTAAGGGATTCTTTCCATTGTACTTTTTAGCATCTGGGAAACATTTTGTTACATTCTTAAAAAAAAAGAAAGAAAATAGGAAGAAAAGGGAAAATAAAAGAAACCTGATATGGCACATTATTTCTAAGTAATAATATTAGAAAAATGAGTAAAACCTGAATCTAACCCCTTTGGAACTCGTCTACTAAGGGAGTGAGCTAAATCTTCACAATAAAAAGTGCTGAATGTGTTTTCTGCTGTCATGGTAACCATAGATTTGGAGCCCAACCTCCAGAGAAAATTCAGGAGAACACCCTTAACTTCTGACCTCCAAATTTTGGAATCTTTATTCCAGGTGAGCAGGGGGAAACACTTTGATAAGTCTCAGCAATGTTCTCAATTTCTAAGATATAATGCTTTTGAACATTTAGTTTCCACTCAGTATTTTTCAATTGTATGCACACTTTCTAAAATCTTCTCATGTCCACTAAGACAGGTAGTAGATCTGAATGTAGCCAATATTTAAGTGTGTATTAAGATAATTAACAAAGACAAGTTTTTTTTTTTTTTTTTTTTTTTTTTGTGGTACGCGGGCCTCTCACTGTTGTGGCCTCTCCCGTTGCGGAGCACAGGCTCCGGACGTGCAGGCTCAGCGGCCATGGCTCACAGGCCTAGCCGCTCCACGGCATGTGGGATCTTCCCGGACCGGGGCACGAACCCGTGTCCCCTGCATCGGCAGGCGGACTCTCAACCACTGTGCCACCAGGGAAGCCCAAGTTTCTTTTTTTTTTTAATTGAAGTATACTTGGTTCACAATATTGTGTTACTTCCAGTTGTATAGCATAGTGATTAGTTTTTGTTTGTTTGTTCTGCAGATTATATTCCATTATACAGTATTACAGATACTGAGTATAGTTCCCTGTGCAATACAGTAAATCCTTGTTTCTTATCTATTTTATGTATAGTAGCTGTATCTGTTAATTTCGAACTCTTAATTTGTCCCTCCCCACCTCTTTCCCCTTTGGTAACCATAAATTTGTTTTCTATACCCATGAGTCTGTTTCTCATTTGTATACAGATTCATTTGTATTATATTTTAGATTCCACATATAAATGATATCATGTAGTGTTTGTCTTTGTCTGACTAAGCATAGTATTCTCTAGGTAGGTCCATCCATGTTGCTACAAATGGCATTATTTCATTCTTTTTTATGACTAATATTCCACTGTGTATATATATATATCACATTTTCTTCAGCCAGTTATCTGTTGATGGGCAATTGGGTTGTTTCCACGTCTTGGCTATCGTAAATTGTGCTGTTATTAACACTGGGGTGCATGTATCTTATTGAATTAGTGTTTTAATTTTTTCTGGATATATACCAGGAGTGGAATTGCTGGATCATATGGTAACTCTATTTTTAGTTTTTTAAGGAACTTACATACTGTTTTCCACAGTGGTTGTGCCGACTTACATTCCCACCAACAGTGTAAAGGATTTCCTTTTCTCCACACCCTCTCCAGAACTTATTATTTCTAGATTTGTTTGATGATAGCCATTCTTAACAGTGTGCGGTGATACCTTTTTGTAGTTTTGATTTGCATTTCTCTACTAATCAGCAATGTTGAGCATCTTTTTATGTGCCATTGTCCACCTGTATGGCGTCTTTGGAAAAATATAAATTTAAGTCATCTGCCCATTTTTTATTTGGGTTGTTTGTTCTTTTGATATTGAGTTGTATGAGCTGTTTGTATATTTTGGATATTAACCCCTTGTCAGTCACATCATTTGCAAATATTTTCTCCTATTCCATAGGTTGTCTTTTCATTTTGATGATGGTTTCCTTTGCTGTGCAAAAGCTTGTAAGTTTGATTAAGTCCCATTTATTTACTTTTGTTTTTATTTATTTTGCTTTGGGAGACTGATCTAAAAAATATTGCTACAATTTATGAAAAGAATCTTTGCTTGTGTTCTCTTCTAGAGGTTTTATGGTATCACGTCTTATATTTAGGTCTTTAATCCATTTTGAGGTTATTTTTGTATATGATGTGAGAGAATGTTCTAGTTTCATTGACTTACATGTAGCTGTCCAGCTTTCCCAACACAACTTGTTGAAGAGACTATCTTTTCTCCATTGTATATTCTTGCCTTCTTTGTCATAGATTAATTGGCTGTAGGTGCGTGGGTTTAGCTCTGGGCTCTCTATCCTGCTCCATTGATCTATGTGTCTGGTTTTGTGCCAGTACCATGCTGTCTGTTTTGTAGTATAGTCTGAAGTCTGGAAGAGATATATCAATACCTCCAGCTTTGTTCTTTTTTTTCAGGGTTGCTTTGGCAATTCTGAGTCTTTATTGGTTTCATATAAATTTTAGGATTATTTGTTCTAGTTCTGTGAAAGATGTCCTGGGTATTTTGATAAGGATTGCATTAAATCTGTAGACTTCTTTGGGTAGTATGACCATTTTAGCAATATTAATTCTTCTGATACAAAAGCTTGGGATAGCTTTCATTTCTTTAAGTCACCTTCAATTTCCTTTATCAATGTTTTATAGTTTTCAGTGTATAGGTCTCTCACCTCCTTGGTTAAGTTTATTCCTAGGATTTTATTTTTTTGATGTGATTTTAAACAGGATTTCAAAAAAACTTTCTCTTTATGCTATTTCATTATTAGTATAAAGAAATGCAACATATTTCTGTATGTTAATCTTGTATCCTGCTACCTTGCTCAATTCATTTATTAGTTTTAATCGTTTTGGGGTGGAGACTTTAGGGTTTCTATGTAGAGTATCATGTCATCTGCAAATAGTGACAGTTTTATCTCTTCCCTTCCAGTCTGAACACTTTTTATTTGTTTTCCTTGTCTGATTGCTGTGGCTAGTACTTCCAGTATTATGTTGAATAGAAATGGTGAGAATGGGCATCCCTGTCTTGTTCCTGAATTTAGCAGAAGGGCTTTCACCTTTTCACCATTGAGTATTATGTTGGCTGTGAGTTCGTCATAAATGGCCTTTATTATATTGAGATAAGTTCCCTCTATACCCACCTTGGTGAGAATTTTTATCATGAATGGATGTTGAATTTTGTCAAATGCTTTTTCTGCATCTATTGAGATGCACATGGGGTTTTTGTTCTTCCTTTCATTAATGCAGTGTATCACATGGATTGACTTGCATATGTTGAACCATCTTTGTGACCCTGGAATGAATCCAACTTCAACATGGTGTATGATTTTTTTCTGCATTGTTGAATTCTGTTTGTTAATATTTTGTTGAGGATTTTTGCATCTACATTCATCAAAGGTATTGGCCTTAATTTTCTTTTTCTTGTAGTGTCTTTCTTTCTTTGTGGTGTCTAGTTTTGGTATCGGGGTGATAGTGGCCTCAGAATAAATTTGGTAGTGTTCTCTCCTCTTCAACTTTTTGGAAGAATTTGAGAAGGGTAGATGTTAGTTCTTCTTTATGTGTTTGGTAGAATTCCCCTTGAAGTTATCTGGTCCTGGACTTTTTTTGGTAGGGATATTTTTAAATTACAGATTCTGTTTCACTTCTAGTGATGGGTCTGTTCAAATTATGTTTCTTCTTGACTCAGTCTTGGCAAGCTGTATGTTTCTAGAAACTTGTCTATTTCTTCTAGGTTGTCCAATTTTTTGGTATAACTGTTCTTAGTTTTGTCTTATGATTTTTTTTGTATTTCTGTGGTATTGGTTGTTAATTGTGGCAAGTTTTTTTTAAGTCAAAGATTCTTTAATTGTTCTCTCTTTTGGTGTAATTATCCCAAGCTGACATTGCAAAATACTTTCTGTGATTATAACTTATCAAATCTCAAACAGGACATTGATGCAGTTAATTTGCACTATCTTTTGCAGAATTTCTCTTCTAAATATATGGCATGTACCTGATTTTAGACTCATGAGGACTTGCATTTAGAACCTTGCTCTATCACTAACAAACTGTTTGACCTAGAAGATTATTAACCACTGTGAATCTTAGTGTTCTCATCTGTAAAATAGGAATAATAGTAACTGCTTGTGCTTATTCTAGGACCTGAGTTATAGAAAGTACTGAATAAATTACTACAACTTCATGGTCCTTTCCTTAAGGCACATCCATAAGCAAGTAGTCAAAGCAATGGTGTTTGTGCCTTGAGAACCTGGAAAGTGATTGGTAAAACAGAAATTATAATCCTTGTGCTACCTACTTAAAGTCAGGGTCTGGAATTTTATTTTATCCTTCCTACAAACTAACAAGTTAGTATGCTACTGTTTTGTGAATACTGGCCAAACACACACCACTGATGGGCAGAGACAAAGGACTTTATTACTCACAGCACAATAAGCAGCATGGCCCAGGTAAGGAGCAGTAAGAGCTTTGCATCTTTGACATACCTAGCAAGAATATGCAGGGATGTTCAGGGCCCATGGTGAATTGCCTCAACTCCTACCTACCTCATCAGTGACACTGGTACTGAATATAGAATGAAAAGTGCTTTTTGAGCCTTTTGGGAAAAATTAGTAAATGTGACAACTCCTAGAATTTAGCCTAACGCTAACACTGTCAGGGTTTAATAAATGAGAAATATGCCAACAAACAATCTAATTAGTATGTTTATTAAGTTGTTTTTTGTCATAATTTTATTTCAAAATTAAGATAAATTAGAGGACAATAATTTGTTAATTAAAGTGAAATTATTGTATTTTATAAAACCAGGAGATAACCTGAGTCCCTAGTAGGAAATGTAGAGATACATGTCTGAGAGAGATTAATAGAAATAAAGAAGAGGACTTGGGCATTGAAACAGGTAAGTATCCAGAATTGACAATACAAAAGTAAACACATCCATAATTATTGAATTTTCCTGTCTTCAACTATTCAAGTTGTAATTTAGAGAGAGGAGTAAATACAATGAGTAACTGACTGACTGTGCTGTGTTTAACCTCAAGACCCACAGGACTACTCACTAATCAATGTTGCTCTGCAGAATTGCCTTATCCGGATCTGCTCTCGACACTACCTCCTTTTATCCTTTCAAAGCCAACTTTCTATATCATAAGGTAGCTGCTTGATTAACCTCAGTATATTCATTGGGCAATAATTTCTTAACACGTACTGATCATTTTCAATTCTGCCTTCCTATCACGTGCAGAATGTGAAGGGTGTGCTCAAGAGCTGCCGTCACCCCAAGCATAGCAGGGTGTGAATTAAGGAAGCCACACTGTCAGAGCAGACACTACCCTGCTCAGAATCCACTTTTACAATTTCCAAAACCCCCTGAAATATTGAACTGCCACTAATTACACCATAAAATATGAAAACTTTAACCACATTTGGAAGATAGAGAAAATTGAGCCTTAACAGAAAGAAAATCTTACAGATGAATGATCAAAACCCACAGAGAGCAGGTTTCCTACCACCGGACCACTCCGAGTTTTCTGCAGACAGGTCCTTTGTCTCCCTCTCTCTTCTTCTCCCTTAAGATCCCAGTATGCTTCTTCATCCACCTCTCCCCTCCCATCCTCTCCGCATACTTCCTTTTCCTCACTCTGTCTGAGCTTCTGAATCTGACTAACTGCCTGAACTAGAGGATGAGAGAGGAAGTGGGGACAGGAGGTTAGGGAGAGGACTGCAGGCTCTCAGGTTTACACATAAGGGAGGAGAAGAGAGGAAACTGATTACCCGATTCAGTCTCAAGGTCAAAACCACCAGGACAACAAACCTTTATTTTAATATTGAATGTAGTGTGTAATTTTGCTGAAGAGTATTATATATTTTTCTACATCTCCTTCTTTATCCTGGGTTGGGTGAGCTACATCTGCAGCAGAGTTGTGGGTAACTGTCCAGTCCCAGAAAAGTATTGGGGGGAAGTGGGGTCTCAACAAGAATACATGGTTACTTTTACATATTTTTGGTTCACTAGCAACATCACATAATATTTCCTTATCTCCTGAGCCCTATTTGTCAACCCCAGTGATGAGCCTACATCTTAGCTTGCTTCCTGCTTGTCATGGAGCACACCATACTAACAATTGCTAAATTGCTCTATTTTTATTACATCCCTTACTTTTGTTCTGTACCAAACTTTTATCATGTGACGGTACTTACAAAATTCTATCATATACAAAAATTATTTATATTTGCATCCATTATATTCTCTGCTAGGCTGTAAACTATCTAAGAACAAGTTGCATTTCCAATTTTTTATAAGCTTAGCACTTAACACCTGATACATATTAAGGACATATAGATGCTCAATACATATGGGTTGAATAAGAGTATAAATAACTATTCTCTTCTGCAACTCTGTGATGGCTCTGCTTTTGTTTGGCATCTTTAACTCTTTGGTAGTTTTACTACATAGCTCTCACTAAAATGTTTCCATCACATTTACTTTCTCAGACCATTAGATAGTGCCTCTCAACACTACTTTTATAGGTGTTGTGATATGGTGACACATTTTAATAGATTTGTAATGTGTTTTCGAATGTCATCTTTTATGAGTATGAGATGAACGCTATGCAGCTACATGGCAGATGAGGCACTTTCAACCAGAAGGAGCTCAGACCACTTTCTCCATTTGGAGGCTATTCTCTGCAATCTTCCTAAGTATGAACACAGTAATATCTAAAATTGAAAGGACGCTATCTTTCAGCTAAGAGAATTTTATTAAGTGTGACTGAGTGGGAAGTTTGGGAGAAAGTGATGTTTATATTTTTTTAAATATTATGCACATATTAAATAAATGACTATAAAGTGTGGTTTAAAATGGAAAGTAAAATGAGAAGTACTCTGCTGCTCCGCCTTCAGTCCTTCTGGTAATTGCCTTCAGAGCTCTGGAGTTCTAAATAGCTTATATTTCTAGATTCATCAATTTTATTGAATATATACTACATATTGACCCCTAATACAAATTGTTTTTAATACTGCCTAATTTTTCATCCACACCTTCCTCCAATTAAATAGTTGTTTTTTATTTCCATTTGTGATCCACCATTACTAGGTATGTGAACTTGGGCAACTTACTTAACCCTCTGTGATTTGGTTTTTCTGTCTCTCAAATGGAGAAAATCTGAGTACTTCATAGGGTTGTCGTGAAGGTTAAATGAGTTAATATATTTAAGGAACTGTGCCCAGCACATAGTAAATATTATGTAAGTGATGACTCTTATTATTGTTGTTGTTTTCTTCAAATTTACATTTAAAAATTAACATTATATTCTTAAATTTAATTTCTCCTTCCATCAACTTAGAACATATATATTGGCTCCCTTCTGTGTAAGCTACGCTTGCATTTTCCTTCATCTGTCCTTCCGATTTATGGAAATTAAATAATAATTTATTAATTTAATTCAATAATTAATTCAGTTTTGTAACCAAAATTAAAGTTTCTGCAACAAGGACCTACTGTATAGCACAGGGAACTATACTCAATATTTTGTAATAACCTACAAGGGAAAAGAATCTGAAAAAGATTCAATTATACATATATAACTGAATCTAACTGCTGTACACCTGAAACTAACACAACATTGTAACTCAACTATAATTAAAAAAAAGTTTCTGTGTTTTAAATAGAATAGTCTTGAAAATTAAAACTCCCCATCAAAAAGATAGCATTTACATTATGACAATGTAAATATTATTTGCTATACAGTGAAGTAGATGATATGATTATTCTTCATTATATGTCTAACATCAAAAACTAATGTTTCAAACATTGATAAAAGCTTTTCTCACATTCAATCAACTATTCAAATCATTCCCTATTTTAGTTTGCTGTATTTAAATCATTGTTTCTTATAAAGCTTTTATTTTTCACAGGTATTTCTAATTACTTTCCTTTTGCCTTGCTGGTAAAAGAAGCATAGCCCTTTAAAATATGCTGAAGGTTACCTGTCTTGTACCTATTGATCTCTGCTGCAGTACTACTGTAGATTCCCCTGCTTCCATCTGGACAAACTTGGTCCTGACTTTCCTCTGGCTCAGCTTCATTGTTTTCATACTTGATCCTCATTTTCAATTTTATTCCTTGTTTTGCTAAACTATATATTCAGATAATGTTCTCAGAAAAGATGATTGGGAGGCAAACTTTGTGAATTCTTGCATGTCTAAAAATGTATTTCTTTCCCTTCTGATTTCTTATAATTGCCTGATAATTTAACTGAACGTAAACTACTGAGTTGAAAATCATTTCCCTTAGAAGTTTATAAACATGTTTCATTATTTGCTCATATCCAGTGTTGCTAATTAGAAGACAGATGCCAGCTGTATTCTCATTACTGTGAAAGTGAAAGTAGATTTTCTTTATGGAAGCTTTTAGGATTTTATCTTTATCCTTGGCAATTTGAAATATAATGAGGACATGTATACATGTAATATTTTATTATAATTTTTTATATAGCTTATTTGATTCTTCATAGGTATTTTTGGTTTAAAAACGTTATGTTTTCTCAGTCCCCCCAAATTTCTTTTCTCTAATAATTTCCTCTCCTCTAGTTCTTCAATTCTCTTTTCCTAAAATACATTGTTAGTCAAGTGTTGGCATTCCAGGATTGAGCCACTACATACTATCTGTCCATCTCTATCTTTTTCCTCTCCATTCTGGGAGACTTCCTTGCAATCCTATTGAGTTTTTTGTTTGTTTGTTTGGGGTTTTTTTTGTTTTTTGCGGTACGCGGGCCTCTCACTGTTGTGGCCTCTCCCGTTGCGGAGCACAGGCTCCGGACGCGCAGGCTCAGCGGCCATGGCTCACAGGTCCAGCCGCTCCGCGGCATGCGGGGTCCTCCCGGACCAGAGCACAAACCCGTGTCCCCTGCATCGACAGGAGAACTCTCAACCACTGCGCCACCAGGGAAGCCCTGACTTTTTTTTAACAGTGACTTTTTTGTTTCCCTAACCTCTTTGTGTCTTCTGACTGTTTACTTTTCATAGCATCCAGCATAGTTTTATGAAAAAAAACCCTCAAACAGCTTGCCTTCTAGTTGCTGCTTGATTGGGACAGAAGTTAGACTAGTGCGTGGTGACTGGGTTCGGGAAAGCAAGTGGAACCCGATGATAAATGTCTATATATGTGTATAGAAATAGTGATAAGGATACACATTACACGGAGTGAAATTTGGTGGTGATGGTGGGTATTAGGGGATTGAAGAATTTTTACTTCATAATTGCTATTGGGTTTTTAAAAAACTCAATGGACATGTGTTACTTTTATAAGAAAATTATTGGTCCTTTTTTAAAGCTTGTCTGTGAAAGGAAGGAGAGGGGACATATGAGCATGATTACTTTCTGAAGAGAAAGGGTCAGAAGGCGTTAGGAGGGAAACAAGCCGGAGAGGAAAGGGAGCGACCGGTGAAGCAAGGTCTCTGTGCACCTGGGGAGGAGGGTGTGCAAACACACATGGAAATATTAGCACTGGGCAGGGGAAAGAGCCTCTCCTATGTTAAGACAAGAAGGAAAAAGAGAAGGTTGAATGGAGAAGATATGTCTGAATACAGTTTGAAGCAAGTTTGACCAAAGGAGGAAGTTTTAAGGAAAGAGCATAGCCTAGGAGGTAAAAGACCGAGGTCCAAATCCTCGCTCATGACTTCCTGGCTGGAACACAGGGCCAGTCACCTAATTTTTCGTCTCTTCCAAATGAGGCTAACAGTCATGTGAGGCTGTTGAGGCAATTAAACGTGATAGAGTGTGGACAGTGTTTGGCAATCATTCTCAGCAAATGCTACTTGTTTTCTCTATTATCTCTCTGCCTGGCTGCCTGGACAGAACATTTGTAGGAGTAGAATTCCAGAGCTGTTATTTCACAGCCCAACATGGCCAGTCCTGCTGTTGCTTCAGCTCTGACCTTGGCCCCAGGCCCCAGTGCATGAGTCTGTCTAAACTTCCATTCCAAGTTGTTGGTGGGCTATCCCACACACCACCCCTCCCCAGGACCAGGTTCCAACCCACTCACCTGCCCTTCCAGTGACTGCTTCCCGCTTGGATCCTTGGTCCTACTGTGGCTGGAGTATGTGCCATTTCATCCATGATCATACTTCCTAATACTTGTTGCCAGAATTCCAAATTTCTGCCCTTATTGCCTTTTTGCCATCATGCAAATTGACTAAGGAATCTGTGGCCATGCTCCAAAATTCAGACACCTAGCCTTCATCTAACTGCGTGGGTCTGGCTGAGTTGCACATACTGATCTCACAAATACTTCAGAACATAACTGGGTTTACTGATGCCCCGGCATTGGAATTTGTTGGGTCACTCTAACCACACCACTTAAGAAAATTCATATTTTATAGTGAGAGGAGGTATTCTCAACTACCTACTTTATTGTAGATTCATCTCTTCTCTCCCAGTATAAGTTGCACAGGCTACACTGTCCTCCATTCCCCTTTGTAGTCCAGCCTCTGCCCTGGTTACGAGCTCATATATTCAGTTTTACTTTGGTTTTGGCCTTTTCTTTGGAAGCTCGAAGAGCTGAATATCTTTTTCAGAATCATTCTGGGCATCCCTGAACTTTGTATATGATCAATGATTCTGTGAGCACACAGATTATTATCATAAGCAATAAGTCTGACAACCTACTAAAAAGACTAAGCATGTCATTTGGATGTATTACTGATATCTGAATATGCACCTTAAAATATAGGTAAGCTTCCTAGAAGTAGAGTAAGCATGTCTTAATGTGCTTTATATTTTGAAGTTTATCAGTTACTTGAAGTATAAATATACATTTTTATTATTACAAGAATAAACAATGCATTGTAAAAGCTGTTAATTTTATGTATTGAAACAATTTCTGAGAACTTTCAAATGATTAAATACATAAGGCAGTATATTTTATAATTAATATCAATGTTAAGAGAAATATTTGCTAGATAACTTTAAGAAGAATATTATATCCATCTTGAGCCAACAAATGTTTATAAAAATTTAAATAATAGTAAAATAATAACATTAGATTTTATCATCATCATAGTTGCAATTTTTGTAAAACTTTCATAGAACTGTTTGGTGTACTAGAATTCATAGCAACAAACAAAATAATCTTTAAGAGGTATATTTCATTGTTAGCTATTTAATTTCATTTATATTTTAAAGTCTTTGAAGAAAAAAATTCCTTTCAGGATTGTTTTACTTCTGTGAGGAGGAATTATAAATAGAATATTAATTTCTTCAACTCAGATATTTGAGTTTCTTGCTCACATTCTTATACAAATTGTTCAAGAGAGGTAAGATATCTGCTATTACATATACCAAAGGCTGATAGAACAAAAGATAATAAACAAAGATAGAACAAAGTATAATAAAAGCCTTTTTATTATACTTTGAAGATTACAAAACTAGCATAATAGGATTTACTAATAACCAATATTTGCCTGTAAAAGAAGTTCATTTGCTGCTAAAGAAGTAAATCGATGTGCTTGGAGAAGGAAGTATTTCTCACATGACACCTGCCATAAAGTCCTTCCTGTCACTCACCTCCAAGGAAGATTTTGCAATTGGTATGCATGTAATGAAAACTGAGAAGAAGATGGGAATTCAGTGGTGATTTTATTTTCCTTAAAGCCAAATCCATGTTCCACTGTCACATTTTTAGATCTAAAGCTTAAGGAAGAGAATGTTTGTGTAAAGGAAGTAATTCATGAAAATATATTAAAATAAATGTGTTTATTAAAAGCAAGAATTTTAAAAGTTCACTTTCTATTGTGAAAGTTTTCAAATTTATGCAAGAGACCCTCTTGTACCCATCACCTAGCACCTACAATTATCAGTGTTCTATTATCTGGTCTCAATTCATTACTTTTAAATTTTATTTGTATTTTCTGGAGTCTTTTTAACTTAAATTCCAGATATAGTTCACCCATATGAATTTCCATATGTCTTATCTAAAAGATAAGGATTCTTTAAAAATAACATAATTAGTTTTAATCAGCTCATGGTTCCATAGTTACCAAGAGCCAGATCCAGGATTGAACTTAGGCTTCCTGGTTTCCAAGTTTGAGCTCTTAACCCCTCACATGTACTATATATGATTCCTTCTAAATTTCCACTATAAACATTGGTTTTTAAAAATGCCTAACAGAGGAGCTAAGAGACAAGATGATGGGGTAGAAAGACTTGAGCTCACCTCCTCTCATAAAAACACCAAAAAAAAAAACCCCCTAACTGCTGAACAAGCACTGACAAAAAAGGCTGGAACCTACCAAAAAATATATTCTACATCCAAAGACAAAGAAGAAGCCATAACGAGATGGTAGGAGAGGCGTATATGTGATACAATCAAATCCCATACCCACCAGGTGGGCGACCCACAAACTGGAAAATAATTATATTGCAGAGATTCTCCCACAGGAGTGAGAGTTCTGAGCCCCACATCAGGCTCCCCTGTCAGGGGGTCTGGCATCAGGAGGCGGAGCCCCAGAGCACTTGGCTTTGAAAGCCATCAGGGCTTGATCACAGGAACTCCACGGACTGGGGGAAACAGAAACTCCACTCTTGGAGGATGCACACAAGGTCTTGTGTGTACTGGGACCCAGGGAAATAACAGTGACTTCATAGGATCCTGGCCAGACCTACCTGTAGGTCTTGGAGGGTCACCTGGCAAGGCAGGGGGTGGCTGTGGCTCACTGTGGGGACCAGAACACTGGTGGCAGAGGTACTGGAGAATATTCATTGGTATGAGCTCTCCTGGAGACCACAATTTTGACACCAAGAGCTGGCACCACCCAAGAGCCTGTTGGCTTCAGTGCTGGGATGCCTCAGGACAAACAACCAAAAGGGCAGGAACATATCCCCATCCATCAGCAGACAGGCTGCCTAAAGCCTTCCTGAGCCCACAGCTGCCTCTAAACACACCCCTTGACACACCCCTGCCCACCAGAGGGACAAGACCCAGCTCTACCCATCAGGAAACCTGCACAAGCCTGTTAGACCATGGGTGTCACCCACCAGGGGGAAGACACCAGAAGCAAGAAGTACTACTATCCTGCAACCTGCACAACAGAAACCGCAAACAAAAAGAAAATGAGACTTTGGGACAACATTAAATGCACCAACATTCACATTATAGGATTCTCAGAAGGAGAAGAGACAGAGAAAGGGCCTGCAAAAATATTTGAAGAGATAATAGCTGGAAACTTCCCTACACCAGTCCAAGAAGTGTGGAGAGTGCCATACAGTATTAACCCACAGAGGAATACACCATGACACACTATAATCAAAATGATAAGAATTAAAGACGAAGAGAAAATATTAAAAGCAACAAGGGAAAAGCAACAAATAATATACAAGGGAATCCCCATAAGGTTATCAGCTGATTTTTCAGCAGAAACTGCAGGCCTCAAAGGAGTGGCATGATATATTTAAAGTAATGAAAGGAAAAAACCTACAACCAAGAATACTCTACCCAGCAAGGCTCTCATTCAGATCCAGTGGAGAAATCAAAAGCTTTACAGAAAAGTAAACGCTAAGAGAATTCAGCACCACCATATCAGTTTTACAACAAGTGCTAAAGGAACTTATCTAGGAGGAAAAGAAAAGGCCACAACTAGAAACAAGAAAATCACGAATGAGAAAACTCACCAGTAAAAGCAAATAAACAGTATAGGTAGGAAATAATCCACACACAAATATGATATGAAAACTAGCAATCATGAGAAAAGGAGAGTACAAATACAGAATACTGGAAATGCATTTAAAATTAAGAGACCGGCAACTTGAAACAATCTTGTGTGTTTGTGTGTCCGTGTGTGTGTGTGTGTATATATGTATATATATATATATATATATAGAGAGAGAGAGAGAGAGAGAGAGAGAGAGAGAGCGAAAGAGAGAGAGAGAGAGAGAGAGAGAGACTGCTGTAGCAAAACCTCATGGTAAGTGCAAACGAATATACACACAAAAAAGAAAAAGGAATCCAAACACAACACTAAAGAGAGTCATCAATCACATGAGAAGAGAAGAAAAAAGACTTAAAAAAACAAATCCAAAACAATTAACAAAATGGCAAAAAGAACGTACATATCTATAATTACCTTCAAAGTAAATGGATTAAATGCTCCAACCAAAAGATATAAACTGGCTAAATGGATAAGAAAACAAGACCCATCTATATGCTGTCTAAAAGAGACCCACTTCAGATCTAGGCACACATACAGACTAAAAGGGAGGGGATGGAAAAAGGTAGTCCATGCAAATGGAAACCAAAAGACAGCTGAAGTAGCAATACTCATATCAGACAAAATAGACTTTAAAATAAAAACTGTTACAAGAGACAAAGAAGAACACTACATAATGATCAATCCAAAAAGAGGGGATCAATCCAAGAAGAAGATTTAATCATTGTAAATATATATGCACCCAACATATGAGCACCTCAATATATAAGGCAAATGCTAACAGCCATAAAAAGGGAAATCGACAGTAACACAAAAATAATGGGAGATTTTAACACTCCACTTTCATCAATGGACAGATCATCCAGACAGAAAACCAATAAAGAAACACAGACTTTAAATGACACATTAGACCAGATGGACTTAATTGATATTTATAGAGCATTCCATCCAAAAGCAGCAGATTACACTTTCTTCTCAAGTCCGTATGGAACGTTCTCCAGGATAGATCACATTTTGGGTCACAAATCAAGCCTCAGTAAATTTAAGAAAATTGAAATCATATCAAGCATCTTTTCCAACCACAGTGCTATGAGACTAGAAATCAATTACAGAAAAAAAAGATGTAAAAAACACAAACACATGGAGACTAAACAATATGTTACTAAATAACCTATGGATCACTGAAGAAATCAAAAAGGAACTCAGAAAAATACCTAGAGACAAATGACAAGGAAAACACAATGATCTAAAAAAGCAGTTCTAAGGGGAAGTTTATAGCAATACAATCTTACGTCAGGAAACAAGAAAAATATAAAATAAACAAGCTAACCTTGCACCTAAGCAACTAGAGAAAGAAGAACAAACAAAACCCAAAGTTAGTAGAAGGAAAGAAATCATAAAGATCAGAGCAGAAATTAATGAAACAGAGACGAAGGAAACAGTAGCAAAGACCAATGAAACTGATAAACAAAATGATAAACCTTTAGCCAGACTCATCAAGAAAAGAAGGAGAGGACTTGAATCAATAAAATTAGAAATGAAAAAGGAGAAGTTACAATGGACACTACAGAAATACGAAGGATCATAAGAGACTACTACAAGCAACTATATGCCAATAAAATGGACAACCTAGAAGAAATGGACAAATTCTTAGAAAGGTACAACCCCACATGACTGTACCAGGAAGAAACAGAAAACATGAACAGACCAATCACAAGTACTGAAATTGAAACTGTGATTAAAAAACTTCCAACAAACAAAAGTCCAGGACAAGAAGACTTCACAGGTGAATTCTATCAAATATTTAGAGAAGAGTTAACACCTATCCTTCTGAAACTCTTCCAGAAAGTTGCAGAGGAAGACACACTCCCAGATTCATTCTATAAGGCCACCATTACCCTGATACCAAAACCAGAGAAAGATACACAAAAAAAGAAAATTACAGGCCAATATCACTGATAACATAGACACAAAAATCCTCAACAAAATACTAGCAAACTGAATCCAACAATACATTAAAAGGATCAAGTGGGATATATCCCAGGGATGCAAGGATTCTTCAATATCCACAAATCAATCAATGTGATACACCACATCAACAAATTGGAGAATAAAAACCCTATGATCATCTCAGTAGATGCAGAAAAAACTTCTGACAAAATTCAACACCAATTTATGATAAAAACTCTCCAGAAAGTGGGCATAGAGGGAACATACTTCAACATAATATAGGCCATATATGACAAGCCTACTGCCAACCTCATATTCAATGTTGAAAACTTGAAGCATTTCCCCTACAATCAGGAACAAGACAAGGATGTCCACTCTCGCCACTTTGATTCAACATAATTTTGGAAGTCCTAGTTATGGCAATCAGAGGAGAAAAAGAAATAAAAGAAATCCAAATTGGAAAATACGAAGTAAAATTATCACTGTTTGCAGATGACATGATATTATACATAGAAAATCCTAAAGATGCTACCAGAAAACTACTAGAGCTAATCAATGAATTTGGTAAAGTTGCAGGATACAAAATTAATACAGAGAAATCTGTTGCATTTCTGTACACTAACTAATTCAATACAATCCCTATCAAATTACCAATGGCATTTTTTGTAGATCTAGAACAAAAAATCTTTAAATTTTATGAAAACATAAAAGACCCTGAATAGCCAAAGCAATCTTGAGAAAGAAAAATGGGGCAGGAGGAATCAACTTCCCTGACTTCAGACTATAATATAAAGCTATAGTAATCAAAACAGTATGGTAGTGGCACAAAGACAGACTTACATATCAATGAAACAGAATGGAATGCCCAGAAATAAACCCACGCACCTATGGTAAATTAATCTATGACAAAGGAGGTAAGAATATACAGTGGTGCTGGGAAAACTGGATGGCCATATGTAAAAACATAAAATTAGAACATTCTTTAACACCATACACAAAAATAAACTCAAAATGGTTTAAAGTTCTTAATATAAGACCAGATACTCTAACACTTTTAGAGGAAAACATAGGCAGAACACCCTTTGGCATAAATTGCAGCAATATCTTTTTGGATCCACCTCCTAGGGTAATGAAAATAAAAACACAAACAAACAAATGAGACCTAATTAAACTTAAAAGCTTCTGCACAGCAACGGAAACCATAAACAAAACGAAAAGACAACCCACAGAATGGGAGAAAATATTTGCAAACGAAGCGACCTACAAGGGATTAATTTCCAAGATATACAAACAGCTCATGCAACTCAATATCAAAAAAACAAACAACCCAATCAAAAATTGGCAGAAGATCAAAATAGACATTTCTCCAAAGAAGACATAAAAAGATGGCCAAAAAGCAGATAAAGAATGCTCAACATAGGGCTTCCCTGGTGGTGCAGTGGTTGAGAGTCCGCCTGCCGACGCAGGGGACATGGGTTCGTGCCCCGGTCTGGGAAGATCCCATATGCCACGGAGCGGCTGGGCCCGTGAGCCATGGCCGGTGAGCCTGTGCATCTGGAGGCTGTGCTCCGCAACAGGAGAGGCCACGGCAGTGAGAGGCCCACGTACCGCAAAAAAGAAAAAAAATAAAGCTTAACATAGCGAATTATTAGAGAAATGCAAATCAAAACTCCAATGAAGTATCACCTCACACCAGTCAGAATGGCTATCATCAAAAAGTCTACAAAAAATAAATGCTGGAGAGGATGTGTAGAAAAGGGAAGTCTCCTACACTTTTGGTGGGAATATAAATTGGCACAACCACTATGGAGGACAGAATGGAGTTTCCTTAGAAATCTAAAAATAGAGGGCTTCCCCTGTGGCGCAGTGGTTGAGAATCCACCTGCCAAGACAGGGGACATGGGTTTGAGCTCTGGTCCAGGAAGATCCCACATGCTGCAGAGCAACTAAGCCCGTGTGCCACAACTACTGAGCCTGTGCTCTGGAGCCTGCGAGCCACAACTACTGAGCCCACGTGCCACAACTACTGAAGCCCATGCATCTTGAGCCCGTGCTCCAGAACAAGAGAAGCCACCGCAAGGAGAAGCCCGTGCACCACAACGAAGAGTAGCCCCTGCTTGCTGCAACTAGAGAAAGCCTGCACACAGTAAATAAGACCCAACGCAGCCAAAAATTTAAGAAATAAAAAAATTAATTAATTAAAAATAGAGCTACCATATGATCCAGCAATCCCATTCCTAGGCATATATCTGGAGCAAACCATAGTTTGAAAAAGTACATGAACCCCAATGTTCATTGCAGTACTATTTACAATAGCCAAGATGTGGAAGCAACCTAAATGTCCATCAACAGATGAATAGATAGGGAAAATATGTTTCATATATATATGATGGAATATTGGTCATAAAAAAGAATGAAATAATGCCATTTGTGGATTATCATACTAAGTGAAGTAACTCTGACAGAGAAAGACAAATATCATATGATATCACCTATATGTGGAATCTAAATTAATGATACAAATGAACTTATTACAAAACAGAAACAGATTCAACAGACTTTGAAATCAAACTTATGGTTACCAAAAGGGAAAGATGGGAAGAAGGGGTAAATTAGGAGTTTGGAATTAACATATACACACTACTATATAAAAAATAATCAACATGGACCTATTGTATAGAACAGGGAACTCTACTCAATATTCTGTAATAACCTATATGGGAAAATAATCTGAAAAAGGATAGTTATATGTATAACAGAATCACTTTGCTGTACACCTGAAAATAACACAACATTGTAAATCAACTATACTCCAAGATAACATAAAAATGTTAAAAAAAGAAAAAAATACCATTATCACAACCAAATTTTTTAAATGCCTTAAATACCTAGTCTATGTTCAATTTTCCCTGATTACTTTAAAAGCATTTTTATAGTTTAGTTATGTTTGTCCAGGTATTAGTTTGTTCAATTGATTATTAGTTTGTTCAAATAAGAATCCAAAGAAGATTCACACCTTGTATTTGTTTTGTGTGTTTTTAAAATTTCTTTTAATCAATATATTTCTTCCTTTTTAGTTCTTTTTTATTAATTTTTGAATTTTATTTTATTTATTTTTTATACAGCAGGTCCTAATCAGTTATCTATTTTATACATATTAGTGTATACATGTCAATCCCAATCTCCCAATTCATCCCACCACCACCACCCCTGCCACTTTCCCCCCTTGGTGTCCATACGTTTGTTCTCTACATGTGTGTCTCATTTCTGCCCTGTAAACCGGTTCATTTGCACCATTTTTAGTCTTTTTTTTTAATGTTATTAATTTGTTGAAGAAACTCTGTAATTTGACTTGTAGAATTTTCCACATTTTTGATTTGCCTATTGTATCTTTGTAGTGAAGGGAACAACAATCTTCAGACTGCTTCTGAAAATAATCAGAAACATCTTTTTGAGTTAGCTCACAAAGCTTTATATCATAGGATGGTCTTAAAAATATGCACATATTGAAAGCATCAACCAAATCTTCAAGCCCAGAAGTAAAACAAAATCTTTTCTTTAGTCAGTTACTACTGGAGAGGAAGGAAAGCACAATCCCACCAGCAGCAGCATCAGAGTCAGCAGTACCTACTCTGACAGACCTGGCCATAAACGTATGTAGCTCCTCTAATGATCTCAGGTGAAAGTAAATTATCACAAAACCCCCATTTGATACGTCGTCTCACAAATGCACATAGAGTGACCATAAGATCAACATCGTGGATGTGGTTGAGTAATGATTTTTCCTGCACTGTAATATCAAACTGTTAAAATTGAACTAATAATAAACCTAATAACAATGAAAAGTTTTTAAATTTCAGATTAATTACTGTTTCATAGAAGTTTATTCTTTTATGGTATCATTTGGTTTGGCATCCAGTTTTGCTGAATATTAACTTTACCATTCAGCCATTTGTTGTTTGCCTAAAATGTTAATCTGTGCATGTCTAAATACTTCATTATAGCATGACAGTGATGCCCACTTCCTCCTACCCCAGCAGAAGCTGGAGCTGGGGTGCTCCAGCCCATCTTTAATGTACAGGTATTTGACCTCCTCATCCTCTAGGGAGTGATAACATATTTGAACCAAATATCCCTCCTGCCACCTTTAGTGGGAACAGGCTGGGGAGGCAAGAGTCTCACTATTCCATAACAAATGTCAATGGCTAAGGTTTTTGGTTTAAATGTATTTGACTCAATCTGCACGTGAGCTCAGTCTTCTGCTATTATCTTGCCCCCACTTTCCTCACGCTCATTACCTACTAGGTCACTACTATTGTATTTGGGGAGAGGGAGGCATTGCAACAATGGTGATGGCTGGACTAAGGTCACGTCTCTCAAAGCCTCCAAAACTGTGGACCCTTAAGTTACCAACAAAGCACCACATCCCCTGAAGTCTGGTAGTTGCTAAAGCCATCTGTGTTCTGCTCCAGAAATGGATGAAATGACTCCAACCCTTCTACACCACACTTGGTCTTCTGGTACCAATGGAGCTGAGCTTTGTACCTTCACATCTCTCAGATTCCTTTATTGAACACAGCTCCCTTGGCTTCTGTCTACAGAAGCATTGGGACAAAACTATACTGGGCCTGGCTCATGAGAGGTGTTCAGTCTCATGAGACTGGCTGTTCAGTCTCCACTCTCTTTGATGCCTGGTGCCTGGGGGGGTGCTGGGGTGGGTTGATTGGGGCATCAGTGGATAAGGACAGAGTAAAGGATGATGATGACACACAATAAATATCCTTTCATTGTTACATTAAATGGAAAGATATCCTGTGTTTGGGATTAGAAGCATTAATATTGTTAAAATGTCCATATTACTGAAAGCAATCTACATATTTAATGCAATCTCTATCAAAATACCTATGACATGTTTTGCAGAACTAGAACAAATAATCTTAAAATTTGTATGAAACCACAAAAATCCCCCAAATTTCCAAAGCAATCTTGAGGAAAAAAAAAGAACAAAGCTGGAGATATCATGCTTCCTGCTTCTACAAAGCTATAGTACAAAGCTATAGTAATTAAAACAATATGGTGCTGGCAGAAAACCATAATCATAGATCAATGGACTAGAATAGAAAGCTCAGACATGTAACCGTTAAGTAGCAAATCCCCAGTCTCCCGTTCCTGTCCTTATTATTTTAATTGACCATCTCTCTGTTCCCCAGACAGTCTCATGCCATTTTTTTTTACCTGTGATAGTTAAATTAGGTCTTCCATTCTCCTAGATTAACTTCAAAATTCTCTTCCCAAATTAAAAAAGGAATGGTAACACTTTCATGGGTGATTTTGGGGAGAATTGGCATTTTTATTATATTGTTTTTCTCTACCTACAACATAGTATATGTTTTCATTTATTTAAGTTTCCTTTTTAAAAAGTAACAGTTTTACTGAGATGAAATTTACATACCATATGTCACCCATTTAAAGTGTATAATTCAATTGTTTTTAGGAGATGCACAGAGAAGTGTGACCATTATGACAGTCAATTTTAGAACATTTTCATCACCTTGAAATGAAACTCTAAACATTTAGCCATCACCCCCTGTCACCCCTTCCCCTCCTAGTTCTAAGCAACCATTAATCTACTTTCTGACTCTATAGATTTACCTATTCTGACCTTTTCATAAAATAAATTTTGTATTCTGTGACTGGCTTCTTTCAGTTAGCATAATGTTTTCAAGGTTCATCCATGTTGTAGCACATATTGGTACTTTTTAAAATTACCATATCATATTCCATTGTCCATTGTATGGATGTACCACATTTTGTTTATCCATACATTTACCTTGTTTCCACCTTTTGATCTTATGAATAGCGCTGCTATGAACATTCATGTACAAGGTTTGGCATGGACATATATTTTCATATCTCTTGTGTATAAACCTAAGAATGGAATTACTGGGTCATATGGTAACTCTATGTTTAAGTTTAAGAACTGCAGACTGTTTTCCAAAGCAGCTGCACCAGTTTACATTCCCACCAGCAGTGTACAAGTGTTCTGATTTTCCACATCCTCACTAATAATTGTTATTATCTATCTTTTTGATTATAGAAATCCTAGTGTGTGTGAAGTAGTATCTCACTGTTCTTTTTTTAATTGAAGGAGAGTTGATTTACAATATTATATTAGTTTCAGGTGTACAGCATAGTGATTCAGGAATTTTACAGATTATACTCCATTAAACGTTCTTACAAGATAATGGCTATATTCCCCTGCACTGTACAATATATCCTTGTTGCTCATCTATTTTATGCATAGTAGTCTGTATCCCTTAATTCCCTATCCCTACTTTGTCCCTTCCCTTTCCCTCTTCCCTTTGGTAATCATTGGTTTGTTTTCTATATCTGTGAGTCTGTTTCTGTTTTGCATACATTTATTTGTATTATTTTTTAGATTCCACATATAAGTGATATCATACAGTATACTTATTTCACTAAGCATAATGTTCTCTAGGTCCATCCTCACTGTGGTTTTGATTTACTGTTCCCTAAAGACTAATGTTGAGCATTTTTTCATATGTTTATTGGCTATTTTTATATCTCCTTGAGAAATGCATATATAGATACTTTGTCCATTTTAAATTGGGTTATTTGCTTTTTATTGTTCAGTTGTAAGGGTTCTTTATATATTTTGGATACAAGTATCTCATAAGATTTATGATTTGCAAATATTTTCTCCCATTATGAGTTGTCTTTTCACTTTCTTGATAGTGTCCTTTGAATCACAGAAGTTTTTAATTTTGATGAAATCCAATTTATCTATTTTTGTTGTTGTTGTTGCTTGTGCTTTGGTGTCATATCTAGGAAACTATTACCAAATATGAGGTCATGAAGATTTACCATCATGATTTCTTCTAAGAGTTTTATAATTTTTGCCCTTCACTTAGGCCTTTGATCCATTTTGAGTTACTTTTTGTGTATGGTTTGAGGTAAGGGTGCAACTCCATTTTTTTGCACATGTCTATCTAGTTATTCCAGTACTATTTATTGAAAAGACTATTATTTCCCATTGAATGATATTGAGATCTTTGTTCAAAATCACTTGACCATTACCCATGGGTTTATTTTTGGACTCTCAGTTCTATACTACTGATTAATATGTATATCCTATGTCAGTATCACACTATCTTGATTACTGTTGCTTCATAGTAAGTTTTAAAGTTGGGAAGTGTGCGTCTTCCCACTTTCTTCTTCTTTTTTTCAAAATAGTTTTGGCTACTCTGGGTCAAGTTTCCTTTTAAGTATAGTTTTTCTTTTTCTGCATACATGAAAAAAATGCACATTTTTTTCTTGTTAGGTTAAGTGTCATATATTTTTGTTGGAATTTATTTTCCCAATTGTATTATAATTGGCATTTGCTGTTAATGGGAAAGCTATTATTTTTTTTTTACTGATTTTTTAATAACTGTCCTAGTACTCAGGCAACTCCTTTTTGCTAGTAGTCATTTAATTGACTCTTTTTGGTAGGCAGTTATATCATATGCAGATAACTGTCATTGTGTCTTTTCTTTTCCTGTATCTATGTGTTCTTTCTTTTCTGGCCTTTTTGTATGGCTAATATTGAATAACAGTGGTCATAGTAGGAGCCTTGCTCATCCCTGGCTTGAGTGAGGATGCTTCTAATGTTTCATCATTAAGTGTGATGGATTCAGACAATTATCATCGAACTGCATCTTAAAAGGATGAAGGAGCGGTCTAGATAAAGTGGTGGGAGGAACTGTGGGGATGTTTGGGGTCAGTTGGGAGGAGGGCATTCTTGTCAGAGGTAACAGCAGGAGCAAAGACTTCAGGTTGAGGGACAGTATGGGTGTATGTAGGAAACAGCAAGAAATTATATGTTGCTGTACCATAAATTATAAAAGTAGAGAATAGGGAGAGAGGAGGCTGAGGAGCTGGAGAAGGACCAATCCTACAGGATCCTGATGGCCATATTGAATTTTATTCTTTTTATTTCGGAGAACCATGAAAGATTTCAAGTAGGGAGGTGACATTGTCACTGAGGGACATTATCACACCTTCTTTGTTAAAAGAATTTAAATTATTTTCATGGCTACAATATGTCCAACCAGGTAATGAATCATTTGCAATTCCTGAAACGCAGCAGATTCGCTGGTACTTTCTTGCCCTGGAAGGCATCCCCTCTGTCAGAAATGCCCTCTGCCCACTCCGGGCCAGGTAGAGCACTAATACACGTCTCATGTGCCACCTGCTGTCAAAGCATTTACCAGGTTGCAGTGTAATTGTCCACTGGCCCATCTTTCTCACTCTTCTGAGTTCCTTGAGGCCAGGAAGAAAGGTTTTTATTTCTGAAACCCACTGGGGGTGCACAATGGAATGGATTAAAAAAAGGACCAAATAAATGTAATAGCTGTGGGTTGGCAGGGACAGTATTGTAGAGGCGTTGGGAGAGGTAAGTCATATGGATCGTTAAGGACACAACTGGTTAGAAAACTGGTGTCTCACGTCTCTCTTTGCTCCTTCCTTGTACCTTAGAGTTGCTGAAGTGTGCAAAGCTTCTTTTATACCTTGTGCAGTCCTGGTGCATGGAAAAGCTTTATGGTATTGTTTGACCCACGCTCTCTAGATCTCCCTGAACTCTGGTATGCTGTGCAAATTATTCACCCTGGGATGAGGCATGCAATTCCTCTTCACCCATTGTTTGCTGCTGAAAGCCTGAGTGGCTGGGAGCCATCTTTCTGAATAAAGCAGGCAGAGAAAGTGTGGGAAGGGAGCAAGCCCGTCAATCATGAGGTGCACAGTGTTCTGGACGAAGCCTCTAAATTCCATGATGATCTCAGTAAAATGAGTTCAGGATATTTTAACCCCACTGTTTTGATCCCATGTTTAGGAATAAAAACATTTACATCTCTCTTAAACTAACTTGAAAGTGTGTCTGGTGTATAGAAAGTATTTTCCAGAGAAAACCCCGTTAAATAAATTTAATATTTTTACTGATTTTCTGTTCATTGCAGTTAACTCTTTCAATTTTTCCCCATCTTTACTCTGATGATACTGTAGGGATCAGTGTTTTAGTGATGACAAGCACTTTTTATGCCAAAATTAACCTTTGTATCTGCATCGTGAGCTGTCTTCCATGGCCACACTTTCTGCCAGGCTCAATTTTGCAAGATCCAAATTTTATCAATTTTCATTCTTTCATTTCTTTATAGTCATTTATAAATGTACTGTCAGTTTTTGCTATTGCTAGTTGTCTTGTTTTCTATCATATTTAATTTTCCTAAGTTAATTTGTAGTTTTCAATATTACCAATACAATCTGATTTTTCAAAACGTCTTTTAACTAAAACAGCATCATGCATTAAGTTAGAGCTGTTCCCAGTATTATTATGCTGGTCCTTTCTTCTAGTAACCTTTCTATGGATTGGGTAAAAGAGACATAGTTTGTGTTTACATCTGGATGCAAAAAGCAAGACAAATGTGAACCTGGGTCCTTGGCTCGTTCAAAATAACAGAGTTAAAACATCATGCTCTGTGGCAAGCTGGTTGGCTTTTTAAGGATAGAAATTTTTGTTTTGTAAATGTGACAGGCTTATGGTTCCTATATTTTTTACTTCCATTTTGTTTTTTCATAAATTTATGAAAATTTCTCTGACAAGATAAGTTTTCCCCCAGCTCCTCGAACGGGATTTTCCGTCTAATGATTTTCCATTCAAGCTCTACTGTATTGAATTCCTTTAGGGTGGAATTTTGTTTCTGACAATAATCTTACTCTTTTCTCATGACTTCTGCAAATTTCACATTGAGGTCCAGGAGAAGAGTAAAGATAAAGTTAGATTTAGTTTTGCAATTCATCCTAGACATTGCGAGTGAAAAAAACCCTTGACTATTCATTTGTATTCTCCTTTCTCAGAAAAACACTTTAAAAAAGAGAGATTGTAAAACAAGGTTCTGAGGGATTGATGAATCAAGACAGGGGATTGAATTCTAGGATTCCAGAATTAGGACAATCTAAACCTCCTTTGTGGAAGAGCATTTGGTTTGGAGAGTGCTTGAAATGCCACAAGACCGGAGAAAGTACAGAACAGATCTTCACCACATGCCTGTGAGCTATTATTCTACTTGGCACTGCATCCTACAATGTGGCCTGCTGCTGGCTTGAGGCTTAAATCAACAAGTAAAGGTTTTAGAAGAGCACAGCAGGTGCTGGCTGGCTATCATTTTTTAGTGGGTACTGTCATGGTCCCTGCAGTTAGGAAACATTCCTGGTCCTTAAGGGGCTCATCTTGGTCTGGGGAATGACTAGCCACAATTACCCGACATTGCTTGTTAAGGGCTGAGATAGAGGTCCGCCCAAGCTGCTGTGGAGGCACATAACCTAAACCAGTGGTTTTCAAACTTTTTCGTCTCAGAACCCCTCTTCGCTCTTAAAAATTACTGAGGGACTTCCAAGAGTTTTTGTTTATATGGGTTAGTGATATGTATTCATATTTACCGTCTTAGAAATTAAACCTAAGAACAATAAAGAACATTAAAAAAACCGAAATTCATTGTTACCATAAATATTTATTATGAAAAATACATTTACCAACAAAATTTAATGAAAGAGTGGCATTGTTTTAAATTTTTGCAAGTATCTGCATTGTCGGGCTTCACGGAGAATGGCTGGATTCTCCTTTCTGCTTCTGCCTTAAATCGGTTGCTACACGTTGTTTCGGTTGAGGGAGATGAAGAAAATTGGGCCTTATACATATGCCATTGCAAAAGAACTGGAGACCCTCTGAAAGGGCTTGGGGGCCCCTCCGGAGATTCTCTGGCCACACTTGGGAACTGCTGACTTAGATCGGGAACATTTCTTGGAGGAGGCAGCTTGAGTCCTGAACGCAGACCGGCTCGCTAACAGGGGAACGACGAGGGCGAGGCGATTCACGACGGGACTGCGGTGCAAAGCCCGCAGGGATTCGTGGGCAAGGGGCTCAGTCCGCGCCACCCTCGCCCGCCATTCTGGAACACACACTCAATTCGTAAAAAGCACCTAAGGGGGAGCAGATCTGCCCATCAATATCACATTAAGCAGGAAGCTTTAGCGGTTACTACAACCGAGAAAAAGCAACTGTGTGTAGCCTTAACCCTGGCCCGGGCGGTGCCGCGCCCTCGGAAGCCCGGGAGGCCCGCAGCGCGCAGGCGCGGCGCGGCCCCGGAACGGTAAACAGTGCGGTCACGTGACGCGACCCCGCTCCAGCCCCCGCGCCGTCGCCGCACGCCGATGGCTGCGGGGTCTTGCGCCGCCGCAAGGTCCCCACAAGGCGAGCGACCCTCGGGCCCTGGGCGGCGGCGGCTGCAACGAGGTTAAGGAGGGCGGCGCGGAAAACGGGACGGCGTGGTCCGCAGTGGCCGCCCGGGCCGTGAGGAAGCAGAGGCTGTGGCAGCGACGCCTGCGTCCTGCGCGTACCCCCTCTCGGCGTAGCCGGCCCCCTCCTCCGCGGCGGCGCGGCCACCATCTTCCTCTCGCTGCCAGTGGTAGCGCTCGTCGGCGGAGCTGGTGAGTTGCGGCGCGGCCGCGGCCGGGCGACGGGCGGCCCTCCCCTCCCCCAACCCCAGCCCCGCGCCTCCGCGGCCTCCCGCCCTCCCGCGGCCGCACTCCGCGCCTTCCTCCCGCGCAGCGGGAAGCAGCGGGAAGGCGCCTCTCGGCTTCTTGCGCGCCGCCCTCGGCCCGCCCGCGCCGCCTCTGCCGCCCGGGACCGTTTGGGCCGCTGTGGCGGGGCCGCCGGGCGGAGGGTCGGGGCCTCGGCCTCCCCGCCGGCTCCGCGCCCGGGCCTCGGGGTGAGTGCGCCGCCGCGCGGGCGCGCAGGCCGGGCGGCACGGCGGGCGCTGCCGGGGAGGCCCAGCCCGCAGGCCCCGACCCGGCCCTTCGGCATCGCGCTTTGGGCCCCGGCCCGGCAGCCGGCTCTGGCCTTGGCCGCGAAGCCGAGCCGGGTGCCCGCTGGTGGGGACGAGGAGTCGGCGCTCCATCCACCCTCCTGCGACCGCGCGCTTTTGTGCTCAGGACCCAAACTGTCGACTCCTTTTGCATAGTTTGAAATGAGAAGCCAGGAATCTGGCCTTCGATAATACGTGTAATTTAATGAGCCACTTGTCGATACGTGGGTGTTCATGGTGCTAAATAACTGATCACCTGACCCGGGGGGCGGGGAGGAGAGAGAAAGGGAGGGAATGTTGGTACCGCGCACAGTCCAGTGCCCCTTCTTTTCCCCAGCTGTGTATTGCCGGGTCCGATGACTTTTTCCCCATCTTTGAGTTTTTAAATGCTGTTTTTCGAAGACCGTGATTCGAAGTAATTTGAGTGTGTGCTTATTGGTGCTCAGGAATCGTTTGCAGAACATGATCATGAATAGTCATTAATGTAAGTGGCAACAACGACTTACTATCTTCCTAGTCTTGATCTTCATCACATGTAGAGATGCTTAATTTAAAATGAAACATCGGTAGCTGATCCTTAGCAAATACGAACTTTAGCACGTTATTTTGGGATGGGGGGGGTGGAGATACAGTCAGCTACTTAGGGAGTGCTTAGATAGTACATTGTTCTACTTAGTTACTGTTTTGGGTTCTAACTTGTCTTCGCTTTTCTAAACTGGTTGTTTGAGATCTTCCAAAACTGTGTCTCCATTACTCATTCATTACCTACCATTTTTTGATTATTGAATGAAGTGTTTGGGATTGTGAAAATGTTGGTAGATATGTTTCTCTGGTAGAGACACTAGTCAAAGAACCAGGAAGTCTTTGCAGCATTCTTGTTTTTGAATTTGTCTCTTCATTCCAGAGCATAAAAGGTGTTGTGTTGTGAAGATTATTGTTTCAGATAGTGATTACTTAACCGTCATTACCACTTAGACCTTTCTTAATTATTATTTTTCCCCAGTTCTCTTTACTGGCCATATATTACGATAATGAATTTTCTCTCCATCAGCATCTTCATCATCACTATTTTAAAATATATACTCCATTTCCCCATGATAGTAACAGAATTTAAGGAAGTACTTTTAATAGCTATCATTGCGCTGATGAAGCCACACACAGTTCAGTCAGTTCCTTAGCAGCGGAAAGACAGACACTCAACTGAAGTGAGCCAGTTGTTAAGTATGCAGAACTACAGCCTTAGAGTTTAAGCTTTATTTGGTAGCTGTATGGGAGATTTGTGAGAAGGATAACACATGAGTTAGTGATGGGACAAGTTTTCCCCTGTTCCGTGCATGTTTTGTAGGTCCATTTACTGAAGAGCTCGAAAATATAATTTATTATACTGCTTTTGCATACTTTGGGAGGATAGTGAACTTCCTTATCGATCACACTGAATTAGTTATACATTCTGTGCTGTTGGGATAGACCTCAGATAACTGTCTAGCTTATCCTGTGATATACTCATCTGTTGCATGTTCAGATAAGTCAAATCTATGAGAAGTGGTTTGTGTAAATGTAGGTGAAAAATAGCTTTGGTCCGAAGCAACTTTCAGGATAGAAAAATGGAAAGGAAGTTGTCTTTATGTTAATCATTTAAGACCATAATATTAAAATTTGAATTGTATTGAGTATTGAAATCAGGGAAGGTTGATAATTTTTGACATATAATAGCATGCTAATAAAACTTCTTGATAAAAGTTAGTTTTGGGGTACTAAAATATAGATAATGTTTATCTTCCTTGACATGGTAACTTGGTGCTTGCCTTTGTGATACATTTTGATTTCTTTTTTTTTTTTTTTTTTTTTTTTGCGGTACGTGGGCCTCTCACTGTTGTGGCCTCTCCCGTTGTGGAGCGCAGGCTCAGCGGCCATGGCTCACGGGTCCGGCCGCTCCTCAGCATGTGGGATCTTCCCGGACCGGGGCATGAACCCGTATCCCCTGCATCGGCAGGCGGACTCTCAACCACTGCGCCACTAGGGAAGGCCCAGTTTGCTTTCTTAAATGTGCTATTTTTATTATTTTTTTCTTTACACAGATTTCTCATGAAATCTTTTTTACTTAATAATTTTTGTCTGGAGGTAAGATCTTTATTATATTTAATGAAGAAATGAGGTTTATTGATTAGCATTTCAGGTTTGTGGCTTTCCACCACACAGTGTCAGGGAGTGCAAGGTTCTTGGAGTGCTGACTTCTAAATATTTTTGTTCATCTACATCTCATCAATTCTTTTGGACACGTGGTTGCTGGATTTCTTTTCTGCAACAGTACATCTTGGGCTCTATTTCTTTCATTTCTTGTTTGAGCACCCTCTGAGAATCCTGGAGTATCTTTTCAGAAGCATAGACAATTTATTTTTTAACTACAAAAAATGACTTGGCAAGTAGTTACACATTTCTGATGCTGTTGCATTTTTAAGAACAGCAAAAAAACTTCTCTCTTAATGTTGCCCTTTGATTACACAGCGAATGATATTGACAGTATTGATTTGATTCAAAATATTTGAGACCCAGGTGCTGTTTGTACACTCCAGGAACATCATAATCTAGGTTGAGAAACCAGATTCAGACATGAGGTGTTAAATCACTGTATTAAGAGTTAAAAGAGGAAGATATTTCAAGAGTTACAAAACACATTGTGTGAGGAATTGCCAAATGTATAGACTGGACAATTATGGCCATGCATCGTGTATTTAATATCGATCATTTTTTAATGGTCGGGATTAAAATTTTTATGATCGTTTGTATAATGGAGAGAGGATGGAGAGAAATAGTTAAGCAAAAACTTCAAAATAGTATCCTGAAGTTTTATCTTTTGGCACAGTCTAACTTTATTAGGAAAATTTTGAATGGCTTAGTAGATTGTACAGAAAAGCTGAAGTTTTAATTCACTCATAATTTGTATGAGATGGCCACATGAAACCATTCTAAAATTGTAGTTTTTGAAAATAAATTGTGAAGTTTGTGGTCGATCACTTCCAAACTGATGTTTGTTCTATATACACTGAGGATAGCCATTTTATTTTTTATATGTAGGGAGTGACTAAGTGCATATTTCCCAATTTATTTTGGAAGTGGGCATGTCACTTTGTTTCCAGTATTTTGATATGTGTTATGAATGTAGACTGCATAACGTATAGTAGTTTAGAAGTGCAGGCTCAGGAATCTCACTGCCTGGATTCCAGTTTGGGTATACGGGCATACCTCTTGTATTGTGCTTCGCAGATACTGCGTTTTTTACAAATTGAAGGTTTGTGGCAATCAAGCATGGAGCAAATCTATTGCCGCCGCCCATTTTTTAAACAGCATTTGCTCACTTTGAGTCTTCTCTGTCACATTTTGGTAATTCTCACAATATTTCAAACTTTTGCGTTATTACTATATTTGTTATGGTGTTTTGTGATCGGTGTTGATGTTACTATTGTCATTATTTTGGGGCACCACAAATCACAACTCTGTAAGATGGTGAACTTAATTGTAAATGTGTGTGTGTTCTGACTGCTCCACCGACTGGCTGTTCCTCTCTCCCTCCCTCTCCTTGCGCCTCCCTATTCCTTGAGATGCAACAATATTGAAATTAGGCCAATTAATAACTCTACAATGGCCAGTAAGTGTCTAAGTGAAAGGAAGAGTCCGTGTCTCTCACTTTAAATCAAAAGTTAGAAATGATTAAGCTTAGTGAGGAAGGCATGTTGGAAGCCGAGATAGGCCAAAAGCTCGGCCTCTTGTGCCAAACAGCCAAGTTGTGGATGCAAATGAAAAGTTCTTGAAGGAAATTAAACGTGCTATTCCGTTGAACACATGAATGAAGAGAGTGAAACAGCCTTACTGCTGTTACGGATAAAGTTTTAGTAGTCTGGAAAGAAGATCAAACCAGCCACAACATTCTCTTAACCCAAAGTCTAATCCAGAGCAAGGCCTTATTAACTCTCTTCAATCTTGTGAAGGCTGAGAGAGGTGGGAAGATACAGAAAGAAAACTTGAAATTAGCAGAGGTTGGTTCATGAGGTCTAAGGAAAGAAGTCATTTCCGTAACATAGAAATGCAAGGTGAAGCAGCAAGTGCTGATGTAGAAGCTGCAGCAAGTTATCCAGAAGATCTGGCTAAGATAATTCATGAGGGTGGCTACCTTAAACAACAGGTTTTCAGTTTAGTCAAAACAGCCTTCTATTGGAAGAAGATGCCATCTAGGATGTTCATAGCTAGAGAGGAGAAGTCAGTGCCTGGTTTCAAAGGACAGGCTGGCTCTCCAGTTAGGGGCTATTGCAGCTGGTGACTTCAAGTTGAAGCCTGTGCTCATTCACCATTCTGAAAATCCTAGGGCCCTTAAAAATTATGCTAGATCTACTCTGCCTGTGCTCTGTAAATGGAACAAGAAAGCCTGCATGACAGCACATCTCTTTACAACATGGTTTACTGAATATTTTAAGCTCACTGTTGACCTACTGTCAGAAAAAAAGATTCCTTTCAAAATATCACTGCTGACTGACAATGCACCTGGTCACCCAAGAGCCCTGATGGAGATGGACAGTGGGATGAATGGTTTTCATGCCTGCTCACACAACATCCATTCTGCAGCCCATGGATCAAGGAGTCACTTCAACTTTCAAGTCTTATTTTTTAAGAAATACATTTTGTAAGGCTATAGCTGCCATAGATACTGATTTCTCTGAGGGACCTGGGAAGAGTTAGTTGAAAACCTTCTGGAAAGGATTCACCATTCTAGATGCCATTAAGAACATCGTGATTCATGGGAAGAGGTCAGAATATCAAGATACACAGGAGTTTGGAAGAAGTTGATTCCAGTCCTTTGAAGGGTTCAAAGCTTCAGTGGCAGAAGTAATTGTAGTTGTGGCAGTAGCAAGAGAACCAGAATTAGGAGTGGAGCCTGAAGATGGGACTGAACTGCTGCAATCTCATGATAAAACTTGAATGGATGAGGAGTTGCTTCTGATGGATGAGCAGAGAAAGTGGTTTCTTGAGAAGAAATCTACTCCTGGTGAAGATGCTGTGAAGATTGTTGAAATGACAGCAAAGGATTTAGATATTGCATAAACTTAATTGATAAAGCAGCTACAGGGTTTGAGAAGACTGACTCCAATTTTGAAAGAAGTACTGCGGTGGGTAGCATGCTATCAAACAGTGTGTCGTGCTGTAGAGACATTGTGGAAGGAAGAGTCAGTCATTGCAGCAGACCTCATTGTCTTCTGGTTTCAAGAAATTGCCGCAGCTGCGCCAACCTTGAGCAGCCACCACCCTGGTCAGTCAGCGCCACCAGCATCGAGGCAGGACCCTCCACCAGCAAGACGATTACAGCTTGCTGAAGGCTCAGATGATGGTTAGCATTTTTTAGCAATAAAGTATTTTTAACTAAGTTTTATACATTGTTTTTTTAGACATAATGCTATTGCATATTTAATAGACTACAGTATATTGTAAACATAGCTTTTATATGCGCTGGGAAACCAAAAAATTGGTGTGACTTGCTTTATTGCGTGCAATATTCACTCTGTTGTGGTGGTCTGGAACCGACACTGCAGTATCTTTGAGGTACATCTGTCCTGGGTATGTGACCTACACAATGATCTGGGCCTCAGTTTGCTCCTCTGCAAAATAGAAGTAATAATTGCACCTACCTCACAGGGTTGTTGTGAGAAACCAATGAGATTCTCATACAGTATAGTTAGCACAGAGCCTGGCACATAGTACATGCTCAGTACATGTTAGCTTGGTCTGTTATCACTTAGGCCATAGTGTTGATGACTTGTACTGTTTCTGTGGTTAATCCAAACTGCTAGAGCCTCTCATAATGACAATAGGGAATGGTTGTAAACTTGGAAGGTAATTTTCTTACTAATGGCTAAGTAATTCTGCTTTTGCCAGTCTCAACTTGTACTCGATAGTTCTTTTTCTAGGTTCTTAGGTCTGCTTTGGCCTTAGTATGGCAGTCATCTTGGATTCTTATGTATTCTTTTTACCTGATAAATTCAGAAACAAAGTTAACGATCCTTGTTTTTTCTTATGTAGTCTTGCTGGTAGATTCTAACCAATGAAACTGGACCAGAATTTGAAATGGGTGTGTAGAGCAGGTGATGAGGTTGCATTGCTTCTAGAATTGTACTTTTTAGAATTGTGTTACACCACATGTCTCAACCATTTAGTGATTTTCCTTGACTTTGTCTTGGAAGGATAACTTATTCATCTTTAACATTGTTATATCATGGTGGTGAAGAACTGACCTTTGTGTCAGCGGATTTGAGTTCTAGCTCTGTCATTTATTCTGTAATATTGGGTGTAACTTTGCTAAGCTTTAGTTTTTCTCTTATAAATTGAGAATAATAATAATAGCTGCTTAATTGTGTGGCTGTGAAGTTTAATGACATTATACATTTTAGTTAGCACGGTGCCTGGCACATAATAAATAGTGAATTTAACTGTGTGAGGAGATAATGCAGGGCAGTGGTAAGTGCATTGACTTTTTTTTTTTTTTTTTTTTGCGGTACGCGGGCCTCTCACTGTTGTGGCCTCTCCCATTGCGGAGCACAGGCTCCGGACGCGCAGGCTTAGCGGCCATGGCTCACGGGCCCAGCCACTCCGTGGCATGTGGGATCTTCCCGGACCGGGGCAGGAACCCGCGTCCCCTGCATCTGCAGGCGGTCTCCCAACCACTACACCACCAGGGAAGCCCTGCATTGACTTCTGAATGAAAATTTTTGCGTTCAGATTTCAGCTCCACCACTTACTATAGCAAGTAATTTAACCTCTCTGATTCCAGTTTTATTTACTTTTGTATAATCAAGATTATAATATAGCATTGTTGTGAGGAATAAATAAATGTAGAGCAGAGTTTCTTAACCTCAGCACTGTTTTTTGGCTGGCTAATTCTTTGTGGTGGGGCTTTCCTAGTGCACTGTAGTATGTTTACTAGATGCCAGTAGCATGCCCTCCAGTTTTGATGACCAAAAATATCTCCATTTTCGAATTAAGCTAGATGTCCTCTGGAGAGGCTTAATCACCTCTGATGCTCTGATGGAGAACTAATGTAAAGCATGTTGACCGTTGCCTGTCCTGAAGTTAGAGCACATTAAGTTTTATATATTATCATTGTTTTAGTAGTGGTACCTTTTTTTTTCCTACTGCTCCTACTACTGCCTGTTAGAAATTTGCTAATAGTGAGCATGCCTGATGAATTGACAGCTTAATTTAATCTATGGTGTATGGGTCGGAAGGCAACAAGCAGTTCCATTCTCAGTGCCTTTGCATTTAGGTCTTTGCCTGAATAGCTGTTCCCCATTTATGCGTGGATCACTCCCTCATTTCAGGTTTTGGCTCACATGTTGCCCTTATTAGCAAGGCCTTCATTTACTGTCTTACATAGAATGCTCTCCTTCTCCCATCACTATTACAGTGTTTAATTATTTTTCATAGATTTTATAATCTCCTGATATATATTTGTCCCCGCACCAACATACTCATACACACGCGCACGTGCACCTTCGATAGCTTTAGTGACTTATTGGTAGGCTTATTCTGTGCAGTTTTTTTAAGGAAGATATGATAAAATGCATAGTTTTACTTTCAGGATGTTTTTGAGAAGTTGAGGTAGTCAATTTTAGTTTGCTCTTAATTTAAAGAGGATTTTGGTAGAAGTGTAATTTTTTTCCCCTGTTGGTGTTTTCTAAATCTTTTTGCATTCTATTCATACACGAAACACTTAGAAAACAATATACACTGGTTTTATCGGTGTAAATGAAATTTGGCTGCAGTATAATTCTCTGAGTGACAGATGAAGCAAGTGGGAAATACCTCTGGACTCAGATTAAATTTTATTCAGGGTGTTAGTACTGATACTTATTTTTAGTTGTATTCTGAGTCTTTCTAAATGGTCCATTAGGACCAAACTCTGGCATTCATAATTAGCACCTGCTGTTCTTTTGCCTGGAGTAGCCTCTGGACCTTTAGGACCAATCTCACATGTCACCTGCTTAGCCTTTCTTGGCCTCATGGATTTTACCTTCCTCTGTGGTACTGAGAGCCCTTCAGTATGACACTTTCATATTTTGTTGTGATGTTTATATGTTGTATTTGTTTATATGTCCATACTTGATTTTGGGTTATGAGTTCCTTTGTTTTAATTATTAAATTTGTAATGCCAAATGTAAGGAAGCATTTAAGTAAAATTTCAGTGTAAAATTTCAGTAAAATATCAGGAATTTGTTTGTTTGTTTATTTACTTATTTTTTGGCTGTTTTGCGTGGCCTGTGGGATCTTAGTTCCCCAACCAGGGATTGAACCTGGGCCCTCAGAAGTGAAAGCGCAGAGTCTTAACCACTGGACCGCCAGGAATTTGTTTAAATCAAGCAGTTTGTTTAACAGAGACACTGAATCATCTCTTAAATTTCTCAATTAGATCGATTATCTTTGTCTGTCTACATGGCTAGGTATTTCAGGACATTGTATTTTAGGTTAGTGTTCTTTTTTTTTTTTAAGACCTTATTTTGGAGTAGTTTTAGATATATAGAAAAATTGCAAACATAGTGTAGAATTCCCATATACCCTTTATCTAGGTTTCTTGATTGTTACATCTGACATAATACTAATGTCTTTATCAGAACTAGATGTTAACATTAGTATTAACTAAACTCCAGACTTTATTCTGATTTCACCAGTTTTGTTTTTCCACTACTGTCCTTTTTCTGTTCCATGACCCAAATCAGGATACCACATTGCATTTAGTAGATTAGTGTGTTCGTGTTAAAGTAAGGTTAATATTTCTACAATTGGCTAACATTTGTTTTACAATTTAGCATGGAGAGTTTTAATTTTATTTTTGATATATTGAGCACTTGATATCTAAAACTGATTTTTTAAAATAAATGACTGTTTTATATTTCCATTCATTGCACTTTTAAGATAATCTTGCGATATGGCTGTATACTGTGATTTTGGGCATTCTTCCTTTGGAATTGGCTCCTGAGCCTGTTGGAACGACTTAAGAAAATTCAGTCTTACCAATTTATAACAATTTCACAGAACAGTTCTGTAGAAATTGTTTTCTTTGGACCCATAAGTTTGGGGTGCTTTATACCATATTTTGTCTTGTAAGATCCCCAGTTGCATTGGCATATTAAAGGTGTCTTCCACAATGGTACCTGGTTAGTGAACACTTTCTGAATAAATTAAAGGTATTAAAGAAACGTAACTTTGTTATACCAGTCTTTCTCAACATTTGACGCTTTTATGCTAATCTGTTTATTTAATCCAGGGCAACACACTTTATATAAGTCATACTAGTTTTGGCGGAAAAAAACCCACCCCATACTGGAAAATTAGGTTCACCCATCTTATTTACAGTGTGCTTTACTTTTTTTTAAAAAAAATTGATCTTTAAAGACTAAATATTGTCTGCTGTCGAGATTAAAAAATATGCCACAGGCTCTGAAGGCATGTTTTAGTAAAAGTTTAGTAAAAGATTCACTAATAGTATCATTGAAAAAACAATATATTGCTCATTTAGATCACCCTTTAGAATGGGCTGGTTTTCGGTATAGCTAGGTGATTTTGAGCCGTGTTAACTGTACCTTCTGAATATTGTGAATGTCCCCACCACTTAAATGTACACAGGCAGAAGTTGGTGCAACAGAAAGACTAACCTCAGGTGAAGTTTGTAGAATTTCCCAGACTTGTGTTGCTATGGGAATGAGTGTGTTGTCAGTAGATTCAGCATATTGTTTTTATAAGGAAAGTCAACCATTTGTTTCTAGAGCTGGAATTGCCTTTTTTTCTTTGTTTCATCTGGGATGCAACTCTGAAGAGCAGGTTGTTTCGGCTTGTGGTAAACTTTGGATTCCAGCATATTCAGATAAACAAATTTGTTGATAGTTCTAGCTGATTAATTTTGTAATTAATATTTAGTAATGTTTTTGTAAGTTATTTTTAATTACCAGAAATTTATTATACTAAAATTTCTTTGGAACCTAAAAATTTATTAGTGGAAGTATTGGTGATATATGATAATTGAGCCTTTCTTAGGTACTGAGATCAGATAGTTTCAGGGAATTAAAACTTTTCCTGACTTTTCATCACCATTGTAGCTCACAGTTTTCTTTAAATGTTATAAAGAATGCATGTAAGCTAATCAGCCAATCAAACAGTTAACATTTTATTTCGGTGCTTTATTAATATTTCAATATAAATAAGTTGCAAAATTTGAGAAGAGATACTGAAATCCTATATTTAGCAGAGGATTAACTTTTGTGAGAATGAGGAAATTTTCTTTCCTTTTCTTTAAATTTTAAATTGAGTTACAGTGAGCTGCATCCATTTAAAATGAACAGATTGGTGAATTTTGGTGGGTATATACACTCATAAAACCACTACCACAATCCAGATTTAGGACATTTTCATCATCTTGCAAAATATATTCCTGTTCCTTTGCAGTCAGTTCCCTCTCTTATCCAAGGCCCCAGGCAACTACTGATTTGTTGGAAAATGTTTTTAAAGAAGAACCTTTAATGAGTCAAATCTAGTCAATTTCTAGCTTTGTAGCTCAGTGTGAAAGGGTAGAGTTACCACCTTGGGCTATGTAGCCTTGAAACCTGGGTTTGAATCTTTGGCTCTGTTTTGTGACTTTGGGGAAGACTATTTAAATGCATTTTGTCTACAAAAACTATTTAAACTAAAAAACTATTTAAACTATTTAAATGCATTTTGTCTACAAAACAAGGATAGTAATAGAGTGTATTATTTATTATCACTGGGCATAAATGAATTAAAAATGTAGGTAAAATGTTCAGCAGCATATAATATATACCTGGTAAATTGTATAATATTTTTGAACTTCGTATTCTCTCATTTTTATAGGGGAAAGAATTCAAGGACAGTTTGAGGAAATTTTGGTAGATTTGGAGCTAAGAATTTTGGAATCCAAGAAGTTCTGGGTTAATTAGTGGAATTTTCTAGCTAACTGAATATTACTAGATTTTATTTAGTTGACTCTTGCCCACCACCCAAAATACATTGGTTCAGTGTTCTCTGAAACCAGCTTTTGATAATCGAGGCTCTTCCGGAGCATGAAGTGACCTTTTCTGAGCAATGCCTGGAGTGTAGGTATAGTTCAAATAGGAGATCAGCTCCATATCTTTATAAACAGCACATAACTCACTAAAATAAATTTAAGTCTCTGATATATTGGTTTGTCATTTATCTCATTTTATCTTAAAAGGGGTTCCCCCCCACAATGTGTGTATGTGCACGTCTGTGCCTGCGTGTATGTAGTTTTTTGAGTTTTGATTTGTTGGGTTTAGTTAATAGTTTCTTTCCGTTTTTTCTCTTTACTCCTACAAAAAAACCTTTTTGTCTTTCTTTAAATAATTTAAATGCATTGTAAATAAGACAAGGCTATTTTACAGTTTTAATAGGTATGGGACAATAATTTAAATGATTTGGTTTTAGCTCTTTTATATGGATTTTTATTAATAAGCAGTGTCTGAGTCTTAATTTATGAAAAGATTATGGTTAAAAACATATGGTTTTTATGGTTTAAGCCATGTAATTCTTTCAAATGTGTCAAATTAATGGACTATATATACATAGTTTTTTTTTTCCCCTAAGAAAGTGAATTAAGTAAACATTTAATAGGTTCTCTGGTAAAATGAAATTTTACATGCATGATGAAGAAACATTGTGTAGCAAAGATTCATACTACATGTCCAAATGTATATTCTAAAAGCAGTGAGGATTTTTTTAAACCATTCAGAAATACCAAAGTGTGTTCTAGACTCAAAACTATTAAAATAATTTGGTTTTAGGTGATAATCAATTGATAGCTTTATTTCTTATGGTATTTTTTTTGTCTTTCTATAGGGCTGAAAGACACACAGAAGTCTTCATGGATATAGTTGATACATTTAATCATTTAATTCCTACTGAACACTTAGATGATGCCCTATTTCTAGGATCCAACCTGGAGAATGAAGTCTGTGAGGATTTTAGTACAAGTCAAAATGTCTTAGAGGACTCGCTGAAGAACATGCTCAGCGATAAGGATCCTATGCTAGGATCTGCAAGTAACCAGTTCTGTTTGCCTGTTTTGGATAGCAATGATCCCAATTTCCAGATGCCTTGTTCAACAGGTAATTCTTACTTTTTTTTTTTTTTTTTTTTTAGTCTGCAATTTAAAGTAAAGATTTTTTTTTTTTAGATGAGGGTAGTGCATTTAGGGTTCTTTTCTTTGAATTTAGAGCTCCTTTTCTAGGCATCACAATTAGAATTTAAAATTTAAATTTTCTTCTAAGGAATGTGGAATTATCTTCAAGGATATTGTGGATATAGATAGGGTTACCATATAATTTGTCATCTAGAATGGGATGCTTTTTTGAGAATCATAGGGGGTGCTGTTAATAATTACATCATGACAACAGGTCATGATTGGGACTCTCTCTAGCAAATAGGGATTGCCTTGCCAATGGGGACATGATGTCATCCCAGGCCTATTGGAGTCAAGGGGAATGGCTGAATTGACCTTTTTCAGTGCCCCTCCCTGCCCTTCAAATTTAATACTTTGTGTGCTCCCATTTCAGATCTTTTAGTATTTTGTATTTGTATTTCAAAACCAGAGAAAGAACTGTAGACCTTTGCTGTCCAGCATAGCAACCACTAGCCACTTATAACTGTTGGCCTAATTGGAGATGAAATGAGTCTGGTCCTAATTGGAGATGTGCTCTAAAATGCACATTTGATTTCAGTGTGAAAAAGAGATTGTAAAATATTTCATCAAGTTTTAAAAATGTAGATTACATGTTGAGGTGATATTTTTGGTTAAATAAAATATTGTATTAAAATTAATTTCACCTGTTTTTACCCTTTTTTTTTTTAAAGTGGCTCCTTGAACATTTAAAATTACTTATGTGGCTTGCATTATATTTCCATTGGACAGCACTGCTTTAGGATCTATAGTTGAAGTAACTGAAAGACAGTAGCTTTCAGAGGATAATAACTTTCTGTAGGGCTAATCAAATTCTTAATAAGAGATTACTTCAGAGATACATTAATATGTGGAAAAAATATGTAGGTGTTCCTTTATAAAGCAAAGAAAATATTACAACAAACTTTGGAGCAATTAGCTATTCTGTAAGCTAAAATTAGACGAAGGAAAATCAGCTTCACATGGAGAAGCTAGGCTTTTTTCCCCCTCTCCGTTCCCTAGAGTAGTTCAGGTTTACGTGGTGGTGTTCAGTTTTTCAATAACTCTAGACTTTTTCTGCACTACAGTTTTTCAGTATTTTTCATTTCCTTTTAATATTTTCTGCGTAATATTTTGATATAATAATAAAGTCTGGTTTAGGTGGCCTGCTATTCATCAGATTTGTCCGATTTCTCTGCCTGAAGACTCAACACTTTGGCTTCTAGGAATATTTTCATTTTAACAACTCCTTAATACTGAAGTCTTTTGAATTGTTTGTTAATAATGGTATATCGCTGAATTATATACATTGTGTTGTGTTATCTCATAGGTTTACATTGTTTTTGTTGTTGTATTCTTAAATGTTTTAAAGCTTTTAAAATTTTGTTTTATGTTTGCACTGTTCCTGTGTCAGTACAATATATCTAATTATTGTGAAGCACTTTTGACACTGGTTATATGCACAAAGTTTCACAGTTTAGTCTAAATTCAGGAAGAACGTTTATTGAATACATATGTGCTTATTACTAGAAATACAGTAACCGTTTCAGGGATGTTATATTGGGCCTGGAACTGGCAAATGTATCATCCTTTTAGACTTTGTTATAAAATTACAGCCCCTTAGAAATACTGGTATTCTTACTTGCAGTCTTTTTTTTTTAATTTCTGTCGATGTGAAAAGTTTTTTTTTTCATATGAAAAGTCTCTTTGGTTGAACATTTCTTTTGCTAATAGAAGACTTAGAACATCTTTATTGAAGTACTTAAATTTTTTTGAGGTCTGATTAATACTGTGTACGATTTCATTGTAAACTATTTTATTTAAGAATCTGTAAGTAGAAATATTTTCTTAATTTTCCTATTTTAAATTTGTTTGCTACAATTTATTTTGGTTTTAAAATAGAACTATTTGTGTTAATATATATGATATATATCTATACGCTTTTAAGATATGTAAGGGAATATGTGGGGGAAACTTAAAATTGTAAAGCTCTTTATAGGATTGCTTAGATCTCATTGTGCCATCAGGCAGGGGATTTATTTTGATTGTTTCAAAGTTCCTTTTGCCCTTTGGGATATTTGGTTTGGTAAAAGGCCAGTATATTTTCTAATGATAGCAAACTGGAAAACATTAAAATTTAAAAAAAATTGTTTTGAAATAGAAATTCTGTTGTAAACTATTTAGTGAAAACCATACATGGACACCTTCTGTAAGTTTCAGCTATTCACAAACTGCTTCAACTTTTTGCTATAAAATAAAAATGACATAGTTCTTACCCAGATGTTTGTACCTGGCTCTATACGTTTTTACTACTTGTCTTGACTGAAGCATAGCAGGGAAATGGCTCTATCAGTATTCCTCAGGCCATTGAAAGCTATAGATTATGGTTATTTTGTAACCTTGGTCTTAACAGTGCGAAAGGTAGCAAACAATAACTGCTGTCTTGTTCTCTAGTCTTTTGATGTAGGTTGGTTTGCTGTAGTTGTTAAAGACCAGTTGTTGAATGTCTTGCATTATATTTCAGCTGTCTCCAGAAATCATAGAGAAACTTTAACAATTATAAAAATAGGAAAGAAAATGATAGATCACTTTTAGTGCTCTGCAGGTGCACAAAAGTTAGGATGCTTACTTACTGTTTCATTTTGAGAGACAGTAAGTAGATTTCTGATCCTCTTTTTGAATGCTTTTGACTCCATAAAGTATTTTTTTATGTAAATGCAGTGTTTGCATATGGTTTTTAGATTACCCAGCAATGCATTTTATTTTTTAAATTTGTTATTTATTTATTTTTTAAAATATCCTTATTGGAGTATAATTGCTTTACAATGTTGTGTTAATTTCTGCTGAACAACAAAGTGAATCAGCTATATGTATACATATATCCCAATATCCCCTCCCTCTTGAGCCTCCCTCCCACCCTCCCTATCCCACCCCTCTAGGTCATCGTGAAGCATAGAGCTGATCTCCGTGTGCTATGCAACGGCTGCCCACTAGCCATCCATTTTACGTTTGGTACTGTATATATGTCAATGGTACTCTCTCACTTCGACCCAGCTTCCCCTTCCCCCACCGTGTCCTCAAGTCCGTTCTCTACGTCTGCATATTTATTCCTGTGCTGCCACTAGGTTCATCAGTACCGTTTTTTTTTAGATTCCATATATATGTGTTAGCATATAGTATTTGTTTTTCTCTTTCTGACTTACTTCACTCTGTATGACAGACTCTGGATCCATCCACCTCATTACAAATAACTCAATTTTGTTCCTTTTTATGGCTGAGTAATATTCCATTGTATATATGTGCCACATCTTCTTTATCCATTCATCTGTCGATGGACATTTAGGTCGCTTCCATATCCTGGCTATTGTAAATAGTGCTGCAGTAAACACTGTGGTACATGTCTCTTTTTGAATTATGATTTTGTCAGGGTATATGCCCAGTAGTGGGATTGCTGGGTCGTACGGTAGTACTATTTTTAGTTTTTTAAGGAATCTCTGTACTGTTCTCCATAGTGGCTGTATCAATTTACATTCGTACCAACAGTGCAGGAGGGTTCCCTTTTCTCCACACCCTCTCCAGCATTTATTGTTTGTAGATTTTTTGATGATGGCCATTGTGACTGGTGTGAGGTGATACCTCATTGTGGTTTTGATTTGCATTTCTCTAATGATTAGTGATGTTGAGCATCTTTTCATGTATTTGTTGACAGTCTGTATATCTTCTTTGGAGAAATGTCTATTTAGGTCTTCTGCCCATTTTTGGATTGAGTTGTTTGTTTTTTTTTTGATATTGACCTGCATGAGCTGCTTGTGTATTTTGGAGATTAATCCTTTGTCAGTTGCTTCATTTGCCAGTATTTTCACCCATTCTGAGGGTTGTCTTTTTGTCTTGTTTATGGTTTCCTTTGCTGTGCAAAAGCTTTTAAGTTTCATTACGTCCCATTTGTTTATTTTTGATTTTATTTCCATTACTCTAGGAGGTGGGTCAAAAAGGATCTTGTTATTTATGTCACAGAGTGTTTTGCCTATGTTTTCCTCTGAGTTTTATAGTGTCTGGCATTACATTTAGGTCTTTAATCCATTTTTAGTTTATTTTTGTGTATGGTGTTAAGAAGTGTTGTAATTTCACTCTTTTACATATAGCTGTCTGGTTTTCCCAGCACCACTTATTGAAGAGGCTATCGTTTCTCCACTGTGTATTCTTGCCTCTTTTATCAAAGATAAGGTGACCATATGTGCTTGGGTTTATCTCTGGGCTTTCTGTCCTGTTTCATTGATCTATATTTCTGTTTTTGTGCCACTACCCTACTGTCTTGATTATTGTAGTATAGTCTGAAGTCAGGGAGCCTGATTCCTCCAGCTCCGTTTTTCCTTTCTCAAGATTTCTTTAGATATTCGGGATGTTTTGTTTTTCCATACAAATTGTAGAATAGTTTTCTCTAGTTCTGTGAAAAATGCCATTGGTAATTTGATAGGGATTGCATTGAATCTGTAGGTTGCTTTGGGTAGTATAGTCATTTTCACAGTGTTGAGTCTTCCAGTCCAAAAACATGGTATATCTCTCCATCTGTTTGTATCATGTTTAATTTCTTTCATCAGTGCCTTATAGTTTTCTGCATACAGGTGTTTTGTCTCCTTAGGTAGGTTTATTCCTAGGTATTTTATTCTTTTTGTTGCAGTGGTAAATGGGAGTGTTTCCTTAATTTCTCTTTCAGATTTTTCATCATTAGTGTATAGGAATACAAGAGATTTCTGTGTATTAATTTAGTATCCTGCTACTTTACTAAATTCATTGATTAGCTCTAGCAGTTTTCTGGTGGCATCTTTAGGATTTTCTATGTATAGTATCATGTCATCTGCAAACAGTGACAGTTCTTCTTCTTTTCCGATTTGGATTCCTTTTATTTATTTTTCCTCTCTGATTGACGTGGCTAAAGCTTCCAAAACTATGTTGAATAATAGTGGTGAGAGGGGGCAACCTTGTCTTGTTTCTGATCTTAGAGGAAATGCTTTCAGTTTTCCACCATTGAGAATGAGGCTGTGGGTTGGTCACATGTGGCCTTTAGTATGTTGAGGTATGTTCTCTCTGTGCCCACTTTCTGGAGAGTTTTTATCATACATGTTACCCAGTAATACATTAAAAAAAAACAATTCCAGTAAGTGAGGAAATTCATTAAGTGTTCGGGCAGTGTTTGATCTTGAGCAAACCAATTATTTGTATTCTTAAAAATTCCTGTTATCCTTAAAATAAAACTAATATTTTCCCAAGTAATAGGTTCAAGATACTGACTATATTGGTTATATACTATGTGAGGAATGTATTAAAAATCATTGAAGTGGTGTTTGAAAAACTGGCATTATCAGTGTCATAAAGAAATGTTATTTTTTTCTTACTTTACAAACAAATGTATGCCCCTTTTATGTAGACAGCTATGATTCATAAGTGTGAAACAAACCTTGTATTTATGAACCATTTCTTTACATGGTATATTGAGTAGAAATGTTCAGTGGCTGTAATTTGATTTATTTCTTTAAGACCAGGAAGATGGGCGCACTGTAGATAATATGGATATTCAGAGCAGCCTGTCATTTATGTAGTGCTTGTAGCTACTACCTCCTTCAGTGAAACCAAGGTGTCCTTTCCAGGCTATATCATGGCTTACAAAACCATCATTCACTAAATTAAAAAAAAAATCCCTCCTGTAGCATGATTTTTGGAGATTAAAAACATCAGTCAGTGAATTCAGTATCTTACATATTTGTTAAGACTTGATTCATATTGTGTATTTAAGTGTTTTCTCAGTTGTATAGAAATTCATATTGTTTAGTTTTCTCAATTGTAAATTTCTGCTAGCATGCATATGTGATAGTTTCCTATCAAGAATGCCATTGATAATATATAACCTCAAGTAGCATTGTTTAATAAGAATTTAAGCTTGTGCTGCCTTTCTTCTAAGCAAAGTATTGTTAATACATGTTAAGACTGGTTTTATAAGTTTTTTAGCAGTAGTGTGATTTGGTCCTTTTTTTAGCACACAGATTTTTAACTTAATCGTAGCTCTGTAGTTTGGGGCTTCTTCATCATTAGAGGCAGAATTCATCTGTGTAATATTTTAAAAATTATGGTACTTGTTCTGAAAAGATGATTGTTGTCCTTTTGCATCATTGAGATTTATTTAAAAGGTATTTATAAGTTTTCATGGCTTCGTGCTTCTCTTGGACAACATTTCAAATCAGAACATTGAACTAAACATGGTGGACCCCTGGTCCAATAAAATTCAGTTGTCAGATATTAATTATTGTTTTCCTTATTTGTACTTTATTTGTGGGGGCAGCAAACTCTTTGTGCAAATTTATTGCACCTGTCGATCCAAGTATACATATACATTCATTACGCATTTGCACTGGGGTCTTTTTTTCACTGTTTTTATTACTCTGAGTAGTATTTATGGATTTTTTTTAAACTTATGTGCCTAATGAACATCTTTTTGCCGTTGATCTTATTTTTGAGAGTTGCATTTGAACAAGAAGATACAGATTTAGTAGATGTAAAGTAGTCATGCAAATGAGATGAACATATATTGGTTAAGATAAAGCATGTGCTCTTCAGTTGAATGTTAGTGGCGAGTAACTGATTAGCCTAGTAAGAACATTCATAGTCTTTAAGAATAGAAATTTATTTCTGTAAGATTGATCATTAGTATTATATATTTTGAGTTATACTTAGAGGGGTTTTGGTGAAAGTGGGTGTGTATAGAAGAGAGCAGCCAGAAAAGAGAGGCAAAAACACCTTGTAGAATTAGCAGAGAAGAGAAAATGCTGCGAAGTGGAAAGAGTAGGACATGACAGCAGCCATAGATCCTTGAAAGTTTGTCTCATTGATAAGAGATTTGACTTCTTTTATGGATAGTGGGAAAGAGGTAGATCCAGTAGGTTGCAGTTAGAGGAAGACAGAGTTTAATTGGCTAAAAGGAAGAACTTGGGGTTCCCTCAAATAGAGTAATAGGTTCCCAGGGGACGTGGCATTTACACTTTTGCTGGGTATGACCACCCTGACCAAGGTGTTGTATTTCATTGGGGATTCATGTCTCATGTAGTTTCTGTTGGGTGACTTCTTATGGTCAGTGCCCTCCTAGAGTCCTCTGTCATTGTGTGTTCTAACGTAAAGTGTCTCTGTTTTCTTTATTAGAAATTAGATTGTTTGCTTTAATTCTAAATCTCATTTGTAGGCTTAATGTATTTCAGTGCTTCTTTAAATTATTTGATATATGACTTTAAAAGCATAGTAATAACTACATTTATGTAAGCAACTTTCATTGCTCTTAATTCACTCTGTTCCATCTTATTTCTTCTGCTCTCTCTATGTTCAATTTAGACATTTTAAATAGATGTCAATTTTTCTCAAACAGGTAGTTTTCATTAATCACTGCTACAAGTGGTCCTTACTACCAAAATAACAGAACTGAACTCAGAGATAAAACAAATAAGCCCTTTAATACCAACACTAAATATCACTTTCTAAATTCAGAAAATGCAGAGAGAGGGAATTTTTGGCTAGAGTTTTCCAGTTTATGGTTTTAGTTTGTATATTTTGTGGCCTTTCTCTGTTTTACCTCTATTTGATTCAGTTGACTTTTGCTTTCCTTAGCTTGATATAGTATAAAGCAGAACACATTTTAATTTTACTTTGCATTGACTGAGCATTTAATTTTCTGTCTTTTAAATTAAAAATGTGGAATAAAATTAATCATGTCTTCATCACTATGCCCCTAATATCTTTCCGTTTCTTCCTTTCACCTGTTACTTACAGTTCACTCTGTATTACTATTTTTTAGCTTGCATTTCTGTGCTGTTGTATAGCAGGCCTCTTTATCCACGGTCTTGGGCATGCTTCTGGAGTTATTCAGTCTTCCTGCCTCCCAGCGCCCTCTGTCGCTGTCCTGTCCCTATCTGGGTTTGCTGTTCTCCAGGCCTGTCGTATGTCTGTCGTCCCTAGTGTCGCTGCCCTCCTTGAGTGGAGCTGTTGTCTTCCTGGATTTCATCTCCCTATCTTTCTCTATGCCCTCTTAATGACATTCTTAGTACCTTTCTAATATTATTACACTTGACTAATAATTTGCCTTTATAGAGAAAAGAATTGATTATCACCTTTTCTTAAAGTTTTGTGTCTGATATTGCTGATGGGTTGGTTGCCTGGGTTTGTATAAGGCTTGTTGCTTTGTCAGGTGGCCTTTTCTGCACCCCCACTTTAGGATCTTCTTATCTTTTGGTGTTTAGTCTTTGACTTATTGTTGCTGGCACTTGGTGGGCCTTTTCATTTTGGAGAGTGATCAGTTCTGGGAAATTTTCTGTGTTTTCTCTGCAAACTCCTAGGAGATGTTGGCCCTTCTGGATTAATTGCCCATGTTTCATGTCTCTTTCTTGCATCTTTACCATCATTTTGCTCAATGTCTTTTTAGAAATTCACTGCCATATTTTCCATCTCTTTGAATATTTAATTTTGAGAGTCACTATTTCTAAGAAGTCTTCTGTTCTCTTTATTCATACCATTTTAAAATAGTGTTCTGTGTCATAAATATATGTAAGAGTTTCTTTATAATCTGAATTCATTTTCCTATTTGTTTATTTTGATGTTTCCCATAGTGTTGCAACCTTTCCCCCAAATGATTATTTTTGGTTACTTGTTGTTTAAAATGGGAGGAGATAGGAAGTTTTAAGTTTTGCCTTCACATACATGAGTACTCTTAAGATCAAGGCTCTAGAAAAATTAGGATAAGTTTTCTTTCTTTTTTGTAAGTTCTTTTAAAAGAACAAAGGAGATAGTAGGTATTCAGTAAATTTTTTAACTGAAAAAAAAAAAGTAAAAGGAAAAGAATACAAGGAACAGAAAGAAGTAGGGTAGTGGGACCAAAGGTTAAGATAGTAAATAAAATGCTGTCTGCAGGTGGGGTACAATTTTGGCTCTCAGATTTCTAGCAGTTGTGGAAGAGGAAAACAGGTAAAAACAAATCTGGTGCCCAGGAAAAGGAAGACTATTTCTGATACTAAAACTAGGAAGACATTTTATCCACAGTTGTATTGTGATGTGATATAATAAAAGATAATCCTTAACTACATACTTTCAATGAACATAGGGCTTTTTCTTATGATATCTCTCATTATGTATCCCAGTATAAGCAGTATTACAGGAACTAATATAATGAATGGTCTGACCCAGTCCCCTGTTAGATATTAGGTTATTTTTCAAACAACTCGCCTTTGATATCATTTTTTAACACCAGATTTCTAAATATATTGAGAAATATAATGTTCTGTCTGAGAACTGTTGGGAATGCAATTATCGCCCCCCTCCCCTTTTTTTTTTTGCCAGCTAAGTGCATAGACAAGCTTTATAAACAAACAGGGCTGTGGTGGGATATGAAAATTTAAAGGCACTGATGGGGGCATCTGGGTGAATAGGAGGGTGCTCTGCCCTCCCTGGGTAGAGCAAAGATTTTTCTCAGAAAATGATTTTGGGACCCTCTGTAATGCATGAATAGGCAGGAGAAGCCTAATTTCAGACATAAATGAAGATCATTCTGGCATAGGTAACTTTTGTTTTATAGCCGTGGTTAAAGTGGCAACTTGTTGAATAAAATTCATAGATTTCTATCCCCTTTAGTTCCAACTGATTATTCTTGCAGTTTTCTTCCAGTCATGGCAGGACTGCAGAATCCCTTGCTGCCATTTTCACCATAATCATTGCCTAGATTCTTTTAGAACTCTTTAGGCCTGTACTTCTACCCCTTGTACTTTTCTCTCTTCATATTTATTTTGTTTGCTTTAGTTGAGAATGTTCTGAAAAGATTTCTGAACTGGAGCTACTGTTGTTGGTACTGCCCTCTGTGGTCTCTTCTTCCCTAAAATACCTTCTTTCTCTAATTTTGATCTTTTATTATAGACTTTTGATTATGTCTCTAAGTCCATCTTGAATGATAAATCAGTTACTCAATGTGTAATTACATAGCAAATAGGTAAATTGTCATGGGATGATTAATTAGAAGTTTACTAAAACAGAGGAATCCAAAATGATGACATTGTTCCAAACACAATTGATTTTATTCCTTTTGTCTGGTAAAGATATTTTCCTGTAACCAGTTTAAGATTAGGATGAGAGCATTTTACTGCTTGGTTTGTACAACTCCAGTGAGTACCAATCAGAGAATACAGTGTGAATCATGCCCCCTTGAGTGGATAGCAGCCTAGGATAGTTTGAGGGAATGCACATTAATTTATTTTTACATATTTTAGATTTTTTAAAAAAAATTATTTATTTGGCTGTGTTGGGTCTTCGTTGCTGTGCGTGGGCTTTCTCTAGTTGCAGCGAGTGGGAGCTACTCTTCGTTGCGGTGCGCGGGCTTCTCATTCTGGTGTCTTCTCTTGTGAAGCATGGGCTCCAGGCGCGCGGGCTTAAGTAGTTGCAGCACGTGGGCTCAGTAGTTGCGGCTTGTGGGCTTTAGAGCGCAGGCCCAGTAGTTGTGGCGCACGGGCTTAGTTGCTCCGCGGCATGTGGGATCTTCCTTGACTAGGGCTCGAACCTGTGTCCCCTGCATTGGCAGGCGGATTCTTAACCACTGCGCCACCAGGGAAGCCCCTATTTTTAGATATTTTAATTTAAAATGATGTCTGATAATCATTTGATTACATTGTGGTGATTTAAATAGTTTTAAGTTTTCTTAAATAGGAGAGATAGCACATCTGACAAATCTCACTGTAAGACCACTGGTTTGGAACCCTAGTCTAAAACTTGATTTCTCTCTGTGATTATTGGACTGCTACCTCCTGGTGATGGTGTACTCTAATTGCAAAAAAAGAGAAAACTATCACCTGTGTTTTGAGTCAGAAAGGCAAGGTATTTTTTTCTCTTGTCAGAACAAAGTATAATCTGATAATTTTATTGCTTTTGTCACTGTCTGGAAATATTCTTTTTTTGTTATTTAAAAATGTAGAATTCATAAAATATGGCTGGTACAATATTTTGAAGAGAATACATGTCAGATTTTAAAGATATCTTAAATTGTATTAAAATACAATTTAAAATACAAGAACATAACAGACATGAGTCAGTTCTGAAGATGTATAAATTTGAATTTACTTTTCTCTTTAAAAAGGTTAGGAATGGGCATATTTTCAGATTAGCTTTTCACAAGCTTTTTAAACCCATAACTTTGTTGATTTAGAATAATAATACAGTGAGCCTGACCTGTGCATCCTGGTTTTGTGCAGAGGTATGAAAGAGAAGTGTTTTTAAACCCCTTGTCCTACACCATTTTGAAAACATGTGTTATGCTTGTTGTTGACCATCTTTTATTTTCTTTCTTTTCAGCTGAATTCCTTTCCACCTCATTGTTTATCTGCAAAATGTTTTTTTCCTCCAGAATTAACTGCTTATTCTGTCTATAATGAAAATTAATTTTTATACCTTGTCTGTGATCTTAGCTCAGAATTTAAGCAAGTAGGCTTATCACATTAGTATATAGCTAATTTAAACATGATTGTTAACTCTCTAACAGTTCCAGAACTATTTGCATTATTAAATGTTTTCTAATGCAAGTGATCTCGCAATTATTTGAGGTTTGTACATTTTAACATAGTGGAGTAAAAAAGTTTTATGGTACCATTTGTGGATAGTGGGTAGTATTCTTCAGGCAGAGAGGCTAATAGTCTATGATTTTGCAATTTGAAAGACTAGGGTTCTTAATTTCATAATTGTTTAATGTGGTACCAACTGATCAAATATACTTATTTCTCATAATCATAGAATATTGTTACATACTAGATGTGCAGAAGTTGGTTGAACAGTTGGTATTTATGAATGGTTTATGAACAGCTTTTTAATCTTTAAAGTAGTGAATTCTACTTTGTAATTTGAAAATAATTTTGATATAAAGAAAACTAAGGATCCTTGCTTTCTTGATCTTGATTTTCTATTCCTTTGTCTAATTAATCTCCATAATTTTTATTCTTACCATTTTTTTCCCCCATCAGGGAGAAAAATGAATAATAAAATCTCTAAACTCTGTACTTTGACATCTTTTGAGGATATTGACCAAAAAGGAATTCTGATAAAGGAGCTGCATCTGCAATCTTCTTATGAGATCTCGACGAGCCTGTTTGACTTAGTGGCCAAAGAGAGAGATTAGCTTGTTTTAGGGCCCTATCCCTGGCCCACCCTCCCTATCCTAGAGATGGGTGTACCTGGCAGCCAGAGGAGTTGAATTTCATAATTCCTTGGCAATGGAAGATCCCTGTTATTAGAGAATTAGGAAAGTCTGGTTACCTGGATTTTCCCAAATCATAGACCTAGGCATCCTCAGTCTCCTGGCTGATACCAGAAATCCTTTACCTATTCAAGGCTTCCTGTTCTTTTCTTAGTCTGTTGCTGTCATGGATTTGGTTCTCATGGATTGTGACTCACTGGGTCATCTTAATGAAAAAGTTTTGGCCTTTTGGCCTAGGATTAGGTTCAGCTGGGAGTGACGGAAAACTCCAAATAACAGTGGTATAAAGAAAGAAATGCTGCCAGCTGAGAACTCCCTTCAGAATTGCCTTGGTGGTAGCATTGCTTCACCCAAAATCACACCCTCTTCCCAGGGCAACCTGCATCCAGTGACTGGTTGCTATGGGGGTACAAAAGCCTGGTACCATCACCACAACTCAAGATGACTCTGAAGATTCACCCCAGCTTCCGAGCTCCCGAAGGGTTGGCCGAGTTGAGGCGTCTGTTGCCGCTGCACCACATCCCAACCTTTTCCTCACTCCATCTCTGCTCCCTCCCTCACACAGATGTCCCTCCCAAGAGCACTCTAATAAATCTGCATGCATTCTGATCCCACCTTCGTCTGGCATACTGGCATAGAGTTAGGCACCCCACATGTGTTTGGTAAGATAAATACATCTTCTGAAGTTTGAGAAAAAAAAAAAGTTACCACGTAATAGCTCAGAAGAAAGTGACTGAGAGCTGGTATGGGGCTCCACAATGTCAGGGACCTAAGTTCCCTCTTCGTTGCGCTACCAAGTATGATCCCTGTCTCCACATTCACCTCATAGTTTCAGATGGCTCTTCCAGCTATCAGGTTGGAGTCTAGCCAGTACAAGAGAAAAGGGAAGGGGAAGGTATGTCCTCTTTCTTTATACTCATCTTTTGAGAGTTGCACGTACCATTCGTCCTTTAATTCTGGTGGTCGTTACTTAGACATTGGCCACATCTGGCAGTAAGTAGATTGAAAAGTGTAGTCTTAATTTGGATGACTGTGTGAAATAACAGGAATTCTGGTGAATGAGGAAGGATGGCTGAACGGACATTGGGCAGCTGCTAGCCAGCTGGCTCAGGCAGTTTTTTTAGTTCACTCTGTGGGGATGCTGAGATCAGGACCTTTTTCTTGGTAGGCCTGTCCCAGCTCACAGGTCAACCTGGGTTTGAATACTTGGCCTGTTTTTAGAGGTGAGCCTGCTTCATTTGTCAAAGATTTTTCTAGGCTATTTTTCACTCCTAACTAATGGAACTTAGATCTTAGTTTGTAAAATTTAGGTCTTTGTTCATAGATCATGATCAACTGCTCGTATCAAAAATTTTACAGGGAGAATAAATTCTTGTGTTGTTTCACCGCAAAGAGGGGGTGGGTGTCAGAATTACTATTTGTATATCAGAGGCTTCATTTCATTGAGGGAATGGTGTCCAAACCTTTTGACTGTACGTGTTTATCAATAAGACATTTTCGAGTACTCATTCATACTTGGCATGTGTGTTTATATACTTGTCCTACTTTACTAATATATTAATGTCCATTATATAACACATATAATAGATATTTTAAATGAGCTATAGATATCATAAATGATATTTCTACTTTAAAATTATTAGAATTATCAGTTGTACAAGAACTTTTTTGGAGTGCAGTATGATTGAATATATTTTTGAGAATTTCACTTTGTCATTCTGATAAAATCTTTTATACATCAGATTCTAAGTTGAGTTTATTAAAGTGTCCAGATAAAAGTTTTCATAGGTGCCACATTTTGTTTTTAGTCACAAATTATATAATGATGGAAACATTTTTAAACGGGCATTTGCTTAGCCAAAGTTTTAGAGAAGCAATTTTTCTTACTCATTACTAAAATGTCACTTTTATCTAGAAGGGACAGACTAAGGTGCTTATTTTTTCATATGACTTATTTACAGCTGCTTTATAATAAAAAAGGCAGTATATTTGTAGCACTTGTCTCATTTGTAAAGTATTTGTCTCACTTTTTGTGAAAGAAAGATGTATAACTCAATCTTAGGTAAAACAGTTTTTCAGGACTTTGCTGTGAGTTAATGGAGAACCTGTGTGGTATAAAGATTTTAGGGCTTCCCTGGTGGCGCAGTGATTGAGAGTCCGCCTGCCTTTGCAGGGCACACGGGTTCATGCCCCGGTCCGGGAAGATCCCACATGCCGCGGAGCGGCTAGGCCCGTGAGCCATGGCCGCTGAGCCTGCACGTCTGGAGCCTGTGCTCCGCAAAGGGAGAGGCCACAACAGTGAGAGGCCCGCGTACCGCAAAAAAAAAAAAAAGATTTTAATAGTCATTTCCCATTTCATTAAAATTACTGTAAGCAATCTACTGTTTATAAAGTTTTTTAAAAAATATAAATAAAAAGCTACATTGATGACATCCTGAAACACTGTAAAATGTTGAAGGCAAACAAATGCCATTAAAGGTGTCAACTCCATTTTATGAAATTCTCAGTCTTCTCTCAGCTCTTTCTCTTTAGATAATTGTGGCTAACATGAATACAGCAAAGATTACTAGTGTCAGTTTGATTAACTGTTGGTAAAGTTTAATTTCTTTTTAGTTTTTAGGTAACATTTAACATACATAGTAATTTCTTCCTGGACACAGATTGACTGTGTATGCATCCCTTTAGGTGTATTCACTTCCTTAGGAGACCACTGGCTTAATGTATACTTGAAGTCTAATGAAAACTGCTATGCGGGTGTCTGTTGAAATGGTAAAGTATTTTATTTAGAGGCAGTACTTTTTAAATATATACTGACTATTTTTTCCCCTGAAGTGATTTGCTAAATGCCTGACAAACTTTGACTTTTAAGCTTCATTAGAATCAGGGAACTCGTAGTAAAATGTAAATATTTGTAACTCATTCTGGGTACTGACATCATCCTTGACTTCACCTTAGTTTCTTACCTGTATTTTTCTTTTGCTTTTTCTTCCTTTTTTCTTTTAAAATATTACCTTACATTGTGTATCTTTTTATTTTATTTTATTTTTTGGTTTGAAAGTAAATATTTATTTAGAATGAAAAAAGAAATAAAACACAAATTTTAAGAAGCTTTCAAATACCACAACCATTACAAAATCCAGAAAAATAATAAAATTATTTTTGTTAATTGCCTGACACATCTCTATACTGCTTTTTTCGGGGGCGGGGGAGGGTACATCCTCTTGATTACCTCTTCATATTACATTTTGTATAATCATTTTTCTATACAGAGAAGAGAGAATATTCAATCTTGTCTTTAGCATGGTAAATTGACATTTTTTTCCCACTGAAATTTTCTTTTATTAGACTTAATATACTCATGACAAGAAATTATTAAAAAACATAATATACATTATAGTACAAAAAGGACAAAAGTAATGCGTTAATATTTTTAGTAACATTACTATATTCTTTAACATGTGGAAAAAACACATGAAACATTGGTTCCAGTGGGTAAACTCTGCAAAGATGAGAGATTGATTTGCACTAAGAATAACAGCATTGAAGTAAGTAATTCAAGTTGTTTCTTCAGTTTTACAATCACTGTGCTGTCACTGCTTATTTAAGAGCTACTGTTTAAATGCAGGGTATATATTATCACAGAGGTTAAAGACATATGTGTTTGAAGCAAACTGAAGTTATTCTGAACCATTATGATGAACCTACTCTCAAAAAGACATGTGTGACTGCATCTGTGTGTGTCTGAGGGTAACTGTATAACTGGGAGTTTATCAAACATAACTCCCATGTGGAATATAATGCTCATTAAAGGATGAGTAATTAAAAATGGACTAATTTAACCTTTATACAACTTTTGTGTTATAAAATCTCAATAGTAAAGGTAGCCATGGCTTTGAACTTAGACCAACAGAAGACTTTTGAAAGAGGATTTTTTTTTTCCCTTTGGTACGCGGACCTCTCACTGTTGTGGCCTCTCCCGTTGCGGAGCACAGGCTCTGGACGCGCAGGCTCAGCGGCCATGGCTCACGGGCCCAGCCGCTCCGCGGCATGTGGGATCTTCCCCGACCGGGGCACAAACCCGTGTCCCCTGCATCAGCAGGTGGACTCTAAACCACTGTGCCACCAGGGAAGCCCAGGATTTTTTTTTTTTTTTTATCACTAACAATGTTAAGAGTTACAGGAACATGGCAGTATTAAAATCTGGATTTTTGTTGATGGTTCAGAAAGCTTCTTGCAGCTGTACAGTTCACTGTTGAAACATGATATAAATGTTTAAGATTGTTATCAAATCTAGGAAAACCTCTATCAAGTTTTTTTTATATGAGTTATAAGATTCCAGGCCTTTCAAGTTTCCTGTAATTCTCAGTTACTGTATTAGTGACCCATCTTAAATGCTCTTCCAATTGACAGTTCTCATTAACCATTTTGCTATTAATGTTCCTGTGGTAGTTATGTATTCAGTTTGTTTTTTTTTAAATTTAATTTAATTTATTTTTTTATACAGCAGTTTCTTATTAGTTATCTATTTTATACATATTAGTGTATATATGTCAATCCCAGTCTACCAGTTCATCCCCCCACCGCCGCTGCTTTCCCCCCTTTGGTGTCCATACGTTTGTTCTCTACATCTGTGTCTCTATTTCTGCCCTGCAAACTGGTTCATCTGTACCAGATGTACCATTTTTCTAGGTTCTACATATATGCATTAATATATGATACTTGTTTTTCTCTTTCTGATTCACTTCACTCTGTATGATAGTCTCTAGATCCATCACAAATGACCCAATTTCTTTCCTTTTTATGGCTGAGCAATATTCCATTGTATATATGTGCCACATGTTCTTTATCCATTCGTCTGTCGATGGGCATTTAGGTTGCTTCCATGACCTGGCTATTGTAAATAGTGCTGCAGTGAACATTGGGGTACATGTGTCTTTTTGAATTATGTTTTTCTCTGGGTATATGCCCAGTAGTGGGATTGCTGGATCCTATGGTAGTTCTATTTTTAATTTTTTAAGGAACATCCATACTGCTCTCCATAGTGGTTGTGTCAATTTACATTCCCACCAACAGTGCAAGAGGGTTCCCTTTTCTCCACACCCTCTGCAGCATTTGTTTGTAGATTTTCTGATGATGCCCATTCTAACTGATGTGAGGTGATACCTCATTGTAGTTTTGATTTGCATTTCTCTAATAATTAGTGATCTTGAGCAGCTTTTCATATGCTTCTTGGCCATCTGTATGTCTTCTTTGGAGAAATGTCTATTTAGGTCTTCTGCCTATTTTTGGATTGAGTTGTTTGTTTTTTTAATACTGAGCTGCATGAGCTGTTTATATATTTTGGAGATTAATCCTTTGTCCATTGATTCATTTGCAAATATTTTCTCCCATTAGGGGAGTTGTCTTTTCGTCTTTGTAGTTTCCTTTGGTTTGCGAAAGGTTTTAAGTTTCATTAGGTCCCATCTTTTTAATTTTGCTTTTATTTCCATTACTCTAAGAGGTGAATCAATAAAGATCTTTCTGTGATTTGTGTCAAAGAGTGCTCTTCCTATGTTTTCCTCTAAGAGTTTTATAGTGTCTGGTCTTACATTTAGGTCTCTAATCCATTTTGAGTTTATTTTTGTTTATTCTTGTGTATGGTGTTAAGGAGTGTTCTAATTTCATTCTTTCACATGTAGCTGTCCAGTTTTCCCAGCACCACTTATTGAAGAAACTGTCTTTTCTCCATTGTATATCCTTGTCTCCTTTGTCCTAGATTAGTTGACCATAGGTGCGTGGGTTTATCTCTGGGCTTTCTGTCCTGTTCCATTGATCTATATTTGTTTTTGTGCCAGTACCATACTGTCTTGATTACTGTGGCTTGGTAGTATAGTCTGAAGTCAGGGAGTCTGATTCCTTCAGTTTTTTTCCTTCAAGACTGCCTTGGCTCTTTGGGGTCTCTTGTGTCGCCATACAGATTTTAAGATTTTTTGTTCTAGTTCTGTAAAGAATGCCATTGGTAATTTAACAGGGATTGCATTGAATCTGTAGATTGCTTTGGGTAGTATAGTCATTTTCACAATATTGATTCTTCCAATCCAAGAACATGGTATATCTCTCTATCTGTATCATCTTTAATTTCTTTCATCAGTGTTTTATAGTTTTCTGCATATAGGTCTTTAGTCTCCCTAGGTAGGTTTATTCCTAGGTATTTTATTCTTTTTGTTGCAATGGTAAATGGGAGTGTTTCCCTAATTTCTCTTTCAGATTTTTCATCATTTGTGTCTAGGAATGCAAGAGATTTCTGTGCATTAATTTTGTATCCTGCAACTTTACCAAATTCATTGATTAGCTGTAGTAGTTTTCTGGTGGCACCTTTAAGATTCTCTATGTATAGTATCATGTCATCTGCAAACAGTGACAGCTTTACTTCTTCCTTTCCGATTTGGATTCCTTTTATTTGTTTTTTCTCTCTGATTGCTGTGGCTAAAACTTCCAAAACTATGTTGAATAATAGTGGTGAGAATGGGCAACCTTGTCTTGTTCCTGATCTTAGTGGAAATGGTTTCAGTTTTTCACCATTGAGAACGATGTTGGCTGTGGGTTTGTCATATATGGCCTTTATTATGTTGAGGTAAGTTCCTTCTATGCCTATTTCTGGAGGGTTTTAATCATAAATGGGTGTTGAATTTTGTTGAAAGCTCTTTCTGCATCGATTGAGATGATCATATGGTTTTTCTCCTTCAACTTGTTAATATGGTGTATCACATTGATTGATTTGCATATATTGAAGATTCCTTACATTCCTGGGCCAAACCCCACTTGATCATGGTGTATGATCCTTTTAATGTGTTGTTGGATTCTGTTTGCTCGTATTTTGTTGAAGATTTTTGCATCTATATTCATCAGTGATATTGGTCTGTAGTTTTCTTTTTTTGTAGTATCTTTGTCTGGTTTTGGTATCAGGGTGATGGTGGCCTCATAGAATGAGTTTGGGAGTGTTCCTTCCTCTGCAGTTTTTTGGAAGAGTTTGAGAAGGATGGTTGTTAGCTCTTCTCTAAATGTTTGGTATAATTTACCTGTGATGCCATCTGGTCCTGGGCTTTTGTTTGTTGGAAGATTTTTCACCGTAGTTTCATTTTCATTACTTGTGATTGGTCTGTTTGAATTTTCTATTTCTTCTGGTTCAGTCTTGGAAGCTTATACTTTTCTAAGAATTTGTCCATTTCTTCCAGGTTGTCCATTTTATTGGCATAGAGCTGCTTGTAGTAGTCTCTTAGGATGCTTTGCATTTCTGTGGTGTCTGTTGTAACTTCTTTATCATTTCTAATTTTACTGATTTGAGTCATCTCCCTCTTTTTCTTGATGAGCGTGGCTAATGGTTTATTAATTTTGTTTATCTTCTCAAAGAACCAGCTTTTAGTTTTATTGATCTTTGCTATTGTTTTCTTTGTTTCTGTTTCATTTATTTCTACTCTGATCTTTATGATTTCTTTCCTTCTGCTAACTTTGGGTTTTGTTTGTTTTTCTTTCTCTAGTTTTTTAAGGTGTAAGGTTAGATTGTTTATTTGAGATTTTTCTTGTTTCTTGTGGTAGGATTGTATTGCTGTAAACTTCCCTCTTAGAACTGCTTTTGCTGCATCCCATAGGTTTTGGATCATTTTGTTTTCATTGTCATTTTGTCTCTAGCTATTTTTTGATTTCCTCTTTGATTTCTTCAGTGATTTCTTGGTTATTTAGTAACGTATTGTTTAGCCTCCATGTGTTAGTGTTTCTTACGTTTTTTTTCCCCTGTAGTTGATTTCTAACCTCATAGCGTTGTGGTTAGAAAAGATGCTTGGTATGATTTCAATTTTCTTAAATTTACTGAGACTTGATTTGTGACCCAAGATGTGATCTATCCTGGAGAATGTTCCGTGCGCACTTGAGAAGAAAGTGTAATCTGCTGTTTTTGGATGGAATGTCCTATAAGTATCAATTAAATCTATCTGGTCCATTGTGTCATTTAAAGCTTGTGTTTTCTTATTAATTTTCTGTTTGGATGATCTGTCCATTGGTGTAAGTGAGGTGTTAAAGTCCCCCACTATTGTGTTCTTGTTGATTTCCTCTTTTATAGCTGTTAGCAGTTGCCTTATGTATTGAGGTGTTCCTATGTTGGGTCCATATATATTTATAATTGTTATATCTTCTTGGATTGATCCCTTGATCATATGTAGTGTCCTTCCTTGTCTCTTGTAACATTCTTTATTTTAAAGTCTATTTTGTCTTATATGAGTATTGCTACTCCACCTTTGTTTTGATTTCCATTTGCATGGAATATGTTTTTCCATTCCCTCATTTTCAGTCTGTATGTGTCCCTAGGTCTGAAGTGGGTCTCTTGTAGACAGCATATATATGGTCTATCTTGCCTATTTTCATCTTGTCTTTCTTTGAATGTGGTTTTTGTTCTACAGGCTGCACGATTGTAGTTCTTGCTTCTGCTGTCTGCCCTCTGGTGGATGAGGCTATCTAAGAGGATTGTGCAAGTTTCCTGATGGGAGGGACTGGTGGTGGGTAGAGCTGGGTGTTGCTCTGGTGGGCAGAGCTCAGTAAAACTTTAATCCACTTGACTGCTGATGGGTGGGGCTGGGTTTCCTCCCTGTTGTTTGGCCTGAGGCCACCCAACACTGGAGCCTACACGGGCTTTTTGGTGGGGCTAATGGCAGACTTTGGGAGGGCTCACACCAAGGAGTACTACCCAGAACTTCTGCTGCCAGTGTCCGTGTCCCCACGGTGAGACACAGCCACCCCCTGTCTCTGCAGGAGAGCCTCCAACACTAGCAGGTAGGTCTGGTTCAGTCTCCTATGGGGTCACTGCTCCTTCCCCGGGTCCCGGTGTGCGCACTACTTTGTGTGTGCCCTCCAAGAGTGGAGACTCTGTTTCCCCCAGTCCTGTCAAAGTCCTGCAGTCAAATCCCTCTAGGCTTCAAAGTCTGATTCTCTAGGAATTCCTCCTCCTGTTGCCGGAACCCCAGGTTGGGAAGCCTGACGTGGGGCTCAGAACCTTCAATCCAGTGGGTGGACTTCTGTGGTATAAGTGTTCTCCAGTTAGTGAGTCATCCACCCAGAAGTTATGGGATTTGATTTTATTGTGATTGCACCCCTCCTACTGTCTCACTGTGGCTTCTCCTTTGTCTTTGAATGTGGGGTATTTTTTTGGTGAGTTCCAGTGTCTTCCTGTTGATGATTTTCAGCAGTTAGTTGTGATATCGGTGCTCTCACAAGAGGGAGTGAGAGCACGTCCTTCTTCTCCACCATCTTGAACCAATCTGTATATCTTTTTTTTTCTTTTAATAATTTATTTATTTATTTTTGACCGTGTCGGGTCTTCATTTCTGTGCGAGGGCTTTCTCTAGTTGTGGCAAGCGGGGGCCTCTCACTATCGTGGCCTCTCTTGTTGGGAGCACAGGCTCCAGACGTGCAGGCTCAGTAGTTGTGGCTCACGGGCCTAGTTGCTCCACGGCATGTGGGATCTTCCCAGACCAGGGCTAGAACCTATGTCCCCTGCATTGGCAGGCAGATTCTCAACCACTGTGCCACCAGGGAAGCCCTGTATATCTTTTTAAAGGCCACTTTAAATCTGTTTTGGAATAAAACAGATTGTAAATCATTTATATTATATGCTGTTTAGATACCTGATTAAGGATATACTTCTATCTTGGCCTTTTTTTCCCGCTAAAAATTTAATTTTGTATTTTGAAAACTTAAAACATTACTGGAACAAAGAAGGGTAGAGTATACACACATTTACCCATCACCAAGATTCACCTGTTAATGTTTTGCTGTATTTGCTGCATCCATTTATCAGTTTGCCAGTTCTTCTACCCAATTAGTTTAACTTCATCATACATCTCCAAACAAAGGATTTCTACATAGCAATGCCGTAATCACACCTAACAAATAGTTTCTTAAAATCTAATACCTGTCCATATTCAAATTTGCCATTTGTCCCCAAAATATCATTTTCACTTGATTTTTTCAAATCAAGATGCAATCAAGGACCTTGTATTGTCTTTAGTTATATTTCTGAGGCCTCCCACACCCTTTCCCAATGATACTGACCTTTTGAAGAGATAAAACCAAATGTCTCTTAGGATTGTCCCAAGTTTTGGATTTTAATTTTTTTGTGTGTTTGGTGTCCATTGGCTTATTCCTCTATTTCTTTAATTTCCTGTAAATTGGAAGTTAGGTTTAAAATAAGCTTGATTAGATTCGGGTTAAACATATTTTGGCAAGACTCCATGGGTGAAGCTGTGTAGCTAATGTTACATCATGTTAGAAGTCTTACACTGGTTTTGATGTTAGATTTGATTGCTGGATTAAGGTGGCAGCAGCCAAAGCTGTCCTTCCTAAATACTTGAGTTATTAGTAGGTAATTTGTAGGGGTATAACTGCAACATGGGAATATTTTGTTCCTCATTAGCCTTTAATGGTTTTGTGCATCCCTTGATGATACTTGGTGGAATCAGTTGTAACAACTAGATGGTCCCATCTGGGGGTGATGGGAGAGAGTGATACCCAAAGTGTGTTGCATATGTCCTGTCTACTCTGTAAGATGCAGCTTAATAGGGTTTTGATATGAGTCTGCAAGCAGTTGATTTATTATGGTCTCTGTGCAGTCAAACCTCTCTGCTAATGATAATCTGTATTTGCAGCTGCTCCCCAGCACTAGCAGCTCCACCTCAGATCATCAGGCATTAGATTTTCATAAGAAGCGCACAACCTAGATCCTTCGCATGTGCAGTTTACAGTAGGGTTCACGCTCCTATGAGAGTCTAATGCCACTGCTGATCTCACAGAAGGTGGAGGTCAGGTGGTAATGAGAGCAATGGAGCACGGCTGTAAATACAGATGAAGCTTCACTTGCTCGCTGCTCAACTCTTGCTGTGCAGACCGGTTCCGAACAGGGGGTTGGGGACCCCTGCTCTAAACTATAGTTCCTACTGAAGAGGCAGCTTAAAGGGAAGGAATTAACATTTGGTTATGAGTTTCCAGAGTAAGAGTTGGTAAAATGATCACATTAATTGCCTGAAGTGGCAAATTATTTTTTTCTTTTTAGTTTGTCATAATGAGTTCTTGGATTTTGAAAATCTTTTGTTACACTCCTTTTTATTTTTCATCCCAGATACAATGAATGTGTGTTGATGTCCAACTGTGTAAGTTCTAATAGGGAGAATTATGTACACTACCATTGTTGCAGAGGCAGAGTGCTTCTTAAAGTACTTATTGCTTTTTTTCTCCTCATTCTTAGATTAAATATTTTAATTTTGGCTTCAGAACCATAATTTCCTATTTTATGTGTATAATTACAGTTGACTCTTGAACCACGCGGGTTTGAAGTATGGGGGTCCATTTACAAATGGATTTTTTTTTCCATAGTAAATACTGTAGTGCTACACGACTCGCTCATGCAGAATGGTGGATGGCTGACCATAAGTTATGCATGGAAGGCCGCCACCCCTAACCCCCGGGTTGTTCAAGGGTCACCTGTACAGTTTCTTTATGAAAGATTTCCTGATATGCAACTTCACAAAAAGTACATCTGATGTCAGTTTGGTAGCTGATCTGTTGATTGGTTTGGTAGAAAACTTTTTTCTGGGTTTAAGGTTTAATATTGTTAGAAGTGCTTTAAGTCAAGTGTGATAACACACTGGTCACAGGAAAATTGTCAAACAAATGACCTTGACTAATGGACAAGCAGTGTTGTCTTTAATATGGAAATATTCATGTGATATTTTAGGAAAATAGTTATTTCATATAAAAAAATTTTCCAAGGAACACATAGTTTTAAAACCATTTTTTAACCATTTTGGATGGGTCATTTTCTAAAATATATTAATTTAGAAAGCTCTTCCTTTTTAAAAACAATATAATGAACATAATTTAACTTTTAACTGTTGATTGAATTATCTTAGGAAATAAATTATTATTCATTATTAGTGATATCCTTAGGTACTGTTTTAGTATTAGGGCTTTTGGTCCCTACATTAATTGGACCTGAGACAAATACACTCGGAAAAATTTTTTTAAATGGTTTCTTTCTCTTTTTAATAATAATATCTTTAGACCTAATAGTGTATCTTTCTCAAACATCTGATATAATTCCATCCATCTAATTGAGAGGCCAGGAAACTGAGATAATTAGAAAAACGTGAAATAAAATTAACGTTGTACATGCTTTTGAATTATGGTGTGTGCATGTGTAACACATGGCGGAAATAAATTTTATTAAATTAGTTTTTCTCTGAGGGCTGCTATTTACTTGATTTTCGTTAGAAAGGGCTCTAGAATTAAAATGTTAACTAAAATGAACTTGGTAAGGGATCACCTGGTCCATTACTGCTCATAGGAACCCAGAGAGACTATTAAAGATAACAGAAAGTATTTACTGACTTCTAAGCCTACATTGTGAAATGGAACAAGATACATTTTGCTATATATAGTTGATAAAGGCTAAATACATAAAATATTAATTCATTTTTTACTCATTAAGGCTCTTACCTAGGTATATTCAAAGTTTATCCAGTATGTTTGTTTATTAGAATTCTCTTCTTGTATTCTCCAAGTTCTTACAATTCTCTTATGTGTTCTAAATTTATTGCAGAGTTGATGCTTTTTCTATCAATTTTTAAAATTTTTCAGTTTTGCGTTATAAGTGACATATAAAGTTATACGATATTTAAAGTATATATCATGGTGATTTGATATACATTGTGAATGGATTCCCCCCATCTAGTTAATTAATATATCCCTCATCTCATATATTTATCTTTGTGTATGTGTGTAGTAAGAACGTTTAAGTTCTATTCTTGTTGCAAATTTCAGTTATACAGTACAGTGGTGTCAGCTATAGTCACCATGTTTTTACATTAGCTCCTCAGACCTTATTCATTTTATAGCTGCAAGTTTGTAAGCTTTTACCAACCTCAACCTCTCCTTATTTCCCCCTGGAAACTACCTTTTTACTCTCTTTTTCTCTAAGTTTGACTTTTTTTTTAGATTCCACATATAAGTGATAGCCATGTAGTATTTGTTTCTTTCTTTGTCTGGATTATTTCACTTACCATAATGCCCTCAGGGTCCATCCATGTAATCCCAAATGGCAGGATTTTTTCTTTCTCATGACAGTAGTATTCCATTTATATATACCGCATCTTTATCTAGTCAGCCAGTGATGGACTAGGTTGTTTCCTTATCTTGACTGTTGTAACTAATGCTGCAGTGAACATGGGAGTGCAGGTATCTTTCCAATATCCTGTTTTCAGGATATTGGATATACACCCAGGAGTGAAATTGCTGGATTGTATGGTAGTTCTATTTTTAATATTTTGAGGAACTTCCATACTGTTTTCCATACCGATTACAGCAATTTACGTTCCTTCCAGTGGTGTGCAAGGGATCTCTTTCTCCACATCCTTGCCAGCACTTGTTTCTCTTGTTTTTTTGAAGATAACCATTCTGACAGGCATGAGGTGATATTTCATTGTGGTTTTGATTTGCATTTCTGTATGATTAGGGATAGTTGAGCACCTTTTCATATACTTGTTGGCCATTTATTTGTATGTCTTCTTTGGAAAAATGTCTGTTCGATTCCTCACCCATTTTTTAATTGGATTGTTTGTTTTCTTGCTGTTGAGTTGTGTGAGTTTTTATATATTTTCTATATTAACCTCATATCAGCTATATAATATGCAAATCAGCTATATAATATGCAGCTATATAATATGCAAATCAGCTATATAATATGCATATCAGCTATATAATATGCAAATATTTCCTCCAGTTCTGTAGATTGGCTTTTAATTTTGTTGATAGTTTCCTTTGTTGTGCAGAAGCTTTTTAGTTTGAGGTAGTCACACTTGTTTATTTTTGCTTTTGTTGCCTTTGCTTTTGGTGTCAAATCCAAAAAGTTATTGCCAAAACCAATATCAAGGAGCTTACTCTTTATGTTTTCTTCTAGGAGTTTTATGGTTTCATGTCTTATGTTCATGTCTTTAATTCATTTTGTGTTGATTTTTGTGTATGGTGTAAGATGGCGGTCTAGTTTCATTTTTTTTTCTTTTAATTAATTAATTAATTTTTGGCTGTGTTGGGTCTTCATTGCTGTGTGTGGGCTCTCTCCAGTTGCGGTGAGCAGTGGCCACACCTTGCTGCAGTGTGCGGGCCTCTCATTGCGGTGGCCTCTGCCACTGTGGAGCACAGGCTCTAGGCGTGCGGATCTCAGCAGCTGTGCCACGTGGACTCAGCAGTTGTGGCGTGCGGGCTCCAGAGCGCAGGCTCAGCAGTTGTGGCACATGGGCCCAGTTGCTCTGCGGCATGTGGGATCTTCTCAGACCAGGGCTCAAACCTGTGTCCCCTGAATTATTGGCAGGTGGACTCTCAAACACTGTGCCACCAAGGAAGCCCTAGTTTCATTCTTTTACATGTAGCTATCCAGTTTTCCCAACACCATTTATTAAAGAGACTACCCTGATTGTATATTCTTGGCTCTGTTGTCATAAATTAATGACCATATATGTGTGGATTTGTCTCTGGGCTCTCTATTCTGTTCCTTTGGTCAATGTGTCTGTTTTGATGGTTATCGCTTTATAGTATAGTTTGAAATCAGGGAGTGTGATGCCTCCAGCTTTGTTCTTCTTTCTTAAGATTGCTTTGGCTATTCAGGGTCTTTTGCAGTTCCATACAAATTTCAGGATTGTTTGTTCTATTTCTGTGAAAAATCTATTGGAATTTTGTTAGGGACTGCATTGAATCTGCAGGTTGCTTTGCGTATGTTAGATATTTTAACAACATTAATTCTTCCAATCCATGAACATGGAATATCTTCCAGTTACTTGTGTCTTCAGTTTCTTTCATCAATGCCTTAAAGTTTTCATTGTACAGATCATTCACCTCCTTTGTTAAATTTATTGCTAGGTACTTTATTCTTTTTGATACAATTAAGGTTATGTTTTCAATCTCTATTTAATGTACTTGATCAAAGTTCCTTTTAGGTAGAGACTTTTATCTGTTGTAAAGAGGCTTTAGTTCTGACACATTACTAATTGTATCTTTCTGAGCGGGTAGCTTTTCTGTTCGGTTGTTTCATGTTGGGATATTTCCTTCTAATCTGTGGTTTTTAAAAACTATTAGCATTCTTACTCTGAGTCCTGCAAGAGATCACTCAACACTACTGTGATATGGAGTAGAGGTTTGTTATTCTGTTTCTTTTGTTTACTAATGGTAACTTCCTGATTGGAGTCCAGTTTAACAGTGTGGTTCTAATCTCTTGAGATAAAAATTTGGGAACCTTGAATTTTTGTATACATCCACGCATTTTTCATCCAAGCTGTGCTTAGGACTGAATACTCACTGTATGTTCCAGTTGCTGTTATAGGAGTTACAGATATATCAGAAAGCAATGAAAAATTCCTGCCCTCGTGGAGTTTATATTCTATTTAATGTTGTGTATAATATCATTAAAAGTCTTGTCCTGGGCTTAAGATTAAGATTGTTAATTGTTTCAGTCTTACCTACTGAAAAATATGTAATCCTCGAAGAACTTTTTGCTTGGCCTTGTTTGGGTAAAAGCAAACAAATGTTATGAAACAAAGTGCCTAGTTGGGATCTGGTTCATTGCAATGTGAAACTCAATAAATAATGGTAAGATCCATATTGTAAGAAGGTTAGTCACATTTTTTTCAACCAATTCCTGTTTTATGGTAACATTCTCATTAAATAGCATTGCAGGCATCAGCAGCTTACCACATGATTCCACAGTTGTGAGGTATAATGATTTGCTTTGGTGAAAAGTGGTTGGTAGTGTTTGTTCATTTAACAAACATTTGTTGTGTACCCATCATATGCCAGTACTGGAGGATACAGTTGTGTTTGAGACAAAGTCCCTGTCCTCCTGGAGCTTCCAAGTAGAATGTAAGGTGATAAAGACTGTCTTGTTGGTTGTTTGGTGGCCAAGACCGTCTAATTGAGTTGGTCTGGTCAGGGCAAGTCTGTGTGGAGGTGACACAAGAGTAGCAACATGTTTAGACCCATGTAGTGGCCAGCCCTTTGAAGATCCTGGATTCCTGGGTAAGGGAAGTACACTCCCAGTAGAGAAATAGCAAATGAAAAGTATACATTAATTTAAGTGTTGATTAGTCAGTCCTTTTGTCAGATTAAATTAATCCGGTGTTAATAAATACAGTTGACCCTTGAACAGTGTGGAGTTAGGGATGCCAGCCCTCAGCACAGTCAAAAATCTGAGTATAATCTACAGTCTGCCTTCCATATCAGAGGTTCCTTCCTGTCCACAGTTCCACCATATCTGCCGTTTCACGTCCACAGATTCAGCCAACAATGGATCATGTGATGCTGAGTATTAACTATGGAAAAAAATCTGTGTGTAAGTGGACCCCCACAGTTTAAACACATGTTATTCAAGGGTCAACTGTAGTATCACCTCGGGTTGTATTTATAGGAATACATTCATGTTCAGTTTTTCACCCAAGTTGAGTCTGGAGTTGGTAGACTGTGTAAATGAACTGTAAGACAACGATTTCCCCATATACTATCCCACCAGAAGAGAAGAAACCCTAAGAGATAAAAAAAGGATTTAAACAACCAAGAAGCAAATCCTTAAGCAACTAAATAATCCACAGTACCCCCTGAACACTCAAGTTTTTATTAATGGTATTTACCTGGTCACTGTAAGTTTTCCAGAATTGGCTGGTGGATGGCCAAGTGCCTCCTCTCTCTGCTTGTTCTTAGAAATATGGAGTGGAGCTAATTCAGCTGAAAATTTGTCATGTACATTTTGATATTTTCCTTAATTTCATAATAAATATTGCCTGGTAATTAAAAAAAAACTTAGGTACATTTTTTGACCTTATATCCTATATTTAGGTACATATTGAGATATTTATGAAATCAGATATTTAGATATTTATGAAATTAGATTTTCATGTTTTCTGATTAGGTTTCTATTCTCTGTTTTTCATGGATATGGTTTGTAGTTACCATGATGTGATATCTACTTTTTTCTGTGCTTGATAGAATTGAAAAGAAGTCTGAAAGAGTCTCTGTCAAAGTCCTAACAGTTGAATTTCAGTGTTAACCACACATCATCTTTTATATTTATTCATCAGTGTATTTGTCTTGCCCTGCTCTTTTTACTCTGTTTACAGAAAACTCCTGGAAGAAATTTTAATGCTCTGTATCCCCAATATCTCTCCTCCAAATTCTGAGTTTGCTCTCACCAGCTGCACTGGGTTGCAGGCAGTGTCACTCTGCCAGGTTCGATCTTTGGTTCGCCACTTGCGGTTATTCTCTCACCTTGCCGTCTTCTTCCTCTCAGTTTCTTCTGATTCTCCTCTTCATCTTCCTGACCTCTAGGTACTGGAGTATCTCAGGGTTCAGATTTTAGGCATCTTCTCTATTTATACTCACTTTTATGGTGATATTATACAATTTTATGACTTAAAAAACGCTTTATAATTCAGCTCCCAAATATATATACTCCAGACCCCTGTGTTTACTTCTTTGGATGTCTCTTGGGCATCTTAAGCTTAAGGTCTAACACTGAATTTTTATTTATTTTTTAAAGCAACTATCCTTCAATAAAATTTAAAAAAATATAAAAGGGACACCAGTGCTGTGTCAGTGTCCTGGGGCCACCCTAACAAATCACCCCAGCTTAACAACAGAAATGTGTTGTCTCACAGTCCGGAGGCCAGAGTCCAAGTTCACAGTGTCGGCGGGTTTGGTTCCTTCTAAAAGCTGTGGGGAACAGTGTGCTCCAGGCCTCTCTCCTAGCTTCTCGTGACCTCAGGTGTCCTGGGCTTGTAGATGTAACACTGAATTCTTGGTACCCCACCTCCTAGCCCCCCTTGTACCACTTGCACCTGCAGTCTCCCTCATCTCTAGAAATGGCACCTTCTTTCGAGTTGCTCAGCAGAAAACTTTGAAGTCATTCTTTACATACTCTCTTTCACGTTCTGTATTCAGTTGATCGGCAGATCCTGTTGGTATTTTCAGAATACATCCGGAATCTGGCAACTTGTACGTCTCACTTTCTCCACTGCCACTGTGGTTTTAGTGGTTACCATTTCTCATCTGGATTATTGCGTTAGTTTGGAAGTGGCTTCCCTGCTTCTGCCCCTGAGGATTCTCTCCCATCTATTCTAAAAAGAGCACCAAGAGTAATCTTGTTAAAAGTTAGATTCTATCACCCTTGTGTTCACAGCACTCTGGTAACTTTCCATTTCACACAAAGGAAAAAGCTGAAGTCCTCATGGCCTGCAAGGATGACTTTAGCTTGCTGCCTTACCTCTCTCTTTTTATCTGCCCTTCTCCCCCTTTTCCCTAATCTGGCCTCACAGACCTGACTCCATTCTGGTCTTCCATCATCCTAGGCATACTCCTGCCTCAGAGTCTAGGTACTTGATGTGCCTTCTAGCTAGAAAGCTACTCCCCCAACTTGTTCAGCTTTGGCTGAGAAGTCACCTCAGCGTTGTCATCCCCAGACTCCTTTGAGCCTGCACAGCGAGCTCCTTTCTTTTGGCCTGGGAGCTCTTGTGCAGGAGACAGCTGGAACCAGTACTCCTGGCTTTCCCTGGCCATTTGGTTTAAAATTACAGACCACGCTGTGTTCCCTTCCTTGTACTCCCTGTTACTCTACCCTTTCGTTCATATGGCTTATCAGCCAACACGCCGCGTATCTTATGTATTTGTCTCACCCTCGTTAAAATGAAGCTTCATGGGAACAGTTTTAAAAAATTTTTCTATTTTATGGAAAACATCAAACAAAGCAGCGAGACTTGTATAATGACCCTCATCTACCTGTTACTCATACAGTTAATAGTTGGTCTTTTTTCATTTTTACCCCACTCACTTCTCCTTACCTCCCTGCAACCAAGATTATTTTCAAGCATAGCCCAGAAATCATATTATTTATCTATAAATATTTCAGCATGTATCTCTAAAATATAAGAAGTCTTTATTTTAAAAAAAGTAATAGCACTAATATTATCCTGCCTAAAACAATTAAAGATAGTTTTTAATATTTCCAGATATGCAGTCAGCGTTGAGTTATTTACCCAGTTCCCACTCATTGTTTTCTTTTTACAGTTTGAATTGGAATTGAAATAGGTCAATCTGTTCATTTGGTTGCTGTGTAACTTTACTATATTTCAGTCTGTGTAAATGCCACCCTCTTACTGTGTATGTATGTGTGTGTGTGTATGTGAATATATATATATATATATATATATATATATATAAAAGAAACCAGGTCATTTGTCTTCAGAATTCTGTATCACTGGTATATGGAATAATCTAGGCCAGTGTGCGACACATAGTAGGAGCTCAATAAATATTTTTTAAGGAATTACCTTAAAGGTACATAACTTATGGTATTTTAGAATGGAATTAAAATGTTAAAAATTTAGGGAGTGATTGTCATCTCACTCTTATAGTAGCCTGATAGAGTCATGTTGGCAATAAGCGAAATTATTTTGACAGTTGGGAAGGGGTCAAATGAAGGGCACTTAGGGCTATAGAAAATTGTTTGAAAAAAATCTGCCAGGATGTAATAATGGCTGCAATCTTATTGTTTGCATGTCATGCACTGTGTAGGAAACTGCAGTAGTTTATTCAGTTTTCACAGAAACCTTTCAGCAAAGGGTGGTAATGTCTACATTTTCCCAGTGAAGTAATTGAGGTTCAGTGGGGGAAGTGGAGGGCGATGTGCGTGCTGAGCATTAATGTTTTTCTTAATAAACCTTATAGAACCAGGCACAACTTTTTTTTTTGGCAGTGTGCTCTAATTTTTTTTATTACCTTTTTTAACATCTTTATTGGAGTATAATTGCTTTACAGTGTGTTAGTTTCTGCTGTATAACGAAGTGAATCAGCTATATGTATACATATGTTCCCATATCCCCTCCCTCTTGCGTCTCCCTCCCACCCTCCCTATCCCACCCCTCTAGGTGGTCACAAAGCACCGAGCTGATCTCCCTGTGCTATGCGGCTGCTTCCCACTAGCTGTCTATTTTACATTTGGTAGTGTATTTGTGTCCATGCCACTCTCTCACTTTGTCCCAGCTTCCCGTTCCCCCTCCCCATGTCCTCAAGTCCATTCTCTATGTCTGTGTCTTTATTCCTGTCCTGTCCCTAGGTTCTTCATTTTTTTTTTTTTAGATTCCATATATATGTGTGTTAGCATACGGTATTTGTTTTTCTCTTTCTGACTTCACTCTGTATGACAGACTCTAGATCCATCCACCTCAGTACAGGTAACTCAATTTCGTTCCTTTTTATGGCTGAATAATATTCCATTATATATATGTGCCACATGTTCTTTATCCATTCATCTGTCGATGGACACTTAGGTTGCTTCCATGTCCTGGCTATCGTAAATAGTGCTGCAGTGAACATTGTGGTACACGTCTCTTTTTTTTTTTTTTTTTTTTTTTTTTTTTTTGCGGTACGCGGGCCTCTCACTGTTACGGCCTCTCCCGTTGCGGAGCACAGGCTCTGGACACGCAGGCTCAGCGGCCATGGCTCACGGACCCAGCCACTCGGTGGCGTGTGGGATCTTCCCGGACTGGGGCACGAACCCGTGTCCCCTGCGTCAGCAGGCGGACTCTCAACCACTGTGCCACCAGGGAAGCCCGGTACACGTCTCTCTTTGAATTATGGTTTTCTCAGGGTATATGCCCAGTAGTGGGATTGCTGGGTCGTGTGGTAGTTCTATTTTTAGTTTTCTAAGGAACCTCCATACTGTTCTCTATAGTGGCTATATCAATGTACATTCCCATCCACAGTGCAAGAGGGTTCCCTTTTCTCCACACCCTCTGCAGGATTTATTGTTTGTAGATGTTTTGATGATGGCCATTCTGACTGGTGTGAGGTGATGCCTCATTGTAGTTTTGATTTACATTTCTCTAATGATTAGTGATGTTGAGCATTCTTTCATGTGTTTGTTGGCAATCTGTATGTCTTCTTTGGAGAAATGTCTATTTAGGCCTTCTGCCCATTTTTGGATTGGGTTGTTTGTTTTTTTGATATTAAGCTGCATGAGCTGCTTGTAAATTTTGGAGATTAATCCTTTGTCAGTTGCTTCATTTGCCAGTATTTTCTCCCATTCTGAGGGTTGTCTTTTTGAGAACCAGATACAACTCTTTAAAACCATGTGCATGTATAACTTAAAAAGGAAAGCTTTAAAAAGTGGCACCAATGATACTACTTCCTTCCGCATGGAAAACCTTTCCAGCTTCTTTTTCTAGGCATTCACGCATGTATTACACATTTTTGGGGAAAATTCTTTTTGACAAAATATTTTTAATGTGAGATGAACTAGAAAGTGTGAATAAGAAGAAGGGAAAAATCCTTTCTGAAATAACCATCATTAGCATTTTGGTGTATTTTTTATTGGTGTGTGTGTGAGAATATAAGGCTTGGGAAACAGTTTCATCATGTGCAGTTTTTTTTCCTCATAAAATGCCTTTATTTAGCATATTGAAGGCTCTGTAGATCTGCAGTGAAGAAACTGTTTTAACTCCGTTTAACCCAGTGTCTTTCTTTTAGATTTGTTTGATAGAAAACCCCTTTCTGTGAAATACTAATCAGTTTTTTCTCAAAGTATGAATTGAGTTTGACAAAAGTTGAAATGTTTGTGCATGTTTAAATATAAGACTTCAGAATGTGTTAAATTTCAGCAGAAAGGATGGATAATTTAATAGTGTTGGAGTAACTGAAGGCAGCATTCTGAAGAAAAAAATTGACACCAGATAATAAAATAAGGTAAGAGAGGGAAAATACTTGCATCAAATAGATAACACAGATATTACATGAAGAGTTCACATAAATTATTGAGAGAGAAACACACTTATTAAGACCTGAGTAGGAGAGTAGGCGAGTAGGCAAAGCTAAAGAAATACAGAAAGGTGGTATATATGTCAAGCTTTTTTAGTCACCATGTTTCTTTTAAAAATCTGAAACTCAGTGCTAGTAAGTTCTTAAGTGAGACTTAATGTGAAGCTTTTTGCACTGTAAATTGTTTATACTCTTTATTGAAAGCCATATGATGAGATTAAAAATGGTAAAATCTATAAATTTGCCTTCTTTGACTCAGTAAACCTGTGTTTTAAAGTTTATTGTAGAGAAGAAATTTAAGAGGGAAAAAAGGTAACATTATTTGTGGTGTTCAACTTAGAAACATAATATCTAAATTGATAAATTCACCCACAAATGACTAATTGTATATAACACAACTTGATGGTGTGTATCTCACGTGGCCTCTTTTTGGAAGGATGTATAAATCATCCATAAAGGAAAGAACGCTCACTGAAGGGAGGCCGAGGAGGGGCTGGGTGGTGGTCTCCTGCGGTGTTCGAGGCGGAAGCTGTGGGGACTCTGTTGCAAGGATGTGTCTGTGTGACTTCTTACTCTCCTTCAAGTCCAGGCCCTGTAGAGTACACATCTAACCTTTATTGTCCTGACACTGGAAAGAGATCATGCTCTTTAGTTTTTTCTCAAGTCTGACATTTAGTGCCAAGTTTCATAATAGAGGAGATAAGCGTCCTAGAAGTGGTTGAGTTTGGCCTCTGCGCTGCCAGCGTGAGTTAAGGCATGTCAAATGTGAAGAGTCCCTGCTGTACTATGGTTCTCCCTTTTGTATGGTATAAGGTGATGTAAACTAATCCCAGTTTTGAGAAATTCAATAAATTTAGCTTTAAATATTTCAGTTTTATTCTTTCTATCTCATTTACCTCCTCTCTTCAATAAGATAGATGTGAATTAAATAGTCTGGATTTGAATAAAGTAGTATTTGTGTCAGGAGGGCTTCACATAGGCCTGACTCAGCAGATTTAAGGAGGGCCATTTGTAGGTGAGGATGGGAGTTTTAATGTGATCTAAATTCAGGCTCAAGGAGATTCTGAGTATGATGACAGATTTTGTGCCAGAATTCCAAAATGGGAATGACACCTAATTCTGAAGTGTGGGAGGGAGGGAGAACATACTGTTTTCCCACATTATCACGCTTGCCTCCTACATAATTCAGGCCGTTGCTTTTTTTTTCTTTTTTGATAACCCCAAATTCCCTTTTTAGTGGATGTGTTGAGTAGGACTGGCCACTTTTTTAAAAACTGGAAATCAAATACTGAATCTTAGTTTGCCTGTAGCAGTGGGAGGGGCAGATGTGGGAGGTCCCTGAGAATAAGCAGTGTTGTGAAAAGAACACAGATTCTCCTTCACTTCTTTCTGTTCATTTTCTTAGTGGAAGCTACGAAAGTTAAGCGAAGTGGAAGTTGAACGATTTAAAACGTAAATACCTAATTGGGAGGGTTTTGCCAGAGATAATTCATTCTGTACTCTGAATTACTTTAATCAAATAAATGGATTAGAAGAAAGAAATTTCAGGTAGTTTTTTTAATGGTTGATTTGTTCTGGGAGGAGTTGAGGGAAAAAAGTAAGGGAAAAAGAATACATAAATGTTGATGGTGGGGTCCATGATGGGGGAGACTGTGAACAGAAGTCAGCATTTTCTAAGTGCCAGGTTCTCTTCCAAGCCCTTCACACACACTGATTTAATCATCACAGCGCCCCTCTGACTGCTAGCGTGATCTCCATTTTATGGAAGAATTTGAGGTACAGCTAGGTTAAGTAGTTGCTTTGGTTGTTGGGGGCCTACTTCTGCTTGAGAGCCCTGGAAATGTTGGAGACAAGTATTAGAGCTTGATTTAATGTCAGGGTGACTTTTTGAGATGAAGGAAACATATTGCCAGGAGCTGCAGGAGTACAAAGAAGATGCCATTCTCGGAAACCTCACTTCTGAGAAGCATCTCACATGCAGTCTTAAGTGTTCTAATTGTAGGTTGTTGACTTAATAGGTTTTAAGCTACTGAGGCCTCAGGCATCCCTCAGCTCCCAGAGTTATTTCCAGCAGTGGAAGATGCTCAGATCTCTTGCTTTTTCCCTCCTCTGTTCTCACTGTCCTCTTCCCTCTTTGCTCATTCTCTCGCCCTTCTCCTTCCCTCACTCCCGCTTTTGTGTGGAGGGGACTCTACCACCTCCCCCCCGCCCCCCCCGTTTCTTTTACTTACACAGAAAAATCATCTTTCATCCCTTTAACTTCCTTCAGCCGATGGTCTTCATTTTCTTTTACCCTTAAATTTCTTGAAAATAAATGAAAGAGAAACTGCCGTTGTCATTCTTCACTTACTTTTTTTGTTTTTGTTTTTGTTTTGCGGTACGCGGGCCTCTCACTGCTGTGGCCTCTCCCGTTGCGGAGCACAGGCTCCAGACGTGCAGGCTCAGCGGCCATGGGTCACGGGCCCAGCCGCTCCGCGGCATGTGGGATCCTCCCGGACCGGGGCACGAACCCGCGTCCCCCGCATTGGCAGGCGGACTCTCAACCACTGCGCCACCAGGGAAGCCCCTCTTCACTTACTTTTTAACCTCTTGTCATCTGGTCCTCTGCTTCTGTGTTTCACGTTAGTGGATTTTTCTCCTTCCTTTGTTCTCTCTGTAGCAGTTAACCTTCCCGATCCCTGAAATTCTCCTTACCCTTCTTTTGTGATGGTGTGTTAACTTTGATACTTCTTTTGCCTGCTCTTTTTTTTCATGTCACTAACATTCAGAAAGTTAAGTCATTACCTTACTTTCAAATTTATTCTTCCTAACTTCTCTCTTTCAGTTAATTGAAACATTTCTCTCTCGATCATCAAAGTTTAAATTTTCCAGGTCCCTTGTTTCCCCTAATTCTTTTATTTAGCAGTGTTTCTGGAGTAGCCACTATGACTCTGGGTTCTGGAGTTTCAGTGGTGAATAAGAGACAAAGTCCCTGGATTGTAGAGATTACATTCTAGTGGAAAATTACATGTTCTATTGGATAGTGAAACACATTTTAAAGGATAAAATATGCTAAGGGTTAGGAGGCAGTGGTGGGAGAATGCTGTTTTGGATAAGATCCTCAGGAAAGGTTTCTGTGAGAAGGTCGATTTTGAGGGAGAGTGAGCCATGTGGCTGTCTGGGAGGAGAGCGCTCCGGGCAGAGGACGATCAAGTGAAATGACCCTGAGGTGTTCCGGAGAGACCAGTGTGACTGGAGCACAGTGAGTCAGTGGTAGGAGAGAAGTCAGGGAATTTGGTGGGGGAAGCCCTTCTTAGGACCCTGGAGACCCTGGCTAGGATTTTAACATACATCTGAGCGTGTTCGTAAGGGTTTGGAGGGTCTTGTCAGAAGAATGGTAACGTGATACAACTTTATATTTTAGAAGACTCTAAAATATAGTTATGACTGTGTGGAGAATAAACTGTGTGTGTGATGAGTGTATGTGTGTGTGTGTGCATATGTGTATAGGAGGTGGCCATAGAGGAACGTGGGACACTAGGAGACTTAAAGTAGTTTTGGTGGGAGAAGATGGTGATGTGGAGTAGAATGTGAGCTGTGGAGGTGATCAGTGGTGATCAGGCGGGTGGTGTGTTCTGTAGATAGAACTAGCAGCTTGAGCAGACCTCTTGGATGTGGGATATGAGGGGAGAGGAGCTGGTTGAATGGAGTTTCCATTACTGGGACTCTCTTAGGATAGTTTTACTGAGGGGAGGGGGAATGGGTGGAATCAGTGTTTATTTTCTATTTGTTAACCTTGAGATACCTGGTAGACAACCTAGTGGACAGGTCAAATTACACTCTTCCAGAGGTCCAGTGTGAGCTTGGGGCTGTGGAAGGTAACTTCGGGGAGTCACGCTTGTATAGATTGACTGGGTGGGATCATTTAGGGAAGGTGGAGTGTGTATAAAGGGTAGGTGGGAGTACTAAGCCCTCAGGTCCTGTCCTGTGTGATCGCTGCAGGAAGAGCTCCATAAAGGGTGTTGAGCAGAAGTAGCTCGTGAGGGAGGAGTGTGTGATTTCAGAGGTTAAGTGAGGAGAAGGGATTCAGGAAAGGGTGAGGGGTCAGCTCTGTCAGCTGCTACCAGGAAGTGGAATAAGATAAAATCTAATAATTGACCTTTGGATTTGGCTTTGCTGAATCCTGTTGATTCTGCTTTGCAATATAGCCCTAAAATTCGTAACACACCTTTTTACTCCCTGCCAACGAACACTGTCAATCAGATTTTAATTACCTTTCTCCTGGACTGTTTTTTGAATTATTACTTTCTCTCCTGATTACAATACAAAACTCATGTTTATTGTAGAAAATGTGGAAAACACAGAGACAGTATAACAGTGATTAAAAAAAAAACCCAATTCTTTACCCCACCTAACCACTAGATGGTCATTGATAACACTGTGGTGCCTTTCCCCATCCATTTCTGTCTCTGCATACTTGTAATGCATATAATGCATAACTTTCGTTTTTTAAAATGAACGTGGTGGAACTATTAATCTAATGTTAAAAATTCTTTGAGAATGTGTGTGAATGTGTGGCAGCATAAGTATTCCATCATGGTGGAGTAGCCGTCTAACCGAACGCCCCACCTGTTTCCCCTAATTATATCTTAAATGAGTCCTGATGAATTTTCCTAAGATACATTCTTCTTCTCTAAGCTTTTAGTGCCTATAGCGTAGTGATTAAAAGCATGGACTCTGTTTTTGAGTGTAATTCCATGCATATAGCAGGAAATATGCAAGATAGGAAAAAAGAATACTTATCTTTTATAGAATAGCTATTGTTAAAATTTTCATCTGTTTCCTGCTAATCATTTTTGTCTCAATGTACCTATACAACATTTCATTTGTCTGTTACTAACAAGGATCACACTATGTTTTCTAGCCAGAAATTTTTTTTTCATAATTTATTCTCTCGTCTATACTTTATAATATATTGGTCAAAGTATATAAGCAGTTTTGTGATTGTTGTCAAATTTCTCTTCGAAAAGATTGTACCATTTGAAAGTATATTTATAAAGAATTTTGTTCTCTTTAAATTTTAGGATAGACCACTATCTTGTTGAACTCTTAAATGAAGTTCTACTTGGATACAAAGATGAGGACTAGATAACTTCTTGAGGTTCCTCCTAACCCCTAGGATGAAGATAATAACTAACATTTGTGTAGTGCTCTAAAGTTTACAAAGTGAGTTCTCATACATCATCTCACTTGATCCTCACAACAGCCCTGTGAGGTAGGTAGGACAGGTATTGTTATTCTCATTTAAGAGATAAACTAGAGAGGTTAAGGGACTTAGTCAGGTTTTATTTAAATGTTTTAGCAGAGACTTGAAACAAGGACGTATGATCTAAATAATCACATTCTTTTTACAAGATCTCATACAACTGCACATTTAGAATTGCTGTATGTCAGCTAGTTAAGTGACATCTGTTAGATACAGAAATAAGCCTGTTGATAATATAAATACAGTGTTCCCCAGTCCTTTTCCATGCCCCCTCCCCTGCTGTTAAATGAATGACTCTATCTCTCTTGACTAGGGGAAGGTAATTTAATTGTATAGTTCTATTTAAACACCTATTTTCCCTAGCATTTGGGGGAGGGGAAGTTATATTATGTTTTTCATTTCTGTGTGTGTGCGTGTGTGTGTGCTTGCTACAACTTAAGAGTATATCTCCATTACTCTCACACATGTAGCATAAAGTCTTCAAGGAATAGATTACAGTTAGAACTAGAATCTTTTGGTTCTAGCATGAACCTAGAATCATAAGCTTTTCAGGGTATTTACTCTTTTTTGTACTACTTTAACCAATTGGGATAATTAAGTATCCAGGTATAGCTGCTTATGATGTTCACAAAGGTACAGTGAATGATAAGTGACAGTGAGTGATAGTGGAGGTCAAATCAAGAAGAATTACAACTAATCTTCTCTTTGACTAGCTGCCTCATACGGTAGAAGTTTGTAAAACTGAACTGCGTGCTTGGTAGTGGCATTATCACATTTTAGGAGTAGACCTAGATTTTCAGGACTACTTGGTATTACATTAAACTGTTTCACAGTGTTTTCTGTACTGCCTTTAAATACTTAACATCACCAATATTTTCAAAAAATTTTGTTTTTTTGTTTTTCTTTCTAGTTGTTGGTCTTGACGATATTATGGATGAAGGAGTTGTAAAAGAAAGTGGCAATGATACCATTGATGAAGAAGAACTGATTTTACCTAACAGGAATTTGAGGGACAAAGTAGAAGAAAATTCAGTGAGATCACCAAGAAAATCACCTCGTTTAATGGCACAAGGTAATCCTTCCAGAGAGGACTAGCTAGAAAATCAAGTGTAGGGACAGATGTGATAGGTTGTAAAGTTGCTGAGCAGTGATAGTAGTTTCTTGGTGTTTGCTAATCTGAGCATTTTGATAATCAATTTTGAGATTGTATCAATTTGTTGGTATGATTTTTAAAAATTTTTATTGAAATTACACATTCACATGATTTAAAGAGTTGACTAGTTCTATGAGTTTCCAATACTTGCCATCCTACTACTTATTTCCCTTTCCCCAGAGGAAACTACTATTACCGCTTTCATCTGGTTTTGTTAATTTTTTGGTATTTACTTCCATGTCTCTAAGTAACATATGTATCTTGCTACTGCTTGATTATTCTGATGTATGTATTCATTGATTTCCCATTCTGGATGGTGAAGTTAGCATTCTTTCCTCCTCTTGTTCCCCCATCACACAAAAGAACACTTTCTCATCTTTCTGATATATAATTTTGTAAGATCAGTAGTAATTACTTACGTTATTGTGACTCAATATGCTATTAGTGGTGACCCATTTAGTGAACTATAGTCGCTTTTCCTATACAACTTTTTGTCTTTCTGATTTAATAATTGATTTTGTTGTTCATTTGCTTATAGTTTTATGCATTCGCACATACAGTTTTCAGTGTACGTTATCAGTAATTCCACCCCAACTACTCTGCCAGTTGTCTGAATCTTTCTTAAAGATATTTGTGCATGTCAGGTGTTCTGTCATTTTCATCTTATTGAGGAAGTGTCTCTGGGGCCCTTCTGATCTGCTTCCGTGTGCACTGTTGTGTTAGTTCTGTATAAGTCAGATGCATGGCTGTTGTCCAGAGAGCTCTTACTATTCTTCTGAAGATTGTGTTCTGTATTGCAGTTTCTGTTTACTTTTCTTTGAAGTAGCTCCTTCGTTTGGTGACATACCTTTTCTAGTACTTTTGTGAGAAAAAGGAATATGGATATATATTTTTGAAACCTTGTATGTTTGCAAATGTATTTAATATGGTCTCACATTGGAATTATGGTCTGATTGAACATGGAATTCAAGGTTGGAAATTGTTTTTCCTCAGAAATTTGAAAGTGATGCTCCATTTTTAGTTGTGGGAAAATCTCTTGAATTATTTCATTGATTATTTTCCTCTTTATTTTGTCAACTCTTGCTTCCTGGAACTGCTGTTAGTCAAGTATTAGATAGCAGGGACTGGCACTTCCATTTTCTTCATCTTTCCACCTCTGTGTTCTTCCTCTACTTGTTGAAATTTTCTCATGTTTATCCTTCAACTTTTTCATCAAATTCTGAATGTTCTTTTTTTGTTCTGGGAATAGTCCTTTTTGTAGCATTTTGGTCTTGTTTCATGCATGCAGTATCTTATGTTGTCTTTCATAAGATACTTACGGTGTTTTAAAGGTTTCTTAGTCTTTTTTTTCTTTTTTTGGTTCTATCTTTCATGTTCAGAGACTTTGCTAAATGTCTGATCATTGATAGCTTGCTCAGTGTTTAACGTTTTGTCAACTATGAGCATCACTGTATGGTAATCTGGCTGTATTACTCTTTGGAGGAATTCCTGTTGTTAGACTTTAGGCTTGTTAGATTGTTAGCATATCATGGGAGCCCTTGAGGGAAGCTGATGGGGGCATCTCATCTTTCAGTATATACAAATACACATAATCTTACAGATTTCAGTGTACTTTACTGCTGCTCTTATCTATGCTGGATGTTCCTTAGTCTAGAAACTGTTTTTACACTCCCCAAAGAGTAAACCTCCAGTCTTCGATTAGAACCAACCTGGGAAGGGCAGTTGCCCAACGGATGGAGTAGCAGAGAGGCAGCTTGGGATCTGACTGCTTTTTAAACAGCTTTCGACTCATCCTGATTTTAACTGCCTGCCTTCCTCCCTGCTTTAGAATTATGTGGGATCACCAGTTCCTAAGCCTGTTGAGGTGTTAATGGTATTGGTTCGGCCAGCAGTGCCAGATGACTGTTTATCTTTTTTTGGATGTCCTACATCAGTTACTTCTTGATCATCTTTTGTTTGGCTTCCAAAATTGTCAGTGTTTTCTCTTCTCCTGCCCTTTCTTTCCTTTATTTTACTTTTTAAATTAAAAAAAATTTAATGTCTTTATTGGAGTATAATTGCTTTACAATGGTGTGTTAGTTTCTGCTGTATAACAAAGTGAATCAGCTATACATATTCATATGTCCTCCCTTTTGTGTCTCCTTCCCACCCTCCCTATCCCACCCCTCCAGGTGGTCACAAAGAACCGAGCTGATCTCCCTGTGCTATATGGCGGCTTCCCACTAGCTAGCTATGTTGCATTTGGTAGTGTATATAAGTTCATGCCACTCTCTCAGTTCCTCGCAGCTTACCCTTCTCCCTCCCCATGTCCTCAAGTCCATTCTCTACGTCTGCATTTTTATTCCTGTCCTGAATCTAGGTTCTTCATTTTTTTCTTTTTTTTTTTAGATTCCATATATATGTGTTAGCATACAGTATTGTTTTTCTCTTTCTGACTCACTTCACTCTGTATGACAAATTGTAGATCCATCCACCTCACTACAACTAACCCAATTTCGTTTCTTTTTATGGCTGAGTAATATTCCAGCTTCTTTATCTATTCACCTGTCGATGAACACTTAGGTTGCTTCCATGTCCTGGCTATTGTAAATAATGCTGCAGTGAACATTGTGGTACATGGCTTTTTTTTTTTTTTTTTTCATGGCTCTTTTTGAATTATGGTTTTCTCAGGGTATATGCTTAGTAGTGGGATTGCTGGGTCATATGATAGTTCTATTTTTAGTTTTTTAAGGAACCTCCATACTGTTCTCCATAGTGGCTGTACCAATTTACATTCCCACCAACAGTGCAAGAGGGTTCCCTTTTCTCCAAACCCTCTTCAGCATTTATTGTAGATGTTTTGATGATGACCATTCTGACTGGTGTGAGGTGATACCTCACTGTAGTTTTGATTTGCATTCCTGTAGTGATTAGTGATGTTGAGCATCCTTTCATGTGTCTGTTGGCAATCTGTATGTCTTCTTTGAAGAAATGTCTGTTTAGGTCTTCTGCCCATTTTTGGATTGGGTTGTTTGTTTATTTGATATTGAGCTACATGAGCTGCCTGTGAATTTTGGAGATTAATCCTTTGTCAGTTGCTTCATTTGCTAATATTTTCTCCTATTCTGAGGGTTGTCTTTTGATCTCGTTTATGGTTTCCTTTGCTGTGCAAAAGCTTTTAAGTTTCATTAGGTCCCATTTGTTTATTTTTATTTCCATTTCTCTAGGAGGTGGGTCAAAAACGATCTTGCTGTTATTTATGTCACAGAGTGTTCTGCCTACATTTTGCTCTAAGAGTTTGATAGTGTCTGGCCTTACATTTAGGTCTTTAATCCACTTTGAGTTTATTTTTGTGTATGGTGTTAGGGAGTGTTCTAATTTCATTCTTTTACATGTAGCTGTTCAGTTTTCCCAGCACCATTTATTGAAGAGGCTGTCTTTTCTCTGTTGTATATTCTTGCTTCCTTTATCAAAGATAAGGTGACCATATGTGCATGCGTTTATCTCTGGGTTTTCCATCCTGTTCCATTGATCTGTATTTCTGTTTTTGTGCCAGTACCATTCTGTCTTGACTACTGTGCCTTTGTGGTAGAGTCTGAAGAAGGGAGCCTGATTCCTCCAGCTCTGTTTTTCTTTCTCAAGATTGCTTTGGCTATTTGGGGTCTTCTGTGTTTCCATACAAACTGTGAAATTTTTTGTTCTAGTTCTGTGAAAAATGCCGTTGGTAGTTTGATAGGGATTGCGCTGAATCTGTAGATTGCTTTGGGTAGTAGAGTCATTTTCACAATGTTGACTCTTCCAATCCAAGAACATGGTATATCTCTCTATCTGTTATCATCTTTAATTTCTTTCATCAGTGCCTTATAGTTTTCGGCATACAGGTCTTTTGTCTCCTTAGGTAGGTTTATTCCTTGGTATTTTATTCCTTTTGTTGCAGTGGTAAATGGGAGTGTTTCCTTAACTTCTCTTTCAGATTTCTCATCTTTAGTGTATAGGAATGCAAGACATTTCTGTGCATTCGTTTTGTATCCTGATACTTTACGAAATTCATTGATTAGCTTTAGTAGTTTTCTGGTAGCATCTTTGGGATACTTTATGTATACTATCATGTCATCTGCAAACAGTGACAGTTTTACATCTTCTTTTCCATTTGGATTCCTTTTATTTCTTTTGCTTCTCTGATTGGTGTGGCTAAAGCTTCCAAAACTATGTTGAACAATAGTGGTGAGAGTGGGCAACCTTGTCTTTTTCCTGATCTTAGCGGAAATGGTTTCAGTTTTTCACCATTGAGAACGACATTGGCTGTGGGTTTGTCATATATGGCCTTTATTATGTTGAGGTAAGTTCCCTCTATGCCTACCTACTGGAGGGTGTTAATCATAAATAGGTGTTGAATTTTGTTGAACGCTCTTTCTGCATCTATTGAGATGATCATATGGTTTTTATTCTTCAGTTTGTTAATATGGTGTTTCACATTGATTGATTTAGGTATATTGAAGAATCCTTGCACTCCTGGGATAAACCCCACTTGATCCTGGTGTCTGATCCTCTTAACGTGCCTATTTCCTCTTCATTTGTTTGGTCTGGTTGGTTTTTACCTTGCTCCTTCGTCTGCAATGGGTTTCTCTGTCTTCTCATTTTGCTTAACTTACTGTGTTTGGGGTCTTGTTTTCACTGGCTGCAGGTTCGTCGTTCCCGTTGTTTTTGGTGTCTGTCCCCAGTGGCTAAGGTTGGTTCAGTGGGTTGTCTAGGCTTCCTGGTGGAGGGGACTCTTGCCTGTGTTCTGGTGGATGAGGCTAGATCTTGTCTTTCTATTGGGCAGGACCGCGTCTGGTGGTGTGTTTGGGGTGTCTGTGAACTTCATATGATTTTAGGCAGCCTCTCTGCTAATGGGTGGGGTTGTGTTCCTGTCTTGCTAGTTGTTTGGCGTAGGGTGTCCAGCACTGTAGCTTGCTGGTTGTTGAGTGGAGCTGGGTTTTAGTGTTGAGATGGAGATCTCTGGGAGAGCTTTTGCCATTTGATATTACATGGAGTTGGGAGGTCTCTGGTGGACCAGTGTTCTGAACTTGGCTCTCCCACCTTAGAGGCACAGGCCTGACACCCGGCCGGAGCACCGAGATCCTGTAAGCCACACGGCAAAAAAATGAACGGCCGTTACACTGAAAGGTGCCTTATTAATAGCAAGAATGGAAGCCGGAAAACAGTTGATTGTCATTTGTCACGTGCTGAGGGAAAATAACTGTCACAGTAGAAACTATGTCCCCCAAACTTTCAGATAAGTGGTTTATTACCGAGGATATTAAAGCACAGGAGCCAACAGCCAGATGAAGAGATTCATAGGGTGAGGTCAAGAACAAAGAAACTTCAGTCCAGCAAGCACTGTGGCGCGTGGAGGCGTTCTACTTCACCATTCAGAAGCTCTCTGAAACCCCTCCTTTTGGATTTTAATGGTGCCTTCACTACACAGGCATGGTTCGTTAAATTCTTAGGGCATTGGTCCTTTCTTTCCTTTTAGGTTCATAGCTTTTGCATAGCTCTAATGTGCGGTTTTGAGAAGTGGATTATTAGCTCAGATGCATATATTTACTTCATCATCTTTTCCTCAGTTTTTTAAAAAATCGGTTATTTGGTATGTATTTGTGACTTTGAGAAACAAAAAGAGTAGAATGAACATTATAGACAAATAATAGTAACGTTTGGCCTATACCGCCCGGCTTCAAACTAAGGCAGTTTATAGTTAGAGGAGAAAGAGTTACTTTATCCTTTGTCAGTTAATCAATTACTATTGGAAAACAATTTTTTATCTGAATACCTTCACAGTTGAATGTGCTGTTCATTTATCAACCACTTACGTAATGGGTGTTAAAAGTTCTTCATTTATTTTATTTCAGGGCATATAAGTATAGTAGAGCTATAAATTATTACAGGCTGTCTTCAGAGCTTTAAAAATTATCTAAATATTAATAACAATCCATTAAAATTTTAGTTATTTTAAAATGTTATATATCTGAGCATGAGTGGTTCATAATCCACTAAGTAAGTTTTTTTTTTTTTTCGGTACGCGGGCCTCTCACTGTTGTGGCCTCTCCCGTTGCGGAGCACAGGCTCCAGACACGCAGGCTCGGCGGCCATGGCTCATGGGCCCAGCCGCTCCGCGGCATAAACCCACGTCCCCTTCATTGGCAGGCGGACGAACTCTGAACCACTGTGCCACCAGGGAAGAGCCCCCCTTTTTTTAAAAAAAAAAAATATTTTTTATTTTTGGCTGCATTGGGTCTTCATTGCTGCGTGTGGGCTTTCTCTAGTTGTGGCGAGCAGGGGCTACTCTTCATTGCGGTGTGAGGGCTTCTCATCACAGTGTCTTGTTGCGGAACACGGGCTCTAGGAGTGCAGGCTTCAGTAGTTACAGCACGCGGGCTCAGTAGTTGTGGCTCGTGGGCTCTAGAGTGCAGGCTCAGTAGTTGTGGCGCACGGGCTTAGTTGCTCAGCGGCATGTGGGATCTTCCTGGACCAGGGCTCGAACCTGTGTCCCCTGCACCACCAGGGAAGCCCCCACTAAGTAAGTTTTTGAAGTTGTTGGGTACTTACCTGATGACCAAATATTGTGCCAAGTCCTGGGGAATTAGAAAGGGTCTCCAAGATAGGATGACCATATAATTTATTGTCCAAATGGGGACACTTTTGAGTGTCATGACTACAAGCATCAACTAGGACTGTTAGAGACAAATGAGGAGGACCTGTGACACCTTCTGTAAGAGTTTCACAGGTTCAGTGATATGTGACAAATTAGGAAAATGTTCTAAATGCTGGTGCATAGTAGCGTTTTGCATTAAAAAGGAAGGAGACTTTTTAAAGATTTGTGATGTTCAGTTTTCATACAGAGTTGATTCAGAGGTATTGGATATGCATAGGCTTGGATATAGCTTCTTATTTTGTATTTCAATTTTTGGGTTGTTTTTTTACTTAGTGAATTATTATTTTTTTTTTTTCTTAGTGAATTATTTAGCTTTCTTTCCAGCTTCTTTTCACTTTGTGTTTCTTTTTCCCTTGGAGGATGTATCCAGATAAGGAAAGGAGGAAAGTCTCAGTTAGTGGATTCTTTGTTAGGAGCATTGTTACAAGTGGGAAGCTTTATTAAATTATTTTCATACTTTACGCATTTTCCCTTATGATACATTTTCTTGGTTTAAATCTCTTTAATTATAATTTCTCTTTTTGTTGATCTGTGTCTAGTACTCTAGTGTATATTTCATTACTTAAAATATTCAAGCTATTCAAGGAATAGCTTGAATGCTAAAATGGATATAAGGAAAGCACATTCATAAAGACATTAGAGTTCTTTTGAGGCTGTGCTTTGAAACTCACATAGATCCTGTTTGTGATAGCTGGTTTAGTTCAGATTTTATTGGCACCTGAATTTGTTTGGTTTTATATACTTAAAGGTATTTAATGTTTACAACTGTATGACAGCCTTGCTTTAAGATGGGTAGTAATATCAAGGAACCTCATTGATTTTACCCCCAGCTTACTTGCATAGAAAAGAAGCTTGATGAAAATATTTTTTATTGTAAAGTATAATATCGTCTGAATTTTATACAGGTTATTTTCTGCCCCAGAATTATAGAACTCTGATAAGTGTATAAAAAATGTAACCATCATCATGAGTAGATGTCAGTACATTTTCTTTGAAATGGGAAAATAAATTTTATAGCTCAGAATAAAGAAGTGATGTATTCTAAATTGCATTGAAATAAAAACACATGGCAAAATAACTAAGTTTTCTTTTATTTATTTTTTTCCCTTGTGATAGAACAAATAAGAAGTTTGCGACAAAGCACTATTGCCAAGCGTTCAAATGCAGCACCTTTAAATAGCACAAAAAAGGCATCAGGGAAGACTGTGTCCGCCCCTAAAGCCGGGGTGAAACAACAAGAAAGGTGTCAGATGAAAGAAGAAATTGGTACATCACCGAAACCCGAGCACCAGAAAGAGAGCAGGAGGGGCCGCCGACACAGTGGACAGATCGAAGCAGCCGTTGCATCTTGTCTGGAAATGAAGGGTGAAGCTGGGTTGGATTCTGAGCAGAAGTGTAATAATCAGGGAGAAGAAAATGTGCCATCTCATGAGTTAAACTGTCCACTCCTTTCAGAGACTTGTGTTAGTATTGAAGAAAAGAAAAATGAAATTCTGATGGAGTGTAAAGCCAAGACTGTTAGCCCATTGTTTAAGTTTTCAGGTAAAGAAGAACATGAACGGAACGATTCCATTTCAGGTAAAGTGGATGGGACTGTTGTTGAAGAAATGAAGGTAGAAGGAGAAGTTGAACAAGAATCAAAGGAGACAATGAAATTACCCCACGAAGATGACAGTGTCAATGAGGAACCCGCATCTTCCGTTGCTTTCTCTGGTAATGCTGCTTGTACAAACCCAAATGAGAAAGAAAAGAACCTTGTCAGTTTGTCTGGTTCTGTGGATGAAGTAAATGAATGTAGTTTGGAATCGAAAGATAGCGTGGAAGTTGCTGATAAAGCTGAGAACTCCCTTCAGAGAAGTGAAATGGAAATGGCTTACTGTAAAGACACAGAGTCTAATGATAAGCAGTTGGAGGGCACCAGATTTAATAAATCCAACTTAGAGGTGGTTAATACTAGTGCTTTTGAACCAGAAAGTAGTATTTTAGAAAATGCTGTTTGTGATGCACCTGACCAAAATTCAAAGCAGTTGAATATTGTTGAAAGTATTAAAATGGAGTCTCATGAAACAGCAAACCTTCAAGATGACAGAGACAGCCAGTCAAATAGTGTTTCTTGCTTAGAGTCAAAAAACATAAAACCCAAACATACAAAACCTGTAATTCATTCTAAGCAAACCATGACCACAGATACTCGGAAAAAAGTTGTTGGAGCAAAGCATGAATTAATGCATAACGTAACTAAAGTTAATGTCAAAAGTGTGAAGCGAAATGCTGATGAATCAGAATCTAAGCAAAATTTTCATAGGCCAGTCAAAGTGAGAAAGAAACAAGTTGATAAGGATTCAAAGATTCAGAGTTGCAATTCTGGGGTTAAATCTGTGAAAAATCAGGCTCATTCTGTATTCAGAAAGATATCACAAGATCAAAATTTAGTACAGATTTCCAAACCCTTAACTCATTCTTTGAGTGAAAAGCCTCACGGTCACCCTGGTTGCTCAAAAGAACCTCATCATCCTGCACAAACTGGACATTTGTTGCATTCCAGCCAGAAACAGTGCCATAAGCCCCAGCAGCCGGCTCCAGCAGTGAGAACCAACAGTCATGTGAAGGAAGAGCTTGAGCACACAGGTGGCGTAGAACATTTTAAGGAAGAGGATAAATTGAAATTAAAAAAACCTGAGAAGAACCTACAACCCCGTCAAAGAAGAAGCAGCAAAAGTTTTTCTTTGGATGAGCCACCGTTGTTCATTCCAGATAATATAGCTACTGTAAAACGGGAAGGCTCAGATCATAGCTCTTCATTTGAAAGCAAATATATCTGGACTCCCAGCAAGCAGTGTGGGTTTTGCAAAAAACCACATGGCAACAGGTGTGTGTGTGTGTGTGTATGTATATGTGATATGTACATTAAAGAGAAATTGCTTTTTTTTTAGGGTGGGATTAGTGTGAGAACTTTTTATAGGAAGAGATTATTTAACATACAAAGACTTTTGCACAAACAGAAACCCCTCATCAATCCCGGATATATGATAGTAAGATGGAGCCACTGAATTTGCAAATATGCCACCCTAGAAACTTTAAAACACATAGTCTGACCAAAAGCTGGTATATATGGAAATGTTTTATCATTGTGACCAGTTAGTGTAATTTAGTCATTGCATCTTAAAAAAAAAATCAGAAAATTGTTATAGTGCTTTGGGTCTGTAGGTTATATATTACTTTGTTTGGCTTGAGAAGAACTGGTAATAAATTGTGAAGGGCATAATGGAAATTCTACATATATACTTTCAAATGAAGCACACTTACTATGACTTAATACCACTACTTCATAACTATCAAACTTGACCTTAGAATGAAATTTGATAGCTAAAACAACTGTTAAATGGCGCAAGGGAATTTTGTATGTAACATGGAATGGAGTGAAACATGTATTTTGTTTTTGAATGTTCTAGTGATTTAGGTTTCTTGTGAATTCTAATGTTTTAGGAAGTGATTTTATAGCACTGCCGTTGTCATTCTTTCCTTAGGATTCAGTATTCTATAGTTTTATGACACTGCCACCCTCCCCGCCCATGTATTTTTTATTTGCTAGCTGTTTGAGAAAAAGAGAACAAGAGGTGAAGTGGAGTTTCCAGCTACAAGATTATCCTGTTCAAGTTTTGAGATTGCTGTTGGAACTTCTATCAACATTGATATGATAAAAGAACATTGTAACTTGCACATTGTAATATTATCTTTACTCATGAAAGTAAATGTTAGAACGATTTCCCAGCACAATCAGATTACATGAAAATGAAAGTCCTTAGGGAGGGACAGTTTAGTGCAGTGCGGTGTAACACATTATTTTGGTGTGGAGGGTGTGGTTGGGAGTTCTTGGGTCTATTCTGTAAAAAATAACTTTTATGTCAAGGGGTTTTTTCATTTGTGATTCAGCCCATGGCCTATTTTTAGTGTCAGTGGTTACTTTATAACAGCATATTCCAGTTTTTAAAACTGGTGACTTGTTTGAATATAGTGCTACATTTGCCCTCACTTTTGTGCTGTTTATTATGCTTTTTTGTTTAAAACACCTTATTCAAATATTCTCAAGTGGGCCTAAGAGAATTAAGGGTTGGATGGTCCTTGTAAGTGCTCTTTTAAGTTAGCCCTTTTTTCTTTGCCAGCATCTTCTAAAAACCATCATACTGACATGTTGTCAGAGTATGAAATAGGAGCCTTAAACTGAGTGAGTTTCTGAAATGAAACTTTGGCCTAGAGTTGGAAGACATATTATAATGTAACTTTTTTGGAGATAAACTTCTGTTATGATGGCGTGGTCCTCAGGAGTTTGCCCAGGCTTTGAATGATGACTGTCACTTCCCCAATATCAGTTATTTTCTTAAAATGAAGATTGTTAAGTCCCATTGTTTTTTACCTAAGGCTGCCTTTTGGATCTAACCTACAAAACCTAGAGTTTCTTTGCCCCAGGCTGGAAAATGACATAGAATATTAGATGTGTAGGGATCTTGAGTTTACCCTATGTAATCGACACGAATAATATGTAATAATACTGGAAACTATCAATTTTGGAAGCAGCATTTCACATTCAATTTTGTGAATAAAGAAGCCTAAGTAATTGATTGTTTTTTTCTTTACATATTAACTAGCCTTCACTACTTCTTTGATGCACTCTGCTTGTATATATTGAGGTTACTCAAAAAATGCACGTGTCACGCAGCATGTAGTTTTCCTAGTTTAATCCATGTGTGAGAATATGAATTTATTAGGAAGGACATATGTGGAAATAACTTCATCCATATCTTTGATCTCATGCGCCAGCTACATTCATTGAAAGCTATTTGTTAATACGACATTTTTTTAGCACTTGTGACAAATTTACTTCTGTAAAGATGATTTTATAACTCTTCAGCATTTTACATGTGTTGCAACTGAGGTTAGCTTCCTGTATGTGCTTCCAGTTGGAAATTATATTTTTAAATACGGATTCATTCATGGCATGGCCAAATGTAATATTCGACCATAAGCAACTTCTGTATGTATCCTAAAGACAGTAGGCATTGACTGCCTCACAGTTTACACTTCATGCTGTTGTTTTGGCTTCCATTTATTTTCCTGATTCAGCCTTGTAGCTAAGGTATATTCATTACTTTAAAAGCCATACTATTTAATACTTTTTAAAAAAACTTATCTTTGAACGTCTTTTAAACATAAGCCAGTTGGCGTTTTGGAAGGAAGAAGTCTTAGTCTTTTCATAATACCTACCTTGTAGTTTCTAGTATTTCCCTGCCTCTCCAGATGACATTTGTATCTTCAGTTTGTATTACACTTTCTTGCCCAGTTGTAGAAGATTAGTTCATTGGATGAAATTTAGAAACAAAAAAATATCCTTAGCGTAATGGAGTCATAGCTTTATACTCAAACAAGAAACCTTTTTCTGAGAAGGAAATTTTCTCTTAGAGAAAGTGATTCTGGTTTTTCTCAGGAGTTTAAGAGTTTGATAGAAAAGTACTTTTCTCTGCAGACTAGACTGTTAGTGACAAAAACAATGATTTAATGTTTCTGTGGAATAAAATCATTTTACCCTAGAAAAGAGTGAGTACATATACATTCACAGTAATACAGTCTTAGTTGTTACTTAAAGGAACCACTTATCAGAACTTAATGGCTCATCTTGTAACAGCTCCATTAGTGAATTTGTGACATGACTTTTTAAGAACAGGAATTCTCAATGTTGCTTTTGTAGTTTACTTTGAAGAAACTTGAAAATTTTCTAAGAATATATTTTGGTTTTTGCCAAGAAGATTAGAATTAAGATTACATTTTAAATTAGGTTTAAATTATAGTAGGATTTAAAATTTTGTGAATGAATGTATAACAGTAGGAGAACAAAACATAAATATTTCTGAACTTTTCCATTTAACTGATTTCATGCTGACTTGGTCCAGTTAATTCAGAGTTAATCTTTTACCACACATTAATTTTTTTTAGTGAAATATTTAACACCTGGGTTATAGTCTTATCTTTGAGTGATTTTGCCTTTTGGTAATCAGAACTTCAAGGACAGAGCAGAAAATGGGAGGGTAATTATGTTAGCTATTTGATCCAAACTCCCTCTCCCTTTTTAAGCCATGAGAAGTAATATGAAAAGGGAAGACAGTGTATCTTCTCTTTTTGTGATAGGCCACTTAATAAAGTTCATAGTACTGGTAATATTTCCTTTTCTGAAATTTTCCAGTTTCACTTTCAAGTGAATCAATTACATTTTCCCCTAGGACATGTAACTATTTTTATCAATGTCATTTTTTGTTTTGATTTCTCAAAATTTTAACTGCATTATTTTTTATATAAAATCTTATTATTAAGATACATCTGGATGACACTGTAGTTTTGAGGTTTGTTTTTCAGAGCTTCTCAAGTTTGAGGAGACATTTCCATAAATAAACTGGGGGCATGGTGATATAATGAATACATTCCACATCATAAAATGACTCTATGCTGGTTGAATAAAGATTTGAAGTTTCCTAATGGGTTTGTTAGATTTGGATTTGGGGCAAAAGCATAGCCATGGTCATAGTATGTGTCCTATTGAAACTATTCCAGGCTTGCTTTGAAGAAATTATTAATATAGCTGAGATGGGAAATCACATTAGCTTTCCTTCAATAATTCAAAAAAATTCAGCCTAGATAGTTGCTTTCAAGAAATAGGAGTTCTTACAACTTTGCAATCTGAAATAGAAGAACTTTTAAGTATCTGTATTTTTCAAACGTCGTATTTTTCTGTTGGCTGTATGATCTGTATCACTGAAACATGCATGGACCCATCTAAAGTCTCCCAAACCTAGAGAAATCATTTCTGTCTTGCAGACAAATACCACATTGTTGGAAAGTTTTCTCACTAGGGCTATGAATCCAAAATATTCTGTATTTTTATTTATTTTTACTTAAGACATGAGGTGTTTTCTTTTTAATGAATTTGTTTTAAGTTTTAAAATGAACCATTGAGGAAATGACTTATCTGAAAAAGGTAGCACAGGCATCGCCAGTTAGGGTAAAGAATGGTGAATTGTAGACATGAAGAAGTCAAGTTTCCTTGGTGCACAGCAGTGGTTGATGATGCACAGTGGAAAGGCACATGAGAGAGGAAGAATAGAGTGGTCTGCAATTGAGGGGGTGGGGTATTTGGCGTGACTTTTTCAAGATATCCTGTAAGGTTTGAAACTCAGCGTTGTGATTCTTACAGTTTCTACATTAAAACAGGACCACTGGTATATTTAGAGAGGGTTGGCCGTATCACCCAGTATATTAATTACCTTTAACATCTTCCTGTTGGATAGGTTTTTAAAAGGACTTTGGTCACTGTTGCTGGTGCCACTGTTCTTATCGAAATCAGCACAAAGTCTTTAGATCATTAAAGAATATACTTAAATTCTCCTAAATCTTTCAAACATACCATGAATTACTAACCTGAGGAAGAAAAAAGGAAAATGTTAAACATGATTAAGTGAGCTTTGTCATTTTCTTAATAATGGGTTGAAAAGTATGTGAAAAAGGTAATTTCACCCTCAAATTGCTGTTTATATATCTGTTTTGCTATTTTATTCTAAAATCCAGATACTCTTTCTAAGTTAAACAAACTCTTTAGAGTCATAAATCTGTCCTTGGACTTTTTCATTGGTTAGTGAAATTATTTCTTAGATAAAATGCAGTAAAGGGAAAATATAAGGAGATCGTTTGGAAATTTAAAAAAAAAATTCACCCTGAATAGTAATATCTTCATGTTGATATAATTTGGTCATTATTTGGCAAAACAAGTTTATTATCTAAAGTACAAGGTCAAGTAGTAAGGAAGCCCATCCTCAGAAGTACATAAAAGATCCTTCAGCTAAATCATTGTGACACTATGAACCAGAATATTTTGAGCTCAAAGAATAGTTATATATATATAGTTAAGGTGGTTAATAAGGAACAATTTGTGAGGCTCCACTTCGTTAGTTTTGAGTTGCATTTTTGTTGCATCTGGTTTTTCTCTTTGTTATTTAAAATGATTAGTTGGATAAGTGACTCCAGTTTTATGTATGATTTCAAGTCTATGTGGTAAATGTAGTTGTAACTTGGATGGGTTGTCTGTGATCAGATTATCACAGTTTATCACCCTTCTCAGTGGAGAAATACTGTTATTCTATACATTGTTATTCTATACAGTATGCTGACAAAGGTCAGTTGCCCTATATTTTTATCCTTATGTGTCCCCCTCCCCGCCCCACCCAGTATTTTCTCACTCATATTAGAGGGGAAATGTTTGACTTCTTAAAAGTTCCGTTTTCATAGAATGTTCTTTGAAAACTCTCTCCATGTTGAACTGATAGAATGGGTAAAGACAGAAGACATGCAGAATACTGGAAAAATATTAAAAATTCAGTTTAGGCTCACTCAGCATTGGTTTTTAAGAAAATGTATCGAATCAAAGTGTTCTTTTTTTTTTTCTCTCCAGGTTTATGGTTGGCTGTGGGAGATGTGATGACTGGTTTCATGGTGATTGTGTTGGGTTAAGTCTTTCTCAAGCACAGCAAATGGGAGAGGAAGACAAAGAATATGTGTGTGTGAAATGTTGTGCCGAAGAAGATAAAAAGACTGAAATAGTAGATCCAGATATTTTGGGAAACCAGGCTAAAGTTGAAGTCCATAGTGAAGATAAAGCAATGGAATATGAAAAGCTTGGGTTATCAAAGCACACTACAACAAATGACAAAACCAAATATATAGATGATACAGTGAAGCACAAGGTCAAAATTTTGAAACGGGTGAGCCTCTCATTAATGCATTATTTTTATTTAAGAACTTCGGGCTGACTTGCGAATTTGAAATTTCTCTTTAGATTTCACTGTTGTGTACATTTTCACATTTATTTTTCAGTAAAAACGGGTTTTTACTTAAAATGTTTTGTCAGGCTTGGTGAAACCAGGTAGTGACATCCTCAAAATACGCAGATCTTATTTCTTACAGTCTTTTGTGCTATTTCTAGTCTCTGGTTTGGTACTTGCATTTTCTGTGGTAGAACGTGTGTGAGATTTTGTGGTGGTAGGTATAAATTGTGCTTGCTGAGAAGTTTTTCTATAAAGCTTTTCAGTCCGTAAATATCTATGAATCCATAAAACCACATTTGGCATTATTATTTTCAAGTGAAAGAGTTCTCTGTAAGGAAAAGTAATCTTAGTTCTTTTGATTTTTGTTCCAGTATTTGCTTGGAACCCGTATCTCATAATGTTTCTCTTAAAATGTGGCCTTTTAAAAAGTTGTCAGTTTTCCCTCATCTTACATTTTCAACTACCTTGTTAAAGTATTTTCTAAATAGAAATTTCAAGATATTAGTCGATTACAGGAGAAATGTGCAAAGGACACAGCACTTTATCTGATTAAATTTTACTTTCATTGTCTACTTTTTTATTTCCTGTGATTTTTCTAATCATTGATTTGTTATTCTTGTAGGTAGTGCTAGGGAGGAAACACTGAAACAAATATATGTGGATGGTCAAGTATAATATTCCAAAACACAACGAACATAAATTAGGAACCTTGGAAATATTTTAATTCGACCATTCAGATTGAAGAACATAAGCATGTTTTTTCTAAAGCCATTTCCATTATTTACAAACTCAGTTCTTGGGACACTCCTTATGTGATAAATCTGGATTAAGTTCCAGTTTGCCAGATCCTTGTGCCATCCAACGTTTCCTGTCTGCCAAGACTTGCTGAGAATCAGTTTATGTCCTTCTGATATTTACTATTACTTTTTCTGTTGATTTGATTAGCACCAAAGTAATTGATAATATAGAACTGAGAGCGCCATTGAAAACAGTTTATAGCAAGCCTTTGGAAAGGTTCTGTTAACTTCTGATCATCATTTCTTGGGTACAATTTCTTGGCCATTCAGAAATACAGCTCATTGTTTAGTCATTCAGTTGAGTTATCTCCATCTTGTCTAAAAAGACATTATAAAACATTAACATGGTGAATGTTTTGAGAAACCCCTCTATCCAGTCTCTGTATCAGAAAAGGAACTGAGGTTAGTCTGATATTGTAAATAAATACATGAGCCAAGTGATTACTGCTTTTCTTTTCTTTTCTTTTTGATACTGAACTGTTAAATCTTATTTGACTACTCTGATTTTAGTTGATGGAATCTGCTTTTTAAATATCACTTCTTATCCCTAGATTTTATGTTGAACCATTTATTGAGTTCCTATTGTGTGCCAAGCATGGTACCAGATTTGAGTATGTATGACTGATTGAAAAATGTTCCTGCTCTCAAGTAAGTCTAGTTGGAGAGGTAGAAAATAAACAAGTAAATTAAAAAATTATAGGATTCCCAGTCTAGAGAAAATCGATTTTTTTGTATATACTCTATCTTCTTAAAAACTATGATTATATTTCTATACACAAGTATTCTTCTCACTGGTATGATGTGATTTTTTGTTTTTATAAATTTATTTATTTATTTTTTGACTGAGTTGGGTCTTCGTTGCTGTGCACGGGCTTTTCTCTAGTTTGGGCGAGCGGGGGCTACTCTTCATTGCGGTGCATGGGCTTCTCATTGCGGTGGCTTCTCTTGTTGTGGGGCACAGGCTCTAGGCTCACGGGCTTCAGTAGTTGTGGCGCACGGGCTTAGTTGCTCCGCGGCATGTGGGATCTTCCCAGACCAGAGCTCAAACCCGTGTCCCCTGCATATTGGCAGGCGGATTTTTAACCACTTCCCTACCAGTGAAGACTGGTATGATGTGATTAATTAACTCCCAAGGGTCTCACAATTCTGGTTTCATTTGTAGTTCTTTGTGGGTTATAATTAGGACAAAAATAGTAGATGTCCTGATGGTTTGTTCTACCTTATAGGAGTTAAAATTGCCAATAGGTACACTGAGAATTTGATACATTTATAGGTAAATGTGACTTCATTTGTTCTAGAAAGTAGTAAAAAATACAGATAATTGATTTCTCCACAATCCCCCCCTCTTTTTTTCATATCTGCAGCCGACGAAGAGGACCCTTACTATCTTATACCTAATTTTCTTTCTAATGCCATTATTTCTCAATGTTTTTTAGTTCCCCATTACAGACTGTTATGTGTTCTGCAGAAAATAGGTGCTTAACAAATGGATTTTGGATGAAACGGTGAAGGTCCTTTTTGCAGTTAATTGAGTTTTATATATCTTCAAAAAACAGTTATTGGGCTAAAGAGTGGAATATGTTTGATATCTTAATAGCTTGTCATACTAATTTTTTCAATCCACATGCTCAGGAGGCTTGCTTTGTATTTAAAGATAGTTTAGTAGTTTTCATTCTAATTAATTAAATACTATTTTTCCTAGGAGTCTGGTGAAGGCAAAAACTCATCAGACTGTAGGGATAGTGAAATAAAAAAATGGCAGCTAGCTCCTCTTCGAAAGATGGGACAACCAGTTTTACCTCGGAGATCCTCAGAAGAAAAAAGTGAAAAAATAACAAAAGAGTCTACAGCTGTTACTTGCACAGGAGAAAAAGCTTCAAAACCAGGTAGTAAGAATAATAGAAATTACTATATACTAATGTATTTATATTTTATTTCATATACTTTCAGTTAGTATATTTAGGGAAATTTAAAAACTTTTACATTTTAAAGGCAAGAAAAACAGTTTAGGTGATTGACCCTACTTGAAATAAGAATTATTGGTCCAAATTCAGAGAAAGTACTAATGAACTTAGTAAGATAACGCCCCTGCCCTCATGGCGCTTAAATACCAATGGGAAATGACAGATAACAGGTAGACAGATAAAATGGTGTGCTATTTTTAGAGAATTTAGGCACTATAAAGAAAAAGTTGAGTAATGGGATAGAGAGTCAAGGTCAAGGAGAGTGGGAGGGAGTTTGTTTCAGAGAGAGTGGAGGTGGTAATGTGCTGTGGGATCTAAAGGGATGCAGAGTTGTTTGGGAGGAAGGAATCCATAGAGGGCACAGCCAAGCTGAAGGCTTTGAGGTGGAGATAGCCTCTGCATTTGAGGAGCAAGAAAATCCCTGTGGAATGATTAGAATGTAATACACGAGGGATAGAATGGTGGAAGGTGAGTTTAGACAAAATTATGTGGGAACTTTGAGGCCATGACAGGAGTTTACTTTTTTTTGTTCTCAATATAATGGGGAACCTTTAGAGGAATTTGTACAAGAGAGTGATGGCTCACTGTGGTTTTCTGTGGAGCCTGGACTGTAGGAGGATGGGAGAGAAGGAGAGTAGACTGGTTAGGAGTCTTTAGCCGTATCCTAGGAAAGAAAGAGTGGTAGCTTGGAACAGAGGTACAGTGAGGGAGGTGGTCAGATTCATATATATTTTATAGTAGACTTGGCAGAACTTGTTGTTGGATTAGGTGTAGCTAGGTGAAGGAAAGAAGAGTCTTCACCTAGAAGACTAGGTGATTAGTCTTCTTTCTAATCACCTAGGAGGTGATTAGATCAGTGTTGGTGCTGTTTGCAGAGATGAGAAAGAGATTGGGGAGGAAAATTGAAAAATATGTTATGGGTATTTTAACTTTGAGATGGGTATTAGAGATCCAAGTGGAGATATTTTAAGTAAATTTTTGGCAGATGAGTCTGGACTTTGGGCAATGGTATATAAATTTGAGATCTGTCGGTGCATAGGTGTTATTTTAAATCAAGCACTTAGATATAAAGAGCTACAGAGAGAGTTTGATAATGAAGGGGCAGAAGCAGAGGCCTTGGGGTGCGTGAGCAATTAGAACTTGGGAGGAAGAGAGGATCCAGCAAAGGAGACTAGGAGATGGCCTTTGAGGTAAGAGAACTAAGAGACCATGGTGGCCTGGAAGTCAGGTGAAGTTCCAAGAAGGAGGTGATGATCAATTGTGTCAGATGCTGTCTAGACAGTCGTTTTGGTGGAGCAGTGGGGACAAAAGCCAGTTACAGTGGCGTATGGAAGGATGGAGGGTGAGGAACTGGAGATAGTGATTATGAATAACTCTTGGAAGGAATTTTGCTGTTAAAGGGAACAGAAATGGTGTAGTGGCTAGAGGTGGATATGAGGTCAGGATTTCTCTTTAAAGAGATATTATAGCATGTTTGTAAGACTAATGGGAATGATCCAGTAGCGAGAGAATTTGATGATGTGGGCGACAGAGAGAGGCGATAGTTGAGGTTCAAAATCCATGAAGAGATCAGAGGGGAATAGGATTCTCCTGGAGGGGTTGGTCATAGGAAAGGACGGCTGATGCATTGTAACAGTGGGGAAAGCTGCATGTGGAAGGAGCGGGGACACATGAGGTATGTTAGTAGGTTTGGTGATGGGAAAATAGCTGACACTGCTTTGCTTCCTCAGTGAAATATGAAGTGAGAAAATCAAATGAGGTCCAAGTTGGAGGTATCATTGGTTTGAGAAGAAAGGAGAAAAAGCATAAAATACATTTTTGGAAAGTGGGAGAGCAAATTTACTAGGACAGTTTAATAGGATTAGGGTGGCAGATTGAGCTCTCTACTTGAGATTTGTGGTTGTAAATTTAAAGTGAGATCTGTCAGCACCAGTGCTTACTTTCTCCAGTTACCTTCAGCTGTTTGTTGGCTATTTGGGTGAAGGATAAAAGTTAGCTTTCACCAGGTTGTGGTTTTTGCCAATGCTGATGTTTAAAGGAGAGAGAATTAAGATGTTCAGGGTGCAACGGAATGGCAGGTGTTGGGCTACCTGGCCAAAGTTGGTTGTGTGGGAAAGTGAGGACATGAATGGTAAAAAAATGATCGATTTAAGAATTGTTGGAATGAGGAGTTTGTAGGACACTGAGATTCTGAAGATGTGCATAAATTAGTAATGATGGAATGAAAAATCATTGGAAAAGCTTAACATTCACATTAACACAATTGTTTTAAAACCAGAGGAGATTCATCAATTTTGTGGTATTAGTAAGGACATTACATTATCTGCACACCTAATAAGTTCAGATCAATTTTTCTAAATAATTTTTTACAGGTATATATATTTCATATATATATATGAAAAGTAGCTCTAAAAACCATCATCTAATATGGGAAAGGAGTATATACATTTTATAGCATTAGGGCCACTTTTTACTCACTTAATTTCTAATTAAAATTCATTTAGAACTTTTTTTTCTTATTGAGGTATAATTGACATATAACATTAGTTTCAGTTGTACAGTGTAATGATTTGATATATGTATATATTGCACAGTGACCCACTACAATAAGTTTAGTTATCATCTGTCATCATACATAGATTAGAATTTCAATGTCAGGAATATTTCAGTGTGAAATATGGAGTCTGATCTTATGATTTTAAAATAGTGATTTTTAATCAGTCCACTTACATTGTGCATTAAAAAGGAAAGTATCTTTTTAAAAGCAATTTAGTGAGTTTTGATATTTATTAAATTAGGTGCTCATGAGAAGCAAGAGACAAAGAAGAAGAAAACCGAAAAGGGCCCCCCTGGTGCACATCCTCCGGCGGCTCTTGCCTCCAAGCCTTCCACAGACCAGATCCGACAGAGCGTCCGGCATTCTCTCAAAGATATTCTTATGAAAAGGTAACACGCGTTGCTATTGTAGAAGATTGAATAATATACGCTTCATGTATTTGGAAAATAATTGAATTATTCTAATTTTAAGACTTACAGACTCAAATTTGAAGGTACCAGAGGAAAAGGCAGCAAAAGTTGCCACAAAAATTGAAAAAGAGCTTTTCTCTTTTTTTCGGGACACAGATGCTAAATATAAGAACAAATATAGAAGTTTGATGTTCAATCTGAAAGATCCTAAAAACAATGTAAGTATGTTTTGTTCGTGTCTGGACCTTTATGCTTCCAACTTTCCTAATACATAGAGATTTATGATTTTCATACAATAGATCTATAATTTATTTCTTGAAGTGAGACCTAGTCTTTTGCTACTGAACTGAGTTATGAATTCTGAACAGTGGTGACTAGTGTTATGCAATGTCTGTTAAAATATAAAATACTAAATCTATCTTAACCCGATTGATGTGAATTTTCTTTCCTTTATGTCCCTTGTTTAATCCAGTTTATTAAAAAATTCATTCATATGTATTCTTCAAAAACACTGTTAAACCAAAATTTGTAACACTATGTATTTAATACTTCTGATGTAAATTTGAAAATAGAGTTACACTGCTTAAGAAAATAATTTACATTTTGATAAAAAAGAAAGCTGTTTTAAAATATTGTTATTAATTTAAATATGACTAGTTCTAAGAATCTTAGCAGTGGAGTAAACTTTAATTGAATCCTTAATCTTTTCCTGGGACTTAGAGGAAATCTGAAAGCTGTGGGTGTAGATGCAAACTCCTTACACATTTGTTTAAGTTTTACAACGTTTTCACACGAGTGATATCAGTTTGTCAGTTTGTGCAATGGTATTTGCCGTAGTGTGTGATATGAGGTATTTTCTTGAAGTATGCTAACAGCTACGTAAGAAAAATCTACATTGTACAATCTGCCATCATGGTGCAGGGGATCAGATACTTTTTGAATTACGTAATCTGAAAGCTTTTCTTCAAGTAAATATTTACTTCCTTCAGGTTTTTTCTTAACAGTTGGTTCTTAGCTCTGGAGTCCCCTGTAAGCCTGTTAGGATTTAAACATATGAAATCTTAAAAATATGAAAGACATCACATTCAGTAAAGTTCTTTTATGCAGTATCTTTCATATAGTCATGGGTTGGCTATTGTGACGGTGTCTGTCCCTGGGAAGACTTAATACAACTTTGCAAAGATGTTGTAATGACTTCACCATACATGCTTCTCCATCGTGTCTTGGCTTTTATACAAAATGTGTATTTAGCTACCTTAGATGGTAAGTTTCTAGAACACAAGGCTGTCATTTATTCTCTTTGCAGGAGGTAATACGTGAATCATTAAACATTTGTAAATTAGATTTCAAAATTTCATCTTCATTTATTACAAGTTTCTATACAGCAGCTCCTCGTTCTTTTAAAAATGTTTTTCTCTCCTTTCCTTCCCATTTTTAAATACCTCCAGATATTATTTAAGAAAGTGCTAAAAGGAGAAGTAACCCCTGATCACCTTATAAGAATGAGTCCAGAAGAACTAGCTTCTAAAGAGTTAGCTGCTTGGAGACGAAGAGAAAATAGACATGTAAGATTATCTGTAAATATGTGTTTGTCTCTATCAAAATATCTACAAATATGTGTTTGTCTATATCAAAACATATTTTTTAGCCATAGAGAAAAACGCTATACACAGATGTAGTAATTCACCTCAGAGTGCACAGCAACAGACTTTTTGTTCTGTGTTTTTTTGTTACTGATCCTCCATTAGCCTATTCTTAAATTTTTTGTTGTTGATTTTTCCTGATCTCTTCTGCTTTTTTCTCATTTCCTCCAGTTATCAACTTACATAATTACCTTATATTTTGTAAATCAGAAGGATGGGAAAATAAGTGTATCTTTTCTTACATTTGCACGTTTCAAAAGCATAGTTTGAAGGTTTTATGAATATTGGTAATTTGTGGAGCCAGGTTAAGTCAGAATGAAAATTTTATAAGTTTATAGTCCTTTAATATTCATTTTCAAATGCCAAAAGATTTCAAGAACAAGGGTTTTTTTCGTTAACAATTTATTGATAAAATGTGACCCTGAAGTATCACGTATGAGTGTTTATATACACAGAAATACCTTGTGTATAGTTAAGTAGTGCTGTCCCAGACCTAACTGATGTGTTATATAACGTATGTAGTACGCGCACTGTATTGCATTTTTTTTAACATCTTTATTGGAGTATAATTGCTTTACAATGGTGTGTTAGTTTCTGCTGTATAACAAAGTGAATCAGCTATACATACACATATGTCCCCATATGTCCTCCCTCTTGCGTCTCCCTCCCACCCTCCCTATCCCACCCATCTAGGTGGTCACAGAGCACCGAGCGATCTCCTTGTGTGATGTGGCTGCTTCCCACTAGCTATCTGTTTTACATTTGCTAGTGTATATATGTCCGTGACACTCTCTCACTTCGTCCCAGCTTCCCCTTCCCCTTCCCTGTGTCCTCAAGTCCATTCTCTACATCTGCATTCCATTCCTGTCGTGCCCCTAGGTTCTTCAGAACCATTCTTTTTTTTTTTTAGATTCCATATATATGTGTTAGCGAATGGTATTTATGTTTTTCTCTTTCTGACTTACTTCACTCTGTATGACAGACTCTAGGTCCATCCACCTCACTACAAATAACTCTATTTCATTTCTTTTATTGGCTGAGTAATATTTCATTGTATATATGTGCCACATCTTCTTTATCCATTCATCTGTCTTTGGACACTTAGGTTGCTTCCATGTTCTGGCTATTGTAAATAGAGCTGCAGTGAACATTGTGGTATGTTACTCTTTTTAAATTACGGTTTACTCAGGGTATATGCCCAGTAGTGGTCGTATGGTATTTCTATTTTTAGTTTTTTAAGGAACCTCCATACTGTTCTCCATAGTGGCTGTATCAATTTACATTCCCACCAGGAGTGCAAGAGGGTTCCCTTTTCCCCATACCTTCTCCAGCATTTATCATTTGTAGATTTTTTGATGATGGCCATTCTGACAGGTGTGGAGTGATACCTCATTGTAGTTTTGATTTGCATTTCTCTAATGATTAGTGATGTTGAGCATTCTTTCATGTGCTTGTTGGCGTTCTGTATATCTTCTTTGGAGAAATGTCAGTTTAGGTCTTTGGTCCATTTTTGGATTGGGTTGTTTGTTTTTTTGATATTGACCTACATGAGCTGTTTGTATATTTTGGAGATTAATTCTTTGTCAGTTGCTTCGTTTGTAAATATTTTCTCCCATTATGAGGGTTGTCTTTGCATCTTGTTATGGTTTCCTTTGCTGTGCAAAAGCTTTATGTTTCATTACATCCCATTTGTTTATTTTTGTTTTTATTTCCATTTCTCTAGGAGGTGGGTCACAAAGGATTTTGCTGTGATGTATGTCAGAGTGTTCTGCCTGTTTTCCTCTAAGAGTTTGATAGTTTCTGGCCTTACATTTAGGTCTTTAATCCATTTTGAGTTTATTTTTGTGTACGGTGTTAGGAAGTGTTCTAATTTTACTCTTTAACATATAGCTGTCTGGTTTTCCCAGCACCACTTATTGAAGAGGCTGTCTTTTCTCTGTTGTATATTCTTGCTTCCTTTATCAAAGATAAGGTGACCATATGTGCGTGGGTTTATCTCTGGGCTTTCTATCTTGTTCCATTGATCTATATTTCTGTTTTAGTGCCAGTACCATTTTGTCTTGATTACTTTGTAGTATAGTCTGAAGTCAGGGAGCCTGATTCGTCCAGCTCGATTTTCCTTTTTCAAGATTGCTTTGGCTATTCGGGGTCTTTTGTGTTTCCATACAAATTGTGAAATTTTTGTTTTTAGTTCTGTGAAAAATGCCATTGGTAGTTTGATAGGGATTGCATTGAAACTGTAGATTGTTTTGGTAGTATAGTCATTTTCACAGTGTTGATTCTTCCAATCCAAGAATATGGTATATCTCTCCATCTGTTTGTATCATCTTTAATTTCTTTCATCAGTGTCTTATAGTTTTCTGCATACAGGTCTTTTGTCTCCTTAGGGTGGTTTGTTCCTAGGTATTATTCCTTTTGTTGCAGTGGTACATGGGAGTGTTTTCTTAATTTCTCTTTCAGATTTTTCATCATCAGTGTACAGGAATGCAAGAGATTTCTGTGCATTAATTTTGTATCCTGCTACTTTACCAGATTCATGGATTGGCTCTCGTAGTTTTCTGGTAGCATCTTTGGGATTGTCTATGTATAGTATCATGCCATCTGCAAACAGTGACAGTTTTACATCTTCTTTTCCATTTGGATTCCTTTTATTTCTTTTGCTTCTCTGATTGGTGTGGCTAAAACTTCCAAAACCATGTTGACTGATAGTGGTGAGAGTGGGCAGCCTTGTCTTGTTCCTGATCTTAGTGGAAATGGTTTCAGTTTTTCACCATTGAGGACGATGTTGGCTGTGGGTTAGTCATATATGGCCCTTAATAAGGGCCATATATGTAATACATAGAGGTAAGTTCCCTCTATGCCTACTTTCTAGAGGGTTTTAATCATAAGTGGGTGTTGAATTTTGTCAAAAGCTTTCTCTGCATCTATTGAGATGATCATATGGTTTTTCTTCAGTTTGTCAATATGGTGTATCACATTGATTGATTTGCATATATTGAAGAATCTTTGCATTCCTGTGATAAAACCCATTTGATCATGGTGTCTGATCTTTTTCATGTGCTGCTGGATTCTGTTAGCTAGTATTTTGTTGAGGACTTTTGCATCTATGTTCATCAGTGATATTGGTCGGTAGGTTTCTTTTTTGTCACATCTTTGTCTGGTTTTGGTATCAGGGTGACGGTGGCCTCATAGAATGAGTTTGGGAGTGTTCCTTCCTCTGCTGTATTTTGGAAGAGTTTGAGAGGGATAGGTGATAGCTCTTGTATAAATGTTTGATGGAATTTGCCTGTGAATCCATCTGGTCCTGGGCCTTTGTTGGAAGATATTTAATCACAGTTTCAATTTCAGTGCTTGTGATTGGTCTGGTTCTGTTTTCTATTTCTTCCTGGTTCAGTCTTGGATGGTTGTGCTTTTCTAAGAATTGGTTCATTTCTTACAGGGTATCCATTTTATTGGTATATAGTTGCTTGTAGTAATCTCTCATGATCCTTGGTATTTTTGCTGTGTCAGTTGTTACTTCTTTTTCATTTCTAATTCTGTTGATGTGAGTCTTCTCCGTTTTTTTCTTGATGAGTCTGGCTAGTGGTTTATCAGTTTTGTTTATCTTCTCAAAGAACCAGCTTTTAGTTTTATTGATCTTTGCCATTGTTTCCTTCATTTCTTGTTCATTTATATCTGATCTGATTATGATTTCTTTCCTTCTAACTTTGGGGTTTTTTTCATCGTATTTCTCTGATTGCTTTAGGTGTAAGGTTAGGTTGTTTATTTGAGTTGTTTCTTGTTTCTTGAGGTAGGACTGTATTGCTATAAACTTCCCTCTTAGAACTGCTTTTGCTGCATCCGTAGGTTTTGGGTCATCGTGTTTTCATTTTCATTTGTTTCTAGGTATTTTTTGATTTCCTCTGAGTTCTTAAGTGATCTCTTGGTTATTAAGTAGGGTATTGTTTAGCCTCCATGTGTTTGTATTTTTCACAGATTTTTTTTCTGTAATTGATATCTAGTCACATAGCGTTGTGGTCGAATGGATACCTGATACGATTTCAATTTTCTTAAATTTACCAATGCTTGATTTGTGACCCAAGATATGATCTATCCTGGAGAATGTTCCATGATCACTTGAGAAGAAAGTGTATTCTGTTGTTTTTGGATGGAGTGTCCTATAAATATCAATTAAGTCCATCTTGTTTAATGTATTATTTAAAGCTTGTTTTTCCTTTTTTTATTTTCATTTTGGATGATCTGTCCATTGATGAAAGTGGGGTGTTAAAGTCCCCTACTATGATTGTGTTACTGTCAGTTTCCCATTTTATTGTTGTTAGCATTTGCCTTATGTATTGAGGTGTTCCTGTGTTGGGTGCATAAATATGGACAATTGTTATATCTTCTTGGATTGATCACTTGATTATTATGTAGTGTCCTTCTTTGTCTCTTGTAATAGTCCTTATTTTAAGGTTTATTTTGTCTGATATGAGAATTGCTACTGCAGCTTTCTTTTGATTTCCATTTGCATGGAATACTATTTTCCATGACCTCACTTTCAGTCTGAATGTGCCTGTGGGTCTGAAGTGGGTCTCTTGTAGACAGTATATATACAGGTCTCATTTTTGTATCCATTCAGGCAGTGTATGTCTTTTAGTTGGAGTATTTAATCCATTTACATTTAAGGTAGTTATTGATATGTGTGTTCCTATTAACCATTTTTTAAATAGTTTTGGGTTTGTTATTGTAGGTGTTTTCCTTCTCTTGTGTTTTCTGCCTAGAGAAGTTCCTTTAGCATTTATTATAAAGCTGGTTTGGTGGTGCTGAATTCTCTTAGCTTTTGCTTGTCTGTAAAGGTTTTAATTTCTCCATTGAATCTGAATGAGATCCTTGCTGGGTAGAGTAATCTTTGGTTGTGGGTTTTTCTCTTTCATCACTTTAAATATGTCCTGCCTTTCTCTTCTGGTTTTCAGAGTTTCTGCTGAAAAATCACCTGTTAACCTTATGTGGATTCTCCTGTATGTTATTTGTTGCTTTTCCCTTGCTCCTCTTAATATTTTTTCCTTATATTTAATTTTTGATAGTTTGATTAATATGTGTCTTGGCGTGTTTCTCCTTGGATTTATCCTGTATGGGACTCTCTGCACTTTCTGATCTTGATTATTTTCTTTCCCATATTAGGGAAGTTTTCAACTGTAATCTGTTCAGGTATTTTCTTGGTCCCTGTTTTTTTTCTCTTCTTCTGGAACCTCTGTAAGTTGAATGTTTGTGCGTTTAATGTTGTCCCAGAGGTCTCAGAGTGTCCTCAATTCTTTTCATTCTTTTTTCTTTATTCTGCTCTGTAGTTGTTATTTACACTATTTTATCTTTCAGGTCACTTATCTGTTCTTCTGCCTCAGTTATTCTGCTATTGATTCCTTCTAGAGGATTTTTTATTTCATTTATTGTGGTGTTCATCATTGTTTGTTTACTCTTTAGTTCTTCTAGATCCTTGTTAAACGTTTCTTGTATTTTCTCCATCCTATTTCCAAGATTTTGGATCATCTTTACTATCATTATTCTGAATTCTTTTTCAGGTAGACTGCCTATTTCCTCTTCATGTGTTAGGTCTGGTGGGTTTTTATCTTGCTCCTTCATGTGCTGTGTGTTTTTCTGTCTTCTCATTTTGCTTATCTTACTGTGTTTGGGGTATCCTTTTTGCGGACTGCAGGTTCGTAGCTCCCGTTGTTTTTGGTGTCTGTCCCCAGTGGTTAAGGTTGGTTCTGTGGCTTGTGTAGGCTTCCTGGTGGAGGGTATCAGTGTGTATGTTCTGGTGGGTGGGGCTGGACCTTGTCTTTCTCGTGGACCGGACTGCGTCTGGTGGTGTGTTTGGGGTGTCTGTGAACTTCATATGACTTCAGGCAGCCTCTCTGCTAATGGGTGGGGTTTTCTTCCTGTCTTGCTAGTTGTTTGGCGTAGGGTGTCCAGCACTGTAGCTTGCTGGTCATTGAGTGCAGCTGGGTCTTAGCGTTGATTTGGAGATCTCTAGGAGACCTTTCACTGTTCGATATTACCTGGGGCTGGGAGGGCTGTGGTGGACCAGTGTCCTGAACTCACCTCTCCCACCTCCGAGGCACAAGCCTGACACCCAGCTGGAGCACCAAGAACCTGTCAGCCACACGGCTCAGTAGAAAAGGGAGAAAAATAAAGAAACAAAGAAAAATAAAGTAATTAAAGTAAAAAATATATTATTAAAGATAAAAAAATAATAAAGTAAAAAACGAAAGAGAGAGCAACCATATGTTAAAACAAATCCATCAATGATAACAAGCATTAAGAACTTTATTAAAAAAAAAAGACAGACAGAACCCTAGGACAAATGGTAAAAGCGAAGGTATATAGACAAAATCACACAAAGAAGCATACACATAGACCCTCACAAAGGAGAAAAGGGAAAAATATATATATATAAAAAAAGAAAGGAAGAGAGCAACCAAATCAGTAACTCTACCAATGATAATAAGCTCTAAATAGTAAACTAAGGTAAACATAAAAGCAGTAACACATTAGATGCAGAAAGCCAACCCCAAGTCTACAGTTGCTCCCAAAGTCCACCGCCTCAATTTTGGGGTGATTCGTTGTCTAATCAGGTATTCCACAGATGCACGGTACATCAAGTTGATTGTGGGGATTTAATCTGCTGCTCCTGAGGCTGCTGGGAGAGATTTCCCTTTCTCTTCTTTGTTCGCACAGCTCCCGGGGCTCAGCTTTGTATCTGGCCCCTCCTCTGTGTGTAGGTCACCTGAGGGCATCTGTTCTTCACTCAGACAGGAGGGGGTTAAATTAACAGCTGATTAGGGGGCTCTGGCTCACTCAGGACGTGGGGAGGGAGGGGTACGGATGTGGGGTGAGCCTGCGGCGGCAGCGGCCGGCATGACGTTGCACCAGCCTGAGGTGCACCGTGCGTTCTCCTGGGGTAGTTGTCCCTGGATCATAGGACCCTGGCAGTGGCGGGCTGCACAGGCTCCCGGAAGGGGGGTGTGGATAGTGACCTGTGCTCGCACACAGGCTTCTTGTGGCGGCGGCAGCAGCCTTAGCGTCTCATGCCCGTTTCTGGTCTCTGCACTGATAGCTGCGGCCTGCGCCCATCTGTGAAGCTTGTTTAGGTGGTGCTCTGTATCCCCTCTCGTGCACCCCAAAATAATGTTCTCTGGCCTCTTAGGCAGGACCATACCTTTTCCCGAAGCCGGAGCCTCAGCTCCCAGCCCTGCCAACCCCGGCGGGTGAGCACACAAGCCTCACGGGCTGGTGAGCGCCAGTCAGCACTGATCCTCTGTGTGGGAATCTCTCCGCTTTTCCCTCTGCATCCCTGTTGCTGTGCTCTCCTCCGCGGCTCCGAAGCTTCCCCCTCTGCCACCCGCAGTCTCCGCCCATGAAGGAGCTTCCTAGTGTGTGGAAACTTTCCTGCTTCACAGCTCCCTCCGACTGGTGCAGGTCCTGTCCCTATTCTTTTGTCTCTGATTTTTCTTTTTTCTTTTGTGCTCCCCAGGTACGTGGGGAGTTTCTTGCCTTTTGGGAGGTCTGAGGTCTTCTGCTAGCATTCAGTAGGTGTTCTGTAGGGTTTGTTCCACGTTTAGATGTATTTCTGATGTATTTGTGAGGAGGAAGGTGATCTCCCCTTCTTATTCCTGCACCATCTTGAAGCTGTCTCCTCTATTTCTTTTTTTTTTTTCCCCTGGGAAGTGATCTTCCCCTTTGTAATTAGTGTGAGTATCAACACTGGCCTTTTTTTTCTTACATCTTATTTGGAGTATAATTGCTTTACAATGGTGTGTTAGTTTCTGCTTTATAACAAAGTGAATCAGTTATACATATACATTTGTTCCCATATCTCCTCCCTCTTGCTTCTCCCTCCCTCCCACCCTCCCTATCCCACCCATCCAGGTGGTCACAAAGCACCCAGTTGATCTCCCTCTGCTATGTGGCTGCTTCCCACTAGCTATCTATTTTACGTTTAGTCGTGTATATATGTCCATGCCACTCTCTCGCTTTGTCACAGCTTACCCTTTCCCCTACCCATATCCTTAAGTCTATTCTCCAGTAGGTCTGTGTCTTTATTCCCGTCTTACCCCTAGTTTCTTCATATTTTTTTTTCTTAGATTCCATATAGATGTGTTAGCATATGGTATTTGTCTTTCTCTTTCTGACTTACTTCGCTCTGTATGACAGACTATGGGTCCAACCACCTCACTACAAATAACTTGATTTCGTTTCTTTTTACGGCTGAGTAATATTCCATTGTATATATGTGCCACATCTTCTTTATCCATTCATCTGATGACGGACACTTAGGTTGTTTCCATCTCTGGGCTATTGTAAATAGAGCTGCAATGAACATTTTGGAACATGACGCTTTTTGAATTATGGTTTTCTCAGGGCATATGCCCAGTAGTGGGATTGCTGGGTCATATGGTAGTTCTATTTTTAGTTTTTTCAGGAACCTCCATACTGTTCTGCATAGTGGCTGTACCAATTCATATTCCCAGGAGCAGTGGAAGAGTGTTCCCTTTTCTCCACACCCTCTCCAGCATTTATTGTTTCTAGATTTTTTTTTTTTGCGGTACACGGGCCTCTCACTGCTGCGGCCTCTCCTGTTGCAGAGCACAGGCTCCGGACGCGCAGGCTCAGTGGCCATGGCTCACAGGCCCAGCCGCTCCGCAGCATGTGGGATCCTCCCAGACCGGGGCACGAACCTGTGTCCCCTGCATCAGCAGGCAGACTCTCAACCACTGTGTCACCAGGGAAGCCCTGTTTCTAGATTTTTTGATGATGGCCATTCTGACTGGTGTGAGATGATATCTCATTGTAGTTTTGATTTGCATTTCTCTAATGATTACTGATGTTGAGCATTCTTTCATGTGTTTGTTGGCAATCTGTATATCTTTTTTGGAGAAATGTCTATTTAGGTCTTCGGCCCATTTTTGGAGTGGGTTGTTTGTTTTTTTGTTATTGAGCTTCATGACCTGCTTATAAATTTTGGAGATTAATCCTTTGTCAGTTGCTTCATTTGCAAATTTTTTTTCCATTCTGAGCATTGTCTTTTGGTCTTGTTTATGGTTTCCTTTGCTCTGCAAAAGCTTTTAAGTTTCATTAGGTCCCACTTGTTTATTTTTATTTCCATTTCTCTAGGAGGTGGGTCAAAAAGGACCTTGCTGTGGTTTATGTCATAGAGTGTTCTGCCTTTGTTTACCTCTAAGAGAGTTTGATAGTTTCTGGCCTTACATTTAGGTATTTAATCCATTTTGAGCTTATTTTTGTGTATGGTGTTAGGGAGTGATCTAATCTCATACTTTTACACGTACCTGTCCAGTTTTCCCAGCACCACTTATTGAAGAGGCTGTCCTTCCTCCACTGTACATTCCTGCCTCCTTTATCAAAGATAAGGTGATGCTATGTGCGTGGGTTTATCTCTGGGCTTTCTATCCTGTTCCATTGATCTATATTTCTGTTTTTGTGTCAGTACCATACTGTCTTGGTTAGTGTAGCTTTGTAGTATAGTCTGAAGTCAGGGAGCCTGATTCCTCCAGCTCCGTTTTTCGTTCTCAAGATTGCTTTGGCTATTTGGAGTCTTTTGTGTTTCAATACATATTGTGAAATTTTTTTTCTAGTTCTGTGGAAAATGCCAGTGGTAGTTTGATAGGGATTGCATTGAATGTATAGATTGCTTTGGGTAGTAGAGTCATTTTCACAATGTTGATTCTTCCAATCCAAGAACATGGTATATCTCTCCATCTATTTGTATCATCTTTAATTTCCTTCATCACTGTCTTAATTTTCTGCATACACGTCTTTTGTCTCCTTAAGTTGGTTTATTTCTAGATATTTTATTCTTTTTGTTGCAATGGTAAATGGGAGTGTTTTCTTGATTACACTTTCAGATTTTTCATCATTAGTGTATAGGAATGCCAGAGATTTCTGTGCATTAATTGTGTATCCTGCAACTTTACCAAATTCATTGATTAGCTCTAGTAGTTTTCTGGTAGCATCTTTAGGATTCTCTATGTATAGTATCATGTCATCTGCAAACAGTGATAGCTTTGCTTCTTCTTTTCCGACTTGTATTCCTTTTATTTCCTTTTCTTCTCTGATTGCTGTGGCTAAAAATTCCAAAACTATGTTGAGTAAGAGTGGTGAGAGTGGGCAACCTTGTCTTGTTCCTGATCTTAGTGGAAATGCTTTCTTTCAGTTTTTCACCATTGAGGACGATGTTGGCTGTGGGTTAGTCATATATGGCCTTTATTATGTTGAGGAAAGTTCCCTCTATGCCTACTTTCTAGAGGGTTTTTATCATAAATGGGTGTTGAATTTTGTCGAAAGCTTTCTCTGCATCTATTGAGATGATCATATGGTTTTTCTCCTTCAATTTGTTAATATGGTGTATCACGTTGATTGATTTGCGTATATTGAAGATTCCTTGCATTCCTGGAGTAAACCCCACTTGATCATGGTGTATGATCCTTTTAATGTGCTGTTGGATTATGTTTGCTAGTATTTTGCTGAGGATTTTTGCATCTATGTTCGTCAGTGATAGTGGCCTGTAGTTTTCTTTCTTTGTGACATCCTTTTCTGGTTTTGGTATCAGGGTGATGGTGGCCTCCTAGAATGAGTTTGGGAGTGTTTCTCCCTCTGCTATATTTTGGAAGAGTTTGAGAAGGATAGGTGTTAGCTCCTTTCTAAGTGTTTGATAAAATTCGCCTGTGAAGCCATCTGGTCCTGGGCTTTTGTTTGTTGGAAGATTTTTAATCACAGTTTCAATTTCAGTGCTTGTGATTGGTCTGTTCGTATTTTCTATTTCTTCCTGATTCAGTCTTGGCAGGTTGTGCCTTTCTAAGAATTTGTCCATTTCTTCCAGTTTGTCCATTTTATTGGCATAGAGTTGCTTGTAGTAATCTCTCATCCTCTCTTCTATTTCTGCAGTGTCAGCTGTTACTTCTCCTTTTTCATTTCTAATTCTGTTGATTTGAGTCTTCTCCCTTTTTTTTTGATGAGTGTGGCTAATAGTTTATCAATTTTGTTTATCTTCTCAAAGAACCAGCTTGTAGTTTTATTTATCTTTCCTATCGTTTCCTTCATTTCTTTTTCATTTATTTCTGATCTGATCTTTATGATTTATTTCCTTCTGCTAACTTAGGGGTTTTGTTGTTCTTCTTTCTCTAATTGCTTTAGGTGCAAGGTTAGGTTGTTTATTCGAGAGGTTTCCTGTTTCTTAAGGTAGGATTGTATTGCTATAAACTTCCTCATAGACCTGCTTTTGCTGCATCCCATAGGTTTTGGGTCATCAGGTCTCCATTGTCATTTGTTTCTAGGTATTTTTTGATTTCCTCTTTGATTTCTTCAGTGATCACTTCGTTATTAAGTCGTGTATTGTTTAGCCTCCATGTATGTGTTTTTTTTACAGATCTCTTCCTGTAATTGATATCTAGTATCATAGCGTTGTGGTCGGAAAAGATACTTGATACAATTTCAATTTTCTTAAATTTACCGATGCTTGACTTGTGACCCAAGATGTGATCTATCCTGGAGAGTGTTCCATGAGCACTTGAGAAAAATGTGTATTCTGTTGTTTTTGGGTGGAATGTATTCTAAATATCAATTAAGTCCATCTTGTTTAATGTATCATTTAAAGCTTGTGTGTCCTTATTTAATTTCATTTTGGATATCTGTCCATTGGTGAAAGTGGGATGTTAAGGTCCCCTACTATGAATGTGTTACTGTCGATTTCCCCTTTTATTGCTGTTAGTATTTGCCTTATGTATTGAGGTGCTCCTATGCTGTGTGCATAAATATTTACAATTGTTATATCTTTTTCTTGGATCGATCCCTTGATCATTATGTAGTGTCCTTCTTTGTCTCTTCTAATAGTCTTTATTTTAAAGTCTATTTTGTCTGATATGAGAATTGCTACTCCAGCTTTCTTTTGGTTTCCATTTGCATGGAATACCTTTTTCCATCCCCTTACTTTCAGTCTGTGTGTTCTCTAGGTCTAAAGTGGGTCTCTTATAGACAGCATATATATGGGTCTTGTTTTTGTATCCATTCAGCCAGTCTGTGTCTTTTGGTGGGAGCATTTAATCCATTTACATTTACGGTAATTATCAATATGTATGTTCCTATTACCATTTTCTTAATTGTTTTGGGTTTTTTATTGTGGGTCTTTTCCTTCTCTTGTGTTTCTTGCCTAGATGAGTTCCTTTAGTATTTGTTGTAAAGCTGGTTTGGTGGTGCTGAACTCTCTCAGCTTTTGCTTGTCTGTAAACATTTTAATTTCTCCATCAAATCTGAATGAGATCCTTGCTGGGTAGAGTAATCTTGGTTGTAGGTTTTTCCTCTTCATCACTTTAAATACGTCCTGCCAGTCCCTTCTGGCTTGCAGAGTTTCTGCTGAAAGATCAGCTGTTAACCTTATGGGGATTCCCTTGTGTGTTATTTGTTGTTTTTCCCTTGCTGCTTTTAATATGTTTTCTTTGTATTTAATTTTTGATAGTTTGATTAATATGTGTCTTGGCGTGTTTCTCCTTGGATTTATCCTGTATGGGACTCTCTGTGCTTCCTGGACTTGATTAACTATTTCCTTTCTCTTATTAGGGAAGTTTTCAACTATAATCTCTTCAAATATGTTCTCAGTCCCTTTCTTTTTCTCTTCTTCTTCTGGAACCCCTATAATTCGAAAGTTGGTGCGTTTAATGTTGTCCCAGAGGTCTCTGAGACTGTCCTCATTTCTTTTCATTCTTTTTTCTTTTTTCTGCTCTGCAGTAGTTATTTCTACTATTTTATCTTCCAGGTCACTTATCCGTTCTTCTGCCGCAGTTATTCTGCTATTGATCCCATCTAGATTATTTTTAATTTTATTTATTGTGTTCACTGTTGCTTGTTTCATCTTTAGTTCTTCTAGGTCCTTGTTAAATGTTTCTTGCATTTTCTCTATTCCATTTCCAAGATTTGGGGTCATCTTTACTATCATTATTCTGAATTATTTTTCAGGTAGACTGCCTATTTCCTCTTCATTTGTTACATCTGGTGGGTTTTTATCTTGCTCCTTCATCTGCGGTATGTTTTTCTGTCTTCTCATTTTGCTTATCTTACTGTGTTTGGGGTCTCCTTTTTGCAGGCTGCAGGTTCATAGTTCCCTTTTTTTTTGGTGTCTGTCCCCAGTGGCTAAGGTTGGTTCTGTGGGTTGTGTGGGCTTCCTGGTGTAGGGGACTAGTGCCTGTGTTCTGGTGGATGAGGCTGGATTTTGTCTTTCTGGTGGGCAGGTCCACATCTGGTGGTGTGTTTTGGGGTGTCTGTGGACTTATTATGATTTTAGGCAGCCTCTCTGCTAATGGGTGGGGTTGTGTTCCTGTCTTGCTAGTTGTTTGGCATACGGTGTCCAGCACTGTGGCTTGCTGGTCGTTGAGTGAACCTGGGTGCTGGTGTTGAGATGGAGATCTCTGGGAGATTTTCGCCGTTTGATATTATGTGGAGCTGGGAGGTCTCTTGTGGACCAGTGTCCTGAAGTTGGCTCTCCCACCTCAGAGGCACAGCACTGACTCCTGGCTGCAGCACCAAGAGCCTTTCATCCACACAGCTCAGAATTGAAAGGGAGAAAAGGTAAAAATAAAGGAAGAAAGAAAAGAAGAGGATAAAATAAAATAAAATGAAGTAAGGTAAAATAAAATAAGGTTATTAAAATAAAAAATAATTATTAAGAAAAAAAAATCTTTTTAAGAAAAAAAGAAACAGATGGATAGAACCCTAGGACAAATGGTGAAAGCAAAGCTATACAGACAAAAATCTCACACAGAAGCATACACATACACACTCACAAAAAGGAAAAGGGGAAAAAATAATAAATCTTGCTCTCAAAGTCCACCTCCTCAATTTGGGATGATGCGTTGTCTCTTCATATATTCCACTGATGCAGGGTACATCAAGTTGATTGTGGAGCTTTCATCCGCTGCTCCTCTGGCTGCTGGGAGAGGTTTCCCTTTCTCTTCTTTGTTCGCACAGCTCCCGTGTTCAGCTTCGGATCTGGCCCCGCCTCTGCGTGTAGGTCGCTGGAGGGCGTCTGTGTTTTGCTCAGACAGGGCAGGGTTAAAGGAGCCGCTGATTCGGGGGCTCTGGCTCACTCAGGCTGTGGGGAGGGAGGGGCACGGAGTGCAGGGCGAGCTTGATGCGGCAGAGGTGGGCGTGACTTTGCACCATCCTGAGGCATGCCTTGTGTTCTTCCGGGGAAGTTGTCCCTGGATCCCAGGACCCTGGCAGTGGCGGGCTGCACAGGCTCCCGGAAGGGAGGTGTGGATAGTGTCCTGTGCTCACACACAGGCTTGTTGGTGGTGGCAGCACCAGCCTTAGCGTCTCCCGCCCGTCTCTGGGGTCCGCGCTGTTAGCCGCGGCTTGCACTCGTCTCTGGAGCTCCTTTAAGCAGCGCTCTTCATCCCCTCTCCTCGCGCACCAGGAAACAAAGAGGGAAGAAAAAGTCTCTTCCCTTTTCGGCAGGTCCACACTTTTCCCCGCACTCCCTCCCGGCTAGCCGTGGCGCACTAACCCCCTTCAGGCTGTGTTCACGCCGCCAACCCCAGTCCTCTCCCTGCGCTCTGACGGAAGCCCGAACCTCAGCTACCAGCCCCGCCCACCCCGGCGGGTGAGCAGACAAGCCTCTCGGGCTGGTGATTGCCGGTCGGCACCGATCCTCTGTGCGGGAATCTCCCCGCTTTGCCCTCCGCACCCCTGTTGCTGCGCTCTCCTCCACAGCATCTCCACTCCGCCACCCGCAGTCTCCACTCGCGAAGGGGCTCCTAGTGTGTGGAAAACTTGCCTCCTTTGTTGCTCCCTCCCACTGGTGCAGGTCCTGTCCCTATTCTTTTGTCTCTGTTTATTCTTTTTTCTTTTGCCCTACCCAGGCACGTGGGGAGTTTCTTGCCTTTTGGGAGGTCTGAGGTCTTCTGCCAGCGTTCAGTAGGTGTTCTGTAGGGGTTGTTCCACGTGTAGATGTATCTGGTGTATCTGTGTAGATACACGTGTAGATGTTTCTGGTGTATCTGTGGGGAGGAAGGTGATCTCCGCGTCTTACTCTTCCGCCATCTTCCCTCTCTCTCTGTGTATTGCATATTTAAAACTAAAAAATTCTGAAAGTTACTAATGCTGAGAGTTTTCATTGGGGGTTTGTGAACTTGAAATATCTTTGAAGGTGAGGTGACTATGTGACTTCAAATTATCGTGACCGCAAGATAGCCACATTATCCACTGTTTTTATTACAATGGCCTTAGAGTATTAGCCCTTTATTCTGGAAAATAGTGGTTTCTTATATATGAACTCTACATGATTCACCTAATCTTAGCATTAATCCTCCATGTTGATCTTCTACCAAATTTAGTTTGTTGTGCAAGAGGCCTTAATTTGATACATTACACTAAGTCACATATTTCTTTAATTTCCCCTTGTATAATTTCTCGTATTTTGCAAATATTATCACCATCTCTTTTTTCGCTTCGTATCCCAAATGTGCATGTGCCTCTCTTCTTTGAAACTGTGGCTGCAGGTGTCATCTGCATGGGAGACCAGCTGTTTCTTTCTTTGGGCTGTGTATCTGATTTCTTTCTTTAAGGGAAGATTTGCACTTAACAGTGACAAGACAAATGACCGGATCCGTCTTTACCTTCCTTAACCCATTCCACTCTCAGCTACCTTTTACTAGTTCTGTCTGCTCTTGCTTATTTATTATGCTTTGTTGCTGAGCTTGTTCCCTGTCACAGAGTAAGCTCCATCAGGAGCCTTCTGATGGGGGATTGCCCGTTTCTGTGGTTCGACTAAATTTCTGCTGCTGTGGGAGATGTTAGAACATCAAGTTAGGAATCTAAGAGGAACTTGATTGTTATTTCTCTGTGGCACCTGCTGAAATACTAGATCAGAAAGCAGATTTTAAATGTAAATATCATGTTTCATCACTTTGCAAATTAGATTACACTTCAGCTGCCTCCAGTTACTGTACATGTAAACTTCCCCAGGCTGACGTATGAGGTCTAATTCTTAAAACGCCAGCACTTAAAACTGACATTTGCAAGTACTCAGTATATGTTTGTTGCTTGAGAGACTACCTAAAGGTTAAAAATCATCTGTGATTAACTGTGAAGTCTTCTTTAAAATATGTCCTATTAGACCATAGAGATGATTGAGAAAGAACAGAGAGAAGTGGAAAGACGACCAATCACCAAGATAACTCATAAAGGTGAGATAGAAATTGAGAGTGATGCTCCAATGAAAGAACAGGAAGCAGCCATGGAGATTCAGGTAAATTATGATAATAAAAATAACATGTTTTATAGTGCTCAAAACATGAAGATTCAGAAAAGATTTATTTGACCGTTTTTGATAGAAGGGAAAATGTTTATGTTTAACCATTTTCTTCTGTTAATACTTACGGTAATATCAAACTGAGCCTCACTCACATTAAATGATTCACTTGGAATATAAAAATAAAGGAGGGCAGACTTCCCTGGTGGCACAGTGGTTAAGAATCCGCCTGCCAGTGCAGGGTACATGGGTTTGAACCCTGGTCCGGGAAGATCCCACATGCCACAGAGCAGCTAAGCCTGTGCACCACAACTACTGAGCCTGCGCTCTATAGCCTGCGAGCCACAAGTGCTGAGCCTGCGCTCTAGAGCCCACGAGCCACAACTACTGAAGCCCACGAGCCACAACTACTGAAGCCCACGCGCCTAGAGCCTGTGCTCCGCAACAAGAGAAGCCACTGCTTCTCTTGTTCTTAAAGTAGAAAAAGGAATTTTTTAAACTGTGTATTTATTAGAGTTGTCTCTATTATTGGTTTAATGTTGTTTTGAGAGTGTTTAAAGCATTGTTTTTCTGTACGTAGTGTGCAGACCACCTGCATCACAGGCCTCGAAATATGCAGGTGCTTCTTAAGATAGACTAGTTTGAGAGCAGGTGTAGCTTTTCTTACTTTCAAATATCAATGAGAAAATAATAGATCTTGTTAGAGGCCTTGAAGAATGAGAAATGTTTGAGTTTTTGCTCTGTTTTATGTCATAATTAACATCTAGCATTTATTTTTTAAAGAAATCGTGAAAAACAACCTATGAATGGAGCAGTTTGATTTTGGAAAAATATCAGTATGAAATAACAGATGGTTTAAATAATTGAGGCCAAAGTTTTTCTGTTAACCTATTTTTACTCTCACTGTTGTTAGGAACCTACAGCTAATAAGTCAATGGAGAAGACAGAAGGATCTGACAAACAGAAAGAAGAGATTGACTCCTTATCTAAAGATACCACTAATCAACACAGACAACATCTTTTTGATCTTAACTGCAAAATTTGCATAGGTAATTTGAAGTATTTCTTCCTAAATGTTGCTTTCATTTTAAAAGGGGAATACTTGTAAATTATAATTTAAATAGGTTTTTGTTTTCCCAGTACTGGTGCAGAGTCAGATTGTGACTTAGTAGTAGTAGTGAAATCAATTTAGTAAGTAGTTCACTAGCATTTCAAAAACAAACGAAAACAGAATAGAAAATATCACGGTGAATTGCACTGTTAAAGATAAGTATGATTTTGAGAGACTTTAGTTCCAGTTATTTATGTATAACAAAAAGACCCACACATGCATACATACATGTATACACACACATGTGCACAGACACACAGGGGTATGTGGAGTGTGCGTGTGTATGTAAGTAATGGATCATGATATAAAATGTTAGTTTGCAGATTATGATAAAAATTGCTGAAAACCTGCTTTGGTAGGCCATATGAAACATTTTAGTCTTCTATCTAAGAGCAGTGGGTAGTGATTGAAGGGATTTGAGCAGGGGAATGATATGATCAGCTTGGAATTTTATGAAGATTTCTCTGACTTTGAGTAGAGATGATGATGAAAGAAGCCAAGAGAAGAAGGAGCGAGACTAGGTGGCAGGCGTTTGTGCACTAGTGCAAGAGGGAGATGCAGGTGCTTTTAATTAAAGGGAGGCTTTGAGATACTCAGGTTAGGTAATATTGACAGATGTTAGAGACTGGATTTAGGGCATAAGAAATGGGGATGTGTTGAGCAAGAGTTTAAATTTATATTCAGTTTATTGGTAAAGGTGGAGGATGAAAGTTTTTTAAACTCTAGAGATGTAGCTCTGGAGTTTTATTTTTTTACTGTGGTATGCTAAAGGACTGATACATACTTTGTTCAGTAAGATGAAAAATTTTTCAGGTTAGTTAACATGCTGCCCTCCATCATTGTTTTAGAGACTAGGCAGCTTTCTTATAATAAAAATGACATATCTTCTCAAAATTGTGTGTTCACAGTTGGTACAATGGTAAAGACTTAAAGGGCAGGGTGTTTTTAGACATTGTTATCCCTGAAGAAAGCTATCCATGGTTTACTAGTATTTTTAGTATACTCATTAGGTTTTTGTCTGGGAAAAATCTTAATAATTTTTTTGTTAATTCTATTAATTTCTACTAATTTTCATGATTAAAGTTATATTTATAATTAATATAATATTTAATATTATAATATTTCAATAAATTTAATGGTAGCACACAAAATATTTGTTAAATACTACTGTACTTGACCTATTTTCATAAAGTTTGAGTTTTCCTTCTTGATTCTATAGAGAAAATCAATGTCATTTTCTAGACTTTTACTAGTGTTCTTTCATGCTTAGTAACTAAGTAGCATTGTAGTATGCATATGTCACGGACTGCTGCTATATGTAACACGAAGTAGGTATACAGATTTTTTTTTACTTAGTTCCTCATGTTACCTCTCAAGACTGTTGGAATTTGTTGTAGTTTAGTTTAAAAAATGTTTGATAGGGAATCAGGAAACCATTTTTAGGTTCTGGTTGTAATGTTTCCTTTTCAAAAGCTTGACTGAGTTGTTTAACATTCTCTTTTTTTTTTTGATTTTTCACATCAGTAAGGGAGGTGTTCTAGAACTCATTGTGAGAAATGATGATAGTTACAAATTACCCCAGTAAATGTATGGTTATGCAACAGTGCAGTCAGGGAAACTGAATAACTTTAGAAGTGAAAATGGATGAAGTTACAGAAATTTCAGTTTACAAAAGTGGTATAAATTGGTATTTTCTGGCTTCAGGTCGAATGGCACCGCCTGTAGATGATCTTTCTCCAAAAAAAGTGAAAGTTGTTGTTGGAGTATCTCGTAAACATTCAGACAATGAAGCAGAAAGTATAGCAGATGCTTTGTCTTCAACCTCAAATATTTTGGCCTCTGAATTCTTTGAAGAGGAGAAACAAGAGTCTCCGAAGTCAACATTCTCTTCTGCTCCACGGTAATTTTCTGTTAGTTATAATTTCTATTCTTTATAGCTCTTTGCCATATTATACTTGGAAGTCTTCAAAACTTTAGAAAAGTGACATGTTTCTTAAGAAAGAAACCTTTCTTTTGAGACAGTAACTGTACCTTCCTGTACCCTAATTGAGATTTTTAAAAAGACTCTAAAAATTAACTAGAGACTTGAGTGTGTGGGGACTTGACTTTAAAACTCTCCTTAATTGCATTAGCTCCAAGAGGCAGGAGATAAGTCATTAAAGAAAAATTGCTTGCATTTCTCCGGACCATATTAGTCCACAAGACAGCCTAGAAGAAAGACTTTGTAAAAACATGGCTATGTAAATATAAGTACATTAAAGTGAAAATATAAACTCTTTAATCATAGCCTTTACATATTTTGGTTTTCTTGACATGCTAAAATAGAAATGATAGATGAGTAAATAGAAAATGCATTTATTCATGAGCAGATCTTTAGGCTGAAAACTTCTTAATGTCATTTTTTAGTCCAGAGATGCCTGGAACTGTTGAAGTTGAGTCTACCTTCCTGGCTCGATTGAACTTCATCTGGAAAGGTTTTATCAACATGCCATCTGTAGCAAAATTTGTTACCAAAGCCTACCCAGTGTCTGGTTCCCCTGAGTACTTGACAGAGGTACTGTGAACTTTTCTACCCTTCTATGCCTGGGTTGACATGTATGTTTCTGAAGCCACAAGGCAAAGAAACAACATAATAAAATTAAAATATTTAATTTTCATTCATGATAGAAATATTTATTGACAGTGATCCTTAAACCATTCAGTTAATGGAATTATGAGTCCACGAATGGAGTTTTAGAACTGTAGAAAATTGTGCCCTGATGTATTAAACCCACATGTCTTGTACTCTTCCCAAGATGTATTCTCTGTCAGAATTAAAGATTAATGAGTGTCTGCGTGGATATCTAAGTTTTGCTTTAAGTACAGACTTACGTAAAAGATGGACATATTTATGGCCTACAGTGTTAGCTTGTCAAGGAGAGTTTTTCATTGTTATCAAGTCTTACAATTCCCCTACTGCTTAAATTTCCCCAGCTTCATGACTGTGGTCCTTTACCTGGCCATTTCTGTGAATATAGATACACACCCAGTTGACCCTTGAGCAACACAGTTTTGAACTGCATGGTCCACTTATACACGGATTTCTTCAATAGTGAAAACCACAGTACCACGTGACCCGCAGTTGGTTGAATCCTCAGGTGTGGAACCGTGTATACGGAGGGACAACTGTAGGTTATACTCGGATTATCAACTGCGCAGAGGGTGGGCACCCTTACTTAACCCCCATGTTGTTCAAGGGTGAGCTGTCTAGTTGAGACTCGCCAGTTAGTTGACAGTCCTGAGAGCAGTGACCTTGGTTGCTGCAGTGGTGCCCTTGGTTGGTTTTATACCTGAGGGAATAGGAAGGGACTACTATGCAGTGTTTATGAGAAACAAGCAGCTGTAGTATTATAGTATTAGGATAAGTGAGAAAGTACAATGTTTTCTGAACTCTTTTGAATAAAGTTTGTATTTCTCTGTGTTTCTGCAGAAGGAAAATAAATCAGTATATGTGTACTATATTTTTGTTGAGATTATATTTTGCTATTATGTTCATATCTGTCATTTTTTCCATTCATTCTCAGTCTGCTGACCATAAAGGCAAAAGTTTTTAAAAAAATGGTTTTCAGTATTTTATAAAACTTAAATCATATATATGCCTGTTCTTTTTTAAGACTAATATAAACTTTTCTTTGTATTAGGATGAAATTAGTTTGACTCAATGTAATGTTGCTTATCTAATCTCCATCAGCTTATTTGTCTAGTTGTGTTTTTGATTAATAAACGACTTAATTATTTTACATATAGTTTGGTTGGCAAGTAATATTTTAGATACATTGATTTTATAAGAAAAAAATTCAGTGCTTTTCTTTTTGAACAAATCTGTTTAGAAATTTAGTCTTTGATTAGTCCTTGGTGACGATAACTCTTCTTTTAAATGGATAACTAAGTCCTAAACTACGGGACCCTTTTGATTTTAAACAAAACTATTATTCTCTTTTCTGAGCCAGTTTCTGTGTGATTGCTTTCCAGAACTCCACCTCTGCTTTCTACTTATTTTTAGTTTGATTTGGACTAAAATCCCAAATAAAATAAAGCAATTAATCATTTAAATTTAATAGAATTTATATCGATTAATTATGTTTTTTATGATTTTTCTCTCTTCATAAAAAACAAATATACTGATTAAAGTTTGAAATATTCTTAATTGTACAGCTCTTGATTGATTTTATGTATAGTCATCTGTTCTCAGAAAGATTATGCCTTTAAAAAATAATGAACCTTGCATTATTACAATGTTATTCTTTTCTGTGCAAAAATATCCTCCATAATTAAGCTTGATAACTTCTGAAATCCAGCTGTTAGTGATAAAGGCATACCCCAACTCACTACCACCAAAAAAAAGGGAGGGGAGGTGGAAGGGGAAAAACAGTGTCCCCTAATATTTTGGAATCTGTTGTACTCTTCCTGGATTGTCAAAGTGGGATGCTTGCACTGCTTCTTTCTCTTGACCTCAGATTCTTTCTTAACTGTATTTTGGGCATCCATCTCAGTCATTTGGAGTTGACATTTGAGGTAAAGCCTAATTGCTCTTCCTGTACTTTATTATGTTCTCTGATGCATTTTATAATCTTACTTACTTGTTTTTTTTTAATCACTGTTTCAGATTAGTCTTAGAGCTAAGTTTGTATGAAGTATAGACATTATAATAAATATAATCTGTATACATTGATCACCTTCATGTCGTTACCACAGGATCTACCAGATAGTATTCAAGTCGGTGGTAGAATATCACCTCAGACAGTTTGGGATTATGTGGAAAAAATTAAAGCCTCAGGAACCAAGGTGAGGAGAACTTTTTTTCACTCTACCAATGTGAGACAGTATTTGAAAAGTAAACCACTGAGAGTTCTTGTGCAGGGTCCCCAGGGGAGGGAGCCAGTACAAGTACTAAATGTACATAATATGCCTGACAAAGCTGAACTATAGCCATTGCTAGAGCTCAAAGCACAGCATTCCTTTCGTGGTATGCTCTCTCAGTGATTTCTGTCACTGTTTTGAAAGAAATGTTTTAGAGTAAGTATTGAGATTTCATCCTGGAATTTTGCCTTGCTTTGATTGTAGACATTTGTTTTAGTTGGGGCATAGGCTAAGCCGTTGGGACAAAGAGACCCTAAAGTTGTTCATTTTCCTGCTATGTTAGGTGGGTCAGTAGTTCAGGGCTTCAGGCCGTTCGATTAAGCAGGGATGAGGCTCCTCTGTCTTGTTATTTTGCTGTTTGCAAGACTGTTGTCCTTAATCATTCAAGCAGGGTCAGAGCTGACTTAGCAGCACCAAGTGGGAAAAAAGAATGTCCAGTTGTTTTAGAAGCAAGACCTAGAACTTGCAGTTATCTTTTCACTTCTTCTAACTTCCATTGGCAAGAGCTTACTCATAAACTTCATATTGGCTGCTAAGGAGGCTGGGAAGTGTGACCTCTATTGGATGGCCATGTGCCCAACTAAAAGTTAAGCGTTCTCTTTGTAATAGGAGGAAATGAGGAGGATGGATACTGGGAGATAATTAGTAGCCTCTATAGCAATATCTCTCTTTTTCTTTTCTCTCTCTATATCTTCTATCATTTCTTTAACTCAAAGAACATAACTACACAGGAATATTTAATCATTAGAAGAAATCATTTTTCCCTCCAAGGATGGTAATACCCAGCATATTATAGACATTCAAAAAATAAATTTTGAATAAACGAACATTTAACTTTTTTATCTTTTATGATCAGAAGTCTTTAGTAAGATTAGTAGTGATCCATAATGGATAATCTTCAGCTGAAAATAATATTTTTTCCAATATAGATTTTAGAATTTAAACTGATACTGTATTAGAATACAAATAAAACTTCGAAGCAGTACAAAAAAGTTACTACATTTACTTGCTTTCACTTTCTCATGATAGCAAAAGTCATAGGAAAGTATTGGGAGGTATTCCTCCTGGTTGTTTGGGGAGTGCTCTTGATCTGCCCCTCTGGTACTGCCCAGTGTGCTTCCATCTGGACTTGTCGGCCCCAAAGGAGGACACTCAGGATGACAGACCTCTTAGAAGAGGTAGAGCCATAGTTCGGCTCATTCATGTGTTTTCTCTAGGATCTTGCATCAGTTTAGGCTTTGCAGTAGATCTGGCTCTCCCCATTTCATTTTTCATGAAGAAGCATCCGTTTTTCACACTACCAAATTAACACCAAATTGGGACTGTCTTTTCTATCTGAAGCAAAGCCAAGAGCCCAGAGGCAAGCAAATAAGTTCCTCAGTAAGCCAAGTGATTTGACAGAACTTATGCTGTGTGTATTTGAGGTCTTTCACCAGCCCCCTTTATTCCTCGATTCAGTCCCTCTAACTTGGATTATCTGTGGATTTGTGCGTTTCTGTGTGTGTGTGTGTATGTGGTGGGGCACTGGTGGTGGCTGCTGTTAACTTGCAGTGTGCTGAGAATATAGGCAGCCCTCTGTAGAAGTTACAACTTTGGAAATGAGGACACAGTATAGATATCAGGAGACGTGGCTTTAAATATCTTCTCTGCCACTGACAGGTGTGTCACCTTGCACAAATTAATTACCTTGGGACTCAGTTTCTATGGGACAGTTTCAGATAAAACAGATCCACCAGTGGACCAGCCAGGATCTTTTCCTAAGAGTTGTTTCCTTTTAGTATTCATATCTGCATTTAAGTAGTAACAGTCGTAAAATTCAACAGATTATTACTAATTGAGAATGGTATTTAAAACCAGGCTGTTGTTTAGGTTATTGTTTTAAACAACCATTTGTTATTTGCTTGAATAGGAAATTTGTGTGGTTCGCTTCACACCTGTGACTGAAGAAGATCAAATTTCTTACACTTTGCTGTTTGCATACTTCAGCAGCAGGAAGCGCTACGGAGTGGCCGCAAACAACATGAAGCAGGTTAAAGACATGTACCTAATCCCTCTGGGTGCTGCGGATAAAATCCCACACCCTCTTGTGCCCTTTGATGGACCTGGTAGGTATTCGTTTAAGAATAGAATATGAATGAAGTGAGGTGAGAGGCAGGGCCGGAGCAGGAGAGTGGACTCTGCTTTCCTTCTTGGGGCCCAGCCCTTTAGATCTGCCGTGACAGGGACAGGCACCCATTGAGGAGGCTGTAATAAACTAGATGCAAAATTTTACTCTTTATTGTAATGATTGAAAATGACTATTAATTGATGTTTTTGATTTTGTACAGGCCTTGAACTGCACAGACCTAATCTATTGTTGGGCTTAATTATTCGTCAAAAACTGAAACGACAACATGGTGCCACTGCTGGTGCCGGTCACACAGCTGAGATGCCTGAAAGTGTACCAGTAACATTGCCGCCTGATAAAAAAAGTAAGGTAGAAGTTTCCACAGAGGAAGCAGCAGAAGAAGAAAATGACTTTTTTAATTCTTTTACAACTGTGTTGCACAAGCAAAGAAATAAGCCTCAGCAGACTCTTCAGGAAGACCCTCCAACGGTCATTGAACCTTTAGTGGAAGTCACCAAACAGGAGCCACCAAAACCTTTAAGATTCCTTCCTGGGGTCTTGATTGGCTGGGAAAATCAACCTTCTACTCTGGAATTGGCAAATAAACCTCTTCCTGTAGATGATATCCTTCAGAGCCTTTTGGGCACTACTGCTCAAGCATATGAACAGGCTCAGTCAGGGACAGAACAAAACACTCTTAAAGAAATTCCATTTATAAATGAGCAAGCCGACCTGAAAGCAGAGAAGATAGATACAGTGGAAGCAACTGATGGTGAAGCCAAGGAAGTGAAGGTTAAAGGAGATAAGCCTTCAGAGTCGGCAGGTAGTTCAGTAGGAGAAGAGGCGTCCGGAATGGGGGCCTCTTCTGTTTCTGCTGGGCCTTTGACAAGTCTTAGTCTCAGAGGTAAACCACCAGATGTTTCTACAGAAGCATTCCTAACAAATTTATCGATGCAGTCAAAACAAGAGGAGACTGTGGAGAGTAAAGAGAGAGCACTAAAAAGACAGCTGCTACAAGATCAAGAGAATAACTTGCAAGATAATTGGACTTCAAATACTAGTTCTCCGTGCAGGTCTAATGTAGGAAAAGGAAACGTAGATGGTAACGTGAGTTGCAGTGAAAACCTTGCTGCTAATACGACACGGGCCCCGCAGTTTATCAACCTGAAAAGGGACCCTAGGCAGGCAGCAGGGCGGAGTCAGCAGGCGTCCGCTCCAGAAAGCAGGGACGGAGATAGCTGCCGGCATGGAGAGAAGCAGCCCCCGCCCGGCCTATCGCACAGGGAGCAGTTAACCGAACAAAGCAGTGTTGAGGACAAGTTGCCTTCTGTAGAGAGAAACTCATGTATTCAGCAGAGTGATGATTCTGGGGCTGTACAGAACTCGCCATCAGCAGAAAACATACGCACCTCTCCAACGGAACAAGCAAAACCCTTACAGGAGGAGATTCTAATGCAAAATATTGAAACCGTGCAGCCATTTCGAAGAGGATCCGTGGCAGCAGCGTCGCATTTTGAGGCTGGAAACACACGTCGATCTGAACTTCCTGCTAAGAGCGTCAGCTTCCCCTCCAGAAGCGCCAGCCCCAGAGCAAGTGCAAACTGTTCACCCGTAAGGCCACAGCAGCCCAGCCTTCAGCATCTCAAGTGTAGCCCGCCTGGATTTCCATTTCCGGGGCCTCCACATTTCCCCCCACAAAGCATGTTTGCATTCCCGCCACATCTGCCACCCCCGTTGCTTCCCCCTCCAGGCTTTGGCTTTGCTCAGAACCCCATGGTTCCCTGGCCACCTGTCGTGCATCTGACAGGCCAACCGCAACGTATGATGGGTCCCCTCTCGCAAGCGTCACGGTATCTAGGCCCGCAAAATTTTTACCAGATTAAAGACGTTCGGAGGCCAGAAAGGCGCCATAGTGACCCTTGGGGTAGGCAAGACCAACAGCAACTGGATAGACCGTTTAACAGGGGTAAGGGGGATCGTCAGAGATTTTACAGTGATTCACACCACCTGAAAAGAGAGCGCCATGAGAAGGGGTGGGAGCAGGAATCCGAAAGGCACAGGCGCAGAGACAGAGCCCAGGACAAGGACAGAGACAGGAAGAGCAGGGAGGAAGGGCACAAGGGTCAGGAGAGGGCACGGCCGCCGCACGGGGAGCGAGGAGTGGACGGAAGAGCGAGCAGAGACAGCAGGGCTGTAGACAGGAAGGCAGACACGCCCAAGGGTGAAGACCAGGAGAAGGACAGAGAGCGGGAGAAGAGTAAGCATAGAGAAGGCGAGAAGGACCGAGACAGGCACCACAGAGACAGGGACCACGGCGACAGAGCCAAAGGCAAAAGGTGAAGCCGGCAGGCTGCCGCAGGGGTACATTGAAATAGCTGTTAAACGTTGTGTCTTTAAACCTTTGTATGATTGCCTGCTAGGGTCGTGCCCCCTTTTGCATTTTTAATATTGGTGGTTTGCAGGACAGTAAATTCTGTGTGTTGGTGCAGAGCGCCCCGGGCCACTGCTCTTCATCCCTTCTTCACGCCAACCACCCCCCCTAGTTCTAGGAATTTAATGTTTTTAAAAGTTTTACATTGCTGTATATTCAAAGATTTGTTTTATTAATATGCAATAAAGGCTTAGAAATTTTAGTTTTATTCCTTAATTGGTAAATATGGTTAATCATGGAATATATTTACTGTCTCTAGTGAATGTCCTTTATATAATGACTAATTTGAGAGTAACGTGTACTCTGTAAGTTTGTTTTAAATTGCACTGTTTTTAAAGAAACTGTAGAGGAGCAACAAAAAGCCAAGCAACTTGGTAATTGGATTATATTAATCATTTAGTCGAGCAGTTTTTGACCAAGAATCAGAAACCCAAGGAGTACATTTATTGCTTTAGTCTGCACTCATTGAAGGCGTTTGTTACCGTACTACAGCTTTGTGGTAGTCCATTGTTTTCCTTTTCCTTTTTGGCTCTTCAGAAACTTGAATACTTAAGCTTGTACATGATCTTGTGTTTTGCTATCCTTTTTACTGTACAATGTAAATATTTTAAGGGATATTTTGATTCTAAATATGATAAAAGAATTTCTCACCTATTTTGTGTGTGTGATTTGAAATTCAGTAGTAAAAGAATTTCTTCTTTGAGGCTTTACATACCTTCAGACATTGTTCTTCTCTTACTCAGCCAAGAGCATATAGGCTAAGATGAGGAGAAAAACGATTTCTTTATCTTCGATTATAGGCTATTGAGATAAATCGTGTAGTTCTGAAGAGGCTAGAATTTGAAACTGCCACTGAAAAACTGTGCAGCTATAACCCACTTTGTAGGTATGTTTCTGAAAATTGGTACACCGTCAGAGTTTGGTACACTGACTAATCATTGTAAGACCACAAATTTTATTTAAGAGAAACGTATTGTGAATCTTTCTGTAAAACGTGTAATTAACTGTAATTTGTTTGGGGGGTAAATAACTACAGTGTCATATGCTCGTTTTTCTTGAAAGCACAGGGAGGCTGTTGCTAATCCAAACCTAAATTTATTTACACCCTTAACTACATATACTGTATTGATTGCTATAATTTAAAGCAGTGGCTACCAAATGATACTAACACTTGAGACCAAAAGGAGGGAAAGAAAAGCCAGTATTTTAACTTACCTGTATTAATGAAGAAAAATATACATGACTTCACAAAATTAAGAAGATAAAGTTTGTTTTCCTAAAAAGTCTACATATTAGAGTTAAAAATGGGTTTTGAAACTGATTCAGCCTTGCTGTTTTTACTGGAGAGAAAATGAGTGGAAATTCAAAACCAAACCATTTTGTCTAACTTGCAGCAACTTGAGACCCCCCCTTTTTTTTTGTCATCCATATCCTCTGAAATTTATCATCATATATGTTCTAAAACAGAGGACTTGTATTCAAATAAAGTTTTTTAAAAAATTTGCTCTACTTTTCTTTTGCGAGCTGACTTGTTAGAAAACAAGTCAGTCTGCCAACAAAAAAACCTAAGGTCAGTCAGCTTTTGCACCATTATGAAGAAATTGTTCTCAAGGTTTTACCAAAAAAAGTCCCCAAACCAAAATAAAAATTAGCTTTTTTATTTTCAAATGCAGTAATCCCTTGGTATCCTTTGGGGCACTGGTTCCAGGAACTCCCCACCTGGACCAAAATCCGCAGATGCTCAAGTCCCTTATATAAAAGGGCATAGTATTTGCATATAGCCTACACACATCCTCTTGTATGCTTTAAATCATCTCTAGATTACTTGCAATTTTATAAACCTAATACAATGTATATGAGATGTAAATAGTTGTAAATGTGATGCAAATGATATGTAAATAGTTGCCGGTGCACAGTAAATTCAAGTTTTGCTTTTTGGAACTTTCTGAAATTTTTTTCTCCTATCTGGTGGTTGAATTCAAGGATGTAGAACCCACAGACACGGAGGGTCAACTGTATGTATGTCAGTAAATCTGCTTTCACTGATCTATCTGGTTGAGGGTTGATGAGACAGCAGATTTCTTTTGCAAGGTACAAGAAGAATGGATTAACCAACTGAAGAAAGCCTTTAAGTCAGTTTTTGATTACCTCTTAGCCAATAGTTTTTTATACATATTGTTGGGAAATTTAAAATTCTTTCTTCATATCTCGTAGAATCACGGTAGATCCCATAGAGCCCTCTGTTAGTAATGACTGTCTGGTACTACAAGGCTGCTAAATGCTGGAACCAGGCTTCCTAACCGCTGGGACTGAAATATTGTGGAGAGTAGGTATGGACATATTGAGTATTTTGAGGCTTTTAACTTGTGAGGAAAGAAAGAGAAAAAGAGAAAAGTTCTCAAATGAGTAGTAGTAGCTCCAAAGCCATTCTCATTCTTTCAGTTTCACCTACCATCCTTACACAAACTAATAGTTATATGAAGGTCATCTTTTAGTTTCTCCTGTTTTAAGAAAAGCTTGCTCTTTAAAAACAGTTTGATGTTTTCAAATATTTAGAACCATCTTAAGACAGTTTATACACACCTGTTAAGTAAAATGTACCAGGGTGTCTCAGTACTTACCAAGTCCGCCCCTTGTAATCCTTTTGTCGGTAAGAAAGCCTCCATGAACACTCCGTACGTCAGACCTCATGTTGAGCGCTTTATGTAAACCTCGGTCAGCCTGCAAGGTGACGACTCACCTTAGAGCTGAGGCAACTGGGACTTAGAAAAGTTGGAAAACTCATCCAAGGTTAGACTGCTGTTGTCAGAGCTGGAATCCTAGCTCAGTTCTACTTTTCTCCAAAGTCTGAATGTGTGGTGGTTGTGCTCTCAGAATGGAGAATGGGAGAGGGACAGAAGCCTGATGATTACACACACCTTTCACAGCCCTTTTTCTGTCACCATCACACCAACCTGTCTGAAACGCCACTGGGCCACCCGTTCCTCAGAGTGAGCAAAAAGACATAACCAAAAGTCTGAGTTCTCCTGTACAGATTTGCAAAGTTTATATTCATTTCAAATCCTAATTCTCCAGTCCTCTTTTATTAGTTTTCTATTGCTGCTGTAACAAATTATTAGAAATTTAGTGGCTTGAAATCACACAGATTTATCTTACGCTTCTGTGGATCAAAGTCTGATGGGGATCTCAGTGTTGTCGGAGGGTGCGTTCCTTTTCTGGAGGCTCTGGGAAGAACCCATTTCTGTGCGTTTTCCATCTTCTGGAGGCCACCCACCTTCCATGCCTCATGGCCCCTTCCTCCATCTTCAGAGTCAGCAACATGGGGCTGAGTCTTTCTGCCGTCTCTGACCCTCCCTTCTGATTTCCTCTTCCACTTCTAAGGACCCTTGTGAGCACGGTGGACCCACAGAGATAATCCAGGATAAACTTTTTTTTTTTTTTTTTGCGGTACGGGGCCCTCTCACTGTTGTGGCCCCTCCTGTTGCGGAGCACAGGCTCCAGACGCGCAGGCTCAGCGGCCATGGCTCACGGGCCCAGCCACTCCGCGGCGTGTGGGGTCTTCCCGGACCGGGGCACGAGCCCGTGTCTCAACCACTGCGCCACCAGGGAAGCCCAGGATAAACTTATTTTAAGGTCCACTGATTAGCAACCTAAATTCCATCTGTGACCTTAATTCCCCTTTTCCTGTGTAACCTAGCATATTTACAGTTTCCAGGGATTGAGATGTACAACCTTGAGGGTCATTATTTACCATATCTCTTAACTTGCTAATTGTAGCTTAAATTGTAGGTGAACCAAATCCTAGTTACAAGTGTTTTGGAGTTATGAAGCATCTAAGGCCATAGTAAATGTTTAAAAGTTAAGAAACATAATACCAACAATAGGAAAGTGGAGTGACAAGTTAAGCCACTTGGATATTATTAACATGTTTATGTATGTGCGATAACAAAACCACTTGTCAGCTGGTGAATTTGCATACAGCTGTTCTCAGTTTTTTTTAATAGCGGCTGTGTATAAATCAAGTTTAAGTGCATTGTGAGAGCTTGCTGGTGAACAGGATCTTATTAAAGCAAATAGTTTAAATGTTTGAACATAGCGGTTGCATTATTCCCACCTTCTCAGATCCCTGTAAAACAGTGGTCAGGTTGCCACTTAGTAATGACCACAAAAGGCAGTTCACATAGTCAACACTTGACTTTTGTCTCCCAAGGCAAATCATAAATAAAATTGGTTACTGCTCTTATGACGGTGCCAAACACCCTGATTCTTTGGCTTCTGTTTCATAAAGAATTTTAATTCATGTATAGAGCAAGAGAGTACATGAATGGGTGAGTTGAAACACAAATATTAGGTCAATAGCTAGAAGTGTCTTAAAAAAATGAGTTCACTGTTTCATAAGTAAATATTTCTATCTCTTGGCTAAGGTATTTCAGCTTACTTTAAAAAATGTTCTCATGTTTACATTCAACACTTTGTTTCAGAAGCATCATGACGTTATAGTAAAATGATCTGAAAGGTTTTTAGCAATTTTTATTTTGTGATGGAAAAGCATATCACATAGGAAATCTTCAACGCCATCATCACTAGGATAGCAAAAACAAATAATGTTGATAACTTACCACATGAAATTTTGGATTTTAAGGTGAAAAAATATTTTAACCAAGTCATTCTGACTTACAGGAGAATCTCTAGGTAGCAGTGTTCACTTCTTCTTTTGTGCCTATTCTTCAGGCATTTGCTAGGTTTAGAATTCAGTGGTGAGCAGTACCCTAACCCTCCAGCCTCTTGGAGCTTGCAGTGTGGTGTAGAAAGGCCAGTGGTCACATCTGAATGTAAGACTACAGCTGTGAGAAGCAGCTTTAAAGCAACACTTCTCAAACTTACTGGTTTCAAGACCCCTTTACACTGTTAACAGTTAATGAGACCTCTTAAAGAGCTTTTGTTTTTTTGGATTGTGTCTATCCTTATTTAGCATATTAGAAATTACAATTTTTTAAATTGTAAAAATACTTGTTTGACAGTAATCCCATTATATGGTAATAACATTTTATGTACAATAACTTCCAAGCTAAGTCAGTTTAGTTAAGAGACAGGTCTTTTTCATGTTTGTACGTCTCCAGTGTGTCTGACTTAAGACATAGCTGGATTCTCTTATCTGCTTCTGCATTTAATGTTTGGCAATATGTCATTTTGTTTGAAATACATGAAGATCTGGCTTCACACAGAATTGTCATTGGGAAAGGAAGAATCTGGATCCCCTGAAAATATCTAGGGGCCCTCGGGTCCTTCGACTCTACTTTGGGAAGTGCTGCTTTAAAGAAAGGCACACTGTATTATGAGAAGATGTGGTCAAATGTGATGGGTGTGTGGTATAGGCAAAGTTTCCTTGAAGCTTTTGTAGCCTTCCTAAAACAGCTTTCTTGCCTTTTTGCATAAAATGTGTATCTTTGAAAGTCAACTATCAAAAGGAATTTTTTTAGAACATTATGATCTCAACTCCAAAGTTAAATGGAATGGTATGGACCAAAGCAAATTTAGGTCACAGTTTTTCAGCATAGGTTGGATGGAGTTGTCTTGTGTAGTTTCTGTTAAAAAACAAAACCTTTGAATTGATGCATAGACATTCTGCAGTTCTACCTTACATTATATTTTGCTCACACACTTTCTAATGTTGATAGGAATAGTATGTCTGGGGACACTTTGTGTCCCATCGAATAAGGCCAAAGTTCCTAACTTTGGTTTTGGGGCTTTGCAAGACTGTTTTTAGCTTTCTGATTGCAATGGAGTGGCAAAAATAACAAGTCAAAAAAAGAATCTGTAAAGTTCTGCAATGATAAACTGTTCATCTAGCTGCTTTGTATAGACTGGAATCTGTACAGGCAGATTTTGATTATTAATAGCATTGGCAAGTTAAACTGTGCATCAATCCTATGTGTAAAGTCTTTTCTCCATTTAATAGATAATTATAGATTTTTCCTTTTCAACTTTACATGCTCCTATTACCAAGATTTTTTTCCTCCACACGGTCCTGTTCTACCTGTTAGAGCTTTATGTCGGTCATGTGTTGTCAGTTGCTTTCCTGGTGGCAAAATTGTCATAAATACCAAACTCTGAAAATGTTAAGTAACAACAGCAGCAATGACTGTCTCCCAGTCTGAACGGTGGGAGGGTGAAAATGCTCTTCACAGTTACACCAGTAACTGGTGTTTGGGCAAAATGTACTTTCTCAAGTTATGCTTTTAATGGAACAGATATTATCAGGAAAATAATTTTCAATAACATTATTCAGAACCTGTTTTATGCTCACTTTGGAGACCTGTAGCCTTGAATGGTTAAATATAAATGCAGTTTAATTTTAAAATTTGATCAGTTATATAAGTACGTGGTTTAAAAAGTCAAGAAATTCTACAACATTTATAAACAAAACCCAACAGTGTCTGCACTGCTCTCTGGAGATAACCGCATCCAATTCTTTTAGACATTTCTTAGGATATTTGTGAGTGACATGTATATGCTATCTTTTTAAGTTAAAAAAAAAACTATAATATCTATTGATAACTTACTGTGGAAGACAAGGATTTAACTTTCACCAGTTAACTCTTCTTTCCCCATCTCTGCCTCCCCACATTCATTCATTGATTTTTGGTTTAAGTCTGTATTCAGATTTCACATTATTTCAATCATATAACTATTCATAGCTGAGCCATGTAGTAGGCTATGATATTTCCTTTGTTAATAATTTTAATTTTTCCTTCGGTTAATACTTTTGCCTTTTTCTTATTTTTCTTTGTATGTATCACTAATTCATTTTCACCTAAATTTTATTTAAAAAACAGTTCACAGATGAATAAACACTAAATGAACTAATGGAGTGAAAACTCAGGACTCAGATAAATTGGATGTAGGAAAAATGACCAAAATCTTTTCTTCAGCTATATTTTATAAGCTTATAAAAAAAAAGAAGTGTTAACATTTAGACTATTTCAGGTAATAGTAAACAGTTGATTTCCAGTAAACAATATGCCAAAGAAATAACTATCAACTATATTTACATGTATATTTTATATATTTAAATTGCTAGTTTGTTAGCCTAATCTTGTTCATCACCATTATAAACATTGTATCCTTCCGATTTAATTAACTCAATTTTTTTTGAATCCTGAAAAAATACATCTTTAATTTTGCCAACAAAACTTCTTTTAAAAATCTCTCGAGTAACAATATTTACCTTTCGGCCATATTCAAAGCCCCCCAGATAAAAAATACCATCATAGTTGAGAGCAACAAACTTTTTGTGTGGATTAGTATCCTCAGAGAGAATTAGGTTGTCATCTAGGTAGGCCTTAATAAGAGTCTGATTTTGAATTATAATTAAATGGTGCCACTTATTGCAACAGAATGTACCGTTGCTGTAAATCATAGGTACAGAGATGCTTTCTCCTAAGTTAACTGCTATTTTCAGGGTCTGATTATGGAGACCAATTGCCAGAAAATCATCGTCTTCATTTTGAGCTTTTCCTACCCATACAATTAAACCTTCTGTTTCAGTAGTACTGAAATTTAAAGATATAGTAGTGAACTGAAGATTTCTCATTCTGTAATCTGGATCAGTGTATTTAATGTAAGAAGTACCCATAAATTTTGCAGTTGAAAATGAAGTGTTGTTTTCACAATACCTTCCCACCCAACCCAAAGTACACAAACAACTGTAAGAAAATGATTGGTCAGGTATACATAGAGATTGGTGGAGGCAAAGATTATTCAAACAATACACAGACTGGTCACATGTATTTCCTGCCCAATGTGGTAAGCAGCTGCAAGAAAAAGTTGTGCCATTTACTATACATTCACCCCTGTTTTTGCACACGTTGTACCCACAGGCTGTCCCATCACAGTCACCTACATTTGAACCACCTTTTGCTCCTAATTCGGTTAATTGTAATTCTTGATTATTTATAATAACTTCTCGGACACAACCTTGAAAACCTACAGGTTCTTTCCCTGTTGCCATGGGATTTACAAGATTTAAGGATGACACTCCTCCAATATAGAAGTCGGTATTTGTGTCCAGGGAGCTCATTTTAGCGTTGGCTTTTTCTGTTACATTTATCCCATCCAAAGTCAGGTAGCTTTCTGCACCATCTCTTCCTGCTTTAATCACATGCCAAGTATTTCTATTAATAGTTACTTTTTGGAGAGTTTCTAGAACGATAGTTCTGTCACCAAGATTGTAGCGGAGTTGAACAGAACCGTTTACTAAAGAGATACATAAAAAATCACCTGTGGAGAAAGAAAAGCAACAGTAAAATGTCACTTCATTAAAAACTCTTGCCCCTTTTTGGAGAAAAAAGATTACAAATCTTGATCACAGTTATGTTAGAGAGTTTTGTGTCCATTTACAGATCAAAATATATCTATACATTCATACACATATCCTGTATTCTTCTGCTCTGGAGTTGGCCACATATGTTTTCCCTGGTTGTAAATATTTCACACTGAATGAATGTATTGTGGTACCAAGTTAAAGTGAGGTTTTTCTTTAACGGTTTAAGTTAAGGATGAATGTGTAAAAATTAAGTTGGATGTTTGACTCTGAGCCACTGATGCTGTCTTTGACAGACATTGGTCGTGGGGGGAAGATGAGAGAAGTGTTGACTGGAAAAAATGCACAACCTACAAGTTGAGAATCATGTTTTATTTGGCAGACTTTCTAAGGACTTCAGGCCCGGGAGACAGGACTCTCAAATCACTCTGAGGGACTGCTCTGAAGAGGCGGGGCGGGGCCGGGGTGCGGGGAGACGGATGACAACAGGAAATAATCAACAAAGACCAGGTGGTCAGAATATCAAAAGATTACTGTTAATTAAAGAGAACCAGACATCTCAAGCTAAGGAATTTAGTGCTTTTCTATGTATGGGAAGATGCAAGAGTCTGGGCTCACTGAAATCATTCCTTTGACATGCACCTCAGCTACCTGGGGCCAGTGCCCTGTGCTTTCTCATCCTGAGTCCCCGCAGGGTGCACCGTCGGGGGTGGCTGCAGCAGCTGACTGCTCGATGCCGGGCATCCTGTTTCCATCCTGCGTTCCCCCAGGGCTCACCTGGGGAGGCTGCAATGTGGTGGCTTGATGGCTGCCACATCCTTTGTTTACTGATAGAGCAGCGACATTTCTCCTTCACAGAAGTAAGAGCGATTCGTGGTGGTGCTATGAAAATCTCATATGGTGTGCATTCCAAAGTTTCAGCCATGCTCTTGGCAGCAAGCTCTATCTACCAGTACGCAAATCTCTATGAGCTCTCTGCTTGGGTGTTTTAAAGGCACCTCAAGCTCCAAAGTTTCTCTCAGTTTGTGAACTTCCTCCCATACACCTGGTCTCCTTCAGTCTTTCCAAACTCAGTTAAGTCACTCCGTCCATCCAGTGATCAGATAAAATATTTAAGTGTGATCCTGGGTCTCTAATCAAACAGATTTTCTAGCATTTTGGTTCGTTGTAAACACCTTCATTCTGCGCACTTCTCTCCTGCCACCTTAGTTAAATTTACTGTCATCTCCAGCTTGATCTATTGGGAGAGCCGCTCCACCCTTCTTGCTTTCCAGTTGATTTTCTAATCTACACTGAAGCTCAAGTGATCTTTGCAAATGAAAGTCTGATCATTATGCTATCCTTTAATGGCATTCCCTGTTGGGATAAGAACCTAGATTCTTTAAGGTATAGAGACTCCCTCTCCAGCAGCCTTACTGGGAGTGCTCTCCCCTCTCCTCCAGCAGCACTGACCTTGTTAGGGTTTACCCTTTTCTTACAGAACATTTGCGTGCGTTGTTTTCTTGGAAAACTTCCCCGTCCCGCTCCACCTACTCTAGGTAACTCCTGCCCATCTTTCAGGTCTCGGATCAAATGCCACTTCCTCAGAGAAGTCTTCCTTGATTCCACTATTGCTTTAATAGCACTAGTTTTCTCTCCTTCACAATATTTATCTCATTTTATAACTCTATAGTCATGTCTGAACAAATCTGAACAAATAGGATCCAGCATGTGTATGAAAGTTTCAGTGAGGCATTCAGAGGAAAAGCAAATGCAACTCTCCATGCCTGGGAAAAGAATGTAGCCCTACAAGGTAAGATTCCTTCCAGAGGGCGGCAAAGTGTTTAACATAGCAAAACATGTAGAAATCTTCCTTGAGACTGTATTTTCCCTTCCCCCTAACATTTCACAACCAATAAAATTTTCCCTTTTCTTGTCCAGGGAGATTTCTTGACAAGTGGTACTCTCCTCCTACATGCGTGGTCCACACTGTCTCACCTCCTTCCAGCACCCAATGTCTGTTATTTTTCCTCCCCTTTGTGGTCCACACCAGGCTATTCAAGGATGGTTGGGAGACCTAGCAGCTCTAAAGTCACGCATCTCTCATTTCCACCTGTATGAGCCCATGCAAAATACGGTTGTCTTATTTTTAATCATTTCCTCATAGAGAATTTCTAGTGAATATAATCTACGTCATTACATCCGTGATTATTTGACTAACAGCTGCCTTATCCACCAACTTGTAAGCTTCATGAGAATAGGATCTGTGCCGCTTTGGCTCAACATTTTATCCCCTGCACCGTGCACAGTGTCTGGCACAGAAGATGCTCATAACTAATTGTTCAGTTAGGAAATTCCTTTTGTATACTTGTGGGGTGAGATGACTCAGTATTTCTCAACAACGAGTTTTAGGCTGAAAGCAAAACAAAACAAAAACAAAAACATCTTTTCCCTGTAATATACATAAGTTTAAAAATTTTCCCGACAAAAGGAAGAAATTCAGTTTATTCACGGATTTTCTAACATAAACACCATTTTAAGCCTAAAGAAAGAGAGAAGCTGCATTATGAGATTTTAGGTTATATATGAAAAAATTAAATACAGATTGAATCATCTACATTTTTATACCACAGAACCTAGAACAATGAAATATAATTGATATTAAGTTTTAAAATTTATAACACTCCGAATATACTTTATGGCCTGCAAGTGGGCACAAACGTCTTTCACAGGATCATGGAAGAAGTTTCTCTTGCTACTTGTAGCATGTTCTATAGTAAATAATCCTCAATAAAGAGCTACGTTGGAATAAAAAATGATTAGGAAAGCTGAAGCTGTGATCTGTAATATTACTGGCCAAGTTGACAACTGGAAGAAAGATCAAGGAGAATAGCTTCAGCCAAGGAAGGCTAATCTTAACGCGACTTTGCTTGTATGCTCTTGTTTATTTCTCTTTTATTGTTCAGTTGTTTGAATATGCTTTAACTTTACATTGTGGCTGACGAGGCTTTTTCAATGCACATTTATCTATGAGGATTGTAACCACATCAAGATGAATTCAGGCTATCTGTGATTAATTGGTGCTTAACATAAAATTGATTTTGTATCAAAAAAGCTCATTTTAAGGTATTAAATATTTCGCAGAAACAGATAAACAAGTGCCGAGGTTTATCTCTTTAAAATTTCTTTCCATAATCAGAGATCTAAAATCAACTAGGATAGTTTTTAAGTTATTTTGTTTTAACTTTTGCACTATTTGAAATTATTCAAATTAATAAGCTCTAAAGAGAAACAGAAACCTTGTTAATTGAGAATTTGTTTTTCTACATATGAAAACCTAACTGGCTGCTGATATCTAAATTTGTGGCTTTTGACGTTGTGTATTAAATGTTTGGGCATTTTTACCAATAGCTCCTCTCAGCAGAGGATCAGCTAGAAGGCTTGGTTAATGTTTATATCAGACATAGCTCTTAGAGAAGGTCAAAGTACGGGGCAGTCACCTGTATTTTATGCAACTTTAAATGAAACATACTTTACCACCTGATTATTAATAAACAAGTTTATGCCTTTCATCTTATAATTACCTTCAGGTTAATCCAAGTCTGAGAATGTAGAGTATAGATTTAATATTTTAAAGTTTTCATGAGTTCCTTACATAAGTGTCAAATGCAGCACCAGTTATGACATGAAACTAATCTATTTTCATCTTTGTTAATAGTGTCTAAGGGCATAAAAAAGGAAAATCTTGACTGTTATGAACTGAAATACAAAGCTATTTAGATGTAAGAAAGTGTTCTCCCTCTCTCCTATGTGTGTTAATGTAAATGAGCTTTTTATTTTATACACATAAATATAACTATCCAGTGTACTGATTATAAAACTATAGCACAACGTTCTTGGCCAGTCACAGTCCTGAATATCTCTTGATTTTCTGCCCTTATCATACAAAGGTTAACCTTGAGTTTTTATGAGCAATACAACTTGATATGATTGTCTTTTAATGTCTCTTGATTTAAAAATAGAAATTTTCTGTTTGTACATGATTCTCCCATTTGGCATTTTCACCGGGAGATTTAAATCAATCATACATTTAAAACCAAATATCAAATCTCAGGAGAGCAAACCTCTTCTAAGAGATTTATCTTTTTCCTTTGAAATTATCATCTCTTCTCCTTGAAATTATTTTGAAAGTATTTTACCAGTGCCTTGAGATGGAACCACTTTTGTCTAATTCTCTGAGAGTCTCATTATTTAGCAGCATAATGAGACACACCTTTAAAAGAACTCCTTATACTAGATTGTGAAAATCAGAGCATCATTTTTGTTCACTGCTGAAACAAAATAAACTGATTTATTTATCATTACCAAAATTTCATTTTCTGAGAAACAAGTTGAAAGAAAATCCAAATGTAAACATTTAAAAATATTTGGCAGTAGAAATGTAACTATATAGGCAAATGTCTTTGTCAGAGTTCTGGAGAAAGATATTATGAAGATGGAAATCAAGAGTTAGCAATAAAAACTCAAAAATCAAAATTTCAAACTGAAACATACTAAAATATTTTTATTTCATATTATGATAATTTATGCAGTTTTTATAGTTAAAAAAACATTTTTATAAACTTATTTTGGAACATGGGTCCCAGGTTTACTATTTAAATGACTGAATAACTTAAAGGAATTGTTTTGAATTATAAATGTGGATGGATTTACTGGGAATATATCAGTCATGGCTTCCTTTCCTTCATCTTTTATATGCATATTTTGTCCATTTTGACATAGGACTATTATGCATAGCTTCAACCTCTTTTTTTGATGGGATTGTTATAAAGTTGAACATATGCTATATTTGGACTTTGCTAACTGTAATTCTAACAAAGCTCTTGCTATTTTGCTAACATTCATATTTAGGAGTCAATTCAAAGCATACATTTGCAGTGACAATAGAACAAAAAGATCAAATGTTTACATATTTTATAGACTAAGTGACTTAAAAAAATACTCTATGACACATCACTTAAGAGCCTATTAGGAATTCATTAGAATTTTTTTTTTCCTCAGCAAAGATCTTGCGAACTTTACCTGACTCTGCTTTTAGGCGTTGGGCAACGTAGAATAGGATGCCATCTGCAGTAAGAGGCTGGAACTGCAATTGAATATGTGTCTTTTTTCGAACAGGAAAGGAAGCAAAAGACATCCAGGATAATTCGTGGCTTTTGAAAGATGGATCACTTATAGACAAAGCTTAAAAAACAAAACAAAACAAAGACCTGAATTTCAAAAGTGTATTGCTCATAAATACAATAAATTCACATAGTTTTGTCATTTAAGAACTTACCTTCCAAGAGTTGCTCCCAACTGAACACATTGAACCTTGGTAACTCTGTTCTAATCCCACTAACTAGAGGCCAATTAAAAAAACCGTCTGTGCTCCTTTTGTTTGGTACTGTGTGACACAAATCCTCTGCTCCAGGTTGCATTATAGAAAGACTTCAGATGCATAGATTCTGAGAATATCTTATTCGTATCTCAAAAATGTGAGATTCTAGGGAATGTCTTACATTAAAAATGCTTACATTAAAAAAGATTCAAATAGGGGAAGATAGAAGCCATCACTATATGAATTATTCTTCAGTTTCTATATATCTGATTAAAATATAAAGTGTAATCAAGTCAAGAGATATTTTAAGTGATTATATATATTTTTTAATTTTTTCTTTATTATTATTTTTGGGGGCTGCGTCTGGTCTTAGTTGCAGCATGCAAGGTCTTTGTTGAGGCCTGTGGGCTTCTCTAGTTGTGGTGTGCGGACTCCAGAGCATGTGGGGTCCAGAGTGCATGGACTCTGTAGTTTGTGGCACGCGAGCTCTCGTTGAGGTGCGCGAGCTCAATAGTTGTGGCGCGTGGGCTTAGTTGCCCTGCAGCATGTGAGATCTTAGTTCCCTGACCAGGGATCGAACCCGAGTCTCCTGAATTGGAAGGTGGATTCTTTACCACTGGACCACTAGGGAAGTCCCTAAGTGATTATATAAATCGAAATAAATGTCAGTTTACTTGGCATTAATTTAGGACCATACCTCTGCAGAAGGTGCTAACTCTTGGGTTTTACTTCAGGTTAAGCATGAGAAAATTATTTCAATATGAATTGAAGTAGAATCATTTATACAGATTTATAGTCCCTCAGATATTACTTGTTGCTTCTGTGTATAACTGACCAGATGGGAATTATGAGACGAAGAAGGAAAGTTCTGAACACTTGGCAGTTTTTATCTCTTTACAGAGTCTATATTCCTTCTTTCTTTCTCATTTTATAATGTGACAGTGCTTCTTGTGTGTGTGCTGGTTCACCACTTACCTTGAGCCATTAATCTAGTTATTTTGCCTTTTCTCCCTCTGGGTCAGGCCTGTACTAACTGTTGTCTTTCACTTTTAGGCTGATAGGTATCTGGTAAGTGTTTACCCCGGAGGCATTTGCTGATTTTTAAGCAACTACATCATTCATTTTGACTTATTGCAATTCAGAATGGCAGAGATTAGAATCACCCAGGGTAGTTGGTAAGGATGCAAAGTCCTGTACCTCATTGCTAGAGCATCTGAATTATTAAAACTGAGATGTGGTCTAGGAAGTATATTTTAATAAACATCCAGGTATTTCTGACTTAGGTGTCACTTGAACCATATTTTCATAAACACTGAATTAAAGTTTATATTAAGAATATAGAGAAGGTTTAAAAAGTGTGTCCTTTTGAAATTATTTTTTTAAGTTTTACTAAAGCAAGACCTATTTATTATAAGTCATTTAAATAATACGGAAGAGTGTAAAGTAAAAAGATGAAATGTCATTCTTCTTTCTCTTCTCTTAATTCCCAGGAACGACTATTAACAGTTTATTGAATATTATATAGCCAGGCCTTGTTTTTCAGTGCACATACAATTAATGTGTGTGTATATCTAGTATCTGATTTATTTCACATAAATGAAACCATATTATATATAAACTATACATAATATACTTGCCTTTTTTACTCAATAATCTTCTTTATGAAACTTTGACTTAGCGTGTTTTGCCTATTGGTTCTTTTAAATACTTGCACAGTATTTTTAAAAAATAGACTTGGTTAAAAATAGTCCATGGTTTACCTTAGTGTTCATTCTTAGTGTACATTCTGTGGATTTTGACAAATGTATAGTGACGTGTATCTACCATTATAGTATCATAAAGAATAGTTTTACTGTCCTAAACATCTACTGTGCTTCATTTATGTACCCTTCCCTTCTCCCCTCCCTCTGGTAACCACTGATATTTTTATTATCCTCATAGTTTTGCTTTTTCCAGCATGCCATAGAGTTGGAATCATACAGTCTGTAGCCTTTTCAGATTGGCTTTTTTCAATTAGTAATAGGTATTTAAGGCTCCTCCATGTCTTCATGGCTTGATAGCTCATTTATTTTCAGCGATGAATAATATACCATTGTCTGTAAGAACAACAGCGTATTTATCCATTCACTGACTTAAGGACATCCTGATTGCTTCCAAGTTTCAGCAATTATGAATAAAGCTGCTGTAAACAACCGTGCACAGGTTTTTTGTGTGGAGATAAGTTTTTAACTCACTTGGTTAAATACCAAGGAGTGTCATTGCTGGATCACTGGTAGGAGTATGTTTAGTTTTGTAAAAATTGCCCACTGTCTTCCAAAGTAGCTGTACCATTTTGAACTCCTGCCAGCAGTGCATGAGCATCCCTGTTGCTCTACACCACTTCTAGCATTTGGTGTCGTCAGTGTTTTTGATGTTTGCTGTTTTAGTAGGTGTGGTATCTCACAGTTGTTTTAATTTGCAGTTCCTTAATGACATATGATGCAGATCATTTTGCTTATGCTTATTTTCCATCTGTATATCTTCCTTAGTGAGGTGTATGTTCAGATCCTTTGCCCACTTTTAAATTGGGGTTTTCATTTTCTTGTTGGTGAGTTTTACAAGTTCTTTGCCTATTTGGGATAACAGTCCTCGCTCAGACATGTTTTTGCAAATATTTTCTCCCAGTCTGTGGCTTGTCTTCTCATTATTTTGAAAGTCCTTTGCAAAGCAGAAGTTGTTAATTTTAATGAAGTCCAACTTAATTCTTTCTCTCATGGGTCCTGCCTATGGTGTTGCATCTAAAGTCATCACCAAACTCAAGGTTATTTAGATTTTTCTCCTATCTTCTAGGAGTTCTATAGTTTTGTATTTTACATTTAGGTATACAATCCATTTTGAGTTAATTTTTGAGAAGAGGATAATGTCTGTGTCTAGACTTTTTATTTTTTGCATATGCATATCTAGCTTTTTCAACACCACTTGTTTGAAAGACTATCTTTTTTCCATTGTATTGCTTTTGCTCTTTTGTCAAAGATTAACTGACTGTATTTGTGTGGGCATGATATTTTATAGAATGGATATAGGATAATTTCCTTAGCAGTTCCCTCACTGAAGGACATCTCAGCCATTTCTTCTGGTTTCCCATTCTATCTCTCTGGCTGCATGTGCCTCTGTCCTCTAAATTTTATAATTCCTCAGTGCTTTCCTAGCTTCCTCCCTCTTTTTTTCTTTCTCTTGGTGATCTCTCATCTAGTTCCATGTGCTCAAAAAACATATCACAGCTCCTTTAAAATTTATATCTGTCTAAACATTTTCTCTGAGCTCAATCTCATATAGCCATCTTTCTCATTGATAACTTGTCCTGGATATCTCAGTCATATCAAGTTTAACACGTTTGAAATTGTACTGCTCGAAAATATTCCTCCCCCAGACTTCCTCAGATCAGTAAATGGATCCCTTATCCATTCACAGCTCTGTACAGAAAACTGGTAGTCATCCTAATTGCACTCTCTCCAACGTTTCCTCTGCCTTTGCCAGGGTAATGCATCAGCAGGTCTTGCAGATCCTGTCTGGATGATATATTTATGTCTGTCTACAACTTTCCATTTCCATTGCCACTATCCAGATTGAGGTCACTATCACCTCTTGATTAGACCATTGCAATACACTCCTAACTGACCTTTCACTTCTCTTAACCCCCTCTAATTCATTTCACATAGTTGCCAGAGGAATCTTTTAAAAACATGAATTCGGGCTTCCCTGGTGGCTCAGTGGTTGAGAGTCCGCCTGCTGATGCAGGGGACACGGGTTCGTGCCCCGGTCCGGGAAGATCCCACATGCCGCGGAGTGGCTGGACCCGTGAGCCACGACCGCTGAGCCTGTGCGTCCGGAGCCTGTGCTCCGCAACGGGAGAGGCCACAACAGTGGGAGGCCCGCGTACTGCAAAAAACAAACAAACAACCAAAAAAAAACCCATGAATTCATTCCCCTGTTTATAATCTTTAGGGATTTTACTTAGAATAACATGCGGATTCTTTACCATGGCCTCTGAGGCTTTGTATGATTTGGTTTCCTGTTAAATCCCCGACATCATCCCCATCTGCAGGTCCCCCAGGTATCGTTATGCAGATGGTACACTGCACAACTCCATGGGGTGCCATTCACATTTCAGTCTATGTGAAAAGTGCTCCCTGGAGATGTTCAGTGAACAGCCTGCATGGTGGCCCTGTCTGTCCACTTTCCTCCTTGTTCATTAAAATCCATATACGCTGGCCTCCTTTTACTTCTGGATATATCGTCATTTATCTTCGGTTAACTTTAACCACTCTCATATTGATAGACACTTGGGTTGCTTAAAATTATTTTGTTATTGCTAATACTTCTGTAGTGAACATACTTGGTTATACCTCCCTGTAAACATGTAAGAACGTTTCTCGTGTGTAAATATGTGAGAAATAGAATCTCTGTGTCATAGTCCAAGTGCATTTTTAGAGTTAGTAGATGCTACGAAAGTCCCCTCCAAAGTTGTCTGCACCAATCTATACTCCAGTCTGCAGTGGGTGACAGAGTATGCGTGTCCATATCCCCACCCACACTTGAAATTATTCACATTTTTAACTTGGGGCAATCATACAGCATTTAATTAGCAATTTGCTGATTACAAGTGAAGTTGAGCTTCTTGTTTGAGTATCACACATTTGGATTTTCTGTGACTTTTCTGTTCATGTCTTTTGCATGTTTTTCTATTGGATGTGAAGTTTTAAAAATTTATACTGTATACCAATCCTTTCTTATATATTTTGCAAACATAATCTCATTTTTTCTTTGGACTTTGCTTATGGTTTGTTTTGTTATTCAAAAGTTTTATTTTTTATTCACCAAACTACTTGGTTTTTTAAATTATGTCTTTTGCTTGTAGTGTCTTGTTGTAGAAAGCCTTACTCATCTCACAGTTACAGTCTCCTTTATTTTATTTTATTTTATTTTTTGCGATACACGGGCCTCTCACTGTTGTGGCCTCTCCCGTTGCGGAGCACAAGCTCCGGACAGGCAGGCTCAGCGGCCATGGCTCACAGGCTGAGCCGCTCCGCAGCATGTGGGATCTTCCCGGACCGGGGCACGAACCCGTGTCCCCTGCATCAGCAGGCGGACTCTCAACCACTGCGCCACCAGGGAAGCCCTACAAATTATTTTTAATACTGCCTAATTTTTCATCCACACCTTCTTCCAATTAAATAGTTGTTTTTTATTTCCATTTGTGATCCACCATTACTAGGTATGCGAACTTGGGCAACTTACTTAACCCTCTGTGATTCGGTTTTTCTGTCTCTCAAATGGAGAAAATCTGAGTACTTCATAGGATTGTTGTGAAGGTTAAATGAGTTAATATATTTAAGGAACTGTGCCCAGCACATAGTAAATATTATGTAAGTAATGACTATTATTATTGTTGTTGTTTTCTTCAAATTTACATTTAAAAATTAACATTATATTCTTAAATTTAATTTCTCCTTCCATCGACTTAGAACATATATATTGGCTCCCTTCTGTGTAAGCTACACTTGCATTTTCCTTCATCTGTCCTTCCGATTTATGGAAATTAAATTAAATTAAACCTTAGGAGGTTTCTCCTGAAACTGTTGTTGATACTGGCTCAGCGCCAGAACCAGGAATTCTCTGTGCACATGTGAGCTCGTGATAAGACAACTGACCACCCCACCAGCCCTTCTCCAAAAAAGTGACGAGTAAGAAACTATATGTAAAGGTCACTGAACTAAAAATCAAAAGAAATAGATTTTATTAGTAGCTCTGGCATTGTATGTCTTGAAAAGGTACTTAATACAGACTTATTTCTTTTTTTATATAATGCGGAAGACTTGCTTGACTCTAATAGCTTATTATTTAATTAAGTATTCAATCATATTTAGAAAGTACTGGGAGAAGTAAATTTTCTAATAATGGCACACATTCAAAATATTGGTGTGAGATATTTAAAAAGAGGTATGTTTTTATTTACCAGGCTTCAAGAAGGGAGTAGAACAGGAAAAATACCTAAGTTCTCTATGACTCAACTGTTTCTTTTACGGAGTAAAAGAGAGCGAAGGGGAAAATTGACAGGGCCATACCAGCTGCTGAGTCATTGAGTAATTTCCAATTATTTCTTGTATGCCTACTAACTCCTGAAAATCATCAGTTTATGGTGAAGGTATTCCACATGTATTTTGAACCATAAATGTAATACTTCCTGATTTCCATCTTCTAGACTTGCTAACCACTGACAACCCTCCTTATCCCACCAAAGGCAAATGTTTGTGCTAAGACTTCTAGGTTCCCAGAAGTAGACTTAAAGGATTTTGGCTGACTGTCAGAGGTGTTAACAGTAAAACAAACAAATAAAAATTCCTGGTGCTTTCATCTTTGTGGGTAGAGATATTGAGCAAACTAAATAAATATGTAATATGCCAGATGTTGATACACATCTGGCATCTGTTGATACACAGATGTTGATACACAATTTTTCTAGAAAGAAAAATTAGGGGATGTGCATGTAGGCTCAAGGAAAGTGATATTAGAATAAAAGCCTCAAGGAGAGGCCTATGAGGATCACTGGGGAGGGAGGGAATAACAAGAGCAAGGCCCCGTGGAGGGCTCTTGCCATGATCAAGGAACAGGAAGGAGTCGGTGTGACTGAAGGGCAATAAAGAAGAGGAGAGTTTTAAGGGAGAAGGTCAGAGGGGTTATGGGGACCAGATCACATTGTAAAGAACTGTGAAGTATCTGAGATTTTATCTGCTGGCAGGCTAATAAGTTAGTGTGCCAAATTTTCATGGATGATAGCAGAAAACACGAAACTCCTGGGTCAGAAACAAAGGACAATTTATTGCTCACAGTATTAGCAATAGCCAGAGTGTCAGAAATTTTGTTTACTTAGAGAGGAAATCTGAGGTCAGAGACACAAATTTTTTATAATGGGCAGTGAGCATGCTGTGGTGCTCTGAAGGAAGGCAGTATCTCTATCTTCCAAGGATGTTCTTTACATAAACATACTGGAAAAGATAATCCAAAACAAAAGCAGCAGTGCCTGTGCTCAAAAATTGTGCAGAAACCTGAGAGATCCATAGGAAATTGTCTACACATGGATGGCCCTAAAGTCCATCATAAAGACTTTGGCTTAGACAGAATGAAATTGGAAATCACTGGCAAGTTTTGAACAGAGGAGTGCCACGACTTGACTTAAGTTTAACCATATCACTTTGGTTGCTGCACTGAAAGTGACAAAAGCGGGGGTGAAAATAGGGGTCTCCCTGTCAAAGAAGTGATTACAATAATACTGGTATGAGATGATGGTGGCTTGGATCAGAGAAGTAGAGTGGAAGTAGTGAGAAGTGGTTAGATTTCAAACCTCTTTTAAGGTTAGAGTTGACAAGATTTGCTGAAAGATTACACGTGGGAAGAAAGAAGAAGAGGAATCAAGTATAACTGCAAGCCTTTTACCCTGAGAAACTGGAAGGATGATGTTGCCGTTAACCAAAATGATGGGGACTGTGGGAGGAGCAAATCTTTTGGAGAAGATGTAGAGCTCAGGACAGCTGAGATGACTTTTAAACTTTCAAGGTGGTAGTCGACTAGGCTGAGATATGATCTGGAATTCAGTAATTAACAGTAGTTAATAAGTCAAGTGACAGAAATCAGTAAGAAATATAGAAGATATAAACAGCACAATCAACTAGTTTGATATAATGAATGTGAAGAACACAGCACTTCCCAATGCACATTCTTGTAAAAAAACACGTGAAACGCTTACAACTATTTACTATATCCTGGGCCATAAGACAAGTCTCAATAAATATCCAAGGAATGATATTACATCCACATGTATAGATTTGTACAAAGCTATGATTCAGAGGAAAAACAGGCTAACCCTATCAGTAGCAGGTAGCACTAGGCCTTATGATGATTAGTTTAATCTTCACCTCTGAGGCTTTTGTGTTTTTTTTTTTTTTATTTTAGTGTATACCACATTTGCTGTGTCTGAGCTTATTTTTGGGGTGTTTAAAAGATCATTTTGTCCAATAGAAACAAGGACACTTAAAGTGCTGAAAGTGCTAAAAAAAATTTTTTTTTAAAACCCAGTTATATAATGAAAACAAAAAGGAAAATAACTTTTAATAATTTATTTTGAAATAATTGTAAACTTATGGAAAAGTGGCCATAATAAAAAGAACTCCTATATTTCCTTCACCCATATTCTGCAGTCGTTTCTATTTTATTGAATTTTTTTCTTCTGTTACCCACACACATGCACACACACCATTTATCATTATTAGTCTTTTTTCTGAAACTTTTAAGAGCAATCTAAAGACGTGATGCCCCATCCTTTCTAAATATTCCAGTGATTATTTTCCCCAAACAAGGATATTCTCTCATATAATTAGCACACAAACCTCAAAACCAGGAAATCAGCATTGGTACAATACTACCATCCAACTTACAGACTCAATTCAAATGTCATCAACTGTCCCAACAGTGGCTATTTCCATGCTGATCCAGGATACCCTCCAGGAATATGTGTTGCACTTGGTTGTCATGTCTCTTCAGAGTCCTTCAATCTGGAACAGTTTCTCTGTTCTTATCTGCTTTCTAGGTCTTGCGTCCTTAGATTTTAAAAGGTCTTACATTCTTAGGATAATTGTCCACTTAGATTCATCTGATGTTTCTGCATGACCGGATTCAGATCATGTGATCTTTGCAGAAATACCAAACAATGATGCTGTGCACATGAAGAGGTACACAGTGTAGACCCACCTTTTTACTGGTAATGCTAATTTTGATTGCCTGCACATATTTGTCTTTGACAGGTTTCTTCACTTTAATTTCTCAATTTCCATTTGCAATTAATTTGTATTTTGTGGGAAGGTATTCCAAGATTTTATCAATATCCTGTTCCTCAGCCAGCCACCACCTTCACTGACAACTCCAGCTGGAATCAGCATTCCAGAGATTGTTGCCACATGTTGATTCTCTATTTGTAACATTCCTTTTGCAGTTATTAATTGAAATTCTACTAATAAATAAATCTAAGGAAGATCTCTCCTCTTTCCTTCTCTCTTTCCTTCCCCCCTCCCTTCCTCCCTTCCTCCCCTCCTTCCTTCCTCCCCCCTTCCTTCCTTCCTTTATATTAGTATAGTCTCATTATTTTTATTCAGTGGGTATTAATCCATTAATATTATAATTAATATAATTAATTAATTATAATTAATTTGTTCCTCAAACTCTTACTCATTTGACAAGTTGGAGCCCCTTCAAGCTAGTTCCTGCATCATGTTCGCTTGAGTGGGTTTCCTAGGAAACAGACTCTGAGGTGGAGATTTGTGTTCAGGAGTTTTATTGGAGAATGCTCTTGGAAACAACACCTGTGAGAGGGTGAAGGCAGCAGGAGAGAGAAGCTGGCAGCTGATTTCATGAGATCTCTGGAGCTGGGATGACCCTTGAGAGTTACTTCACATTGAGGCATGGTGGCCAGGCCTTTGAGGCACCTCTCTCCCCATTGCCTACACATCAAATAGTCATTAGATTCAGGCTGTCGCTGGGGTGGACAAGGCAGTTCCCTTCAGTCTTGGGGAGGGACTCAGCTTTAAGCTAACTGCAGGCAATCTTCCCAGCAGTTGAGGTAGTGAGTACCTTCATTTTGAAAGGGGAATGGGAATCTGCATTTTGCACCATAATATCCACTTAAAGAGCATTTAACATTGGCTTTTTATGGTACTATGTTTACTTTAAGAATTAGAAAGTAAATTTCTTAACCCACTGATTATTGGTGCTGAAGATTATAGGAAATTTTTCAGCACTTTCAGAACCACAAAAATTCCAGAAAAGATAAGTGTTTATAATAAAGCATAATCCTAATTAGGTTAAAATTCTATGTTTTGGATGTTAATATGAGGCCTTGCCTTTTGGTTTCAAAATATCTCACTTGAGGTGCTGCACATAGGCTCGCACCTCCCATTTCTCCCACTGGCTTGAAATTCTTGTAACTCAAAGCTGCTCAAGAATTTCAATGCCCTGTGTTCTTAGATAAGGGATGGATCTATTTAAATAGATAAGACAGATGAAGATCTATTTTTAAATGACTGTGCTTTTTTGAAACCATGAATAGATAGTTGATACCTTTTAGTGCTGAATTACGATGATTTTGTACATTAAATTTTTACAGCTCAAGTAGAGTACTAAAAGTTTTGATGCCTTTTAGATGTGAGTGGGTCTGCCCACGGAGACAGGTAGAAGCCATAAATAGGACTTCAAAGTGTTCTGATTCAGTGGGTAATATGTTCACTCTCATTAGAACAGCAAGACAAGGAGAGACATGGTGTTCTTTTTTTCCCTTTAAAACTGAACTTGATATAAAAAATGATAATATGTGCCCAGGTCCATGGTAATTCAAAGACAACTGACAAATTAAAATTAAAGTATGCTTGAACTTAAGCAAGACACAGAGTATGGATATAAGGAAAATAAATATAATGAAAAAGAAAAAAGCAGCTGCTGAAATATACTGTATTTATAATTCAGGTATTTTCATATTTCCCTCTTTGATGTGTGCTATTTGAGAGCATTTTACCACTTTCAAAACCTGAAGTAAGAAAATGATGACGTTGACAAAGTTTGCTGCTCCTAATGCCTTCAGATCTGTTCATACCACCACCACCCCCCTCCGCCCATGAGAGGTGCCTCAGCCGGCAGCCAATGACTTTCACCTGCTCCAGAAAACCTTCCTGTTGGGGACCTCCTCCATCATGGCTGGAGCTCAACTGCTGGCTTTTCTGCAGAAGTGTGGAGATGTCTCTTCCTTTTTATTCTATGCTTGTTTCAAGAGTATCCAATCAGTACTTCTTCAAACCTCAATGTCTTCCAAAATCTTTAGTAAAAATGACTCTTCTAGTATTTTTAATTGCAGCCTCCTCCACTTTCCCATGCTGAATTTGGGGATATATAACTTGGGAGACAAATAGGCACAAAACTAGCAGACCAATCCAATTAGAAAATATCACCCGGCCCACAGATTCTGCCCTGCCCTTCCATCTGACAACTCGGAGGCTTGATTAGTAGGTAAACTTGTCTGCCTGACTTTCTTTGAGATAAGTAATCCAGGAAACATCTCAGTGTTATGTTTCCTGCTGTCTAAGAGTTTCAGCTGAGGCCTCAAAACTGAAAACAATAGGTGCCCTGTATACCCACAAGCCTAAAAAGAGTTTATGGACAATAAAATGTCACTATACACCTACCGGAAAAACTAAAGTTAAAAGAAAATAATGACAACAGAAAATGCTGGTGAGAATGTGGAGAAACGTGATCTCTCACACCTGCTGGTGAGAAGGTAAAATGGTTCAGACACTCTAGAAAATAGCTTTGCAGTTTCTTATAAAACTAAAATATTGCTTGTTTTAGAAACCTATGGATTCCCTAAATCAGATAGTGCCTCACTACAATCCAAGTGTTTCCACCTCACTAATCAGCCCATTCTGCTTTCTTTTTCACAAGATTCCACTGGTCTGGTGCCACTCAGTGCCACGGTTGTGAAACAGTGGTAAATATAAATATTAATCGTTTTTTGGGGGGTCCTGTTTATAATAAATAAGGCCATAAAAGTGATGGTCAAGAGTGAAACTTGTGTAATTTGGAAGTCATCTGAAGTTTTAGCTATTATTTATCTCAGAAAACTATCCCTTCTGAAACTGCCCCTCCCACTGACCAGCCCTGAGGCCATTGGCCAGAGCCTCAATTCTTTTTTTCTGTTTTGGGGGGTGGGCAGCACACCACACGGCACCTGGGATCAGGCACATGGGATATTAGTTCCCCAATCAGGGATCGAACACCTGCTCCCTGCATTTGAAGCACAGAGCCACTGGACCACCAGGGAAGTCCCTTTTTTTTTTTTGAGAACCTCAATTCTTTATCCAAAAAGAGGGGTGTTGGTGTTTTCCTCTTAATTAACCTACATTGATTAGTAAAGTCTCCTAAAAATGATTCATTGTCAGAAAGAGTTTGTATGAGCTACTGGAAAACATGGACTTTTCCTAACCTCTAATGGGAGTGCGGGTGGGTGGGTTACAGTTTGGTGCACTTGTACTGCTGCAGACAGACCTTTTCCTTTATCGGTGTTCCTCCCTCACCATCAAAACCTCTGATCAAGTTCCAGCAGTATTGTCTTCTCAAATCTGGGGACCCAAATAGTTGTGTTCTCATTTGCAGTGTCCCATCACACACACTCTTAACTCTCTTCTATAGTTGTTTTTTTTTTTTTTTTTTTTCCGGAATACGGGCCTCTCACTGTTGTGGCCTCTCCCATTGTGGAGCACAGGCTCTGGACGCGCAGGCTCAGTGGCCATGGCTCACGGGCCCAGCCATTCCACAGCATGTGGGATCTTCCCGGACCGGGACACGAACCTGTGTCCCCTGCATCGGCAGGCGGACTCTCAACCACTGCACCACCAGGAAAGCCCTCTTCTATAGTTCTTAATGCTTTATGCTCATACATCTCAGAGGGTTTCTTTAAAATGAATCTAGTTGTTGACTTTAGTCAATAACTAGAAATGTTGGAGAAATTATTTTAAAACATCTTTCTAAATAAATTGATGATCTGGAAAGAAAGAACACTCAGAGGCAAAACAAACAAAACCAAAACCAAAACCAAACAAACAAAAAAACAAAGTGAAAAAAGGGAAATAGAAGCTAAATAAATATGATGATAAAGCCAGATTTTGCCTTGATGGTATTTGTCAAACTTGCCAAACCCAATCTTCAGCATTCAACTCTTCAAGGAAAAAATAAATTATACTATAAATTAAATGCTTCAGATATTAAAAAGATAATCAGAGGTTCTAATGGATAACTTTGTAGCAATAAATTTGAAGATTTAAGAGAAATCAATGAATTCCTAAAGAATTACAGCTTATAAAAATTGAATTAAGGAGAAATTTTTAAAAATACGTGGATATGCCTATAAGAATAAAAGCAATTGTATCAGTTATCAAAAATTTCCCACAAGGACACACCAGGCCAATATGATTATAATAGCAAGTTCTACAAATTATTTTAAGAAAAATAATTACCATCTTACACAAACTCTTCCACATATATAGAAGGAGATAATACTCTATGATTCATATTTTGAGTGTAGAATAAGATTGATATAAAACCCTGTGAAGGTCAGTATGAGAAAAGAAAATTATAGAGAGATCTCACTTGTACACATAGCCATAGAATTCTATCAAACAGAATCCAACTCCCTGTGTAAAAAAGATGTGTCATAACCAAATTAAGTTTATCTCAGGGTTCCAAGTTTAATTTATCATTAGGAAATCAACCAACATAATTGACCATATTAAAGGAGAAAAATCATATGATTATCTCATTTGATCCAAGAATATTTGATAAAATTCAACATCCAATTAATGATGAAAACTCTTAACAAATTAGGACTAGCATTTTGTTTCCTAGTAGAGGGGATCTAAAAAATACCTATAGCAAACAGTTAACCATAATTAATCCTGAAATGTTAAAAGCATCCTCTTTAAGATGAAGAACAAGACGTGGGCCCACAGTTATCACTTCTCTTCAGGATTAAACATGACTTTAGTCACTACCATAAGGCAAGAAAAAGAAATAGCATGTGGGGGGGCCTTCAAGACGGCAGAGTAAGACGTGGAGATCACCTTCCTCCTGACAAATACATCAGAAATACATCTACATGTGGAACAACTCCTACAGAACACCTACTGAAGGCTGGCAGAAGACCTCAGACTTCCCAAAAGGCAAGAAACTCCCCATGTACCTGGGTAGGGAAAAAGAAAAAAGGAAAAACAGAGACAAAAGAATAGGGATGGGACCTGCACCAGGGAGGGAGCTGTGAAGGAGGAAAGGTTTCCACACACTAGGAAGCCCCTTCATGGGTGGAGACTGTGGGTGGCGGAGGGGGGATGCTTCGGAGCCACGGAGGAGAGTGCAGCCACAGGGGTGCGGAAGGCAAAGCAGAGAGATTCCCGCACAGAGGAATCACAGAGTGCCAACCGGCACTTACCAGCCCGAGAGGCATGTCTGATCACCCACCGGGGCAGGCGGGGGCTGGGAGCTGAGGCTCGGGCTTCGGAGGTCGGATCCCAGGGAGAGGACTGGGGTTGGCTGCATGAACACAGTCTGAAGGGGTTGATGCACCACAGCTAGCCAGGAGGGAGTGCAGGAAAAAGTCTGGACCTGCTTAAAAGGCAAGAGACCATTGTTTCCGGGTGCGCGAAGAGAGGGGATTCTTTCCCCGTGTGTCCACAGAAGGCAGAACACTGCCTAAATGAACTCCAGAAATGGGAGTGAGCCACGGCTGTCAGCTAAGATCCCAGAGACAGGCATGAAATGCTAACGCTACTGTTGCCACCACCAAGAAGACTGTGTGCAAGCACAGGTCACTATCCACAACCCTCCAGGAGCCTGTGCAGCCCGCCACTGCCAGGGTCCCATGATCCAGAGACAACTTCCCTGGGAGAACACATAGCACACCTCAGGCTGTTGCAGCATCATGCTGGTCTCTGCCGTCACAGGCTCACCCCCATTCCAATTATGACTAGTGTACCCCTCCCTCCGCCTGGCCTGTAGGAGCAAGAGCCCCCTAATTAGCCGCTGCTTTAACCCTGTCCTTTCTGAGTGAAGAACAGATGCCTGAGGGTGACCTACATGCAGAGCTGAGGCTAAAACAAAAGCTGAACCTCAGGAGCTGTGTGAACAAAGAAGAGAAAGAGAAATCTCTCCATGCAGCATCAGGAGCAGCGGATTAAATCCCCACAATCAACTGATGTACCTGAATTGGTGGAATACCTGAATAGACAACGAATTGTCCCAAAACTGAGGTGGTGGACTTTGGGAGCAACTGTAGACTTGGGGTTTGCTGTCTGTGACTGATTTGTTTCTGATTTTTATGTCTATCTTAGTTTAGTTCTAAGCACTTGTATTGCTGGTGGATTTGTTTATTGGTTTGGTTGCTCTCTTCTTTTTTATTTATTTTAATAATTTTTAAAAATTAAAAAGAAAATATTTATTTATTTATTTTTTTCTACGTTTTCTTCTGAGCTGTGTGGCTGACAGGGTCTTGGTGCTCTGCCTGGGTGCTGGCCTTGAGCCTCCAAAGTGGGAGAGCTGAGTCCAAGAGGTTGGACCACCAGAGACCTCCCAACTCCATGTAATATCAACTGGTGAGAGCTCTCCCAGAGATCTCTGTCTCAACACGAAGACCCAGCTACACCCAATGGACAAGAAGCTCCAGTGCAGGATGCCCCATGCCAAAAAACTAGCAAGACAGGAAAACACCCCAGCACATTAGCAGAGAGGCTGCCTAAATCACACTAAGTTCACAGACACCCCAAAACACAACAATGGATGCGACTCTGCCCACCAGAAAAACAAGATCCAGCCCCACCCACCAGAACAGAGGCACCAGTCCCCTCCACCAGGAAGCCTACACAAGCCACTGAACCAACATCACCCACAGGGGGCAGACACAAAAAACAACAGGATCTATGAACCTGCAGCCTGCAAAAAGGAGACCCCAAACACAATAAGTTAAGCAAAATGAGAAGACAGAAAAACACACAGCAGATGAAGGACTAAGGTAAAAACCCACCAGACCTAATAAATGAAGATGAAATAGGAAGTCTACCTGAAAAAGAACTCAGAGTAATGATAGTGAAGATGATCCAAAATCTCGGAAATATAATGGAGAAAATACAAGAAACGTTTAACAAGGACCTAGAAGATCGAAAGAGCAAACAAACAATCATGAACAACAAAATAAATGACATTAAAAATTCTCTAGAAGGAATCAATAGCAGAATAACTGAGGCAGAAGACCAGATAAGTGACCTGGAAGATAAAATAGTGTAAATAACAACCACAGAGCAGAATTAAGAAAAAAGAATGAAAAGAATTGAGCACAGTCTCAGAGACTTCTGGGACAACATTAAATGCACCAACATTTGAATTATAGGGGTTTCAGAAGAGGAAGAGAGAAAGAAAGGGTCTGAGAAAATATTTGAAGAGATTAAAGTTGAAAACTTCCCTAACATGGGAGAGGAAATAGTAAATCAAATCCTGGAAGCACAGAGAGTCCCATATAGGAAAATCCAAGGAGAAACACGCCAAGACACATGTTAATCAATCTATCAGAAATTAAATACAAAGAAAAAATATTAAAAACAGCAAGGGAAAAGCAACAAATAACATACAAGGGAATCCCCATAAAGTTAACAGCTGATCTTTCAGCAGAAACTCTGCAGGCCAGAGGGAGTGGCAGCACATATTTAAAGTGATGAAAGGGAAAAACCTACAACCAAGATTACTCTACCCAGAAAGCATCTCATTCAGATTTGAAGGATAAATTAAGACCTTTACAGACAAGCAAAAGTTAAGAGAATTCAGCACCACCAAACCAGCTTTACAACAAATGCTAAAGGAACTTCTCTAGGTGGGAAACACAGAGAAGGAAAAGACCCAAAAAAACAAACCCAAAACAATTAAGAAAATGGTAATAGGAACATACATATTGATAATTACCTGAAATGTAACTGGATTAAATGCTCCAACCAAAAGACATAGACTGGCTGAATGGATACAAAAACAAGACCCATATGTATACTGTCTACAAGAGACTCACTTCAGACCTAGGGACACATACAGACTGAAAGTGAGGGGATGGAAGAAGATATTCCATGCAAATGGAAATCAAAAGAAAGCTGGAGTAGCAATTCTCATATCAGACAAAATAGACTTTAATATAAAGACTATTACAAGAAACAAAGAAGGACACTACATAATGATCAAGGGATCAATCCAAGCAGAAGATATAACAATTGTAAATATTTATATACACCCAACATAGGAGAACCTCAATACATATGGCAAAAGCTAAAGCCATAAAAAGGAAAATCGACAGTAACACAATCATAGGAGAGGATTTTAACACCGCACTTTCACCAATGGACAGACCATCCAAAATGAAAATAAATAAGGAAACACAAGCTTTAAATGACACATTAGACATGATGGACTTAATTGATATTTATAGGACATTCCATCCAAACACAACAGAATACACTTTATTCTCAAGTGCTCATGGAACATTCTCCAGGATAGATGATATCTTAGGACAAAAATCAAGGCTCAGTAAATTTAAGAAAATTGAAATTGTATCAAGTATCTTTTCTGACCACAACAGTATGAGACTAGATATCAATTACAGGAAAAAAAATGTAAAAAATAGAAACACAAGGAGGCTAAACATTATACTACTAAATAACCAAGCAATCACTGAATAAATCAAAGAAGAAACCAAAAAGTGCCTAGAAACAAATGACAATGAAAACATGATGACCCAAAACCTATGGGATGCAGCAAAAGCAGTTCTAAGAGGGAAGTTTATAGCAATCCCATCCTACCTCAAGAAACAAGAAAAATCTCAAATAAACAACCTAAACTTAAACCTAAAGCAATTAGACAAATAAGAACAAAACCCCCACAAAGTTATCAAAAGGAAAGAAATCATAAAGATCAGATCAGAAATAAATGAAGGAAACAATAGCAAAGATCAATAAAAATAAAAGCTGGTTCTTTGAGAAGATAAACAAAATTGGTAAACCATCAGCCAGACTCATCAAGAAAAAAAGGTAGAAGACTCAAATCAATAGAATTATAAATGAAAGAGGAGAAGTAACAACTGACACTGCAGAAATACAAAAGATCATGAGGGATTACTACAGGAAACTATAGGGCAATAAAATGGACAACCTGGAAAAATGGACAAATTCTTAGAAAAGCACAACATTCTCAACCTGAACCAGGAAGAAATAGGAAATATAAACAGACCAATCACAAGCACTGAAATTGAAACTGTGATTAAAAATCTTCCAACAAACAAAAGCCCAAAAAACAAAAGATGGCTTCACACGTGAATTCTATCAAACATTTAGAGAAGAGCTAACACCTATCCTTCTCAAACTCTTCCAAAATATAGCAGAGAGAGCAACAGTCCCAAACACATTCTACGTGGCCACCATCACCCTGATACCAAAACCAGACAAAGATGTCGCAAAAAGAGAAAACCACAGGCCAATATCACTGATGCACATAGATGCAAAAATCCTCAACAAAATACTAGCAAACAGAATCCAACAGCACATTAAAAGGATCATACACCATGATCAAGTGGGTTTTATCCCAAGAATGCAAGGATTCTTCAATATATGCAAATCAATCAATGTGATACACCATATTAACAAATTGAAGGATAAAAACCATATAATAATCTCAATAGATGCAGAAAAAGCTTTTGACAATATTCAACACTCATTTATGATAAAAACTCTACAGAAAGTAGGCATAGAGGGAACTTACCTCAAGATAATAAAGGCCATATATGACAAACCCACAGCCAATATCATTCTCAATGGTGATAAACTGAAACCATTTCCTCTAAGAGCAGGAACAAGACAAGGTTGCCCACTCTCACCACTATTATTCAACATAGCTCTGGAAGTTTTAGCCACAGTAATCAGAGAAGAAAAAGAAATAAAAGGAATCCAAATAGGAAAAGAAGAAGTAAAACTGTCACTGTTTGCAGATGATATGATACTATACACAGAGAATCCTAAAGATGCTACCAGAAAACTACTAGAGCTAATCAATGAATTTAGTAAAGTGGCAGGATACAAAATTAATTCACAGAAATCTCACACATTCCTATAGACAAATGATGAAATATCTGAAAGAGAAATTATGGAAACACTCCTTATTTACCATTGCAACAAAAAGAATAAAGTACCTAGGAATAAACCTACCTAAGGAGACAAAAGACCTGTATGCAGAAAACTATAAGACACTGGTGAAATAAATTGAAGATGATACAAACAGATGGAGAGATATACCATGTTCTTGGATTGGAAGAATCAACACTGTGAAAATGATCATACTACCCAAAGCAATCTATAGATTCAATGCAATCCCTATCAAACTACCAATGGCATTTTTACAGAACTAGAACAAAAATTTCACAATTTGTATGAAAACACAAAAGACCCCAACAACTAAAGCAATCTTGAGACAGAAAAATGGAGCTGGAGGAATCAGGCTCCCTGACTTCAGACTATACTACAAAGGTACAGTAATCAAGACAGTATGGTACTGGCATAAAAAGAGAAATATAGATCAATGGAACAGGATAGAAAGCCCAGAGATAAACCCACGCACATAGCATCACCTTATCTTTGATAAAGGAGGCAAGAATATACAATGGAGAAAAGACAGCCTCTTCAATAAGTGGTGCTGGGAAAACTGGACAGCTATATGTAAAAGAGTAAAATTAGAACACTTCCTAACACCACACACAAAAATAAACTGAAAATGGATTAAAGTCCTAAATGTAAGGCCAGACACTATAAAACTCTTAGATGAAAATATAGGCAGAATACTTTATGCCATCAATCACAGCAAGATCCTTTTTGACCCACCTCCTAGAAAAATGGAAATAAAAACAAAAATAAACAAATGGGACCTAATGAAACTTAAAATCTTTTGAACAGCAAAGGAAACCATAAACAAGACTAAAAGACAACCCTCAGAATGGGAAAAAATATTTGCAAATGAACAACTGACAAAGGATTAATCTGCCAAATATATAACCAGGTCATGCAGGTCAATATCAAAAAAAAAAAACAAACAACCCAATCCAAAAATGGCCAGAAGACCTGAATAGACATTTCTCTGAAGAAGATATACAGATTGCTATAAACACTGGAAAGGATGCTCAACATCAGTAATCATTAGAGAAATGCAAATCAAAACTATAACGAGATCACCTCATACTGGTCAGAATGGCCATCATCAAAAAATCTATAGGGCTTCCCTGGTGGCACAGTGATTAAGAACCTGCCTTCCAATGCAGGGGACACGGGTTCGAGCCCTGGTCTGGGAAGAACTCACGTGCCGCAATGCAACTAAGCTCGTGTGCCACAACTATGGACCTTGCGCTCTAGAGCCCACAAGCCACAACTACTGAGTCCACGTGCCACAACTACTGAAGCCAATGCACCTAGAGCCTGTGCTCCACAAGAAGAGAAGCCACTGCAATAAGCTTGCGCACTGCAATGAAGAGTAGCCCCCACCTGCCGCAACTAGAGAAAGCCCGTGCGCAGCAACAAAGACCCAATGTAACCAAAAAAAAAAAAAAAAAAAAAAACAACCTACAAATAATAAATGCTGGAGGATGTGGAGAAAAGGGAACTCTCTTGCACTGTTGGTGGGAATGTAAATTGGTACAGCCACTATGGAGAACAGTATGGAGGTTCCTTAGAATCTAAAAATAGAACTACCATATGACCCAGCAATCCCACTCCTTGGCTTATACCCTGAGAAAACCATAATTCAAAAAGAGTCATGTACCAAAATGTTCATTGCAGCTCTATTTACAATAGCCAGGACATGGAAGCAACCTAAATGCTCACCAACAGATGAATGGATAAAGAAGATGTTGCACGTATATACAATGGAATATTACTCAGCCATAAAAAGAAACGAAATTGAGCTATTTGTAATGAGGTGGATGGACCTAGAGTCTGTCATACAGATTGAAGTAAGTCAGAAAGAGAAAAACGAATACCGTATGCTGACACATATATATGGAATGTAACAAAAATGATTCTGATGAACGTAGGGGCAGGACAGAAATAAAGATGTAGATGTAGCGAATGGAAACCTAAGGCAGGACATAATCCACTAGTCGTATGTGGTGTTTGATGGTGTGGTCCTCGGGAGGCCTGTGCTTCTGTTCCAATTTTACTTTGTTTCTGTGTCTCTGTAAGTGTTTCTCTGTGCAGTTTGGCATCGACAATCTCTGAGTGACTCTTCATAATGCTCATGATCCACAAAGACTTATGTTAAGGACCCCATAGTTGAAACTTAGGAAATTCAAGACAGTTTCTATGAAGAGATCATTAAACATTTCAGGATACATGGCCTTGGTTTTTATTTACTTTTTTAACCATCATGGTTAAAAAGTTTGAAAGGTACTTAAAGAGCTAAAAAGACCTCTTCCTTATTCCTTTTGTAAGATATTCTTGTCTGATAATCTCCTGGTCTTTATTACTGGGATATGGGAGTGGGGTAGTCATTAAGGCTGCTTATCTAACATTTCAGTTTTCCTCTCCTTTTCATTACATTATAAGATTGCATTTTCCTGCTCTTTTTGAGGTTAGAAGTGACCTTGTAATTTGCTCAGCCCAATCAAATGTGAGCAGAAGTGACATGTATCACTTCTGTCAGAACCAGGGCATGAGTCACTGTATTACCTTTTCTTAGACTCAGTGATTGTAGTAGAAGCATCAGTCAAGAAAAAGCTTCTATCCACCTGGGTCCCTGAGTAACTAGTCTGAGTTAAGCCACCTTGCTGACACATTCCATAAGGAAGAAATAGATTTTTGTTTGTTAAATCACTGAGATTTGGAGATTGTTTGTTATTGCATCATAACCTAGCCTAACATGATTGATACAGGGAGTTTACAAAGATCAGCAGAAAAAAAGAATAGTCTTAAGTTTCATGTAATATCAATACATGTAGTCTTTTTGTTTTAATCACAATTGTTCATGTTCAGGCAAAGTTGTGTTTACAAAATATATCTCTAGGACTGTCTTTCTAGAGTAGTAGTTCTAATCTCTTAATTGATCAGTGATAACAGGGACACCATCAATTTCCCTAATTGTACAGTGATACATAGAAGTTCCATACAGTAAAGGTATTTTGAAATAAGCTAGCTATTGGTTGGACTTGGAATTCTTTCACTCTGAGAGGGTTCTCTACTATGGTTGGGGTGGCCTCTCTGAGATAGAGTAGAACCTAGTAGTAAGAGAAAGGGTCATGGTGTTTTTAAATCGGGTTAATGCCTATGGGTTAGTTATGTCAAAGGTCAACTTGGGGCCTAGTGAATTAAAAAAAGATTTTTTTGCAAGGCTAAGTTAATAAGAGCGTTAATAAGAAATATTTCATATTCAAAAGTACAAACTGTCATGTTATAATTAAATGAAATAGTCTCTGCTAAACTAAAAAACAGCAAGAAGAAAACGTCTAATGCATTTAGTGTCAATATTCTGAAGACAAACAGTACCTTATTCTTGTTTACTATAAATGGATAAAAACATTAAAAACAAGAAACCCATGATATATGGTAGCATCAGCTATGATGAAGGATCTTTAATTTTGTACATTCTTTTCTTCCTCTGGGAGAAAATATTCTAAAATTTTTAAATGATTATTTGCAGAGAATCTGGGGTCCTAAATGTATTTATAGGCAAGGTATTAAACCAATCTAGGAGAATAGAATTACCAGTCATCAAATTATTGCATACGATCTTTTAAAAATTAGTTAATTTTACCCTTTTATTTGGAAATAATTTAAAATGCATAGAAAATTAAAAAAATAAAATGAGTACAAAGCATATTGTACCCAGATTCATCTTTTGTTAATTTTCTTACCCTTTATCTAGTGCTGTCTAGCTATCTGTCTACATGATATTTTTTCTCAATAATTTGTTCCATACATCATGGCTCTTTGCACCTAACAACTTAGAGATATTCTCATCTATATAACCACAGTACAGTTATCACCTTTAATAAATTTAATATTAATACCATCCTTTCATCTTACCTAGTATTAATATTTCAATTTTTTCTGTTGATCCAATAATATTTTACCCTAGAGTATGAAATCTCATATGACTCAGATGTTGCATTGAGTTGTCATACTTCTTTAATGTCTTTTAACCTAGAACATTTCCACAGTCTTCATTGTCTTTCATGACACTGATGTTTTTGAAGGATCTTTTCTTCCCTCTTTGTTTTTGAAAGGAATGCTCATCATTTTGGGTTTGACTGATATTTCATTCTAAGCAGATTTAGAGTATGCATTCTTGCTGAGGTGTTTCACAGGCAATGTGTTCTTCTCAGGGCATCACACATGGAGGCACATGTATCTATCTGTCCCTCACTGGTGAAATCAATTTTCCTCACCTTTGTCAAGGTGTTGACTTATTTTTTTCCACTGTATGCTATTCTGCTGTATAAATATGGCATTTTTTTCTTCCTTGCAATTCATATGCAGTTTATGGGAGATACTTTAAGCCATGTATATCTACATGCATCAAAACTGTCCCTAGATTTAACATCCTTTGATTATTCTAGCCTGAATCAGTCTTTATTTGGATGCAAAATTCCCTCCACAATTATGACCTGGGTGCAGTAGCTTCTCAAATGCTCTCCGGAGTTCTCACAGAGGTATCATGGTCCATGTGTTGTTAACTTGGTGTCTCTGTAGGGGAAGGACAGCCTGTAGCTTCCTAGTTTGCCATCTTGCTGACCCACATCTCTGCTTTTAAAGTACAGATTTTCTTAAAACCTAAATCTCTGCAAGACTCCCCTCAAGCATTAAAAAGTTCATCACCTCTCTACCCTGGATGCAGTAACTGCTTATTTCAGCACACTTCTTAAATCACTTTAAGTTGAACAAGTCCCATTGAAAGTGGTTTGCTACCAAATGTTTCTGTTCTCAGTGGTAGAACTCAAGCTTTCTAAAATAGATTACTAATTTCCAGAGCGTTGTTTCTCATGATGGACTCAAAGCACAGTCTATTCAATAAATAAATAGTTCTCTATCTCCACATGTTATAAGCCTATGAGGTTAAATTGTTGCCCTCACGGATGCACATCTGCTTTGTTCTCAGCAAATGTGCTGCGTTTAGGGCTCTCCAACTATGCTCTCGATTTCATGACTTTAATGCAATATCTTGACTTTAGCCACAGCTCTCCTACTGTACCACAGTTATGTTCTAGTCAGTCAGTCAAGAAAAAGAGATGAGAATAATTTGAGACATTTTGTGGCATTTATTAATCTGTTATTTGCATTTAGGTCTATGGATAGTGCATATAATTTCACTGTATCTCCTTAGCTTGTAAATACTTAATGAGAATCTAATGGATAGAAGTAACTTTTTTTTCCATCCTTAACTATGTGATTACCTCTCGATTCCAAGTTAAACAGTTGGATAAATTTTAGATTAACTAAGTATGTACATTGTTATTGCAGCAAAAATGAAGCTAAACATTCTTGCCCTTTGCTGGTTTATTATCATAGTCTACTGGGGGGTGGTGGGATCCAGCAATTGAATCTGTTGGCTAGTTGCTAACAGAAGAGATGGCTAAGTATCAATTACTGAAAAAATAAAGTCATTCCTTTAGGCAAACTTTCTTTAGCACCCAGATGGATAATGCTGAACAACTCTAATTACTTAACTCATTTAATTATTTGGGTGGCTATTTTGTTCAAATGATCTTTGAAGACCCATCAAGATAGAGTGTTGCTTAAAAATTAAGTGTTCTTCCAATTAAGTTCCCCATAAATGCTAGCCTCCAAATGGGGAAGTCATCATCTAAAACAGTGACATAATAAATTCAGTGTAGAGTTGATAGAAGATGATTGGACAGGGTAGCAGCCTAATCTTTGGGAGAGTGAGTTAGCTGGGGAGGAAAAATAGGAAGTCAATGGAAACTTGCGGGGAGAACTACAGACTGAGTGAACTACAGTGAACCCTGTATTATTTTCCTGGGAATCAGTATAAGTTGTTTTGAGCTGCAGCTCCCACTGAGATTCCTAGCACCAAATAAGCTCTTTCCATGACCTGCCCTGTCAACATTAGCCAGTTCTTAACTCAGAGTGAAAAAATGGTTAGGTCTGCCTCCAGAAGTTTGCCTTGTTTGTTATTGGGTCAGAGGTTTGATATTGGTTCAAAACCACAGCGATACATTGATTCTTAAACTTAATTTTGTACTGAAATGAAAATAAAGTGTATCTGCCATCATTGTCAAAAAAATTGTGTTCTATAAAATCACATGATTGTTTTATGATAAAGAAATCTGGTGATTCCTTTTTTTTTGTAGATTACGTTAATTTACTGATAACACTATTTTTTAAATTATTTTTTCTTTTTCTTTTTTTTTAAATTTTTGGCCGCGCCAGGCAGCATGCAGGATCTTAGTTCCCCGACCACGGATCAGACGCGTGCCCGTTATAATGGAAGCATGGTGTCTTCACCACTGGACCACCAGGGAAGTCCCTGGTAATTTCCTTTGAGTACTTACCTCATATGAATTCTGTCAGGTAGGCAAAATGATACTTTTTATATTAGCAAGAGCTCTGGCAGTAAACAGCGCACACATATAAGGTAACAGATGCTAAGTTAAACTTTTTAATTTTCATGGTAAAACATCAATTTAATCACTTATAAATCTGGAAAACAAAGCATGTAATGATCCTTTCAATTAATAGCCAGGATACCTGGACTTCTACAGGGGTCTTAATTTTCATTTTTTGCTATGCTTTGACCATCAAAAACATGACCGACACAGCTGATATCCAAGAGTAATGGTCTAATGAAAATAAATAATTATCTCTCAAGACAACTGACTATTGCCCCAGTAACATGTCAGATCAATAGAAATCTACTTTTCAAAGATAATTTGACATAATTATCTTTACAGAACTATGACCTAATATTATGCCCGTAGCCTTTATTGTGTCAGTATAAAAAATGACCATAAACATAATGCCATTTCATTTTCTAGAAAATTGTCATCAAACACATTTATTATGCTATTTAATTTTATTTTTCTAAAAAATGGATCACGCTCAATACATTTTTATTACAGTTCAGTGCCAGGGCACGGTTCTCTGTCCTTGATGTGAGGACTGGTATGCTTTCTTTAATTAGGCAATAATTAAGTAGCAGTCTGTTGTATTTTATGATTCACTTCAACTTCCAAGAAACCCAAAGCTAATTTTACATTCAGTTGTGTGTTGTGAAATGATTTAGACTCGCCTTGTTTTGTCTTCCTTGTCCTTCCCTCCCCTTCCCTTCCCTTCCCTTCCCTTCTCTTCTTTCCTTGGCAGGAGGGCATAAGTTTATCTTTCTATCACTATCTTGGCTACTTTTCAAATACATGTACATTTTACTGTGAGCTCTCTCTTAAGTTGTTTGGAAGTATCTTAAATAATAAATTCAGCCACTGAGTCAGGTAACTTTTGTGGGAAATTATATGGCTGTTTCAGGAGTCTCCAAGGCTCATTTACAGCAGGTCTGGAAGACAACATTGATTACATGCATGTGTCATTCAGGTTTTAAACCTTGAATAATCATCACTCACTTCACAAGTGTTAACTGAACACCATCTATGTGAAAGGCACACTCAGACCAGTAAGCAAGTCCTGATGAGTTTTTAATTTAGTGTGCCTTACATTGGTCTCTTCTATTCTCAGAGGTATTTTAATAATTTACACCTTACCTGGCATACATTTCCTTTTCAGATAAAGAGGTTTACTCACATTTCCAAGTGCACCTTTCCATCTCCCCCATGCTTTGCTGAAGTAGTTTTCACTCTTAGGATGGCTATCTCACCATCCTGTATGAGTCTATCCAAAACTTACCCATTTTTTTTTAACACCTAATCTAATTCCATTGCTTTTTTCTTTTTGAGATATTTTTCTTCCAGTTTTATTGTGATATACCAGACATACAGCAGTATATAACTTTAAGGTGTACAGTCTGTTGATTTGACTTACATACATCATGAGATGATGACCACAGGAAGGTTAGTGAACATGCATCATCTCATACAGACACAAAATAAAAGGAAAAAATATTTTCTCCTTGTGATGAGAACTCTTAGGAGTTACTCTCTTAACAGCTCTCATGTGTAACCTGCAGCAATGCTATTAATTCCATTGCTTTCTAAGGCCTTTTCAGGCCCCACTAGCTAGAAGTTACGCAGGTACTGTCATTTGTCGAGCTGTTAAAGAATTCAATACCCTGGGATGTTATTTACTCTTTTCCCTGAACTGTTATGTAAATTATATACTTTATTCACAGACTTTTGCCTGGTCTCTATCTAAATTATTAGTTCTTTGAAAGGAGGGACCTTACCTTATCATGTTTTGGATCTGTCCATATTGCCTGAGTGGTTTCTCAATAAATACTTTTTAAAAAACTTAATAATCTGCTGTACTTCTATAAATAATGTGTATTTTGTTTTTAAAAGAAATCTTATATGGTCATTTGGAAAGTTTATGTCTACTACACTGATCATGATAGCTTGAAATATTTTTTACCTCTTTATATAATAAAAACTATTGTCTTTTTAAAATAGGAGGTTTAAAATATTTTAGCTTAAGAATCTGTTTAAAACAAATCCATATTTTAAAAAAAGAGATGATAAAAATACCTATGTGGACATAACCTGCATTTAGCACAAGTCTAATCTAACACTTTTCCTTCCTCTGTGAGAGGGGTTCATATTTAAGGAGTACTTGTTATGTGCCAGGTTCTGTGCTGGCCTCTTTGTGTCACTGACCCCTCATCATGACCTTTATAAGGGTGGCTTGGAATCTTAGACAGTTCTGTCATTGAGACCACAGGGCTTTCTTGACCATTTGCCTTGTGATATTCCTTGGTTAGGATGGTACAGGAAAGTTTGCTTTCCTATTTTTCTTAGGATAAACTATATAGATTCTTAACAAAAGAAGGAATGAAATAATGAAATATCTTGCAATCTCTATATCTTCCACTATGGTCATGAGGATTTTAGTTTGCTTCTTTTAGAAACCAGAGGGAGCCTGTCTCTCAGTTCCTCAAATTAGAAAGTAAAGTTTGTGGTTGGATTCCATCACTGTCAATCACCTCAGATAAAAAGAGAGTGTGGGCAGACCTGGCTCAGGGGAAGAAGCCACCAAGTCCAGTCCGTAGAAATTGATTGTAAGCAAACCTTTTTTTTTGTCTGCCTTCCTAAGATGGGGAACATGGCTCAATATGTAAATATCTTCCGAAGATGGGGAACATGGCTCAATATGTAAAACATTTCAAGGGAGAAATCTTTAGCAGTCGAGAGCTGAAAACCCACTGTGTTGAGGGCTTTTGTTTGTTACTTAATGTTATCTTGAATAGAAAATAAAAAGGATTTTGTTGAAGAAAAACCTCTCAATCTGTCTCTTAGAGTTTTTAACCTTTCACTCACTACCTTATAAACAGTATTAATTATTAACTTAGGGCTTGACAAGGTGAATGGACTCTCCCTGGACTTCGGCCCCAAATTCCTCTAAAACAGAGACTTAAAAACATATTCTTTTCACACATGAGAAGCTTGATGTTCAGGAAAAGTAAGTTCCTTCCTCAAAGTCCAAGGTTAGGAAATGACAGTTGTGTGTGTATATTTCTACTAAGATTCTAGTAGAGTCTATTCCTTTAGATACTCAAAAAGCTTAACGTTCATATAAACCTTAGAATTGTTATATATAACCCATGCACTCTTTCGCTTACGATTTATCAGGTTGTATGGAAGAGCACAAACAGAAGACTAAAGAATTAAAACGTGTGTTCCTGAAAATCGTAGCTAGTGCTTATTTTTTACCTTTTATAAGTATTATAAAATCGTAGAGGCTCTAGTACACATGTAACTACATCCTTATTAATTATCATGGTGGCATTGAAAGTGGGGAAATAAAGACTTAAGGTTTTTTTTTTTTTTCTATGAAGAAAGCTTGCACATTACCTGCTGTATTTACCTGCCTGGTTAAATGCACCTGAACATGAGCATCTGAAAAAGGCAAACAGTAATGATCCCTGAAATTGCCCTCTACAGTGCTATGGACCCATTTCTCTACTATTAGGAAAACCACGACTCGGCAGGAAGGCATCCCACGTGTCGGGAACGCTTGGAGAATTGAACTTCGCCATTAGCTTGAATTAATTTCAATAAAACCAGGGATAGGTGGACCATAAAGTAGGGCATCAAGAGACCAAGTAGCTTGAACACCTGCCTGCTTCACTCAAAATGCCAGCAAGTGTGTGGTTTCTTTATCTTAGAGGAATGAGTGGAAGGAAAATTGCACTACGGATGGAAAGAATGTAGGGAAAATGGAAGCATTTTAAGTATTTCCTAGGCTAAAAGTTAAAAAGACACATATTATGGAATCTCACTTGGCTAAATGTCGACGATACACGATAGCTAGAATTTAGCTAGTGTAAAACTATTTAAAGAAAAAAACAATTTACCAGTAATGTGGGGAATAATAAATGGGCAGGAGAGATTTTATGATTCAGGAAAGGTTACATGTGTACTTGTAAATCATAAATTCTAACAGGAAAGACAAGTATAATGGAGGAGAAGAGCAAATAAATAAGATTTGAGTGTAAGAGAAAAGAAATTGGACAAATTGTCCATCTCACAAAATAACTGTATATCAGAATTCTTCTAGAATAGAATATTTTAATGGCTGTTCTGGATTGCAAAATACTCTACCCTAGTTTCACCTGTTATGATTTCTTTTTAAATTAAGGTCAATAGTCCCTGTGAAATATACACCCAGATGCTGTTTGCTGACAATCCTCCTGCATCTTCAGTTTAATTTTAAAGATGGTTTAGGGCCCTTGGGCCTTTAAAGCACACATCCGAGCTAGTTCCAATGTGAACATTGTGGATTCCTGCACTTGTGGAGCTAGGCTCAGATATTTTGAATCACTTTTGGTGGCTGTGACCCTAGAAGCCATTGGATTCAAATGGTTTGTTGATACTTTATTTAACCACCGGGGAATTCCTCAGTGGAATTCCAATGGAGTTTGGGGTGGGTCCTTAGTGAAAAGAAGGTACCCAACCAGGAATTATCCTTCTCTTGTCTTTAAATGGATTTTTCTTTCTGTCAGCTATAGGTGAATGTTTTAGGGCACTTGAAAGATAACATTTCCCCCATTAGTCAGACATCTAATAGCAAGGGACAGATTAAATCAGATCTCACTGCTTAAATTATAATGCTGGGACAGAGAATGTCCCCTGGCCATCCTCTTCGTAAGAGAGTAAGTACTCTGTCTTGCTCTCCTCCTTCCCCCTCATCACCTGCTGGTGACGTCTGTTGGCCAAACTCCACTGCAGTCCACTGGAGAAGGTGTTAGAGTACGGGGCAGGGAGTGTGGGTGTGGGGAAGGGTGGGCAGTTGGAAAACGGCTGGCATACTTGATGTTGCTGTTTTACACATAATGAAATCGAGGCTCAGAGACTTCACTGATGCAGCAGAAACTGAATTGCTAGTTACTAGGAGCAACAGGACTTAACTTCAAGTTTTCTGACTCACACTTACAATCTTCACAGGCTTCCTATTTTCTCAGCGTGGAATTACAATTCTTGATCGTATTTTCCAAGGCTCTGCACGATCTGGCTTCTGCTTGCCTTTCCAAACTCATCTTAATACCAACTCCTATTCCAGGAATACTGACTGCCTTTCTCTCCCTCAAACATGTGACATCATTTTCCTGTTTCCAGGTTTAACCGCTGCCCAGAGAGCCTGCCCCTCTGTCTGTGACACGTGGGTGAGTCTCACTGGCTGACAGCTCAGATGTCACCACTCAGAGAGGCCTTTCCTGACCATCCCTGCTTGAGTGTACTCTCCCAGTGACTGTCTGTCTCCTCGCCCTCTTGCTTTCCTTCATGGCACTCACTCATTCTGTGCTTTTCCTCATTGACTGGTGGGCATGTTCTGTGCTTGCCGCCTCCTACTAGCATGTCACCTCTACGGAGACAAGGCACCTGTCTGTCTTGTTCAGGCAGTCTTCCCAGCACGTGTTCTGGAACTGGTAAACAATCTTAATGAACTGGTGCCAAGCGTTAACTGCCAAGGGAGGAGAAAAGAACAGAGAATGCTAATGTGAGGCAGATGTCCTTCACCGTCCCTGCGCCACGGCTTCATCGGGCTTGCCAATCCACTGCAGTTTAGTTTCTCGTCATTCAGAGCTTATAAGCATGAGCTTGGGTGCTTCTTGGGGGTGGGGCTCATTTATAATAAAGATGAAACTAGGCAGGTATGACAGCTGTAAGTCGGGTTCCATGTGCAGCCAAACTAATTTCCTAAGACTTAGGTTTCTTGGAATAGGGACGGAGAAGAGGCAGAAGAGAAAAAGATGACATGGAAGTCAGGGATTTGTAAGTTTAAGGATGTTGGTGTTGGATTTCTTGGTAATTTACACACCGGTTTATAACTACAATAAAAGTGAATTGAACCCCAGGCATTTCTTCTGCATTCTGGGTGACCATAATTTGCTCAACTGAGTAGAAATTATGATTGCATGTCACAGACAGCTACTGGTTATGGTGCAATAAGGAACAAGCTCTCTGGGAATAAGGAAAATGCAGCTATTGACAAGATGCAGGAGCTCACTGCTGCCTGGTTTCAGGGCCTGGCTGATATCTGTTATCTGTTTTTGTTTTTTAAATTAAATTTTAGTACTGTAGCTACTATGTTGGAAAACTGCAAAGTCAATGGGTCAATGGAGATAAAGAAAACGGATCTTTTGAGACTTAAAGTTTAATTCTGTCATTTCTGATTAAGCTCCTTCTTCATTATTTTGACTTCACAACAAATATAGTTTATAGTTCTTAAAATCAACTTTACTATAAAAATTACTCTAGAAAAATAACTTTCAATTGAGAATCTAAAACTCTATAGTCCCCTCCCTCACATAATATCAATACTTTTTTTCCCGTGCAAAACAACGGTTTTTATGATATACTTTTCTATAACATTTTAATAAAGGAATTAAGCTCCTATTTCTAGCATAGCAGGGCACTCCTTTGGTCAGGTTCTGCTGAGAATACTATGAGAGTGACATAACTTTTCTCGCACATTTTACCAAACTTTCTAGACTCTCTTCTTATAAAATAATTTCATTACTGTATCCCTGCCATCTCTCTGTATAATCTATTTATATCCATACTAATATATATTTGTATATATACATACACCCAAACAAACGTTAGGTTAATCCCCTGGGCTTTCATCATTTGAGATTTTAAGATGCAAAAATCTGGCTTGCCCTATTGTTACAATCACTAGCCCTTATTTTTTTTTTCTTTTTGCCTATTGTAATGTTTATTAGCTGAAAACTTTCCTTTCTTAAAATTATTGCACTTGAAATGACACTATCACTAGATTTTTTATTAGTTATCTATTTTATACATATTAATGTATACATGTCAATCCCAATCTCCCAATTCATCCCACCCCCCGACGCCCCCTACTTTCCCCCCTTGGTGTCCATATGCTTGTTCTCTATATCTGCGTCTCTATTTCTGCCTTGCAAACTGGTTCATCTGTACTATTTTTCTAGATTCCACATATATGGAATATTTGATTTTCTCTTCCTGACTTAACTTTACTCTGTATGACAGTCTCTAAGTCCATCCACGTCTCTACAAATAACCCAATTTTGTTCCTTTTTATGGCTGAGTAATATTCCATTGTATATATGTACCACATCTTCTTTATCCATTTAGGTTGCTTCCATGACGTGGCTATTGTAAATAGTCACTAGCCCTTATATTAACTTGTCCTATTATTTCCTTCAGTTTCTAATAGCTATTCCTTTGGGAGTAATACAAGTGCACCATCTTGGTAAAGTACTTTGCTCTTCACTAACGTCAAGAACTGCTTCTTGAAAATGATCACAGTTTGCTTTTATCCTTTGAGAACTGCTAAATAAAATGTATAGCAGACACATTCACTCAGCACTGTATGACAAGTGTTAGAGATTCTACACCAATGGACAGGAACAGGCGTGGGCACCACCCTCAGTTATGTGAAAGAGGGTCAGGGAAGTCGTTCCTATAAAAGAAAGGTCTGAGTCGAAATTTGAAGGATGAAGGTGTGTTAGCTGGGTTCTGAGGAGAAGATGAGAGCATTTCAGGCAGAGGGAAGAGTGTGTATAAACTTCTTATTCCAGGAAAGAGTGTAGCCTATTCCAGGAGCCAAGAAGGGCCACTTTTTTTTTTTTTTTTTTTTTTTTTTTTTTTTTTGCGGTACACGGGCCTCTCACTGTTGTGGCCTCTCCCGTTGCGGAGCACAGGCTCCGGACGCGAGGTTCAGCGGCCATGGCTCTCGGGCCCAGCCGCTCCGCGGCATGTGGGATCTTCCCGGACCGGGGCACGAACCCGTGTCCCCTGCATCAGCAGGCAGACTCTCAACCACTGTGCCACCAGGGAAGCTCAAGAAGAGCCATTTTTGAAGAGCAGGATCTGCCTCTAATGTCATCATGAAAGAGACAGATTCCCATAGCCAGACATTATCTCATAGTCACAACTTCTGACACAATTAAACGTTTCTTTCGCTAAATCACTAGTATTCTGACCCTAAATGTCTTCCATTTAACAACACCTTTGACTTTTGGAGGAAAGTTAGGGACACATAGAATCCCAGAGAATATAGGATTAAAAATGTTTGCATTAATGTATTTGATAAAGTGATCAGAGGAAGATTAAATTACAACATGTATGGTGTGATATTACAATAAAGCCCCCAAATTATCCCAAGGTGTATATAACACAATTGGTGACGGGCTCCCGAACTTCTTCTACCCCAGCCCCTGCTGCTAAACATGGGTGCAGAGGCTAAGGCTTTCTCTTCTGGGTGGGGTGTGAGGTGAGATAGAGAAATAGTGGATGATCCAGTCTCTGGATTCCAGGAGCTGGCAGAGGGATCCCCATGTCCTCATGTTTTTCTGGCTCAATTTTCCAGATTCTTCAACTGCAAGTTTCCTGAATTCCATGCCACACTGTCCTGGACTCCCAGCCAGCCCCAAGATGGGGGGGGGTGGGAGTGGGGATGGGGAGGTAGGGGGATAGGGGCAAACTGAAGCAGGACTATGTGGAGCCTTACTGACACGCTGGCCAGCTGCAGCCAAGCCATCCCATTAGCCTCACAGCAGCACAACTGTGTCTGTCACACAACTGAAGTTTTAGGACTCTGAGCATGGCGTTATGGAGGTCTTCTTTCACACCCATTTTGCTGTGATATTTAGAACTACACCAGATAAGACAAAGTGAAGCATAAGTGTTGATTTATGTAAGATGCATAACTTGAGGCATTGAGCAGCCCGTGCTTTCCTGATTTTCCCCAAAGCCACCTTTTCCAGTGCCCTACTTCGTCCTTGTGTCTGTGGGCATTTTTGCTCTTGCCCTAGGGGTTCTCAGAGCTTTAGCAGAGGATGCAGGTGTGATGGGGGAGATTTAAAGGTGGCTGCATTCCACTAAGCCTCCCACCAACCTTGCCTATAAAGAGAGGCTGTCAGGGAAGTTACATGAGGAGGTAAATTGTGCAGTGCCACAGGGGCTTCTTGCTTGGGGATGACGCGCAGTACAGAGCCACATTCCTTCTCCAGTCCATGAAGATGAGTTTGTGCTATTGGCTGCAAGGAGGACAGTGGAGGAATGACTTTGGTCCAGCTCTACTTGGGAAGGAGACAACAGGACTGCCATGCTCCATCCACGCCCTCCCACCCTGCAGTGTGTGTGATGTGGAGGGAATCCAGAAGGTCTGAGGCAAGGTGGGTACTAAACGGGGGAGCGGGCAGACCTAGAAGCACACTTACACCAGCTGCAGCCGATGTGGGGAGCACTCAGGAGACCGCGGGCTCCCTCAAGGCCGTTGCATGATTTGCCCAGTAGTAAGGGTATCATCAGTCATAAGGTACGGGGAGGTATGTAAGCTGAGGAAACCTAGAAAACTGAGGGCTCCTTATTGTTCCACCAGACATGGGGCCATTTCATCCCTCAAATTTCTCTTCTTTTGCACTGGAGCTGATGTATCTCCCTTGTGATATTCCCAAAGGTCTTAGTCAAATGGAAGGTACAGAGGGAGAAGCTGAAAGATGGAGCCTTGTTCTTGAATAATGAATCTAAATTCACTTGATTAGATTGCATTTAGCACAAGAGATCCAGAACATCTAGACTAAACAGACAGGGGTATTTGAGTTAGTAAATTAAAGCAATTCTAAACATAAAGCTGTATTTTTGTAGTACTAAATTTTAGTACTACCGTATTTGTGAAATATAATGTCAAATATACAGGGGGAAAGAAGAGAGTGGACTCTTTCATTATTACACAGATTTCATTTCACTTTCCCAAAAGGAAACTGACTCACTTAAATCTGTGGACAGCATGAGTTGAGCCTCACCTTGCTCACAGTAGACTCCAGTGGTTCCTAGTGGACAGTGACAGGTGTATCCATGAGGCAACGAGACACAAGTTGCTCCTTTGCTGCAGTGGTGTGGAGGGTCATGCTCAGGGTCGCAGGTGGAAACTGTCTCCGTGCAAAAGGCTCCTTTCCATCCACTAGGACAGTTACAGCTGTAGGATAAGAAAGAAGGCAGCATGATTTGAGCACCTGTTGGGTATACACTCATGTATCCTCCTGATGTTAACTTGGCAGTTTTGCCTGCGGTTCCAAGACAGAAAAGATGTTGTATATGAAAGCCAATTGTGATTTAAACTACCAAGATTCACATTGTCAAAGGAAAGAGCTAATAACTGGTTATGGGATTACTGGACTCCACATTAAGGATTTTAAAAGGTTCAGCCTGTGGAAAGCCAATTGTGATTTAAACTACCAAGATTCACATTGTCAAAGGAAAGAGCTAATAACTGGTTATGGGATTACTGGACTCCACATTAAGGATTTTAAAAGGTTCAGCCTGTGGAAATTGAAAGAAAATTTGATGAGAATCATTTCTTTGGACAAAACAGCATTATAACTCCCTCTCCTCAACCCTACCCCACCACCCAGGGGGAAAGCTGTGGATGGAGTGGCCTCCTAACCTAAGCCTAGAAAAAAGAAGTCCAGCTTCTATATGTTCCCTGATACTGGGGGATGCACAAGCCCAGCTCCAGGGGCTGCAGAAGGAGCCTCAAACCCTTCCAATGGTGAGGCCAATGGTAGTGAACCAGGCGGGGGGCTGTGGCACTCTGAGTTAGGATCAGCTTGGGGACATATAAAAGAGACCTTGCCCAGAGGGTATCCTGGTATCTGAAGGAACCATGGCAGTAAGAGGCAGTCAGTTTATGGCTGGAGCAGAATCTGAGGGGTAAAGGGCAGTACCCATTCTGAAGAGAGACTTTGTCTTGGTTTAGAGAATGATATTGGGAGGAGCCTGGTAGGGGAGTCTCTGATGGACTCAGCAAAGGTAGAGTTGACAGATAAAATGCAGGGCACCTACTTAAATGTAAATGTCAGATAAACAATAAATAATTTTTTAGTATAAGTATGTTCCATTCAATATTTGAATTTCAGCTAAGCAATATTTGAGATAAACAGAAAAATTACTTGTTTTTTTGTCTGGAATTCAGATTTATCTGGGTGTCCTGTACTTTTCTCCCTAAATCTGGTAACAATACAGTTAGGACACATGAGGGAAACGGTTAGCTTGAAATCCCTGCCTGGCACAGAGGACACTAAACAATCAGGTAAACAGTGTGAGTCAAGGGGGCCATTCGAGGATGGTGTGGGTGCAGAGTCAGAAACCACTGGCCCAGGGAAGGACAGCAGCAGGAGATCACACCTCCTCCTGAGACCTTTCATTCATGTGATGAGCCCTGGCTGGGTTTAGGGTAATAGCCTTGAAGAGTAAAGTGTTATTAGTATTTTGATGTGGACCATTTGAATTAATGATTGAGAGTGTATTTTTAAATTAAAGAGTTTATTAGTCAAGAGAAACAGAAAGTTCAATGGACCTCCCCATGTTTTAATTCAGGACCAAGAAAAGGATGACTCTATGAAATATGGCATGGGTATTTTGATAGAGATTGCATTAAATTTGTAAGTTGCTTTGGGTGGTATGGCCATTTTAACAATATTAATTCTTCTAATCCAAGAGCATGGATATCTTTCCATTTCTTTGTATCATCTTCAATTTCCTTTTTCAGTGTTTTACTGAACATGGGGCTGTTTCACCCCTCAAATTTCTCTTCTTTTGCACTGGAGCTAATGTATCTCCCTTGTGATATTCCCAAAGGTCTTAATCAAGTGGAAGGTACAGAGGGAGAAGCTTAAAGACGGAGCCTCATTCTTGAGTTTCAGAGTTTTCAGAGTATGGGTCTTTCACTTCCTTGGTTAAGTTTATTCCTAGGTATTTTATTCATTTTGATGAAATTTTAAATGGGATTGTATTCTTACTTTCTCTTTCTGATAGTTCATTTTTAGTGTATCAAAATACTCATGACATATTTCACAGAACTAAAGCAAATATTCCTAAAATTCATATGGAAAAACTAAAGACTCCAAGTTGCCAAAGCAATCTTGAGAAAAAAGAACAAAGCTGGAGGTATCATCTCCCAGACTTCAGACTATACTACAAAGCTACAGTAATCAAAACAGTGTGGTGGTGGCACAAAAACATACACATAGCTCAATGGAAGAGAATAGAGAGCCCAGAAATAAACCCATGCACCTGTGGTCAATTAATCTATGACAAACAAGGTGAGAATATATAATGGAGAAAAGACAGTCTCTCCAACAAGTGATGCTGGGAAAACTGGACAGGTACATGTAAAAGAATGAAATTAGAACATTTCCTCAGACCATATAAAAAAAATAAACTTAAAATGGATCAAAGACCTAAATGTAAGACCTGAAACCATAAAACTCATAGAAGAGAATGTAAGCATAACACTCTTTGACATAAATCATAGCAATCTTTTCTTTGGCTATATCTCCTAAGGTAAAAGAAATTAGAGCAAAAGTAAACAAATGAGACCTAATTAAGCAAAAAGCTTTTGCATAGCAAAGGAAACAATAGACAAAAATGAAAAGACAACCTATGGAATGGGACAAAATATTTGCAAATGTTATTACCAATAAGGGGTTAATACCCAAAATATATAAATAGCTCATACAACTCAATATCAATAAAAACCCAACCCAATAAAAAATAGCAGAAGACAGGGCTTCCCTTGTGGAGCAGTGGCTGAGAGTCCTCCTGCTGATGCAGGGGACACGGGTTCGTGCCCTGGTCCAGGAGGATCCCACATGCCACGGAGCGGCTGGGCCCGTGAGCCATGGTCACTGAGCCTGCGCGTCCAGAGCCTGTGCTCTGCAACGGGAGAGGCTGCAGCAGTGAGAGGCCTGCGTACCGCAAAAAAACAAAAAACAAAAACAAAACAAAACAAAAAAATGGCAGAAGACCTAAATAGACATTTTTCTAAAGAAGACATACAAATGGCTAACAGGCACATGAAAATATGCTCAACATCATTAATTATTAGAGAAATACAAATCAAAACCACAATGAGTTATCACGTCACACCTGTCAGAATAGCTATTAGCAAAAAGACAACAAATAACAAGTGTTGGCAAGGATGTGGAGAAAAGGGACCCCTTGTGCACTGTTGGTGAGAATGTAAATAGTGCAGCCCCTATAGAAAACAGTATGGATTTTCCTCCAAAAACTAAAAATAGAACTATTATATGATCCAGCAATTCCACTGCTGAGTATATATATCTGGAAAAAACAAAAAGACTAATTTGAAAAGATACATGCACCCCAATGTTTATAGCAGCACCATTTACAACAGCCAAGGTATGGAGGAAGCAACCCAAGTGCCCATCAACAGATGAACCATAGATTTTTCCTTTTACATTTAAGTCTTAATACTTCTGAAATTATTTTTTTTGTCTTTGATATGGGGTAAAGATTCAATTAAAGTTTTCCACATGGATAACCAATAGTCCTAACACTCTTTATTGACTTGTTCATCCTTTTTCACTAATGAGCCCTGTCCATTTATGCAAGGTCCTGTGCCTCTCCATCCTGTTCCATTAGTCTGTTGGTCTGATCTTGTGTCTTAATTTCTCCCACTTTATAATAGGTCTTGATATCTAGGATGGCAAATTCTGCTACCCTTGTTCAGGGTTGTTTTGGCTATTCTTAGCCCTTTGCTCTTTCACATATTTTCCCATCAACTAGTCCCGAGTTCAAGATAGGCAAATTTTCTTGCTTTCTTCTTGTTGTAAAATGGGGTTTCTTTTTCTTTCTTTCTTTTTTTTTTACATTGAGGGTGTACCTCTTAGGGGCCCCAGGCTTGTGAGCAGTCTCCTTAAAATTCCCCACTTGTGGCAGTCCTTCACTTTTAGGGCTGGTCCACTGTAACCTGTGCAGCCCTCAAAGGTAAATTCACAGCCCCAAGGTTTTGACAGGAACTCGCAGCAAAAGTCAACATTGACACCTGTTTTTTAGACTCCTGCTTTCATTTCATATTGTTTTCACTTCAGGTAACAATGTTCTGAAAATATACATTTTATATTTTATTCAGATTTGAATATTTTCATTTGGAAATATCATTCAGTATATATATAATCTCCCATACTTTCACAAACAGAACTCCCTATCAATAAACTTTTTCAAAAAGAAATAAAACGTAATATCTAGAAACATCTTTCTATATTTATTAACTTCTACAACTTCATATTTAATGGTTTAATATTATTTCATTGAATTGATGAAATATACTTTATTCTCACAGTCATTTGTGAGATATTAGTTTATTATATTATGTTTTTAAGTTTTCACTTTCTACAAACAACACTGTGATAAAACTCTTGTAACTAAATCTTTCTTTATATCTATGATAATTTTCTCAAGATAAATTCAAATATTATCATGACTTCTAGGCTTTGGATACATATTCCAACCTGCCCTCCATAATAATTTTATCAATTTACATTACTATTATCAGCTTATGAGGATGCCCCTGAAATAACAGGTTTGTATGTAATTGAAAATATGGAACACTTTTACAAGGCTTATTGTTTTTTACTGACCCAATAATCATTATTTTATTTCATTTTATTAAAATAAAAATGTTTTAGTGTCTGCCTAATTTTTATTTATTTATAAATAAATTTCACAAATTCTCACGCATTTATCAAGAACATATTCATTTTGGGCAAAAGACCTTAATAGACATTTCTCCAAAGAAGACATACAGATGGCCAATAGGCACATGAAAATATGCTCAACATCACTAATTATCAGAGAAATGCAAATCAAAACTACAATGTGATATCACCTCACACCAGTCAGAATGGCCATCATTAAAAAGTCCACAAACAACAAATGCTGGAGAGGGTGTGGAGAAAAGGGAACCCTCCTATACTGTTGGTGGGAATGTAAATTGGTACAACTATAGAAAAGAGTATGGAGGTTCCTCAAAAAACAAAAAATAGAGCTATCATGTGGTCCAGCAATCCCACTTCTGGGCATATACCCAGATGAAACTATAATTTGAAAAGATATATGCACCCCTATGTTCATAGCAGCACTATTTACAATAGCCAAGACAGGGAAACAACCTAAATGTCCACCAACATATGAATGGATAAAGGAGAAATGGTATATATACACAATGGAATATTGCTCAGCCATAAAAAAGAGTGAAATAATGCCATTTGCAGCAACACGGTTAGACCTAGAGATTATCTTACTAACTGAAGTAAGTCAGAAAGAGAAAGACAAATACCGTATGATATTTATATGTGGAATCTAAATATGTCATAAATGAACTTATCTACAAAACAGAAACAGACTCACAGGCATAGAGAACAGACCTGTAGTTGTCAAGGGGTAGCAGATGTGGGGAAAGGATGGATTGGGAGTTTGGGATTCACAGATGAAAACTGGTATACATAGAATGGATAAACAACAAGGTCCTACTGTATAGCACAGGGAACTATATTCAGTATCCTGTAATAAACCATAATGGAAAAGAATATGAAAAAGAATGTATACATATATGTATATAACTAAATCACTTTGCTGTACACCAGAAACTAAAACAATATTGTAAATCAAGTATACATCAGTAAAATAAATTAAAGAAAAAAGAACATATTCATTACAAATTCCTATATTTTCCTTTATTATTTGTCAGTCTAATCAAATTTGTTTCACCAAAATTTATTTCTCTCTCTCTATATATATACACATACATACATATCTATTTAGTATCTACTATGCACATGGCACTCTGCCAGGTCATACGGATGGCAGGTGTGGCAGGTGAGGGCAATGCTCAGGGAAAGCACTGCTGGGCCACCTACACTGAGGGACCAAGTGAACAGCACAGAGAGGTGCTCCTGGGACCCTGAGACCAGCATGGGGAAGAGCTCGTGGGAAGAGAACATAATTAACAGCACAGCACCAACACACTGTTAGACTTTGGTTTTAGGAGGAATTTAAAACAAAAATTCTCAACAGTTTGGAACTTAGAGGTGGAGGCATAAGGCACATACATAAAAAGGTAAAAAATAAACAGAAATCTCTGAGGGATGTTGCCATTTCATTAAATAATGTGTTTAGATGAGTCATGATGAAAGAAAATTTATATGCTTATTGCATTTGAATTAATAGTTGTGCAAAAAAATTTGAAAAAGTTGTATGAGGTTCTCCAAAATGGAGAAAAACAAAATACAGAATTAACCTGTTACAGAATTACATAATGATTTTGATTATTGTTTGAAGATCACAAATAGTGTAAAATTTGTAAAGGTCTTTTATATGAAAGTAGATTGTCTTACCAATTTCATAAAAGAAACCTCTCTAATGTCATTACCTTTGAAATTGATGATTGTACCATCTAGTTGTTCATTTTTATTTACTTGAAAAAAGAAAATTGAGAACAAAATTAGTCTCACTGCCTTAGAGACAGACATGGCAATGGTAAAATATTTATTTTACTATTAAGTAGATCTTAAATCACATTAGATATAATATGGATGCTATAAACTTACTTGAAAATAATCTTTTCTAAACCTTGAAATTAATTCATTAACATCTGTTCCTTTAATCACAGGTTTACTACTCTTCCCTGAGGAAGATTGGTTTTGGAGAGGTATGTGTGTGAGGCATCCACATAGTGGGAAAAGCAGAAAAAACCAAAGAGAGGTAGATGTTCATTCATTAAAGAGTATTTCCTGTTATCATTTTTTACATGCTATGTGTCTGACACTGTGCTGAGCAATGAGCCTTCCACAACACATAAGCCCCCATTCTTGACCTCATGGACTTGCTGTTTGAGAGGGGATCACATTAGTAAGCAGACAATTTTAATACAATGTGACAAGTGATAAAATGAATACTCTTGGAGCCCACTGGAAAGACACCTAAGCAACCTTAATGAGTTCAGGGAAGGCTGCTGAAGTGAGATTTGCCAACAAGAATGAGAGCATTGAGGGGAAGGGGCAGGAGAAGAGTAGGCTGGAGAAGGAAACTGTGGATAGCGGGCTGAGAGGGTTCAACCTGTAAGTGACACAAAGATGTGCAGGGAGTGACCTGAATGATGAGCTATATTGAAGAATATTGACCTGGTATGTATAGGATGACCCCATAAATGCTCTAGTGATGTAGGTTTACTCTTGGTGGGATCTTACTGAGCTTTGACACTGTACAGTTTGCTTTGTGGGCCGTCAGACTCTGTAACCATAACTCAGCTCTTCCAACTGTTGAAAGCCTCTGCAGAGAATCCACAAATGAATGGACCTGGCCGTATCCCGATTTTATTCACAAAAATGGGTGCTGGACAAGATTTGGCTTGTAGGCCATGGCGTGCTGACCCTACACTAGATCAGTAATTCCATGGGAGTAGAGGTCAGGGCTCTTTGCTCTCTGTTGCAGGCCCAGGACCTAAAGCAGTTCCTGGCATATTGGAATTTTTCATTGAACATCCTGGGAATAAATAAGTGAATGACTGAGTCATGACTGGTTTAAGGAGATAGCTGGATGCAGAGTCGCCTAGGCAGGGAAATGGCTCTGAGGATGGAAAGGTTGACGGGGGTGTGAGAAGCACTTGGTAGGTGTGTTGGTACCTAGACGAAAGATCCTAGCAACAGAAAATGTTTCTGGAGCTCACCTGTGCCAGGCACCCTGCTAAGCACGTCAAGTATGTTGGCTCATTCAGTGCTCCCGAAAGCCCTCCTAGGGGACTCCTGTCCTCAGCCTCCTATTATGGGGTAGAGACTTGAGGATCAGATCAGTAAGCAAATTACATGGCTGGTGATGGGAGAGGGGGTCCACCACAACTATCACTCTTTGTCTCTTAATCTCATGGAAGTCTTTGGGGTTTCAGGATTAAATAACTGAAAGAATATGGTGCCATTATTGGGAATAGGGACATTTGGAGAAGAATATATCTTAGTAGGAAAATATAAAAATCTACTTTTAGTTATTCTGAGTTGGAGGTGAGAGCAGGTGATAACAGGCCTTTTTTCTCCCTTTAAGTACCTAATGAACTGGCTCTTGAACTTGTTGAATATTGAGAATGTAAGACAGATTTGTGAGTTAAGCAGAATAGCAGTCAAAGGGCTGAAGCATCCACTAGAGAGTAGCTAAGAATATTAAAAAAACCCTGAGGAATCATTGATACTATACATAGAACTGTTTTCTTGTCTCAGGTCCAATCCCTAAATGTTTTCTATCCTCAATTCTTAATACATAAAGAACAATTTGCAGGTTCTTCTACCTCTAAACATGGAGAGGTGACAATGCAGAAGAAAATGTTAGTCATATTCAACATGAAGAATTTAACTTTCTTGTAATTAGACCATTCTAAGACTTCTGAAGTTTAGGATAAACATTGATGTATAAAAATTAATTGGAAATGAGATGATAGAAGGTTTAATATTTTTTGTTTTAGTATCATTTAAACATCATTTACTTGCTTACTAATTTTTCACCACAGAATGAGTGCCGTGCCCCACTCTATTTTATACCAGGGTGAATACAAAACAGAAAACATAGTATTGACCCTAAGGACTTTATGATAATTATTTATAACAATGCATTTATATAATATATATGTGATACATGTAAAATATACTGTTCAAAGTTTATTTGGGCCTCATCTTAGTGCCAGGCACCATTTTAAGTACTTTATATGTAGTAACTCATTTCATTCTCATATTTATTCAATGAGATAAATGTAATTATTAGTCCTCAGTGTGTGGTTGAGAAAGAGACTTAGAAAAGTATAACCCCTGATTACTCTATTTTTTCAGTTTACCCATCATACAGATTCTGGTTGCTTTGGATAAGAGAAAGTCTTTTATACATATTGAGCCTAATGAGGGCAGAGTTTTAGAATTCTCATTATGAGATGAGAGCAGAAAGAAAAAGTTCTTGGAGAAAATTCACCTTGAGCTAGATCTGTAAGAAATTTATGGCTACAGATTTGTGAGTTCTCTATGCATACGGAAAATCACAGATACATCACTTAAAAAGAAATCTATGTGGTGTGATAATAAAGCCATATGAATAATGGAATAAAAGCATGTTGCTTAGCAATGCAGGAGCATATGGCCTGAAGGATTCCACTTCTGCACATATAACATATTTCTCCATGATTTAAAGGAAAAGAGAAACATAGCTGAATCTCCTCCTCCTTAGACCATTTGTTGTGTTGGATGACTTCATTAATGTCACTTTGTTTTCCTATATAACTTATTTTCATCTGAATAATAAGTTGGGAGAATAAGGTACGTGTGATATGATGGATATCATTTTATCTGCTAAAATTTATTGGATATCAAAATGACATGCTCAAAATTTAAGCCTTTGAAAAATATACAAACAAGTGTTAAACAAATGGGGCTCCCTGTACACTGGAATGTGGTCATGTCAAGACTCAACATACTTACAGGGAAGGGTGGTGACCATCACTCTACTTGCTGACGTTACCCTATGGCCTTCCGTCCCTTGCTGGGGAGATCATTCACCAAACTCTTTGATGATACCTCATGGAGTAAGAAGGATGAGATGCAATTACTCTTTACACACTAATAAAAGTACTGGCAGCCATCTGTGGGCCTCAATCCTAATGGTTCTGTTCTCCAGGTGTAAGTGCCCAAACGTATTATGTTAACAGTTGGACTCAACTCCTCTTAAAGAGAGAATTGTCTTTGGGAAACTCTCTAGGTGAGCTGCTTGGAGTAGATGGTGGACCCTAGTTGCATTAATGTGAGCATAAACCTGTACTATAAAAAGAAAATAGCTAAATTGCTCTGGCCAAGGCCAGGAGGGAAATTTGGTTTATTCTAACCTAGAGAGTCATTTGGAGCAATATGAAGCAATGACAAGAAGACAAAGAGATGGGGTGGAATGACCATGTATTCACTGCTATGGTGGGATGACCAAAACACAGGATGAGAGTTGTTTAAGTGGATATAAACATTTCCCTTCTATATCTGCATGCATCCTGTCCCCCTGCACCAACATAAACAGTCTGATCCATCTCAAAGTGTGAATGGCCTTGTTAACTTAGTAGAAGTCAAAGAGGTTGATTGTCGCTTTTAGGCATACATGGTCCGGAGTAGAGGCTGTGTGGGTGGAAGCAGGACCATGGAACCAGAGATGGCTTTGAGAACATTCCCCTTTCTCCTGGAATCTGCATTAATCTTGGAAAGGTCTTTGGACTTTCATAGTTTATGCAGATCTCAAGGATCTTATAGAAAGTGAATGACATCTGAGTTACACAAAAACCAAGAGAGAAAAATTATTCCCCTTAAACCACAGTAATAGAGAGGCTTGATAAAATCTACACTGAATCCTTACTTTTGACTCTTATTTTCTAGCTACTTCAATAATAGAGGAACAGAAAGTAGGAATTTAATTTATAATTTACATCCTTCAAATACGTTTTCCATAGGTGGCACCAAATAATGGATTTACTTTGTTTCGGCAGCTAAGAACTGAAGATGGAGAAAGATTGGAATAAAACATCCTCCAATTTTAAAGGTAGTTATCTATAACTGGTGTGATCATGAATATTTTTTTTATTTTATACCTTATGAATTTTACAAATTAGACAAAATGTGAATTATGTGTACTATTGTTTTTTAATTCAAATGTATACAAAAGTAGAAAAAAAAATAGTATCAATGAACCTCCTTGAATCCGTTGCCCGCTTCAAGTTATCAATTCTCAGCTCTTTAGTTTCATTGTTTCTTTCTCCACCACTTTTTTTTGCCAAAATCTTTTTTTTTGTTGTTTTCTTTTTGTGGTACGTGGGCCTCTCACTGTTGTGGCCTCTCCCGTTGCGGAGCACAGGCTCCGGACACGCAGGCTCAGCGGCCATGGCTCATGGGCCCAGCCGCTCCGTGGCATGTGGGATCTTCCCGGACCGGGGCACGAACCCATGTCCCCTCCATCGGCAGGCGGACTCTCAACCACTGCGCCAGCAGGGAAGCCCTTGCCAAAATCTTTTGAAGCAAGTCTTACTTTATCTGTAAATACTATAGTATGTATCACTAACAGATAAGAAACTTTAAAAAAGAAAACCACAATAGTATTATCAGACCCAACAAAATTAACACTAATTCCTGTCATCTAATTTTTGTGTTCAGCTAATTATGATTGTCTTGAAAAAGTGTTTTTTTGACAATTCATCAGCACCCAAATAAGTTCCACAAATGCACCTGCACAGTATTTCTTTTTTTTTTTTTTTAAAGAAGATGTTGGGGGTAGGAGTTTAGTAATGTATTTATTTATGTTTGCTGTGTTGGCTCTTCGTTTCTGTGTGAGGGCTTTCTCTAGTTGTGGCAAGTGGGGGCCACACTTCATCGCGGTGTGTGGGCCTCTCACTATCGCGGCCTCATCTTGTTGTGGAACACAGGCTCCAGACTCCCAGGCTCAGTAGTTGTGGCTCACGGGGCTAGTTGCTCCGCGGCATGTGGGATCCTCCCAGACCAGGGCTCGAACCCGTGTCCCCTGCATTAGCAGGCAGATTCTCAACCATTGCACCACCAGGGAAGCCCACACACTATGTGTCTTAAGGCTTGTTACTGAGATAAAAATTCTCTCTCTGCATTTCTTCCCACACATGCTATTTTTGTGTCACTTGTCCAGTAGAATTTTCCATTCTGGATTTGGCTGTTTATATCCTTATAATGTTAGTTAGCTTGTTTTCCTCTATTGCCCATATTTCTCATAAACTTATAGATATAGAGGCTTTATTAGATTCACATTTGGGCTGCTTTGTGGGTGGGACTGTGTAGTTCTAAATACATCACATTAGAGGCACACAATGCTTGTTCTACATTTAATTATGTTATGACTGATCAGTTGGTTCAAGTGGCGTCAGCTTGATACAACCATTGTATAGTTTTCTATCAACCTTTCACTGAGTAGTTCAAGCAGCCATTATTTCCTTGGTGGTTACAAAATGGTGTTTCTCATTTCTATTATTTATCTTGCACTATTAGCTCAGATCTATTAAAAATTACTCCTCATCCACTGTCTGGCTAGTTAATATTATTTAGTGTTATCTATTGCTGCACAATAAATTACCTCAGAGCTTAATGGCTTAAAGCAATAATAAACATTTATTATAATGTCTCATAATAAGTCACTGTGTTTTCAGGCTTTGTCACCTGAAAACTCATCCTCTATCCCACTGCCCCAGGGACTAGATGAAATACAGTGTGACTATTATTAAAACTGTTCAGTGGATAGGATCATTTAACCCTTAAATTTAATAATTTAAGGAAGGCAGAAGTCATAAACTGTCATTTCCAGAATATCCTGTTATTTGCACAAGTCAGCCTACTCAGGTGGGAGGAGACTGCAGGACGATGTGTCTACCATGGACAAGAATCCCCGTGGGCTGCTTGGAAGCTGGCTACCATTCCTGCAATACAGTCTTGATAGGAAAGGAAGGTTGAACACTTCCTCTTTATCAAACTGCAGAATAAGTGAGTGGTGCACTAGCAACCTCTAGGGAGACAAGTTTCTTTTCCTCCCTTGGTGGGGGTGGGTGGAGTATCGTAACAACTATGTGCATTTACATACTGGCATGTTTAAAGCCATCACAGACATTATTCTGTGTATTTCTGAAGTCATCCCATCTTTGGTCAGTGGGAGTCTCCTTAAGCTGGCTCCTGTCTTCTTTTTCAACGGCCCTGGTAGTCTTTGATATCTCTCACTTTCAGGCACAAGAAGACATCCAGGCTCATAGCATGTATTTCCTACCCCAGACTTGAATGTCCAAGTCTCCAAGAAGTCCTGATTTATTTTTAGTGGAAAATGGCATTTGGAGATGACAATTTTGACACTAGAGCTATTCATTGCTGCTGGGTTATTATTGTTTCTAGGTTACTTTAGTGGACATAGCTAAGGAATACGTTTTTTAGAAAGAGAAAATTAAGTCATGAATTCATATGTTATTTCTAGTTCAAAATAAAGATGAAAAGATTCTTACTTCTTTCATTTTATGTCTATATCTCTTTCCTCTTATGCTGAAGATCTTTGTTCCTAATGATATTAACATAATTAGTAAATATTAACATAATTACTAATTTTGTTTATATCCATCCAGCCAGCCAGCCATCTAGAATCTTGCTATCTAGCTATTTTTATCTGTAGTTCCAAAATAACAATAACAGTGCTACCACTAATATCAAGACCACAGGATGCAATTTAGGATAGCTTTATGATTCTTTTTGTCCTTAGACTATAACCTACTGTACAGCTAAAATACTTTAAAAAATCAATTGAATTAAATCTCTATACTTGGTTATGGCACCAACTTGAAATATGGTTAAATTCATTTATTTTCTTATTTTCTTACAATGTTTAAGAATTACTCTTTTTCATTTTTTGATTTACCAGGTGAAACATTTACCTAGTCCCCAGTAAAACTGTAAAGCAAATTGTATTTTGAAAAGCCTAGCTTTCATCCTATCACTTTCCCTTGTTCTTGCCCTCATTCTATAAGTAACTATCTATAATTTTTTTCTGTAATCTTCCTTTCTTAAAAAAATAATGAGCATATGTGTATGTGTGTTATGTGTATCTATATGTATATACTTATATCTATTTATCTACATCTAACTATCATTCCCTTTTCTTACATGTTTCTTTACCCTTTATTCACCTAATGTATCCTGAGGATCACTCCATAGCAACAGATAAGCTTTATAGCGGCAGAGTCCTCCACTGTTCAGCTTTACAATCTAGGGATGAACATCTTTTGCTTTAACAAATAGAGTTTGCTCTAGTAAACTGCAGTGCCTGTTTCTCTACAGCCTCACCACTAGATGAGTCAATTTTTTTAGCTCTTTGCTAATCTCATAGTTAAGAAATACTATCCGTCTTAACTTGGAATCCCTAGAAAACAGAGACTAAAAGCAATTCCAAGGAAATAAGGAACCCTCTGGCAAGTAAGCAAGAGTGAGGGAAAAGCAAAGTGGGGGGAAAGGAGGAAAAACTAGTGCAAGGTAGTGAGTTACCAAGTTAGCTACATGCAGTTGGTTGCTTGGTAAGGGGAGTGTTTCTCCAGAGGCTGGACAGGGTGATACAATTAATCTGAGTATATTGCAGGGAAAAAAATTATAGCAGGAACAGATAGGTTGACATCCAGTCATGATACACCCTGCATGACAGATTAAAGGATTTACACTGTGTTGCTTTGGCAATGAAAAACAACATTTTGGGTGGGAAAGTGATAGGAGCAAAGAGGCTTTTAGGAGGAGACAATCTGGATTAGAGTAAGGAGAGTTTAGGCAACAGGACACTACTTGGCAAACAATCACATAGTCCAGCAGGGGAGTGCTGGAAAACAGGACTAAGAACTGTTGGATGAAATGTACAGAAGCAAGGAATTCTTAATTTGGAGAGTTTGGGGGTCTCTCTGATTGGGATCTAAGGAGTTTGTAAACCTCTAAAATTTTATGTAAATTTTGTGTCCTAAATATATTCATTGATCAGGGGAAAGGATTTTTAGCTTTCACGTGATTCTTAAAGGCATCTGTGAGCCAATAATTAGAAAACCCTGGGTCACTGAGCTTTTGTGTTCACTGATCAGTTTATGTTGTAAGTATACCTCATTTATGAACTTAGTATAAATCTCTGATGATTCACATTTTATATCCACATTCTCTGAATTCCTATTGTACTTACTGTCTGTGCTGCTCAGTTTTACATCTAGCTTGGTTTTCTAAGATTTGCTTTTCTTACACTGTACTTTTCTTAAAGGAACTCATCTGCATATTGCCCTCAGTCACTGTCAAAATATGATTTTAGGGTTAAGCAAAGTGCAACTTAAATGAAGTAAAATCTGCTTAAGAACACATTGTATCAGGGTGGGGGGTGGAGGGTGGGATGAACTGGGAGATTGGGATTGACATATATACACTAATATGTATAAAATAGATAACTAATAAGAACCTGCTGTATAGTACAGGGAACTCCACTTTGCTGTACAGTAGAAAGTAACACAATATTGTAAAACAACTGTACCCCAATTAAAAAGCAAACAAACAAACAAACAACAAAAAAAGGAGCACATTGTACCAAACGTGAACATATAGGGCTAAGTTAGAACTATAGAAAAAAGTTTTTTCAAAACTTGGCTACCTACTAACAACAGCAATAGTTTACTATGTTTTTCCTGTTGCATCAGAGTTCATCCCAAGAGCACAAAGGCCTTACCGGGATGTAATACTGCCTTATTATCCTCCTCTCATTGGAGACATTGCATTCGAATGCAGCTGGGTCTGTGTGTGCTGACGTATTCGGAGCAGGAAAGCAGGGCTTTGTTCAGTCTGCTGGAGCCCAGCGCCGGGTCCAGCCTCATCAGACCCCACCCCTCCTTACTTGGCGCGGGAACAATGCCTCCCACCCCCAGCTGTGAGGCATAGAACTACAGGGGAGCATTTTGAGTTCTCTTAAAAAGTTTTTGTACCATTAAGCTGTGTATTGTTGAGACATTTTGACCACCTTTCAGATTTAGCTTTTAAAATTGATTCCAAACACTGAAATTTATGCCTCTGGGTTAGGACTTGCCTCTTGAGCATTTAAAAAATATTTTATTATGTACATTAGTTATTTTTCAGGAAAAGACTGAACTTTAGTTTTGAATTGTCTATAATGTTACCTAGAAATTCAATTTAATATTACTCTGCTTTGGGTGAAAAAGCATAGAGTCATATAAAATTAAGAGCCTGGGACTAGGTCAAGGATAGAGGAAAACTTCTTAAACACTATTGAAAAGTATGTTACAAAACCACATCTTTGGGCTTCCCTGGTGGCGCAGTGGTTGAGAGTCCGCCTGCTGATGCAGGGGACACGGGTTTGTGCCCCGGTCCGGGAAGATCCCACATGCCGCGGAGCGGCTAGGACCGTGAGCTATGGCCACTGAGCCTGCGCATCCGGAGCCTGTGTTCCACAATGGAAGAGGCCACAACAGTGAGAGGCCTGCGTACCGCAAAAAAACAAACAAAAAAAAACCAAACACATATTTTTCCTTTAAAAAGAGGATTCTTACTGAGATTAGAACAGAATTACAAAAACTGTCAAAAAGAATAAAATTCTCCTTAAACTTCTGCTGTTACTGGAGCTAAATGTCCATGAGTGGAAACATTAATATTTTTAATTAGTTCTATTGAGGTATAGTTTACATATCATACATTCACATCTTTTAAGTTCAGGGAGCCATAATTTTAATGTCATTATATAATAGTCACAAGAGCTATTTCTGACTCTACAGTAATGTTTCACATGTAGTTAATATACTAAGTATTTTGTTGTTATATCAATAAGATGATCCCAAACATTGGTCACAGTTTTGATGAGAAAGACTTTAGGATCTTTTTAGGAAACGTGTCAGTGGTATCACTCCCGTCGTACATTATTACTCAAGTCTACTTTTTATTCAGATCAAGACTCTCCTGTTAGGCTGTGAGACACAACTTTCCACCCACACAGGAACTCATGAAATCTCCAGGGTATGTGTTATCAGGGAAGGTACTTCCAACTTGGAGAAAACACAAAATGCCATTTGAAGGTATATCTTTAACATTGTTTTTTAAAAATTAAGAATAAATGAACAGATTACATCCAGTAGATAAAGAGCTTTTGTTACATTATCTTAAAAATGGTCCTTACAATTTAGGTTCTGTAGAGAATATTGACTCAGAGACTGAAGATTTGGTTTTGGGTCCTGTGGAACTACTTACAAGGCTCTCAGGTCTCATCTTGGTTCACTCATAATCTCTGGGGCTTAGTGTCCCATCCGTGAAATTGGGACCAGGATAATTGCCCTGACTAATTTAGAGAGTTTTAATTAGGAGCAATGGAAATAATGCAAGGAAAAAGTGCCTTGTTAGCCACAAAGTGCTGGTCAATTGTAAGGTATTACTTTTGTTATCACAAATCAAGAAAATGTTCTTTATTAATCAAAATCATTTGCAAATAGTTCTAAGTGTCTCCCTAAAACCGAGCTCCTCTGCTGAGTTTGTAGTTCACCTCTCTATCCAAAATGTTCTTGCCTTTCTTGTCCAATCCTATTCCCCTCAAGATTGAGGCGTATCAAAGAAAAGGGGATTAAACTGAGCAGGACACTGTGGGGCCCTTCTGGGGCCCCAAACCTTTCCATGTCCCTTGTTTCTTGCTTGTAGGAAAAAGACTTTCAGTCTCTTTGGCCTCCCCTGAGTTCCAAAGGGTAGATTCAAAGAGTTACTAATTAGGAGAGTGAGGAAATGCAGAAAGAAGCAGCAGTGCAGGATAGGGCAGGGTCCTGGTTCTTCCCTGGGTGATATACATAACAACCTGGCACATGTCTCTGAGTTCTTCTACAGGAACTAAGGCTCCCACCCAGGTGGAGGATGGTAACTCCAGGCTGAGCACAAGCATGTGGACCCAGACTGGTTGGAACCAGAAAGCCAATGACTGAGATCCTTGGGACACCACCCTGTTACCTCACCACCAACCAATCAGAAGAAAGTCACACACCCTGCAGCCCTTCCACAAATGTTGCCTGTAAAAATTCTTACCCCAAATTTGATTTTGGCAGGTGAGAGGACCTTGGTTCTTGTCTTCTCTGGAGAAAGAATTCCACAAAGAGACCAAGGTTATAAGGCACATATTAGAATCACAGTACGTGTGGGAGAGCACATCAAGAAGCAGTTTATTTAGGGCAGGAGCAAAAGTTACACACTTGGAGAAGAAGAGCATGGATGTCCTTGAGAGTGAGGAACACACGATAGGGACAGCCTAGGTTGTTAATATGGGGTTAATCTTCCAGATTTAGATGAGGGTGCCTCCCCTTTCCCTCCCCTATGATCACATTGTCTTCAATTTCTTATTTGGGCTTCCACCAGGCACCATTTTGAATCTTTCCCATGAGCACGTAAGTGAAAACCCACAGGGTGGAGGTGGGTAAAAACTGCAATGCTAATGATATTATAATGATATTACAATGTGTCCAAGGCTACTAGAGGACAGCTAGAGATGCCCTCTGTGTGTGTGTCAGGCTGGGAAACCTCCTTGACCACAAGAATGTGGAGGCTGAGGTGGGCCTCCTCATCTTTCATCTGTTTAGGGCTCATCATACTAATACTAGTTTATCTCAAAGGGTCAGCATGAAACCTGCTGCAACAGTTTAACCTGAAGCCTATCTATCTCTTACCGCAAAGTGCATATGCTCCACAATTTCCATGGTCAGAGTTTCTTGCTCAGATGTTACAGATTTTCTGTTTTAGATGCCATTTCTCCTTGTGTCATGGCCTCATTTAGTGCAAAACTGGGAGACGGCTTTGCCTTCTGCCTAATGTCTATGCATAAGGAGGCTGTTCTTGTACCTGGCTCCAGCTTTCCTGCCTCCAAACCATTGGAGAGTTTGGGCATTTTGAGCATGAGCTGTCCGTTCACCTTGCTTGGCCTTGCAATAAACCTTTCTCTGCTCCAAACTTGGGTGTTTCAGTTTGTTTGGCCTCCATTTGCATTGGGCACATGAACTTGGGTTGACAACATATCTAAACTTGGTGCTATATATTCAGGATAAACACATGTGGCTCTGAAATGGACACCTGTAGGGCCTTTGTTCCATAGGGATAATGAAGAGCTGGGATGGATCTCCTGCCTTCACGTTCAACTCCATGTGCTTTCTTCCTGCCACTTCCCATTCTGAATTATTACATTCTTTATTATTAGCAGTTTATTTATTATCACATTAAAAAATAACAAAAACACCTAGTAAGTCACCTGAAGAATGACCATATTTCTTTAGATAAAATGAGGTAAATTTGTGCCTCTAAATAATTAAGCTTAAAAATAAATAAATAAATAAATAAGCTTAGCTATGGGACAAATAGACTGCATAAGTTGTAAAGCAAGTAAAAGGTTTTAGTAAAAATTGTAATTAAGTAAAGATAAAATCATAGTGGTAAAGCTAATGCCAAAAAATATTGTTCTCTGATGGTGGCATCACAAGACTCAGGGCTTGTCCCTAGCACTTCTATGGACTTGATCAAGCTATACATGTTTTTCTTAAAATTTTTCCATAAAATTCAGCTAACACTTTTAACATATTACAAAGCACATTAGGTATCTTGGACATCCCGAAACATAGCAAGCTTATTCATACTTGGTTTGGATTAATTTAGACTTGACTCCCTACAAGCCTTCCTGTCACAATCTCATATTCAGTAGATCACAAAACACCATGAATATTTCTCTGCAATATCTTCTAAATTAATTTTTTATTTCCTTATCTATGGCTATTTTGGATTTCCAAATCTGTCTCCCATACCTCCCCAATATACCCATCCTGCAAAGGGATGTTGAGATAACTTGCATACATCTGTCTTTACCATGGCTCTTTCCTGCTCAGGAACTGTCTGCATCTCATTCTTGATATAAATCAAATCTGTTACCTTTCATGTAAGTTTTGCATCCAATACTTCCTCTGTCCCATTTCTCATAGCCAATCAGTAGACTATCCAGTTTAGTCAATTTGGCTTCATTAACGTGAGCATGGGGTCACTGTGCTTGTCCTTCCATTTGTATGTTTGCTTAGAACTTTTGGAATTAAGATTCCTTCTACTTTTTCATTGATTCATTAATTGAACGAATACTTAATGAATGCCTGTTCTATGCTAGGCACTCTTCTAGGTATGAAGATACACTGGTAATATGAGAGATCAGGCCCATTCTCAGGGAAAAATAATAGCCAATATATAAACAAACAATAAATAAACAAAATAGGACAATGATATATTATGGAGAAGTAAAATATGGTAATGTGATAGAGAATGATCAGAGGGAGGGATAGTTTTGGGCTGGTCTAAGGGAGTCCCATTCTGAGGAGGTGAGACAATGACAAGAAGGAGGCAGCCAGATGGAGACTGAAGGTGAAGGTCCTCCAGCTGAAAGACATAGCATGAAGGTCTAGAAAGAGAAATGAGCTTGGCGTGTTCAAAAGATAAAAGTAGGTTAACTGTAGTGAGTGAGGAGGAAGAGAGATGGTCTGAGGGGGGCGGGGCCAGATCATGTAGGGCTTTATAGCTCATGAGGAAGGGTTTAGTTATTTTACATGTCCTGAGAAGTCACTGGAGTGCTTTTGGTAAGAAACAGGAAGATCTAGTGACCATCTCCTCCCCCCGCGTCCTATGTGCTTTCTGTCCAGCCCAAGGTACAGTGATGATCAGTTCTTTGAACTTTGCACTTTGTTTTTGATAATTTTCTAGTGTGGAGGTGGAGGGGAACTGTTTGGGGCTTTCTAAACTACATGTGCTCTCCCCCGTCTTCCAGGGGAGCCTCTGATTCCCCACTGCCCCACTCTTTGCAATCAGCCAGTGTTAGCAGTGAGTCATACCTTCTGATGTGTCCTGGGAGAAAAACTTTGACAAATCAGTTTTCTATCCATCTCATGCGTGTATGAGACATAGAAATGTATGAGTAGCCACAGTGGAAGGAACTGAAGGACAGAGAGCTTCCTTCCTCTTTATTTGGTGTATTCCTGGAGCCCATCATATACCACTTATGCACGAGGACATGCTCAATGAAGTAACTTATTTATAAGACAACATTCCTTTGTTTATTTTCTTCCCACCCAACAGACTCACATTTTGTTTTATATTAAAGTAGTTCAGAAACCAAACTGTACAGTTTTGCTGGGGTCCACCTAGAGAGGAGAGGCTCCTTTCTAAGGGAGCCCAAACCCAAATATAAAAGCAAATCACAAATGTGAGCCCTTGTAAACCCTTGTATGGCGAACATCTCTGGCAACACTCTCAACACCATGAATTTAAGATAGTCTATTTTTTCCTGTAATGAGATGTAGTGATTCATTTTCATTATCATAAATGCTGTGCTGATCCATTTCTAGTTGCCTTTATCTGTCCCCCAGTCATCTAGCAAGTCTCCATAAAAATATTTTAAATAAGTGTCAGTTTGTGTTCCTAGTTTGCGCGAGTAGGGGACCAGGTAGAACGCAAACAACTTGCCACATTCTTTCCTAATAATGTCACACTTACTAAACAGTTGATCCCTGCTCCACACACGTCCCACCGTTGCCACATTTCATCAAGCGGCAGGGAGAAGCATCACACTGGCCAACGCTGCGCCCAGCATTTGGGTGGCCCTCAGGCGTCCCCAGGCTTCTGAAATGGCCATTCTTCTTAGTGCGAACTTGCAGAGTAAAAATACAACCTTGAAAAGAGAAAAAAATACTTCAGTTTAAAAAATGGAAGAAATGGATAAAACAAGAAGACAATTATTTTTCATTTTTAAAGGAACATTTTTCAAAATAAAGTAATACATGTTAATTTAATGAAAAAAAAAACAGAAGCACAGGGTGAAAAATAAAGTCAACTACCATATCACCACTCCAGAGAAAACACACATATACATATATATATAGAGTTTTTTCTATGCTTAGTTGTATTTTCTTTTAAACAAAAGTAGAATCTTGCATTAAATATTTAATATATATATTGTACCAGAAATTTGTAGAGCATAAATGCTTTTAACTCTTTTCTCATAGCATTAACTATTTTTCAATGATAGCATAATAGTCTCTTAGATCATAATATACTTAATCAAATTTCAATTATTGAACTATTGACTCATTTCTTTTTTTTGGTATTAAAAATAATGCTATAAGAAATTTATTACATGTATACTATGTGCATTTGCTAAGTATTTCCTTAGTATAAATTTCCAGAAGGAAAACTACTAGGGTAACAGATATGGGTGCTTTGCAGCGTGCCCAAGTGTCATGGATATTTGCACAGTTATGTCTCCCGCACCAAACACAGGGACACCCGCCTCTTCACAGGCACCATAATGCAAGACTTTATTGTCTGCTTTATTTTTAAAGGAAATAAATAATAAAATGCCTTTGCTATTTTTATTTTTTAATAAAATAAAATTTTAATAAATTTATTATTATTTTTTATTAATATATTATAATATAATAATATATTATATTAATATTAATTATATATAATGAATTACAATTATATTATAAATATATAATTTATAAGTATTTATATTATAAATATTTATATATTTATAATATATTATATAAATATATATAATAATATATAAATATATTATTATATATAAATATATACATATATAAATATATATAAATAAATATATTTATATATTTATATATAAATATATAAAAATATATAATTAAATATATAAATATATAAATATATATTTATATATTTATATAATATATAAATATATAAAATATATAAAATATAATATAATATATATAAAATATATATTATATTATTATATATATTATATATAATATATTATATTATATATATTATATATATTATATAATATATTAATATTATATATATTATATATATTATATAATATATTATATAATATATTATATATATAATATATTATATATAATATATTATATAATATACAATATATTTATATTATATAATTATATATATAATTATATATATTATAAATATATTATAAATATAATAATTATAAATAATATATGGAATAATATATAATAATAATATATTATTATATATAAATTTTTATTATTTTATTTTTTATTAATTTTTTAATAAAAACTCCATCTCTTTTGGAGTACAATAAAGTACAACATTGCTTTACAATGTTGTGTTAGTTCCTGCTGTATAAAAAAGTGAATCAGCTATAAGTATACATATATTCCCATATCCCCTCCCTCTTGCATCTCCCTCCCACCCTCCGTATCCCACCACTCTAGGTGGTCACAAAGTACCAAGGTGATCTCCCTGTGCTATGCAGCTGCTTCCCACTAGCTATCGATTTTGCATTTGGTACTGTATATATGTTAATGCTACTCTCTCACACCGTCCCAGCTTACACTTCCCCCTCCTTGTGTCCTCAAGTCCATTCTCTGCATCTGCGTCTTTATTCCTGTCCTGCCCCTAGGTTTGTCAGAACCTTTTTTTTTTTTAGATTCCATATATATGTGTTAACATATGGTATTTGTTTTCCTCTTTCTGATTTACTTCACTCTGTATGACAGACTATAGGTCCATCCACCTCACTACAAATAACTCAATTTTTTTTCCTTTTATGGCTGAGTAATATTCCATTGTATATATGTGTCACATCTGCTTTATCCCTTCATCTGTTGATGGACACTTAGGTTGCTTCCATGTCCTGGCTTTTGGAAATAGTGTGCAATGAACATTATGGTACATGATTCTTTTTTTTTTTTTTTTTTGCACGGGCCTCTCACTGTTGTGGCCTCTCCCGTTGTGGGGCACAGGCTCCGGATGCACAGGCTCAGCGGCCATGGCTCATGGGCCCAGCCGCTCTGCAGCATGTGGGATCTTCCCAGACTGGGGCATGAACCCGTGTCCCCTGCATCGGCAGGCAGACTCTCAATGACTGCGCCACCAGGGAAGCCCTACATGACTCTTTTTGAATTATGGTTTTCTCAGGGTATATGCCCAGTAATGGGATTGCTGGGTCATATGGTAGTTCTCTTTGTAGTTTTTTAAGGAACCTCCATATTGTTCTCCATAGTGGCTATATCAATTTACATTCCCACCAACAGTGCAAGAGGGTTCCCTTTTCTCCATACCCTCTCCAGCATTTATTGTTTGTAGACTTTTTGATGATGTCTATTCTAAGCAGTGTGAAGTGATATCTCATTGTATTTTTGATTTGCATTTCTCTAATAATTAGTGATGTTGAACATCTTTTCATGTGTTTGTTGGTCATCTGTATGTCTTCTTTGGAGAAATGTTCATTTATATCTTCCATCTATTTTTTTGATTGGGTTGATTTTTTGATATTGAGCGGCATTAACTGCTTGTATACTTTGGAGATTAACCATATGTCAGTTGCTTCACTTGCAAATATTTTCTCCCATTCTGAGGGTTGTCTTTTCATCTTGTTTATGGTTTCTTTGCTGTGCAAAAGCTTTTAAGTTTCATTAGGTCTCATTTGTTTATTTTTGTTTTGATTTCCATTTCTCTAGGAGGTGGGTCAAAAAGGATCTTGCTATGATTTATGTCATGGAGTGTTCTGCCTATATTTTCCTCTAAGAGTTTTATAGTGTCTGGCCTTACGTTTAGGACTGTAATCCATTTTGAGTTTATTTTAGTATACAGTGCTAGGGAGTGTTCGAATTTCATTCTTTTACATGTAGCTGTCCAGTTTTCCCAGCACCACTTATTGAAGAGGCTGTCTTTTCTCCATTGTATATTTTTGCCTCCTGTATTGAAGATAAGGTGATCATATGTGTGTGGGTTTATCTCTGAGCTTTCTAAGCTGTTCCATTGATCTATATTTCTGTTTTTGTGCCAGTACCATACTGTCTTGATGACTGTAGCTTTGTAGTATAGTCAGAAGTCAGGGAGTCAGATTCCTCCGGATCCGTTATTCTTTCTTAAGATTGCTTTGGCTACTCCTGGTCTTTTGTGTTTCCATACAAATTGTGAATTTTTTGGTTCTAGTTCTGTGAAAACTGCCAGTGGTAGTTTGATAGGTATTGCATTGAATCTGTAGATTGCTTTGGGTAGTATAGTCATTTTCACAGTGCTAATTCTTCCAATCCAAGAATATGGTATATCTCTCCATCTGTTTGTATCATCTTTAATTTCTTTCATCAGCACCTTATAGTTTTCTACATACAGGTCTTTTGTCTCCTTAGGTAGGTTTATTTCTAGGTGTTTTATTCTTTTTGTTGCAATGGTAAATAGGAGTGTTTGCCTAATTTCTCTTTCAGATTTTCCATCATTTGTGTATAGGAATGCAAGAGATTTCTGTGCATTAATTTTGTCTCCTGCTCCTTTACCAAATTCATTGATTAGCTCTAGTAGTTTTCTGGGCTACCAGAAAACTTTGGGATTCTCTATGTATAGTATCATGTCACCTGCAAACAGTGACAGTTTTTCTTCTTTTCCAATTTGGATTCCTTTTATTTCTTTTTCAAGATGCTTGATATGACTTCAATTTTCTGAAATTGACTGAGGCTTGATTTGTGACCCAATATGATATCCTAGAGAATTTTCCATGAGCACTTGAGAAGAAAGTGTATCCTGTTGTTTTTGGATGGAATGTTCTATAAATATCAATTAAGTCCATCTTGTTTAATGTACCATTTAAAGCTTGTGTTTCCTTATTTATTTTCATTATGGATGATCTGTCCACTGGTGAAAGTGAGGGATTAAAGTCCCGTACTATTATTGTGTTACTCTCGATTTCCCCTTTTATGGCTGCTAGCATTTGCCTTATATATTGAAGTGTCCTATGTTGGATGCATAAATAATTACAGTTGTTATATCTTCTTCTTGGATTTATCCCTTGATCATTATGTAGTGTCCTTCTTTGTCTCTTCTAATAGTCTTTATTTTAAAGTCTATTTTGTCTGATATGAGAATTGTTACTCCAGCTTTCTTTGATTTCCATTTGCATGGAATATCTTCTCCCATCCCCTCACTTTCAGTCTGAATGTGTCCCTAGGTCTGAAGTGGGTCTCTTGTAGACAGCATATGTATGGGTCTTGTTCTTGTACCCATTAAGCCAGTCTATATCTTTTGGTTGGAGCATTTAATCCATTTACATTTAAGGTAATTATCCATATGTATGTTCCTATTACCATTTTCTTAACCGTTTGGGGTTTGTTTTTGTAGGTCTTTTCCTTCTCTTGTTTTTCCTGCCTAGAGAAGTTCCTTTAGCATTTGTTGTAGTGCTGGTTTGGTGGTGCTGAATTCTCTTAACTTTCGCTGTCTGTAAAGGTCTTAATTTATCCTTGAATCTGAATGAGATCCTTGCTCGGTAGAGTAATCTTTGTTGTAGGTTTTTCCCTTTCAACACTTTAAATATGTCTTGCCACCCCCTTCTGGACTGTAGAGTTTCTGCTGAAAGATCAGCTGTTAACCTTATGGGGATTCCCTTGTATGTTATTTTTTTACTTTTCCCTTGCTGCTTTTAATATTTTTTCTTTGTACTTAATTTTTGATAGTTTGATCAATATGTGTCTTGGTGTATTTCTCCTTGGATATATCGTTCATGGGACTCTCTGTGCTTCCTGAACTTGATTTACTATTTCCTTTCCCATGTTAAAGAAGTTTCAACTATAATCTCTTCAAATATTTTCTCAGTCCCTTTTCTTTCCTCTTCTTCTTCTGAGACCCCTCTAATTCAAATGTTGGTGTGTTTAGCGTTATCCCAGATGTCTCTGAGAGTGTCCTCAATTCTTCTCATTCTTTTTTCTTTATTCTGCTCTGTTGCAGTTATTTCATCTCTTTTATCTTCCAGGTCACTTATCAGCTCTTCTGCCTCAGGTTTTCTGCTATTGATTCCTTGTAGAGAATTTTAAATTTCATTTATTGTGTTGCTCATCATTTTTTGTTTGCTCTTTAAATCTTCTAGTTCCTTGTTAAAACTTTCTTGTATTTTCTCCATTCTATTTCCAAGGTTTGGGATCATCTTTACTATCATTACTCTGAATTATTTTTCAGATAGACTGCCTATTTCCTCTTCATTTTGTCCATCTGGTGGGTTTTTACCTTGCTTCTTCATCTGCTGCATATTTCTCTGTCTTCTCATTTTGTTTAACTTACTGTTTTTGGCATCTCCTTTTCTCAGGCTGCAGGTTTGTAGTTCCCGTTGTTTTTGGTGTCTGCCCCCAGCGGGTGAGGTTGTTTCAGTGACTTGTGTAGGCTTCCTGGTGGAGGGGACTGGTGCCTGTGTTCTGGTGGGGGGGGCTGGATCTTGTCTTTCTGGTGGGCAGGACCACATCTCGTCCTGTGATTTGGGGTGTTTCTGAACTTAGTATGGTTTTAGGCAGCCTCTCTGCTAATGGGTAGGGTGTTTTCCTGTCTTGCTAGTTGTTTGGCCTGGGCTATCCAGTACTGGAGCTTGCTGGCTGTTGGGTGGAGCTGGGCCTTAGCACTGAGGTGGAGATCTCTGGGAGAGCTCTTGCCGGTTGATATTATGTGGGGATGGGAGGTCTCTGCTGGTCTAGTTTGCTGAACTCAGCTCTGCCACCTCAGAGACTCAGGCCTGACACCAAGCCAGAGCAACATGACCTTGCCAGCCACAAGGCTCAGAAGAAAAGGGAGAAAAAAAGAAAGAAAAATAAATAAATAAAATTATTAAAATTAAAATATATAATAGTAAAAATAATTTTAAAAAAGAAGAGAGCAACCAAACCAATAAACAAATCCACCAATGATAACAAGGGCTAAACACTATACCTAAGATAAACGTAAAATCAGAAACAAATCAGTTGCAGACAGCAAACCCCATGTCTACAATTGCTCCCAAAGTCCACCTCCTCAATTTGGGATGATTCGTTGTTTATTCAGGTATTCCACAGATGCAGGGTACATCAAGTTGATTGTGGGGTTTTAATTCACTGCTCCTGAGGCTGCTGGGAGAAATTTCCCCTTTTCTTCTTTGTTCGCACACCTCCTGGGGTTGAGCTTTGGATTTGGCCCCAGCTCTGTGTGTAGGTTTCCCTCAGGCATCTGTTCCCACCCAGACAGCATGGGGTTAAAGCAGCGGCTGATTAGCGGGCTCTTGCTCATTCAGGCCAGGGGGAGGGATGTGTACGGTAGTCATAATTGGAATGCAGGGTGAGGCTGTGGCAGCATAGGCTGGCATGACATTGCACCAGCCTGAGGCGTGCCGTGCGTTCTCCCGGGGAAGTTGTCCCTGGATCCCGGGCCCCTGGCAGTGGCGGGCTGCACAGGCTCCCGGGAGGGGAGGTGTGGATAGTGTCCTGTGCTCGCACACAGGCTTCTTGGTGGCGGCAGCAGCAGCCTTAGTGTCTCATGCCCATCTCTGGTGTCCACACCGATAGCGGCAGCTTGTGCCCATCTCTGGAGCTTGTTTAGGCCGTGCTCTGAATCCCTTCTCCTCGTGCACCCTGAAACAATGGTCTCTTGCCTCTCTGGCAGGTCCAGACTTTTTCTCAGACTCCCTCCCAGCTAGCTGTGGTGCACTAGCTCCTTTCAGGCTGTGTTCACACAGACAACCTCAGTCCTCTCCCTGGTGTCTGACCTCCGAAACTGGAGCCTCAGCTCCCAGTCCCCACCTGCCCTGGCAGGTGAGCAGACAAGCCTCTCAGGCTGGTGAGTGCTGGTTGGCACTGATCCTCTGTGCAGGGATCTCTCTGCTTTGCCCTCTGCACCCCTGTTGCTGCGGGCTCCTCTGTGGCTCTGAAGCTTTCTCCCCACATCTCCCGTTTCCACCAATGAAGGGGCTTCCTAGTGTATGGAAACTTTTCCTCCTTCAAAGCTCTCTCTCAGCAGTGCAGGTCCCATCCCTATTCTTTTGTCTCTGTTTTTTCTTTTGCCATACCCAGGTACATGGGGAGTTTCTTGGCTTTTGGAAAGTCTGAGGTCTTCTGCCAGCATTCAGTAGGTCTTCTGTAAGAGTTGTTTCACATGTAGATATTTTTTCTGATGTATTTGTGGGGAGGAAGGTGATCTCCATATCTTACTCCTATGCCATCTTGAAGGTCCCCCCCTTTTGCGCTTTTTAATTAGGGTTGAAAGTCTTTCAATGATTTGTCATTTATAATTTTCCCTTTAAGTTGCTTATTATTTACTGTTTTTCTCTATCTACCTTTTGTCTATACCCTGTTAAACACTTATTTGAAAGACCTTTTTATATAACGAGCATATTAGCTATTTGTCACATATTATAAATACTCCAGTTTAATATTTGCTATTTAATTTTGCTTATGGTGTTTTCTTTTTTATTTTTATGTGGAGAAGTTTATAATACTTATGTTGTCACATTTCTCTTTTTTTCTCTCAGGGATTTACCTTTGTACGTATCCTTAGAAAGTTCTTTTCCACACATATAATGTATGATCTTACTTATATGTGGAATGTAAAATTTGCTTTTTGCAGAGTGAAATGCACTCAGAGCAAAAATGTAGGCAGAGGATGGAGTCAGGTGGTTCTGGGTTCAATTACAATCTCTGTCACATAATGTCTAGATGACCCAAATCTAACTGTCAATTTTTTCCACCTTTAAAATGAGAACAAATATAACTACTCCATGAGTTAAGAGGAGTAAGAAAATATGCATGAACTCGTGGTATAATGCTGGCAATATGTAGGTCTTGTATTCCCTTCCACACTCTCACAAATTCACTATTTCCTTTATTAAAAAACATTTCCTTTCAGCAAAGATTGTGGGATGCTAATATTAAGTTTTTGTAGTTTTTATAATCACACTCTGAAAAAAGCTTTGTTTAAATGACTGTAATATGTATTAATGTCTGAAGTGTTCATTTAAAACAATTTCTCTTTTATATGAATAAATAAAATACTTTTGTTATGAGGAACTGCTAAAATATGTTTTTGGCTAAAAATGTAGCATTGTTATATTTAGAGAAACATTTGGCTAACACTAATAGTTATATGTGTTTATTTCATAGAGAGATGCTTCATGTCAGTCAACATAAGATACAGAGTAAAGGCAATTACAGTGGAAGCCATTTGTAGAATATATATTGTATAATTTCATTCCTATTTATACAGCAGATTAAACATAATCTGCTTAGTATAGTACCATACACCAGGTATTCCATGCCTATATCTTGCATGTGATAAAGTGGGTATGAAAAAGACTTTTGGAGCTATGATATTGGAAAGACTGGTGAAGTTCCAAATAAGTGATAGCTTTTTTTTCTGACAGTAAGAGAATTTGTAAATTATTGCAGTGAACTCATTACTCTTCTCTTATGAGCTCTAGTTTGAAAAATCTCATGGAATTAAAAAAGAGAGAGAGAGGGACAGACAGACAGAGACAGAAAAAGAAAAGTTGAAATAGCCAGAAACTGCATGTACTAATGGTATGGGGCATTTTCGGGCTGGAATAACATCTTTACAGCATTGTCAATAAATCTGAATCTATTTTATGTCCACACTACTCAGTTGAGTAATGTTTAATAATCCCTGTATCAATGAACACTAGCTGCTGTGACACTAGAATAATCGATAGATAGGATAATAAATTTCCCCATGTTTGTACTAGTCAAAAGTAATTTTTAATTCTACATCAGAATTAAATAGGTCTGACGGTGAAAGTAACAGATCTTAGAACACTGATGAAAGCTATGGTTCTCCTCTCCAGAAAAATGCATACAGGTACACACACAATTGTGTGTGTGATTTCAGGAGACTGAGACACACTGAATCCCATCCATGAACCTCAGCCTGAGAACGCTATGCCTTTAGAGAAGAGGGAAGAATCCCTCTTATTAGGACAGGAAAACAGTAAGGCCCTCTGTGCATGGCATATGTAGATTTTTTAATCTGGAGAAGGGTTAAATAACCTCTTCATGACTATGAAAGGCTATAGGGAGAATAATGGCTCATTAAAAACATTTCCAGAACAAAAGCAAAAGGGCTTGATCAACAGAAAGAATTTGTATTTTAGACTGAGAACTTCTGGATTAGATTTATGTATCTGGAGTGTTTAGAGAAATGTGAAAGCCTATGTCAGATACTCTTTTACTGTGTGTGATTTAATCATCATTCTAAAGACAAATGTGATAATCTTAACCTAATTATTAAATTCTTCCATAAAACTTTGTATTTGCTTTGTTATGATTGATTAATATAGTGGCTTCCAAATCTGGGGAGGTTCATTGAAATGCAAATTTTTAGACCCTCATCATAGAGATTTCACTTAAGCAGGGTCCAGAAATCTATATTTTAAAGTCACCTTGTATCACTCTTTAAAGCCAGTGAGATCAGCTCTGGGGAATCAGGTTTATAGTACAGTTGTGATCTGGTCATGATGACAGGGTGGTACTACTTGTCTATAATTTTCAGTACATAATAAAGGCTAGTTTATGATGGAGGAGGTGCAGACATTGAGGAAGGATTCAAGAGACAAATGATAAAATTAAGGGCTAAGCTAAGGTCCTGGGGTTTCCATAAGACTGTGGATTAAGTGGCAATTCCAAGAACACCCGCCCAAGATTTTCATCCTAAGAAGCTTGGCATGCTTCCAGGCCTGTCAATGTAGTTATTTCTGTCAGAAGAAGGGCCAGCTGTGTATGTGCTGAGTGTAGGCTCATTAACAGACTTAAGGAGAAAATGACAGGTATTGACGAAAGCCAGTCTTTGTTCTTGTTAACAAGATGTGAAGGAAAGTTCCTAATAGAAGGGAAAAAAAAACAAAACAGGAAACCAGGAAATGTTAGACTTCGATAACTTTGAAAGCTTCAAGTCCTCTGACAGTAGGATGGAATACCACTAATAGCTAACACTTATTGTGTTTATCATGTACTGGTTTCTGGTATAAGCACTTGACATAATTATTTTACTCAATTGATTAACTTACAAGCACCCTATGGGGTAGAGATATATATATATTTTTTACAGAGGAGAAAATGGAGGCTCAGAGAGTATAAATAACAGGCTAAAAGTCACACAGCTACTACCTGACAGAGCCTGGCTCTGAAGGCAGCGTGACTAGAGCCAGAGCCACGTCTGTGAGGCAGAGAAAGAGGAGCAAAGGTTTGACTGGAGCTGGGTCTCCTCCTACCACTGGCACCATCATCGTTGCTAACATTGTTGCTAACTGAGAGCTCTAAGCTCTGTGCTCTCTCTCCGTTAGCTCCCCCTTGGAACTAGAGAAGTGCTGTGATTGTCCCGTTTTACAGCTGAGGCACAGTGAGTCACGAGGCGGTTGGTTGACTCACCAGGATCACGGAGCTTGTAGGTGGCAGATGGGACACACATCCAGACAGTTGGGTTCCAGAATCCACACTCGTATGCTTGATTATATCCAGAATTTACAGAGGAAGTGTGTGTGGGAGCAAATGACAACAGTTTTCGATGACCCCCAACAAGGTCTCTGTTTCATTGAGTGGAAGATGTGCTTTCTTTCACATTTATAAATTTACCCATTCTTTTCTTGGAATATAATGTTTTAAAAACTCATTGATTTGTTTTGCCCTTCAGATGATCTCCTGCAGTGAAAGAACTGTTGAGCATTGAGCATAGAGCCTTAATATGCTTTAAACTATTCTTTAAGACACTCTTCTGAGAATCAGCACGGATTATATAGTCAAAGAAAAAGTTTCTTTGAGAGTCTTGGCAGAATGAACTAGTTTTACTGGAAACTGACCTTGTATTATGTTGGATTAGCTGTGTTGTTTTCATGTTTCAAGTACATGGCATCCTGCATCTGTGTTTAGGCAGAAGTCAGTGGGGGTGGGGAGAATGGGGTTGCCAGGCAGGCAGAGAACTCAAGTGCCCCAAATGCATCACATCCTGGTCCCTAAACCTGGGCTCCTGATGGAGAGTAGGCTGGTCATGGGTGAGTGGCTTAGGACACTACAACGAGCAGCCCCCTGGCCAAATATTCTGGGACTAGGAGCCACCAAAAAGCTTATTTTCACCAAATGTATTGTTATAACAATTCAAAACATGCCTTTATGTGATAACTCCACTATGAATCAGCTTTATAGGGAAGGTCTGAGTCTATGTTCCTTTTTGAACACAGGAGACAGGCTATGGCAATACGATTGCTTGTCCAAGTGTGGTGTTTTCTCTTAATCCTCTTGGCCTCTGGTGACCTCCGTGGGCCATATCTTCATGGTGTGGATAGGTGGCAGCCATCTGTCCATCATCTTTTATTTCAAGTACATTCCAAAGTTAGATGGAGTTTCAATTTTTACTGTGACTCCATGAGGTCTACCCTACTTACTTTATATTAAAAAGCACCCTATTTAAAAATGACACACAGGGCTTCCCTGGTGGCGCAGTGGTTGAGAGTCCACCTGCCGATGCGGGGGAGATGGGTTCGTGCCCCGGTCCGGGAGGATCCCACATGCCGCGGAGCGGCTGGACCCGTGAGCCATGACCGCTGATACTGCGCGTCCGGAGCCTGTGCTCCACAACAGGAGAGGCCACAACAGTGAGAGGCCCGTGTACCGCAAAAATGACCCACAATCCTGACCCCCCCATATCATGCTCTACGTGTCCTTTTCCCCCCACATAATTTATTACCTTATACTACTATATAGTTTGTTTATTTACTATATTTAGTGTTTATTGTCTGTTCCCGCCTTTATCCAACTGGAATGTAAATTCACGAGTGCAGGAATCCTAGTTTTGTTCACTGAAACACCCTAACACCTAGTACATAGGTAGTTAAGTGATTAATAAACAGTGAATGAATGTTTTCCATTAAAATCTAACTGATCAAGTCTGATTAGAAAGCAATCCTCACTGCTGGTTTTAGAACTAGAAATATACCCTTTAAAAGTTTTTTTTCTTTTCTCAAATTTTGAGACAATTAGGTATAGTGTAAAATCCGTCCATGTCTTACCTTGAAAGCCATTTTTAAAATCGGCTCCATTCGGTAGGAGATCTGGAGTGTATTCACTGTAGCCACCTACATAAAACTGACTGAAGACATTGAGACCAACCAGTTTTCCTGGAGAGATGATGGATTTATTTTGCTGATCATCTACCTTCAAAAGGAAAAATATTCAAAGCTTATTAAAAAAGAAATTGATTCCCCAGGGTGAACTGTTAAGATACTCTTTCGTTATTTCCCATTAACTTGGCATGAAAACTTACACACACCTGAATTTTGAAGAACTCATAAACACTTTACCACTTAATTCTCTGCTTCTCCGCTGGTGTCTGTTACTATGATATAGCTAGCAGTCATGGTTCTGCATCTCAATCAACATCACAGTTCTTCAAAGATTAGGAGCTCGCAGCCCGTTGGGTCTCCTCCATCTGGCCTTACCTCCCTCTCATATCCATTCTCAAATGACCACCAGTCATTTATCAGCAAATGGAAACTGACCACGGCACCCAGCCCCCTTCTTAAATTTCTTGGTAGCTCTCCACAGCTCTCCATATGCAAATCTAAACTATTTAGATAAGTCCTTTGATGATACAGACCTTGTCTCCCTCCAGCCACACCTTTCACTTCCCTCACCTGAAAACCACCAAGAACTACTGGTGTTCCTTAAGCCCACGCTTGCCATGCTTCTTTTTCTGAACTGCTATTTACGCCAGTGTCACCTCTTTTGAGAAGCATTCCCTGAATCCTCTCTCTCACCTTGTTTATGTTAGTCATCCTCTAATTTATCCCCACACCACTTAACTGCAACACCCCCTAGTCTTCTGTTTTGTGTGCTAGTCTGTGAAATTCATGGGGGCAGGCGGCCCGGCTCTTTCACCTCTGTCCCTCAGCACAGATCTGATAATACAGCAGCACGCAGTAAGATTGTGGGACAGATGGAGGGATGACCCTTTACCTTCAGCCAGCCTGCTCGGAAGGACCTCCCCAGAAGGACCGTGTGGATCCCATGGCTCAGATCGAGGGGATCGCTGCTGACTCTTGCTCTGCCAGACCCCAGGTTGTAACTGTAAACCACGCGGCCGCTGCGCAGACCCACGGCCAGGAAGTCATCACCACTCAGCCCTGGAAGGAGAAAAGGCAGAGGGAAGGCCCACTGAGAGGAAACCCAGGAGGCTAGGCAGCTGCTTCACCCTCTGGCTCTGAGTCACAGACCCGAACAGTGAGTTATAACCCACACGTAACTTCTCATCTGCACTCAGGTGTGTGTGGAACTGCGTATTATTATCCAAACCCACAGACTGTCTGAGAATGAGGGTTCTGGCCAACCCGGAGGAATGCTCAATAACTAAAAAGTGGGAATTAAAATGTCCTTCTTGTCTAAATGAAATTAAGTGTGTACTTCAGCATAATTAGAACTTCACAGTGGAGTAAAAAACTGCTTTGGTACTGGACGAGATTCAAATGATTGAGATAACCTAGCATCAGCTTTGAATTTCTCTCTGTGGTTTGAGGCGAGTATAAAGAAGATTTCTTTCTATAGTTGCAGAGTGTGTTCCAATTGTTCTGTTGCAAAAGCTCTCAACCACACCCTCATGACTACTTCAAGGCTGGCTGTTTCTGCATTCCCTATTTGCCCTCTCCCTGCCCTAGTCCAGGGCCATTCATGCATCACACCGAGTTGCAGAACCCTGAACACTCAGGATGCAGCTCATAGGGACCCATGGGGAAGGGCAGGTGGTTGGGAGAGTCCTGGCATCGGGCACTAAGGGAAGATCCTGGAAGTAGGTTTGGTGGCTTTAGGAATGTCTGGGATGGTCAGTGGTGTGGGTCCTTGCAGATGGGCAGTACACACATAGGTTAAGGCAGGGCTTCTAGAGCTCGATGGGGGCAAGAGGTCTATGGACAGCATAGAGAAAATACATCACCCCGTTTCTCAAAGGTGTGTTTGTGGACCTTAAAACTGAAGCTCGCTGATCATAGAATTGAGGCAAGGACTTCTGCTTGGAGGAAGAATAAGGACCCCATAGAAGTAAGAAGTTTAATCACAGGGCAAAAAGCAGAAGTGCGTCCTTGGATGTGGGCAAATCTGTGTGTGTACAGCACCCCTCTGCATTTCTAAGGGTGATACCTTGTCTGCTTCCTCGGCTTCTCTTGGTTGTTAGGCTGATAAATGTAAAGGAGAGGAAAAATTCTGCAGGGCTGCGGTTTCCAGATAATGTAAGGAGGTGGGTTTCCTAAAGCACTTGAAAGCAGAAGACTGAAGTATTACTTAGAGATGCTTGAACTCTGCCTCTGCCTTTTTCATGGGTCTGCTGTGAACCCTGAGCTGGGTTATTTTGGAAGCGCCTTATGTTAAGCATGTCGGGAACTTCCAGCAAATCTCTCTCTCTCTCTCTGGTGATTTCTTCCCACCTGCAGTGCTGTGGCAGGTTAGCTGGGCTGAGAATTTAAAATAGGGAGAACTCTCAGGGGAAAGCATACATTCAGGAAGGCAGTTAGAAAGGAGAGAAAGCACCCCTAGAGGCTGGAGGCAATGTCTCAGGAGGGTGTTGGAGTGCAGACGGGAAAAGGGGTGGGGGAGAGAAGGGGACAGCAGGGTCCTCCTGTGGCTGCGAATGGGGCTCTTTGAGAGATTTTAGCGGCATCTGAATCATCTTTGCAAATTGTTCAGGATGTTGGGATGGAGACGGTGTCCCGTGGACTGAGCTGGTGGTGGGAAAGCAGATCTACCTGAGCCTCACCCTTCTTTCCTTCCCGACCTGTTGCCATTCCTCTGTTCTGAGTCCCTGGCAGCCCATTTCATGCCAGGAACAACTTTACCCTCAAAGTCCTCACAGGGTTGGCTCAGGTGCCATGGGAAGTGGAGGAGAAGCAGCAGAGCATCAGGGACAGTCATTGTAACAGTATGGGGAGATGGTTAGGGCAGTTACAAGGAGGTGATTTTGAATTGGTTTCTGAGCTAACCCATAAAACGACCCAAAAGAATTTGCTAGGTGGGTGAGAAAAGGGGGGATGCAGAAGATGGATGTTCGAAGCTGAGGAAATAACTTTGCAAAACCCCAGGAGGGGCAAGGACATGGTATCCTTAGGGAGCTTCTGGGAGCTGGGTGGGGATGGCGTTAAGTGCATGTGTGGGAAAGAGACATGTACTTAAGGGCCTCTTATACTGCAGTGAATGGTTTAAATATTTTACTGGAGACTCTTTTTTTTACAGGAGCCATGAAAGGAGTTTGAATGAGAGAATTACATTAGATATGGCCTTTAGAGGACTCTCATAGCAGAGGTGCAGATAGAACTCAGAGACAGATAGTGAACCTCATTGGAAGGTCATTTAAGTGACTCAGGAGAGGAAAGATTAACGTCTAAATAGATCAAGGCAGTGGCAGAGGGGACAGATAAAAGGGGAGGAATTTGTGTGTGATTTGGAAAGAAACTTTGAAAGGATGGGTCCATTTGGAGTGAAGAGTTGAGAAAGAGGGAGAAGTTGGGGGCAGTTCTGAAGAGTCTGGTTTACAGAGCTGGGGGGTGGGGAATGGCCGGAGCCTGGAAAGGAGGGTCTGGGAAAGGAGGCTGACTCTAGTTTATAGATGCTTCTGCCCACAGACACATCCCACGGTGTAGACGTGGAGATGCACTAGGAGGCAGGGATAAGGAGAGCCAGGGAGCAAATCAGACCATGAAGCAGATGACAGAATTGTATCTGCAAGCCATGGGTCTATTAGGGTTGCCTCTGCCACTCCTAATCTGGACCTCCCCTCAGCACCCTGGTGGTGACGACAGAGTAGATAAGGAAAGAAAAGCAGTTGAATACCAGGGCTGGTGCTGGGAAGGTGAACAGTATTTTAGGGACTTCGAATTGCTCTGAGGTGGTGGTTTGCAAACCAGGAAGTCCATCACGATCACTCAGGGAGCTTATCAAAAATACAGATTCTAGAAGCTACCTTATAAGACTTGTATGAGAATCTTTGAAGCTAGGTTCTGGAAATATTTCTTTTTTTAATAGGCTTCCCATCTGTTTATGAAGCCTGATGGATGTTAATAAATTTGGGAGGGTCGGGGCATGTGACCTGTGCTGTCACACAGGGCTTTGTGTTCAGAAGGGCTTGATTTAATGCTCCACTGTCACTTCTTGAAATTCTTTGAACTGTGCTGTGAAAATGTCCATGAGACAACAGAGCATAAGCTGGAACACAGGCACACACACAACATGCATGTTTGTTGTTTCTTGCCACCCCGTTCATATGTAGTGTTTGTGACGTCTCATGAGAAGAGAATTCCCCCACAACTGGGATGTACTTAGGAGCTGGTGATGAGAAGGAAGGAATTAGAGTAATTATGCTGCAAGTAGTAAAAGAGGGAGGAAGGAACGATGGGAGTTAACTTTAGATGAAGAGCAGTTAAGAGTAACAAGATCTAGGAAGTGAATAAAAATACTTTTAGAATGTACAGAAAAAACCCAACACAAATTTGGTCTCTTTCTGGCTAGGAAGAAGAGAGGTAACTCAGTTCCACAAATACTGTTAAGCAGAGAGCTTTGAAGGGGTTGTGTTATGGTGAGTTGTAATTAACATTATAACAACTCATGATACTGGTTAGAGGAAATTTCATGGGTGAAGATGAGATGCTGAGGCCAGAATAGCATCTGGCCTCATCAAAGGCAGAGACCAGTGGAATGGAAGCAAGAGCTTCATCTAGGTGAGGAGAGGGATAGTGGCGAGGGCAACGACGATGGAGAATGGAAACAAAGTGAAGGATGCTGCCATGACATTTTGGAAGAAAAGATCAAAGAGGTTGAGACAAAGAGTTGCCAGGTCACTCGAACCTTCTCATATGGTCCTTAGAAGTGTGTGGTGCACTAGGGATGATGGTGGTGAAGGTCATAGATTCTAAATATATTGTATAAAATCTTGGGAAGGAAAATAAAACGCTTGTGTCACAGGCATGTGGTTATAATTCAGTTCATGGCATTTTGTTCCTAAATTATTTAGAAGAGTTTATTGGATTTGTTTGTTTGTGGTTTGTTTCTTCTACTATTTATATCAGTCGTTCTCCAACCTGGCTGGACCTTTTTTTTTTTTAACATCTTTATTGGAGTATAATTGCTTTACAATGGTGTGTTAGCTTCTGCTTTATAACAAAGTGAATCAGTTATACATATACATATATCCCCATATCTCTTCCCTCTTGCATCTCCCTTCCTCCCACCCTCCCTATCCCACCCCTCTAGGTGGACCCAAAGCACCGAGTGATCTCCCTGTGGCAGGTTCCCACTAGCTATCTATTTTACATTTGGTAGTGTATATATGTCCATGCCACTCTCTCACTTTGTCCCAGCTTACCCTTCCCCCTCCCCATATCCTCAAGTCCATTCTCTAGTAGGTCTACATCTTTATTCCCGTCTTGCCCCTAGGTTCTTCATGACCTTTTTTTTTTTAGATTCCATACATATGTGTTAGCATATGGTATTTGTTTTTCTCTTTCTGACTTACTTCACTCTGTATGACAGACTCTAGGTCCATCCACCTCACAACAAATAACTCAATTTCGTTTCTTTTTATGGCTGAGTAATATTCCATTGTATATGTGTGCCACATCTTCTTTATCCATTCATCTGTTGATGGACACTTCCATATCCTGGCTATGGTAAATAGTGCTGCAATGAACATAGTGGCACATGCCTTTTTTGAATTATGGTTTTCTCAGGGTATATGCCCAGTACTGGGATTGCTGCGTCATATGGTAGTTCTATTTTTAGGTTTTTAAGGCACCTCCATACTGTTCTCCATAGTGACTGTATCAATTTACATTCCCACCAACACTGATTTAATCCACAAGCATGGACAGGAAGGGGAAATCTATTATATAAGAGGGAGGAAGGGTATAAAGGTTTTCCAATAGTAAGCCCAGGAAAAATGATGCAGGTCAGTTTGACCTGAAGGAAAAAGAGAGATACAAAACAGAGAGAGAAAATAGGCAGAACAGTGCAACAATCCTTTCTGCCTTAGGGTAATTCTAGTGGAGTTCTTACCAGAAGAAACATGCAAACTAAGTAACAGTAATTAGAGATGGTCTAATTAGCTTCACCCGGAAAGAAGGCCTGGTGAAGAGTAGCTAGTAGTTGGAGCCATTGATTCATTAAGTCCTCAAAAGGAAGAATAAAACATGGATAAAAGCACTAACTCAGACCTGTGCATGGGAGAGAATTCCTGGGGGCACCTGTCCTGCCGTTCCTCCCACTGATGCAGGTCAATCATGGGATGCTATAAACCATGAACATGACAGGCATGTGCTTTCATGTGGTCTGCTTGAAAGGACACCCCAGAAACAGATCCCATGGCCCGGGAAGAGGCAGAAGCCACTCTCAGGTGCCCTGTGTGGGATTCAGGACTATTTGGAGGGCTGTTCCTCAGATCGTTCTGAGGGAGCATTTGGGAGAAAAGATTCATATAGAGAGTGCTATGGAAGCCTCGTGTATTTCAGCCCTCATTAGGTAATCTAAAGGTAAATATTGTGACTTTTAACAACACAGAAACATGATCATCCTCACTCAGCTGATCCAACAATCTTTTAAGTCCAATAGGAAAAAAAGAAATCTTTCTGAAGTGTTTTATTTGGGATGAAATTTTGATTTATTAGTAGAGAAAGAGTGGACATGACTTGTTATAATTTCTTCAAACTATTCTTCCAATATGGTAAACTATTATAATGTATTAAATGTAATTTACCTTGATAAAAATGATGTGGTTGGAACCAAAAGAGGTAAGCTGAGTCCCAGGTAGCACAAGGAGAGGAGTGTTTAATCTTGGCCTCTTTGCTAATTTAACTTCTAGCTGCTCAGTTCCTCGTACCTCTCTTTTGAAAAATGGGAATGGTAATACTAATGCTTCATAGGATTGTTTCTAACAATAACATAAAATGTTTTTCTTCCAGTTTTATTGAGATCTAATTGGCATACAGCACTGTATAAGTTTAAGGTGTACAGCATACTGATTTGACTTACATACATCATGAAATGATTACACTAAATTTGTGAATATTCATCATGTCATGTAGATATAACATTAAAGAAATAGAAAAAAATTTATCCTTGTGATGAGAACTCTTGGGATTCACTCTCTTAACTACTTTTATGTGTAGGAGAGAGATCTTCAAGATGGTGGGGTAGTACAATGTGGAGATCACCTTCCTCCCCACAAATACATCAAGAATACGTCTACATGTGGAATGGCTCCTTCAGAACACCTACTGAACGTTAGCAGAAGACATCAGACTTCCAAAAAGGCAAGAAAATCCCCATGTGCCTGTGTAGGGCAAAAGAAAAAAGAAAAAACAGAGACAAAAGAGTAGAGATGGGACCTGCACCTCTGGGAGGGAGCTGTGAAGGAGGAAAAGTTTCCACATGCTAGGAAGCCCCTTAACTGGCAGAGGTGGGGAGGTAGGCAGGGGGAAGCTTCGGAGCCACAGAGGAAAGCACAGCAACAGGGGTGCAGAGGGCAAAGTGGGGAGATTCCCGCACAGAGGATCAGTGCTGACCAGCACTCACCAGCCTGAGAGGCTTGTCTGCTCAACCTCCGGGGCAGGTGGGGGCTGGAAGCTGAGACTCAGAATTCAGAGATCAGATCCCAGGGAGAGGACTGGGGTTGGCTCTGTGAAGACAGCCTGAAGGGGACTAGGGCACCACAGCTAGCCAGGAGGGTGTCTGGGAAAAAGACTGGACCTGCCAGAGAGGCAACAGACCACTGTTTAGAGATATACGAGGAGAGGGAATTCAGAGCATCACCTAAATGAGCTCCAGAGATGAGTGTGAGCTGAGGCTATCAGCATGGACACCAGAGATGGACATGAGACATTAAGGCTGCTGCTGCAGTCACCAAGAAACCTGTGTGCAAGCACAGGTCACTATCCACACCTCCCCTCCCAGGAGCCTGTACAGCTCGTCACCGCCAGGGTCCCATGATCCAAGGACAACTTCCCCAGGAGGACACACGGTGTGCCTTAGGCTGTTGCAACGTCACGCCAGCCTCTGCCACCATAGGCTCGCCCCACATTCCAATTATGACTACCAAACCCCTCCCTCCCCCCCAACCTCAGTGAGCAAGGGAGTCCTAATCAGCTGCTGCTTTAACTCCCTCCTGTCTGGTGGGGGGAACAGATGCCTGAGGGCGACCTACATGCAAAGGTGGGGCCAAAAAATGCTGAACCTCAAGAGCTGTGTGAACAAAGAAGAGAAAGGAAAATTTCTCTGTGCAGCCTCAGAAGCAGCAGATTAAATGCCTGCAATCAACTTGACGTTCCCTGCATCTGTGGAATACCTGAATAGACAACGAATGTTCCCAAAATTGAGGCAGTGGACTTTGGGAGCAACCACAGACTTGGGGTTTGCTTTCTGCATCTGATTTGTTTCTTGTCTTATGTTTATCTTAATTTAGTTTTCAGTGCTTGTTTCATTGGTGGATTTGTTTATTGGTTTAGCTGCTCTCTTCCATTTATTTATTTTTTTCATTTTTCTCTTTTTATGAGTGTTTGTGTGTATGTTTATTTGTGTGATTTTGTCTGTTTAGGTTGGCTTTTACCATTTGTCCTAGGGTTCTGTCTGTTCTTTCTCTTCTCTTTTTTTTCAGTTTTGTTTTGTTTTGTTGTTTTTTCCTTTTATGACTGTGTGTGTGTCTATGTTTCTTTGTGTGATTTTGTCTGTTTAGTTTTGCTTTTACCATCTGTTTGGGGTTCTATCTGTGCATTTTGTTTTCTTCCTTTTCTTCCAAGCCGTGTGGCTGGCAGGGTCTTGGTGCTCTGGCTGGATGTCGGGCCTGAGCCTCCAAGGTGGGATAGCCAATCCAGGACACTGGACAACCAGAGACCGCCTGGCCCCACATAATATTAATTGTTGAGCGCTCTCTCAGAGATCTCTATCTCAACACTAAGACCCAGCTCCACCCGACGGCCAGCAAGGCCATTGTGGGATGCCGCATGGCAAACAACTAGTAAGACAGGAACACAACCCCACCCATTAGCAGAGAGGCTGCCTAAAGTCATACTAAGTTCACAGACACCCCAAAAGCAACATTGGATGTGGCCCTGCACAGCAGAAGGACAAGATCCAGTCCCACCCACCAGAACACAGGCACCAGTCCTCCCAAACAGGAAGCCTACACAAACACTGAACCAACCTCACCCACTGGAAGCAGACACCAAAAATAACAGGAATTACAAACGTACAGTCTGAGAAAAGGAGACACCAAACACAGTAAGTTAACCAAAATGAGAAGACAGAGAAATATGCAGCAGAAGAAGGAGCAAGGTAAAAACCCACCAGACCAAACAAATGAAGAGGAAATAGGGAGTCTACCTGAAAGGAATTCAGAGTAATGATAGTAAAGATGATCTCAGAAACAGAATGGAGAAAATACAAGAAATGTTTAACAAGGGCCTAGAAGAACTAAAGAGTAAACAAACAATGATGAACAACACAATAAATGAAATTAAATATACTCGAGGAGAAATCAGTAGCAGATTAACTGAGGCAGAAGAGTGGATAAATGACCTGGAAGATAGAAGAGTGGAAATAACTACCAGAGAGCAGAAAAAAGAAAAAGAATGATAAGAATTGAGGATAATTCTCATATCCAACATTAAATGCAGCAACATTCAAATTATAGGGATCTCAGAAAAAGAAAGGGTCTCAGAAAATATTTGAAGAGATTATAGTCAAAAACTTCCCTAACAAGGGAAACAAAATAGTCAGTCAAGTCCAGGAAGCTCAGAGAGTCCCATACAGGATAAAGCCAAGGAGAAACATGCCAAGACACATATTAATCAAACTATCAAAAATTAAATACAAAGAAAAAATATTAAAAGCAGCAAGGTAAAAGCAACAAATAACATACAAGGGAATCCCTATAAGGTTAACATTTGATCTTTCAGCAGAAAGATCAGAAACTCTGTGGTAGAAGGGAGTGGCAGGATATACTTAAAGTGATGAAAGGGAAAAACCTACACCAAGATTACTCTACCCAGCAAAGACCTCATTCACGTTCGAAGGAGAAATTAAAACCTTTACAGACAAGAAAAAGCTAAGAGAATTCAGCACCACCAAACCAGCGCTACAACAAATGCTAAAGGAACTTCTCTAGGTGGGAAACACAAGAGAAGGAAAAGACCTACAAAAACAAATCCAAAGCAATTAAGAAATTGGTAATAGGAACATACATATGGATAATTACCTTAAATATAAATGGATTAAATGCTCCACCAACAGATATAGACTGATTGAATGGATACAAAAACAAGACCCACATATATGCTCTCTACAAGAGACACACTTCAGACCTAGTGACACATAGAGACTCAAAGTGGGGGGATGGAAAAAGATATTCCATGCAAATTGAAATCAAAAGAAAGTTGGAGTAACACTTCTCGTATCCGACAAAATAGACTATAAAATAAGGACTATTACAAGAGACAAAGAAGGACACTACATAATGATCAAGGGATCAATCCAAGAAGAAGATATAACAACTGTAAATATTTATGCACCCAACAGAGGACCACCTCAATATATAAGGCAAATGCTAATAGCCATAAAAGGGGAAATCAACAGTAACACAATCATCGTAGGGGACTTTAACACCCCAATTTCACCAATGGATGGATCATTGAAAATGAAAATAAGGAAACACAAGCTTTAAATGACACATTAGACATGGTGGAATTAATTAATATTTATAGGACATTCCAACCAAAAACAACAGACTACACTTTCCTCTCAAGTGTTCATGGAACACTCTCCAGGATAGATCATATCTTGGATCACAAATCAAGCCCTTGGTAGATTTAAGAAAGATGAAATCATATCAAGTATCTTTTCCAACCACAATGCTCTGAGAAGAGATATCAATTACAGGAAAAAACTGTAAAAAATACAAACACATGAAGGCTAAACCATATGTTACTAAATAACCAAGAGATTGCTGAAGAAATCCAAGAGGAAATCAAAAAATACCTAGAAACCAATGACAATGAAAACACGATGACCCAAAACCTATGGGATGCAGCAAAAGTAGTTCTAAGAGGGAAGTTTATAGCAATACCACCCGACCTCAAGAAACAAGAAAAATCTCAAATAAACAACTTAACCTTACACCTAAAGCAATTAGAGAAAGAAGAACAAAACCCCAACAAAGTTAGTAGAAGGAAAGAAATCATAAAGATCAGATCAGAAATAAGTGAAAAATAAATGAAGGAAACAATAGCAAAGATCAATAAAAGTAAAAGCAGGTTCTTTGAGAAGATAAACAAAATTGGTAAACCATTAGCCAGACTCATCAAGAGAAAAGGGAGAAGACTCAAATCAACAGAATTAGAAATGAAAATGGAGAAGTAACAACTGACACTGCAGAAATACAAAGGATCATGAGAGATTACTACATTCAACTGTATGCCAAACAAAATGGACAACCTGGAAGAAATGGACCAATTCTTAGAAAAGCACAACGTTCAAAGACTGAACCAGGAAGAAATAGAAAATATGAACAGCCCAGTCACAAGCACTGAAATTGAAACTGTGATTAAAAATCTTCCAACAAACAAAAGCCCAAGACTAGATGGCTTCACAGGTGAATTCTATCAAACATTTAGAGACAAGTTAACACCTATCCTTTGCAAACTCTTCCAGAATGTAATGGAGGGAGGAACACTTTCAAATTCATTCTATGAGGCCACCATAACCCTGATACAAAAACCAGACAAATATGTCACAAAAAAAGAAACTACAGGCCAATATCACTGATGAATACAGATATAAAAATCCTCAACAGAACGCTAGCAAACAGAACCCAACAGTGCTGTTGGATCACACATTATTATCAAATGTGGTTTGTCCCAGGAATGCAAGACTTCTTTATTATACTCAAATCAATCAATGGGATACACCATATTAAAAATTGATGGATAAAAACCATATGATAATCTTGATAGATACAGAAAAAGTTTTTGACAATATTCTACACCATTTTTGATAAAAACTCTTCAAAAAGTGGGCATAGAGGAACCTACCTCAACATAATAAAGGCGATATGACAAAACCACAGCCAACATCATTCTCAATGGTGAAAAACTGAAACCATTTCCTGTAATATCAGGAAGAGAAAGTTGCCCACTCTCACCACTATTATTCAACATGGTTTTGGAAGTTTTAGTCACAGTAGTCAGAGAAGAAAAAGAAATAAAAGAAATCCAAATTGGAAAAGAAGAAGTAAATCTGCCACTGTTTGCAGATGACATGATACTATACATAGAGAATCCTAAAGATGCTACCAGAAAACTACTAGAGCTAATCAATAATTTGGTAAAGTAGCAGGACCAAAATTAATGCACAGAAATCTCTTGCATTGCTCTACACTAACAATGAAAAATCTGAAAGAGAAATTAAGGAAACAATCCCATTTACCATAGCAAGAAAAAGAACAAAATACCTAGGAATAAGCCTACCTAAGGAGACAAAAGACCTGTATGCAGAAAACTATAAGACACTGATTAAAGAAATTAAAGATGATAAAAACAGATGGAGAGATATACCATGTTCTTGGATTGGAAGAATCAACATTGTGAAAATGACTATACTACCCAAAGCAATCCACAGATCAATGTGATCACTATCAAGCTACCAGTGGCATTTTTTACAGAAGTAGAACAAAAATTTTCACAATTTGCATGGAAACACAAAAGACCCCGAATAGCCAAAGCAATCCTGAGAAAGAAAAATGGAGCTGCAGGAATCAGGCCCCTTGACTTCAGTCTATACTACAAAGCTACAGTAAACAAGACAGTATGGTACTGGCACAAAAACAGAAAGATAGATCGATTGTACAGGATAGAAATCCCAGAGATAAACTTACGTACATATGGTCACCTTATCTTTCATAAAAGTGGAAAGAATATACAATGGAGAAAAGACTGTCTCTTCAATAAGTGGTGCTGGGAAAACTGGACAGCTATACGTAGAAGATTGAAATTAGAACACTCCCTAACACAATACACAAAAATAAACTCAAAATGGATTAGAGACCTAAATGTAATGCCAGACACTATAAAACTTAGAGGAAAATATAGGCAGAACACTCTATGACATAAATCACAGCAAGATCCTTTTTGACCCACCCTGTAGAGGAATGGAAATAAAAACAAAAATAAACAAATGGGACCTAATGAAATTTAGAAGCTTTTGCATAGCAAAGGAAACCATAAACAAGATGAAAAGACAGCCCTCAGAATGGGAGAAAATATTTGCAAATGAAGCAACTGACAAAGGATTAATCTCCAAATTATACAAGCCGCTCATGCAGCTCAGTGTCAATAAAACAAAAAAACTAATCCAAAAATGGGCAGAAAGACTAAATAGATCTTTCTCCAAGGAAGATATACAGATTGCCAACAAACACATGAAAGGATTCTGAACATCACTAATCATTAGAGAAACACAAATCAAAACTGCAACGAGGGATCATCTCACACCAGTCAGAATGGCCATCATCAAAACATCTAGAAACAATGAATGCTGGAGAAGGTGTGTAGAAAAGGGAACTCTCTTACACTGTTGGTGGGAATGTAAATTGATACAGTCACTATGGAGAACAGTATGGAGGTGTCTTAAAAACCTAAAAATAGAACTACCATATGACGCAGCAATCCCAGTACTGGGCATATACCCTGAGAAAACCATAATTCAAAAAAAGCATGTGCCACTATGTTCATGGCAGCATTATTTACCATAGCCAGGATATGGATGTGTCCATCAACAGATGAATGGATAAAGAAGATGTGGCACATATATACAACGGAATATTACTCAGCCATAAAGAGAAACGAAATTGAGTTATTTGTAGTGAGGTGATTGGACCCAGAGTCTGTCATACAGAGTGAAGTAAGTCAGAAAGAGAAAAACAAATACCGTAGGCTAACACATATATATGGAATCTAAAAATAATGGTTCTGATGAACTTAGGGGCAGGACAGGAATAAAGATGCAGACTTAGAGAATGGACTTGTGGACACAGGGGTAAGGGTAAGGGTAAGCTTGGATGAAGTGAGAGAGTGGCATGGACATATATACACTACCAAATGTAAAATAGATAGCTAGTGGGAAGCAGCCGCATAGCACAGGGAGATCAGCTCAGTGCTTTGTGACCCGCTAGAGGGGTGGGATAGGGAGTGTGGGAGGGAGACACAAGAGGGAGGGGATATGGGGATATATGTATATGTATAGCCAATTCACTTTGTTATAAAGCAGAAACTAACACAGCATTGTAAAACAATTATATTCTAATAGTATACAGCAGTGTTAATTATATTTATCCTGCTGTATATTACATCCCTACTATTTATTATCTTATAAGTGGAAGTCTCTACCTTTTGACTGCCTTCATCCAATTCCCCCTCCCTGCTCACCCCACCTCTGGTAACTAGAAATCTGATCTCTTTTTCAATGTTTCTTTGTTTTTGAAGTATAATTGACCTACAACACCATATTATATTCTGTTATGCAACATAGTGATTCGATGTTTGTATACATTTCAAAATGATCACCATAAGTTCAGTTGCAATCCGTCACCAAATAAATATATTACCTAGTGATTGACTATATTTCTCACACTGTACATTTCCTACTCTTGACTATTTATTTTGCAACTGGAAGTTTGTTTCTCTTAATCTCCCTTGGTATTTCTTTCCTCCCCTGAGCCTCCTCCCCTGTGGTAACCACCTGTGTGTTCCCTGTATTTATAACTCTGTTTCCATTTTGTTATGTTTCTTTTTTGTTTTGCTTTTTAGATGTCACAATTAAGTGAAATCATACAGTATTTGTCTTTCTTTGTCTAACTTATCTCACTTAGCATGATACCCTTTAGGTCCAAGCATGTTTTCCCAAGTGGCAAGATTTCACTCTTTTGTTTTAATGGCTGAGTAATATGCCATTGTATGTATGTGTGTCTGTATATACACACACACACCTTCTTTATCCATTCATCTATAGATAAGCACTGAGGTTCCTTCCATATATTGTGTATTATAAATAATTCTGCAATGAGCATAGGGGTGCATATATTTTTCTGTTAAGTGTTTTTGTTTTGTTTGGATAAATACTCAGTAGTGGAATTGCTGAATTATATAGTAGCTCTAGTTTTTATTTATTGAGGATCTCCATACTGTTTTCCATAGTGGCTGCACAAATTTACACTCTCACCAACAGTGTACAAGGGCTCCCTGTTCTCCACATCCTCACAAACACTTGTTATTTGTTGTCTTTTTGATAATAGTTCTTCTGCCAGGTGTTAGTTGATATCTCATTGTAGCTTTGATTTGCATTTCTCCAATAATTACTGATGTGCCTGTTGGCCATCTGTATGTCTCCTTTGGAAAAATGTCTATCCACATCCTCTGCCCATTTTAATTTAATTAATTAATTTATTTATTTTCAAAAGTAATTCATTTGTTTATTGATTATCTATTATATCTTAAATATAGCAGTGTGTACATGTCAATCCCAAACTCCCACTCCATGCCCCCTCACCACCCTTTCCCCCTGGTAACCATAAGTTCATTCTCTAAGTCTGTGAGTCTGTTTCTGTTTTGTAGATAAGTTCATTTTTTTTTTAGATTCCACTATAACTGATATCATATGATATTTGTCTTTCTCTGTCTGACTTACTTCACTTAAGTATGATAATCTTCAAGTCCATCCACGTTGCTGTAAATGGCATTATTTCATTCTTTCTTACGGCTGAGTAATATTCCATTGTATATATGTACCACATCTTCTTAATCCATTCATCTGTCAATGGACATTTAGGTTGCTTCCATGTCTTGGCTATTGTAAAAAGCACTGCAATGGCCATGGGGGTGCATGTATACTTTCAAACCAAGTTTTTCTCCGGATATATGCCCAAGAGTGGGATAGCTAGATCATACGATAGCTCTATTTTTTGTTTTTTAAGGAACCTCCATACTGTTCTCCATAGTGGCTGTAACAATTTACATTCCCACCAACAGTGTAGGAGGGTTCCCTTTTCTCCACACCCTCTCCAGAATTTATTGTTTGTAGATTTTTTGATGATGGCCATTCGGACTAGTGTGAGGTGATATCTCATTGTAGTTTTGATTTGTGGTTCTCTACTAATTAGTGATGTTGAACATCTTTTCATTTGCTTCTTGGCCATCTTCTTTGTCTTCTTTGGAGAAATGTCTATTTAGGTCTTCTGTCAATTTTTGGATTGGGTTTTTTGTTTTGATGGTATTGAGCCTCATGGGCTGTTTGTAAATTTTGGAGATTAATCCTTTGTTGGTTGCATTATTTGCAAATATTTTCTCCCATTCTGTGGGTTGTCTTTTCATTTTGTTTATGGTTTCCTTTGCTGTGAAAAAGCTTTTGAGTTCAATTAGGTCCCATTTATTAATTTTTGTTTTTATTTCTCTTACTCTGGGACATAGACTGAAAAAGATATTGTTGCGATTTATGTCAGAGAGTGCTCTGCCCATGTTTTCCTCTAAGTGTTTTATAGTATCTGATCTTACATTTAGGCCTTTAATCCATTTTGAGTTTATTTTTGTGTGTGGTGTTAAAGAGTATTCTAATTTTATTTTTTTACATGTATCTATCCAATTTTTCCAGCACCATTTATTGAAGAGACTGTCTTTCCTCCATTGTCATAGATTAATTGACCATAGGTGTGTGGGTTCATTTCTGGGCTTTCTATCCTGTTACATTGATCTATATTTCTGTTTTTGTGCCAGTACCATGCTGTTATGATGACTGTATCAGTAGTATAGTTAGGAAGTCAGGGAGCTTGATGCCTCCAGCTCCATTTTTCTTTCCCAAGATTGCTTTGGCTATTTGGGGTCTTTTTTGTCTCCATACGAATTTTAAGATGTTCTGTTCTAGTTCTGTGAAATATGACATTGGTAATTTGATAGAGATTGCATTGAATCTGTAGATTGCCTTGGGTAGTATAGTCCTTTTCACAAAACTGATTCTTCCAATCCAAGAACATGGTATATTTCTCCATCTGTTTATGTTATCTTTACTTTCTTTCATCAGTGTTTTATAGTTTTCTGAGTACAAGTTTTTTGCCTCCTTAGGCAGGTTTATTCCTAGGTATTTTATTCTTTTTGATATGATGGTAAATGGGATTGTTTCCTTAATTTCTCTTTCTGATAATTTGTTTTCAGTGTATAGAAATGCAACAGATTTCTGTATATTAATTTTGTGTCCTGCAACTTTACTGAATTCATTGATGAGTCCTAGTAGTTTTTTGGTGGTATCATTAAGATTTTCTATATATAGTATCATGTAATCTGAAAACAGTGTTTTTAATCCATTTTGAATTTATTTTGGGGCATGGTGTGAGAGAGTAATCCAGTTTAACTTTTCTGCATGTAGCTGTCCAGGTTTCCCAATACCATTTATTGAAGAGACTTATTTTTACCATTGTATATTCCTGTGTTTGTTGTCATAGATTAATTGCCTATATAAGTGTGGGTTCATTTCTGGGCTCTCTGTTCTGTTCCATTGATCTCTGTCTCTGTTTTTCTGCCAATTCCATAATGTTTTGATGTTTTATATAAATATATACACACACACACACATATATATATATATATACACACACTCAGGGAGTATGATACCTCCAACTTTGTTCTTTCTCAAGAGTGTTTTGACTATTTGATCTCTTTTTCATTACCATACAAAGTTTAGAATTATTTGTTTTAATTCTGTGAAAAATAAGTTCATTTGCATTATTTTTGTTAGATTCCACATATAAACAATATCATATGATATGTGTCTTTCTCTGGCTGGCTTAACATTTAAAGTAATTATTGATAGGTGTGTATATACTGACATTTTATTAATTGTTTTAGGGTTATTTCATGGCTCTTTTTTGTTCCTTTCTTCTTCTTTTACTCTCTTCCCTCATGATTTAATGCCTATCTTTAGTGTTATGATTGGATTCCTTTCTCTCTTTTTTTTTTTGTGTGTGTATTTCTTATAGGTTTTTGATTTGTGGTTACCATGAGGTTAATATATAGCAATCCCCCTCTCTCTTGCTCTGTGTGTGTATGTATATGATTATTTTAAGTTGCTGGTCTCTTAAATTCACATTTTAACAACCCAGCATTTTTACTCCTCTCCCCTAATGGTTACTGTTTTTGGCATCATATTTTACTTATTTTTGTTTTGTGTATCCTTTAACTACTTATTGCAGATATGGCTGATTTTACTACCTTTGTTTTTTAGCCCTCTTAGTAGCTTTGTATGTGGTTGACTTACTACATTCTCTGTATATTTGCCTTTAGCCATGAGCTTTTTCCTTTTATAATTTTCAAGTTTCCAGTTGTGGCCTCCTTTTTCACTTAGAAAATTTCCTTTAACATTTCTTGTAAAGCTGGGTTGATGGTGCTGACCTCTATTACCTTTTGCTTATCTGTAAAACTTTTGATTTCTCCATCAAATCTGAATGAAAGCCTTGCTGGACAGTGTATTCTTGGTTGTAGGTTCTTCCCTTTCTTCACTTTAAGTATACTGTGCCACTCTCTTCTGGTCTGCAGAGTTTCTCCCTTCTGGTTGCAGAATTTCTGCTGATAGCCTGATGGGAGTTCCCTTGTATGTAACTTGTTGCTTTTCCCTTGCTAATTTTAATATTCTCTCTTTATCTATAGTTTTTGTCCTTTTAATTACAATGTGTCTTGGTGTGGTCCTCTTAGGATTGATCTTATTTAGAACTCTCTGTGTTTCCTGGACCTAGATGTCTGTTTACTTTCCCAAGTTAGGGAAGTTTTCAACTGTTATGTCTTGAAATATTTCTCTGCCCCCTTTTCTCTCTCTCTTCTCCTTCTGGGACCCCTATAATGTGAATATTATTATGCTTGGTGGTCTCTTAAACTGTCTTCATTTTTGTTTATTCTTTTTTCTGTTCAGCTTCAGTGATTTCCACTACTTTGTCTTCCAGCTCACTGATCCGTTCCTCTGTATCATCTAATCTACTGTTAATTCCTTTTAGTGTATTTTTCATTTTAGTTATGGTATCCTTTACCTCCGTTTGTTCTTCTTTGTATTTTCTGACTCTGTTAAAAACTTCTAACTTCTCAGTATATTCATCCAATCTTCTCCCCACTTCTTCAAACATTTTTATGATCATTTCATTGAACTATTTATTGGGTAGATTTCCTACCTCTACTTCACTTAGTTCTTCTTCTAGGGTTTTATCCTGTTCCTTCATTTCAAACTTATTCCTCTACTGCCTCATTTTGCCTACATTGCTGTTTTTATTTCTATATATCTGGTGGGTTGATTCCATCTCCCAACCTTGGAGAAGTGGCCTTCTGTAGGGAAGTCCTATGTGTCCAAGCAGCACTCTCCCTTGTGGTCACCAGAGCTGTATGCTTTAGAAGAACCCCTATTTGGGCTGTGTGGGTCCTTCTGTTGTGATGGCCTGGCTAGCCTCTGCTCTGGTTGGTTGCCAGGCCTTGCCTTGTGTGGAGCTTGCTGGCCACTGGTGAGTGGGGCCAGGTGATGAGGTGGCTGACTTCAGAACACCTAGGGTTCCTGGGGCTAATACCGGCCCACTGATGGGCAGAGCCGAGTTTCAGGGTGGATGGTTGTGGGACTGGAGGTCCTGGATCTAGGGTCAGCCTGCTGATGGATGGTACCAGTTCCTCACATGGCTGGCTTCAGGATTTGGGGTATCCCAGAGCTGGTGTCGACCCATTGGTGAGTGGGGCTGGATCCCCAGGTGGTTGTCTGAGGGATCCAAGGTGTCTTGGAACTGGTGTTGGCCTGCTAGTAGGCAGTGTTTGGGCCTGGGGTGGCCCCTGGGGCTAGTGTTGTCCTGCTGGTGGGTGGAACCAGGTACTGGGATTCTCTGGCTGTAGGGCCTGGGTGGTCCCGGTGTTGGTGTTGGCTTGCTGGTGGGCAGGGCTGAAGCCCAGGAAGTCCCAAGGTTAGTGCCAGCCCACAGATGGGTTGAGGCCAGTCCCAGGGTCTCTGGATGCAGGGGCGCTGGGTGTCCTGGAGTTGGTGTTGGCCTGCTAGTTGTGGAGGCTGAGTCCCAATGGCTGGCTGCAGGGCCCCAGGGGTCCCCAGGGCTACCACCAGTGTGCCAGTGTGCAGGGCCAGATCCTGAGCCCTTTGGTGGACAAGGCCATGTCTGGGCACTGTGGGCTCTGGGGGTCCTAAGACAGCCAGCCCGGGGTGAGGCTCTGGCCTTGCCCACTAGCTGCTTGGCCTAAGGTATCCCAGGACTGGTTCTGACAGCCTCATGAGCCAGGCAAGGTCATGACACTAATAAGCTAGAAGGAGGATTCCAAAGTGGCTTGTTAGCACCAGTGTCCATATGGTAGAACCACCTCCCAAAAAGCCTGTCTCTGGTGTCTGTGTCCCAGGGTGAGCTCCAGTTAGTTACCTCCTGCCCCTCCAGAAGCCTGTCCAGGATCAGCAGGTGTGTCCGACCCAGGCTCCTTTCAAATTACTGCTTCTGCCCTGGGTCCTGGAGTGTGTGAGATTTTGTGTGTGCCTTTTAACAGTGGAGTCTATATTTCCCATATCCCTCTGGCTCTCCCGAAAGTAAGCCTCACTGGCCTTCAGAGTCAAATATTCTGGGGCTCCACTTTTTGGTATAGGACCCCCTGGGGAGCCTGATGTGGGGCTCAGACCCCTTGCTCCTTGGGTAGAATCACAGCAATTGTAATTATTCCTCCATTTATGGGTTGCCCACTGGGGTGTGGATCTTGACTGTACTGTATTTCTTCCCCTCCAACCCATCTCGTGTTTTCTTCTTTATATCTTTAGTTGTAGGAAATCTTTCCTATTAGTCTTCAGGTCATTCTCATCAGTAGTTGCTCTGTAACAGTTGTAAGTTTAGTTTTCCCATGGCAGGAGGTGAGCTCAGGGTCTTCCTACTCCTCCATCTTGGATCTTTCCAAATGGATTCACAAATTCTAACAGACAAATGGATTTTTCCTTTCCCTTCTTTCCTGTCTTGAGTGAAATAAAAGATGTGAGAGGACCCACGGAGATAATGCTGTGAATTTCCAATTCAATGAAACTGACTTGGTGAATGGCTCCTGCTTACTGGTGGGAGTTCCCTTCTGAAGGAACAATTCCTTTTGTGCACACACTTTGTGGGTATATTTGAATATATTCTAGGGCCTGTTAGGCTTTTAGATTTCTGAAAGGAGGAAACTACCTTTTAATCAAATATTCTTGACATTGAACTAGAATGATGTTGACACTGAGACCAAGATAAACTTAACTAAGCTTTCTTTAGTTGACTATGGGTATATTCAGTTTTTGAAAGAGCTAAATTAGGTATGAATGAAGAATTAGATAAATGTGAGTGATTTTAGGAAAATACCGGAGTAAGTTTATGGAGCTAGAATCAAAGCTAAACGTGCTGCAAAGCAAAAAATGTATCTAGTTTGACCCAAAAGAATGGAAGTTTCACCAGAGCAATACACATGTGGTATAGGATTCTGGACACTGGAAGCATTTTTACCCTGTATTCCGAGACAGACTCTGCTTTAGTGACTGTTACACTAAAATTAAGATAACTGGAGATTTTGAATGAACTCTTAAGGAGCATACAATCTCTATCTTAAGGTCTGTACAGCTTCTAATCATAGTGGGAAACTTTAACTTTGCATTTTGTTGATATGACCATTAAACTATGTATATTCCAGAGCCTTGAAAGCATTGGAACCATACAAAGCCATGTCCGTGATGTTTCTTCATTAGTCATTGTCTACAATGGAGACCATATAATGTCCAACTCAGAGGATTAAATTGTGAAGATGTGGGCAGTGTTAACTGGCTACTGTTTGTGGCCACATCAAGCTGGTACCCTGACTTGCAGCTGTGCTAGTGAACAGAAGGGCAAGAGTGATGCCGGCTACAAATGCACCACTGCACTCCCAGCACATGAAAACAGGGTAAGAGTGACGCTGACTACAAATGCACCGCTGCACTCAGATCACATGAGAATAGGGTGAGAGTGACGCTGGTTACAAGTGCACCGCTGCACTCCAAGCACATGAAAATATGATAAAATGCATTTCCTGGACTTATATCTGGCTCGCAGTTTTCTCTCTCTTGAACAAAAGGAGTTGAGAATAGAAAGAGTGGGAAGTCTGAAACTCTCTTGATGTGCTGTCAGAGATGACAACATGAAAACAAGGGATGGAAACACCAGTTGGTGGGTAAACTTGAATTTCCCTGAGATGGAACCTCACGTGCTCACTGGAAACACAGAACAAACGGTGAGAATGTGGGCTTGGAGTTGATCGATTTTCAGTTTGTTCCTCCTCTGGATGCTCTTCTGTGAGACCAAGGTGCTCCCACTGAACTATGCTTAAATGAACACTCCCCTCCATGTAAGTTTAACAAGGAGGGGGGATTTGCTAGGATCTACATATTTTTGTCATTTGTAACCTTATTTGAGCCCTGGTCAATTTTTCACATATTTCTCAGTCAGTAAAGTGAATTAGCTTAACTTCTTTTTGAACAATCTTAAGATCTCAATTTATTTGATAACTTAGATGACATTGAAGATACAGTCCAGGATGTTTAATTTCAAGAAAATGAAGATTTGATAGTTAGAGGTTGTCAGGTAGAAATCCTCATGGTTTCTCATCACATGATGAACACTTTTCTGTTGTAGAACACTGGCACATGCTGCCAGTTGTGGCTGGAGGTGGCCAGGCCATGGGGCCCGGCGCTGTGCCACGTGAGGGAGTGGCTGCCCCCACTTGCCCTCTTCTTCCACAGGGTCTGACCCCAGTTCTGAACAGGCGGAGCTGACAGTTTTGTGTGATGCTCCATCTTTGTTTTTCTGTAGATGACATACACCCCAATTTTTTTCCACACAAAAACATCAAGTTATATTTATGTGCTCTTATTTCGGTTACAGTTAATAACCAAGGGCTTGAAATAAACAAGAAATTATTTGGCATGAAATATGAGGTAGCCTTTCATAATTACTGCAGCACAAAAGGCCTGCCTGCAGGTGATGGACAGAAAGCTATGCACACAATGCACTCAGACGCAGACATCAATTATCCAGGGAGTTATGTATGTTTTTTTTGAAAGAGTCTGTCACGGCATCACACCTTTTAATACAGGATAATGTTGAGACTTAAACTTACATTTCAATGATGTGAACAGTAATCCATGTCCTCCCCTCCCCTTTATTTAGGTCCTAACTTTTCTGACACAATCTAGATCAATCTGTGACCACACAGTATTATGAATGAACCAGGAGAGCCTCTGTCTATGGAGAATCCTTCAGTGAGTGAAAGAATCAGTAAGCATGTGATTATTGCTTTCTCACACAGCACCTGCCATGTGAATGGGGTGTATGAAAGAAATTAAAGACTTAGTTTGTCCAAAAGGAATTTAAGATTAATCTTGATGAGGGATTATGCAATTGCTGCTATCCTAATGTTTTTGATTTATGAAAATGGTAACTTCATACGATTTGAAGTAGTGATTGTGAATGACAACACAGTATATGATTAGGTTCCAAATTACAGTATAGAAGCTACTTGTTCCATACAGGCTTTGTGTAGGTAGGATATGGGAAACCTGGGTTTGTCAGAGGACCATTACCTGGATGGGTTGTATGGAGGATGGGAAGAGACCTGGGGCAGTTGCTCCAGGCAGGAGGGAGCAGGGAATGTGGTGTGGATGGGACGATGGTTCTCAGATGGCATAAGTGGGCTGGGGATGGGCTGGGAGAGAGTGGAGCTAGGGAGGCAAGCCAGACTGCAGCAGAACTAGTTGTAGAGCATTGGCTGAAATGGAAGGGAATGGATGGGAAACACAGAACGGGAGCACACTCCCTGACTGTTCTAGTTGGATGAAATGTCTACTTTCTGAGCTCCATCTTTTCTATCACTTACGTACTTCTTTACATTCAATGATGCCTATGTTCCAGACAAGTATTAGACACCATGATGGATACTTTGTGTACCAGACATAATTTCTGACCTCTGGTTTAGTATTGTTAATAAAATTTTAACAAATTTTAAGTTAACGATAAGTTCACAAAATTTTAAGTACGTTATGTTGTGCTTCCCTAAAATGATTATAAGTTTTAGTGTAACAGACACAGAGATTTTTGTATTCATTCTTTCAAAACTGTAATGAGTGTCTACACTTGACAGCCTCTGTTGATAGAATAAAGAAAAGCCACAGTCCTGGTTGAGAGAGATCCAGACAAACAGTTATAAAATATGGTAACTGTTCCCAGCAAGCTGCAGTGAGATGAATTCTTATATTTCCTGGAAGTGTTAAAGACTTAAAGATAATTTTCTCAGCTGAGGCTGAAAGGATAGAAGTGGTTTTGAGGCATGAAAGTGAAGTGTGCATGGCTCAGGAAGATTGGGACAGCCTATGTGAAAGCACAAAGGTGGAGGATGCAGTGAAATGACACAATGACATGACCCAGTGACATGGCACTGTGACATGACACAGTGAAATGACCCAGAATGTACAAGTGTGCTGATATTGCCGAGTGTAGGGCAGAATGAAGGACAAGAGATTGTGCAAATGGGCAGGGGCTGGATACATGTCTGTGTATGTTATGCAAAGGATCTTAGGTGGTATGTTATGAGGAAGCATGTTGATTAGGCAGCATATGTTCAGACTTCTATGTGGAGAATAGAGAGGGAGAGGGCAGTACTGGGCAGGGAGCCTGGAAAAGAGGTTATTGCTACTGCGACCACCTGTGATAGATAAACTGGGAGCAAGGAAGGGAAGAAAGAAGAAGGAGAAAAGATGAAAAAGTCATTGGAAGGTAAAATGGACAGATCTTGCTGTTTTATAAAACATGGGGTATAAACTGGAGAGAAGATGACAAGGACCTTGTCTGACTTATTCACAACTGTATCCCCAGCACTGGGAAGAATCCCTCATCTAGGCTCCCAGTAAATAGCTGTCAAAGTGAATAGAAGGGAGAAATCAAGATGACTCCTGGGTTCTGGAGGAAGCAGAATGTTTATACCAGTTGCCAGTGGAAGGAATATGGGAGGGGAAGATCAGGTATTCCTCTGTGGACCGATGTGGGACAGACTCGTGGTTTTTAGAAGAGCCGAGCTATAAGACACAAGTTATAAGGGAGTGAAGGAAGAATTGGTAATGAAGGAAATTCCAAATATGACTGCAGAAAGGCAGGACGAGTTTTAGGTTAGGTTAAAATCCTACGTCAAGAGAGACATTTTCAAGCGGAAATGTTTGACAGGGTAATTTGTCCAGAGTTCAATGTGCATGAAGTCTGGCAAAATCAGAGTCTGGCTCTGGGGACTCGAGGAAGAACATCACCTGTGTTGGGGAGTGAAGAAGTTCCCTTGCCTTTTCATGTCCCAAATTAGAGGTTGGCTTATAGTTCAAGTTATCATACGAACTCTGTGGCTTTGTGCATCTTTTAACTTGAGAAAGGCAAAGGCAGCATGTGAAATGTGGTTTTAGTAACAACCAAAGCACAGGTCAGAGATTTATGTTACTATACAATAATACCTATATGTGGAGATACCCCTGTTAGAAGCACTAACTTGGGTCCTAGTTTCTTATATAGAAGAGAAAATTGCAAATTGTGTGGTTAATGTTGATCATAATATTTTAAAGGAATATGTGTTTATTTAACCAATAACTTTATGCTACATAAATTGAAAAATCCTCCCTGCCTATGATATTACGAGCAATAACTGCATATCTTAGTCTGTCCCCACATATGGTCTAATTTAGCTGGTCCTTAGGGGTTTTGTATGATTGCTCTAAAATATTAGTTGCATGAAAAGCACCTAACGTTCTTGATAAAAGTCTATATTTTTTAATTCAAGAGGGCCTGTGAATTAATATTTTAACAAGCACCATCGTGTGATTCCAATACAGGTGTGAAGAGGTTCTACCTGGAGAAATCCCCCCCTTGAGAAGCTCTTTGGCCTGACTTGCATTTGTTAGCTGGTGTTCTTGCTCTCTCTGGTGGTACAATGTGGAATTGTATGTTTCAGATTTTTCATTTTCACTGATTGGCACATAGACTTTACAATTAATCTACCAGTTACCCAGCCTTTATCTAGCCATGCTGTAAACCTACAGATGCGAGTGCTGCATTAGCATTCATCTCCCTACACACAGAAGAGATGGGAGAAGACCAGAAAGTGTAACATGTAAAATTTCATACCTTAGAAGTGCTGCGACCAAGACAATGCTTTTACATTTTTTGGTTTGGAGAATTTTGAAGGAATCTGTAGCTGAAGAGTATTGAAGAGGCATTTGGGGGCAGCATTTTCATGGGCCAAGTGTTTATCTTTTGCTTGGGTTCTTCCTCTGTGAATCGTTTAGGACTCAGACTCAAGCTTTGTGATGCTCATTTGAATTTTTCATTTGCCAGTTTGTTTATTTTTTGCTAATGGGAAGGATATAATTGTATGCAGAGTAAAGAGTTAAGGGTAGGAATTCCTTCTTCTTTTCCTTCTTTCCTCCCTGCCTTCTGGCAGTCATTCAACAGATGTTTATTACAGCCCCCTGAGGGAGGCTTTGTGGGTGATACAATGATAACCGGGACACCATTTCTCTGAATGAGGAGAGAAATGTAGCCCACCAAGGCCTGTCATGAGGGCTCCATGCCCAAAGTGCAGGGCAGCTCAGCAACGCTCAGAGGAAGGAGAGAGTAACCATGGGGAAATCATTACGGAGAAGACGGCGTCTGAACTTCAAGTCCCTGAGACTGGCCACTCTAAGAACCTTTGTGTAACTGAGTTGCTGACTTATATGACATACAATTGTCTGTGCTTATTGTGGGTATTTTATTCAGTGCTGATTATGTGTCAGGCAGTGTGCTAAGTGTGGGTGTATAAAGTTCAGGAAGGATTGTAATCAAGCAGGACCCTGTGGGGCCATCCCAGGGCAGAGCCCCGCCACCCCACCATGTCCTCTGCCAGCCTTTTGTCCGTAGAAAAACTTTACTTAAAGAATAAATTTAATCAGAGAAATGAGAAATGTGGAAAGAAAGGAAAACTGTTAAGCAAGACAAAGTAATAATAGTTTAGCCATTAAGCAAAGTCAAGGACCTTTAGTTCCTCCTCCAGGGCTGTAGATACTATTCTGAGCCATGTCCTTTGAGCTGTTTTGCAGCTGAAACTGAAACCCTCACCAGGTGGAAGAAGTTAACTGCATGCTGCCCACAAGCATGAAGACCCCAGGTGGAATCAGAAGGTGGATGATGTTGACTCCCAGTTACCTCACCGCAAGCCAATCAGAAGAAGGTCCACAAGCTGATCACACACCCCACACCCCCACTCCCTTATCCTGTCTTTTAAAACCTTTCCCTCGAAGCCTTCAGGGAGTTTGTGCCTTTTAAGCATGAGCTGCCCTGGACTCCTTGCTTGGCGCCTGCAATAAACGCTGCACTTTCCTTCACCACACCCAGTGTCGGTAGATTGGCTTTACTGTGCTCAGGTGAGCAGACCTGAGTTTGGTTCCGTAACAGGATGGCTTGGTCTCTGTCTACCTAGAGATTCCATTCTCGTAGTAGAGGCAGACAGGAAACAAAATAGTTAAATGATAATAGATAACTATCTACAAAATAGATAAATGAATTGTAAATTGAGGTAAGGGCTTTGAAGGAAGTAACCAAGAGGCTAAGGTAGAGAATAACTTGGTTGGGGTGAGGTGAGACCTGCTTTTGTGGAGGTGGCTGGAGAAGGCCTCCTGCAACAACACAAGCAATGATGTTACAAGTCCAGTGCTCTCTGCTACTGAGTCCATGTCTTAACCATGTTCATCCTCCCAGCTCTGATGGGGAATCACCATCATTATACTCATTTGAACAGAGAGGAGACTGAGGCACAGGGACACTAAGTAATTTGATGTGTAGTTTGTAAGTGGTGGAGACCAGATCCAAACCTACCTTTCAGGTCCAGAGCCTGCTCTCTTCACCACTCTGACAGGCATCTCCCGCCAAGGGTGTGGAGGGGAGAGCACATATGGGGCTCAGAGGCAGGAGAGTTCTCACGGGATAAAGCAGCCCTCGTGCTCCCAGAGGTGGGGCGAGGCTGCACACCACCCTTCCCTTGGGGTGTGGGCTTCTTTCAGACACGTGTTAATACAGAAACAGGCATTGGGCGAGTTGAAAAGGACAGAATTCGTTAGCTGCCCTAGCACTATAGAATTACTGATGAGAAAGGTCATTTTCTGGTGTAACATTTTGATTTCACAGTGGAGGACCCCCAGCTCAGAGAAGATAGGTGATTAATTGCTTAACTAGTTAGTTGCTGACTTGGGAGTAAAACATACGTGCTTTTCCTTGATCCCACGTGTGCATAACTGGTTTCTACTTAACACACAAATTTATCTTATAAATTGCTTTCCCACCAATTGAAGGGCACTGGAGTACATGATTACAGACTAGTACTTTCTTAAATTCTTGCTCCTTTAATTTGGGATGGTTTTCTTTGAGGACAACCATTCCCATTTCACGACACATGGTAAAATGTGTTCCTTTTGAGAATTTCCCTTCTCTCCTCTGTGGAAATGCAAAGAAACAGAGGACAGGACCAGTCGATAAGCTCACTTCTCGTGTGACTCGCCCCCTTCTCTTTCTTCACATTTGCTGGCAGGAGTTACAATGCGCTGATTATAAGAGGTGGCCTGATGTGAACAGGGCTTGGGGGTCAAGGACTGATGCACACCTTGGACAAGGCACACGCTTGAGCAGCAGACAGGAGGAGGCTGATCCAGGCAAGCACCTGCCTCACCCACAGCCATAGTCCCTGAGGAAACTCTCAAGTATTGTTCAAAAAACCTAAGCAAGCCCTAGAGGGTTCAGGTAATCTTACCATGGCCCTTCTGTCCGGTGAAAAATAACAAGTTGTCTTGCACTGCTGAGTGGTTGTTTGCCAGCTGAAACTTCAAGTGGAACTCGTAATCATAGCTGATGTCTGGGACCCGTGAATAAGCCAGGAACGAGGTATATCCAAAGGCATCCATCCCACTGAACCTGGGCTGGGTGATGTGAACAGCTGTGGAAAAGCCCAAAGCAAACAGTTAAAACAAGCCTGTTCATGGACTTGTAAGAGGAGGGTTGTGTTTTGCTGCTGCATCTCGCCACATAGTCTGTTTACTATCACATTAATTATACATATGTGCCCTTCAGCATTGAGCAACTCAGAGACTCAATAGGGAATTCAAATCCAGAACAAAGGAAGGGCAGTGTTTTGAGATCCTGTGTATAATCCTTTAACTCACATACCCTTTTGACATGAAGAATTTACTTAAAAAGCAAAATTCTACATTTTGGAGATTAATTTTAGAAATAGAAAAGATCATACGCAGTCAAAGTATTTGCCTAGGTGCTTTGTAACAATAATTTGTCATCCAAAGGCCAGATATGACTTAGAGAGGGACTCACAGCTTGGAACAAACTGAGCTTCTCTAACTCTTTACTTTTCTAAGAGCCAAAGGTCAGGGGTAGGAAGGCCAAGAGATGGGAAGGAAATGGATGTTTCCATCACCATATTGTGAATGACCTGAAATTTCCTTGAAGTGAAATCGTTGTCTAAAAGAAATGCTCTTCCTTACTTTGTTCAGACATGTGTTAGATAGTGAAAGCGTGGGTTTCAATAGGCCTGAAACTGTAGGGAGATTTAGTAGAAACAGGAAATGGTAAAACCCAGAAGTACAAGGGCCAGTGCGGACAAATAAGATTTAGTTGAGGGGTGCTATCAGCCAGCTAGCTTCTCTTTTCATCCTGCCTCTAATCTTGTATCCACATTTTCTCTTTCATTGTTCTGTTTCCTTCATAAATAGTCTCAACTGGCTTTTATTTCCTCACTTCAAGGGGAACAGGGAACAGGAAGGGGGATTTTGACCCCCATCCTGACTATTGTGAATGGTATCCCCAGATTAAAGGATGTTCCTAGAATCTATCTTTATTCGTTCAAGACAGCTCAATAGAGGGAAGAAAGCTTGTCTTGATTACTTTATAATGCTCCCTTCTCAAGAGGTGGTGGCTCTCTCACGAAGTTGTAAAACTAGAATTTTTACAAACTTTAAGAAATATCCTCACTCTGGTACTTAACACTTAAAACAAAAGAGTTGTTATGTCTGGTTATAATTGTTTATATAGCAAATAATTCTGCTATCCTGGGAAAAAGAATTCTATTTATCAGAGGCTTTTATTTCTGCTTGTTTCACGTAACTATTCAAGTAGCGATTTGTATGGAATCAGCTGAATGCTTCATTTTGATATTTTATTAAAATCTTATCAGTTTATTCCTTGGGATGTGTGTCCTAGGATAAGTAAACATTTTCTCAAAACTCACCAGAATCTGAATTAGGATTTTGAGACATACCACCTTTTATATATATATATATAATCTAATGAATTAATTGGTGGTTTGTGTTTCAGAGATAATAAGACTTCCCATCAGGGATTTCAGTGGTTCTGTGAGTAGGATGGTTGAAGGAAATTAAATAAAATTAACTGGGATTGAAGCAAAATAAAAATATTGATGGTGTTTGAATGTTGGCATTAAAAACAGTTAAAATAGAATTCAATTAAATACTAAAAATAGGAATGTCTTTCTTTTATAACATTTCCTCCTGTTAATAATTTACAACTGAGTCTACTAAAAGTTTTTGTACATTTAGGTTAGATCAACAAATACGTATGTAGTTCACTATCTGACCTTGAGCTAGATATTGGTGACACAAGGATAATAAAGCACAATCCTTACCCCCAAGGAGCTAGTGTGTGGTCAGTTAAATTACTCAACTGAACTAGACTGAATCTTGGCTGATGACAGCAGTTCACCTACAGGTGACAAGCAAAGATCATTTCAGGTGGAAAGAACAACTTATTCTACAGTAGGGAGGCCAAAAAGCATGTCATACTCAGGGAACCCATGGAGTTTACAAGTTTTAGAATGAAGTATAAAAAGGAAAGTGGAAGCAAATGAAATGACATAGTTAAGACAGGGGTCAAATTATGAAGGGTTTGATATTTTCCTCATACTTTTTGAGTAGTTAAGCAAATATCAAAGTTGCCTTTTAGAAATATCACTGTAGTGATGAAATGTGAAGGCTGGATTAGACGGGGAGCTGGAGGAGAAACCTTTGGTCAAGAATGATAAGGAGAACTTTGAGGACATTGGGAAGTCTAACAATGAGTTCAGCTTGTACTGGGGGGGCAGTGGTGGCCCTTGTCCACGTGCTCAGTGGTTTGGATCCCAGCAAGAGCACGCAGCTCCGCTCACTCCACATGGCAGCTTAGCACTGGATCTGGGGCAGACAGGTCCTGGGAGAAGTCAGCCACAAGGCAGCCCAGATCTCAGGTGGCAGCACAGCCACTTCAATTCCTGCAGCAATAACACCCTGACCCCCAGGCCACAGCATTGTACTAGATCTGGGATGAACAAAACAGGGCTTTCCCTGTTTCTGAGTGGAACTGCAGACACCTGCATGGGAGGCACGTAGGTTTGCTGTGACTGCATGGACCTCACTTGCTTCAGCAATCACACACTTAAGGGCAATGAAGCCTTATTGAACCTGACCCTCAGAGCTTCCACCCCAAGAGCTGGGGAAAAGACCCTGACACTGACAGAATGGTAACAGCCACAGAGCAGAGAAGAAGTCCTGCCTCACATCCTACACAGGCTTTAAATCCCCCAACACAAACCACGCCCCCATCAAGGAGATAACAGCCAGCACACACCGAGGAAAGATATAGTTGGTTTCCATCCCCAAACCAGCCCTACCACCAAAACTATTAGAAACACACAGTCTGTACAATGATGCTCCCACATAAAAACACCCCTTCAAGACCACAATAGATAACTGTTTCTCCCAAATTCATAGAGACAGAAAAAGTTAAATAAAATAAAAAGGCAGAGGAACTACTCCCAATTAAAAGAGGAAGAGACACCCCCACCCCCAAAGAACATATAATGAAACAGACTTTACTCGTTCAACAGACCCAGATTTCAAAGAGGTGGGAATAAAAATTCTAAGTTAAGAAAGATTATTGATATAAACACAGATAACTGTAACAAGGAAATAAAAGTTATACAGATGAATCAATCAAAAATAGATAATTCAGTTTCAGAGATAAAAAGCAATCTTCACAGGGAACTATATTCAACATCTTGTAATAACTTATAATGGAAAGAATATAAAAAAGAATATATTGATATATCTATATATCTATCTCTCTATATATAACTGAATTACTTTGCTGTACACATGCAACTAACTCAACATTGTAAATCAACTATACTTCAAAAAAAGAAAAAGTAAAAGAAAGCAGTCTAGAAGTAATAGATAGCCAATTAAATGAGACAGAAGAACGAATAAGTGACCTGGAAGATAAAATAATGGAAACCACCCAATCAGAAGAGCAGACAGAAAAAACAATAAGAAATGAAACTAACATAAGGTCTATGGGAAAATATAAAGCAAACCATTTTATGCATGGTATGAATTCCAGAAGGAGAAGAGAGAGAGAAGATCAAAAATGTAGTTGAAGAAATTAAGGCTGAAAACTTCCCAAACCTAAAGAAGGAAACAGATATCCAGATACAGAAAGAGCCAAGCGTCCCAAAAAAGATGAATCCAAACAGACCTACACCAAGGCATCATAATTAAAATGGCAAACGTTAAAGATAAAGAGAGGATTCTTATGGCAGCAAGAGAAAAACAAAGGGTCAGATACAAGGGAATCCACATAAGTTTTCAACTGATTTCTCTGCAGAAACTTTGCAGGCCAGAAGGAAGTGTCATGATATATTTCAAGTCCTGAAAGGGAAAATCTGCAACCTAGGATACTCTACCCAGCAAGATTATCATTTAGAATAAAAGGAGAGATAAAGAATTTCTCAGACAAGCAAAAACTAAAAGAATTCAGCAATACTAAACCTACCTTAAAAGAAATAATGAAGCATCTTCTTTAAATAGAAAAAAAGCAAGAATCTATAGGAAAGGAAAAAAATCACAGAGGAAAGGCAAATATATAATCAGTACTGAAGATCAATTAAATAAGCTAGTACATACACTAAAAACAATAAAAGAATTATAAAAGCAAGTATAATGATAATAAGCAGTAAAAGAGGATTAAGAGGATATGAAGATGTAAAATAGGACATCAAAATCACAAAGTGTGGGGGAGGGGAGTAGAAAAGGTAGACCTTTTAGAATATATTTGAACTTGAATGATTGTCAGTTTAAAGCAAGTAGACATATTATGGGTCAACATACATGAACTCCATGGTAACCACAAATCAAAAACATACAATAGATTCACAAAAGCCAAAAAGAAAGGGACTCAAGCATACTACAAAAGAAAACCATCAAATCACAAAAGGAAAAGCAAAAAGAAAAATGAACAAAGAGCTACAAAAACAACTGGAAACCAAAAATTAAAACAGCAATAAGTACATACCTATCAATAATTACTTTAACTGTCAATGGATTAAATGCTCTGATCAAAAGACATAGGGTGGCTTATAGGATAAAAAAAAAAAAGAGAGAACCTGCAATATGCTGCATTCAAGAGACTCACTTCAGGACAAAGGACACATACAGACTGAAAGTGAAGGGATAGAAAAAGGTATTGCATGCAAATGGAAGCAACAGGAAAGTGGGGGTAGCAATATTTATATCTATTAACATAAACTTTAAAACAGGGCATAAAGAAAGACAAAGAAGGACATTATATAATGATAAAAGGATCAATACAGAAAGGGGATATTACACACATTAACATATACACACCCAATGTTGGAGCACCTAAATATATAAAGCAAATACTAACAGATGCAGAGGGAGAAACTGACAATAATACAATAATAGTAGAAGATTTTAACACCCCATTGACATCAATGGACAAATCATCCAGACAGAAAATCAATAAGGCAACAGAGGTTCTATATGACCCAATAGATCGGTTAGACTTAATTGATATCTACAGGACACTACATCCAAAAAAAGTAGAATACACATTATTTTCAAGTGTGCATGGAACGTTCTCTAGGATAGACCACATACTAAGTCACAAAATGAACCTCGATAAATTTAAGAGGATAGAAATTATATCAAGCATCTTTTCTGATCACAATGATATGAAAACTAAAAATCAACTACAGGAAGAAAAATGGGAAAAAAACAAACACATGGAAACTAAACAACATGAAAAAATGGGTCAATGATGAAATCAAAGAAGAAATTAGAAAAGGAGACAAACGAAAATGAAAACACAACTTTACAAAATCTATGGGATGTACCAAAAGCAGTTCTAAAAGGAAAGCTGATTTCCAAAGACTGAAGAGGTGGGAACACTTCTAAATTTATTCAATGAGTCACCATCACCCTGATACCAAAACTAGACAAAGAAACTACAGAAAAAGAAAAATACAGGTCAATATCTGATGAATAAATGCAAAAACCATCAACAAAACATTAGCAAATGGAATCCAAAAATACATAAAAAGAATCGTACACTATTATTAAGTGGAATTTATCCCAGGGATATAAAAATGGTTCACTATTCACAAATCAGTCAATGTGATACATCACATTAACAAAATAAGGGATAAAACCCATATGATTATCTCAATAGATGCATAAAAAGCATTTGATAAAATTCAACATCTATTCATGATAAAAACTCTCAAAGTTGGTATAGAGGGGCTATATCTCAACATAATAAAGACCATTTATGACAAACCCACAGCCAACATAACACTCAATGGTGAAAAGCTGAAAGCTTTCCTGCTAAAATCTGGAACAAGACTAGGATGCCCACTCTCACCACTTCTATTCAACATAGTATTGAGAGTCCTAGCCACAGCAATCAGATAAGGAAAAGAAATAAAAATTATCCAAATTGGAAGGGAAGAGGTAAAATTGTCATTATATGCAGATGACATGATAAAATATATAGAAAACCCTAAAGACTCCACACAAAAAACTGTTAGAACTGATAACCAAATTTAGCAAGGTAGCAGGATACAAGATTAACATGCAGAAATCTGTTGAATTTCTTTAAACTAACAATGAAATATCAGAAAGGGAAAGCAAAAAAAAAAAAAATCCCGTTTAAAATTGCATTAAAAAATACTTAAGAATAAACCTGACCAAGGAGGTGAAATACCTATATGCTGAGAACTATTAAATGTTGATAAAGGAAATTGAAGATGATTCAAAGAAATGGAAAGATATCTCACACTCCTGGATTGGAAGAATTAATATTGTTAAAATGGCCATACTGCCCAAAGCAATATACAGATTTAATGTGACAACTTTCAAATTACCCATGACATTTTTCATGGAACTAGAGCAAATAATCCTAAAATTTATATGGAAACATAGAAGACCCAGAATTGTCAAAACAATCCTGAAGATAAAGAACAAAGCTGGAGGCATAACCCTTTCAGACTTCAGACAATACTACAAAGCTACAGTAATCAAAACAGCATGGAATAAGCACAAAAACAGACATATGGATCAATGGAACAGAACAGAAAGCCGAGAAATAAACCCACACCCCTTGGTCAACTAACCTTTGACAAAGGAGGCAAGAATATACAATGGAGAAAAGCCAGTCTCTTCAGCAAGTGGTATTGGGAAAGCTGGACAGCTCCATGTAAATCAATGAAGTTAAAACATGCCTTCACACCATACACAAAAATAATCTCAAAGTGGCTAAAAGACTTAAATATAAGGCGTGACACCATAAAACTCCTAGAAGAGAACATAGTCAAAACATTCTCTGACATAAATCATAAGAATGTTTTCTTAGGTGAGTCTCCCAAGGCAATAGAAACAAAAACAAAAATAAACAAATGGGATGTAATTAAACTTATAAGCTTTTGCACAACAAAGGAAACCATAAACAAAACAAAAAGATAATCTATGGACTGGGAGAAAATATTTGCAAATGACGGACTGAAAAGGGCTTAATTTCCAAAATATACAAACAGCCCATATAATGCAATAATAAAAAAACAAACAACCCAATTGAAAAATGGGCAGAAGACATAAACAGACTTTTCTCCAAAGAAGATATACAAATGGCCAAAAGGCACATGAAAATATGCTCAGCATCGCTAATTATTACAGAAATGCAAATCAAAACCACAGTGAAGTATCACCTCACACCAGTTAGAATGGCTATCATCAAAAAATAATAAATGCTGGTGAGGGTGTGGAGAAAAGGGAATCCTCCTACACTGTTGGTGGGAATGCATATTGGTGTAGCCACCATGGAAAACAGTATGGAGGTTCCTTAACAAAGTAAAAATAGAGATACCATATGATCCAGCAGTCCTACTCCTGGGCATATATCCAGAGAAAACTCTAATTTGAAAGGATAAATACACTCCTATGTTCATAGCAGCACTATTTACAATAACAATGACATGGAAGCAACCTAAATGTCCACTGACAGATGAGTGGATAAAGAGATGTGGTGTGTAATATATATATATAATGGAGTATTACTCAACCATAAAAAAGAATGAAATATTGCCATTTGCAGCAACATGCATGGACTTAGACAATATTACACTTAGTGAAATAAGTCAGACAGAGAAGGACAAATACTATATGGTATCATGTATATGTGAAATCTAAAACATAATACAAACCAGTCTGTGTACAAGACAGAAACAGACTCACAGACATAGAAAACAAACTTATGGCTACCAAAGGGGAGAGGGTTGGATGGACAAATTAGGAATATGTGATTAATAGATACAAAGTAATATACATAAAATAGATAGGCAACAAGGACTTACTATATAGCACAGAGAATTATACTTAATATTTTGTAATAAGCTATAACAGAATATAATCTGGGATTAAAAAAATCCCTGAAACGGAATCACTATTCTGTACGCTTAAAACTAACAACATTATGAATCAACTACACTTTAATTTAAAAAAACAAGAAAAATAATCCCTGAAACATAGGGATTCACATTGTAATATCTGCATTACAGTTTATGGCATAACTTTGAGAATAACATTTTCATGCATCTGTATAACTCACATTACATAAACTGTAAATTTATTCTGGGTTCAATAATCTTTGTGATAAATCAAATTTCCCAGACATTACACACATGGAATATTCCAGAACTTATGTGTTTTGAACACTTTTCTCCTCCCTAACACATGAGCTTCTTTATGCCAGTGGACATTTAGTTAAGATATTAAGAAACATCAATGTTGGAATGAGTCATCAGTCAAGTTCAGTGAAAAAAAAATTGTTTTAGCTTTTTAATCTCTTATTTTTTAAACCATGGATCTATAAATGTGCTTTTCTATACTCCAAAGTAACAAAAGAAACTAATCAAAATGGCAGAGAGTAAGATGTGGAGATCACCTTCCTCCTCATAAATACATCAAAAATACATCTACATGTGGAACAACTCCTACAGAACACCTACTGAATGCTGGCAGAAGACCTCAGACTTCCCAAAAGGCAAGAAACTCCTTACGTATCTGGGTAGGGAAGAAGAAAAAAGAAAAAACAGAGACAAAAGAATAGGGACGGGACCTGCACCAGTGGGAGGGAGCTGTGAAGGAGGAAAAGTTTCCACACACTAGGAAGCCCCTTCACTGGTGGAGACTGTGGGTGGTGGGGGGGAAGCTTCGGAGCCATGGAGGAGAGTGCAGCAACAGGGGTGCAGAGAGAAAAGTGGAGAGATTCCCGCACAGAGAATCAGTGACCGGCACTCACCAGCCTGAGAGGCTTGTCTGCTCACCCGCCGGGGCAGGTGGGGGCTGGGAGTTGAGGCTCAGGCTTCGGATGTCAGATCCCAGGGAGAGGACTGGGGTTGGCTGCATGAACACAGTCTGAAGGGGGTTAGTGCACCACAGCTAGCCAGGAGGGAGTCTGGGGAAAGGTCTGGACCTGTCAGAGAGGCAAGAGACCATTGTTTTGGGGTACGCGAGGAGAGGGGATTCAGGGTTCCACCTAAATGAGCTCCAGAGATGAGTGTGAGCCTTGGCTATCATATTGGACCATAGAGCTGGGCATGAAATGCTAATGCTGCTGCTGCTGTAGCCACCAAGAATCCTGTGTGCAAGCACGGGTCACTATCCACACCCCTCCAGGAGCCTGTGCAGCCTGCCACTGCCACGGTCCCGTGATCCACGGACAACTTCCCCAGGAGAACACATGATCAGCCTCAGGCTATTACAACATCATGCTGGCCTCTGCCGCTGCAGGCTCACCCCACATTCCAATTATGACTACCGTATCTCTCCCTCTCCCTGGCCTGAGTGAGTAAGAGAGCCCTAATCAGCTGTTGCTTTAACTCCCTCCTCTATGGGTGGGTAACAGACAACTGAGGGTGGCCTACATGTAGAGGCAGGGCCAAAACCAAAGCTGAAGCCCAGGAGCTGTGCGAACAAAGAAGAGAAAGGGAAATTTCTCCATGCAGCCTCAGGAGCAGCAGATTAAATCCCACAATCAACTTGATAAACCCTGCATCTGAAGAATACCTGAACAGACAACAAATGTTCCCAAAATTCAGGTGGTGGACTTTGGGAACAACTGTAGACTTGGGGTTTGCTTTCTTTGTCTAATCTTTTTCTGGTTTTATGTTTATCTTAGTTTAGTATTTAGTGATTATTTTCATTGTTGGATTTGTTTATTGGGTTGATTGCTCTCTTACTTTTTTATATATATGTATTTTTCCCCTTTTCTCTTTTTGTGACTGTGTATGTGTATGTTTCTTTGTGTGATTTTGTCTGTATAGGTTTGCTTTTACCATTTGTCCTAGGGTTCTGTCTGTTCATTCTTTTTTCTTTCTTCCTTCCTTTTTTTCTGAGCTGTGTGGCTGGCAGTGTTTTGGTGCTCCAGCTGGGTATCAGGGCCTGAGCCTCTGAGGTGGGAAGGTCGAGTCCAGGACACTGGACCAACAGAAACTTCATGGACCTTTGTAATATCAATTGGCAAGGGCTCTCCCAGAGATCTCTGTCTCAACGCTAAGACACAACTCCACTCAATGACCAGAAAGCTCCAGTGCTGGATGCACCATGCCAAACAACTAGCAAGACATGAACACAACCCACCCATAAAAAGAGAGGCTGCTTAAAGTCACATTAAGTCCACAGACACCCAAAAACACACCACTGGACGTGGCCCTGCCCACTGGAAGGAAAAGATCCAACCTCACCCACCAGAACACAGGCACCAGTCCCCTCCACCAGGAAGCCTACACAACCCACTGAACAAACCACACCCACTGGGGCAGACATGAAAAATAACATGAGCATTGAACATGCAGCCTGCAGAAAAAGGAGGTCCTGCACACAGTATGTTAAACAAAATGAGAAAACAGAGAAATATGCAGCAGATGAAGGAGTAAGGTAAAAAACCACCAGACCAAACAAATGAAGAGGAAATAGGCAGTCTACCTGAAAAAGAATTCAGAGTAACAACAGTAAACAGGATCCCAAATCTTGGAAATAGAATGGAGAAAATACAAGAAATGTTTAACAAGGACCTAGAAAAACTAAAGAGCAAACAAAAAATGATGAACAGCACAATAAATGAAATTAAAAATTCTCTAGAAGGAATCAATAGCAGAATAACTGAGGTAGAAGAAAGGATAAGTGACATGGAAGAAAAAATATTGTCTCAGAGACCTCTGGGGCAACATTAAATGCACCAACAATCGAATTATAGGGATCCCAGGTAAAGGAGAGAAAATGAAAGGGTCTCAGAAAATATTTGATGGGATTATAGTTGAAAACTTCCCTAACATGGGAAAGGAAATTGTCAATCAAGTCCAGGAAGCACAGTGTCCCATACAGGATAAATCCAAGGAGAAACACAACAAGACACATATTAATCAAGGTATGAAAAATTAAATGCAAACAAAAAATATCAAAAACAGTAAGGGAAAAGAAACAAATAACATACAAGGGAATCCCAATAAGGTTGACAGCTGATTTTTCAGTAGAAATTCTGCAGGCCAGAAGGGAGTGGCAGGACATATTTAAAGTAATGAAAGGGGAAAAAACTACAACCGAGATTACTCTACCCAGCAAGGATCTCATTCAAATTTGATGGAGAAATTAAAACCTTCACAGGCAAGCAAAAGCTAGGAGAATTCAGCAGCATAAATCCAGCTTTACAACAAATGCTAAAGGAACTTCTGTAGGCAGGACACACAAGAGAAGGAAAAGACCTAAAATAGCAAACTGAAACAATTAACAAAATGGTAATAGGAACATACATATTGATAATTACCTTAAATGTAAATGGATTAAATCCTCCAACCAAAAGACACAGACTGGCTGAATGGTTACAAAAACAAGACCCATATACATGCTGTCTACAAGAGACTCACTTCAGACCTAGGGACACATACAGACTGAAAGTGAGGTATGGAAAATAAATCAAAAGAAAGCTGGAGTAGTAATTCTTATATCAGACAAAATAGACTTTAAAATAAAGACTATTACAAGAGACAAAGAAGGACACTACATTATGATCAAGGGATCAATCCAAGAAGAAGATATAACAATTGTAAATGTTTATGCACCCAACATAGGAGCACCACAATACATAAGGCAAATGCTAACAGCCATAAAAGGGGAAATTAACAGTAACACATCATAGTAGGGTGCTTTAACACCGCACTTAAACCAATGGACAGATGATCCAAAATGAAAATAAATAAGGAAGAACAAGTTTTAAAAGACATATTACACCAGATAGACTTAATGAATATTTATAGTACATTACATCCAAAAATAACAGAATACACTTTCTTCTTAAGTGCTCTGGAACATTCTCCAGACAGATCAGATCTTGAATGACAAATCAAGCCTTGGTAAATTTAAGAAAATTGAAATTGATCAAGTATCTTTTTGGACCACATTGCTATGAGAATTGATATCAATTAGAGGAAAAGAAACTGTAAAAAATACAAACAAATGGAGGCTAAACAATACGTTATTAAGTAACCAAGAGATCATGGAAGAAATCAAAGAGGAAATCAAAAAATACCTAGAAACAAATGACAATGAAAACACAATGAGCCAAAACCTTTGGGATGCAGCAAAAGCAGTTCTAAGAGGGATGTTTATAGCAATACAATTCTATCTCAAGAAACAAGAAAAATCTCAAATAAACAACTTATCCTTACACCTAAAGCAATTAGAGAAAGAAGAACAAAAAAACCCCATAGTTAGCAGAAGGAAAGAAGTCATAAAGATTAGATCAGAAATAAATGAAAAAGAAATGAAGGAAACAATAGCAAAGATCAATAAAAGTAAAAGCTGGGTCTTTGAGAAGATAAGTAAAATTGATAAACCACTAGCTAGACTCATCAAGAAAAAAAGGGAGAAGACTCAAATAAACAAAATTAGAAATGAACAAGGAGATGTAACAACTGACACTGTGGAAATATGAAGGATCATGAGAGATTACTACAAGCAAGTTTATGTCAATAAAATGAACCACCTGGAAGAAATGGACAAATTCTTAGAAAAGTACCACCTTCCAAGACTGAACCAGGAAGAAATAGAAAATATGAAGAGATCATTCCCAAACACTGAAATTGAAACTGTGATTAACAATTTTCCAACAAACAAAATCCAATGACCTGTGGCTTCAGAGGCGAATTCTATCAAACATTAAAAGAAGAGTTACAGCTATATTTCTCAACTTTTCCAAAATATATCAGAGGGAGGAACACTGCCAAAGTCATTCTACAAGGCCACCATCACCATGATACCAAAACCAGACAAAGATGTCACAAAAAAAGAAAACCACAGACCAATACCACTGATGAACACAGATGCAAAAATCCTCAACAAGATACTAGCAACGGAATCCAACAGCACATGAAAAGGATCATACACCATGATCAAGTGGGGTCTAACCCAGGAATGCAAGGATTCTTCAATATATGCAAATCAATCAATGTGATACACCATATTAACAAACTGAAGGATAAAAACCATATAATAATCTCGATAGATGTAGAAAAATCTTTTGACACAATTCAACACTCATTTATGATAAAAACTCTCCAGAAAGTGGGCATAGAGGGACCTACCTCAACATAATAAAGGCCATATATGACAAACCCACAGCCAACATCATTCTCAATGGTGAAAACTGAAACCATTTTCTCTAAGATCAGGAAAAAGACAAGGTAGCCCACTTTCACCCCTGTCATTCAACATAGCTTTGGAAGTTTTAGCCACAGCAAACAGAGAAGAAAAAGAAGTAAAAAGAATCTAAATCAGAAAAGAAGAAGTAAAACTGTCATTGTTTGCAGATGATAAGATGCTTTACATAGAGAATCATAAAGATGCTACCAGAAAACTACTAGAGCTAATCAATGAATTTGGTAAAGTAGCAGGATACAAAATTAATGCACAGAAATCTCTTGCATTCCTATACACTAATGATGAAAAATTTGAAAGAGAAATTAAGGAAACAATTCCCGTTTATCATTGCAACCAAAAGAATAAAATACCTAGGAATAAACCTTCCTAACGAGAAAAAAGACCTGTACGCAGAAAAGTATAAGACACTGATGAAAGAAATTAAGGATGATACAAATAGATGGAGAGATATACCATGTTCTTGTACTGGAAGAATCAACATTGTGAAAATGACTTTACTACCCTAAGCAATCTACAGATTCAATGCAGTCCCTATGAAACTACCAATGACATTTTTCACAGAACTAGAACAAAAAATCTGTATGGAAACACAAAAGACCCCGAATAGCCAAAGCAATCTTGAGAAAGAAAAACAGAGCTCAAGGAATCAGGCTCCCTGACTTCAGACTATACTACAAAGCTGCAGTCATCAAGAGAGTACGGTACTGGCACAAAAAGAGAAATATAGATCAATGGAACAGAATAGAAAGCCCAGAAATAAACCCTCGCACATATGGTCACCTTATCTTTGATAAAGGAGACAAGAATATACAATGGAGAAAAGACAGCCTCTTCAATAAGTGATTCTGGGAAAACTGGACAGGTACATATAAAAAAATGAAATTAGAACACTTCCTAGCACAATACACAAAAATAAACTCAAAATGGATTAAAGACCTGAAATTAAGTGCAGACACTGTAAAACAGAGGAAAACATAGGCAGAACACTCTATGACATAAATCACAGCAAGATATTTTTTGACCCACCTCTTAGAGAAATGGAGATAAAAACAAAAATAAACAAATGGGACCTAATGAAACTTAAAGCTTCTGCACAGCAAAGGAAACCATAAACAAGACCAAAAGACAACCCTCAGAATGGGAGAAAATATTTGCAAATGAAGCAACTGACAGATGATTAATCTCCAAAATTTACAAGCAGCTCCATATCAAAAAAAACCCAAAAACCCAATCCAAAAATGGGCAGAAGACCTAAATAGACATTTCTCCAAAGAAGATATACAGATTGCCAACAAACACATGAAAGAATTCTCAACATCATTAATCATTAGAGAAATGCAAATCAAAACTACAATGAGGTATCACCTCACACCAGTCAGAATGGCCATCATCAAAAAATCTAGAAACAACAAATGTTGGAGAGGGTGTGGAGAAAAGGGAACACTGTTGCACTGTTGGTGGGAATGTAAATTGGTGCAGCCACTATGGAGAACAGTATGGAGGTTCCTTGAAAAACTAAAAATAGAATTACCATACGACCCAGCAATCCCACTACTGGGCATATACCCTGAGAAAACCATAATTCAAAAAGAGTCATGTACCACAAAGTTCATTGCAGCTCTGTTTACAATAGCCAGGAAATGGAAGCAACCTAAGTGTCTATCGATTGACGAATGGATAAAGAAGATGTGGCACATATATACAATGGAATACTACTCAGCCATAAAAAGTAACAAAATTTAGTTATTTTTAATGAGATGGATGGACCTAGATTCTGTCATACAGAGTGAAGTAAATCAGAAAGAGAAAAGCAAACACTGTATGCTTACACATATATATGGAATCTAAAAAAAGAAATAAATGGTTCTGAAGAACCTAGGGGCAGGACGGGAATAAAGACACAGACGTAGATAATGGACTTGAGGGCATGGGGAGGGGGAAGGGTAAGCTGGGATGAAGTCAGAGAGTGACATGGACATATATACACTACCAAGTGTAAAATGGATAGCTAGTGGGAAGCAGCTGTATAGCACAGGGAGATCAGCTCAGTGTTTTGTGACCAGCTACAGAAGTGTGATAGGGAGGGTAGGAGGGAGACTCAAGAGGGAGGGGGTATGGGGATATATGTATACATATAACTGATTCTCTTTGTGATGCAGCAGAAATTAACACAACATTTTAAAGCAATTATACTCAAATAAAGTTATTTAAAAAAGTAACAAAAATAACATTGATAATAACTCTTATGTTCCAGTTGCTAGTTGCTCTGTCTAAATTATTTTGTTTCTCAGAGTAACCCAATGAGATGTTCTTATTCCTAGATTCCTACTTTACAGAGGAAGAAACTGAGGATCAGAGAGGTGAAGTCATAGATCTAAAAAATGGTGGAGTCAGGATTTGAACCCAGGCTCTTTTGACTTCAACAGTTGTGCTCTTTCTAATAATGGCTGGTATATTCATGGCAACAACTGATGAAAAGCTATTGGTAGATGTTTCTTATTTTAAAGTTTGTTGTCCTCACACATTGATTTCATACAGTTTTATTCTATTTTCCCCCCAATTCCTGGGTCATGGATTCATGAAATCTGATAGAGTTCTTACATTTCTTCTATATTCCTTCAAGAGATATGTAAATATGTTCCGGGAAGATGGCGGAAGAGTAAGACTCGGAGATCACCTACCTCCCCACAGATACACCAAAAATACATCTACGCGTGGAACAACTCCTACGGAGCACCTACTGAACGCTGGCAGAAGACCTCAGACCTCCCAAAAAGCAAAGAACCCCCCACGTACCTGGTTAGGGCAAAATAAAAAAATAAACAGAGACAAAAGGATAGGGACGGGTCCTGCACCAGCGGGAGGGAGCTGTGAAGGAGGAAAAGTGTCCACACACTAGGAAGCACCTTCGCGGGCGGAGACTGCGGGTGGCGGAGTGGGGGAGCTTCGGAGGCGAAGACTGCGGGTGGCAGAGTGGGGGAGCTTCGGAGCCGCGGAAGAGAGCACAGCAACAGGGGTGCGGAGGGCAAAGTGGAGAGATTCCAGCGCAGAGGATCGGGGCCGACTGGCACTCACCAGCCAAGAGGCTTGTCTGCTCCCCAACGGGGCGGGCGGGGCTGGGAGCTGAGGCTCCGGCTTCTGTCGGAGCGCCGGGAGAGGACTGAGGCTGGCGGTGTGAACACAGCCTGCAGGGTGTTAGTGCACGGCGGCTAGCCGGGAGAGAGTCCGGGGAAAAGTCTGAACCTGCCGAAGAGGCAAGAGACTTTTTCTTCCCTCTTTGTTTCCTGGTGCACGAGGAGAGGGGATTAAGAACGCTGCTTAAGAGAGCTCCAGAGACGGGCGCGAGCCGCGGCTAAAAGTGCGGAGCCCAGAGACAGACATGAGACGCTAAGGCCGCTGCTGCCGCCACCAAGAAGCCTGTGTGCGAACACAGGTCACTATCCACACCTCCCTTCCGGGGAGCCTGTGCAGCCTGCCGCTGCCAGGGTGCCGGGATCCAGGGACAACTCCCCCGGGAGAACGCACAGTGCGCCTCAGGCTAGCAACATCACGCCGGCCTCTGCCGCCACAGGCCCACCCCGCACTCCGTGACCCTCCCTACCCCCGGCCTGAGTGAGCCAGAACCTCCGAATCAGCGGCTCCTTTAACCCCGTCCTGTCTGAGCAAAGAACAGACGTCCTCCGGCAACCTACACGCACAGGCGGGACCAAATACAAAGCTGAGCCCCTGGGAGCTGTGAGAACAAAGAAGAGAAAGGGAAATCTCTCCCAGCAGCCTCAGAAGCAGTGGATTAAAGCTCCACAATAAACTTGATGTACCCTGCATCTGTGGAATACATGAATAGACAACCAATCATCCCAAATTAAGGAGCGGTGTGGATGAAAGGCTCTTGGTGCTGCAACCAGGAGTTAGTGCTATGCCTCTGAGGTGGGAGAGCCAACTTGAGGACACTGGTCCACAAGAGGCCTCCCAGCTCCACATAATATCAAACGGCGAAAATCTCCCAGAGATCTCCATCTCAACGCCAGCATCCAGCTTCACTCAACGACCAGCAAGCTACAGTGCTGGACATCCTATGCCAAACAACTAGTAAGACAGGAACACAACCCCACCCATTAGCAGAGAGGCTGCCTAAAATCATAATAAGGCCATAGACACCCCAAAACACACCACCAGATGTGGACCTGCCCACCAGAAAGACAAGATCCAGCCTCATCCACCAGAACACAGGCACTAGTACCCTCCACCAGGAAGCCTACACAACCCACTGAACCAACCTTAGCCACTGGGGACAGACACAAAAAACAAAAGGAACTACGAAACTTCAGCCTGCAAAAAGGAGACCCGAAACACAGTAAGATAAGCAAAATGAGAAGACAGAAAAACACACAGCAGATGAAGGAGCAAGATAAAAACCCACCAGACCTAACAAATGAAGAGGAAATAGGCAGTCTACCTGAAAAAGAATTGAGAATAATGATAGTAAAGATGATCCAAAATCTTGGAAATAGAATGGACAAAATGCAAGAATCAGTTAACAAGGCCCTAGAAGAACTAAAGATGAAACAAACAATGATGAACAACACAATAAATGAAATGAAAAATACTCTAGATGGGATCAATAGCAGAATAACTGAGGCAGAAGAATGGATAAGTGACCTGGAAGATAAAATAGTGGAAATAACTACTGCAGAGCAGAATAAAGAGAAAAGAATGAAAAGAATTGAGGGCAGTCTCAGAGACCTCTGGGACAACATTAAACACACCAACATTCGAATTATAGGGGTTCTAGAAGAAGAAGAGAAAAAGAAAGGGACTGAGAAAATATTTGAAGAGATTATAGTTGAAAACTTCCCTAATATGGGAAGTTAATCAAGTCCAGGAAGCACAGAGAGTCCCATACAGGATAAATCCAAGGAGAAATACACCAAGACACATATTAATCAAACTGTCAAAAATTAAATATAAAGAAAATATATTAAAAGCAGCAAGGGAAAAACAACAAATAACACACAAGGGAATCCCCATAAGGTTAACAGCTGATCTTTCAGCAGAAACTCTGCAAGCCAGAAGGGACTAGCAGGACATATTGAAAGTGTTGGAGGAGAAAAACCTGCAACCAAGATTACTCTACCCAGCAAGGATCTCATTCAGATTTGATGGAGAAATTAAAACCTTTACAGACAAGCAAAAGCTGAGAGAGTTCAGCACCACCAAACCAGCTCTACAACAACTGCTAAAGGAACTTCTCTAGGCAATAAACACAAAAGAAGGAAAAGACCTACAATAATGAACCCAAAACAATTAAGAAAATGGGAATGGGAACACACATGTCGATAATTACCTTAAATGTAAATGAACTCAATGCTCCCACCAAAAGACACAGATTGGCTGAATGGATACAAAAACAAGACGCATATATTTGCTGTCTACAAGAGACCCACTTCAGACCTAGAGACACATACAGACTGAAAGTAAGGGGACGGAAAAAGGTATTTCATGCAAATGGAAACCAAAAGAAAGCTGGAGTAGCAATTCTCATATCAGACAAAATAGACTTTAAAATAAGGACTATTAAAAGAGACAAAGAAGGACACTACATAATGATCAAGGGATTGATCCAAGAAGAAGATATAACAATTGTAAATATTTATGCACCCAACATAGGAGCACCTCAATACATAAGGCAAATACTGACAGCCATAAAAGGGGAAATCGACAGTAACACATTCATAGTAGGGGACTTTAACACCCCACTTTCACCAATGGACAGATCATCCAAAATGAAAATAAATAAGGAAACACAAGCTTTAAATGATACATTAAACGAGATGGACTTAATTGATATTTATAGGACATTCCATCCAAAAACAACAGAATACACATTTTTCTCAAGTGCTCATGGAACATTCTCCAGGATAGATCATATCTTGGGTCACAAATCAAGCCTTGGTAAATTTAAGAAAATTGAAATTGTATCAAGTATCTTTTCTGACCCCTACACTATGAGACTAGATATCAATTACAGGAAAAGATCTGTAAAAAATACAAACACATGGAGGCTAAACAATACACTACTTAATAACGAAGTGATCACTGAAGAAATCAAAGAGGAAATCAAAAAATACCTAGAAACAAATGAAAATGGAGACACAACGACTCAAAATCTATGGGATGCAGCAAAAGCATTTCTAAGAGGGAAGTTTATAGCAATACAATCCTACCTTAAGAAACAGGAAACATCTTGAATAAACAACCTAACCTTGCACCTCAAGCAATTAGAGAAAGAAGAACAACAAAACCCCAAAATTAGCAGAAGGAAAGAAAGCATAAAGATCAGATCAGAAATAAATGAAAAAGAAATGAAGGAAACGATAGCAAAGATCAATAAAACTAAAAGCTGGTTCTTTGAAAGGATAAACAAAATTGATAAACCATTAGCCAGACTCATCAAGAAAAAAAGGGAGAAGACTCAAATCAATAGAATTAGAAATGAAAAAGGAGAAGTAACAACTGACACTGCAGAAATACAAAAGATCATGAGAGATTACTACAAACAACTCTATTCCAATAAAATGGACAACCTGGAAGAAATGGACAAATTCTTAGAAAGGCACAACCTGCCAAGACTAAATCAGGAAGAGATAGAAAATATGAACAGACCAATCACAAGCACTGAAATTGAAACTGTGATTAAAAATATTCCAACAAGCAAAAGCCCAGGACCAGATGGCTTCACAGGCGAATTCTATCAAACATTTAGAGAAGAGCTATCACCTATCCTTCTCAAACTCTTCCAAAATATAGCAGAGGGAGGAACACTCCCCAACTCATTCTACGAGGCCACCATCACCCTGATACCAAAACCAGACAAGGATGTCACAAAGAAAGAACACTACAGGCCAATATCACTGATGAACATAGATGCAAAAATCCTCAACAAATACTAGCAAACAGAATCCAACAGCACATTAAACGGATCACACACCATGATCAAGTGGGGTTTATTCCAGGAATGCAAGGATTCTTCAATATACGCAAATCAATCAACATGATACACCATATTAACAAATTGAAGGAGAAAAACCATATGATCATCTCAATAGATGCAGAAAAAGCTTTTGACAGAATTCAACACCCATTTATGATAAAAACCCTGCAGAAAGTAGGCATAGAGAGAACTTTCCTCAACATAATAAAGGCCATATATGACAAACCCACAGCCAACATCGTCCTCAATGGTGAAAAACTGAAAGCATTTCCACTAAGATCAGGAACAAGACAAGGTTGCCCACTCTCACCACTCTTATTCAACATAGTTTTGGAAGGTTTAGCCACAGCAATCAGAGAAGAAAAGGATATAAAAGGAATCCAAATTGGAAAAGAAGAAGTAAAGCTGTCACTGTTTGCAGATGACATGATACTATACATAGAGAGTCCTAAAGATGCTACCAGAAAACTACTGGATCTAATCAATGAATTTGGTAAAGTGGCAGGATACAAAATTAATGCACAGAAATCTCTGGCATTCCTATGCACTAAGGATGAAAAATCTGAAAGTGAAATCAAGAAAACACTCCCATTTACCATTGCAACAAAAAGAATAAAATATCTAGGAATAAACCTACCTAAGGAGACAAAAGACCTGTATGCAGAAAATTATAAGACACTGATGAAAGAAATTAAAGATGATACAAATAGATGGAGAGATATACCATGTTCTTGGATTGGAAGAATCAACATTGTGAAAATGACTTTACTACCCAAAGCAATCTACAGATTCAATGCAATCCCTATCAAACTTACACTGGCATTTTTCACAGAACTAGAAGAAAAAATTTCACAATTTGTATGGAAACACAAAAGACCCCGAATAGCCAAAGTAACCTTGAGAACGAAAAACGGAGCTGGAGGAATCAGGCTTCCTGACTTCAGACTATACTACAAAGCTACAGTAATCAAGACAGTATGGTACTGGCACAAAAACAGAATTATAGATCAATGGAACAGGATAGAAAGCCCAGAAATAAACCCACGCACATATGGTCACCTTATCTTTGACAAAGGAGGCAGGAATGTACAGTGGAGAAAGGACAGCCTCTTCAATAAGTGGTGCTGGGAAAACTGGACAGCTACATGTAAAAGTATGAGATTAGATCACTCCCTAACACCATACACAAAAATAAGCTCAAAATGGATTAAAGACCTAAATATAATGCCAGAAACTATCAAACTCTTAGAGGAAAACATAGACAGGACACTCTATGACATAAATCACAGCAAGGTCTTTTTTGACCCACCTCCTAGAGAAATGGAAATAAAAACAAAAGTAAACAAATGGGACCTAATGAAACTTAAAAGCTTTTGCGCAGCAAAGGAAACCATAAAGAAGACCAAAAGACAACCCTAAGAATGGGAGAAAATATTTGCAAATGAAGCAACTGACAAAGGATTAATCTCCAAAATTTATAAGCAGCACATGCAGCTTAATAACAAAAAAACAAACAACCCAATCCAAAAATGGGCAGAAGACCTATATAGACATTTCTCCAAAGAAGATATACAGAGTGCCAACAAACACATAAAAGAATGCTCAACATCACTAATCATTAGAGAAATGCAAATCAAAACTACAATGAGATATCATCTCATACCAGTCAGAATGGCCATCATCAAAAAATCTAGAAACAATAAATGCTGGAGAGGGTGTGGAGAAAAGGGAACACTCTTGCACTGCTGGTGGGAATGTGAATTGGTTCAGCCACTATGGAGAACAGTATGGAGGTTCCTTAAAATACTACAAATAGAACTACCATGTGACCCAGCAATCCCACTACTGGGCATATACCCTGAGAAAACCAAAATTCAAAAAGAGTCATGTACCAAAATGTTCATTGCAGCTCTATTTACAATAGCCCAGAGATGGAAACAACCTAAGTGCCCATCATTGGATGAATGGATAAAGAAGATGTGGCACATATATACAAAGGAATATTACTCAGCCATAAAAAGAAACGAAATTGAGCTATTTGTAATGAGGTGGATAGACCTAGAGTCTGTCATACACAGTGAAGTAAGTCAGAAAGAGAGAGACAAATACCGTATGCTAACACATATATATGGAATTTAAGAAAAAAAAATGTCATGAAGAACCTAGGGGTAAGGCAGTAATAAAGACGCAGACCTCCTAGAGAACGGACTTGAGGTTATGGGGAGGGGGAAGGGTGAGCTGTGACAGGGCGAGAGAGAGTCATGGACATATACACACTAACAAACGTAGTAAGGTAGATAGCTAGTGGGAAGCAGCCGCATGGCACAGGGATATTGGCTCGGTGCTTTGTGACAGCCTGGAGGGGTGGGATAGGGAGGGTGAGAGGGAGGGAGATGCAAGAGGGAAGACATATGGGAACATATGTTTATGTATGACTGATTCACTTTGTTATAAAGCAGAAACTAATACACCATTGTAAAGCAATTATACCCCAATAAAGATGTTAAAAAAATAATAATAAATAAAATAAAATGCAATGCCATTCAAAAAAAATAAAAATAAAAAAATTAAAAAAATAAAATTGCACCAAAAAATAAATACTTAGGAATAAAACTAACCAACCAAGGTGGTGAAAGACTTGTATGCTGAGAATTATAAAACATTAATAAAGGAAATAAAAAGGATTCAAAGAAATGGAAAGATATCCCACGCTCTTGAATTGGCAGAGTCAATATTGTCAAAATGACTATTCTACCCAAGGCAATCTACAGATTCAGTGCAATCTCTATCAAATTACCCATGACATTTTACACAGAATTAGAACAAATAATCCAAAAAATTATATGGAACCATAAAAGACCCAGAAATGCTAGAGCAATCCTGAGGGAAAAAAAAAACAAAGCAAGAAGCATAACTCTCCCAGACTTCAGACAACTCTACAAAGCTATAGTAATCAAAACAGTGTGATATTGGTACAAAAACAGGCATAAGGATCAATCGAACAGAATAGAGAGCTCAGCAATAAACCCACACACCTAAGGTCAATTAATCTTCAACAAAGGAGGCAAGAATATAAAATAGGAAAAAGACAGTCTCCTCAGCAAGTGCTGCTGGGAAAGCTGGACAGTTGCATGTAAATCAATGAAGTTAGAACACACCCTCACATCATGCACAAAAATAAACTCAAAATGGCTTAAAGACTTAAACATAAGACATGACACCATAAAACTCTTAGAAAAGAACATAGGCAAAACATTCCCTGACATAAATCGTACCAATGTTTCCTTAGGTCAGTTTCCCAAGGCAATAAAAATAAAAACAAAAGCGACCTACAAGCTTTTGCACAGCAAAGAAAATCATTTTAAAAATAAAGCAAAATAACAACCTATGGAATGGGAGAAAATATTTGCAAATGATGTGACTGACAAGGGCTTAATCTCCAAAATATGCAAACAGCTTATACAACTCAGCAACAACAACAACAAAAAAACTCAATTGAAAAATGGGCAGAAGACTTTAGTAGAAATTTCCCCAAAGAAGACATAGAGATGAACAGTAGGCACATGAAAAGATGCTCAACATCACTAATTATTAGAGAAATGCAAACGAAAACTACAAAGAGGTACCACTTCACACCTGTCAGTATGGACATAATTAAAAAGTCTAAAAATAACAAATGCTGGAGAGGGTGTGGAGAAAAGGGAACCCTCTTGCACTGTTGGTGGGAATGTAAATTGATACAGCCACTATGGAGAACAGTATGGAGGTTCCTTAAAAAAACTAAAAATAGAATTACCATAAGATCTAGCAATCCCACTCCTGAGAATATACCCAGATAAATCTATAATTCAAAAAGATACATGCACCCCTATGTTTATGGCAATGTTCACAACAGCCAAAACATGGGAACAACCTAAATGTCCACCAATAGATGAATGGATAAAGAAGATATGTACATTGTACATATATACAATGTAATACTACTCAGCCATAAAAAAGAATGGAATAATGTCATTTGCAGCAACATGGATGCAACTAGAGATTATCATACTAAGTGAAGTTAGTCAGAAAGAGAAAGACAAATATCATATGAAATCACTTGTGCATGGAATCTAAAATATGGCACAAATGAACTTATCTACAAAACAGAAACAGACTCGTAGACATAGAGAACAGACTTGTGGTTGCCAAAGGGATGGGGGAGAGGGAGAGGGATGGAATGGGAGTTTGGGGTTGGTAGATGCAAACTATTGCATTTAGAATGGATAAACAACAAGGTCCTAATGTGTAGCACACAGAACTATACTCAATATCCTGCGATAAACCATAATGGAAAAGAATCTAAAAAAAGAATGCATATAGGTGTATAGCTGAGTCACTTTGCTGTACAGGCAGAGATTGACACAACATTGTAAATCAACTATACTTCAATAAAAAATTAAGAAACAAGAGAATCACAAAATAGTGTGAATTGGAGGGGGGCATTGGGGATAAGTGGGGGTCTGTCCAGTTGGATTTGTACATGATTTTAAGCAGTTCTTATCTCATCCTAAGGAACACAGGAAGCCATTTACAAGCTCAAAGTCATGGGATGACAAAATATTAGAAAAGACAAAATATGAGCACATCTGTGAATACAAACAAACACAAACCCTGAACTGTATAGCTGCTGCCAGTGTACAGAGTGGTGGGCAATTTATATAACACAGTGGCACCTCCCTCCCTATTTATTTCATTCTTAATAATCAATAAATTTCATTGCCTCTTTACAAAATGTTGACTTTGCAGTTTCGGATGCACCATAAATTTACTCAGACTCTAATCAATTGTCCCTTTCTGTGAAGAGTTTTTAAATGTACAACAAACGTGTTCATGCTCTCTGTTGCTTGTCGCTGGCAGGGGCATCACAGCTGCACAGCTCTTAACTTGACTGATCATAACCTGATAGGTGTGGTGGGATCTGACAGTATTCATTTTATACAAAAAAATCAAGTCTTTATGGGAAGGCCTGGACTGACAGACCTGCAAAGGTAAATTCTCTGGTGAGCTCAGGACAAACTGCAGAGGTTACATTTCCACACACGGTTGACAAAGTCAGTTTGCCATAAATATATTCAGGAGAGACAATTCTGCCTCTGTTCATAGTCGATCCATTTTAAAGACATTTTTAACAAGCAGAAAGTGCTAGTGTTGGGAGGGAGAGTTCTGGGAGGTTGCTAGACAATGACAAAGCCCTGGAATGAGCAGAAGGGACAATGGGCTGTTAGAGTTTAGCTCTTTACTGACAGAATTCCGGAGGCAAAAAATTAGGAAGAGTTCGATGAATAGTCTTTGTTCTCTGCTTAAAAGCAGACAATAACAGATGCATGCCTCACTAGAATTTGAAATGTGAAAATCTACAAACAAATTTGATTTTTTATTTAGTGTGATTGTTAGAAATTGTCTCATGGGGGTAGTTTTAAGAGAAGGGTAATGTTTCATAAGTAAGATCTAAAATTTGCTTTCTAAATTATTTGTCTAATTTGGAAAAACAGAGTTTTTCATTTTGCTGCTTACCTTGGGATATTTCTTTTATAATATTGAAATAATGTCCATACATTATTTGAAACTAATGGGCTGAAAATATATTTTATAAACATAATTTATTAAAACTTATAGTATGAAATAAGATAACAAAAGAAATCCTCTACTTTTGCTCTCTCTGAAAAGGAGTCTAAGAACTTATGAACAAAATCAGAAATATTTGAGAAAACATATCAGGTTATAAAGTTTGGGGAAATTTTGACACTGACTGTATTAGTAAGGATTAGGTTTAACTACATATAGTAGATACCACATAGCAAAATAACAGAGGCATAAGCCAAATAGATTATTTCTCCCTCATGAACAAAAGTCTGATGGTGGGCAATCCCTGGCTGGTGTGATAGTTTTATAGTTACCAGGGATTTAGGCTTATTTCATGTTTTTGCTTCACTATCCTAGCATGTATCTTCCATTTTCAAGGTTGCCTTGTGATCCGTGATGATTTTTGGAATTTGAATCATCTCATCCACATTCCAGGTTTAAGAAAGGAGGGCTAGGGGTCATTCCACTCTTAAGCAGTTTTTCCAGAGGTTCGGAAATACTTTGGCTTACATCTGATTGTTCATAATTTAGTCCCATGGCTGCACTCAGCTTTAAGGGAGGCTGAGGCATTTCAGCTGGGTACATTACTGCTCCTAATAAAATCGGGGCTGTATTAACAAAAAAGGAGAGAATATATTGGTTAAACAACTAGCAGAATCTGCCAGAACTGGTATAATTCCCCAAGTCAAAATACCTTTTAATTTTAAAAATAAATTTTATTTATTTATTTGTTTGTTTGTTTGTTTATGGCTCCGTTGGGTCTTCATTGCTGCACGTGAGCTTTCTCTAGTTGTGGCGAGTGGGGGCTACTCTTTGTTGCGGTGCGTGGGCTTCTCATTGTGGTGGCTTCTCTCCTTGCAGGTCACGGATTCTAGGCATGCGGGCTTCAGTAGTTGTGGCAGGAGGGCTCAGTAGTTGTGGCTCATGGCTCTAGAGCTCAGGCTCAGTAGTTGTGGCACACAGGCTTAGTTGCTCCACTGCATGTGGGATCTTCCCAGACCAGGGATCCAACCCGTGTCCCACCTTCATTAGCAGGTGGATTCTTAACCACTGCACCACCAAGGAAATCCCCAAAATACCTTTTCATCTCATTGTTTTTAATCGATGGGTGTGTGCATGTGTGTGTGAATGTATTTGTGTATGTGTGTGTGTGTACATATAGATAATTAAATCCAACACCAATCATTGGTAGGAATCATAATGCCTTTAGAGAAAGATTATAGCATTAATTATAGATACATATAAACCTCATGAAAGACATTCACCAGAAAATATTTCCTGGATACTTTTGTATATATTTTTAAAGACTCATTTGCTTATAGACACAAAGTACTTGTAATAATTATTGGAACAATAGCTGTGACTTTGCTCTGCTGGAATTGCCTCTTGCATACATAAACAGAAGAAAGGTGCTAATCCATGCGCCAGTGGATTCATTGGCAAGCGTCCATCAAGGCTACTTGTCACAAGCATTTCGGTGTATGTTGAGACATGTACTTACTTTAATTGCTGCCTTTTTATATGTGTCAATTTAATTTTTTTTCTTTACAGATAGAAAAAAAAGTGAAAGGCAGGAAGTATGCACCTTCCCACTGAACAAAAGGAAAGGCAGTTCCCTCAGTTCTTAAGGAAGAGAAAATGCAGACTTCTCAAGGGTTGCCTTCAACCCAGAGCAAGTGCAATCACTTTCCTGAGTGCTTTTTTGTGTGGCCACAATGTACTGTCTCCTTACTCCCCTCTGGGATTGGGCTTGATCTTTTCAACACGTCTTTGTAACGAGGAGCTAGAAAACACAGGATTTAAACATGGTGGGAAAGGAAGGATACTGAGGTCATGTGAACAGCAGGGCAATCAAGCAGCTGTTGAGTTGGAGAGAAAAAGCTGGATCTTATCAGAGTAGATGCTGTCAAGAGTCACAAGCTTACATGACATAAAGTTACACTTGTTTGAAGTATGCCATCACAAAATGCCAGCCTGACATTAAGCTGCTTTACAGAGGTATCATGTCCTTAAACAGCCTGCTGAATATCTGTCACTGGGGTGCCACTTTCCTCCCTGATTTTGTGATACCCTGGCTTGCCTCCAGGCGCTGTGAAGAGTGTCAGCAACTTAGAAAAATTCTTAAAAGGAAATTAATTTTGATTTCCTTTGACATCCTAGAGAGTTTCCTTTTTAGCTGGGATCTCCATCCCATCCAGCCTCCTCTCCCACATTAAGACGTGGCAGTTTACTGTGCATGTGAGAATCTTGGCTTGACACGCTTAAAAAACCAAAGCATTTTTAAAATTGAAGTATAGCTGATTTACAATGTTGTGTTCATTTCTGCTGTACAGCAAAGTGATTCAGATATATATATATATATATATATATATAAAAAATACATTCTTTTCCGTTATGGTTTATCATAAGGTATTGGATATAGTGCCCTGTGCTCTACAGTAGGACTCTGTTGTCTATCCATCCTCTATATAATAGTTTGCATCTGCTAACCCTAAACGCCCAGTCCTTCCCTCCCCCACCCACCCCCAGGCAACCACAAGTCTGTTCTCTATGTCTGTGAGTCTGTTTCTGTTTTGTAGATAAGTTCGTCTGTGTCATATTTTAGATTTCACATATAAGTAGTATTTGTCTTTCTCTGACTTACTTCACTTAGTATGATGATCTCTAGGTCCATCCATGTTGCTGCAAATGGCATTATTTTATTCCAAAACATTTTCTATATGATCAGTAACGTGTTAGGTACTCTACATGAATGGTCTCACTTAATTCTCACTGAATCTCTAAGGTAGGTTCTATTATTATATTCACTGAAGTGGAAGTTCTGAGAGATCCAGGGACTTGCCTGAGATCACTCTGCTGACTCGTCAGCAGAGAATGGGGATTTGAACCCAGCACACCGATTGCAGGGCCTGGGCTTGCAATCAGGATGGTGCTGCTTTCTTCAAAACCTGTGTCCAATGAGTGACCTAGGTTGGGAGGAGATGGTAAATTAAGAAATATTTATAGAGGGGACACAAGAGGGCAAGAGACAAGAGAAAGCGTCTCCCCTTTGTCTTTAGAAAGACATGTGGTTAAGAAAACAAGAAGAGGTTTTTCCTAGTAGGAACAGGCCACAGGAAGTGTGGCTGAGGAGAGCCAAGACTTTATGAATAAGGCAGCTGGAGCTTTCCATTTCCAGTGTTCATCTCCAACAGCACTGCTGTGATCGACCAGGAACGAATTCCCCAGTGAAACATCAACAAGGTAGGAAATGTCATAATTATATTTTCTATTATCCCCCAAGGAATACATTAGCATGGCAGACATGGCTATAATTTGAAAGAAAAGTGATATGTAGCAAACACAATTGCTGATAAAACAAGCTGAGTTTTTAATCCTCTGGTATTAACAAAAAGGCCAAGATAAGAAAGAGAGTCTCAGTTTTTTCTGTGCCTGTTCTCATGTGTAGTTGTAACTGGGCAAGAACCATGCTCAATTGGTTTGCTCTATGCTTTTCTCTAATGAGTAGACATATGTTCAGCATGTTCTGGACAACCCCCTGGAGGTCAGGTTGGTACCTGAATGGTCCAAGCAATGATTTGGGTGCCACCATCTACCTGCAGTTCAAACGAACCAACAAACAGAAATCCAGCCATTGTTCTTGACTCAGCCCTTCTCACACTTACCTTTCCATTAAGTTTCCAGTTCTGTCCCCAGAACCGATCTCAAGTTCACTTATTTCATTCTCTACTGCCATCACCCTTGTCTTAGACAAAATTATCTTTTGTCAGGATCAGAGACAGAAGCCTTCTAAAAGCAATCTCTAAAATCAAAATGGTTTAAGCAAATACATATAAACCATGTGCCTGTTTGAAACCCTCCGGCCATGGCTTCCTAAGTACTCCAGAAACAGAGTCTAAGCCTTGTTTCTTGTGCCCCAGCCATGGAAGCACCTCTCATTCTTCAAAAGGCTCATGCTCTCTCTCTAGGCTTTTCCATTTTCTGAACCTTCTGCCTGGAGACTTGTTTTTCCTCCTTATTCTTTAGGCCTCAGCACTGACCTCCCCTCTCCTGGAGTCATTCTTGTGGTGAGATTGGCAACCCTCCCCAGCCACTCTCTTCATCCTCGTTTCCCTCATAATTCTCTTCATAACATTTATATTGTGTCTCGAGCCATTTCTAGTTCCTTTTACCTTCTCATCAGAAGGTAAGCTCTATAAGGGCAGAATTCTCAAATGGATCTGGCACATTTGTAGAAACATTAATGGATAGGCTAATTATTTTGAGACATTCCTCTGGATGGGAGCATGCAGGAATTTCTTCTTGCTGACACTGAGGCAAAGAGCCTAATAAACTTGGTGTGATCTTTTCTGTCTCAATCATTCATAAATCTTTGCATCTTTGGAACCCTAATGGGACTAAGAGAGGGGAATAAATAAGAATTTTTTTGTAAATACATGAAGATATTCTTGTAAATCTTCATTTCTTATTTCATATGGTCAGTCATTTTTAAGCAGGAAGCGAAATTGATGATTTATCCTTTAGTAATCAAATTCATTGCCATCAATTATATTTTCCAATAGCTTTTAACTAAATGGAATGATTATGTCTAAGAAGCATGAGGTTTTTATAGGGAAGGGCAAGACTTCTGTTCCGTCTGTCTATGATGCTCATTGCAAAGGTAAAGCTCGCGTATAACGTGGTCCAGCCATGCGCACAGCGGGGCCCCTCTCTCAGCTATGCATCAAGTCTCTTTCCTTAGTTCCCTTTAAAGACGTACGTATCAAAACCATCAATACTTTTTGGTCACGGATTCTTCTTTATTCTAGTTTCAATTTTCACGCCTGTACCAACAGGTGTGCGGCCCCAGCTTTTTGATGAGTCAGCACAGTCTGGATGTGTTAGTGTCATTGTGTGTGTTTCCCAGGATGTAGGGTCTGTGCTCACTTTGGGAGCCTTAGTCTAAAATTTGGCAACGAATATCACTAGTGTCAAAGGGGTAAACAGTTTTTTTTATCTTTATGGTGAAAATGAAGATGAAATAAGTCATCCTGAGTTGATTCAATATTAATACCAAATACTTTTAATTCTTTCTGAAAATATTTACAGAATTTATTTCTGTATATCAAAGCAAATGTTATATTCTTAGGAAATTTGCTTCTTATCTTATATTGTAGCTTCTTGTACATTTTTGTAATAAAGGGTTTCTACATACTGGATTTTCCTAAAGAGAGGAACATGGCTTGTATTTTTGATTTAGTTTCTTGGGATATAATAACCGTGTCATGGGTTTTGTTATCTTTAAATAAAAACACCTTGTCTACAATACATAGATTTGTTAATATTATATCCTCAGTTTGACAAAATGTTGTAAACTAATTTGATTTTATGTATTTTTCTGATTTTCCTTGCTACTCTTTAAGTATTGGAATGCTGTGGAGATTTTATAATACAGATTTTCCGTAGTCTAACCTCAGGGAAAACTTATTACCTCCTTTATAATTACTCAGTGGGTATGAGAAATACCTGCTCAGTGATCCATCTCATTAATGGGTCTTGTCTTGACTGACTTGAAAAGAACCAAGGAAAGGATTTGATGGATTTGTTCAGTCAGGTACTGTCCTTGATTTCTCTGAGTGACTTTCTCTCCTCTTCACCCCCTTCTACCTGTGCTCATGCCCAATAATGAAAAGCTCTTACCTTCAGTGCAGAGGAGACCAGACCTTCCATACGGACAGAGGCAGACAATGTCTGTCCCGGATTTAGGAACACAGGTGGCACCATTTCTACATGGGTTGCTTTCACAAGTTGCAAACTGGCACTGCTTGCCCGAGTACAGCCTTGGACAGTCACAAAACCAAGTTTCACTATCACTGAGAAGGGAAAAGCAATTATAAAACCAATCAGAAAACAAAAAATGATCTTTTACACACACACACACACACGCACACCCCCACATACACACACAAATAAAATTAACAATTGTGTCTTGTCTAGTAAGTGGAGTTTTTTCTTCTCTCTTTCTCTTTCTGTGATTTTAAACTTATGAGTATTTGTAGCTGTGTACTTTACATTGAAAGAAGGTTAATGCCTTTTTAGATTGTCCAAAGCCATGCATTCTATTTTAAGCAGTCTATTTTTATTTTTTATTTAACTCATCTTTTATTTCACCTAAGGTGCCTTTTCAGGGCTTCATTAAATAGGTGTGGTGTTGCCTCAATAAAGTGCTTCAAATGTCTACTAGAAAAATCCATTTTAGGCTCCAAGCTCAGAGGAGAATTTCAAGCTGGGGCTAACCTTCTCCACAGAGGACAAGTCCTCCAAAAGCCACCCTTCTGGTAATTAGGAAAGAAAAGCACAGTGGGGAGTTGTAATGACTACACAGCTCTCCAGCTTAGACTTTGGCTTGGTGGCCACCTGTGAAAGAAAAGCTCAGGAAAAATACTCCTCTCACCTGCTGGGGAAACACTCTCCAGAGGGGACAGTGACTTAAATCTGTGGTTTCTGCATTTCCTGCATCTATTCCCCTTTTAAAGTAACAGTAGTTTTAGTTTTCACTTCCAGACCCCCAGCCCTCAAGAATCTCAGCCCCCTGATTGGGAGGGGCAGACCACCTCTTGGTGTCAATCACAGCGATTAGTGCAGGATGGACCCCAGGGCCAAAGTACTGGTGGCATCTGCCTATCCAGAGGGCTGAGGATAAATAACTAATATGTAGCAATGAAAATATTAGAGACTGGGGAGATAGATAGATTATTGATGATATTATTTGGGTATTAGATCCAACCATTACACAACAGTTATATAAGCTAGGTATCTTAACCCCCTTTTAGTTTTTAAGCCAATATGAGTTGCGGTTTTGTCACTTGTAGTAAAATGAAGTCCATTTAATATTGATGTCCTTTCCTTCCATTTTTTTCCCTTTCTCCTTGTTACCTCGGTCCACCACGTACCTTGCCATGTATGGATCTAGGTTTTTATCTTTCCTGCTTTCATCTTATCTTCTAAACATGACTGTTAACTCTTAAGTGTAGGTGCCAGGACCACCCTGAAAATTAGGAAGCTAACATATTTTGTCTTCATGACTCAGCCTCCTCCCAATCTGGTTGTAGATTTTACCCACACTATGGACTTGTTCTCTTGTCCTTCTCATCTTTCTGGTCTCTCGATAGCTTCCTTACATCTTTTAATCCCCTTAGTCCAAAATAAATTTGCTCACAAGAAAGTATCATATTCTTTCATACTAATGAATACCCAACTTGGAAATCTGGTGAGGTTTCCCTTTCCTAAAATGTCTGCACTTTATATTATTTATCAACGTGAATGGGGAGAAGCACTATGGGGAAGGTATGTATCAGGCAGCTGGTAAAGCTGACTTTGGTGGGGTGAGGCTTTGAGACCTTCAGATTTTGCCAACACATAAGGTGTCCTGTAAGTGATCAGTAATTTACTCATTTTATAACTTTCAGGGCAACTTGCTTAGCAGTTTACAAATAGTAGAAAATATCATAGGTTTCTAGAGTTGGGAAAAAAATTAAAAATCAATATCACCACCCTAGACAAACTCTTCTGTTTTGGGGCAACAAAACAAAGTTTTGAGGATTCTTGAGCCAACATTGTGCCTTCTTGCCTGAAAATAGTGGTGAAAGAATAGCCAGACCACCTGGCAGGTACAGAGATGCCTTCTGATGGGACTTAAAGGTTAATTAGGAGCTTAATGTTGTTTGGGGCTATGGATAAATCTAATGTAACTTTGCCCCCACCCACCTAACTTGGAGTTAAAAGCTCAGCATTAAGCATATGTTTTCTAGGACAAAGTGTAGGAGTATAACACTCTTGAAAGCTGCATTCTAGATCAAATTTATCTTTCTGTAGTAAAGGAGAACACCACATATATGAAAGTCAAACAAATCTAAATATTGATTGATTTAATATAATCAATCATATAGACTTAACCCAAGGTGCTTTTATGTTAAACCAAGGAAAACACTAATTTTAATCATGTTCCATTGATAAATCAAGTCTCATTTCCTTTTTGTTTTCATCAGCTGTTGGGAGCATTTGCTTGTATAAATTCATGGGAAGACAACAATTGTCTGCATTGTACATCAGTAGACAGCTAGAGCAGAGAGTGAACTTAAAATTCTCTAGAAAACACTCTATGAAAGGGGAAAATGCCTTCTCTGGCTAAACAAGGGCAAGGGTCCAAAGCCCTCTGACCCATCTTGGTATTTCATTAGTATGTTATTAGAAAGAGTCAGCTTTAACAAATTGAGATTTTGCCAGATGATGGTACCTGTGTACACTGTACTTCAAAGTGTACCTTCAAATCCCAGAGGATTTCCTGGAGAGCCAGATACTTCACCAATAGTTTTAATAAAATAAATCTTTGCTACCAGCTGTGTCACACCAGAATCTAAAGGTTACTCCTATTTAGAGCTTGCCAAAGATCTCATTCCTAAATCCCAACTTCTTCAGAAGCCAGCAAGTCAGCTGTTTTTGCTGTCATGTAACTCACTTCAGTGCCTGTCTATACCCTGAAGCAAATGGCAGTGTCGACCAGGAAAGTGAGTGACCTGAGGTTGAAGGACCCTATGTAACAGTCGATTTTTGGATAACGATTAAAACAATGTCACCCTCCCTCACCCAGTTTACTCCAGATGTTGTAACGCTGCTGTGAATTTATTGGGCGCTGTTTAATTAGTTATGGGAGAATTATCCACATGGAATATGCAAACCATCTAGAAAACTGTTTTGCAAATCTTCCTCTAAGGAGGTCAGGACAATTTTCTCAATGGAAAGTAGTTGTGGGCGAGAACTTAGATGTTGAGGAAGCTTTTACCTGTACTCCAGAATACCGTATTTATTGCCAACTGCTCTCAACCAGTAACCTCTGTCACTGACAGAGCCATGTGCCATGGGATAAATGAGCGTTGCTTCTGCTCTTGTTGGGGAGACAACATAAGTGCATGAACTAGTCTCTGTGAGACATAGCATGTGTATGTGACAAGAGAATTTAGGCAGTAGCAAGGATTTTAAAGTCTTAGTTCTGTAATGCATGGATTCAGATGTCTGTGGCTTCTAAAAGTTGGTCTGAACTACGTAATGTTACCAGTGAATCTCCCGTGGAGATCTTAAAATGTGCATTCCTGAGCTCCCCTTGCTCTCTGAGATTCTGATTTAGGAGATCTGGGGTGAGGTCGAGATTCTGCAGTTAAGAAATTTATGAGGTGATCCTCTTGCATAGTCTATTTGAGCTTAAACCAGCTCTCCAGAGACTAATTTTCTCTCCAGAGTAAAAGCTTGATGGGCACTAGTTACTATTGTATTCTTAGCAGGATGCCAGGGCATTATAATTTTCTTTCTTTTTTGGGGTAACATTTTGACTTTTGACTAACATACATCTGAAAACATGATATTTACCCATCAAAGTACAAAGATTAGAGGGTTTTTATTTTACTAGTGCCATATAGGGTCTATTGCACATATATTTTACACTTGACAACACAAAGCAGAAAAATATTCACTCATTTTAAACGTTAAAAAAACCCACCCATCTAAGTGTATGCAAACATCTGTATATTTTGCACTATAACTGCTACAATGTATCTGATTACAAGTCACAATACAGTCAGCATACCAAATGATTGTCATTAAGTTTCTATGTTTATTAAAAATTATCTTTAGAAAATTTAGCTGACTAACAAAGTCAAAGACGCTGGCTTGAAAAGGATGCTCCTTATTTACATAGCACAGCCAGATGCCTGAAAACCTTCTAGAACTAAAAGGACTCCTCATGTATTAACTTAAAAAATAAATAATTCTTTCTGCACTCTCTCACAGATCATTAGTGGATTTCAAAGCTGACCACCCACAGTGTCAAGAGAGTGAGATTCTCAGCAGGAAAATGTGCAGGAATGAATCCTTATGAATAATGTCTCTAGACACTTCTAAAAAATAAAGTGACTGTTGGCAAAAAGAGCCCATCTCTCTTCATAGGCTCTTCTATTTATAGCACACGTCACAGGCTTAGGGAAGAACGCAAAAGAGATCCTGAATAGCTGTGGTTCAAGAGGGACTGCCATTCTGCTTTCAGGAATTTCCCAAATTACAACCACAGAGCAATCCCCCCACCCCCAGAATTCCTTCACATTTTTGAACTCCTTTCCAAGAAGTTTTCAGCTGTGTGTGGAGACTTGCTGTCCCAGCACCACACATAGTTGTTTTGTCTGTCTCTAAGACAAAGCTGCCTAAAAGGATGCTATTTCTTGCAACAAGGCATGCCATCATACTGGACATTTTTCATTTTTAACTTTTGCTTTTTAAAAGTAGCCAAACCTGAAAATAATAGAAAAAAATCAAAACGAAAATTATCTTAAGGTGGTCTGGAAAGTGAACTAGGAGAAACATCGTCTGTATAATCTACCCATGAACAGAGAGGCTGGAGAAAATGTCTTTCTGTTTCAGGAGCTTTTTACTTTATATGGAAAGAATTTACTAAAGGCAGAAACAAAGAAGAAGGAAAATGATAAGAGCAATAATAAAAGTCACAGACTCACATGTGAAGAAAATATAAAACATATCTAAAACAGGAATAATTCACAAAAGATATAAAATATTTTTGTTTCTTCCTGTTCTAGGAGCTACCAATTCTATCTCATGGGTATTTTGTGAAGAAAATTTGAATTTATGTTATAATCTCTCTCTTTTTCTCCCTCTATCCCTCCTCCTCTCTCTTAAAACCATGGTTCAAGACCTTTCACAAAAGGTCTTCATTGATAAAGAAAAATGATCAGAAATTCCTTCCCAGCAAGAGACATCTTTTCCATTTCTTTTGCTTTGGACCCACTTGTCCTTATGAAATGGAGATAAAGCCTTGTTTCCAAGGGAGGAGACTCAGAAAATATCAATCCCAAACAGAGAGCTAACATAGTAAAAGCGGCCATAAGCTAAATAAATTAAATGAGATATGCATGAAAATGTGCCTAGCACAGCATGTGACACTGATCAGCTATTCATTATATTTTAGGGAAAAGAGGGGGCATAGGTGAAACATACGATTAATTGAGCCTGAATCAGTTAATGATGGCATAAAAGCTATAGAATGGAATCTGATACAAAGAGAAGTGGTCTGATTTGACCCAACAATTTGACTCCTAGGCAAAAAGCCAATAAAAATGAAAGCATATGTCCACACAAAAACTCATAATGAATGTTCATTGCATACTCATGATAACCAAAAGACAAAAACAACCAAATGTCCATCAACTGACAGAAAACAATTTATATGAAATTTGCAGAATAGGGGAATCTATAGAAACAATAGATTAGCGATGGTCTAGGGCTGGGTTGGAGGTGGAGGGATTAGGAGGTAATAGCTTAACAGTACAGGTTTTCTTTGTTGGGTGATTTTTCATGTTCTGAAATTGATTGTGGTGGTAGTTATACAACTATGAATATACTAAATATTATTGAATTGTCCACTTTAAATGGGCAAATTATATGTGAATTATATCTTAATAAAGCTGTTACCAAATATAAAAAAAAAGTATGCAAAGAAGTAGGGAAAAAAACAATAAAGAGAAATGGGCTGGGACAGGATATTGATGGGTGAGAAAATAAAATTGTGCATTAGAATGCATCATTTCATACATCCCCCAATTAAAAAAAGTATCTTAGGGTCTTGAGATTAGACTTTGTGTCCAAGAAATGATTTCAGAATAGTTTTCTTACTCTGTGTTCATTGCAAAATTAGCCAGTTTCCAGTCCCGTGCACCATGAGGGCATTTTGGCCAGGATTTAATATAATGTTATCAGTAAATGCAATGCTTATGAAGCTCTGGAGTTCTCAGATAATTTCCTGTAAAGATAATGTGCCTATTTGGAGGCTATTTAAGGCTAGGAGAGTTGGTATAAGCTTTCAAAATGCTATTTTAACTCCTACTAAAAAGAAACAAAAAATTCTCTTAAAATGTTTAAGCCAACAAATTGTTGTTTCACGTGCTCCCCTGACCTCAGTCATGTTCACACACATACAGTTTCTACTCAGCTATTTCCATAGTTAGTTCAACTGTTGTCGGAAGGTGGAAGCATGGCCTGCAATGTTGATGGTTGTTCTTTTCTAATGTTAAGGACTATTTACAAAATTGCTGTAGGGGATAATTTATTCCTCACAAACATAAGGAATAGAGGACCTTGAAGATGGCGGAAGAGTAAGACGCGGAGATCAACTTCCTACCCACAGATACACCAGAAATACATCTACACGTGGAACAACTCCTACAGAACACCTACTGAACGCTGGCAGAAGACCTCAGACCTCCCAAAAGGCAAGAAACTCCCCACGTACCTGGGTAGGGCAAAAGAAAAAAAAGAAAAAACAGAGACAAAAGAATAGGGATGGCACCTGCACCAGTGGGAGGGAGCTGTGAAGGAGGAAAATTTCCACACACTAGGAAGCCCCTTCGCGGGCGGAGACTGCGGGGGGCGGAGGGGGTAGCTTCGAAGCCGCGGAGGAGTGCACAGCAACGGGTGCGGAGGGCAAAGCGGGGAGATTCCGGCGCAGAGGATCGGTGCCGACCGGCACTTACCAGCCCGAGAGGCTTGTCTGCTCACCCGCCGGGGCGGGCGGGGCTGCGAGCTGAGGCTCTGAGGCTCGGGTTTCGTTTTGGACGGAGCGCGGGGAGAGGACTGGGGTTGGCGGCTTGAACATAGCCTGAAGGGGTTAGTGCACCACGGCTAGCCGGGAGGAGGTCTGGGGAAAAGTCTGGACCAGCCGAAGAGGCAAGAGACTTTTTCTTCCCTCTTTGTTTCCTGGTGCGTGAGGAGAGGGGTTTAAGAACGCTGCTTGAGGGAACTCCGGAGACGGGCGCGAGCCGTGGCTAAAAGCGCGGACCCCAGAGACGGGCGGGAGACGCTAAGGCTGCTGCCGCAGCCACCGAGGGGCCTGTGTACGAGCACAGGTCACTCTCCACACCCCTCTTCCAAGAAGCCTGTGCAGCCCGCCACTGCCAGGTTCCCGGGATCCAGGGACAACTTCCCCCGGAGAACGCACAGCGGGCCTCAGGCTGGTGCAAAGTCACGCTGGCCTTTGCCGCCGCAGGCCTGCCCCGCACTCCGTGCCCCTCCCTCTCCGCCGGCCTGAGTGCGCCTGAGCCCCCGAATCAGCGGCTCTTTTAACCCCATCCTGTCTGAGCAAAACACAGACGCCCTCCAGCGACCTACACGCAGAGGCAGGGCCAAATCCAAAGCTGAGCCCCTGGGAGCTGTGAGAACAAAGAACAGAAAGGGAAATCTCTCCCAGCAGCCTCAGAAGCAGCAGATTAAAGCTCCACAATCAACTTGATATACCCTGCATCTGTGGAATACCTGAATAGACAACCAATCATCCCAAATTAAGGAAGTGGACTTTAGGAGCAAGATCTATGATTTTTTTCCCTATTCCTCTTTTTGTGAATGTGTATGCTTCTGTGTGAGATCTTGTCTGTATAGTCTTGCTTCCACCATTTGTCCTAGGGTTCTATCCGTCCATGGTTTTTTTAAAAATTTTTTTCTTAATAATCAATTTTAATTTTAATAACGTTATTATACTTTTCTTTCTTTCTTTCTTTCTTTCTTTCTTTCTTTCTTTCTTTCTTTCTTTCTTTCTTTCTTTCTTTCTATCTTTCTTTCTTTCCTTCCTTCCTTCCTTCCTTCCTTCCTTCCTTCCCTCCTTTAGACAAGGAATCATCCCAAATTGAGGAGGTGGTCTCTGACAGCAAGATTTATGATTTTTCCCCATTTACCTCTTTTAGTGAGGGTGTATGTGTATGCTTCTGTGTAAGATTTTGTCTGTATAGCTTTGCTTCCAACATTTGTCCTAAGGTTCTATCCGTCCCTTTTTTTTTTCTAAATAAGAATTTTTTAATTCAATAACTTTATTATACTTTATTTTATTTTTACTGTATCTTCTTTCTTTCTGTCTTTTTTCCTTCTTTCCCTCCTTCCTTCCTTCCTCCCTCCCTCCCTCCCTCCTTTCTTTCCTTCTTGCCTTCTTTCCTTCTTTGCTTATTTCTTTCTTCCTTCCTTCCTTCCTTCCTTCCTTCCTTCCCACCTTTCCTTCTTTCTTTCCTCATGCTTCTACTAATTCCCTCTACTTTTTCTCCCTTTTATTCTGAGCTGTGTGGATGAAAAGCTCTTGGGGCTCCAGCCAGGAGTCAGGGCTCTGCCTCTGAGGTAGGAGAGCCAACTTCAGGACACTGGTCCACAAGAGACCTCCCAGCTCCACATAATATCAAACGGCGAAAATCTCCCAGAGACCTCCATCTTAACACCATCACCCAGCTTCACTCAACGACCAGCAAGCCACAGTGCTGGACAACCTATGCCAAACAACTAGCAAAACAGGAACACAACCCCATCCATTAGCAGAGAGGCTGCTTAAAATCATAATAAGGCCACAGACACCCCAAAACACACCACGAGATGTGAACCTGCCCACTAGAGAGACAAGATCCAGCCTCATCCACCACAACACAGGCACTTGTCCCCTCCACCAGGAAGCCTACACAACCCACTGAACCAACCTTAGCCACTGGAGACAGACATCAAAAACAGCAGGAACTACGAACCTGCAGCCTGCAAAAAGGAGACCCCAAACACAGTAAGATAAGCAAAATGAGAAGACAGAAAAACACACAGCAGATAAAGGAGCAAGATAAAAATGCACCAGACCTAACAAATGAAGAGGAAATAGGCAGTCTACCTGAAAAAAGAATGCAGAATAATGATAGTAAGGATGATCCGAAATCTTGGATATAGAATGGACAAAATGCAAAAATCAGTTAACAAGGACCTAGAAGAACTAAAGATGAAACAAGCAACGATGAACAACACAATAAATGAAATTAAAAGTACTCTAGATGAGATCAATAGCAGAATAACTGAGGCAGAAGAACGGATAAGTGACCTGGAAGATAAAATAGTGGAAATAACTACTGCAGAGCAGAATAAAGAAAAAGAATGAAAAGAACTGAGGACAGTCTCAGAGACCTCTGGGACAACATTAAACGCACCAACATTCGAATTATAGGGGTTCCAGAAGAAGAAGAGAAAACGAAAGGGACTGAGAAATATTTGAAGAGATTATAGTTGAAAACTTCCCTAATATGGGAAAGGAAATAGTTAATCAAGTCCAGGAAGCACAGAGAGTCCCATACAGGATAAATACAAGGAGAAATACGCCAAGGCACATATTAATCAAACTGTCAAAAATTAAATACAAAGAAAGCATATTAAAAGCAGCAAGGGAAAAACAACAAATAACACATAAGGGAATCCCCATAAGGTTAACAGCTGATCTCTCAGCAGAAACCCTACAAGCCAGAAGGGAGTGGCAGGACATACTGAAAGTGATGAAGGAGAAAAACATGCAGCCAAGACTACTCTACCCAGCAAGGATCTCATTCAGATTTGATGGAGAAATTAAAACCTTTACAGACAAGCAAAAGCTGAGAGAGTTCAGCACCACCAAACCAGCTTTACAACAACTGCTAAAGGAACTTCTCTAGGCAAGAAACACAAGAGAAGGAAAAGACCTATAATAACGAACCCAAAACAATTTAGAAAATGGTAATAGGAACATACATATTGATAATTACCGTAAATGTAAATGGAGTAAATGCTCCCACCAAAAGACACAGACTGGCTGAATGGATACAAAAACAAGACCCTTATATATGCTGTCTACAAGAGACCCACTTCAGACCTAGAGACACATACAGACTGAAAGTAAGGGGATGGAAAAAGATATTCCATGCAAATGGAAACCAAAAGAAAGCTGGAGTAGCAATTCTCATATCAGACAAAATAGACTTTAAAATAAGGACTATTAAAAGAGACAAAGAAAGACACTACATAATGATCAAGGGATTGATCCAAGAAGAAGATATAACAATTGTAAATATTTATGCACCCAACATAGGAGCACCTCAATACATAAGGCAAATACTAACAGCCATAAAAGGGGAAATCGACAGTAACACATTCATAGTAGGGGACTTAAACACTCCACTTTCACCCATGGACAGATCATCCAAAATGAAAATAAATAAGGAAACACAAGCTTTAAATGATACATTAAACAAGATGGACTTAATTGATATTTATAGGACACTCCATCCAAAAACAACAGAATACACATTTTTCTCAAGTGCTCATGGAACATTCTCCAGGATAGATCATATCTTGGGTCACAAATCAAGTCTTGGTAAATTTAAGAAAATTGAAATTGTATCAAGTATCTTTTCTGACAACAATGCCATGAGACTAGATATCAATTACAGGAAAAGATCTGTAAAAAATACAAACACATGGAGGCTAAATAATACACTACTTAATAATGAAGTGATCACTGAAGAAATCAAAGAGGAAATCAAAAAATACCTAGAAACAAATGACAATGGAGACACAACGACCCAAAACTTGTGGGATGCATCAAAAGCAGTTCTAAGGGGGAAGTTTATAGCAATACAAGCCCACCTTAAGAAGCAGGAAACATCTCGAATAAACAACCTAACCTTGCACCTCAAGCAATTAGAGAAAGAAGAACAAAAAAAACCCAAAGCTAGCAGAAGGAAAGAAATCATAAAAAACCGATCAGAAATAAATGAAAAAGAAATGAAGGAAACAATAGCAAAGATCAATAAAACTAAAAGCTGGTTCTTTGAGAAGATAAACAAAATAGGTAAACCACTAGCCAGACTCATCAAGAAAAAAAGGGAGAAGACTCAAATCAATAGAATTAGAAATGAAAAGGGAGAGGTAATAACTGACACTGCAGAAATAAAAGAGATCATGAGAGATTACTACAAGCAACTCTATGCCAATAAAATGGACACTCTGGAAGAAATGGACAACTTCTTAGAAAAGCACAACCTGCCAAGACTGAATCAGGAAGAAATAGAAAATATGAACAGAACAATCACAAGCACTGAAATTGAAACTGTGATTTAAATCTTCCAACAAACAAAAGCCCAGGACCAGATGGCTTCACAGGCGAATTCTATCAAACATTTAGAGAAGAGCTAACACATACCCTTCTCAAACTCTTCCAAAATATAGCAGAGGGAGGAACACTCCCCAACTCATTCTACGAGGCCACCATCACCTTGATACCAAAACCAGATAAGGATGTCACAAAGAAAGAAAACTACAGGCCAATATCACTGATGAACATAGATGCAAAAATCCTCAACAAAATACTAGCAAACAGAATCCAACAGCACATTAAAAGGATCATACACCATGATCAAGTGGGGTTTATTCCAGGAATGCAAGGATTCTTCAATATACGCAAATCTATCAATGTGATAAACCATTTTAACAAATTGAAGGAGAAAAACCATATGATCATCTCAATAGATGCAGAGAAAGCTTTTGACAAAATTCAACACCCATTTATGATAAAAACCCTGCAGAAAGTAGGCATAGAGGGAACTTTCCTCAACATAATAAAGGCCATATATGACAAGCCCACAGCAAACATCATCCTCAATGGTGAAAAACTGAAAGCATTTCCACTAAGATCAGGAACAAGACAAGGTTGCCCACTCTCACCACTCTTATTCAACATAGTTTTGGAAGTTTTTGCCACAGCAATCAGAGAAGAAAAGGAAATAAAGGAATCCAAAGCAGAAAAGAAGAAGTAAAGCTGTCACCGTTTGCAGATGACATGATCCTATACATAGAGAATCCTAAAGATGCTACCAGAAAACTACTAGAGCTAATCAATGAATTTGGTAAAGTGGCAGGATACAAAATTAATGCACAGAAATCTCTGGCATTCCTATATACTAATGATGAAAAATCTGAAAGTGAAATCAAGAAAACACTCCCATTTACCATTGCAACAAAAAGAATAAAATATCTAGGAATAAACCTACCTAAGGAGACAAAAGACCTGTATGCAGAAAATTATAAGACACTGATGAAAGAAATTAAAGATGATACAAATAGATGGAGAGATATACCATGTTCTTGGATTGGAAGAATCAACACTGTGAAAATGACTCTACTACCCAAAGCAATCTATAGATTCAATGCAATCCCTATCAAGCTACCACTGGCATTTTTCACAGAACTAGAACAAAAAATTTCACAATTTGTATGGAAACACAAAAGACCCCGAATAGCCAAAGCAATCTTGAGAACGAAAAAAGGAACTGGAGGAATCAGGCTTCCTGACTTCAGACTATACTACAAAGCTACAGTTATCAAGTCGGTATGGTACTGGCACAAAAACAGAAAGATAGATCAATGGAACAGGATAGAAAGCCCAGAGATAAACCCATGCACATATGGACACCTTATCTTTGATAAAGGAGGCAGGAATGTACAGTGGAGAAAGGAGAGCCTCTTCAATAAGTGGTGCTGGGAAAACTGGACAGGTACATGTAAAAGTATGAGATTAGATCACTCCCTAACACCATACACAAAAATAAGCTCAAAATGGATTAAAGATCTAAATATAAGGCCAGAAACTATCAAACTCTTAGAGGAAAACATAGGCAGAACACTCTATGACATAAATCACAGCAAGATCCTTTCTGGCCCACCTCCTAGAGAAATGGAAATAAAAACAAAAATAAACAAATGGGAGCTAATGAAACTTGAAAGATTTTGCACAGCAAAGGAAACCATCAACAAGACCAAAAGACAACCCTCAGAATGGGAGAAAATATTTGCAAATGAAGCAACTGACAAAGGATTAATCTCCAAAATTTACAAGCAGCTCATGCAGCTCAATAACAAAAAAACAAACAACCCAATCCAAAAATAGACAGAAGACCCAAATAGACATTTCTCCAAAGAAGATATACAGACTGCCAACAAACACATGAAAGAATGCTCAACATCATTAATCATTAGAGAAATGCAAATCAAAACTACAATGAGATATCATCTCACACCAGTCATAATGGCCATCATCAAAAAATCTAGAAACAATAAATGCTGGAGAGAGTGTGGAGAAAAGGGAACACTCTTGCACTGCTGGTGGGAATGTGAATTGGTTCAGCCACTATGGAGAACAGTATGGAGGTTCCTTAAAAAACTACAAATAGAACTAGCATATGACCCAGCAATCCCACTACTGGGCATATACCCTGAGAAAACCAAAATTCAAAAAGAGTCATGTACCAAAATATTCATTGCAGCTCTATTTACAATAGCCCGGAGATGGAAACAACCTAAGTGCCCATCAACAGATGAATGGATAAAGAAGATGTGGCACATATATACAATGGAATATTACTCAGCCATAAAAAGAAACGAAATTGAGCTATTTGTAATGAGGTGGATAGACCTAGAGTCTGTCATACAGAGTGAAGTAAGTCAGAAAGAAAAAGACAAATACCGTATGCTAACACATATATATGGAATTTAAGAAAAAAAAATGTCATGAAGAACCTAGGGGTAAGGCAGTAATAAAGACACAGACCTCCTAGAAAACGGACTTGAGGTTATGGGGAGGGGGAAGGGTGAGCTGTGACAGGGCGAGAGAGAGTCATGGACATATACACACTAACAAACGTAGTAAAGTAGATAGCTAGTGGGAAGCAGCCGCATGGCACAGGGATATTGGCTCGGTGCTTTGTGACAGCCTGGAGGGGTGGGATAGGGAGGGTGGGAGGGAGGGAGATGCAAGAGGGAAGACTTATGGGAACATATGTTTATGTATGACTGATTCACTTTGTTATAAAGCAGAAACTAACACACCATTGTAAAGCAATTATACCCCAATAAAGATGTTAAAAAAAAACCATAAGGAATAGTAAATAACAACTCTAAAAGACACACATTTAGGAACACTGAAACATTTTTATGAGCATTGCTACATTGTTGAATCTGCAACAAGAAATGTAATTTTTTTTTTTTTTTTTTTGCAATTTGTTGCTTATTTCAGGTCCTCTTTTTCCTCAAATCTTTATGTTCTAATATTGGGTTGGGGAAAAAAGCAAGAAATTTAGAGGAGTTCTTGCCTTTTATACTCTTATACTTATTCAGGCTTGCTCTTATAGTACAGTATAGTACAAGAGGGTGACATCTGGAACTGTCCCAGATCTTATGCAGAGTCAGTGTCCTGAATGATATAGACCATATATTATTGACTGGCAAGATGTTTAGTGTCTATCCCTTGAACCACATGGTATATTTAGCTTATAATTTTGAAGGTCATATACAAAGTTGAGCACACAGTTATGAGGAACAATATCGAGTTTGCCATTCAGTGCTGACTCTGTACAAGAGGTTGTTTCCTCAGTCCCAAGCCCAGTTCAAGTCTTTGTCTTGGGCAGCTCCCTCGCTGTAGCATAGCCGGCACGTTTAAGTTAGTCCAGATCACGTTCTCTGTTCATCTGACTTCTTTCCTCCTTCCACAAAACAGTTGTTCAGATCTTTCCCAATCTCTAAGCCCTGTGACCCATACTCACGTGGGATGACTTCATTTCTGACCTAATAGTTAAAATTTCATTCATCAACATCAGTGCTTGACTTTCTACATCACCTCCTGTACTTACTTTTCCACCCTTCTCTCCTTTTACCCAGTTGAAGGATTTTGGGCAGGGAAGTAATAATATTATGTTTTAGAATTTTTATTCTAGGGCTGTTACTGTCCCAAATGTGAAAGCCCATCTACTGACACTGGCTTGCGGTGAAGGAAAATGCAGCATTTGTTGCAGGGCACCCAGCCTGGCGCCAAGCAAGGAGAATAGGCAGCTCATGCTCAAAAGACCCAAACTCCCTGATGGCTTTCAGGGGAGGGTTTTTAAAGGCCAGGTGAGGGAGAGGATAGCAGTGTGTGTGATCCATTTGCATACATCCTTCTGATTGGTTGGTAGTGAGGGAACAGGATGATGTGTCGGGAATCTCAATCATCAGCCTTTTGGTTCCAACCAGTCTGGGGTCAACGTGCTGGTGGTCAGCAGGTAGTTAACTTCTTCCACCTGGCGGGGGTTTTAGTATCTGCAAAACAGCTCAAGAACATAGTTCAGGATATTATCTATAGCCCTTGAAGAGGAACTAAAAGTTCTGGACTTTGTTTTATGACAAAACTATTATTAATTTGTCTTGTTTGAAAATTTTCCTTTGTTTCTGCGTTTTCTCACTTCTCTGATTAAACTTGCTCTTTGGAACTCAGGGAAGGCCTAGGAGGCTAAAGCTCTTCTACAAAAAAGAGGTGGGGGACATGGAGGTCTGTTCCTGGGAAGGCCCGCAATCCTGCTAGGTTTCAGGGCTACAGTGTGGAAAATGTACTGGGGGGACACTGAGGGAAGGGGGGTTTCTTTCCTAGTTCTGATGTGCTTTCTTCTTCTTACTGCTGCTGGGGGCACCCAGTGGTGCTCACTCCCAGCAAATTTCAGCTGTGCTTCCAAGTATGGTTTTCCAGTGAGTTCTGCTGGCCCTTTGTTGTTGTGGGCAGCACCTTGGTGACTCAGCAGCAGCCCTGTGGGTGCCTTCTCAGGGAGGTCCTCACACCCCAGAGGATGAGTCAGCAGTGCCTCTGCCCGGTTTCCTGGGAGCCTCTTTAACACCCAGTGGGTAGCTTCCTCTCCCATTTCAGGCCTGTGGCACCTTTGTGAACTTTTCTACATCCAGTGGCCACACTCTCTGTAAGGTGGTCTCAATACCCACCAGTGTGTGTTTGTGTGTGTGTGTATGTGTGTGCTCCAAATTTGCTCCTTCCCTGAGTATTCTTCCTCAGACCTGGAAGAAGGGAGTGCTCCCTACATTCACTATACCTAAACTCTTTAATGCACTGTTTACATTTTAGGAGTTAATACTCTTATTTGCTAAAAATTCTTCATATTCAACTTTCCTAAGTTACTATGTGGCTTCTGTCTCCTGCCAGACCTCAAGTTATACACAGATTAGCCAGGTGTGTAGGTTATTAAAGAAATCCAAGCAGAAATGTAGATAAACCCAATGGAAGTGGGCATGGAGAGAAATGGTTTGATACATGCTTAGAGGAAAAATATTTAGCTAACCTGATGATGGGTTTCTGGTTTGGGCAATGGCATAGATTTTGATGCCATTCTTGGAATTGAAGTATACAGATTTGGAATATAGAGGGAATATATAATGAACTCACTTTTACATGTATATTATTTGAAGCATCCATGGATATCCTAGTGAATATGCGATGTAGGATCAAAATAAACTGTATGAATGTAAAAATAATTTGATTTTCATTAAAATTAAGAGAACCTATGGATTACAATGCTAGTTGGTGTTGAGGGAGAGGCAGCTGAAGGAAAATAAACTTTGACTCAAACGCCTAAAGAATTTAAAGTGCTGGATCAACTACTTACCATGTCAGTGAAATGAGAAAGGTTGCACTAAAGTATTTGTCCATTTTACTTTTGTTATCACTGCATGAAAAGATACTCGTGTGTGTGGGAACATAGTATGGGAAAGTTCTTTTTAAGCTTAAATGAACACATACTTTTTTCTTGGATAGATACAGTTAACATACATGAAAAAGCTGTTGTTCCCAAGAGCAATTTGGTGAGCTTATTGGGGATAGTTGTGAAGGTGAAAACTATGCCTGTAGGAGAGAACTGACTAGATAGAAAGCATTGCAGCTCCTTTTCACACAACTGTTCTGCAGACAATGGTGATGATGATGATAATTCATTATCAAATGAACCATCTGGGAGGAGTACTAAGAGAACAGCAGGAGTAAACAGAGACAGACCCTAGCAAAGTGTGGGCACGGTTGTCTTTTGTTTGGGGTCATAATATTTCCCCTTAGCTTATTATACTGAATGTATGATTAAACATAAAGTGTTCCCACCTTAAACTAAGTCTGAAGTAGAAAGGCTGTGGTTTTATTTTAACTGCAGTACTATCTGGAAACTCATTCTATTAGGGTACAAATTTACATATATTTAGGGCATGATTATAGAGTATTATTTTGTATTAAGTTGATAAAACTGAGATAAAAAGGTCAGAGAACTGAAAACAGCTTTCCTGAAGAAAGAACTACTGACAATAAATCACTGCTTTGCTACCTTTGATATACGTGTGCTTCTTTTCCTTTTTCTTTTTTCCTTTAATCCTGAAAGGGATAATTTGAGTTTTAAATACAAGAGGTTGAAAGTGGCTTCAGGCTTTTTCAATTAAAAGTTTAAGTTTTCAAGTTCTTTGTCCTGGAAAAGACTATCTCTTCTTGGAACTGGTTGACACGTTAAATGGACTATTTCTTTGAAAACGCTGTACAATGGCCAGCCTTCATCAAAAGGTGCTTCAGCTAGAGGTGAGCTTCTCAGTTCAGTGACCTTACGGACGGTAAAGGGTAGTTTTAAAAGGTATTGATGCCTAGTTAACACTTTTTTTTGCACACTATATTAGATGTAACAATTTTCTTTTACATTAAATGGATAAAAAAAAGAACAGTCAACTTTCCTGCTGTTTCAATAGTTTCAATTAGTTTCTCCCCCTCAATTATTCCATCAGATTGGCTCCATAACATTTTGCTATTTGGGGGAATCATTTTAAACCCCTTTCCCAGGAGTTTATTATTTTTAAAACAATGATTCACCATAAAATGCATCTCCATCTGCAGGAAGCAATTCCTAAATTGCTTCACTTGACAAATCCCAAACCGCTAGGCTCACTATAGCACAGAAATAGAACTGGTTTGGAAAGGGATTACCTATTGGGTTCAGAAAACCTTCTTCTGAGACAGGTTATGGCACGGAGCAGATCTCTGAAAGCTAGAGGCTACTTTTCTTTTTATTTTTTTAGTACAATTTATTTGAAGTTTTGTTTCATTTGTTTGAAATATTTCCTGGTAAAAAAGTTGGATTTCCTGGTGACTAACATATATGAGTTATTTAGTTGGTGCAAATTCTCCAATCAGTTCAAACTGAATGACATTTTTCTATGCAACTTAAAATAGATTTGAATAGACACATATTTTAATACTTTTTTTCTCAGAATGTATAAATCTTGAATTCAATTCAGAATTCATTTCATTTAAAGTTAATTCCTCCCTCTGCCCCTCCATGGCACATATATGCAAAGTATTCAGCACGAAGTTATTTCTATTACTCATATAATAGAGTTATATTTTTGGCATAGGTTTTATTTATAGGAAAGTGTAAAATGGGTTAGAAAATCTTCATTTATCTTAGTTGTTTTAAGTCTAATCAAAGTAAAATAGAAGTCAAAAAAGCAGGTCAAAGGACAAAGACTTGTTTGCTAGTTTAATCACATGTAGGAAGCTATTGTTCTCCTTGGCACTTAGAGAGGTTGATTATTCTACAGGATTTTAAAAGACAAGGCACAATTTATCTTAATCCTATGTCAGCATGTTCCTGAAACTGATTAGCCTTTCACACTAGAAAGAAGAGACACATTAGAACTTTCAATCGAAAAATCCTGCAGCTACTTTCAACCTCTGATATCTAAAATCAAGTTATCTGTTTTTTAAAAAAAGTGAAAAGAACTAGCTAATCTGTAAATTGTTCAGGAGTCATTTGTTCTCAAAAAGTATCCCAATTCCTTCATGAAACCTCTAGGTATGAAGGTGCATTGTAATATATAAAACAGGACTATTTAAGGGATGCTTTGTTTTTTTACAAAAGGTGTCACTCAAGTCTCCAATAAATAGCTTCATACAAATATTTTTCAGAGATATCCCATCTGCCAAAAGCAAGGTTGTCACATTGTGTTTGGTTTTGCACTGAAGTTCCTTGAAGACAGTCCATAAGCCTCCTTGAAGGGCAAAAGGACAGGTCTTTTACCCAGCCTGCTGTACCTCAGCCAGAGCTAGTTTGCTTTCATTTTGAATCATTCATTTATTCACTCACTCAACAAATATGACCTCTCTATGCCAAACATTGCTAGGCACTGCAGTGAATAAAATAGATCTTGCCCCATTTTGTATTGAATTTACATTCTGAATGGGGAGACAGGCATTAAGAAATTAAGTATAAAATTACAAATTATTTTAAGTGCTAAGAAAGATGATTGCAGATGCTTCAGGAGAGGACAGCAGGAGGCTTTTTTTAGATGAGTGATCAGAGGGGAATTTTCAATAAAATTAATAATTAAATGGAAATATAAAAAATAAGGAATTGGCCTAGGTGAAGAGTGGGGTGTGTTTCAAACAGTGAACAACATATATGAAGGCCAAGATATGAGCAGCAGCCTGACATATCCCAGGACTCAAAAGCAGCCATTTTTGCCTAGAGTTCAGAATAGGGGAGGGGGTTTGAAGAACCAAGAAGAGGCTAGATCCTACAAGGATGTCTCTGATTTTATATCCAAATATACCCAACATTTAACTTAAACATAATTAGTGTGATGTTTTTCCCCCTCATTTGAGCAAGGTGATACTCTAAAAAATTCCTGCTACACATCATAACATAGTATTCATCTTTCTTTCTTCAATGGATTCCTTCAGCTAGTAATCAGTCACAACCCTCCCCAACTTTTAAAGCAATGGTTTCCTCTTATATGTGGAACAAAATTCAACCTTTTTTTTTTTTTTTTTTTTTCTTAACCAGAGCCCACATGTCTGGACATGATCTGGCCCCTCTTCCCTCTGATTCATTGTCCTCTTACTTTAGAAGCCCTGGACGTGCCATGTCAAGTCCCCTCGGCTCCACTGACTGGAGCAGCTATTCTAGGCAGCTCCCTGGGAGCCCAGGCTCACCACACTCTGCCAATTTCTCACCACAAGAGTGTAAATCATTTTTGCCTTGGGCTCAGAAGTTCACACAGCCTCCTTCTTGCCCTGGGCAGAGGCAGCCTGAAAGAGCAGCATTAACGCCTCTGGGACAATCTTCAACCAGTGGTGGTTGGAAGGAGTGGAAAAATGCTTCTTCCTTTCACCCTTCAGTTGCCCACTTCTTGGAGAGCTTCTGAGGGCTTCTCAGGAGGCTCCAGCAGAATTGAGCCCCTGTCACCTAGAGCAGCGATGCAATAACTTCCCCTTCCCTTGACCTTGCCCTGCTCTGTCTCCTGGCTCCCAGTCCTTCGTTGGCTCCTTGCCATCACTTCTGATAAGTTGTTTGTACCTAAGCCTGTGATACAACCTCTGTTTTGGGGGGAACCCAAACTGTGGTCCTGACTTTGCAAACATTCTGTGTTTGCTCTCCATTTAGGCTCTTTGTGCTCTGCCTGGAACTTTCTTCCTCCTTTGTATAGCTTTACGTGGGCCTTCTCATCATCAAATTTCAGCTGGAATGTTATCCTCTGAGAGGAGTCTTTAATCTAATGTTGCCCCCCGCACTGCTCATTTCTGTTCATTACATTACTCTTAATATGTTTATTACAGCTGATCACTTTTGAAATATTCCTATTTATTTTCTTATTAATTTAGTTGATTATTTACTGTCTACTGCCTAGAATGTAAGCTCCAGGAGAGCAGAATCCTTACTACACTACGAAGTTGTGTTCTCAGAGCTTGGAACAATGGCTGACATGTAATGATTACCCAATGAATGTGTGTTGAGGAATTTAAAAATAAAATTCTATGCATTTTCAAGGGGAAATAAAATATAGAATGTAATATTTTTCTTTTAAGAATACATACCTGAAACAATCTCCTAAGTGTTTCTATTGCTTAGGAGAGATATGTAAAACTTGTATCAAGTAAATGAAAAAATCTGAGTTGATCTAGGTTGTGAATACTTCTGTGTATACATATGTGAAGATTCATTGAGGGCAAACTTGAGATGCATGTGCTTTACTGTATGCAACTTATCTTTAAATATAGATTTTAAAATGTTTTGACCTGGTTTGGTTCTTGGTGAACAAAAATATAAACCACTTCTGCATTATTAAGAATATAAAGGCTACTTTCATGTCAATTTATTTTCAGATAGTCCATCAAATTCTGATTTTTGAAATCTTAGTAATCAAAGAATACTTTGGGTACATTTTTACATTTAAATGATCAAATTCACTTTATTAACAAAGCAAAAGATCAATCTATACCACATAAATTCCCAGAGAGAAGGAGTCTTTCTTCCATGAGGACATTTAAAAAAATAATAGGACTTTTGATAGTGAAGAATGCATATTAATTTAAATTACTTTGTCAGCGGTTATGAAAATGATATATCTTAAAGTCCTTAGCATCAGTCCTATGAGGAAATGCTCTATTGGTTATGTGGACCACTTCTATTTTTACTAAATTTGTATTTTCCTGTTCTTTCTATGTGTGTCTCATGCTAAATTACATGGCTAAATTAACACCAATTTAAGCGTAGTGTCAAAATGGAAATCTAATATCCTCCAATATCTTAATCACAAATCATATGTTTTATAAATGACAATTAAGCTTTTTTGTGGTACAGTGGTGATGTGCATATACCATGAGGCACTGAAAGCCTCAACGTAATTCAGTATCACTAGGGTCGACCTCAATTGCTGGCTGAGTTGGCTGATATTTTGTGGTGTGGATTGAGAGGCTGGATGTTCTCCAATCCAAAAATATCTGCCCATTTTCCTAGAGCTGCTCCATGAAAATCCACACTCAGTGCTTCATTCTTTTTGGGTGGAGAACTGAACATTCCTCTCATACTTTAAGGACTACTTCAATGCCACCTTCTCCGTGATATCTATGACCTATTCCTATTTCATTGATACATTGATGCCATTCACTTATCCATTCAGACATTCAAGAAATATTTATGAAGTCTTGACATGTGTCAGGCACAGAGTAGCCTTGAGAATAGAAAGACACATAAGACATGATTCTGTCTTAGTTTAGATTAGCAGTTTTTAAAATTAGTTTTGCTATGGGAGCTTGTCAAAATTAAGGATCCATCGACTCCACCATGAAGTCTTTGGAAGCAGAATTTGTGAGTGTGGGAACTGGGCATGTGTATTAACAAGTTACTAGATGATTATGATACACATCTCTGGTGACCTGATTTCCACATTTTCACAATATTTCTACTGTACAAACCTAAACCACTTTGGGAGTAAAAAGAGAATATTTTGAATGAGTCTGTCCAAATTTTTAAAAATTGGAAGCATTGGTTATGGTTGTACACTTTGGGTGGAATATTCTTCTTCCAATGTGAATGGTCTATAGTTATATCAAATAATTGTCCATCAATAAATGATGACTGACAGTCTTTGCAAAGTGAGCTGTTTTCAAACAAAACATCTTTTATATGGCATGGTTTCAAGACCTAGAAAGAAACTTAAAAGTTGGCATCCTAGATCCCTAGTTTCTAGGTAAAAAAGGAAAAGATGCTCCATGTTTCTTGTCATGCCTTGATTTAAGGGACTAAATAATCTATACATTTTTTTAATTGAATAAAAGAAAACAGCTCTTTATCTACTGGCATGGGTCATACAAGTATCATCTTATGTCTGTTTGATTTCAAAGCACATTGACTTTTCTTTTGAGTACATTTTACAGGATTAAAACTTGACATATTTTAAGTTTGTATTTTAAGATATCTTGTCTACAAAACAAGACCTATTCTCCAGTTTGTATGTTAGATAATATGAAATCAAGTCACAATGGGAAATGCCATAGTCTGTATAGACAAAGCAAAAAGAGAAAAGATACATATATATGGTTGCACTGAAAAAAAAAATGGTATTACTTTAGGCTAATGTGTTAACTATTTAGAAGATTCCAGAAATAAGTACTGTCATGGAAACTGCAACATAATGCATTTTGAAAATGATAAATTCCTTAGGAATTTGGTAATAAGGTGATAAGAAGATGATGAGGTGTTAAAGAAGTTAGTTTCTGCTATGATTTTTTAAGTCCATTTTATCTTTATTGATGGCTTATAACACTTCAATCTATATACTGACCTTTTATTCTGACTGCTACCTTAACTGTACCTATCACACATTTTTGGGAGATGAGTATAAATAATGAAAGGTTGAAAGTGCCCTCAAAATGTTATAAAATTGAGGGTTGACATTTTTCAAAAGTGCAAGAGTGAGAGTTTCAAAATGTTGAATATTGCCATGGAAGGAAAGTGTACTTGGGAAAATTAAATCTGAGTGCAGAAAGTGAGGCAACTTTTATATTTGGCACAAAAGGTTGTTTTCTTACTGTTGGTAATGTAATATAATTAAGCACTTAATTGTTTTATTTTCATTCAAATTCAGACATTGGGGGGCAGGTAGGTCAGGACACTGTCTGGCTCATTTATTGCAATAAAATACAAACAGTTGACCCAGCAGCAAATTGATGAAACAAGGGCCTATGAGTGAGACAGCAACTGCAGGTATAAGAACAAATTAGATATTAACATAAGCTTGAAATATGTAAATGCACTACCTTGTTCTAAGGAAATGTTAATACATTTTTATTTATGCTGATTCTTGGGTATAATCAGAATATATCCAGACTATTATGCAGTCCAATCTGAGAGGACCTTAACTAACTAAAAGGAGATTAAAAACTATTTTTTTTGGCTTTTGAAAAAAGAACAGAGGTGTTGAGCATAAATATTTAAAGATATATCCTATTCAAAATTTAGATAACATCTTTGCCCACAATGTCAATGATTTCATTTTGCTTCAGTTGTTAATCAAATCAATTAAAATTGTACCAAGTCATTATAATATGAATTGTATTATCATATTCATTATTGAATGATATAAGAGAAAATGGAGGCATAATCATTGAATCAGTAGTTTGGATTTTGGAGACATAAACATTTATTTAATACGTGTTTTATCTTAGAGATGAAGGAACTGAGAACTATGAAGTCTTCACAGCTTGTTAGCATCAGAGTTGGAACCAGAAACGAAAGCCCCTATGAATAAAAGCAATAACTTTAGGACATAGTTGGTTAACCTGTCTTAATCATTCTATGAATCTCCATCCTGTCTGAATGACCTTAACAATAATGTTGGGATTTATCTATTCTGATTTTAATCCTATTCTGCTCTCGGTCTCCCTGGCATCTTTCAGTAAGATGCATCTACCAACCAACCCGTCACCTACAAGGTAAAATCTAGTCTGTCTGCTTGCCCTACGCACTTCTCAACCTCCAACTCTGCTACCCTGAACCAGACCCTTAATTTACCATCAGGGACAGATTCAACCTGGGCAGTTCCTTGGATCCACCCCCACCTTTGCACCTTTTATTAAAAAAAAATTTAATTTAATTTATTTTTTTATACAGCAGGTTCTTATTAGTTATCTATTTTATACATATTAGTGAATATATGTCAATCCCAATCTCCCAGTTCATCCCTCCACCCCCACCTCACCCCCACCTCTGCACCTTTTCTACTGAGCTCTTCCCTCTGCTTAGTTTTCCCTTCCCCTAAACCCTCCTCTTCTTGACATGAGTAATTCTGATTTAGGCTTCAAGGATGAGATCAGCTTTTCCCTCTAGAGGAAACTGTTCCATAAGCTTGACAGGCCTTCTGTTTGGAAAGGCTGTCTCTTCAATGTGGTCTTTCAGCTCCCATGGGGCTGCATAAAAATGGGCCCTGGGCCTGGAACACCTCTTTTCCTAGAGGTAAAGTGCTCACACAGCCTGTGCTGGGTGCATCACCTCCTGGGAAAATGTTTTTCTCTGTTTCATGCTTAATGACTGCCCTTTTGTTCTGTTGAAGTGTGTGTCAAGGACCCGTAGGCATGTACTTCAGATTCTGTGGGGAGGAGTTGGGTCCTGCTGCAGAAGCACAAGAGAGGTTTGTAGGCCAGTTGCCCTGCATCAGCTGCCGGGGTCGGGGGAGAGGGACTTGGTCCATGAGAGGAGGATGTACTCCATGGGAACTGATTTTGTTCTGTCTCTTCTACGGAGTAGAGTAAGGAAAGAGCAAGTAAAGCCCTATTCCATGCAAGACAAGGACTGTTGTGTTGTCCTTGGCAACTCCAATACAAGACGCCACGGGTAAAAGTGTGTGGAGTCCTCCGTGGTATTGGTAGCTGGTGTACCATGTTCTGCTCCCCTGAGACTGGTACTCGGTGTAAGGCGTTCTGCTCTAAACTTCCATGAACTTGGGGTAATCGTTTCTCTCTATTACCTCAAAGCCTTTGGTGCATATTTCTATGTTAGCATTCACCACATTACTGGGATGTGTGTCTGTTGGTTCAACTCCACTGTAAAATACTTGAAAGATCATGTACGCTGGATTGGAACAGCTGCCTTCCCTAATCTGTTAAACTGTTTTCATAATTTTCATAACTCTAACCATTTCCTACTCGATTATGAACCCCAAGTCTATATGTTTATTCTGGATCTTTCTTGTGAGTACCAAGGTTTTATTACAACTGTGCCTTCTAAGCAGTTCTTCTGTCATTATATGTATCACAGTGCGTTGAATCATTTGTCTATAGATCAGGCTTCCCAATATCAAATACTGCATCTTAAATCATTTTGTATACCTAATTCTTATGTACTAAGTAATTATTAAGTACTAAAACTGTTTGCTTAGTTATTTTTCTCATACTTTATTTTTTAAAGCAATTTTAGGTTCAGTGCAAAATCGAGTGGGCAGTACAAAGAATTCCCATATACCCTCTGCCCCTACACTTGCACAGCCTGCCCTGTGATTAACATCCCACACCAGAGTGGGACATTTGTTATAATTAATAAACCTTCACTGACACATCATTATTACCTAAAGTGCATAGTTTACATTAGTGTTCACTCTTGGTGTTATACACTTTATGGTTTTGACAAATGTACAGTAACATATATTTACCATTACTGTATCATACAGAATAGTTTTGCTGCCCTAAGAATCCCCTGTGCTCTACTTCTTCATGTCTCTTCCTGAATTCCTGTTATTAGAATGTCATATGGTTGGAATCTTACAGTATGTAGCCCTCTCAAATGGCTTCTTTTACTTAGTAGTACACATTTATTTTCTCCATGTCTTTTCATGGCTTGATAACACATTGCTTTTTAGCAGTGAATAATATTTAATTGTTTGGATGGACTAGTTTATTTATCCATTCATCTGCTGAAGGTCATTTTGATTTGACCCATTTTGATTATGAATAAATGTGCTATTGCTTGATTATTTTTCATAATGTAAAAAAAGTATCTTTGCAGATATAATTAAGTATGTTGAGATAAGGAGATTATATCTTGGATTATCTGGGTGGGCCCAAAATGTCATTACAATTATCCTTATAAAAGAGAGGCAGAGAGAGAGAACTGCCTCAAACAGGAGAGGAGAAGGCCATGTAACCATGGCAGTAGAGACTGGGGCGATGCACACAGCCAAGGAACGTCGGCAGCTGCAAGACACCAGACACAGAGTGTCTTCTACAGCTTCAAGAGGGGGTGTGGCTAGGAGCTGTCCTTGATTCCAGCCCAGTGGTCCTGATTTTGGACTTCTAGCTTCCAGAACTGTGAGAAAATAAATTTATGTTGTTTTATGTCACTAAGTTCATCGTGATTTGTTGCAGCACTCAGAGGAAATGAATATAAGGTCTTACCGTGTTTCTGCGCTCAGTCATATGGTGCAGGTAAAAAGACAAATAGGGCACTGGCCTTGAAAAGTGGGAGCGGGGTCTGTAGGATAGGCAGGCTGTGACGTGAAGGAAAATGTGGCAAGCAAGGTGTTTTCATTTCCCAGAGACAATAAGAATCCAGTAGACTGTTAAAGTAGGGGAGTGGCACCATCACCTTTGTCCTTGAGGGAGATGGAGAACCTGGAATTAAGGACACTAACTAATGAGATTGTTACTCTGATAAGAGTTTGAACTGTACTGAAGAGGAGAGGTTTAAATTTAAGATTTTTCTGAAGTGGAATTGGAGCTATTTGGTAATTACATCATTTTTGAGACATGTTGCCATCTGGGCTCAACATTAGGGACAATTCCGTAGTAATGGTTTCTGCTCAGAAGTTTGGGCTTTCCCTACTTAAATCACATAATTCTTCTGAAAAATGGTTTATTATTTTGAAATTATTTTTTATCAGAGATAATAGTCTTTTAAAAATGTGCCTCTAAATAATTGTTTCTCACATTCTTGATAGTTTTTATAAAAGTGTGAATGAATCAACCCAGAAATTTATACCACACACTACTTCCAGCAAGTAAAAACTGCTAATTAATGTAATGATTTAATTTTAGATGATCTCAAATATCACTTGAATGATGAATCAAATTATTGTGAATGGACATAACTATCTTTTCAAATATTAAGTCCCAGAGAAAAATATAAGATCAAATAAATAGCATTCTAAGTATACATTGATGGAATAATTTTGCTAATAATAAAATAGGGTAGTCATATTAGGAAGTAATGAGTTTTTAATACATCATTCTGAAGAATAAGTTCAATTCTTACATAAATGAAGTGAAAAAACATGGAGTCGTTGGGGGGCAGGGGAAGATGGAGGAAGAGTAAGACGCGGAGATCACCTTCCTCCCCACAGATACAACAGAAATACATCTACACGTGGAACAACCCCTACAGAACACCTACTGAATGCTGGCAGAAGACCTCAGACCTCCCAAAAGGCAAGAAAGTCCCCACGTACCTGGGTAGGGCAAAAGAAAAAGAATAAACAGAGACAAAAGAATAGGAATGGGACATGCACCAGTGGGAGGGAGCCGTGAAGGAGGAAAGGTTTCCACACACTAGAAGCTCCTTTGCGGGTGGAGACTGAGAGTGGCGGAGCGGGGAGCTTTGGTGCCGCGGAGGAGAGCGCAGCCACAGGCGTGCGGAGGGCAAAAGTGGAGAGATTCCCGCACAGAGGATCGGTACCGACCGGCACTCACCAGCCCGAGAGGCTTGTCTGCTCACCCGCCAGGGCAGGCGGGCCTGGGAACTGAGGCTTGGGCTTCGGTCGGAACGCAGGGAGAGGACTGGGGTTGGTGGCGTGAACACAGCCTTCTGGGGGTTAGTGCACCACGGCTAGCCGGGAGGGAGTCCGGGGAAAAGTCTGGACCTGCCGAAGAGGCAAGAGACTTTTTCTTCCCTCTTTGTTTCCTGGTGCATGAGGAAAGGGGATTAAGATTGCTGCTTAAAGGAGCTCCAGAGACGGGTGCGAGCCATGGCTATCAGCGCGGACCCCAGACACATGCATGAGATGCTAAGGCCCCTGGTGCAGCCACCAAGAAGCCTGTGTGCGAGCACAGGTCACTATCCCCACCTCCCCTCCCAGGAGCCTGTGCAGTCCGCCACTGCCAGGGTCCTGGGATCCAGGGGCGAAAACCCCGGGAGAACGCATGGCACGCCTCAGGCCGGTGCAACGTCACACCGACCTCTGCCTCCGCAGGCCCGCCCCGCACTACGTGCCCCTCCCTCCGTACCAGCCTGAGTGAGCCAGAACCCCCGAAGCAGCGGCTCCTTTAACCCCCGTCCTGTCTGAGCGAAGAACAGACGCCCTCCGGCGACCTACACGCAGAGGCGGGGCCAAATCCAAAGCTGAGCCCCAGGAGCTGTGAGAACAAAGAAGAGAAAGGGAAACCTCTCCCAGCAGCCAGAGGAGCAGCGGATGAAAGCTCCACAATCAACTTGATGTACCCTGCATCAGTGGAATATATGAAGAGACAACGAATCATCCCAAATTGAGGAGGTGGACTTTGAGAGCAAGATTTATTATTTTTTCCCCTTTTCCTCTTTTTGTGAGTGTGTATGTGTGTGCCTCTGTGTGAGATTTTGTCTGTATAGCTTTGCTTTCACCATTTGTCCTAGGGTTCTGTCCGTCTGACATTTTTTTTAATTAAAAAAATTTTTTTTCTTAATAATTATTTTTTATTTTAATAACTTTATTTTTGTTTTCTTTTTTTTTTTTTTTTTTTGCCATATGCGGGCCTCTCACTGTTGTGGCCTCTCCCGTTGCGGAGCACAGGCTCCGGACGCGCAGGCTCAGCAGCCATGGCTCACCGGCCCAGCCGCTCCGCGGCATGTGGGATCTTCCCGGACCAGGGCACGAACCTGTGTCCCCTGCATTGGCAGGCGGACTCTCAACCACTGCGCCACCAGGGAAGCCCTTAATAACTTTATTTTATCTTACTTTATTTTATTTTATCCTCTTTCTTTCTTTCTTTCTTTCTTTCTTTCTTTCTACTTTTTCTCCCTTTTATTCTGAGCCATGTGGATAAAAGGCACTTAGTGCTGCAGCCAGGAGTCAGTGCTGTGCCTCTGATGTGGGAGAGACAAATTCAGGACACTGGTCCACAAGACACCTCCCAGCTCCACGTAATATCAAATGACAAAAATCTCCCAGAGATCTCCATCTCAACACCAACACCCAGCTTCACTCAATGACCAGCAAGCTACAGTGCTGGGCACCCTATGCCAAACAACTAGCAAGACAGGAGCACAACCCCACCCGTTAGCAGAGAGGTTGCCTAAAATCATAATAAGTCCACAGATACCCCAAAACACACCACCAGATGTGAACCTGAACACCGGAAAGACAAGATCCAGCCTCATCCACCAGAACACAGGCACTAGTCCCCTCCACCAGGAAGCCTACACAACCCACTGAACCAACCTTAGCCACTGGGGACAGACACAAAAAACAAAAGGAACTACGAAACTTCAGCCTGCAAAAAGGAGACCCGAAACACAGTAAGATAAGCAAAATGAGAAGACAGAAAAACACACAGCAGATGAAGGAGCAAGATAAAAACCCACCAGAACAAACAAATGAAGAGGAAATAGGCAGTCTACCTGAAGAAGAATTCAGAATAATGATAGTAAAGATGATCCAAAATCTTGGAAATAGAATAGAGAAAATGCAAGAAACATGTAACAAGGACCTAGAAGAATTAAAGAGGAAACAAGCAATGATGAACAACACAATAAATGAAATTAAAAATACTCTAGAAGGGATCAATAGCAGAATAACCGAGGCAGAAGAACGGATAAGTGACCTGGAAGATAAAATAGTGGAAATAACTACTGCAGGACAGAATATAGAAAAAAGAATGAAAAGAACTGTGGACAGTTGCAGAGATCTCTGGGACAACAGTAAACGCATCAATATTTGAATTATAGAGGTCCCAGAAGAAGAAGAGGAAAAGAAAGGGACTGAGAAAATATTTGAAGAGATTATAGTTGAAAACTTCCTTAATATGGGAAAGGAAATAGTTAATCAAGTCCAGGAAGCACAGAGAGTCCCATACAGGATAAATCCAAAAAAAAACATGCCAGGACACATATTAATCAAAGTATCAAAATTAAATACAAAGAAAACATATTAAAAGCTGCAAGGGAAAAGCAACAAATAACACACAAGGGAATCCCCATAAGGTTAACAGCTGATCTTTCAGCAGAAATTCTGCAAGCCAGAAGGGACTGGCAGGACATATTTAAAGTGATGAAGGAGAAAAACCTACAACCAAAATTACTCTACCCAGCAAGGATCTCATTCAGATTTGATGGAGAAATTAAAACCTTTACAGACAAGGAAAAGCTGAGAGAGTTCAGCACCACCAAACCAGCTTTACAACAAATGCTAAGGGAACTTCTCTAGGCAAGAAACACAAGAGAAGGAAAAGACCTACAATAACAAACCCAAAACAATTAAGAAAATGGGACTAGGAACATACATATCGATAATTACCTTAAATGTAAATGGATTAAATGCTCCAACCAAAAGATACAGACTGGCTGAATGGATACAAAAACAAGACCCATACATATGCTGTCTACAGGAGAACCACTTCAGACCTAGGGACACATACAGACTGAAAGTGAGGGGATGGAAAAAGATATTCTATGCAAATGGAAATCAAAAGGAAGCTGGAGTAGCAATTCTCATATCAGACAAAATAGACTTTAAAATAAAGACTATTACAAGAGACAAAGAAGGACACTACATAATGATCAAGAGATTGATCCAAGAAAAAGATATAATAATTGTAAATATTTATGCACCCAACATAGGAGCACCTCAATATATAAGGCAAATGTTAACAACCATAAAAGGGGAAATCAACAGCAACACATTCATAGTAGGGAACTTTAACACCCCACTTTCAGCAATGGACAGATCATCCAAAATGAAAATAAATAAGGAAACACAAGCTTTAAATGATACATTAAACAAGATGGACTTAATTGATATTTATAGGACATTCCATCCTAAAACAACAGAATACACATTTTTCTCAAGTGCTCATGGAACATTCTCCAGGATAGATCATATCTTGGGTCACAAATCAAGCCTTGATAAATTTAAGAAAATTGAAATTTTATCAAGTATCTTTTCCAACCACAATGCTATGAGACTAGATATCAATTACAGGAAAAGATCTGTAAAAAATACAAACACATGGAGGCTAAACAATACACTACTTAATAACAAAGTGATCACTGAAGAAATCAAAGAGGAAATCAAAAACTATCTAGAAACAAATGACAATGGAGAAACGATGACCCAAAGCCTATGGGATACAGAAAAAGCAGTTCTAAGCGGGAAGTTTATAGAAATACAATCCTACCTTAAGAAACAGGAAACATCTTGAATAAACAACCTAACCTTGCACCTAAAACAATTAGAGAAAGAAGAACAAAAAAACCCCAAAGTTAGCAGAAGGAAAGAAATCATAAAGATCAGTTCAGACAAAAATGAAAAAGAAATGAAGGAAACAATAAGAAAGATCAATAAAACTAAAACCTGGTTCTTTGAGAAGATAAAAAAATTGATAAACCATTTGCAAGACTCATGAAGAAAAAAAGGGAGAAGCCTCAAATCAATAGAATTAGAAATGAAAAAGGAGAAGTAACAAATGACACTGCAGAAATACAAAAGATCATGAGAGATTACTACAAGCAACTCTATGCCAATAAAATGGAGAACCTGGAAGAAATGGACAAATTCTTAGAAATGCACAACCTGCCAAGACTGAATCAGTAAGAAATAGAAAACATGAACAGACCAATCACAAGCAATGAAAGTGAAACTGTGATTAAAAATCTTCCAACAAACCAAAGAAGATGTGGCACATATATAAAATGGAATATTACTTAGCCATAAAAAGTAATGAAATTGAGCTATTTGTAATAAGGTGGATAGACCTAGAGTCTGTCATACAGAGTGAAGTAAGTCAGAAAGAGAAAGACAAATACCATATACTAACACATATATATGGAATTTAAGAAAAAAATATGTCATGATGAACCTTGGGGTAAGAAAGGAATAAAGACATAGACCTACTAGAGAATGGACTTGAGGATATGGGGAGGAGGAAGGGTAAGCTGTGACAAAGAGAGAGAGAGGCATGGACAGATATACACTACCAAACGTAAGGTAGATAGCTAGTGGGAAGCAGCCGCATAGCACAGGGAGATCAGCTCAGTGCTTTGTGACCACCTGGAGAAGTGGGATAGGGAGGGTGGGAGGGAGGGAGATGCAAGAGGGAAGAGATATGGAAACATATGTATATGTATAACTGATTAACTTTGTTATAAAACAGAAACAACACGCCATTGTAAAGCAATTATACTCCAATAAAGGTGTAAAAAAAAAAATCTTCCAACAAACCAAAGCCCAGGATCAGATGGCTTCACAGGCAAATCTATCAAACATTGAGAGGAGAGCTAACACCTATCTTTCTCAAACTCACCCAAAATCTAGCAGAGGAAGGAACACTCCCAAACTAATTCTACGAGGCCACCATCACCCTCATGCCAAAACCTGACAAAGATGTCACAAAGAAAGAAAACTACAGGCTAATATCACTGATGAACATAGATGCAAAAATCGTCAGCAAAATAATAGCAAACAGAATCCAACAAAATATTAAAAGGATCATACACCATGATCAAGTGGGGTTTATTCCAAGAATGCAAGGATTCTTCAATATATGCAAATCAATCAATGTGAAACACCATATTAACAAATTGAAGGAGAAAAAACATATGATCATCTCAATATATGCAGAGAAAGCTTTTGACAAAATTCAACACCCATTTATAATAAAAACCCTGCAGAAAGTAGGCATAGAGGGATCTTTACTCAACATAATAAAGGCCATATATGACAAACCCACAGCCAACATCATCCTCAATGGTGAAAAACTGTAACCATTTCCACTAAGATCAGGAACAAGACAAGGCTGTCCACTCTCACCACTCATATTCAACATATTTTTGGAAGTTTTAGCCACAGCAGTCAGAGAAGAAAAGGAAATAAAAGGAATCCAAATCGGAAAAGAAGAAGTAAAGCTGTCACTGTTTGCAGATGACATGATACTATACATAGAGAATCCGAAAGATGCTACCAGAAAACTACTAGAGCTAATCAAAGAATTTGGTAAAGTAGCAGGATACAAAATTAATGCACAGAAATCTCTGGCATTCCTATACACTAATGATGAAAATCTGAAAGTGAAATTAAGAAAACACTCCCATTTACCATTGCAACAAAAAGAATAAAATATCTAGGAATAAACCTACCTAAGGAGACAAAAGACCTGTATGCAGAAAATTATAAGACACTGATGAAAGAAATTAAAGATGATACAAAGAGATGGCGAGATATACCATGTTCTTGGATTGGAAGAATCAACATTGTGAAAATGGCTCTACTACCCAAAGCAATCTACAGATTCAATGCAATCCCTATCAAACAACCACTGGCATTTTTCACAGAACTAGAACCAAAAAATTCACAATTTGTATGGAAACACAAAAGACCCCGAATAACAAAAGCAATCTTGAGAAAAAAAAATGGAGCTGGAGGAATCAGGCTCCCTGACTTCAGACTATACTACAAAGCTACAGTAATCAAGACAGTATTGTACTGGCACAAAAACAGAAATATAGATCAATGGAACAGGATAGAAAGCCCAGAGATAAACCCATGGACATACGGTCACCTTATCTTTGATAAAGGAGGCAGGAATGTACAGTGGAGAAAGGACAGCCTCTTCAATAAGTGGTGCTGGGAAAACTGGACAGCTACATGTAAAAGTATGAGATTAGAACACTCCCTAACACCATACAAAAAATAAGCTCAAAGTGGATTAAAGACCTAAATGTAAGGCCAGAAACTATCAAACTCTTAGAGGAAAACATGAGCAGAACACTGTATGTCATAAATCACAGCAAGATCCTTTTTGACACACCTCCTAGAGAAATGGAAATAAAAACAAAAATAAACAAATGGGACCTAATGAAACTTAAAAGCTTTTGCACAGCAAAGGAGACCATAAACAAGACCAAAAGACAACCTTCAGAATGGGAGAAAATATTTGCAAATGAAGCAACTGACAAAGTATTAGTCTCCAAAATTTACAAGCAGCTCATGCAGCTCAATAACAAAAAAACCTGATAACCCAATCCAAAAATGGACAGAATACCTAAATAGACATTTCTCAAAGATTGTCAACAAACATATGAAAGAATGCTCAACATCATTAATCATTAGAGAAATGCAAATCAAAACTACAATGAAGTATCACCTCATACCAGTCAGAATGGCCATCATCAAAAAATCTAGAAACAATAAATGCTGGAGAGGGTGTGGAGAAAAGGGAACACTCTTGCACTGCTGGTGGGAATGTTAATTGGTACAGCCACTATGGAGAACAGTATGGAGTTTCCTTAAAAAATTACAAATAGAACTACCATATGACGCAGCAAATCCAATACTGGGCATATACCCTGAGAAAACCATAATTCAAAAAGAGTCATGGGGCTTCCCTGGTGGCGCAGTGGTTGATAGTCCACCTGCTGATGCAGGAGACACGAGTTTGTGCCCCGGTCTAGGAAGATCCCACATGCCGTGGGGCGGCTGGGCCCGTGAGCCTTGGCCACTGAGCCTGCGTGTCCGGAGCCTGTGCTCCACAATGGAAGAGGCCACAACAGAGAGATGCCTGTGTACTGCAAAGGAAAAAAAAAAAAACAACAGTCGTGTACCAAAATGTTCATTGCAGCTCTATTTACAATAGCCAGGAGATGAAAGCAAATTCATCAGATGAATGGATAAAGAAGATGTAGGCACAATATACAATGGAATATTGCTCAGCCATAAAAGAAACGAAATTGAGTTATTTGTAGTGAGGTGGATGGACCTAGAGTCTGTCATACAGAGTGAAGTAAGTCAGAAAGAGAAAGACAAATACTGTATGCTAACACATATATATGGAATCTAAGAAAAAAAAATATCATGAAGAACCTAGAGGTAAGATGGGAATAAAGACACAGACCTACTTGAGAATGGACTTGAGGATATGGGGAGGGGGAAGAGTAAGCTGTGACAAAGTGAGAGAGTGGCATGGACATATATACACTACCAAACGTAAAATAGATAGCTAGTGGGAAGCAGCTGTATAGCACAGGGAGATCAGCTCGGTGCTTTGTGACCACCTAGAGGGGTGGGATAGTGAGAGTGGGAGGGAGGGAGATGCAAGAGGGAAGAGATATGGGAACATATGTATATGTATAACAGATCCACCTCGTTATAAAGCAGAAACTAACACACCATTGTAAGGCAATTATACTCCAATAAAGATGTTAAAAAACAAAACAAAACAAAACAAAAACATGGAATCACTGCCAGGTTGCTCTATACTAGTAATAATTACTTTGTAAAAGGTTAATGAATGTCAAGTAAAAGCAGTTATGACCTGCCTAAGGGTTAAGCTGAAAACAGCTAAAATTTAAAAAAAGGAAGTGCAAATGATTACATTTATTGACTGACACTGACAGAGAATAGACAATTCTGGAATGATTAATTGATAATTATCTCTCAAACAGGAATCTTTACCCTCTAAATATGAAGATAATTTAAGGTCCCTACAAGACTCTTTCTGTCCAGTAATATATTTCCCTTCCCCCACCTTCTGAGGATCAGCAAAATCAGTGGCTAGTTTTATTTCTAAGTATCTTCATCATATGTGTTGAGTTAGTGGAGAAGATATCCACACATGACACAGGAGTAGGGGGCCAGCACCCCTAATGTCACTCTCCCTCCAACATCCCCCATCAGTACTTTACAATGTGGTCCTGCCTCTTTTGCTCTTCCTCTCACTACTTCAAAATCACATGCTTCAGCTGGTCAGCAATATGCAGTTCACCTCCCAGAGTACCTGCTCCCTTCTTCAAATGGTAGTTAATTCCTATTCATGCTTGAGGACCCATTCATTTTCTCTTCTGGGAAGCATACCTGATCTCTCCAGGTGAGATTCCTTCATCATAATATTGACTACAGTGCAGTCACATTGTGGGTTTACTCATTACTCCCCCTTGCTCAGCTGTAAGGTTCTTTGTGATGCAGAGCCTAACTCATATGCTCTATACACAGTACTTAGAGTGTCTGCTCTAGAGCAGGTACTCAACAAATGCCTGCTGAATAAATACTTGGATTTATAAGGGGTAGAGACAATTTGGTGACAGAAGGCTAGACAGGTAGACTTCTTGTTAAGTTTGGTTGAAATATACATTTTATAGCCTGGAGTCATGAGAATGACTCAATTTGTTTATCTATTTTTGGTTGATTTTAGCCTTTCTTTTTCCTTACTGCAATAGTCAGAAAATAGTCAGATGTAGCTATGTAGCTCTATACCCTTCTATGAAATCATACTTGTTTAGATTTTTCTCACCTGTTACTTCCTCCTAGAATGGCTATTTTAAAAAGTCATAATTGTTTTATTACACTGAACAATCTTCAGAGGTAATCTATGTTTCTTTGTTCTTTTTATTTATTTTTTCTTAGCACAGAATAACAACATTAATCAATGTATCAGTCTCCTCTAGATGTAAACATTTACCATACTAAAATATATACAGTTTTTGGTGGTGTCCTGTTGTAAAATGCCCTTGCTTTGTAATTAGCTTTATTATCTGTCCAAAAATAAGTATAATGGGAGGTGTGTCATGAGAAATCAAATTACACTTAATCTGTCTTAATAGCAAACAAGAAAATTCCACTTTTGTATAACACATAACTTCCTCATATGTTCAGGTCTCAGACAGATCTAAAGATTGGGGCTGTGTACATGTGCAGCAGTCACCAGAGAGGTCCCAAGTCACCCACCTGTCCCTGGATGATACAACATGCACATAGGTGCAGAGGTTATGTGAGAGAACGTGGTAGAAATTTAAAAGCAGGGGAAGAGTTGAAAATGATCTAAAGATTTAATATTTTCTCCAGCTCACACACAGATCTATCAGCAGAAAATGGAAACCTTAGTAACTTGAGGTGTTGCAGAACAACCTTTGTACAATCTCTTACTAGATGCTAAGCTCTGCAAATGTAATCTCTAGGAAGGCAAGCTTAAAAATAAAAACAAAGAAAATAATAATTGAACAGAGATATCAGTGTCTGTACATTTTCATATATTTATTCTAGGCAGGTTTACTAAGCAAACATAAAAAAAAACCAAAACAACAATGCTCAGGGAGAAAATAGAATCCAGGGTTGCTACAATGTATTATCTAGAAAGGCCAATAATTTTTAAAAATTTATGAGACATGCAAAGAAATAAGAAAGTATGACACATCTTTAGGGAAAAAATTAATGAATAGAAGCTATCTCAGAATGTCTTCAGATGCTGGATTTAGCATAGAAAGAGCTAAAAGCAGCTTTTATAATTATGTTCAAAGAACTAAAGGAAAATGTATCAAAGAATTAAGGGAAAGTATGATGATAATCATTCAGTGTATAGAAAATCCAATAAAGAGATAGAAACTATTTTAAAAATAGAGAACCAAATGGAAGTTCTGTAATTGAAAAGTACAATGACTGAAATGAAAACTTTATTAGAAGGGTTCAACAGAAAACTTGAGATGCTGGAAGGAAGAATCAATGAGCTTGAAGATAGATTAATAGAAATTATCCAAATAGAAAAATAGAGAAAAAAAACAACACAGTCTCAGAGACATGTAGAACAATATAAATCATACAGACATATGTGGACAAAATGAGTCCTACTAGGGGAACAAATAAAGGGGCAAAAAATATTTGAAAAATTGGCAAAACTTCCCAAACTTTATGAAAAACATCAATTTAAAAATCCAAGAAGCTCAATGAATCTCAAGTAGAATAAACACAAAATTACCCATACTTAGACACATAATAGTCAAACTTTTGAAGGTCAAAGCCAAAGAGAAAACAACTCATCAGGTACAGCAGAACAAGAGTATGATAGTTAGCTGATTTCTTATCAGATACAATGGAGGCCAGAAGACACTGGAATAAGATATTCACATTGCTGAGAAAGCAGTCAACCAAGGATTCTACCCAAAGAAATTTAATTGGTACACTGAGAAATATTTATTTCCTATAAAAGGTGTCAGTAAAGGAGAAATAGAGGAATAGTTCATCTACTGAAAGAGGGTGAGAGTACATGGGTAAAGAGTGTGTTGCTTGGAGGGGTTTAGTAGTACAAATATGTGTGAGTTCTCTTCTAATTGCTTCTGTCAGGGTAATCTGCTAAGCATTAAGCAGAGGAAGGGCTGCTAGATATTTCAGGAGGAAAGAGGAAAGTGAAATGTCACCTAGGAAAAGAAAAGAGTGAATAGAGTTGGGGAATGTGGTAGGATTTTGGAGTTGCAATAAGGAATTGGAAGTTAGTGATCATGTTTTTAAAGTTTAACCAGTCATAACGGTCCTATGTTTTGCCTGATCTCTATGTTTTGCCTGATCTCAATTATACCCCTCTTTCTTTTGATTTTTTTTAAATTGGAGTATAATTGCTTTACAATGTTGTGTTTGTTTCTGCTGTAGAACCAAGTGAATCAGCTATATGTATACATATATCCCCTCCCTCTTGAGCTTCCCTCCCACCCTCCCTATACCACCCCTCTAGGTTGTCACAGAGCACTGAGCTGAACACCCTGTGCTATACAGCAGCTTCCCACTAGCTGTCCATTTTCACATGGTAGTGTATATATGTCAATGCTACTCTCTCAATTTGTTTCACCCTCCCTTTCCCCCTGTGTCCACAAGTCTGTTCTCTACATCTGTATACCACCTTTCTAATCTGGGTCAGCGTCCAAGTTGCCCACTGAAGTTTCAGAGAAAAATCTATTTTCCCTTGATTTTAGTGAGAACATTTGAAAATAATATGTTCTCTTCTAAATTCCTGGGACTCATTTGAAGTCTGCTTTCATTTTTAAAAAGCTGTATTTGCTGCCTACAGGTGAAAAATAAATGCTGCATTCACCAGTGTTATCACTATACTGCCAACATTTAATTTGTTATAAAGTGCTGGAGAATATTCTTAGTAAGAGAGATTCTATATAAACAAAGTTATATCCAAATTTTCCTGTTATGAAGCAGAATTACTTTACATACCTATAAAACACCATGCAGCTTTTAGTAATTTATTTGGCATTTTGTTTACTATTTTTAGTCTACTGTACTGAGGTGCCATACACAAATCACTGCACCCACTATGCAAAAGATGCCTGCAAAATAAGTCTGCTGCTTTTATAATAAGGGAGCCTATCAGCACTCTGTTTGATTTTCTTACACTTTGCTGCTTATCTCTGCCCATAACTGTGTCCATTCTCAGAGAGGTTAGTATAATCTTCCTGTTTATTGAAACCAGATAGTCTCTAAATACATATCTTTGTATAAAAATGGTGGCTTTATTTAGTCTTCTGTTGTAAAATTTTATCTTACTGAATTCTTTTGAAAAGCTTTTAGATCTAATGTTATACTTCAACATTATTTAATTTCATTACATTTCACTTACACCTAGTTTCAAAAATCTTCTGACTTGCTTGCCTAACAGAGGCGTGATAATAAAATTAGCCCCTGTCTCTGCGGCTCATGCATTCTCAACAGGGCAGCATTATTCCTAATGGGTGAAAATTGTTTCTCAGGGGTGGCAAAAACTTTATCTATGTATAAAGCATAGATATACATACATTACATAAAAGATATACAGTAAATCCATGGTATTAAAATTTCATGGATGGGGCCATTAGGAAAAAGATGTCTGAAAAAGCACTTGGGGGCAATAGTGAAAATGTGGTCTGAGAAACACTGGTCCAGCTCTTTAGAGTTTGATAGTGTGTTGACACTCACTACACCATCTGGAGGAAGGCCAATGTTGTGTAGTGTGTACGCGGCAGACCCCTGCCTGGACGCTGTGTCCTCTCCTCACATCTGTTTTCTCCTGACTGTGGCATGTTCACGTGGACTGGGGCTCAGTGAGATCTTCCTCGTTACCTGTCATTTCAGGACTGACTCATAAATTAACAGAATGTATGTCCCCAAATGTAACAAATTTATTCACAGTTTCCCTCTTTCTGTCTAGACATATACCTCTCTCTTGACTTAAGACTTTAGACTTACCTGGGCCATGGACAAATAAAAGTGTAGAATCAGGGTTGGGAGGATTGTTTCTCATCCCTGTGATCCAAACCACTCTGGATCTAGAGGGTCAAGGATTCCTAAAGCTTTGAGGTACCCAAATTCTGTCTGCTTTTCATCTTTCTCACCCTCAAGATCTATTAAGTCAGCCTCTGATTTTAGTAATATGGGTTCTAAGAATCCATAGATACTGGTCTTTCTCTGTATTCATCTTTATCAAGGTCCAAATATCTCTAAGAATCTCTTCCTAAAGTAACTTGGATATATTAGTGCTAAAAACGTTCATTTTTTAAAGTACTATTTTCAACCTAAATGACAGATAGCATCAGTGCTGACCTCACTCCTCAACTAAGGGCAGAAAAGGGAGTGGGAAAAGATATTTCTTGGAATGAAAGAAAATTTCTATTTTATATAATTTGCTATAAAACAAGAGACAGTTCCAGAGGACTAGGAGGATCATTGAAGACCATTTTTTGGAGAGACGAAGAGATTATAAGTTGTGAACATCTTATTATTGACTGTGCTTATAGTGGGAAATGTGAAGTGGGACATGGGGGAAATGGGGCTGAAAGGCTTCGTGTGGTCAGGTTGTGAAGAGGATGCATAGAGGGAAATGAGAAATATGGGCTTCGTCTGTGGGTCAGTGATTCTTCAAATGCTCTTTTTTAGCCTTCTGGTTTCCATGCAAGACCTTTAGATAGCAGCACCATGGGGGCAAGCAGGATAGCCAAGTGGATGAGATTCTCTAGCTCATTTTATCAGAGACATTCAACTTGTGTCTGTTTTTTTTCTTTCTATTATCTATCTATCTATCATCTATCATTTACCTATTTTTAATCAACTGGCTTCTATGTAAGACTATCCTTTTTTTGTTTTGAAAACAAAGGATAGTTTATGACTCCCAGAAGTAGCATGATCCAGAGGAGAAATATTTTTTTAACAACTTTATTGGAGTATAATTGTTTACAATGGTGTGTTAGTTTCTGCTTTATAACAAAGTGAATCAGTTATTCATATACATATGTTCCCATATCTCTTCCCTCTTGCATCTCCCTCCCTCCCACCCTCCCTATCCCACCCTTCTAGGTGGTCAAAAAGCACCGAGCTGATCTCCCTGTGCTATGCAGCTGCTTCCCACTAGCTATCTATTTTACATTTGGTAGTGTGTATATGGCCATGCCACTCTCTCACTTTGTCCTGGCTTACCCTTCCCCCTCCCCATTTCCTCAACTCCATTCTCTATATCTGCGTCTTTATTCCTTTCCTGCCCCTAGGTTCTTCAGAACAATGTAAGACTATCTTTGAAGAGGAACTCTATTGACACATGTACCCCAGTGGACCATCTGGCTAATATATCAGGAGGAGATTGGATACAATAACACCCTAGCTCCAGTGTGTGCTGGAGTTGGCTCAGTCGATCTTGCTAGTTGAATTTCAAAAATTCTTGTTGAGGGCTTCCCTGGTGGCACAGTGGTTGAGAGTCCACCTGCTGATGCAGGGGACACGGGTTCTTGCCCCGGTCTGAGAAGATCCCACATGCCGTGGAGTGGCTGGGCCCGTGCATCCGGAGCCTGTGCTCCACAACAGGAGAGGCCACGACAGTGAGAGGCCCACGTAACGCAAAAAAAAAAAAAAAAAAAAAAAAATTCTTGTTGAGTTTCAGGAATTTGGGGAGCTGGTTGATATCAGGTTGATAGTTTGAAATTGATGTGAATCTTCAATTCATGAAGCTTCAATTCATGGCTGGGGTATTAAACCAGTGAAATCAGCAAATGCTACAAATCAGACTCTCTGACCCCCTCCCCAAACCCTGCAGAGAGCTTGTTTTTAAATGTTGACCAGCACACCAGTGCCAGTTCTCAAACTTTAGGAAACATTAGAATTTATCTGGGGAGATGTAGAAAATTCTCATGCCTGGGCACCACTTCCAGAAATTTCAATTAAAATTGTAGAGGATGTCATCTGTGTATCAAGACTATTAAAATATCCCCAGAGGGAGGACCTTCAAGACGGCAGAGGACTAACATGAAGAGATCAACTTCCTCCCCACAAATAAACCAAGAATACATCTACATGTGGAACAGTTCCTATAGAACACCTACTGAATGCTGGAAGAAAACCTCAGACTTCCCAAAAGGCAAGAAACTCCCCACATACCTGGGTAGGGCAAAAGAAAGAAGAAAAAACAGAGATAAAAGAATGGGAATAGCACCTGCACCTCTGGAGGGAGCTGTGAAGAAGGAAAAGTTTCCACACACTAGGAAGCCCCTTCACTGGTGGAGAGGGGAGTGGGTGGGGGGGAAGTTTTGGAGCCACAGAGGGAAGCTCAGCAAAAGGGGTTCAGAGGGCAAAATGGAGAGATTCCCTCACAGAGGATTGGTGCCAACCAGCCCTCACCAGCCTGAGAGGTTTGTCTACTTATGCACCAGGGCGGGTGGGGGCTGGGAGCTGAGGCTCGGGCTTCAGAGGTCAGATCCCAGGGAGAGGACTGGGGTTGGCTGTGTGAACACAGCCTGAAGGGGGCTAGTGTGCCACAGCTAGCTGGGAGGGAGTCCAGGAAAATGTTTGGAGCTGCCAAAGAGGCAAGAGACCATTGTTCTGGGGTGCATGAGGAGAGGGGATTCAGAGCAACCTCCAGAGATGGGCACGAGCTGTGGCTATCAGCACGGACCCCAGAGATGGGCATGAAATGCTAACACTGCTGCTGCAGCCACCAAGAAGCCTGTGTGCAAGCACACGTCACTATCCACACCTGTCCTCCTGGGAGCCTGTGCAGCCCACCACTGCCAGGGTTCTGTGATCCAGGGACAACTTCCCTGGGAGAACACACAGTGCACCTCAGGCTGCTGCAACGTCATGCCAGCCTCTGCCGCTGCAGGCTCATGCCGCATTCCATACCCATCCTTCCCTGTGGCCTGAGTGAACCAGAGCCCCCTAATCAGATGCTACTTAAACCCCGTCCTGTCTGGGTGAAGAACAGATGCCCTCAGGTGACCTACATGTAGAGGCGGGGCCAAATCCAGAGCTGAACCCCAGGAGCTGTGCAAACAAAGAAGAGAAAGGGAAATCTCTCCCAGCAGCTTCAGGAGCAGTGGATTAAATCTCCACAATCAACTTGATGTACGCCTGCATCTGTGGAATACCTGAATAGACAATGAATCACCCTAAAATTGAGGCAGTGGACTTTGGGAACAAGTGTAGACTAGGGGTTTGCTTTCTGCATCTAATTTGCTTCTAGTTTTATGTTTATCTTATTTCAGTATTTACAGCTTATTATCATTGGTAGATTTGTTTACTGATCTGGTTGTTCTCTTCTTTTATATATATATATATTTTTTTTTCTCTATTTTGGAAGTGTTTATTGGTTTGGTTGCTCTCTTTTCTTTTTTTCTTTAAATTACTTTTAAATTTTTATATTAATAAATTTATTTTATTTTTAATTTCTTTCCTTTTTTTTCTTTTCTCCCTTTTTTTCTGAGCCATGTTGCTCTGGCCTGGTGTCAGGCCTGAGCCTCTGAGGTGGGAGAGCAGAGTTCAGGATATTGGTCCACCAGACCTCCCAGCCCCTTCTAATATCAGTTGGTGAGAGCTCTCCCAGAGATCTCTATCTCAACGCTAAGACCCAGCTTCACTCAACGACCAGCAAGCTACAGTGTTGGACATCCCATGCCAAACAACTAACAAGACAGGAATACAACTCCACCCATTAACATAGAGCCTACTTAAAATCATAAGTTCACAGACACCCCAAAACACACCACCAGTTGTGGTCCTGCCCACCAAACAGACAAGATCCAGCCTCATCCACTAGAACATAGGAACCAGTCCCTTCTACCAGTAAGCCTACACAACCCACTGAAACAGCCTTACCCACTGGGGGCCAACACCAAAAACAACGGGAACTATGAACCTGCAGCCGGTGAAAAGGAGACCCCAAATACAGTAAGTTAAACAAAATTAGAAGACAGAGAAATATACAGCAGATGAAGAAGCAAGATAAAAACCCACCAGAACCAAAGGAAGAGGAAATAGGCAGTCTACCTGAAAAAGAATTCAGAGTAATGATAGTAAAGATGATCCAAAATTTTGGATATAGAATGGAGAAAATACAAGAAAGGTTTAACAAGGACCTAGAAGAACTAAAGAACAAACAAACAATGAAGAACAACACAATAAATGAAATTTAAAAATCTCTAGAAGGAATCAATAGCAGAATAACTAAGGCAGAAGAAATGATAAGTGACCTGGAAGATAAAATAGTGGAAATAACTACTGTAGAGCAGAATAAAGAAAAAAGATTGAGAAGAATTGAGGACAGTCTCAGAGACCTGTGGGACAACATTAAATGCATAAACATTCACATTATAGGGGTCCCAGAAGAAAAAAAAAAGAAATGGACTGAGAAAATATTTGAAGAGATTATAGTTGAAAACTTCCCTCATATGGGAAAGGAAATAGTTAATCAAGTCCAGGAAGCACAGAGAGTCCCATACAGGATAAATGCAAGGAGAAACACACCAAGACACATATTAATCAAACTATCAAAAATTAAATACAAAGAAAACATATTAAAAGCAGCAAGGGAAAAACAACAAATAACACACAAGGGAATCCCCATAAGGTTAACAGCTGATCTTTCAGAAGAAACTCTGCAAGCCAGAAGGGACTGGCAGGACATATTTAAAGTGATGAAGGAGAAAAACCTACAACCAAGATTACTCTACCCAGCAAGTATTCAGATTTGATGGAGAAATTAAAAGCTTTACAGACAAGTAAAAGCTGAGAGAGTTCAGCACCACCAAACCAGCTTTACAACAAATGCTAAAGGATCTTCTCTAGGCAAGAAACACAAGAGAAGGAAAAGACCTACAATAACAAACCCAAAACAATTAAGAAAATGGGACTAGGGACATACATATCAATAATTACCTTAAATGTAAATGGATTAAATGCTCCAACCAAAAGACATAGACTGGCTGAATGGATACAAAAACAAGACCTGTATATATGCTGTCTACAAGAAACCCACTTCAGACCTAAGGACACATAACAGACTGAAAATGAGGGGAAGGAAAAAGATATTCCATGCAAATGGAAATCAAAAGAAAGCTGGAGTAGCAATTCTCATATCAGACAAAATAGACTTTAAAATAAAGACTATTACAAGAGACAAAGAAGGACACTACATAATGATCAAGGGATCCATCCAAGAAGAAGATATAACAGTTGTAAATATTTATGCACCCAACATAGGAGCACCTCAATACATAAGGCAAATGTTAACAACCATAAAAGGGAAAATCGACAGTAACACAATAATAGTAGGGGACACCCCACTTTCACCAATGGACAGATCATCCAAAATGGAAATAAGTAAGGAAACATAAGCTTTAATGACACATTAAACAAGATAGTCCTAATTTCTATTTATAGGACATTTCATCCAAAAACAACAGAATACATCTTCTTCTCAAGTGCTCATGGAACCTTCTCCAGGATAAATTATATCTTGGGTCACATATCAAGCGTTGGTGAATTTAAGAAAATTGAAATTGTATCAGGTATCTTTTCCAACAACAACACTATGAGATTACATATCAATTACAGGAAAAAAACTGTAAAAAATACAAACACATGGAGGCTAAACAATACACTACTAAATAACCAAGAGATCACTAAAGAAATCAAAGAGGAAATAAAAAAATACCTAGGAGCATATGACAATGAAAGTACAATGACCCTAAACTTACAGGATGCAGCAAAAACACTTCTAAGATGGAAGTTTAGAGCAATACAATCCTACCTTAAGAAACAAGAAAAATGTCATATAAACAACCTAAACTTACTCCAAAAACAATTAGAGAAAGAAGAACAAAAAAACCCCCAAAGTTAGCAGAGGAAAGAAATCATAAAGATCGGATCAGAAATAAATGAAAAAGAAATGAAGGAAGGAATAGCAAAGATCAATAAAACTAAAAGCTGGTTCTTTGAGAAGATAAACAAAATTGATAAACCATTAGCCAGACTCATGAAGAAAAAAGGGAGAAGACTCAAATCAATAGAATTAGAAATGAAAAAGAAGTAACAACTGACACTGCAGAAGTACAAAGGATCATGAGAGATTACTACAAGCAACTCTATGCCAAAAAAATGGACAACTTGGAAGAAATGGAAAAATTCGTAGAAAAGCACAACCTTCCAAGACTGAACCAGGAAGAAATAGAAAATATACACAGACCAATTACAAGCATTGAAATTGAAACTATGATTAAATTCTTCCAACAAACAAAAGCCTAGGACCAGATGGATTCACAGGTGAATTTTATCAAACATTTAGAGAAGAGCTAACACCTATCCTTCTCAAACTCTTCCAAAATATATCAGAGGGAGGAAAACTCCCAAATTCATTCTACAAGGCCACCATCACCCTGATACCAAAACCCAACAAAGATGTCACAAAAAAAGAAAACCACAGGCCAATATCACTGATGAACATAGATGCAAAAATCCTCAACAAAATACTAGTAAACAGAATCCAAGAGCACATTAAAAAGATCATACACCATGATCAAGTGGTGCTTATCCCAGGAATTCAAGGATTCTTCAATATACGCAAATCAGTCAATGTGATACACCATAGTAAAAATTGGAAGGATAAAAACCATATGATCATCTCAATAGATGCAGAGAAAGCTTTCGACAAAATTCAACACCAATTTATGATAAAAACCCTCCAGAAAATAGGTACAGAGGGAACTTACCTTAACTTATTAATGGCCATATATGACAATCCCACAGCCAACACCATACTCAATGGTAAAAACTGAAACCATTTCCACTAAGATCGGGGCAAGACAAGGTTGCTCACTCTCACTACTATTATTCCATAGTTTTGGAAGTTTTAACCACGGCAATCAGAGAAGAAAAAGAAAAAAAATATGAATCCAATTCGGAAAAGGGTAAGTAAAGCTGTCACTGTTTGCAGATGACATGATATTATACATAGAGAATCTTAAAGACTCTACCAGAAAACTACTAGAGCTAATCAATGAATTTGGTAAAGTAGCAGGATTCAAAATTAATGCACATAAATCTCTTGGATTCCTATACACTAATGATGAAAAAGCTGAAAGAGAAATTAAGGAAACACTCCCATTTACCATTGTGACAAAAAGAATAAAATACTTAGTAATAAACTTTCCTAAGGAGACAAAAGACCTGTATGTAGAAAACTATAAGACACTGATGAAGGAAATGAAAGATGATACAAACAGATGGAGAGATATACTATGTTTTTGGATTGGAAGAATCAACATTGTGAAAATGACTACACTACCCAAAGCAGTCTACAGATTCAGTGCAATCCCTATCAAACTACCAATGTCATTTTTCACAGAACTAGAACAAAAAAATTCACAATTTGTATGGAAACACAGAGGACCTGAATAGCCAAAGCAATGTTGAGAAAGAAAAATGGAGCTGGATGAATCAGGCTCCCTGACTTCAGACTATACTACAAAGCTACAGTAATGAAGACATTATGGTACTGGTACAAAAACAGACATATAAATCAATGGAACAGGATAGAAAGCCCAGAGATAGCCTGCCACAGATATGGTCACCTTATTTTTGATAAACTAGGCAAGAATATACAACGGAGAAAAGAGAGCCTCTTCAATAAGTGGTGCTGGGAAAACTGGATAGTTACATGTAAAAGAATGAAATTAGGACACTTCCTAACACCATATACAAAAATAAACTCAGAATGGATTAAAGACCCAAATGTAAGGCCAGACACTATAAAACTCTTAGAGGAAAACATAGGCAGAACACTCTATGATATAAATAACAGCAAGATCCTTTTTGACCTACCTTCTAGAGAAATGGAAATAAAAACAAAAATAAACAAATGGGACCTAATGAAACGTAAAAGCTTTTGCACAGCAAAGGAAACCATAAACAAGACAAAAAGACAACCTTCAGAATGGGAGAATATATTTGCAAATGAGGCAACTAACAAAGGATTAATCTCCAAAATATATAAGCAACTCATGCAGCTCAACATCATAAAAACAAACAGCCTAATCCAAAAATGGACAGAAGACCTAAATAGACATTTCTCCAAAGAAGATATACAGATTGCCAACAAACACATGAAAGGATGCTCAGCATCACTAATCATTAGAGAAATTCAAGTCAAAACCACAGTGAGGGATCACCTCACACCAATCAGAATGACCATCGTTTCAAAATCTACAAACATTAAATGCTGGAGAGGGTGTGGAGAAAAGGGAACCCTCTTACACTGTTGGTGGGAATGTAAATTGGTACAGCCACAATGGAGAACAGTATGGAGGTTCTTTAAAAAACTAAAAATAGAAATACCATATTGCCCAGCAATCCCACTACTTGGTATATACCCTGAGAAAACCATAATTCAAAAAGAATCATGTACCCCAATGTTCATTACAGCACTAACTCCAATAGACCGGACAAGGAAGCAACCTAAGTGTCCATTGCCAGATGAATGGATAAAGGAGATGTGGCACATATATACAATGGAATATTACTCAACCATAAAAAGAAACAAAGTTGAGTTATTTGTAGTTAGGTGGATGGACCTAGAGTCTGTCATACAGAGTGAAGTAAGTTAGAATGAGAAAAACAAATACCGTATGTTAACACATATATATGGAATCAATATATATGTAGTTCTAAAGAACCTATGGGCAGGACAGGAATAAAGACACAGACGTAGAGAATGGACTTGAGGACATGGGGAGGGGGAAGTGTAAGTTGGGAGAAGTGAGAGAGTGACATGGACATATATACACTACCAAATGTAAAATAGATAGCTAGTGGGAAACAGCCACATAGCACAGGGAGATCAGCTCCATGCTTTTTGACCACCTAAAGGGATTGGGAGGGTGTGAGGGAGATGCAAGAGGGAGGGGATATGGGGATATATGTATACATATAGCTGATTCACTTTGTGATACAGCAGAAACTAACACACTATTGTAAAGCAATTTTACTCCAATAAAGATGTTAAAAAGATAAAATGAAATATAGGAATAGCTGGATGGGGAAAAAAAAATCCCTATAAAGGACCTTAGGAGAAACTGCTGTTTAAGGTGTAGATCAAAGAGGTGGAGGATCTTACACCGCCTGGGAAATGGAAGAAACAGAAGAAAAGAATATTATAGAAATCAGTGAATTAGGGTTTCCAGTTCTATGAGGTAGAATTAGAGCATGGCAGGAATATTTAGTCTCACTATTACGACTTTCTCAAATAGATGGGCCACTTTCAGGGGACACCTGGGACCTGGGTGATTAAATGTCTGTGCTGTTGTTAAAAGCATCCCTCATTGGAGGGGGGGATTGGGACGACAAAGAATCTTTAGATGAGAGGGATACTAAAATTTCATGACTATCCAATTTGGATAGCTATTAATTAGATTGAGACGTCAGATTCTGATTTAATTTATGACAGAATTTCGTGTACTAAAATAATCTTGCTAAAAAAATGGAAAAAGAATAACTATTCAGATCTTTAGGATTGCATGCTCTGGCTTTTTGTAACTAAATACTTCTGCTCATATGGCCCCCAGGAAAGCCTTTTCCTTTGGGTCAATGTAGTTAAGACTAGTTTTTATAGCTTTCGTGCCCTATGGTTTTACTATCATTGTTCTTATGTTTTTAATTGTACTATCATTGTTCTTATGTTTTTAATTTCACTACCATACAGAAGAAGCTTCGCCTCAATATCAGGACTAAAATGCTTTTAAAGCATGTTGATAGTTAAAATATGTTTAGAAACTTTAAAGAATTGTTCTGCTACTATTTTCTACATTTGATTGATTTATTGGCTTAAAGTTATGGTGAAATTATCTTAGATTGCAACTGTTAGTTACTCAGCATTGATTGAAGTGAAAAAATAAATCAGATGTATTTCCCAGCATGATTTCTTCTCATGGCAGGTTTCTTGATTCTCATTTCCCCTAATAATATGCAATAGCAGTAAGAGAGGAATGCAAGCACATTTGGTTTGAACTTGACAGTTCACAGATTATGATTTTGCCTAGCAAAGCAAAACATTCTGAAATTTAGGCTGAAGTCATTGGTTAAAACAAGTCCTACTGTAAATGCATCTGCACACATTTCAATTGCAGCCATTTTCCCCACAAATCAGCCTTATCAGCCCCATTAACACTTGAAGCAGATAAAAATCTGAAGCCGACTTCCTGCTGCTTAGTTTCCTAAGTGTCAACAATAACATATTCTCTGTCACAAGTGTTCAGGGGGCACACATGTCTGCCGCTCCCAACACAACTATAACTTATCCTCCAAGCTAAACATCTGTCTTTATGCTCATTAAAAATTGCATTTTAAAAATAGGACATTGAGTAAAAACAAACTAATAAGTGAACAGCTTGACACAGGCGAATTGCCAAGAAGAGACTCATTCTGTATCCGGAACTCCCACTGACATCAGACTTGACTTGGCTGGTATTCATATTATTTTCCATTCACTTATTTGTTTATTTGGTCCTTTGCATCATAATGGATAACCTTTGAACAGTAAGACTAAAAATTACTGAAACTTTGGCCAACATGACCCTGAGTTATTCCTTTGCTTGTTATTATGATTACCTTTTTACTTTCTTCATGTAAAGACACATTCTGGCATAGATTTAATTTTTTTTTAGGTTGGATTAAAGATCATTTTTTTTTTGAAAAATTTTTATTATTCATTGTACTATTTGGAAATAACATGGGGTTTTAAAACTCCAGATTTAGAAAGAAGTAACATAACAGCTGATGAGGAAACACAAACTGAATAGTGTGTGACTGGCCAACTATGTTCTTTTCTATATATCTCAAATTTAGCAAGTATTTATTGAGCATCTATTATGTGCTGGGTGTGTGCAGAGATGAATAAAACATGTACACTGTCCTTAAGGAGCTAATAGTGTAATGGAAAAGGTAGATGTAAACTAAAAATTCTGATCAGCACAATCATAGAGATATTCAGAAAGCCCAAGATTTAATCAAGGTGCTATTAATGCAGGTCCAAGAAGCTGTAGAGCAAAGTTTGTCTCTTGGGATTTGCAAAGTTTTAGAGATGAAGGGAGAGGGAAAGGGGGGAGAGAGAGAAGGAGTAAGAGTGCCAGCGACAGGCTTGACTTACTGTTTCCTACCTTTCTCTACCTCTATTTCGGTACCTTAGTGGTGAAGCATTCTTTTTGTCCACTGTCTCTCCATGCTGCTAGGATTTTTGATTGGCCAGTCTTATAGCATCATTTAGTATTCAAGGTTCTAGGTCAGGGCTGCCCAATATAAATATCATCTGAGCCACATATGAAAATTAACAATTTCTAGAAGCCACATTATAAAAAATAGGAAGAAACAGTTGAAACCAATTTTAATACTATGTTCTATTTAATCCAGTATATCCAAGCCATTATCACTTCAAAATATAATCCATACAAAAAATTTGTTTATGAGGTATTTTACTTTTTAAGAAAGTCCAAGTGTATTTTGTACTATAAAGCACAACTCTGTTCAGACTAGCGGCATGTCAGGGCCTCAGTAGCTGCTAGTGGTGTCGGACGGCCCTTGCAGATGGCTCACTCTTTAGGGTTCTGCTTTATTCACTCAATCCTGTGTGTATAAGAATCTTGAAAACTTATCAGATGCCTTTTCTCAGGCTGAACCAGGGTAAGTCATTTTTTTATTATGCCCTCAGGGCAACCAGAAAGCAACTCTGAGGGAGTTATAGATGGCTCAGTTGTTTTAGCTCTAAATTCTTGCAAACACTGGGGAGTTTTCATATTTCCTTTTCCAAACCATGAGATTGCTCTGGGGACTTGAGTGTGAAGGAAGGAAGAAAACTGACAGGTGAATCATTCATTAAATATATATATATATGAATAAATATAAATAATGTATGTATATAAATAGCTTTACTGAGAAGTACTTTATATACAATAAAATTCAGTCCTTTGAGATGTATAATTAATTCAATGATTTTTAGTATATTTTTTAGTATATTTACAAGTCTGTGTAACCATCACCACAATCCAATTTTATTTTTAATTTATTTAATTTCTTGTTAAATGTGACATTAAAACCATCTAGTTCTTAGGAGTATTTAATATTTGCCATTTTCCCCAAAGCCAGGACTGATAGTCTATGACTATATATTTCAATATAGTTTAGTTATACTTGTCTGCATTTTTTTTAATAAGTACTATAGGAGGAATCTCAATTAAATATTTTTCTAAGCAGTCAGTTCTGGGCTTTGCCTGAACATGGATATTGAGCTGAGGTGAAACACAGGCTATAAAGCCAAGGGGACACTGAGTGGGGCTTCTGAATCATCTTGGGGCTCAGCTGCTTACAATGTACAGCTGGTGACCCTGGAGGGCAGGGCCTACCTTCCATGGCCCACAATGCAGAATGCCCTGCTTTCAGGACTTTCCAGTATTGCCTACATTGGACCCATCCTCTCCTTCACATCTACTCTTTAAAAATGCTTTTTTTCAAGTTATTTAAACAAAACAAAACAGTTCACCCATTTCTCCCATCCCTCACCTCTTGCAACCACCAGTCTGTTTTCTGTATCTATGAGCTTGGTTTTCTTGTGTGTGTGTGTATATATATATATATATATATATATATATATATATATATATATACACACACACATTTCTTGTGTGTGTGTATATATATACATTTAGATTCCATGTATAAGAGAGATTATATGGCATTTGTCGTTCTCTGTCTGACATTTCACTTTGCATCATGTCCTCTAGGTCCATCCATGTTGTAGCAAATGGCAGGATTTCATTCTTTTTTATGGCTGAATAATATTCGTTATATATGTACCATGATTTCTTTATCTGTTCATCCATCAGTGGACACTTAGGTTGTTTCCATACCTTAGCTATTGTACACAATAGCTTTAGAACATTTTAGAACCTTAGAACTTTAGAACATTTCCATTACCCTGAATAGAAACTCCATTCCCTTTAGCACTAACTACTCATTCTTTCTCAATTCCCCAGTTCTAAGCAACAACTACTCTATTTTCTGTCTCTATAGATTTGCTTAATCATGATATTTCCAATAAATGGAATCATGCAATATGTGGCTGTTTGTGACTGGCATCTTTCATTTAGTATTATATTTTCAAGTTCCATCCATGGTTGTAGCATGTGTCAGTACTTCACTCCTTTATATGGCAAAATAATATTCCATTGTATGGATATACCATATTTTGTTTACCTATTCATCAGCTGATGGACCTTTGGGTTGTTTTCACTTTTTGGCTATTATGAATAATGCTGCTATGAATATTCTTGTACAAGTTTTTGTGTGGACATATGTTTTCATTTCTTTTGGATATAATCTTTGCAGTGGAAACTGTTCTCCAAAGTGGCTGCACATTTTATATTCCCACCAGCAATGTATGAGGACTCCACTTTCTCCACATCTTCACCAACACTTGTTATTTCTTATCTTTTTACGATAGTCATCCTAGTGGGTGTGAAGTGGTATCTCACTGTGGTTTTGGTCTGCATTTCCTAAATGCTAACAATGTTGAACATTTTTCATGTGCTTATTGGCCATTTTTGTATCTTCTTTGGTGAAATGTCTGTTTAAATTCTTTGCTCATATTTAATTGAGTTATTCATTTTGTAACTGTTGAGTTGTAAGAGTTTTTTAAATAAATCTGCATAGATTCCTTATCAGATATCTGATCTGTACACATTTTCTTCCATTTTATAAGTTATCTTTTCATTTTCTTGATGGTGTCCTTTGAAGCACAAAGGTTTTTAATTTTGATGAAAAGCAGTTTATATTTCCTCTTGTTATTTTTGCTTTAGGTGTTGTAGCATGCATTATATTTTCAACACCTTTGTCAGTGAACAAAATTAGACGTTGCCTCTGTTCACATAGAGCCATGTGGTGGGAGGCCAGAGAAGGTTTTAGAGGGAACTATGTACAAACCAAGAGCTCAAGAACTATGACTTAACACCGAGGGGAAGAAATAATCCATTCATGCTTACTGTTCATAGATGTAATTTTTAAAATACTTTGAATGTGATGAAATTCTCAGATTTCTGATACAAGGCAGAGTGTCATGTAACATGTGTTATGTGTGTTTAGAGAGCACACACTTTAGGATCCTGCAGCCTACCTTAGGCCATCTTTCTGGAGGTCAGTTATTACCTGGCTAAGCATAGAAGTGCTGACTGATAGAGGCTGCTAGTTGATAGAATGATAGATAAGGTCATACAAGGACAAAGCTACCTAATCAGCTTGCACTGTGGTTAAGTCCTTAATATTTAGACCAAAGACAACTGCAAACAACCTCTGTATTCAGAAAAATATACTGAGTTCAGGAGTCTCTTGAAGGCTTTGCAGATTCCCTCTGTCCACACCAAAGAGAAATGGCAACAGGAAAAAGAACAACACTTTCAACTTCAGCTTTTGCACTTGACCAAGCCCAGTTCTTACCTTTCCTTTTGTATTTTAAAGTCTGTTTTAGGTAAATGGATACCTTATCATGAAAAACATGGTGAAAAAACTTATCATGAAAAAACTTATCATGAAAAGCATGGTGCAAAATGGTAGGCAAAATGTTCTTAAAATTATTGCTGGTACCAAATGTCAAACAGCAGGAATTGAAATTAAAGCAGACATGAAAGAGGCAATAAAGGTAAAATCAATAAAGTTGATTTCACAAAAGGCTGAGTTACACAGCTTTTAGGACGAGTCCAGTTTTTAGAGTAGACAGAACCCTGGAGATGGATTCTCCCATCAGTCTGCATGCCTCATTCCTATTGGCTTCAATGAACCTTATCAGGTGGAAACAAGGGAAGATGGATTCTCCAGCTCTCCTTTCCTGTTCCTGGCTCCAGAGAACTTCACAAAGCACAAGGCATGCATTAGCTTTACATACTATTCAGATAAGGAATACCTGGCTAAGAAAGTATTCGAAATTCCGATCAGTCTTTGTTCATATTGTTCAGGAGATCCAGTTAATATGTAAAGTTATTCTCTGTGTTTGAGTGTCTTTATCCTAGGCTGTGCAGGTTTAAGAATTACCTCAAGGCAATCTGTAATGCAGATGATTTTGTCAACTAAGTGCAAATGGGGATAAAATATTGTTGGATAAATAATGTGGATGATGAGAATTACCAGATAACGTTTATGGGGTTCGTATAATCCTTGGCAATCCTTGGTGCTATAGGATGCCATGAGAGTTTGTGATTTGCTTGAATGAGCAGAATTACTGAACTATTTTATAGCTGGTTGCCATATAAAAGGGAAATGATATCCTAAAATCTGGGCTGGCCTATTAAGTGTGAATGCATTGACTGTGATTTTGGATATTGTATGGTGTGCCTATTTAATACAACAATTCCTCTTGCTTCTTTGACTGCTAGTTCAATTCAACAGCTGAAAATTGTGTCTCTGCCATGGAACATAGATACTGTATTAATTGCTAAGTCATGAAATGAAGGCGATCCTGGAAATATTTTCGGATGTGTGTGGGAGTCCAGAGAGGGACACTTGGCTCAGGAAAGCAGGGTAAAGCAATAGCAAAAGCTTCAAGGGGCCGAGTAGAGCCCAGCCTTAAAGCCTAAGGAAGGATTAACCAGGGGGCAGGAGGGGTCTTCAAGGCCAGAAAAGCCACCTCAGTTATTATAATTGCTGTATGTAACTTTTAGCTGAATAGTACTTTTGGAAGAAAGAAGAGAAACAGGTAATCGTTACTCTCTTTATTAAATCATATAGAAGCTCTCAGAAGTGGCTGCTACATTCCATTTTCCGACGTTTGCAGAGAAGCTTCCTGTGGGCCATTGGATTCCTAGGGCTATAACTACACTGAACGTTAGGTGGTTACTTTCTCTGAAGCTGTGCTCTGGGACCATTTTTCCACTCCAGGCAGACTAGGTGGAGGGAAAATTACCTTCTCTGGAGAAAGGAGCAGAGCAGGCTGGCAACCGTTGTTCCAGTGGAAGGTGGCCATGAGGTTGGTGGGGGGAGACCACAGAGGGGTGGTGACCAGAAGTGGGCATGTGGGGGGGGGACTCAGAGGTGGGGGGAGGAGGGAGAGAGGGAGCAGAGATTCTTGGTCCTAAATGTCAAGTTTCAGAAAAGAGAGTTTGGAAAATAGACGTAAAATCTTATTAAACTGTGACATAGACTTAATCTAATCTTTGTCCTGGGAGGAACTGGTGGAAGGTTTGAGCATCTTCATCTTGGTCATCTTGTCTGGTCAGGACCCTGTGTCCTGGGATGAGTCCCCCAGGTAAAGCAAGCGTGTCAAAGGCACGGCTCGTCATCAGATGGTCTCCTCTCACCACGCTCGTCCGCTCTGTTTGCCCTGTGTGCGTCCCAGGGCCTTTCACTTCCCGTAGTTTCCCATGTGTGGCAGTGGCCTATTCTCTTTGCTTAGCAAGGCTCTGCTGTGTGGTCGGTCAGACTCCACATTCCAGGGAAAGGTGCAGCCAGTCATCCACATTTCTAAATATATGGACGCTTGGTGCTAAATAAACTGGGTAAATCATTTTGCTGTTTGTTTGCTGAATCCTCTGGCAAACCTGCACCTGTTTTATTCTTTACCAGTTACCACCTGAAGAATAGTCTATCGATCTATACCTATACCTCTCTCTCTATCTCCCCCTATTTATCTGTATTTTGTGTGTGTGTGTGTGTGTGTATAAAATCACTTCTACTTTTAGTGAAATATAGAATCACTAAAGGTTTGATTTGTAACTTTCCAAAGCAGTCCATTTTGTATAGAAAGTACTCTCAGATGCCAAAGACGAGGGGTGCGCTGGCTTGCTGACCCCCTCTCGCCCCTCCCCCCCTTTTCCTTCTCAGTCCTGCTCTGTATGCAGGAGGCTTACCCTGCTGGCTCCGCCCCCTGGGAACCCTCTGCTGGGCGCCTTCTGACTGGGCTTAGTTAATGGGAAGCACGGCAGGAGCCTGGGGGGTGGAGGTAAAAGGAGGCAGGGCATCCGTCTCCTGCTTCGGCCATGCTCTCTGGAGGGTGCTGACCCTCCGGACAATGCCCCCTTCTCAGCGCCAGGTCTCACGGGGCTCCTGCAGACAGCACACGCCCCCGCCCCCACCACACACACACACACACACACACACACACACACACACACACATATCCCGTCCTCAGGAGGCAACAGCTTCCCTCTTGATGGCCTCCAGGTGCCCAAGCCTTCATAGCCCTTCTTGGTTTTCTCAATGCCTCAACACCTCTGAAAATAAAATCCGTTAGAGTCTCTTGAACCAGCTGATTTGGATTCTGTTTCCCGCCAGTATCGTGATTGATATAAGGGGGGAGTTTTCCAAAAGCATGCTTTCTGAGCTTTCAGAAGAGAATCACTTGTCATGCTTTTTTAAAAATAAATAAATTTATTTATTTACTTTTGGCTGTGTTGGGTCTCTGTTGCTGTGTCCGGGCTTTCTTTTACTTGCAGTGAGCCGTGACTACTCTTGGTTGTGGTGCGTGGGCTTCTCATTGCGGTGGCTACTCTTGTTGCGAATCACCGGCTCTAGGCACGTGGACTTCAGTAGTTGTGACGCGTGGGTTCAGTAGCTGTGGCTCACGAGCTCTAGAGCTCAGGCTCAGTAGTTGTGGCGCACGGGCTTAGTGGCTCCGCGGCATGTGGGATCTTCCCGAACCAGGGCTTGAACCCGTGTCCCCTACATTGGCAGGCGGGTTCTTAACCACTGTGCCACTAGGGAAGCCCCACTTGTCATGCTTTTAACCATGGGGGAGCTCTGATTTTCCCCTGGAGATGGCTGGGACAGACTGTGGTCTGTCCCAGTGTGAGGAGTGCTGGAAAGGGCGTGGGAGGAGTCCTTCTGTAGCCTCTGGACCGAAGAGTGCGGGAGCTGGGTGCAGTCTTTTGAAAGCTACGAAGCTTTTGGGCGTGACCCCGATGTCCTGCCTCCAGGGCTGCTTTCCCATCACACGGCCTATCCCATTCTCTTCTGCCCCCTTCCATCTGCTGCTCTTTATGATTCTGTGTTTTCATTTGTCATTAATTAATGTTTAGATTCTTAGTTTTGTTTAAATTAGCTATGAACATCCTGGTGGTGGGCATCTGTGGTTGGATGATGGGGTTTGGATGTATCTGGTGGACATTTCTATTGGTTCACCCTTCTGCTCACATATTCACGACTTGACTCTGGGACTTCGGGGCCCAGAGGAAGCTGCATGGCCTCTGGGGGTTTCATTTCCTTGTTGATGAAATCATAAAGTAACATCTACCAAGTCTTCCTCACCATGATAACTAAAAACATAATGAAAAAACATGGGAGCATTTTTTAAATCAATAGGAACAATTTAATTACAATGAGCCTCCATGGGTTTCAGTGTCCTCTTCTATAAAATAGGAAATACTGGAATGGGACTGAATGGTGTTTAGAGGCTAATTCAAACTTCAAAATTTTTGTTTCTAAGAATTCATATGGGGCCTTAAAGCCAAATGAAAAAAGAAAATTTGTGTCCTACATTTTGGAGACCATTTTGCCCAAGACCAAGACTAGATTTAACACACATCTTATACTGGCAATGCACGGAAGAGGTAGCTCTTGGAAAAGATGAGAAACAACTATAAATCAAAGGTATTAGAGTGATGAGTCTGAGTATTATTATTTTCCCTGTCAAGTGAGTTTGTAGGGTTAACAAGATTTCTAAGTTACCTAATTTGGACAAACCTCTCAAAATCATATATGGCATAGCAGTGTTTTGAATCAGTTAAATAGTAGTTTTTCATTTTAGAGTATCAAATACTTGATGCTATGGACTGAATTTTGTACCTCCCCCCCCAAACATATATTGAAGCCCTAACCCCCAATGTAATGTGTGTGGAGATTACCTAAGAGGTAAGTAAGGTTGAGTGAAATCATAGGAGTGGGGCTCTAGTCCAGTAGGGCTGTGGCTCTTTCCACCCATGTACATTGAGGAAAGGCCAGTGAGGACACAGCAAGAAGGTGGCCACTACAAGCCAAGGAGAGAGCCCTCACCAGAACCTGACCATGTTGGCACCACGATCTTGGACTTCCAGCCTCCAGAATTGTGGGAAAATAAATATCTGTTGTTTAAGCCACCCAGCCTATGGTATTCTGTTCTGGTAGCCCAAGCTGACTCATACACTTGAATTAGTTTTAACTGTGACTCTCATAGAGTACGGACAACTGGTAACCATAATTAAATTCTTTTGATCTAAGGAGGGAAGAGAATTAAGCATGGCCAAAAAAGATAAAGCACTATGTTTTAGAGAGTTTAAATAAAAATATAACTTTTCATACCTTACTTAACATGGTCCTTCATAAGAAGCATCATCATTGACTGTGCTTATTGTGGAAAAATCTGTTAAATTTTGTGAACAAGTAGAATTTTGAGATAGTGATTTTATAAGGCAAAATAAAGATAATTTTTCTGTTAATCTAGCATGGGTCATTTTACAACACTAATTCTGACATCTAATCAGAAAAACAGGATATATGGCACATAGCACCCTCTATAGGGAGCTGGATGACCTCATTTCTAGTCCTGTCTTGACAAGTAGCTGGCTCTGTGACTTTGAACAAGTCATTTCATCCCTCAGTGTCCTCATCTGTTTTTAAAGAAGGGGAATGGGGCTAGAAAAGTGTCTGTGATCCCTTTGAACTCTTATATTTTATAGATGTGTTTGCCAATGTGTTGTAAGTTTGCTAAACTTTCATTTATTAGTTTGAAAATTCTATGTAGGCTGTGAGAGAATGCTGCTAAAACAGCACTATCAAATCTTTTAATGATAGGCAAATAAACTCACTATACTCTTAATTTTTCAGTGTGGTATTTTCATTCTCCCCAGTGTAGAATATAAAATACTGTGATTTTTAAATAACAAGACAAACAAAATGAACAAAATATGTGTGTTATAAAAACCAAGATTCTCTTTCATAACATTTTATGCAAATAGGCCATTTAAAAACTTGCTATACTAGCAAAAGTACACTAGGTGGAAGCAAAGAGTAAGATAAGTTAGAAAATGATATTTCCTGTGGTGAATGAACCATACTTTTCTGGATAGTAAAGGTCATTAAAATTATAGGTTACATTCCTTTTGAAAAGACACTAATTAGAAAAGAAAACAGCAAATAACACTGCCTATTAAAAGCATTGAAATGATACTAAAATGGACCACTGTTTAAACCTAATCTTTACCCTCCTTCTTATAGACTTTTGCTGATATCATGAGAAATCAAATATTGTATCATTTCTCTCAGTTTCTGGGATCTGATCAATCTGTTTGAATAATACAATAACCAAGCATATGGTGCTATTCATAGACCTCTTTTTTTCAAAAGCTTACAGGGATAAAATATGATAAACTGAAAAAATTGTTTAAAGCATGTACTATTTTGAGCTCAGTGATGTGAAATTTACATTATTGCATATAATTTTACATGTCACTTCTTTTAAAATTGTATTTTCTTTTCCTTCGTTTCAAAATTAATTGTGTCCTTCACAGACATAGAAAACAAACTTATGATTATCAAAGGGGAAAGAAGGGTTGGGGGAGATAAATTAGGAGTTTGGGATTAACATATGCACACTACTATATAAAATAGATAAACAACAAGGACTTACTGTATAGCACAGGAAACTATTCTCAGTATCTTGTAATAACCTATAATAGAAAAGAATCTGAAGGTGAATAGATAGATTGGGTTGGCCAAAAAGTTCGTTCGGGTTTTTCCGTAAGGTGTATATATAACTAAATCACTTTGCTGTACACTTGAAACTAACACAACATTGCAAGTTAACTATACTTCAAAAAAAATTAATTGGGTCTTATAATTCAGTTCTCAAATGTGAAATGATGTGATTTCCATGTCTGGGCTTGTAGCAAGTCACAACTCAGTTTATTACCATAGACTTTATGCGAAGCGAATTGCTTAGCGTGACTCTTGAAATGCACTGCATGGAGAAGGAAAAGGCTTTTTATTCTAGAAAGGCATTTTGAAGTTGTTAGTGTAGGTGGTAAATCACAAGGGATACACTCTGTGCAACGATAATGCCTATACGGTGTTTTAGATAGAATCCATCGTTAGATCCGAGATGGCACCAGAGCTTGAGAAACACCTGACGATAAATGCGAGGTGCAGGAAATGGTGGTGAAGCTGCGGCTGAGGAAGTCCGGGCACTGAGAGAACCCTTTGAGTCGCCATCAGTAGAAGCAGCCCTTCACAACCTTTGTAATCTTACGGGCGATCATTTAACCTTTACTGGGGAGCAGACTTCTGACGTCTAAACTATGAAGGTGAGCTCAGACAGTCTGTATGCTGCAGTGGTCACTTGGGAAGATTCTATGACTTGTTGCACTAAGGCCAAGCTCGAAGGAATTAGACCTCCTGCATTAGAATTTCTGTTCTTAGCTTTGCTTATTTCCTGCTTTGGCCCAGACAAGTAAGAACAGAAAATCAATGGTATATATGCAGAGGTATGGGCCATCTCTATGTTCTTTGACTAATGCTGTCACTAACTGCCTGCAGAACTGGAAGCTGAGATTTTCTTCTCTCACCCACACTCCCCACAATGTTGACACAGGACCTAAGAGCATCGACCACCATCATCTGTACGTGTGTTTGGGGTGACAGCAGCACCAGGTGCTGGGCATGTAAACATGTACCATGCCACATTTGCATAGCGAAGATGTCAATGACTTAAGAAAGCAGTGTAGAAGATTAAACAAAAGATGTAAATGTTCACTAACATGCCCTGGCTGTTAAAGGGAGAATTTCTGAACAGAGTTGTCAAACACCTCTGAAAAAAATGTATGTCTCCAGAGGAAAATGGCAGCCCCGCAATTTATTCATGTCCTCCAGGTGTAAAATGTCATCTAATCTGTTCATCAGCAAGAACAGTAAGAGAAAAAGAAGGAAAATGTAATATCAGATGGAAGAAAATGAGCACATTTTACCCACCCTGGGCAGTAGATAAATCAGAGAATTTTTCCGTGAAATAATTAGACTCATTTTACTGGCCTGGATAAAATAGAAATTGAAATACTTTTCACTTGGTATCAACTACTTTCACATATTTCTAGTATCTCTGTCATTGTACTTTATCCACATGGATCACCCCACCAGAACGGGCATGTCAACAGGTACATAATTCTTTCAAAGTTCCCCTTAGCTGTCACCTTTTAACATGTCTAGTTACATTCTGTGGAAATTGGGAATTAATCTAGTCAATCATATCCTTAGCTTTCAATAACTCCAGAAAAACGTCACAGAATGAAAGAATCCTCACCACATGCTATGACAACCTGTATAAAGGGAACAATTAGCTTTTTCTTCTTAGACTGTAATGGCCTCACAGAAAGGCCTTTAACGTTTTTATTCTCTGTGCAGTTGGCATACGGGATGTAAAAGTTAAGTATCAAAACCACCTGGGACTTTCCCAAAGTCTATGTCGGGCTCAGCACGTCTTACACCTCGTCTCTGAAAGCTGAGGCATCTAAGGACACACCTCATGGAGGGTTACCCTTTCTCCATGATATGAAGACGGATGGACAGGGCAAGAGGCTTATGAAGGATTAACAGGACAGGAAGTAGTATGAAAACGTGGATCACATTTTGACAGCCCAGAAACTAAATCACAGCCTTTTGGGTGAGCGTTGCTGCCCAGGACAGTGACAACTTCCTAGTAACATCACGGGTCTCATGAGTGCCTAGTGGTACTGCTGCTGGCAATGCTTCTGGAGACCTTGGATGCTTAAAACATAAGGAATTTACTGAGTGATGACATTATCAATGTGTAGAAACTGACAGTGACAATAGCAACCTACACTTGGGCAGAGGTTGTACCTTATACTTTGTAATTCAACTATTATATAATACTTAGCTCAACAGTAAACAGAAATAAGATTCAATAAATATTTGTGTATTTGCTAAAACATCTTTTGAAATAAATATTAGCTCACTTCATTTCACAGGAGCTCTCTGAGAAAGATGGGATGGGTGTCATTATGCCCATTTGGTTGTGAAAAAGATGAAGAGCAATATAATGGTGAGGGATTGTGGAGTCAAGTGACTTGGGTTCTTAGCTTGGCTTGGCTCTAACTAGCTGTGTGATGTTGTGAAGCTTACCTGAACTCTCTGAGCCTCAGTTTTCTTAGCAGAGAAGTAGGGATATTAACACCAAAGAGTTATTGTTAGGAATAAACAAGCTTATGCACACAATGCATCTGGCCCAGTGTTTCTGATCTGGGTCCTGCACTTGATGAGAGACAGAAATGAGATGAGAGCTCAGGTCTCCTGACTTTGGGTCATATGCTCTTTGCATTAAGTCAGATGTAAGACAACCATCTACCAGCAAGTATATCGTGAGCCATGACCAAATCACCTAACAGACAGGCTTGGGAGATTTGTTATTACTTTGCCTGACGGAAGCTGAAAGAGTCACGATCATAAAACAGTCAGTGATTCTGCTGATCTGGAAACAATGTCACTTGAATTGAGATGGATTTTCCTCTTACGTTTCTTCCCTTGCAGGCTGAGTGTGGTCCCCCTGAGTCTTCTGAGGTGACATTTCTTAGATATCACTTCAGCTCAATAGTCTACATCCCTCCTGTGGCCAGAAATGCCCAGTAGATTCCTAACTTTAATTCTGACATATTATCAACATCTGACAACTGAAACCGGTTGCTGCAGAGTCTCTGGCACAAGAGAGCGTTAAGCAGAAGCTAGAAGTAGAAGCTAGGCTTCGGGGTAGATGCCACGTGGGAGCCACTGCAAACCCCTCACTGGGGGTAGGATGTCTGTGTTAGGTCATGTGCAGGTAGTGGTGAAGATATTATTTCTTTCTAGTTGTGATTGTTCAAGGTCATCTCCGTGCATGAATTTAAATGAAAACATGAATTGTGGCAGTTACAATAAACTGCCTGGACTTTTGTTCTTTTGATGCTCAGACTGGTTTCTCTATTCTGGATTGAAGTGTCACACATTTGTCGCTGACTTTAGGAAAACAGCATGGCATAAGGGAAAAAGCACAGGTCTCTGATTAGGTGGGTCACTTACCCCCTCTGTGTCTTTTTCTCAACTGCATAATGGGGAAAATAAGAATACAGAGGTTGAGAAGATCAATTTGTGTCGACGTGTATGAAATGCTTTGAAAATTTAAAGTGTCAGGCAATACTGGTTCATAAAATAACTTTCATTACCAGCAGAAAGGGGACACTCAGGTTGATGGCTTGGTTGATGGGCCCCATGCCTCTCCCTCAGTGCTGACTGTCCACAGCATGAGGTTCATGCCCATATAATACCCCCTGACTTCACTCTCCACTTTGCTGAGGACTACATTAGAAAGTAAGCTCCATGAGGGCAGGCATTTTTGTATGTTTGGTTCACAGAGATTTCTGAAGTGCCTATGATAGTACCAGAGAGACAACTTGTGCAATTGTTTGTAAAATTACTGAATGATGTAAAGCAGGGATGCACAGGTATCTGCTTTTGCTCGCCTTTCAGCTGAGTGTATGTGTACTGAGGAGAGCTTGGCAGTAAGTATGTATCTCCTGTATATTCCACCTCACCTTAAATGGTAAATGTTTACCTCCTAATTTCCAGTTTGGGGTCAGGTAGCATCTGCTTAAGGATACGTTTCCTCCTGACATTACAACTCAAGTCACAATTCAAATCCCACTGGTTCTGATTGCTCTTGGATCAACACCTCACCAAACTCCAAGGGTCTTACAGAGATACACAACACCCAAACCCACCAAGGAGGCCAGCACATTCAAGGAATCACTAATGGGATTCAAGAGAGCGTGTTGACAATAAAACCAGTCTTTAAATGAAGAGTTTCTCACGTCGGAGCTAAATCCAGACAGAGAAGCAGGGAACAGCTTTATGATTTATACAAATCCACAAGTACCTCAGTACTTATTTGAGGCTGGCTGAAACATTGAATATCCAATTTCTATTGAGTCCTGGAAAGATGTTACCTGGATGTACTAGGCAAGAAGGCAGGGTCAAATGGGATCCAGGAGCTTGTCATCAATGATGTTTACTGATCTGTTATTTAAGGGATTTTAGTGAAAACAAAGTCGGATGAAGTGAACTGTTTCTAATCTGATTTCACTGCATGAAGCTAAGCCCTGCTCTACTAAACCAAAGCCCAGGGAATCTAACCAAAAAAGCAAATAGGTGGTGATGGCAGACTGTGGGGAGATGCAGTCTGCAGGCCTGTGTTGGCTGCTAATTGCGCAGGAGCCCTCGCTTTTCACTCGCTGCCGCCACACTCAACGCTGTTCTGTCCCTAGGAGAGAAAGCCGCGGACGGAACTCTCTCTTTCCTTAGATCAGAAAGTAGATCTAAAGACTGGACTTATCGAAAGGAATGTGTATCCCTCTAATCTCATAGAATCATTTACTTCTCCAGGTTACTGAACCTAAGATTTTGTACAAATAAATTCTGGATGATTTTAGCACGCATGACTTGGAATCCTAAAATCACAGACTGCAGTAGGGTGACACTTTCCCAACTGCTTGGAGAGGAAGAGAGTTCTGTCATCTGCTATTACTATTAATTTTTTTCTCTGTTTAATATTTTATCAAAGTAGCATGTGCATAGGGTAAAAATTTAAGTAGATTAGAAGGACTTATAATGAAAGATAGCAGTCCCTCACTCATCGTTTCCCACCCTCTTGTTCATTTCCCACAGAAAGCAGCTTGTTCTGCTGTTTATAGTTCGTCTGGTCTTTTTCTCCCATCGTATGAATATAAGGCTTTTTCTTGATTAATCACATGCAGAGAATTAGGGTTTAGTTAATTTAAACTACTCTTTTCCAATATTTGTGCATCGTGCTTGACTTATCCTATGTTATCTTTATACCATTACATTATTCACCTAAACCTATGTTTCTTTACATATCTAATTTACCCAGTATCTCGCCTTCCTGCTCTGTTAGATTAAAATACTAGCGCCCTGCCCCACTTGCTTTCCTCCATGCTCACAGCCAGCTCCTGTCTCCAGTTAGTTCCATTTTGACTTTAAAAGTGCCAAGGTTGATCCCATTACATTCTGTTTTGTAACCATGTTTCAGTTTTATATGTTTTACTGAGAGTCAACTTCTAAAAATTGGACACCAATAGGCCCTCATTACATCACTATTCAAATGTGTTCCCTGCACAGATTAACAGTGTGCTAGGATTAGAGTTGTCAGTGGAGGACCGGTGCCACAATCTCTGTTCAAACTAACATATCACAGGGGTCTTCATGACCCAAAGCAACAAATAGATTGCTTTCTAAATAATTTTTAAAATCTAATTATTAAAACAATGCTCCTTCAGACAAAGAATGTGAAAAAGAAAAGTGTAAAGGATTTAAAAAATTTTTTTAAATGCCACTTGATAAAGGTATATCAAGGGCTTCCCGTGGCTCAGTGGTTAAGAATCCACCTGCCAGTGCAGGGGACACGAGTTCAAGCCCTCGTCTGGGAAGATCCTACATGCCGTGGAGCAACTAAGCCTGTGTGACACAACTAGTAAGCCTGTGCTCTAGAGCCCATGAGCCACAACTACTGAGCCCTCGCACCTAGAGGTCATGCTCCGCAACAGGAGAAGACACCGCAATAAGAAGCCTGTGCACCACAACGAAAAGTAACCCCTGCTCACTGCAACTAGAGAAAGCTCATGCACAGCAACGAAGACCCAATGCAGCCAAAAATAAATAAATAAGTGAATTTATAAAACAAAAGAATACATCAAAATCTTAACATGGGTTATTTATCAATCTGATTTTTTTTTCTCCACTGAAATGGCAGGTGGATTAATCACACTGGTCCCTCCAATCCAGCTTCAGAGCTCAGCAGGGAAATGGTGGGTGTTCCCAGTTATTACAGGTGCACCTTAAAGAGACTACTTTCCCAAAGCCTGCAACCCACCCCTTTATCCTATTCCATACGCTATTGATTGAGTCCCTAAGCACCTTTGGTCATATCAACATTTCTTCATGTCTTCGTCAAATTTCTTCCTCTTTCTTGCTGTCTTAGAGAAAGAGTGTTCATCCTTTGCCTTGCCAGGTGTTACCAAGGGTATTCTGCTAGCTGGTTATATTTGAGGAGTGAAAGGGTGACCTTTAATCATTCACCTGAAGCAACGAGTATAACTGGGTTGCTGGAGATCAGTCTTGTTAAGGAGCCCTTAACGAGATCACTGCCAGTGTTACACTGGTGCTCTCCACCCTGTCTCTTCTTTAAAGAAATTTGCTTCACCATCTTCCTAACCTCTCATCCCTGTGCCACCCTATCCTTCTGCTTTCTGTGGTCTCCCCTATAAACTTACTTCCTTGAGAGTCACAAATAGATTCTTGAGACCCAGGAGTAATAGCCCCGTCCATCTCTTGTCCCCACTCACTGTTCTGCAGCTTCTTCCTCACGTTCCTGTCTGTCCCTTTTTTTCTGACGCTTTGCTTTTCTAGGTCTCTTATGGTCTTAGTCAGCTTAGGCTGCTACTGCAAAACACCACACACTGGGTGACTAAAACAACATATATTTATTTATCATAATTCTGAAGGCTGGCAAGTCTGAGGTCAAGGTGCTGGCAGAGTCAAGTGTCCTGGTTTGTAGATGGCCACCCTCTTGCTGTTTCTTCCTGTGGTGAAGAGCTATGTTACTTCTCATTATATCAAACTATGATATATCACTCACAACAACCCCACCCTCACGACCTGATTATCTTCCAAAGGCCCCACCTCCAAGTACTGTTGAAACGGAGCAGGACCCTATGGTCTTTGCCCCCCACCCACCACGTCCTCTGCCTGCCTTTTGTCTGTGGAAAAACTTTAGCCAAAGAATAAGTTTAATCAAGAAGTGTGAAAATGCAGAAAAAAAGGAAAACAGTCAAAAGGACCAAATAATATTAGTTTAGTCGTTAAGCAAAGTCAAGGACCTTTAGTTCCTTCTCAAGGGCTATAGGTAATACTCTGAGACGTATCCTGTGAGCTGTCTTGTAGATACTGAAACTCCCACCAGGTGGAAGCAGTTAACTACATGATGACCAGACGGTAGCCATGACACAAGCTGTCACAATTCCAAGAATTGGCCTTAAGGAAATGGGAACAAACTGACCCTGGAACTGAAGGTTAACTGTACTTAGAACAATCAAGATGACGCTGGTCAGACCACCGATGACCAATTTCAAGGTGACGGTCAGAGCTGACTGTACTGTTTCTGCATGTAGCCCCCTCCCTCTGTCTATAAAAGCTCTGGCACCTGATTGTTGGGGGCGGGGGGGAAATTGGCCTTTTGACAGGTACCTGCCCTCCCCCTCCTGGATGCCGGCATCCAAAATAAAGCAAACTTTCCTTTCCACCAACCTGGCCTATTTATTGTCTTTTGAGTGGTGAGCAGCTGGACCCCACTTTTGGTTACAGTTTTGGGCATCCAGCAGGGGGTGGTTCCTGCACTCTTGTGACATCTGGCTCCCCTGGGTTTTCCAGAGTAGAGCCATGGCCATGACAATGCACTGGGATGGCTGTGATAAGCCTGCTGCTCGTGGCTACTTGGCCCTGAGAAGGGGATTTGGGGAGACGTTCCTAGCAGCTGCTGAAATCATTTGTTTCCGGGATCCTCCCTGTTTCTCCCCTGCTTGGCACCAGCTGCCAACTTAAGCTTTTCCTTGGTGGAATGGAAAAATGCATCTGGATGAGCTGACAAGCTTCAAGACTGAGTAAGTCCACCAGTGTGCACCCGGGCAAACTTCTCTTTTGAGCATGAAGTGCTCCTTGGGCATTTTGCCAATCGGTTCTGATGTCTGTCTGCCATTGAGGACCATTTGTCCCCATGAAGTGCTATTTGGGCATTTTTGCCAATTGGTTCTGAAGTCTTTCTACCGTTGAGGACTGTCTGTGTTGGAAAAGTGTTTGTTTGGGACTCCATATTGGTAATCCTCTCACAGGATTTGTGACAGTTCTGTCTTCTGGTGTGGGAATGTGTATTCCATTTATGTGATTGGTAATTCATGTTGCCTTTTGTAAAATGGGAAATTCAGGTTCAGTTCATTAGGAAAAATTTAAGCTATAAAACTATGATTAAAGAAAGAGAAAGATTTTTTTTTTGGATAATGTATGGCAACAATATTCTTTAGACTCTGGAGAAAATTGGTTAAGATGAAACTCTTTGGAAACTCCAAATCTGATTCTTTTTGCATATGCATTTAGAGAAAGCTAGCTAGATAAAATGCTGTTTTCAGAATTCTGACCCTGAGAGAACAAAAATATGCCTAGGAGAAAGCTCGAAGTTAACTCTTATCATGCCCTTGAAATACAAACACAGCCCACTTTGCCTGGGACTTCAGCCTTGGGTTAATTAGTAAAAATTCAAGCCAAGGGGTGGGGGGAAGGAGGAAAGAAAAAGAAGCCTTTTAAAATCGAGTGTGTAAATTTGACTATTCTTACTGTTATTCATAAACTGATAAGTTTAATTGCAATGCCTAATTCATGAAATGTAAAAAGATGAAAAAATGAGATCTCTGTTTGTCTGGATGTTTGTATGTCTCAATACGTGTCTTTGTCTTTGGATAATATTGCTGAGGTTAATTTGTAGAGGAGCTCTATTTAATTGGCTTAAAAAAATAAGTGCTTGCAAATCAAACAAATCTAAATTTACCTGCTTTTGTCTTCTTGCAAGAACAAGAGGGAAACTAAAGATATTAGGTTTATTAAACACACATCTTATACTACATTAAGAAAAAAATGAGCAGGGCTTCCCTGGTGGTGCAGCGGTTGAGAGTCCGCCTGCCGATGCAGGGGACACGGTTCATGCCCTGGTCCAGGAAGATCCCACATGCCGCGGAGTGGCTGGGCCCGTGAGCCATGGCTGCTGGGCCTGTGCGTCCAGAGCCTGTGCTCTGCAAAAGGAGAGGTCACAACAGTGAGAGGCTCGCGTACCGCAAAAAAAAAAAAAAAAAAAATTGTGCTATGAGAAAAATATATGATTTTAGAGGTTATGGAATATGTTTTTAACTTTGGCAATCAGAAAATACTGATATAACAAACAGCTCAATTACTTGTTTCTTGGTTTTGTTAAGGTTTTCAAGGGTTAAAAAATGATAAGGGAAGCATTTTGGTGTGTAAAGCAAGTAACATATGTGTTGTGTAAAGAATGGAGATATTTTTGTTGAGGGAAAATGATGATAATAATTTTGTCCTACAGTTGGTTGTTTCTGGATATGAAAAAAAGGGACAAATTTGTATTGTTCCAGAAAGTGATAAAAGATTTGTGAAAAAGGAACTTTGAGAAAAGAATTTTGTACATTGTCAGGATTAAGATTAGACTGAACTGAATTAGGTAAGTGAATTTTGTTATCAACAGTAAACTGATGCAAGGCTGAATTTGTTTTTTTCTCTCTCTGTTAAGAAAACAAAGTTCTCCTGGAATATTGATCTGATTTTGATAACAGAATTCTAAGGAAAGTTATCATTTTGCTTCTAACCACACTTTTTTTTAAAACATCTTTATTGGAGTATTATTGCTTTACAGTGGTGTGTTAGTTTCTGCTGTATAACAAAGTGAGTCAGCTATACATCCCCATATCTCCTCCCTCTTGCGTCTCCCTCCCATATGCCCTATCCTATCCCTCTAGGTGGACACAAAGCACCGAGCTGATCTCTCTCTGCTATGTGGCTTCTTCCCACTAGCTATCTATTTTACATTTGGTAGTGTATATCACTCTCTCACTTTGTCCCAGCTTACCCTTCCCCCTCCCTGTGTCCTCAAGTCCATTCTCTATGTCTGTGTCTTTACTCCTGTCCTGCCCCTAGTCTAACCATACTTTTGATCCCAATGTTCAGGATGGAAAGAATTGTTCAATAAAGTTGTCACAGAATATAACTACTAATGACTATCACTGCTGGCTTTAAGTTTACTGCTTAAAGCACATGTACAATGTTTGTGTGACAATTGGGTATAAGTGATAAAATGTATGTCCTATAAAGCATTTCCCCATTAACATACCTCAGCCTGTTCATGATATCTGATTAGTTTTCCCCCAACATGGACAACTAGGCCAAAACAAAAAGAGAGAGAGAGAGAGAGAGAGAGAGAGAGAGAGAGACCTAGAACTGAGGGACATGAATGGACCCAGAGCAGGCAACTGAGCCACTCTGACAATGCTGGAAAATATACTGATTATCAATACTTTCTATGGAAAGATTTGCAATTAAAAGGGCAAAATGATAGAAAATTTCACATATTGAGGTAAGGAGAAGTCATTCTGGCTTATACATAACTTAATTTGAACTTTAAGCTAACCAAAACTGCCTGTTTGTGGCCTATTAAACATGCATTGTACATCTGCTTTAATAATTAAAAAAATACATTCAGAGAATAATACAAAGATATATTTTGATTATTATCTTCCTTGTAATACGTCTACTTATTTTCAAATGTTTGTGTACGTACTATGATAAAGTAATCAAAGAGAGGTAATGTTTCCATAATACAAAATATTGATGTTAAGCTTGGAACTTGAGCTTATTTCCAATTCTGTGCCCATTCTCCAAGTTAGGCAGGACTGGGCCCCACTTCAGCAGGAAGTAGCCAAGAGCTGTTGTTGCCCAATTCCCTCAAAGAGTTGGGGAAAATTAGAACAGAAATGGAACTAAAACCAAGTTCCTCTGCCAAGTTTATGATTAACTTCTCTATCCAAAACTTTATTCCCTTTCTTGTTCTATACCTGTCTCTCCTCAAGATTCTTTTCCCAAAAAAAGGGAGATTGAGACAGAGCAGGCCACTGTGGTCCTTGCCCCCCACCATGTCCTCTGCTTGCCTTTTGTCTATGGAAACACTTTAGCCAAAGAATAAGTTTAATCAGAGAAGTGTGAAAATGGAGAAAAAAAGGAAAACAGTCAAAGGAGACAAAATAATAATAGTTTAGTCATTAAGCATAGTCAAGGACATTTACTTCCTTCTCAAGGGCTATAAATAATATTTTGAGCCATATCCTGTGAGCTGTCTTATAGATATTGAAATCCCCACCAGGTGGAAGAAGTTAACTACATGATGACCAGACTGTAGCCATGACATATGTTGCCACAATTGCAAGAATTGGCCTTAAGGTAATGGGAACAAACTGACCCTGGAACTGAAGATTGACTGTACTTAAAACAATCAAGATGATGCTGGTCAGATCACCAATGACCAAATTTCAAGATGACTGCCAGAGCTGACTGTACTGTTTCTGCATGTAACCCCCTCCCTCTGTCTATAAAAGCTCTTGCCCCTGATTGTCAGGGGTAGGGGGAAGTTGGCCTTTTGACAGGTGTCTGCCCTCCTTCCCAGTTGTTGGCATCAAAAATAAAACAAGCTTTCCTTTCCACCAGCCTGGCCTTTTTATTAGATTTTGAGTGGTGAGTGGCTGGACCCCACTTTCAGTTACACTGTCACATTGGGTTTGGGGGACACATTTGGTTCATACCACCTACCTCTGATGGCCTCCTTCATCTTTTCTACTCCTTTTTAATTGCTCTACTACTCACTCTGCTCCCTTCCCACAACAGCAGATGTAACTTTTCTACAAAATGCCTGCTTGCTCTACATGCTTCTCTTTTTGTTTCCTTTCAGTGATTGTGTGGTTCAACATTAAGCTCAACATAGTTGACCCCAAATCTGTGAGTTAGCCCTAACTGTTGTTAACATTTGCACCTGTTTCTGGATATCTTCCTTTGGATGTTTTTTTTTTTTTTTTGCTGTACGCGGGTCTCTCACTGCTGTGGCCTCTCCCGTTGTGGAGCACAGGCTCTGGATGTGCAGTCTCAGCGGCCATGGCTCACGGGCCCAGCCGCTCCACGGCATGTGGGATCTTCCCGGACTGGGGCACGAACCTGAGTCCCTTGCATCAACCACTGCACCACCAGGGAAGCCCCCCTGTTAAAATTTTTACATGTAATGCTAATAAGAACACTGTGATGTAAATAAATGGAAAGGTATCCCTGAAATATCCAATTCTGAGAAAGTAGAATAAATCAGGAGGCATCACACTTCCTGATTTCAAGCTACACTATAAAGCTCCAGTCTTTAAAACAGTATGATACTGGCATAGTAACAGAAAAATAGACCAATGGAACAGAGAATGAAGAGCCCAGAAATAAACTTAAGCATATATTATCAGCTGATATTTGACAAGGGAGCTGAGAAAACTCACTGACATATAGACAGTCTCTTCAATAAATGGTGTTGGAAATATTTGGTTATTCACAAGTAAAAGAATGAACCTGGACCCATATCTTACACCTCTCACAAACTTAACTTGAAATAAGTTAAAAACTTAGGTTTAAGACCTGAAATCATGAAACTCCTTGAAGAAAACATTGGAATAAAACTCCTTGACATGGGTCTTGGCAATGATATTTTGGATATGGCACCTAAAATACGAGGAACAAAAATAAAAAATAAACAAGTGGGGCTACATAAAACTAAAAAGCTTCTGTGCAGCAAAAGAAACAATCAGCAAAGTGAAAAGACAGCCTACAGAATAGGAAAAATATTTTCAATTCATATATCCGATAAGGGATAATAATCCTAAATATATAAAGAACTCATACAACTCAATAGAGAGAAAACAAATAATACAATTAACAAATTCAAGCAAAAGATCTGAATAGATATTTCTCCAAAGAAGATATATGAAAGGCCAACAGGTACATGCTCAATATTACTAGTCACAGGAGAAACGCAAATTAAAACCACAGTGAGATATCACACCTGTCAGAATGGTTGTCATAAAATGAGATAAATGCTGGCATGGATGTGGAGGAAAGGGAACTCTTGTGCACTGTTGGTGGGGTTGTAAATTGGTGCAGTCACTATGCAAAACAGTGTGGAGGTTCCTCAAAGAATCAAAAATAGAACTACCATATGATCCAGCAATTCCACTTCTAGGAATCTATCCAAAGGAAATGAAAACACTAACTCGAAAAGATATCTGCAGCCCATTGTTCACTGCAGCGTTATTTACAATAGCCAAGACATGGAAACAGCCTGAATGTCTATCAGTGGATGAATGGATAAAGAATTGTGAATGAATTCAGCCATAAAAATGAGGAAGTCCTACCATTCGTGACAACATGGATGGACCTGGATGGTATCATGCTAGTGAAACAAATCAGTCAGAAAAAGACAAATACTGTATGATCTCACTTACATGTGAAATCTTAAACAAAACAAAACAAACCCCAAAAACCTGAACACATAAATAAAGAGATGAGGTTACCAGAGGAGGAGGGTGGGGAGGAGGGGGAACTAGAGGAAGACGGCCAAAAGGTACAAACTTCCAGTTGTAAGATAAATAAGTCCTAAGGATGTAATGTACAGCATGGTGACTATAGCTAACACTGCAGTATGGTATGTAGGATAATTTTTTTCCTTTTTTCTTTTCTTATTGCTTTTCTTTTTATTGTATCTATATGGAAAGAAGGATGTCAGCTGAACTTATTGTGAAATCATTTCACAATACATGTAAGTCAAATCATCATGTTGTTTGTCTTAAACTTTTACAATGATGTATATCAATTATTTCTCAATAGAACTGGGAAGAATAAGCTAAAAAGCCCTGATTCTGTGATGTAGATATTTTTATGATTTCTATTTCACAAAGGAAGAAGTGAAAGCATTGAGATGTTAATTAACTTCCTTATAGTCAAACAACCAGGGTTTGGAATGTAGGTAACTTGACTCATGCTATTCCTTCTGCCTGGAACACCATTCTCATTTCTGAACGTTCAAACTCTAACCATCTGTAAAGCCAGAGGAGATGTCTTTTCACTGAGTTCCTGTACTCTGGCTCTGAACTTGCATGCTAATAATTGTTCTTCTGCCTTATCTTCTGCCTTATGTTCTAAGTGCCTGCTGGGAACCTGTCTAGATCCCCAGGACTAGGGTTCTGCTTTATTCATCACAGCCCTGTGACATTAAACCTGGACCCCTTTTGGGATGAGAGTATCTCCACATGCCTGGAGCCTGGCTACTGGCTGACAGGTGCCTGTGATGATAAACACATACCAGTTACTGTGTACTTATAAGTTCATTTGTCGCAGAATTCCATGTTGCTATTCTCTGTCAGATACACAGGAATCCCTGCTAGCCTGACATCGATCACATCTCTGCATCACCACTGTTTATAGTTCCCCATCGCCTTCATATCTAGTGTTCTACCCTGTATGTGCACCTTTCCCCAGAATCAGAGACTGAACCTCTCCTAAAGCCTCAACTTACCATTGAGTTAATTCTCTTTCTGTGTTTCTGCTTATCCTAGAAATGATAACTGTCCAGCAGGGGATATCCAGGAATGATCTGTGATAGATAATCCTTAGATGCTTGCTAATGATCCACTCATACATGTGTGATTCATTCATATGTGCACCCATTGGTTCTTTTGCTTGTCCATCTGATTGAGAACTGTTTATATTCCGGGCATCATGCCATGTGGTAGGTACACAATCTCTCTGACTTGATACTAAAAACAGCTACAAGTTTTGATTCTTCTAGTAGCCTATAAGAAATCTTCCCCAGAGTAACCTACACTAAAATGCAATTGGAAGACATGTTACCTATGAGATTCCGGTGTCTTCCTGCATGTCACCAGGAAGCAATCTAAAATAAAATCTATGAAAAATAAGCTGCAAACTGGAAAATTGTAACATGTCATGAGGATAAGTTAAATGAAAGAAAGTGATGGCACAGTGATGGGAAAACTGAAATGTCTGAGAGTCTGGAAGGAATGCTGAAAAAGGACATGGCTAAAAGGGATCCCATGAGTGCCACTTTAGTACTGCCCACAAGAGAGGAACTCCAGCCAACACTAAGGTGTCAGTAAAGAGTGTCATCTTAGAATAATTAGTCTGACTTGGGAAAACTTTCTGAGTAACTACTACATGCCAGATAGTTGTAGGAGTACAAGGGTGAATCAGATATGGGCCCTGCCCAGAAGGAGTGAGGAGAGCAGACCCAGGACACCCTGACTGCCCTGAGGGAGGAGTGGGGCTGTCGTGGCTATCATCCACTCTTCAAGGGTGTGTTATCCGGCGGAGATCCATCTGGCACTGCCAACCCTGGATTTCCAATTCTCTACTCCTAATGAAAAGAAACACTTGGCCCGATTCCCAGAATTCTGCTTCAGGATGGGGGACAGAAAAGAAGAAAATAGAGACCAATCTCTTTTGATGAGTGACAGGGGAACTGTGCTGAATATTTTACATTTTCCTCTCCTAACCTACTCCATTTTTCCTCACCCTTCTCTCTGTTGTGAAAGGTGACCTGTGTGAAATACATCAATCAGGCTTCCTTGCTCTTAGGCTAAGGAGGAACCCCCCCGAAGAGGGTCAAAATGAAGGAAGAGATGACGTCTGAATACTGTTCCCTGGCTCCTTTTTTGTTGGGTCATGATAAACTGGTTACATCCCTCCACCAGAGTTTACCTCTTCTCACTTTACAGTTCTTTCCTGCTTCATCTCTGCCTCTCTCTGGCCTTAGAGTGGTGACAGCCCTGCTCTCCCTGCCATGGGTCCTGCACGGTCTTTATGACTCCCCTACACCCTGCTCATATCTTTGTAAATAGTCCCTCTGTCAAGCCTTCATTGCATTATCCCAATTTGAGAGCGTATTCGTTTTCTTCTTGAAACTCTCACCTGATTCAGGAACCCATCCAAAGGACTAAGATGGGGAGGATTAGAAGCAGGACTCTGAACCTGATGATGAGACAATGTGGAGATGGTGGTCTAGAAAGATAAGGAGGCCTGTGGCTCAGGCACTGTCCAGATTCCTGGGGTTTATCCCTGGATGCTGCATTGGGAGCCCAGAACCTGAGAAACCACTTCATAGGCCTGGAAATTGGCGATGCCTCTGTTTTACCTGCCTGGCACCGCAACTTACTTCAAATCTCACTAACAAGAGCTGTCAGTGTTCTGGCTCTTTCAAAGGCCATGGGGTAACTTAAGTCCTTAAACAGGGACCCGCAAATGGCATCAGCTTTTAGAACCAGATGAAAGCAGGGGAAGTAAGACAAGTTCTCATCTTAGATGGAATAACCTCAATACCATCTAATCTCCTTTTTAAAAGTTTCTGTATTCAGCATACCACCATCTGAATTTAGACAGGCTTCCATCAGTCTATGCTCTGACTAGCTGATAAAATTATTACTATTTAATTGGAATTAAATTTCTCACTACAAAATAAAGAGGTGGAAATCTGATTGAAAATCAGTCACATGCATTTAGACTTCTAAATCAATTGATTGTCTCAGGGAAAACCAATAAAATCAGTTTTCTGAACTCTGCATGCTTGAGATGAGGCTAGCAGAAGGCAAACAGGTGACCCAATTAAGCTGGCATGTCACCAGCTCTGTGGGAGTCCACGTGTTCAGAACTGCTTTCCAGTAGTGGCCATGCTGACCCAGCCACAAAGTAATCGCAAGGCTGGGAATGGCATCTGCCACTGTCTGTGAAATACAGTTAAAATAACTGGTCCTTACGGGGTTTCAGGATTGTTAGTCCTGTGCTGAAACAGGCATGTCTTCCAGGTGCTAAGAAAACAAGGCTCTTGTAGAGTTATCACTAAGTTCCAGAGGGGACCAAAAGTTGTAACATTTAAAGATGACATTGATCAACATTGTCAACTGTTCAGGCAGTCCCATCGTCCAAAAATTATTTTCTTCAATATGTTTTCTAAAATAGCTTAAACTTGATAGAAATATTGAAATGTGGTTTAATTCTCTTGATTGAAAGAGGAAATGTATGTGATCTATAAGTGATTGCGACATAAATTACTGACTTTGTTTCCCTTAATTTCTCTCCAGTGTGTCAGACATAATTTATTGGTTTAATTTATACCCTTTGTGAATTAACACACCTATTTCATCCAAATATCATAGCAGAATGTGTTGGCTATGAAAGCCTTGACAAGCAAGTGGATTCAGTAGGAAAAGCCCAATGTCTAAGGTGCACACATGTACCCCAGGAGTCCTGTGTAAGATGAGCACATATTTTACAAAGATCCAGACAGTTCTGGCCATTGTTTTAGCAAAGGTCATGAGCACAAAAGTGAACTAAATAACAGAAATATAAAAACAAACATTGACATGGGAAGCTCTAAAGACTTAGCAAGAAACACATTCTTAAAAGTCATTAAACAATTTTGAAAAGAAATTCAAGCTGTGGGGACTGAGCTCTGAGATCAGAACAATAAGCTCCTTGAATTGGAACAGAGGCTTTCTGAAAGAAATGTCTGCAGTTTTGAAGAATACTTTCCCAGACAAGCTTCTTTGTGAGATTTTTTTTTTTTTTTTAACAAACATGCCTATTTTTGACTCGGCTCAGAAATGAAATATTTCAAAAGCTCTTTCAAGCTCAACATCTCTAAAATTACTCCTTCAAAGTTACACTTTAAGGGGCTGCAGAGTAGTGAGATTAAGAGGAGGACCAAGTTTGTGAAATTTTCGTCCGTGTGATAAAGACACACAAAAATCCCCTCCACCCCATTAATTTCTTTAGTGTAACAAAGAAACAAAATTAAAAAATACCATTTGGAAAAGATTATAACATTAGCAGGACTGAGAAAGTGTTTCAAAGTTTGCTTTTTTTCTAGATTTAAGAATTTTAAAGGGGAGTTTTTATGAGAAAAATTTTTATGAATTTTGTTTTGAAATAACAGTTTTCCATAATTAATCACAATGAAGGTCAAAAATTATCTCCAAATAAAAATACTTTCTGAAGAAATGAAGTCAAACTCAGTCAAACTCAGTATTAATTTACTAAGTTAGGTAACCACTGATGGGCTGACCCACATGTCCCAGTTAGACTTAATCATTCTAATCATAGGTTTAGTGGGTTTGATTTTCATCACGTGCAAAAATGCCAAGTGAGGTAGTTTACACCAATGACTCAGAATCAGGGAAGGTTTAGTCCAGCTTGATTCTGCATGGACATACGAAGAAACCTGTGAAGACACATATTCACATGTATCTGTGAACTAGAACATTATAAATATGAATTAAGCAAGTTCTTTTTTCTTGATTAGAAGCCTATGCAAACAAATGATGTGATATTTGAACAATTCCATTCCAAAGTTCAAATTTAATTAAAACTATGAATTAGACCAGAATGGTCTTTTGTTTTGAAAAGCTAGATTTAAAGTGGTTCAAGCTGTTCCTAGTTTGGAAGGTACCCCTTCCCAGTAATTCTCAGGGTCCATTGTTCTCATTTCCCTGCAGTATTTTGTGTTCTTGAGCTAGTGACCCAACCAAATTGCCCTTCTGTCCATGGATGGACCACATGTGTTGCTTTGCCTGCCTAGTCCCCTTCTTTTGTGGGTACCAACCCAGGCCAGCCAATCAAATCTACTTTGCCATAACAGTATTTCAATGAGTGTTTTCCCTAACATTTGAAGAGTGGATGGAGAAAAAAGAGACTTTTATCTTTGTCCTGGACCACATGCTGTGAAGATCTTCGAGCTGGAATGCCAAAAGCCTTCTTTTCTAACTGCCTGGACAAAAAGCAGCAGGATGAAGCCAGAGAGAAAAGCAGAGTAAAGATGGAGTGGGATGCAGAGCCAGGACCCATCCCAGCCCGAAGCCTTGGACTTTCTAATAAGAGACAAATAATGACTCCCCTTTTTTTTTTTTTAACCTAGTTTGTGTTGGGTTTCTGTCCCTTGCAGCCAAAATAATCCTGGCTAATCCAACAAATAAGCAATAGAAAAAGCTGGAAAGGAACAATTTACATCAAATTGTAAGACAGTGCCTCTTGTTCTTACCAACATCTGGCAAAAATGGGCTTTCTATGTGTCCTCACATACATAGGGAGAGAAAAATAAGACACTTTTGCTGTAATATATCTTGAATTCGGAGACTGTTAGTCCATTTTACAAAATGTGTTGGTGGATGAGGTGCTTTAGTCTGCTAGTCAATTTATAAGGATGATAAAAGAGCTACATTTACATATCAAAGGCATGATCATCTTAGCAAAACAATAGAGTTAATGACTCATATTTTCGCTTATTTGACTGAGTTATTTAATGACCCTTAGTATGATCTGGCCACGTTGATGGGCAATGGGAGGTAAAGATCAGAAGTTGAGGGAGGTTCTGGGCAAAATGTTCAGAGTAATTTATTTGACACTAAACCATCCCCCACCTTCTCACTACCTACACAAAACACATGCAAATACACTTAATTATTGTACATTACAAATAACATAATTACTGGGTTAAGTACAAGTTTATAGTCAATAAACCAAGAAAATTAAGTTGGGTGAATATGTTTGGACATAATTGTACATTCGTTGTAAGAAATCCTTGGATCTCAGGCTGTCTCTGCAGAAGACTGGTTTGACTCTTTCGACGGAATTGAATATTAGCTCAATTTCATCAGAGTATTTGTCTGAACTAATCTTTTGAATGCAGAAATCAGGTAAGGTGAACTGGTTTGTACAAGTAAACACCACCTCAGTACTCAGAATAACATATCCATTAGGTCCTCCTGTAATGGCTTTATACGTATTTGCAGCAACTGCCCTTTAGAACTGAACCCAGAAACAGATCCTGAAAACTTTGACTTTGTGTCTGCTGCTCTGCCTAACTGTTCAGTGCTCTCTTTATAATTCAAACTTTAACTGCAGATAAATCCAAGAAATGTAGAATTTCACAGTTGGAAGGGATCATAAAACACCTCCTTCACCTACCAATGGAAACTCATGTTCAGAGCTCTGATGTATCTGTCCAAGGTCTCAAGTGGTAGAGTTGGGCCTGGACACAGTTGTTAGAGGTCTTCTATTGGGAAGCCATTCTTCAAATACTCTGCAAACCACATGGCACTTTTCATTGTAGTGAGTTGGTTTTATGTTTGATTTTATGTTTCAACATAGTATTATAAATCTGGACTAGATATTCAAATTATCTCAATAGATTATTGTACTAAATAATTAAAAAGTTAATATTATTGAAGAAAAATGATTCTTTATTGAGTTTTGTTTCCATTAAGTAGTATAAAATATACTAGTGATTCTAGATTCTTTAATATGAAATCATATTAATCATTCTTCCTGGTAATCTCATTTATTTTTCATTAAGTTCTTTTTATCTAGAAGGTATTGGGCTACATTTTGTGTGTTTGCTTGTTTGTTTTTGAATTGACACAAGTAAGATGAACTGGTTGTAGAAGCAAACATCACCTCAATAACATATTAGACATAGTAAAATGTGTTAAACAGAATAAAGGGTTTTGTGTAAAGCCCTGAATATAGTTTAGTTTTATTTGTTATTCTATTTGGCTACATGAGAGAGTTAGAAGGAAGTCTTCTGTTTTCCACAATAAAATACCTTTGTAAAAACTGCAAAGCAATAGAACTTCAAGAATTCTGAATAAAAATTTTTGTAATGGAAAATCAAGCATGCCCTAAAGGTAAAAGTTTATTAAAATTATGAAATATAAATTTGTGGTTTTTAAAAATCCTTATTTTTTAAGATGAGGATGATGGTACTCTGCAACATAATTTTTGAGGAAAATCTATTGAGTCTGACCAAAATATTATAATAAAATTAATGTATTTTAGCAGCTGAGAGCTTGCTGATGGAACCATTTGGGCTTAAATCTCATTTCCCAAACTTTCTATCTTATTAGATCTTGGCAAATATATTTAATCTTGTTGTATTTCAGTTTTGTCATCTTAAAAAAAGGAGATAATAAACAGTTGTTATCTCAAAGAATTGTTGGGAAAGTTAAACTAATGTATGAAAAGCACTGAAAATGCTCAGTAAATGTTTGTTATTTTTATGAAAAAGAGAAAATTACTTCATATTACTCTTAAAAATGACAAATAATTACTGCTATCAGCTTCATTTGGCTGTGTTTCTACTGAATCGTTTGAAGCAGAAGTGATAATCTTTAGAGAACCAATGATTTTTCTTAACAAAAAAGGTCTGTGATTTACTATTAGGGCGGTACATATATGTGTGTGATTGGTCTGTGAATCCTGCCTTAACATTTTTGAGATTTGCTTGATGTGATTCAAAGCTCTAGTCTCTTGCCTTTTCCTACTCTTTTAATCAACTCTTTCCTGGATACCAGCAAAGATGTTAAAACGTACTATAACAAGCAGGAATATTGTCATAACAGCATAATAAGCAATTAATCAGAAAAAAATGCCCCCTGCAGAAAGCACACCTTGAGTATGTTTTTTGTTAAGCTCTTCTGTTTTGTGGAATTGATTAAATGGTTCTTTTCTACCGAGTCGCTAGAGAGAAAACAGACCTGTTTCGAAGTGAGGGTTGTGACATATGTTATTAGTTATTTAGGCCAACATGGCAAAGTTTTCAGCAATGGGTCTTATATAGAATGTTCATTCAAAAGTGCTTTCTTTGCTTACTTTGCATCCTCCTGTGGTTTCACCAAGATGGAGTATTTAGCAGAGTACTAATGACTCAGGAGTAAAAACACATTAATCAAATGGTGCAAAAAATGCATCAACATTTGATTAACACAATGTTAAATACATACACTCAGCCCAAAGACCAAGAGAAAATGCAAAAGGTCTTGCTTTTATATTGGTTTAGAGTTTCCAGGTTTCTCCTTTCATTATTAGTCCTCCTTGGCTGCATAGAGCACTTGTGCTCCGTCATTTCTTTGTAGTAGCTGCCATTGTGTGAAGATGGATATGCTTTTGTCCTCTCTCTTCTCCCCAGAGATGAATTCTCAACCTCAATCTTTTCCTCATAGCTTGTGCACTTGTCTTTTCCATTTGTGCACTGGAGGAGAATGTGCTTCTCCATTTCTTTGTCTCTCAGATATGTGAGACAAATGTCTTTTTCTCTATCATGCAGTTTCTCTTTACAGTGGCAGCCACACCGGCACGTGGCCTCCAGAAGCAAGCTAGTGACACCACAAATAGCTCCCAACGAGGTGCTGTGCGCCTGTGTGCGCTCTCTCTCATTCTCTGTCTCTCTATCTCTCTCTCACCCCCCCTCCCAACTATCCCTCCTTCCTTCCTCTCCCTTTTCCCTCTCTCCTCCTCCCTGTCTCCTGAACCAAGCTTTCAATTAAGACCATTCTGTTACTTAGTTCCAAACAGAGACAAAATTGCACAATGTTGAATGGGGCTAGAGTTAAGCTCTTTACTGGTCAAGGAGATCTTTCTGCATCTGGGTATTTGAGTAGTGTTCTGTAATTCCTAACATATATGCAAATATATGTGTGTGTGTGTAGATATGTATATACACCACATATTTATATGTATACACATTCTTCTCTTCTACTTTTTTATGGTGTATCTATCATCCCTGCTCTCTTATTAGTTCTGTATTTTCAGAATTGTCCAATGAGAACAATGTGCTACCTACAGTAACTTGGGTTTTTTAAAATATACTAAAATAAAGTGAAGTATTTAAATTATACTCCTAGTGAAGGTTCCATACAAATATATCTAATCAACATGAAAAATTAAGGAATCATCAATGGATTCTTTTAAAACCAGACAAAAGTAGATGCAGTTCCATTAGAAAAAGAGTAGAAAATGTCTATGTTTTAAACATTCCCTATTGCCTTCAGCACACAATTTAAACTCTATCGTCTGGCCCCTGACTCCTCACTTACACCACCCTTGTCATTCTCCTGCAGGTATCCTATATTCTAGCCAAACTGGAATTCCTTAAACTTTCTAGTTAACTTCCTTCTATACTTTTGTACATGTAGCTCCTTTTTTTTTTTTTTTTTTTTTTGGTACATGGGCCTCTCACTGTTGTGGCCTCTCCCGTTGCGGAGCACAGGCTCTGGATGCGCAGGCTCAGCGGCCATGGCTCACTGGCCCAGCCGCTCCACGGCATATGGGATCTTCCCGGACCGGGGCACGAACCCGTGTCCCCTGCATCGGCAGGTGGGCTCTCAACCACTGTGCCACCAGGGAAGCCCCATGTAGCTCCTTTTTTCAGGTAAATTTTTTTGTCTGTAAATATTTAGGAAGATATTCTCCATTTAGTTCTCAGGCTAGGTTAGGTGCCTCCTACTGCTGTTATCTTACACATATTTCTTTCATTTCTTTCATTGTCTTTCCATTTACTCACTCACTCGTTCAGTCAACACATATATATTCTGTGCTTCATGGATGCCATTTATATAATTGTCTGCAGACATGCCTCTCTCCACTAGACTGTGCCCTCTTAAAGGTAAGAGACATACAGTTGATTCTTTTTATTTCTGGTTCTTATGTTCTATAAAGTTGCTGTGAACTCTAAATTAGCAAATACTGACCTATTGCTCCTAGGGGAAATACAACATTAGGTTCCTGCAAGGCTCTGGTCACATTTCCCTTAACCAAAACACCATTTTCATTATATAGATTCATTTTTTAATGTCCTTGTAAAATGAGCCAGTCTTAATAGTGTCAAAAACTTGCTCTTCCACATAAACCTTTTTCTAACACTTAGTGGTTATTTTAAAAAAATCATTCCACAGCTTCCTGATCTGCAAAACCTGTCTTGCCTGCAAGTTTAAATATTTTCCGTGTGTATCAAAGGTGATACGTGTACCCAAGGTCAAATGTGCAAGCCAGTCAGCACGAGTCGGAGAAGGCTTAACATTTTCTGACCCTGGATATGAGTGACTAAATTTTTTTGGCTTTCCGCCTTATAACAAGGCTGTTCACTACACTTTTTTTAGTGATCATCACCCCATGAATCCACATAGTCACATGTCCATCTTTTCCATAGCTTCATCACGCTGTATAGCTGTTACTTTAGCATTTTCTGGAGTGGCCTTATGTACGGATCAGTGAGTTTCCCCCTCCTCTTTCTGGATGTGTTCATCCATTAACAATTAGCTCATGACCATCAGCACTCTAACTCATATCTGAACAAAGCTTATCTAACGCATGACCTCCTTGCACTTAGGAATACTAGGCAGTGTGTCAGCACTATGCTTGTGGGCCCATGTAAACAGTGAAATCACCAACAAAAAGCAAAAAGTGCAAAAAATGTGACACTGAATAGACCACAGAAAAGACACTTGTTTATATTGTGAGAGCCGAAGCAAGAAGGCAGAGACACCTTGTTTGGGTTTCACCTGGTCACCTTGTTTGGGCTTCAGCTGAAGTGTGCACATCAAGTGACTCACATTTTTCATCACTCTGCATATGTTGGTGGATGACTGTGAAAATGCCACCAGTGTTGATTTGGGGGTTACAAATAAGTTTTACTGAATAGATCAATTTGCAAATATGGAATCCACCAATAATGAGGGTCAATGCTATTTTTCTTCTACTAAATAGTGGGAGCTCAATAAATGTTTGCTGACAGGATGAAGAGTGCATGCTATGTGTGGAGCTATTTCTCAAGGTGCAATGAATTAAAACTACTTATTAGAGACGATAAATTTGACAAAATTTTATGCCAAAAAGTCTAAAATTCAGAGAAAAATCTTGTGTGCATACTATATATGTATATATATATATATATATATATATATATATATATGCTTTTTTCAAGCATGGTCTAACCAATTTTCTTTCAAGCATGGTCTAATCAATCTTCATTCCATATATTAAAGGATTTTTGTGTGTGTAAAACTATAGGATATATCTGTAAGTGGCGATCACCTCTGAAAGAAATGCAAACTAGCAACGCCAGCAGTCTCTGGTGCAAACTACCAAAAGGTCCTGTTTTTAATAAAGAAACAAAGACACTTGAAGGTCACCATATCCACAATGTACATTTACCACAAAATCTAATTAAGACATATGGAAAAACAGTTCTTTATGAATGACAGTGTGTAACTTTACCCAGAAGTCAGCACAACTTGCTGACATAGGTACACTTCAGGTTACTTTTCAATTAGCAGAGACTTTGAATTGTCTTACCCTCTTGCTTTGTTCTCTTTGTGTTGAGGACAAAACCTTTCAAATGTTTGTAGATCTAGTGATATGGTCTAGAAACATGACTAAATAGCGAAGCTAATGTGCTAGCGGGGGGACTCAAATCTACTGTCATCACCAACTAATATAATTTATTTACTCAACAAATTTTCATGGAGTGCAAATATTCATTGAAAACAGTCCAGGCCTGTATTAAGCGCCAGGAATAAATAGTGACTAATGCAGGTATGGTCCCATCCCTACAGAATGAGTAGTCTACCAGAAGAGACATACCATTAAAAAGTAAAAAAGAGAAATAATAGTATAAATATAGATTGTGAAGGGCATCACAGAGGAAGTAAGTCTAGAGAAGGGAGAGAATAATTGTTGTAGTGATGTGGGGGCAGAAGTTAGATGGATTTCTGTAAGAGTTTCGTTAAGAAGGGGATTTTTTGAACTGAAGTTTAACAACAAAATGATCCTCCTATGGTAAGAGTTATGGGAAGCCTACTGCAGGTCCAGGGAACAGCAAGTGGGAAGGTTCTGAGGTTGCTGTGAACTTGCCTTGTTTTAGCAACTGTCAAGCAGCCACAGTGAGCAAAAAGTTGTTGACACAAAGAGCTGCCAGAGATTTGGCCATTGGTAGACCACATGGGGCCTCTCAAGACACAGTAAGAGGTTTGAAGCTGATTCTAAGTATATTTGGAAGAGTGTTAAAAATGTAGTTTAAAGAGACTATTTAGGTTGCTGGCTGGACAATTCATGGGAAGGTGCAAGTTAAGAGTCAGGGAGACCAGTTAGGAGCTGTTGCAGTAGTCGAGGTAAGAGAATATGGTGATTTTTTTCCTGACTGTCTCCAAAATGAATTTTTAAAAATTGAAGTATAGTTGATTTATGATATTTTATTAGTTTCAGGTGTATGGCATAGTGATTCAATATTTTCATATAATATACTACATATAAAGTTATTACATGATAATGGCTATATCCCCACATGCTGGACAGTATACCCTTGTTGCTTATTTATTTCACACATAGTAGTTTGTGTCTCTTAATCCCCTACCCCTATCTTGACACCCTCCCTTTCCCTCTCCCCACTGGTAACCTCTAGTTTGTTCTCTATATCTGTGAGTTTGTTTCTGTTTTGCTATATATAATAGCTTCATTTGTTTTATTTTCAAAATTCTACATATATGTGATAACATACAGTATTTGTCTTTCTCTCTCTTATTTCACTAAGCATAAGACACTCTAGGTTCATCCATGTTGTTGCAAATGACAGAATTTCATTCTTTTGTATGGCTGAGTAACCTTCCATTGTATATATATTCTTTAATCATTTGTCTGTTGATGCTGCGTAGGCTGCTTCTGTACTTTGGCTATTGTAAATAATGCTTCTATGAACATTGGGGTGTCTGTATCTTTTCTAATTAGTTTTTCATTTTTTCAGGTATGTACCCAGTAGTGGATTGCTAGGTCATTTTGTAGTTCTATTTTTAGTTTTCGAGGCCCCTCCATACTGTTTTCCACAGTGGCTGCACCAATTTACATTCCCACCAACAGTGCGAGAGGGTTCCCTTTTCTCCACATTCTTGTCAACATTTATTTGTAGACTTTTTGATGATGGCCATTCTGACAGGTGTGAGGTGATATCTCATTGGGGTTTTGATTTGCATTTCTCTAATAATTAGTGATGTTGAGCATCTTTTCCTGTGCCTGTTAGAGAGGATGATGATCTTTTTTTTTAACTGAAGTATAGTTGATTTATAATGTTGTGTTAGTTCCTGGCGTATAGCAAAGTGATTCAGTTATACATACACACACACACACACACACACACACACACACACACACACATATATATATATATATATACACACACACATATATATACTCTTTTTCATATTCTTTTTCATTACGGTTTATTACAGAATATTAAATATACTTCCCTGTGCTATACAGTAGGACCCTGTTGAATGACCTTGTTTACGAAACAGAAACAGACTCACAGACATAGAAAACAAAGTTAAGGTTACCAAAGGGGAAAGGGGGTAGAGGAGGTATAAATTTGGAGTTTGGGATTAGCAGGTACAAACTACTATATATAAAATAGAAGATGGTGATCTTGACTTGGTTCATGGCAGTGGAGGTGAAGAGTGTGTGGCCTTTGATATATTTTAAATGTTGAATGAAATGGATTTACTGCTTGATTTAAGTGGTGGAGAGGGAAGGAGAGGAGATAGAGGGTTACTCTTAGTCTTCTGGCTTGGTTAGCTGGGAAGGTGGTGCTGCTATCCACTAAAGAAGGAAGATGGCAGTCTGCCTTTGAGACATCCAACTCAAGTCGGCAATCAGTTTATACAACAAGGATGATCAAAATGGGCATTGCAAGCAGGTAGGTGACTCTTGCACTTACAGGAATGGATGGGATCATCTTGGAGAGGAAGTAGGGCATAATGAGAAGAGGACCTAGAAATAGTTCAGAGGAACTTCAAAGTTTAATAGAGAAGAAGGATCCCAAATAGTCATGGGAAGCTTAAACAGAGGTATAGGAGCAGCATGGTATAAGGGAAAGGGTTTCTGATTCCACTAATTGCTTGGCAGTCTGAAATTGAGTTCTAGCCTCATCTCCACCATGAACTAATAATGAGAAGCAATGAGTTCTAGATGAATCGTCTGATTTGGAGTCATGTAAATCTAGGCTCAGAATCCAAAGCTAGAATTTACTGGCCGAGAGCAAGTTTTCCAGCTTTCTTAATCTGTTAAACTATAGGTTTTACTTGCATGATTGTTACAAGAGGTAGATACAATGAAGATAATTCTCTTACTGTGGTGTTTAGCACGTAATATGCCCTAATTTTCCCTTTCTTTCTCTCTCTTTCTCTCTCTCCCTTTCTTTTCCTTTCTTTCTTTCTTTCTTTTTCTTTCTTTCTTTCTTTCTTTCTTTCTTTCTTTCTTTCTTTCTTTCTTTCTTTCTTTCTTTCTTTTTCTTTCTTTCTTTCTTTCTTTCTTTCTTTCTTTCTTTCTTTCTTTCTTTCTTTCCTTCCTTCCTTCTTTCTTTCTTTCTTTTTATTTCTTTCTTTCCCTCTTTTTTTTCCTTCCAGTTTTATTGACATACAGCACTGTATAAGTCTAAAGTGTTATTCTGTTCTCAGCCATTACCTTTTACTTCTTAGATGATCTCCAATGTTTCTTCAAAAATATCTTCCTGTATATTCTATTTATCTTTTTTTCAACTCAACATTTAGACTTGGAAAAATGTAATAAATACTTGTTTGAAATGCAAAACACCAAGTGAAACAGCAAAGCCATATGAACTCATTTTATGAAAGGAAGTGAATGATTAAATGGACTGAAAAATAAGAGCAAGAATATTTTATACAAGGGAAAATAAATATTCCAATTAGTTACACACTGAGAGGTGTGGGCAAGGACGTCTGAGATACTTCAAATATGACCCCCCAAAATTACGAGTATGTGACTTCAAGGAGTAGTGACCTAGAGATGACACAACCCTGTGCCCCAGAGCAGCCTGTTCCCAGGGTGGAGAAGCAGCGTTCTGGCTGTGACGGAGGTGACAACTTGCTGCAAACGTTGGCTGGCACAGGGCTTGTCACAGATCAGAGGTTCTCTTCCTCTCCTGTAGTAACTAAAAACTCACGGCCATTAAGAAAAAACCTTTAGGAGAAGAAAATGACTTGAACATACTGTTGGAATATCTGCTTTTTAGTAGCTCCAATTTCATTTAAATCTCATAAACTACAAGCACAATCCAATTCCCATGAGTGGGGAAGTATTCATCTCCTGCACCTCATACCTGTGAGATCTTGTTCCGTGATCTGTGAGGCTTCAGTGTGAACCCCAGGCTCACCTTTTTTGCTACCAGCAGACTTATCTCCCATCTGTAGGTGGCAGTAAGTTATTACCGGTTTTGTTACTCTGCTCAGTGGAAGATTCAATCCAGTTTAGAGAAACAGAATATAAAGAGAATATTGTTCTACCTTTGGGCCAATTTAAAAAACAATAACTCTCAGGTTTTTTTCAAGGGAAGTTTGGTTCCTTCTCCCATTTTAATTTGAGGTAAAATCGAAGTACTTATGTATTCTCAGTGGACTCTTTCTCTAGCATAAACTTATGTTCACATCAGGTTAAACAAACCTAGAACGAGAGTAAAGCTCAGCAGCTCAAGAAACCCACTGTGTCTTAAGGTGATGTGTTGAAGCAAGATTAGTTCAGATCTTAAAGCCTGTTGTTACATTAAGCAAAAGTATTTTGCTTTTAAGCATATGAATATAGAACATCAAATAATCATTTTTCCAATTCCACAGTGCAAATTATTTCTTTCTAAAGGACTCACTGATTTCCATCCTCAGTGTTTAAAAGAAACAAAAAACACCACGCATGAAAAAGAAAAGGAATTGTTGAATTGCCTTTCTTTTCTGCTTTGTCCTCTGGCCTGTGGTTGTTCATATGCAATGCCTGCTTCCTCACAGATGGAATCCACCAGTCCTTACATTAAGGGGGACACAGCAGGACCTGTACAGGATTTGTTGAAGCTGAAACCAACTTTACAATGTAGCTCTGAGCCTTGAAGCAGCATAAGTCACACCAGAAACACCAGATCCACAAGTATAAGGCAACTAGAGTGAAACATGAATTTCCCTCTCACACTTCTCCTCTTGTTAGTACAATTAAAACTACAACCAGCTCCTTTATTGCTTGTGATTTACCACTTAGCCAAGTAAAATGACAATTTCAGGCTACAGTAGACAGAGCCATAGAAAAAAGAAAACAGAGCCAATCAGGTTAGGCAACTGCTGTCATGTTATGCCAGCAGAGGCTGCCAGGTTTCTAAAGGAAAAACAATCTTTCCAGCACAGTGAATACCTTGCACTTCCGCTTAGCTTCGCTTCACGGACACTTCCTATTCCAGTAAGCCTGCTTGTACTGCTTTTATTATCTGGTTTTGGATCCTTCTAAAAGCATTTACTAGGGTGGGCTATTTTTTCTTTTTAATGGCTTGGGGATAAATACTTAGCATCCCCTTGCCTGGGCTAGCAGAACGCTTTTGGTCTATGAGAGCCTTTCTATTCATGTATTTGCTATGTATAGAGTGGGATTCTTCCTTTGTACTGGGTAGCTACTGTCACAAGCTTGGTTCCTGTACAAAAGTCAGGAAGACAGGGATTCTGTCATTTTCCAATCTTTATTGCAGCACCTGGCAGAAGACAAGACAGGGTGACACCTATGTGTTCAAATGTAGGCTTTGCTGCCCCAGCAATCTAACAGGTAACATTTATGCACTGTTGTTTTTTTTTTTTTTTTTTTTTGCGGTACGTGGGCCTCTCACTGTTGTGGCCTCTCCCGTTGTGGAGCACACGCTCCAGACGCGCAGGCTCAGCGGCCATGGCTCACGGGCCCAGCCGCTCCGCGGCATGTGGGATCTTCCCGGACCGGGGCACGAACCCGTGTCCCCTGCATCGGCAGGCGGACTCTCAACCACTGTGCCACCAGGGAAGCCCTATGCACTGTTTTAATTCTTATTTTTAAGTGGTTTGTTTTTCATTTTAACAGAATGGTTCAAAAATTCAAAATTCATTTCAGTTTTGATGAGCAGGGAAGGCCTGACCTTTTACCAAGCACTCAGGCACCAAACTGTCCTTCTTTCTTAAGAGTCGACTGGTCACCACAGGGGTCTGCAGGGCAGTGTGTAACTTACCCGTTCACTAGCGGAACCTCTAGTCATCCCAGCTCCAACTACTGCCTAAATTGTCTTCTTGTGGAGAAGAGCATGGTAGCTGTGTCAGTTAGATGGATTGACTGACTTCAGTAAAAATGTAAATAGCTCCATGGTTTAGCTTTTGGAACTGCCTTGGTGTTTGTATGATCTGGGGAAATAGCCAGAATCTTCTTGTGGCCGGGAGCTAGGAAGAAGGGGTAAGTTAGATCCAGAAGATGGAGCTTGTACAGAAGAGGTCATGCGTACCACATGAAAAGGATCACGAGGATTTAAGAAAACATTATTGAAAGAACAAGTGGCATAGGATTCAAACAGACTTGGGCTAAAATCCCAGCTAAGTCACTATGACACTTATTCTACAAACTTCAACAAGGTGCTTAACCTCTTCGAGCTTCAGTTTCCTTATTGTGTAAAATAGAGGTTGTAATGTCTCCTCTAAAAAGGTACATCAACTAATGAGATGGAGTACTCAGCACCACTCACAAAACATAGTAAAGCACTTCAAAAGTGGTAGCTGCCCAAACAACTGCAACAGCAATGAGTCATTTCAGTAGAACCTCCCATTGGATGCAGCGTAGAGCTGAGGTCAAGCAGCCTGCCTGAAGCATAAACCCACCTCCACCACCGGTGTGACCTTGGATAGATTGCTTAACCTCCCTGTGCCTTAGCTTTCGCCATAAATACCATGGAGACAGCCATAGAAGGAACTTTAGTGCATTATTGCAAAAGTAAGTTGAAACAATGCATATAGAATAATTAAGACAGTGTAAACAATTAAAGATGCCAGTTATTTTTACTGTTATTCCCTCTGCCCCCAACCTCATGGTCATCTGGAAATAGTGTAGAGGTAATCCATGTGGTTAGAGATGACAACAGGATATGTCTTTAAAACTCGGGTGTAGCCACACCCGGGATTTCTCTAGAGGGAAGAGAGAGGCAGTGACTCAATGACACAGGTGATATTCTAGGAATCACAGGAAGCTACCTTGCTCTGAATATTTGCATCAAAGCATGGATGTGAGTCTGACACAAGTGAATATTAAGCAAGGCTGGATAATTTTTTTGGACTTCCTAACAACTCACCATGTTTCAGTAGGTTCTGACTCTCACTATTTAAATAAATCTGTGAATATTTGGAGACATGGGAAGTCTGTAATTAATCCCCATGGGCAGTATAGAAGCTGCTTGTTCAAATCAAAAAGAGCCTTCACATTCTCTCTTCTTCAGCATCCTGCACCTCTATAATAAAATGTCCCTGCATCTGGATGAGGCTTTGCAGTTTAAAGCATTTCCACACACGTAACTTTGTTTCAACCTCTTATAGCTCTGGGGAGTTGGCCCAGCCAGCATTTAGATCTTCTTCATCTTATGGGCAAGAAACTGAGGATTTGGGAGGTGAAATGACTTGCCCCAAATCACATAGCTTTTAAGCAGCAGAGTAAGTTAAAAAATTCCTCAGCAGCTTTTGATGAGATTGATTTGGCTGTTTAGTTTTAGGTTATATAAGACTGTATTGTCACAAGTGCCATTGGAATTACTGCCACATTCTATTTTTTTTTTTAAATTCTGCTTTCTCTAATTATAATAAAAGGAGACTTTTCTAATGAAGAGACGTGTGTGCCTTCTATACATATCTTCCATATTTATATCTGCTATTTGAGGCTATTTCAGTTTGACATTTCTCTGTTTTCTTCTAGGAATATTCTCTGAAAAAGACTTAGATATCAGAAAAGTATTATGGATGCAGAGATTAGACAGGAGCTTTAGTTTAAAACAAAGATGTGGTAGCTCACACCATCATATTTTCAAGGACAAATAAGATCCTTTATTTTTGTAGTCTTGCTTGTAGCTTATTTGTCTACATCTGAGAAATAACAAAAGAATTACAGCTGGGTTTGCAGATGCATCAAAAAGGGGAAAAACACACGGGTATATATGGAAGCATTATTTTTTCTTATTCTAAAAATTGAATGAAAAAATAAAAGCACCTATGATATTGAGATGGGAGCAGGAAAAGCAAGTGTGGGAGGATGGATAACCTTTGATGTCAAGTTGATCTCTCATATCTATGTGGTCCAATTTCAGTTTGAATATTAGCTGTGAGATCTGCAGTCCTCTGTTCTATAAGGGTAGAAAGGTGAAGATAGAATATTCCAGAGGTTTCTCAAAACTTTAATAAATATCTCTCCTGTCAGATGACCCCTGATAAACTGCAGTCTTCCTCCAGTAAAAAGCTCCCCCAGCCGGGCTCAGAAGGGATGATGTTCACCACTATTGAGTCTCCAGTCAGCCATGCCAGCCAGTTGAGACATTTCATTGGAGTTTTTCCTTACTTGGCAGTTTTAGATGTTTTTGTCAGTAATGTAAATTGAAGAGGAGAGGAACTCAGTAGGAATATGTGAAAACTAAGTCTATATTACACGAAATGTGCTTTGGGTTGTGCATGAGTTACACATAATAATTACCTAAAGGTGCAATGTATCAAAACTGAGCTCGTTGGGAAGGTGTACAGCATGAAGTCCATGTATTCCACTTCTGTTTATGTTGTGCTTGTGCCGTGGCTTCACACTGACACATTTCTCAGTAGCGCATCAATATGCACAGTTCTTGAGACCAGCACTTATACATTATATTGTGGCATTTTCATCCCCCTTAAACTTCTTGAGTGTTAAGGTTTATGATTTATTTATTGTGCTATTTTTTGATGCCTTGCAAAATGACTAGCATATAGTAGGTGCTCTGTATAGATGCTTGTTAAACAGATCTGTTCCTTGTCTGAGAACGATTTCATAACAGAAAATCCATGAAAACCTCAGAAAAGGAAATTCAAGATATTTCTAACCTGGTTTTTATAAGTCTGGGCTTTAAAGGAGAGCCTGAGGATTTTTCGTTGTTTTCATTTCTAATATATAAGTTCTGGGCAAAAAGAATATCCCAATGGTTTTGGTATTAACTAACAGAGGGTGATAAATATTCTTAATCCCTTATCCCTTTCATTGTTATGGGCTCCTTAAATTACCTCAAGCAGAATTATTGGGATTTATTTTGTTCTCTAAGCAGTATCATTATGATAAAAATAAAGCAAAGATTTGAAGCTAAATAAAGATTGGAGGATCAATGACAAATGGAAAACCCTGCCTTTCCCATCATTCTTGGCTCAGTATATTTGCAGGGGTCACTCCAAGTATGTGGGGATTGGACACCAACCAGCGTGTCTTTGAGAATCCCATACTTCACTCCCATAGGGCAGCCACATAATTTGTGGGACCCTGTTCAAGATGAAAAGGCAGAGACCCTTGCTCAAAAAACAGAAAAAGAGCTTCGCACTTTCTCTGGTCGACTCTCTCCCCTGCTGTTACCATGTTCTCTGCTGTCTAACGCTGTTGTGTACCCAATCATGATGCTCTCTGCACCCACACCCAGGGCCTTGCCAGGAGTGGAGGCGGTGGAGACTGGGAGGCAGGTGCTGGAGAACTCTTTCTGGAGACCTGTGGAGTGTGGGAATGCAGGACTCCAGGGCCCTGGCACATGCCCCGCTCTCTCTCCTTACTTCACTTACAAAAGCCAAAATCAAAGACAATACATGGAGAGTTTCAAGACAGCAGCATCAGAGTATCAAGCCTCTGGTGCAGACCCTGTCCAGCGTGCAGCTTGCTGTGCAAATGCCGTGGCCTCACGCCTGGGACGCGGGCTGTACGGCCCCCAGGAGGGAAGATCTATGGGATGATTAGCACAGCTTGCTAGTAGGAAGAAGCGATGCTTCTCTCCTCAGTCCTGGGGCAGGAGGGTTGACATGGCCTTTCTCCTTCTTCGTTGTGACTATTTCCTCTTTTGGTCTCCATTTTCATCTACTTTGTTTTCTACAAAAATGATGAAGGAAAGGAAAGTGAACAAGCAATTCTGATAAAGTATAGTTTATACCAGTGAAGTTATGACTCTCATGCAAATATAATATGAATTCATGTCAAGGTTTTCTTTAACTCAGTTATTAATAAGGGAATCAGTAAGGTATCAAAACTAAAGAATATTTAAGAAGCAATATTAAGGTAAGATTGCTTGATTAGATATGAAGCTGGTTGACGTCCATTTAGAGTACTTTTCCTTTGGAAAAAATTTATTTTCATCTCTAGCTGAGAAAAATCTACAAGTTAACCTCTGCCCCTACAAAGTTGTAAAATAAGACCAGACAATAGAAAGTCAAGGCCAGCATTAGAAACTGAACTCCCAGAACATCCAAGTAATCTTTTCAGCTGTTCCACGTTGAGGATAACTTATCTGTCAATGCAACTTGCCCCAATCTAACATTGCCTGAATTTTTACTTCATCTGACCACAATATTTAAAGATCTTCTCAATTATCCTCCATCGGCACAGAAATAGATGTTCAACATACACAATGGTAGAGTATAAAATAAGAAAATATTTCTCAATATATTTAAATCAGCAGGCATTTAGATTTCCCTTAATACTTAAATTAGGTATTATACTTCTAGACTTCAAACAATAGCATCAGAAGGGCCTTTAGATTCTTAGACAAATTTTACTTAGAAATGTCTGGGTGATCTCTAGTCAGGTGAGAAAAGACACTCAGGGAAGATAAATGTACACACATCACACAGAAGAGCAGATATGAAATTGAGCCTTGGGGTTAGGCCCCCCTGACTCCTGGTGCGGGGGGGACCCAGTGGTTCTGAGCAGTTCCTCCTCATCTGGACATCAAGTGTCCATTCATGTCTGCGTCCCTGTCTAGGTGTACAAGTGGTTCACCCTCTGCTCAAGGGAAATTTCAAGCTCTCAGGACTCCTGAATCTGATAGTTGGTGGTCCCAGGGCCAGTGAGGCACTGAGTCCCCTCCACTCCATCCTGACCCTCCCCTCCCCACCACCCTTCCCCCGTGCTGTCCTCTCTCCATCTTGGGAGCAGAAAATGTTGCTCTGCCATCATGGATATAAATGTTTACGGCTCACATTTAGGACTAAAACAATTTTGAGGATTTAGCTTTTATTTCTGTGTGGATGGGTAGATTAGGGAAGGAAATAAAAAGCCCCAAAGCATTAGTGAGAGAGCAGAGGGGAAGGAGATGAGTTAGGTGAGTATTCAGGTATGATCTTACTAGAGAGTTCTAATGTCTAGATAATTTCCTAACTCAACACTTAAACTCCAAAATTTAGACATGATTTTCTGTCAGTTCTATTGAATTTAAACTGTATTTATCATTAGATCTATTAATGCCGGACTAAAAAGAGAAAGTTGCATACATTGAAACCTATGGAAAGGTGAGTTAGGCATGAATAAAGATTCTTGGTATTGTAGCATACAAAACCTACTTATAGTCCCAACTGTTGTGCAATCTTCTGCTTTGGAACTCTTTTAAGAGTAGAAAAAGGACTTCCCTGGTGGCGCAATGGTTGAGAGTCCGCCTGCCGATGCAGGGGACACGGGTTCGTGCCCCGGTCCGGGAGGATCCCACATGCCGCGGAGCGGCTGGGCCCGTGAGCCATGGCCGCTGAGCCTGCACATCCGGAGTCTGTGCTCCGCAGTGGGAGAGGCCGCAACAGTGAGAGGCCCGCGTACCGCAAAAAAAAAATAAATAAATAAATTAAAAAAATCTGGTTCACTTGTTGAACTTTGTATCATCAGGCACTCACATTGCTTCTGAGAAAGTGAGTGTACTGTGTGATGGGAATAGGTATTTCTGGAAAAATATTTTTGGGGATGAAATTAGTTTAGAAACTTCTATGAAGTTGAAGTAGAGTTAAATGGGCTACATTCCATAGGACTTCTTTAACATCTTCAAATATGTTGTGAAACTCCAAGAGGGGAATATGAAATGGTATATTTTATGAATATATCTTAAAGAATTGCTGTCTTCCCGTTCTTTTCCTAAGGAATGCTTATTAACATACCTTGAAAAATATTTTTAGAAATTCCCATTTAGTTTAATCCCCTCTTTACAAAAATGATGGAAGTGATATCCAGAAATGGTTGGTGGCCTACTTAAGAGTAACGGTGGGACACAGACCTCCTGCCTGTTGGGCTTGTCTGCAATGAGGAAGCTGTAATTTTTATAGATAGCTGAGACTTTAATTGTAATTCTCAAGTCAGAGAACTGCTGAAAATGGTTACTGAATCACTTAATTTGGACAACTAAGTTTTTTGTGTGATGGAGCAGGTAGTTGATTTATATTGCAAAGCTTGGGACAGAGCATTAACTTAAAGTCTAGACAGTAGTGATTTATCCTGTTTTTATCATCAGTGTTGACTTGAACAAATCTCTGAACTCACACAACATTTTTCCATTTGTGAAACAGAAATCTGAATCTATCTTCCAAAGATACTTTAAGTATTAACATCATTTTAAAATGAAATCACATCAGAACAATGCCATTATATCATTTTCCAAAAGAAAAAAACACTTGGTGATTGTTAAGTTAATGGCAATTAGCAGTGTTAATATGTGGACAGTACTTGCTTGAAGCCACTATTGCATTTTATTGTCAATAAACAATAACCAAATTTATTTCCTGGTGTTTTTCCATCTAGTCTTTATATTCTCAAGCCTTTAGCAAGTTTTAACTTTCGGCTCCAAATCACTTGGGGTTTACGTAGGCAGGTGGGAAAAAGTTTCATTTTCTTAGACTAAAGGTTAAGCAATTTTCCTAAGGTACATAATGTGCCAGCAAATGGACCAGGAACAAAATGTAAGGCTTGGAACTTTGTCTACTGCTGAGCCAAAAGGATTGGTTTGTTTCTTTCCTAAATTAATTATTTAAAGCATTTCATAAATCTAAGCCAAGGGAGTCTGGAGTTCTCACATTTGACTCCAGCTTTAACTTTGCTCTGTTTTTACTTGGTTTGTCAAGGTTTTCACACAATTTTAAGTGTGATATTTAATTATATGTAAAAGTCAGAGTGATTAGCACAGTTTACTAAATCTTTGTGTGTGTCTGTGTGTGCATGCACATGTGTATGCACGGATGCAATCTGTAAGTGGTAAACCATGTAGATTTAAATAAGAACAGATACTTCTAGTTACAAAACAAACAGGTTTTACCACATAATTCCCTACTGAAAACTCATTAACAAATAGTTTTTTAAGTAAAACAGTCAAGGATAGCATCTTAGCAGCTCATATTTTGCTTGCTTGTTGCTTGAAGTAGAGAAAAAAATGTTAGTATTTTATAAGAAACAGAGAGGAAAGGTGGTTTTCAGACGGGATTTAGGCCAGAGAGGTCTCTTATGCCCAAGAAGATCAATCAGGGTAAATGACTTCTCCATGTATTGTTACCTAAGGGTAGAGAAAATTGAAGATGAGATTTTTTCCCCCCTACTTGTTTGACCTTCCTGCATAAATATGATGTAAAAACTATGTGTGGAATTTGATAGTGGTCTTTTCCCATTGGTCAAACCTTGAAGTATTTAACTCTTTGAGACTTTTCAAATTTGGTGTAAAGGATACAACTTTTTCCATGTTTAATCTTACTTGTTCTCATTTAAATACCATTGTATTTGGAATCACAACTTTAATGAAACTCTGCGGAGGACTGAAATGCTTTCTGCCCCAGAAAAACAAATGCCCAGCCCTTGTTGCTACACTCAAGGATGGCAGTAATAAAAGTGGTTAGAAAATCAATTTAAACTGCATTTGTACTTTACCAAGAAACCTGTGACACTTACAGTGGTATGTTGGTGAGAGTTATGATTTCCAAATACATGATTGACTTTTGTAAGCAACTAAAAACCCTGCAGCTTCAGTCACACTCTCCAAGCAAAAATAAATGACCCCAAATCAATCCATTTTAACCATACTTGGCACTTGTAGAGTGGCGGAAGAAATGAGATCAAAAAGATAAAAAACAGCTATGAAATCTGGGCTGTTTTTTTTTTAAATTAATTTATTTACTTATTTTTGGCTGTGTTGGGTCTTGGGCTGTTTTAACCTAAGATTGCACTTTGTATGTATAAGTGAAAAACCTCATTTTATTCCACAGCCCTTAGCATAAGCAAAAGAGTATGTAGACAATGATATCATGTCTTATTCTTCTTTGTAAATCCCATGTTCACACTACTTCACACCAAAGGGTGCTCTGCCATGCTGGTGGCGTGAAAGAGACACAAATCCTATTTTAGTCAAGTAGACTCAACTTAAAATAACTTCTAAACATGGGTATTCCAGGAAAAAAATAGAAAAAAATTACCAAAATACTATGTTGTGATGCATTACGTTTAGTCTAAGTGATAAGGAGACTTTTTTCTTTTTTCCTACTCATAGCATTGGTATATTTGCGTTTCATGCCATGGAAGACTAAATGAGTTTATTCTTCTTAATACTGTCTTGCTTATGATCACTTCCAGCTTGCTGAACATTCAGGATAGTGAGGGGGTGGGGGGTGGTTAACACTGAAGCACCTGTGACTCCCATCTCTTGGTGATGTGGAAAGGGGCTGGTGTTTAGAAAATGTTCAAAACTTAGAAATAAAGCAAAAAGATAACTACGTGTTCTATTAATATCATACTAGGGTGTTTTCTAATAGGCCTGCTCAAGGATTATGTAATTTTCTAGAAAAATGAATTTTTATTTGGCTCACTATTTACTATTGATTAGGCCCAGACTCTGGGAAGTTACATGCTAACTTGTAGAATTATGTCTGATGGAGATGCAAATGAGTACAGATTGGTAGAAAAGACAACCACAAATTTACACTTTATTCCTTTGTAGGATACTAATGAGTTTTGCCTCTAACCTAGTGATCTTATTTCAGCTTTCATTCTGTGCCTATATATGCTCAGCCTCCTGAATTCTCTTTGAATCAGCCTTACCAACATACTTCTGTCATTAATAAGATCAATAATTTTTGGCATGTGTTCACTATACACTTGTATGAAAGTCAGGTTTATAACTTTTTGAAAATTAACCTTTGATACGTGCTTTGAGTTACCTCCTTAGCCAAGACCCGGCCTAAGAGGGGCAAATGTTAGTCTAGATTTTATGGGGCACACAGCTTATATAATTTTTGATCCTTTATAAAAAAAGGATTCGAGGGGGGACCTTGAAGATGGCAGAAGAGTAAGACGCGGAGATCACCTTCCTCCCCACAGATACACCAGAAATACATCTACACGTGGAACAACTCCTACAGAACACCTACTGAAGGCTGGCAGAAGACCTCAGACCTCCCAAAAGGCAAGAAACTCCCCACGTACCTGGGTAGGGCAAAAGAAAAAAGAAAAAACAGAGACAAAAGAATAGGGACGGCACCTGCACCAGTGGGAGGGAGCTGTGAAGGAGGAAAAGTTTCCACACACTAGGAAGCCCCTTCGCGGGCGGAGACTGCGGGAGGCGGAGGGGGGAGCTTCGAAGCCGCGGAGGAGTGCACAGCAACGGGTGCGGAGGGCAAAGCGGGGAGATTCCCGCACAGAGGATCGGTGCCGACCGGCACTCACCAGCCCGAGAGGCTTGTCTGCTCACCCGCCGGGGCGGGCGGGGCTGCGAGCTGAGGCTCTGACGCTCGGGTTTCGTTTTGGACGGAGCGCGGGGAGAAGGACTGGGGTTGGTGGCTTGAACATAGCCTGAAGGGGTTAGTGCACCACGGCTGGCCGGGAGGGAGTCCGGGGAAAAGTCTGGAGCTGCCGAAGAGGCAAAAGACTTTTTCTTCCCTCTTTGTTTCCTGGTGCGTGAGGAGAGGGGTTTAAGAACGCTGCTTAAAGGAACTCCAGAGACGGGCGCGAGCCGCGGCTAAAAGCGCGGACCCCAGAGACGGGCGCGAGCCGCGGCTAAAAGCGCGGACCCCAGAGACGGGCGGGAGACGCTAAGGCTGCTGCTGCCGCCACCAAGGGGCCTGTGTGCGAGCACAGGTCACTCTCCACACCCCTCTTCCGCGGAGCCTGTGCAGCCCGCCACTGCCAGGTTCCCAGGATCCAGGGACAACTTCCCCGGGAGAACGCACGGCGGGTTTCAGGCTGGTGCAAAGTCGCGCCAGACTTTGCCGCCGCAGGCCCGCCCCGCACTCCGTGCCCCTCCCTGCCCGCAGGCCTGAGTGCGCCAGAGCCCCCGAATCAGCGGCTCCTTTAACCCCGTCCTGTCTGAGCAAAAAACAAACGCCCTCCAGCGACCTACACGCAGAGGCAGGGCCAAATCCAAAGCTGAGCCCCTGGGAGCTGTGAGAACAAAGAACAGAAAGGGAAATCTCTCCCAGCAGCCTCAGAAGCAGCGGATTAAAGCTCCACAATCAACTTGATATACCCTGCATCTGTGGAATACCTGAATAGACAACCAATCATCCCAAATTAAGGAAGTGGACTTTAGGAGCAAGATCTATGATTTTTTTCCCTATTCCTCTTTTTGTGAATGTGTATGCTTCTGTGTGAGATCTTGTCTGTATAGTCTTGCTTCCACCATTTGTCCTAGGGTTCTATCCGTCCATGGTTTTTTTTTTTTAATTTTTTTCTTAATAATCAATTTTAATTTTAATAACGTTATTATACTATACCTTCGTTCTTTCTTTCTTTCTTTCCTTCCTCCCTTCCCTCCTTTAGACAACGAATCATCCCAAATTGAGGAGGTGGTCTCTGACAGCAAGATTTATGATTTTTCCCCCTTTACCTCTTTTAGTGAGGGTGTATGTGTATGCTTCTGTGTAAGATTTTGTCCGTATAGCTTTGCTTCCAACATTTGTCCTAAGGTTCTATCCGTCCCTTTTTTTTTTTCTAAATAAGAATTTTTTAATTCAATAACTTTACTATACTTTATTTTATTATTACTGTATCTTCTTTCATTCTGTCTTTTTTCCTTCTTTCCCTCCTTCCTTCCTTCCTCCCTCCCTCCCTCCCGCCTTTCTTTCCTTCTTGCCTTCTTTGCTTCCTTCTTTCTTTCTTCCTTCCTTCTCTCCTTTCCTTCTTTCTTTCCTCATACTTCTACTAATTCCCTCTACTTTTTCTCCCTTTTATTCTGAGCCATGTGGATGAAAGGCTCTTGGTGCTCCAGCCAGGAGTCAGGGCTCTGCCTCTGAGGTAGGAGAGCCAACGTCAGGACACTGGTCCACAAGAGACCTCCCAGCTCCACATAATATCAAATGGCGAAAATCTCCCAGAGACCTCCATCTTAACACCAGCACCCAGCTTCACTCAACGACCAGCAAGCCACAGTGCTGGACAACCTATGCCAAACAACTAGCAAAACAGGAACACAACCCCACCCATTAGCAGAGAGGCTGCCTAAAATCATAATAAGGCCACAGACACCCCAAAACACACCACCAGACGTGAACCTGCCCACTAGAGAGACAAGATCCAGCCTCATCCACCACAACACAGGCACTAGTCCCCTCCACCAGGAAGCCTAGACAACCCACTGAACCTACCTTAGCCACTGGAGACAGACATCAAAAACAGCGGGAACTACGAACCTGCAGTCTGCAAAAAGGAGACCCCAAACACAGTAAGATAAGCAAAATGAGAAGACAGAAAAACACACAGCAGATAAAGGAGCAAGATAAAAATGCACCAGACCTAACAAATGAAGAGGAAATAGCCAGTCTACCTGAAAAAGAATTCAGAATAATGATAGTAAGGATGATCCGAAATCTTGGAAATAGAATGGACAAAATGCAAGAAACAGTTAACAAGGACCTAGAAGAACTAAAGATGAAACAAGCAACGATGAACAACACAATAAATGAAATTAGAAGTACTCTAGATGGGATCAATAGCAGAATAACTGAGGCAGAAGAACGGATAAGTGACCTGGAAGATAAAATAGTGGAAATAACTACTGCAGAGCAGAGTAAAGAAAAAAGAATGAAAAGAAATGAGGACAGTCTCAGAGACCTCTGGGACAACATTAAATGCACCAACATTTGAATTATAGGGGTTCCAGAAGAAGAAGAGAAAAAGAAAGGGACTGAGAAAATATTTGAAGAGATTATAGTTGAAAACTTCCCTAATATGGGAAAGGAAATAGTTAATCAAGTCCAGGAAGCACAGAGAGTCCCATACAGGATAAATACAAGGAGAAATACCAAGACACATATTAATCAAACTGTCAAAAATTAAATACAAAGAAAGCATATTAAAAGCAGCAAGGGAAAAACAACAAATAACACATAAGGGAATCCCCATAAGGTTAACAGCTGATCTCTCAGCAGAAACCCTACAAGCCAGAAGGGAGTGGCAGGACATACTGAAAGTGATGAAGGAGAAAAACCTGCAGCCAAGACTACTCTACCCAGCAAGGATCTCATTCAGATTTGATGGAGAAATTAAAACGTTTATAGACAAGCAAAAGCTGAGAGAGTTCAGCACCACCAAACCAGCTTTACAACAAATGCTAAAGGATCTTCTCTAGGCAAGAAATACAAGAGAAGGAAAAGACCTATAATAACGAACCCAAAACAATTTAGAAAATGGGAATAGGAACATACATATCGATAATTACCTTAAATGTAAATGGACTAAATGCTCCCACCAAAAGACATAGATTAGCTGAATGGATACAAAAACAAGACCCTTATATATGCTGTCTACAAGAGACCCACTTCAGACCTAGAGACACATACAGACTGAAAGTAAGGGGATAGAAAAAGATATTCCATGCAAATGGAAACCAAAAGAAAGCTGGAGTAGCAATTCTCATATCAGACAAAATAGACTTTAAAATAAGGACTATTAAAAGAGAAAAAGAAGGACACTACATAATGATCAAGGGATTGATCCAAGAAGAAGATATAACAATTGTAAATATTTATGCACCCAACATAGGAGCACCTCAATACATAAGGCAAATACTAACAGCCATAAAAGGGGAAATCGACAGTAACACATTCATAGTAGGGGACTTAAACACTCCACTTTCACCCATGGACAGATCATCCAAAATGAAAATAAATAAGGAAACACAAGCTTTAAATGATACATTAAACAAGATGGACTTAATTGATATTTATAGGACACTCCATCCAAAAACAACAGAATACACATTTTTCTCAAGTGCTCATGGAACATTCTCCAGGATAGATCATATCTTGGGTCACAAATCAAGCCTTGGTAAATTTAAGAAAATTGAAATCATATCAAGTATCTTTTCTGACCACAACGCCATGAGACTAGATATCAATTACAGGAAAAGATCTGTAAAAAATACAAACACATGGAGGCTAAACAATACCCTACTTACTAATGAAGTGATCACTGAAGAAATCAAAGAGGAAATCAAAAAATACCTAGAAACAAATGACAATGGAGACACAACGACCCAAAACCTGTGGGATGCAGCAAAAGCAGTTCTAAGGGGGAAGTTTATAGCAATACAAGCCCACCTTAAGAAGCAGGAAACATCTCGAATAAACAACCTAACCTTGCACCTCAAGCAATTAGAGAAAGAAGAACAAAAAAACCCCAAAGCTAGCAGAAGGAAAGAAATCATAAAAATCAGATCAGAAATAAATGAAAAAGAAATGAAGGAAACAATAGCAAAGATCAATAAAACTAAAAGCTGGTTCTTTGAGAAGATAAACAAAATAGATAAACCACTAGCCAGACTCATCAAGAAAAAAAGGGAGAAGTCTCAAATCAATAGAATTAGAAATGAAAAAGTAGAGGTAACAACTGACACTGCAGAAATAAAAGAGATCATGAGAGATTACTACAAGCAACTCTATGCCAATAAAATGGACAATCTGGAAGAAATGGACAACTTCTTAGAAAAGCACAACCTGCCAAGACTGAATCAGGAAGAAATAGAAAATATGAACAGACCAATCACAAGCACTGAAATTGAAACTATGATTAAAAATCTTCCAACAAAGAAAAGCCCAGGACCAGATGGCTTCACAGGCGAATTCTATCAAACATTTAGAGAAGAGCTAACGCCTATCCTTCTCAAACTCTTCCAAAATATAGCAGAGGGAGGAACACTCCCAAACTCCTTCTATGAGGCCACCATCACCTTGATACCAAAACCAGACAAGGATGTCACAAAGAAAGAAAACTATAGGCCAATATCACTGATGAACATAGATGCAAAAATCCTCAACAAAATACTAGCAAACAGAATCCAACAGCACATTAAAAGGATCATACACCATGATCAAGTGGGGTTTATTCCAGGAATTCAAGGATTCTTCAATATACGCAAATCTATCAATGTTGATATACCATATTAACAAAGTGAAGGAGAAAAACCTTATGATCATCTCAATAGATGCAGAGAAAGCTTTTGACAAAATTCAACACCCATTTATGATAAAAACCCTGCAGAAAGTAGGCATAGAGGGATCTTTACTCAACATAATAAAGACCACATATGACAAGCCCACAGCAAACATCATCCTCAATGGTGAAAAACTGAAAGCATTTCCACTAAGATCAGGAACAAGACAAGGTTGCCCACTCTCACCACTCTTATTCAACATAGTTTTGGAAGTTTTAGCCACAGCAATCAGAGAAGAAAAGGAAATAAAAGGAAAAGAAGAAGTAAAGCTGTCACTATTTGCAGATGACATGATACTATACATAGAGAATCCTAAAGATGCTACCAGAAAACTACTAGAGCTAATCAATGAATTTGGTAAAGTGGCAGGATACAAAATTAATGCACAGAAATCTCTGGCATTCCTATATACTAATGATGAAAAATCTGAAAGTGAAATCAAGAAAACACTCCCATTTACCATTGCAACAAAAGGAATAAAATATCTAGGAATAAACCTACCTAAGGAGACAAAAGACCTGTATGCAGAAAATTATAAGACACTGATGAAAGAAATTAAAGGTGATACAAATAGATGGAGAGATATACCATGTTCTTGGATTGGAAGAATCAACATTGTGAAAATGACTCTACTACCCAAAGCAATCTATAGATTCAATGCAATCCCTATCAAACTACCACTGGCATTTCTCACAGAACTAGAACAAAATATTTCGCAATTTGTATGGAAACACAAAAGACCCCGAATAGCCAAAACAATCTTGAGAACGAAAAAAGGAACTGGAGGAATCAGGCTCCCTGACTTCAGACTATACTACAAAGCTACAGTTATCAAGACGGTATGGTACTGGCACAAAACAGAAAGATAGATTAATGGAACAGGATAGAAAGCCCAGAGATAAACCCATGCACATATGGACACCTTATCTTTGATAAAGGTGGCAGTAATGTACAGTGGAGAAAGGACAGCCTCTTCAATAAGTGGTGCTGGGAAAACTGGACAGGTACATGTAAAAGTATGAGATTAGATCACTCCCTAACACCATACACAAAAATAAGCTCAAAATGGATTAAAGACCTAAATGTAAGGCCAGAAACTATCAAACTCTTAGAGGAAAACATAGGCAGAACACTCTATGACATAAATCACAGCAAGATCCTTTCTGACCCACCTCTTAGAGTAATGGAAATAAAAACAAAAATAAACAAATGGGACCTAATGAAACTTCAAAGCTTTTGCACAGCAAAGGAAACCATAAACAAGACCAAAAGACAACCCTAAGAATGGGAGAAAATATTTGCAAATGAAGCAACCGACAAAGGATTAATCTCCAAAATTTACAAGCAGCTCATGCAGCTCAATAACAAAAAAACAAACAACCCAATCCAAAAATGGGCAGAAGACCTAAATAGACATTTCTCCAAAGAAGATATACAGACTGCCAACAAACACATGAAAGAATGCTCAACATCATTAATCATTAGAGAAATGCAAATCAAAACTACAATGAGATATCATCTCACACCAGTCAGAATGGCCATCATCAAAAAATCTAGAAACAATAAATGCTGGAGAGGGTGTGGAGAAAAGGGAACACTCTTGCACTGCTGGTGGGAATGTGAATTGGTTCAGCCACTATGGAGAACAGTATGGAGGTTTCTTAAAAAACTACAAATAGAACTACCATATGACCCAGCAATCCCACTACTGGGCATATACCCTGAGAAAACCAAAATTCAAAAAGAGTCATGTACCAAAATGTTCATTGCAGTTCTATTTACAATAGCCCGGAGATGGAAACAACCTAAGTGCCCATCATCGGATGAACGGATAAAGAAGATGTGGCACATATATACAATGGAATATTACTCAGCCATAAAAAGAAACGAAATTGAGCTATTTGTAATGAGTTGGATAGACCTAGAGTCTGTCATACACAGTGAAGTAAGTCAGAAAGAAAAAGACAAATACCGTATGCTAACACATATATATGGAATTTAAGAAAAAAAAATGTCATGAAGAACCTAGGGGTAAGGCAGGAATAAAGATGCAGACCTCGTAGAGAACGGACTTGAGGTTATGGGGAGGGGGAAGGGTGAGCTGTGACAGGGCGAGAGAGAGTCATGGACATATACACACTAACAAACTTAGTAAAGTAGATAGCTAGTGGGAAGCAGCCGCATGACACAGGGATATTGGCTCGGTGCTTTGTGACAGCCTGGAGGGGTGGGATAGGGAGGGTGGGAGGGAGGGAGACGCAAGAGGGAAGACATATGGGAACATATGTTTATGTATGACTGATTCACTTTGTTATAAAGCAGAAACTAACACACCATTGTAAAGCAATTATACTCCAATAAAGATGTTAAAAAAAATTAAAAAAAGAAAAAAAAAAGGATTCAAAAATACATATACAAACTTATGTGTAAAAGAGAATATTTATTTACAATGAGAAAAGAAATCACAATGAATTACAGGGAAACAAAGAGATTTAGCTGTCTCTCTGAAATCTCCTTAGGCTCTTCATAGGAAATGCTTACATGGAAATGGTTCCTGATTGCAGCCTCGTTTCTGCTCTGAAAGAGGACTATTAAAAAGCCACTGCAATTCCTAGCAACTCCCAGGTCTCAGAAGGACATGTGCAAGGGTGGAAACCTCTATGCTTCATTAGCTTCAGAGTAAATCAGTTCTGCTACTGGGCAAGGGGACACCAGCAGGTAAAATGTAAGTCTGGGAGGAGCAAACCAGAGAACTTTGCCTCTCAGGAAGCTGTGCCAGGGAGTGGCCCCTTGGGCAGGGCTTGATGAATACTCACACACATGTGTGTCAAGAGATCCAGGACTGAACTTCTGTTATAGGGAGAACATACAAAACCAAACTGGCACCAGTTAATCAGAAAACCTTTGTACATTCTTGCCTCCTTTGTCATAGATTAATTGACTATAAGTGCCTGGGTTTATTTCTGGGCTTTCTATACTGTTCCATTGATCTCTATTTGTTTCTGTGCCATTACCATACTGCTTTGATTACTGTGACTTTGTAGTATAGTTTGAAGTCAGGGAGCCTGATTCCTCCAGCTCCATTGCTCTCTCTTAAGATTGCTTTGGCTATTTGGGCTCTTTTGTGTTTCCATAAAATTTAGTATCTTCAATAAGTGGTGCTGGGAAAACAGGACAGCTACATGTAAAAGAATGAAATTAGAATATTCTTTAACACCACACACAAAAATAAACTCAAAAGGGATTAAAGACCTAAATATAATACCAGATACTATAAAACTCCTAGAGGAAAACATAGGCAGAACACTCTTTTCTTTTTTCTTTTTTCTTTTTTTTTTGTGGTACGTGGGCCTCTCACTGCTGTGGCCTCTCCCGTTATGGAGAACAGGCTCCAGACGCACAGGCTCAGCAGCCATGGCTCACAGGCCAAGCCGCTCCGTGGCATGTGGGACCCTCCCGGACCAGGGCATGAACCCACGTCCCCTGCATTGGCAGGCGGACCCCCAACCACTGTGCCACCAGGGAAGCCCCCAGAACACTCTTTGACATAAATTGTAGTGATATTTTTTTGGAACTGCCTCCTAGAGTAATGGAAATTAAAATAAAAATAAACAAATGGCACCTAATGAAACTTAAAAGCTTTTGCACAGCAAAGGAAATCATAAACAAAACAAAAAGACAAACCACAGAATGGTAGAAAATATTTGCAAATGATGCAACTGACAAGGGATTAATCTCCAAAATATACAAGCACTACATACAGCTCAATATCAAAAAAAACAACCCAATCAAAAAATGGGCAGATCTAAATAGACATTTCTCCAAAGAAGACATACAGCTGGCCAAAAGGCACATGAAAAGATGCTGAACATCACTAATTATTAGAGAAATGCAAATCAAAACTATAATGAGGTATCACCTCACATTGGTCAGGAGGGCCATCATCAAAATGTCTACAAATAATAAATGCTGGAGAGGGTGTGAAGAAAAGGGAATCCTCCTACACTGTTGGTGGGAATGTAAATTGGTGCAGCCACTATGGGAAACAGTATGGAGGTTTCTTAAAAGACTAAAAATAGAGCTACTATATGATCCTGCAATCCTACTCTTAGGCATATATCTGGAGAAAACCATAATTTGAAAAGATATGTGCACCCAAATGTTCATTGCAGTACTATTCATAATAGCCAAGACATGGAAGCAACCTAAATGTCCATCCATAGATGAATGGATAAAGATGTGGTGTGTGTGTGTGTGTGTATATATATATATATATATATATATATATTTATATTTATATTTATGTTTACATATATACACATACATACAATGGAATATTACTCAGCCATAAAAAAGAACAAAATTATGCTATATGTAGCAATAAGATGGACATAGAGATTATCATATTAAGTGAAGTAAGTCAGACAAAGATAAAAATCATATGTTATCACTTATATGTGGAATCTAAAAAAAAATTATACAAATGAACTTATATGTAAAATAGAAATAGACCCACAGACATAGAAAACAAACTTATGGTTACCAAAGTAACCATAAGGGAGGGAGGGATAAATTAGCAGTTTGGGATTAACATATACACACCTCTGTATATAAAATATACAACCAACAAGGACCTACTGTATAGCACAGGGAACTATGCTCAGTATTTTGTAATAACCTATAAGGAAAAAGAATCTGAAAAAAAACCCCAGATATATATGTATGAATAACTGAATCACTTTGCTGTACACCTGAAATTAACACAACATTGTAAATCAACTATACTTCAATAAAATAAGCTGAATAAAAAAATAAGAAAGCCTTTTAATCCTTAAAATTAAATCCCTTCTGCCCCAAGATAGCCCCAAATCTGGAGAAACTGGAAACAGAAGAGGGATAGAGAGGCATCAGGCAGAAAACATCACATTCTTTCCCTGTTCAAGCTCTTGAGCTGGAGGTCCATCCAACTAGGCAGGGGATAGGAGACAGCCCAACTGGATATGAGTTAGAAGTTTTAAACTGGAGGAGGTTGAACTATATGCTTTTAATATGTGAACATGAACCTGCATGATATTCTGTTAAGGGAAAGTAAAGGGAACCCATAAAGTATGTTTGACATCGTGAAAGGAGAAAAATAAAACTGTTTATATTTGCACCCCATAAAGGTTAAACTGCTTTCCATGAATGGAGTACATGGATAAATGTTGTAAATGCACAATTAATTAACACAATTAAAGAAATGGGAACACCACATATGCTTCTAAGTTTTTATGTGAAAATTAGTGGGACATTTTCCCTTTTCCCCTTGTTTGAGCAGTAGGGGTCACTTACAGCTGAGATGTTTCGATGTTCAGCAAACTTTTACACCTGAGAATAATCTAACCAAATACAAAGTAGTACTCTAGTACAAGAGACATTTAAATCCTGAGGACAATTTCAAACATGTTGAATGCAGACAGAACAGCAACTAAGAAGAGGGGTTAAATATTTGAAGATGTTATTAGTCTAAATGTGGGGTGAGAAATTGATATGAAATAGGCACTTTTCTCCCTTGGTATTTAGAGGACTTGGGTAGACTGCTGGACTGGATTAGGGGTAATCTTTCAGGATACAGAGTATTAACTAAAAGTTCTCAGTAGTTTTGCCTAGTTACATGTCACTGTGACATGACGGTGAAGACAAGTGGACATTTGTGGGGTTTCATCACTCACTACAGAACAGATGCAAAAATTAGTACACAATACCCAGATTCATTGTGTTCTGTAGTAGTTGTCACTATTGCAATTTCAATTTATTGCTCCTACCTCATTTTGAAGTGCTAAATGATTTGAAAACTAAATACCTCAGAAATCATGAAAAATGACTTCTTTTCACCTGACAATATAAAAAAAAAGTCTATGAAATGAGATAATAGGGAAAAATGGATTGAAAGAAAAGAATGAAAAAAACGAGCTTTTACTTCTCTTCTCACTGGACACAGAGGGCAATGAAAGTTACCTAGTGTTAAGAAACACATATACATTTTTCTGAGGTTCTTGTTGCAGTTAATTTTATGTGTCAATTTGATTGGTCACAGGATGCCCAGATAGCTGGCTAAACATTATTTCTGGGTGTGTCTATGGGTCTGTTTACGGAAGACATTAGTACTTGAATTGGTAGACTGAGTAAAGCAGCTGGCCCCTCCCAATGGGGTGGGTCTCACCCACCCCCCTGAGGGTCTGAGCAGAACAAAAGTGGAGGAAGGCTGGGATTTCTCTCTGTCTGACTCTGAGCTGCGACTATGACCTTCTGCCATCAGCACGTCTTCGGACTCAAACTGGGATCTACACCACCAGCTGTCCTGGTCTCCAGCTTGCAGGTGGCACATAGTGGGACTACTCAGCCTCCATAATTAAGTGAGCCAATGCTTTATGATGTATACCTATCTATCTATCATCTATCTATCTATCTATCTATCCATCTATATATGTATGTATGTATACATTGCTTAATATGGAAAAATTAAATTGAGTTGGACTTTCCTGGTCAATTAATTGACTAAAACTATATTATCCATCTGTTGGCATAGTGCAGTGATCTGAAAACTATGGTCTTTGGACCAAATTTTTCCAGACACTTATTTTTATAAATAAAATTTTATTGGAACACAGCCATGTACATTTATTTATATATAGTCAATGGCTGCTTTGATGTTACAGTAGCAGGGTTGAATAGTTGTGAGGCAAAGTCTAAAATATTTGCTATCTGTCCCTTTACAAAAACAGTTTGCTGAACCCTGCCCTAGCACATGGAAGGCAGCACTGGCTAGTGATGAATCAAAGCTAAGAGAACAAGTAGATCCAGAAAGATCACATTCATTCGCATCTAGGGATTATTGACTTTCAAGGCATGGTCAAAACCATTCCTAAATTCTTAGCTCCTGGCATGAATTTAGACTAAGTCTAAAATTCATGTCTTAATAATTATTCACTATAATGTCAGTGACATACATTCTTGGTGCAGTTGTTATACAGGGTATATTCCCAAACCTGATGCTCCATTTTAATTATTGTTTAACCTATTTAAAAATATCTGACACAGAAAGGAGAAAGTGATTTAAATGTCATCTGTTTAATTTTCTAACCTTCCCTTGCCCTTTGGAAGCAGCTTGTTCAAAGTCCACAGAGATTTGGGTACTCAGAATAACCCTTCGTATCACTTTTCTAAACTGAATTTTGGTACATGCAATTTGGATTTCTCTGAAATGAGCAACCACTGGGGTTTGAAAATTCTAACACAGATTTATAACAAAATGAAAAACACTGGATACTGTCCAGAAACATGTGATGGTACTCAAAGCAGAATGACATTTGCTCAGTAAAGCTGCTGAAGTGTCACTCCCCTTAAGACTTTTCAACATGAAATTTGTCTTCTTGTAAGCAGATTACTTTCATAGACAAAGTACGATAGAATCAGCACTTACTAACAGCAAATTATATTAACCAAGCTGCTAAAATTAGTGAAGATTTTGTTTATAAATAGCTATATAGCTGTGTTTTATTTTGTGAACCCTAAAGTTTAGCTCTATCTGGTACTGAACCTCTGTTCACTCACCATTTTACTCTTGTCTAGAGCACACTTCTTTTAGGGTTATCTCCTGTTAAACCACTATTATTCTTTACATGTTGGGAAAAGTGGGCTTGTATTCCCAGAAGACACCCAGTGGAATGCTCAGGGGTGTGTGTGTGTGTGTGTGTGTGTGTGTGTGTGTGTGTGTTTGGAGACTGAAACACTTCTCCCTCTCTCTCATTAGGAGACATTCCCCAACCTTTAGATGAGAGACCCTGGACTAGAACAATTAAACTGTGATGAGAAATTATTATTTACATTTTCAAATGAATACATCATGTGCACATGCTAGAGTCTTAAAATACTAGTGTCTTTATAGCTTGAGACAAGAAAGCAGAAAGGTACAAGTCCTTTCTTCTTGTCTTTGTAATAATGACTCTTTTATTCTGAACATAGATGATTTATTACTTTGGAAATAAAATAATAAAACTTGTAGACATAAAAAGAATTCCATCAGTTCATTTCATTCATCCCCTTTGGATTCAGAAATGTTGAATACTAATATAACTTATATAAATTGCTCTGCTATTTTGAAAGCTGTCTTGAATCTAATCTCCCTTTCTGGGAAAGTAGAAGAGAAGGGAAGTTTAGAAGCCTGCCTGGCTAAGCCCAGGAGTGGGATCAAGTCAGATGGTGTGGACAGACTCAAAGGGTGAAAAGGGTTGGAAGAGAGTTTGGAAGATCTTGGAGAGATTCATTTTATGATGTGGCAGCACATAGAGGAAAGGAGCCTTTGGTTTTGACCAGCAACATAGATGAGAAGTAAGTTTCCAAAGGCATTAAGCCAGTTCAGATCCATGTTTTCTACATTAGAAAACATGGCTCAGTAGCAGTTTCTCTTGGTTTTTTGGCTGGAAAACTTTACACCACTCATTGTATTCCAAGTGTGGGCAGGCATCTGCTGGGGGCAGATTGTTGGTTGTGGTAGTGTTCTTAGGACTTACTTCTTTGATCTGTGTTCTTCTCGTTGTACTGAACGTACTCACAGCCTCTCAGAGATCTCCTTCAGTACATATTCTGTTCTCTTTTTGGGTTGCTGCACAGACTGCTGAACTGCTCTGCTATGATTGTGCACTGGTGTTTTAGACAGAACAGAAGGAAAGCAGCATTCTCATTCTGACGATTTTCCCTGTGGACCTATAACTGTGCTCTTCTCGTATTAAACTGTTGATCTCCTAGGGGCTGTTCTTATGATCCTTCTGAGAAGTCTTTTTTTGTTATTGTTGTTTGGGAACTGACCAGCTCCAGTGTATGATGGTGTTGGCATGCACAGGGAGATGCTGAAATGAAGTCACAGTTGCCATAGATCAACGTGTTCTGGATGCAGTGATGCAAAGGGTGGGTTATGGAAGTTCAGCATTGGCAACCAAGATAGAAATCTTGTTGTTCATAAGATAGGGAGAAGTGTTTTATTTGTTGGGTACACAGCTGGTATGTCTCCATTTTACTGGCCATAAGAAAGCACGTACAGATCTGGAAGACCTTAAATAGTGTTTGCCAAAGTCTGTTGACATTTGAATGGATTTCTTTAGAGTAAACTTTGAGAGTTTGAAAGATTGAGAAACGGATATGGAAAGCCAGAATAATGTATGTGACAGAAGAGAGATACATTTCTGTGGAAAGTTTCACCCTAAGGTTTGAAGAGCTGGTAAACTTCTACGCTAGAGTGAAAACTCCTTGTGTGCAGGACAGTCTTGACTACACATCTTTGCTTCACAAAATCCTTGGTTATTTGTTGTCCCTCAGGAAATGACAGACAAAGTATAATTCTACCTAGGACTGCTTATAACTATCCTACTAGGATGACAATCCCGACTTTTATTTTCAAGTATATATTAAATAACAAGATTGGAAGTAATGTGAGTTTCTTTTAATTTATGAAAATGAGAGGTTTATTTTATTAACATGTACCTGGTTTACAATATCTGAGACAATTACTGTTCTAAAATAAAACAAACCCTTCCCTGCTTCTCCAAGTTGGTGATGTTAGATATTTATTCAGAAAATTAGAGGGTATTTATTTTCTATGCTGCATAACAAAAAATTACTACATAATCAGCAGCTTAAAACAACACACATTTATTATCTCATTGTTTCCCTGAATGAAGAGTTTGGGAAGGCCTCACTGGGTCCTCTGTATCAAGTCTCACAAGCTCAGACAGGGTGTTGGTCAGTTTGGGGTCTCATCTCAACATTCAGTTGGGGAAAGACCTGCTCCCAAGCATATGTGATTTGTGGTAAAATATAGTTTCTTGCAGTTAGAGGACCAAGGACTTCAGATCTGCTGGCTGTCAGTCAGTGGCCATTCTGGTTGCTGCTGCCCTCACTGCCTTGTCACATGGACCTTCCCCCAATTGCTTCACACTTTACCAAAGCTGGTAAGAGACAGAGTCTCCTTGCTCACAATCCTCTGTGACATAATCATGGAAGTGACATCTCATCACCCTATTTTATTGGTTATTCTGTTGATCAAAGGCAAGTCACATGTTTCAGTCATTAGAAAGTCAAGAGGAGAAGCCTTTATCCTGTTTCTATTTCACTTAATTAGGCAAAAATGCATTTTTTTTCCTGAGAGTTCTGAAGTTTGTCCTGCTGGATAATTTTTGCATTATTACAATTTAAAAAATAATCGCTATTAATGGGTTCCTTATAAAACAGAATACTTACTAAGTAAAGGGTTGATTTTGTTTCCTTCAGACAAGTGACCATAGCCAAGTAAAATTCATTCTTTTAAAATCCTTTAAAACTTTATCTGTTATACTTTACCTATGTGATATAGGTTGTTATTTTACAAATGTGTAAATTAAGGCACAGACTTAGACACAGTTAATCAGAAGCAAATGTTTTAGACACTCTAAGAGCTAATACCTTCCTTTCTCACTATGTGTTTTCTTCAAGTTTATTATGGTCAGTTTGTGATTGTCTGGTAAATATATCACCCTGACTTTATCACATCTGTCCATTCCTCTGTCTTGCCTTGCCATTTTGTTCTCTCCATCTGTCTATTTTCTTTTTCTATTTGAGTGATTACTTTCAGAGCCCATCTCTGCCTACCATTTCCTATCCTACATTTTCGATAGAATTTTTCTCTTTCTCACACTATGCACATAGATGTTTATGCTTATAGTGTCATTAACTACTTGATAACTTGTCCCTTAGAAACACTGACGTGAATTAATTAAGATAGTTCCTGTGAGATTTGGTCAATTTCTCCTTGACTTGAATTATTATAATCTGTACATGTTTCAGCCTCCACTCTGTCATTATTTGTAGCCCTGAAATAAAGATTTCTCAGAGGATTGAAGAAATTGGAGAATATTTTCTACACTGCCCAAATGAGACTCCCTCAGGGTCAATTCACTTAAGACATGTTGGTGGAACAGGAAGTAATTTTAATTAAGATCTTCTTAAGCTTAAAAACATTATGAATTTTTACTTCAAGGTGGAAAAAAGTCTATGTAAGATATTTCCTCCTTGAAGTAAAAATTGCCAATACAAAGAAGAAATGGATATAGGTATTCTTTCTCCATCTCTAATCTTAGAGACCTAAGTATATTTATTTTTAAGATGAAGCAAAAACAAACAATAAAATTAATGCACCAAAACCATTATCAATGAATAATCTCTCATTCATGTTTTCAAAGAGTAGAACACCTTGGTAAAATTACACTTAGATCCATTTAAAATTGCCAAAATCAGGTCTAGTTACCTAGTGTTTTCAGAGTTCAGAAATTTCTGACATTGGAACCACAATATATAAATTTCTTTGAGCAAACATCATCATCTAGGTGATGTACACAAAAACTTGGAAGTTCCCGACCTTTCTTTTCTATCACCCAGATGACAGTACTGCAGGTTTTGTTGTTTTAAGAATTTGGCTTGAGGGCAGGAGGTTAGTACATACCTGATACAGGTACCATTATTGCGGCACAGATGATGCTCACACCGAGGGATGTGGCAGTTCTCAATGTTTTTCCCACTCAGGGCTTCATCGATGAGGAAGAATTCTTTGTTGTTTACTTGAAGCTCTTGAATGCAGCCCTTGAATCCATAAACGTGGCCTGCATTCTTAGGAATCTTAACAGTTGCAGGGATATGGCCAAGGAACAATTTTTCAAAATATACCTTCAGGAAAAATAACAACAAAATATCTTTTTATGAAGTGTTATCAGATTATATGGGAAAGACCTAGATGTTTTGTTCTGTAATTACATGTATTGATGTGTTTTTCTGCATAAAACAGGCTGTAATTTCTGCTTAATTTTGTCATCACTAGTAGGTGATAGGATAAGTTACTTTAGAAAAGGGAGTTAATTTTGCAATTTTTTTGTACCTCTCACAGTATCTAATAAAATTTAGTAAAAAAAAAAAGGGGGGGTATTCAACAAACCTTGCTGATTGATTACTTTGAAAGGTATTTTGGAATGCAAGGTATTTTGCATTTTAATTTTGCATTGAAATGTATTTTGTTTGCATTTTAATGTGAACATTACCAAATAATAATGGATAAGGAAAATGAAGCCTTGTACTGTTAGGGATTGAATTTTCTCCCCCTAAAATCATATGTTAAAGTCCTAACCCCCAGAACCTCAGAAGGTGATTTTGTTATTTTTTTAAAATTTATTTTATTGAAATAGAGTTGATTTACAATGTTGTGTTAATTTCTGCTGTACAGCAAAGTGATTCAGTTATACATATATACATATACATTCTTTTTTTTGACAGTTCAAGAAACTATAATAGCAAAATTAATTAACAACTTAATGTCTATCAAAAGAACAGTCTTTTTTGTATTTTCTTCTATTGTGCTTTATCACAGGATATTGAATACAGTTCCCTGTGCTATACAGTAGGACCTTGTTGTATATCTATTCCATATGTAATAGTTTATATCTGCCAATCCCAAACTCCCAATCCATTTCTCCCCCTTAACCATAAGGCTGTTCTCTATGTCTGTGAGTCTGTTTCTGTTTCATAGATAAGTCCATTTGTGTCATAATTTAGATTCCACATATAAGTGATATCATATGGTATTTGTCTTTCTCTTTCTGTCTTATTTCACTTAGTATGATAATCTCTACGTCCACCATGTTGTTGCAATTCTAAATGGCTGAGTAGTATTCCATTGTATATAGGTACTGCATCTTCTTTATCCAGAATGTGACTTTATTTGAAAATAAAGCTTATACTCATTGGCTAGAGTGATGATAAAGTCATTTGTACAATGTAACTGCTATTTGATCTCTCCTTTCCCTCCCTGCAGCAACATATATAAATTGAACTCTCATCATTTAAATGTATGTAAAATGCAACTCCCCTCAATAAGACTTTATGAGCTGCAATTAGAGTCTGGATGGACTGGTAAATGAGACCCTGACCTTCAGGTCTGTTGGGCATATGACAGACAGATGTAGCAGGATTTGTGCATTTATATCTCTGACATCCTTATCTCTAAAACACGCTAAAACATTCCAAGCTGATGTCTGAAAAGTATTTAAATTGATATTACAGATTCATTAATATGGAAAAGCATGATTGTAAGAATTAAAAAAACTAGAAACAAATAAATAAGTTAGGCCACTAAGGGGAGGAGAGAAAGGGAGATGCCCAGTAATATCACTTAATATTTACACTAATATGTGCTGGTTTGATGTACGTGTGCTTTTAGAGAACAGAAGCATGTTCAATTCTAGGATCACCAAAGCATTTCCATGACCCACAATAGATCAAACTAACTATTATTGGAGCTCTTGTTCTTATTTTAGTAACTCGGGCTCAGTTCCAAAGGGTAGTCCTTCAGTTTTTCTCTAAGTACTTCATATAGGATTTAGATATACAGTCACCCAGAGGATAGCTCTCTTTGAGTACAGTGAGGTGGAGTCTTCATGGTGTATTGATAAAGCTCTTATGCAGATAGTAGCACATCTGTTTGTTTTCACATCTTTTCTCATATTTAGGTGAATTACTCTAGCAACCAATTAGCAGAGCTCTTTTATCAGCTAAGACAAGTGACTCACTGATAATGCAATCTGGGATCCATCGTGAACTTACAGACTCAGCGAATCCAAGACCATGGCCTTCCTCTCACTGAAGACCTCTGACATTTTTGTGTATTGATTACACACCTAGAAGAGCAAACATTTCACTGCTTTGACAAGTGTGCTGTTTTAGCACAAAATTGATAGAGAATGGAAAAATACCTTCCTCTTCTGTCAGCTGTAGGCAGATCTGTGGCAGAGTCTACAGAGCTGTCTATGATTTATTAGATCATTAAAAACACCCAAACAATGGAAGTAGATAGCTCTGTATTTCTTCTGATCTGAAGTCTAATCTTAGTTGGAATCCTGAAACGTCTAAAAGAGCAGCTGCCATTGACTGCACATAGATAACCATTAGAATGGTTGACTTCCTCCATCCTGGGCTCTCAATTATCCAAGAGCTGCCTTTTGTGTGTATAATAATTCTTAAGGAGACAGGTCTTTAAATAAGTCTTTTCTAATAACTCCTTGTGAATCCGACTATGGAGAATAGAGTCTGACATCAAGATATCATCTTACAAGATAAAACCACAGAGAACAGACATGGACAATCAAGGAGGGATCATCAAGATAATGAAAAATATGGATAGTGACTGAGGGATAAAGTCTCCACATCTGACAGGAGAGAAATGAACCTTCTTTTTCCCCTCAAAGTGTATCTTTAAAGGAAAAATATAGTCTCTCTTTTACAATATGTAGGAGTAAAATAAGAAAATAGGCAAAAGACAAAACATTTCTAAAAACTGGAGGCTGGGGAGTGGTGGACACAGATGAGAACCTGCTTTATCTCCTTTTCATTTTGTTTTAATTTAAATTTGGATATTGGAATACTACATACATTTCTGTAGTGATGTCTTGATTCAATGTATAGTTTTGTCTTACAGTCTCAAATCTTTCTGAAGTCAAATAACTTTTATGTTAATGAGAAGGTAATGGCAAATGTACTTTTTACTTAAGATTAACTATTGAAGTGTACTCATCTTCAGCCAAGAATATGATGACTTGTAATTGGAATGAACTGACTTTTACTTGTGTTGTTACCAAATTTTTGTTTTTAATATTATCTGAATTGTATGCAGACAAATTCTAAATCAGAAACATCAGTAAAGACGGATAAATGACGTTAGGTAGTGTTTGTGAAGAAAGTTTTATTTAAGTAACTTTCACATATGATTTTTCTTAAATTCTTAAAAACTGTTTGGAGATATTAAATGAAAGGGGATTAAAAGGAAGAATCAGTGTTTACCTAAATCAGTATTTATCTAAATTCTCCATCCCTTTACAGTTCAAAGATTACCCCCCTCCCCCATAGTATGATAACCTGTGAGCATAGTCTCTGCTATATTAATCTATATCCCTTTTTCGGGCAGGGTGTCCAACATGGTCGTCCTGGGGTTCTCTCACTGTGTACAGCAGTGGTTTGCAAATAGCAGGTTTAATACAAGTCTGTTACAAATGACCTGATTCATGAAACTCAATCCTGCTCTTCTTCAGTCTCCTACTTGTCTTTTAGGCCTCCTCTCTTACTTTACACTTCCTTAGAACCTTGAAATTTGCCAGATTCAACATATGTGAGGTCTCACTGGATACCAACCAAGAAGGAATATTAATATGGCTTGAATTCTAATATAGCTCTCTTTATTTAATATACATGACATAAGGTATAGAGCAGTGCTTATATGAAGTGTTTAATTTCTTATAAGATTAATATGAAGTAGCTCACATAAAGAGTTTTTTTTTAATTTAATAAATATCAGTGAAAACCTCATTAGCCCCATACTTCACAGTTAAATCTTTGATTATTAAGACTTTCTAGGATAAGGAATGTTCTCAAAATAATATCTTCTCAATTTGTTGAAGAAAGAACTGAACTTTAGTGAAGCAATCAATGGATTGAGTTGCTACCTGTGAGCAAGTGGTATAAGGAAGTGGAAATATAAAAGGAGGATGTAGGATGACTCTTGTCTATAAGAGAATGAAATGTAATCATGGGAAATAAACATAAAGAAATTAAACAGAAAATAACATCATACAGATCATCAAGATGGCAGAAAAGGAAGCTCCAGAAACTCTTTCCTCCATGGAGACACTGATTCAACAACATTACACAGACCAAGTCTCTTTGTAAGAAATACATAAGTTCAGTTAAGAGACACTTGTACCCCAGGTGACTGTGAAACCAGCTGTGTTGAGGCTGGCAGGAAAATCTTTGACACTCACTCACCATAGCTCTCCCACAGACTCAGTGAGACATAATTGGGAGAAAACTTCCAGCTCTGAGTCTCTCTCTGGGGAGGGAAATAGAAGACTAAAACATATATCCAATGTGCAGGCTTTTCAGGGTGCTGCCCAAGAGATTAGTTTCTATCTTGATTGAATCTAAGTGCTGACAGGAAAGGGTGCAAGGTTGGGGGTCCCTGAGAACAAAGGTGAAGGTTTGGACTAGCACACATTCACTCACTATAGGCATCCCCTCCCCCACCCCCAGCTCAGTGGGAAAGAATGGGCAAACCCCGCAACCCCTGACTTCTCCCTGTGAATGGAATGTGCATCCAAAATAATAGCTTTTCAGGGGGGCTGTCTGAGAAATGGGTTTCCTGTCTCATTTGTCTTAAAGCACTGACAGTACCTGGCATACAGTCAGCCCTCTGTGTCCATGGGCTCTGAATTTGCAGAATCAACCAACTGCAGATCAAAAATATTCAGAAAAAAATTCCAGAAAATTACAAAGAACAAAACTTGAATTTGTCACATGCCAGTGATTATTTACATAGCATTCAAACTGCATTAGATATTATGAGTAATCTAGAGATGATTTAAAGTATACAGGATGTGCATAAGTTATATACAAGTATGACACCATTTTGTATAAGGGACTTGAGTCCATGGATTTTGGTATCTGTGGGGGGTCCTGGAACAAATCTCATGTAAATACCAATGGAAAACTGCACTCTAAATGCCTGGTGGTGGGGGGGGTCACTGAAAACAAAAGAGAGCAGGACAGTGTGCTGCTGCTCTTAAGGCAGCATGACCTCTTCCTGGGGCTGGGGCAGGGTGGAAGAGTAGAGAGGCATGGAATGTGTTTCCAGCATTCTGGCTTTTCAGGGGTATTCCTGAGGGACTGGTTCCTATTTTGCCTGATTCGGAGTTCTGACACAACTCACATACTTTATAGAAACTTTGGGGCTGCTGAGAATGAAAGAGAACTGGATGTCTTGTAGCAACTCCAGAGAACCTGTTGTACTGCAGACAGACACCAGAGGGAGCAAAGATTATAAGCAACTGTAAAAAGAAACTGGCAAATTCCTATAATAGAGAATTTAAAAGACAGGCCCAGAGAAGACACATCCACAGAAAATGTTTGAAAGGTTCCCAGAATCTCTCACTGGGCTGATTAGTGAAGGAACTTTCCTATACAAAGCAAGTCCATGTGGCTGGGAGAAATGGCTGTTTCTTCAAATGTGTTGATTCCATTACAAAGTTACAAGGCACAAGAAGAAACACAAAAACATAGTCCAATCAAAGAAAATGTCTCCAAAAACCAACTCTAAAGAAACAGAGGTATATAAATTACTGGAAAAAAAATAACTGTCATAAAGATGCTTAATGAGCTCAGGAAAATGAAACATGAAGAAAATGTTTATTTTTTAACATTTAAAATGTCTTATATTCTTTATTGAGAATATCAATAAGGAGATAGAAAATATAATAAAGAATCAAGCAGAAATTTTGAAGCTGAATATGTAAAAGCTGAAGTGAAAATTCACTAGAGGGGTTCAACAGGAAACTTGACCAAGCAGAAAAAAGAATAAGCAAACTCAAAGAAAGGTCCTTTCAAATTATCTGGTTAGAGGAGTAAAAAGGAAAAAAGATTGAAAAAAAGTGAAGGAAGCCTAAGGGACTTATGGGACACCATCAAATGGACTAATATATACATTATGGGAGTCTCAGAAAGGGGAGGGGGGAGAGAGAGAGAGAAAGAGAGAGAGATGCAGAATGCTTATTTAAAGATATAATGGCTGAAAACTTTCCAATCTGGGGAAGAAAATAGACATTCAGAATCAAGAAGTCCAAAGGACTTCCAAGAAAGAACTCAAAGAAGTCCATACCAAGACACATTATAATCAATTTGTCAAAAGTCAAAAGAAATACAGAATTTTGAAAGAAGAAAGAAAAAAAGTGAGCTACCCCATATAAGGGAGCCCCATAAGACTCTCAGTGTATTTCTTATCAAAAACCTTGCAGCCCAGAAGGGAATGGGATAATATGTTCAAAGTGCTCAAAATAAAATGCTACCAAACATGAATACTGTATCTGGCAAAACTGTCCTTTAAAAATGAAGAAGAGACAAAGACTTTCTCAAATAAACAAAAGCCGAGCAAGCTTATCAGTACTAGACTTACCTTATAAAAAATGCTGAAGGGAGTCCTTCAAGTTGAAATGAAAGGACACTAGACAACAACATGAAAGCATATGAAAATATAAAGCTCACTGGTAAAGGTGGCTATATAGACAAATATAGTAATGTAATGCTGTCATAATAGTGCATAAATCACTTGTAATTCTGGTACTGAAGTTAAAAGACAGAAGTCTAAAAACACTATATAAAAATGTGTTAATTATGCACATATTATCTGTATCTATATCTATATTTATATCTATATGACATCAGTTACATAAAGTGTGGAGCAGGCAGAAGTAAAAGGTTAGAGTTTTTGTATGCAATTGAAGTTATGTTGCTAACAGCTTAAAATAAATTGTTATAACTATAAGATGTTCTGTGGTAACTTATGATAACCACAAGAAAATGTCTAGAGAAGATACAAAAAAGAAAATAAGAAAGGAATAAAAGTATGTTACTAAAAAAAATCAATAAGACACAAAGGAAGAGAGCAATAGAGCAAAAGAGGGGGGGAAATCTAGGTAGAAAACAATGATTGAAATGGAAATAGGAAGTATTTATCAGTAATTACTTTAAATATAAATGGAGTAAACTCCCTATCAAAAAACATAAAGTGGCTGAATGAATAAAAAAAGATTAAAAAAAAAACACAAGATCCAACTATATTCTATTATAAGAGACTCACTTTTGATTTGAGGACACACATAGCCTGAAAGCAAAAGGATGAAAAAAGATATTTCATGGAAATGGTAACCAAAACATTGCAGCAGTGGCTACACATATCAGAAAAAATAGACTTCAGTCAACAAGGGACAAAGAATGACATTATATAATGATAGTAGAATCAAATGACCAGGAAGATACAATAATTTTAAATATATATGCACCTGACACCAAGACACTCAAATATATGGAACAAACATTGACAGCACTAAGGGAGAAATGGACAGTACAATAATAGAATGAGATTTTAATATCCCACTTTCAATAAGGGATAGAACATTCATATAGAAAATAATAAGAAAACAGAGGACTTGAACAACACTATAGAACAAATAGACCTAACAGACATATAGAACATTCCATCTGACAGCAGCAGAATACACATTCTCCTTAAGCACACTGCAACGTTAACCAGGACAGATTACATGTTAGGTCACAAAACAAATCTTAACAAATTTAAGAAGATTGAAAATCATATTTTTTCCACCCACACTGGAATAAAAGTAGACATCAATAGCAGAAGGAAAAAATGGAAAATTCACAAATATGTGTAAATTAAACAATGTGCTCTTAAACAACCAATGGGTCAAAGAAGAAATCAAAAGAGAATTTGGAAAATACCTGAGACATATGAAAACACAACATACCAAAACTTATGAGATGTAGCAAAAGCAGTACTGAGGGAAGTTTATAGCAGTAAACACTTTCACTAAAAAGAAAGATCTCAAATCAACCCAACTTTACGCTTCATAGAACTAGACAAAGAAGAACAAACTATGTCCGAAATTAGCAAAAGGAATGAAATTATATAACGATTAGAGCAGAAATAAATAAGAGAATAGAAAAACAATAGAAAAAAATTAACAAAACTAAGAGTTGTTTTTCTGAAAAGATCAACAAAATTGAGAAACCTTTAGCTACACTAATTAAAGAAAAAGGGAGAAGACTCAAATAAAATCAGAAATGAAAGAGACAATATTACAACTGATGTCACAGAAATAATACAGATTATAGAGATGACTATGAACAATTATACACCAACAAGTTGGATAAGCCAGGAGAAATGGATAAATTCCTAAAAACATACAACATACCAAGACTGAATCACAAATAGAAAAGCTGAGCAGATCAATACAGAGAATGTATCAGTAATCAAAAACCTCCCAACAAAGAAAGCCCAATACCAGATGTCTTCACTGAAAAATTCTGCAAAATATTTAAAGAAAAATTAATACTGGTCTTTTCCAGACTTTTCAAAAAATTGAAGAGGAATGAACACTTCCAAACTCTTTCTATAAGGCCAGCATTATCCTGATACCAAAGATAGAAAAAGACACTATGAAAAAAAATTACAAGCTCATACACCTGATGAATATAGATGCAAATCTTAAATAAAATACTAACAAACAAAATTCGAGAGCACAGTAAAAGAATCATATACCATGAACAAGTGAAATTCATCCCTGTGTTGAAAGGGTGATTCAACATACAAAAATCAATAAATGTGTTATACCACATTAACAGAACAAAGGATAAAACTCACATGATCATCTCGGTAGATGAAGAAAAACCATTTGACAAAATTCAACCTTGTTTCATGATAAAAAGACTCAACAAACTAGGAAAAGAAGGACTTGAAGAGACATTTCTCCAAAGAAGACATAGAAATGGCATATGTAAAAGGTATATGAAAAGATGCTCAATATCACTACTCATCAGAGAAATGCAAATCAAAATCATAATGAGATACCACCTCACATTTGTTAGGGTGGTCATTATAAAAAAAACAACCAAAAGTAACAAGTGTTGACAAGGCTGTGAAGAAATTGGAACCTTTGTACACTGTTGGAGAGAATGTAAAATGGTGCAGCTGCCATGGATAACAGTATGAGGGTTCTGCAAAAAATTAAGAATAGAACTATATGATCTACCAATTCCATTTCTGGGTTTATCCAAAAAAATTGAAAACAGATCTTGAAGAAATATTTGCACTTTCATGTTCATTGTACATTATTCGCAATAGCCGAGAGGTGTAAGCAATCCATATGTCCATCGGTGGATGAATGGATAAAGAAAGCACATAATAATATGTGCTGAATAATATTACACATGCAGTGTAATATTATTCAGCCTTATCAATGAAGGAAATCTTATCATATGCTACAACATGGAAGAACCTTGAAGACATTATGCTGAGTGAAATGAGCCAGGCTCAGAAGGACAAGTACTGGGTGATTACACTTATATGAGGTCTCTAGGGTAGTCACAGTCTTAGAAGCAGAAAGTAGAATGATGGTTGCCATGGGCTGGTTGGAGAGGGAAATGGGGAGTTGCTGTTCAATGGGTATAAAGTTTCAGTCATGCAAGATGCAACGATGTGCCTACAGATAACAATATTTTACAGTATACTTAAAAACTTTTTGAGGATAAATCTTATAGTATGTGGTTCTTTATCACCACAAAAAATAATAGCACACAATAAGTGAGAATTACATAAAAGAGTTAACAGTTGCAATAGAATGATTAAGGGAAAACACCATTTCAAAGGTTGTGAGGAAGCATAGTGTTGGTTAAAAGCACGGGTTCTTTAGTGTGAATGTCTGCATATGAATCCCAGAATAGCTGTGTGTCCTTGGGCAAGAAACTTAACCTCTCTTTGCCTTAACTTTACTCCTCTTTATTTGCAGAGGATAGTATTTACCTCACAGGTTTTTTTCTTTTGGTATGGATTAAATGAGTTAAAGTATAAAAATGCTTAGAATTTAATTCTATGAATTAAGATATAATTCATTAATATTTATGTTATATTATATGCTATTCATAAGAAAATATGGAGTTCTCAATATAAAAAGTAGTTGACTATAAGGAATTAATAAAGATAAAAATCACACTTGGCTGCTTTATATTGGATTTTTCACAAAACTATGAGTGTTTCATATATTTTCCACCATTTGAATATTCCATGTCATGAATCTACATATTTGGTCATCTTGGGCTCTAGCATACTTTTTAAAACACAGAAACCAATTTTATACCTATCCTGATGAGCAGCTCGACAGTTTTGAATCTCTGCATCAGCAAATGAGGAGGCGTAAAGTGTATTATAAGGGAACAAAAAAAGTTGGGGATCAGGAAATCAGGGATCAAGTCTCTTGCTTTTTCACCATGAAATTTTAGACATTGACATTCAGTTTCCTTAGCCTTATAAAGAGGATAATCATTCTTTGGAGGGTTCTTGTGGAGATAGATGAGATGATATATATGGCCATAATTTGGAAAATGTAATATACTTATGCAAATGTTAGATATTCCTATGTGCTTCTTTTGGATGTCTGTATACACTCAACAGGAGACTACCCAGAAAAAATAGAAATAAAAGGAAATTTCCAATTCATTAGGGCACTACACATTGCAAACTTTATTGTGTACCCAAATTAGCACTTTGGAGCTCTAATTATACAAATTAACTCTCCATGATGATCAAATGGATCAGAAATTCTTTATCTTAAATGTATTGCTGTAAAGTCATACTAAGAAGCATGTAGCCAACAACATCATAAAAATGAAGAGAATTCAGCAAATTGCCTTGACTCTGGAGGGACAGACATCCTCTCTTCTTTCAATTTAGCTTCATTCACTGTTTCTAAGAAAAGTTTCCTGTAAATCTAAAACCCTGAAAAGGGACTTTAAACAGCATAACGCAAGCACTAGCATAGACTATAAAAGTGTAAGTTTTTAAGCACTGTTTTGTATCTTGCTAATCTTTCCCCATTCCTGAGCTGTTTTATTAAAATAAAGCATATTATATGCAAAGTGTGAGAGTTGTTAAAATTTAATAAAACTTTTATAGTGACAGGCAGTATTAAATATATTTAATTATACCTAAAGTATCAGAGATGAATATTCTGGTGTTTTGTTGAGAGCTTTTTACAAGGAATCTGTTCTCTGAAGAAATATGACTAATGCTTAGTAACTTAAACACTTTGAAATATTGAGGGCACACTTGGTAATGTTTGAAACTGGATATTTGCGTATCTACCTGGGACACATGAGGTATCTTGGTGTCTTCTTTCCGTATTGGAGGTTTTCCATCTGCAGCCATTTCAATCATACAAGCAACCCTAGGGCTGCCAACAGGCATTGTGTAGCTATAAATAAAACAGAAGAGGCCATTACTGTATGTGTTATTGGTAAGAAGAGGATAACTTTGCACATAGATAAGTACTCCAAGGAGAGAGGTACATTCTGGATCACAGTAATCCTAAACTATCATCTCAACCAAGTCTGAACATTTTAGGATAGATAAAGATATATTTCTTTTCTAACAGCGCCTTTTATTTTCCTTCTCTCCTCCTGTCTTTAAATCAGGAGTTGAAATGCTTTCAGAAAGTTAAACACACAGAACAAAAAGAGCTTTCTGTGTATGAGTAGTTATTGATAACTTTTAAGTGCTCACTGTGGTTGACATATGTTCTCATTCATGTAGGAGATTGTTGGACACATAACATTGATGTTAAATGATGTTAAACTCCCTAGGTAGAAATTTCCCCTCCCTAGCCTATGGGGGAGATAGAAATGGAATAAGAAATGAATGGCTGCATAACCGGGAGCTGTGAGATTACAGTGTGATACAGTTATCAGAACTCAGAAGGCAAGCCGCTAATATACCAGGTAGTACTTTGTCTCGAGATAACCAAGAGTAGAAGGTTAAGGGATTTTGTAGAATGAGTGGCAGAAATGGTCAATACACAGTTGAAAATTTATCAGAGTTTATAGAACGATGCAATCAAATGAAAAGGTACACATACGGAAGTACTTGACATACTTTTAAAACAGAATTTCAAAAGACAATTCAGAGGGAGGGCTTGAAGATGGCGGAAGAGTAAGACGCCGAGATCACCTTCCTCCCTACAGATACACCAGAAATACATCTACACGAGGAACAACTCCTACAGAACACCTACTGAAGGCTGGCAGAAGACCTCAGACCTCCCAAAAGGCAAGAAACTCCCCACGTACCTGGGTAGGGCAAAAGAAAAAAAAAAAGAAAAAACAGAGACAAAAGAATAGGGACGGCACCTGCACCAGTGGGAGGGAGCTGTGAAGGAGGAAAAGTTTCCACACACTAGGAAGCCCCTTCGCGGGCGGAGACTGCGGGAGGCGGAGGGGGGAGCTTCGAAGCCGCGGAGGAGTGCACAGGCACGGGTGCGGAGGGCAAAGCGGGGAGATTCCCGCACAGAGGATCGGTGCTGACCGGCACGCACCCGCCCAAGAGGCTTGTCTGCTCATCCGCCGGGGCGGGCGGGGCTGCGAGCTGAGGCTCTGAGGTTCGGGTTTCGGTTTCGGACGGAGCGCAGGGAGAGGACTGGGGTTGGCGGCTTGAACATAGCCTGAAGGGGTTAGTGCACCACGGCTAGCCAGGAGGGAGTCCAGGGAAAAGTCTGCACCTGCCGAAGAGGCAAGAGACTTTTTCTTCCCTCTTTGTTTCCTGGTGCGTGAGGAGAGGGGTTTAAGAGCACTGCTTAAAGGAACTCCAGAGACGGGCGCGAGCCGCGGCTAAAAGCGCGGACCCCAGAGACGGGCGCGAGCCGCGGCTAAAAACACGGACCCCAGAGACGGGCGGGAGACGCTAAGGCTGCTGCTGCCGCCGCCAAGGGGCCTGTGTCCGAGCACAGGTCACTCTCCACACCCCTATTCCGCGGAGCCTGTGCAGCCCGCCACTGCCAGGTTCCCGGGATCCAGGGACAACTTCCCCGGGAGAACGCACATTGGGCCTCAGGCTGGTGCAGAGTCACGCCGGACTTTGCCGCCGCAGGCCCGCCCCCGCACTCAGTGCCCCTCCCTACCCTACGGCCTGAGTGCGCCAGAGCCCCCGAATCAGCGGCTCCTTTAACCCCGTCCTGTCTGAGCAAAAAACAGACGCCCTCCAGCGACCTACACGCAGAGGCAGGGCCAAATCCAAAGCTGAGCCCCTGTGAGCTGTGAGAACAAAGAAGAGAAAGGGAAATCTCTCCCAGCAGCCTCAGAAGCAGCGGATTAAAGCTCCACAATCAACTTGATATACCCTGCATCTGTGGAATACCTGAATAGACAACCAATCATCCCAAATTAAGGAAGTGGACTTTAGGAGCAAGATCTATGATTTTTTTCCCTATTCCTCTTTTTGTGAATGTGTATGCTTCTGTGTGAGATCTTGTCTGTATAGTCTTGCTTCCACCGTTTGTCCTAGGGTTCTATCCGTCCATGGTTTTTTTTTAAAATTTTTTTCTTAATAATCAATTTTAATTTTAATAATGTTATTATACTTTACCTTCTTTCTTTCTCTCTTTCTTTCTTTCTTTCTCTCTTTCTTTCTTTCTTCCTTCCTTTCTTTCTTTCTTTCTTTCTTTCTTTCTTTCTTTCTTTCTTTCTTTCTTTCTTTCTTTCTTTCTTTCTTTCTTTCTTTCTTTCTTTCTTTCCTTCCTTCCTTCCTTCCTTCCCTCCTTTAGACAACGAATCATCCAAAATTGAGGAGGTGGTCTCTGACAGCAAGATTTATGATTTTTCCCCCTTTACCTCTTTTAGTGAGGGTGTATGTGTATGCTTCTGTGTAAGATTTTGTCTGTATAGCTTTGCTTCCAACATTTGTCCTAAGGTTCTATCCGTCCCTTTTTTTTTTTCTAAATAAGAATTTTTTAATTCAATAACTTTATTATACTTTATTTTATTTTTACTGTATCTTCTTTCTTTCTGTCTTTTTTCCTTCTTTCCCTCCTTCCTTCCTTCCTCCTTCCCTCCCTCCCACCTTTCTTTCCTTCTTGCCTTCTTTCCTTCTTTGCTTCTTTCTTTCTTTCTTCCTTCCTTCCCTCCTTTCCTCCTTTCCTTCTTTCTCTCCTCATACTTCTACTAATTCCCTCTACTTTTTCTCCCTTTTATTCTGAGCCGTGTGGATGAAAGGCTCTTGGTGCTCCAGCCAGGAGTCAGGGCTCTGCCTCTGAGGTAGGAGAGCCAACTTCAGGACACTGGTCCACAAGAGACCTCCCAGCTCCACATAATATCAAATGGCGAAAATCTCCCAGAGACCTCCATCTTAACACCAGCACCCAGCTTCACTCAACGACCAGCAAGCCACAGTGCTGGACAACCTATGCCAAACAACTAGCAAAACAGGACCACAACCCCACCCATTAGCAGAGAGGCTGCCTAAAATCATAATAAGGCCACAGACACCCCAAAACACACCACCAGACGTGAACCTGCCCACTAGAGAGACAAGATCCAGCCTCATCCACCACAACACAGGCACTAGTTCCCTCCACCAGGAAGCCTACACAACCCACTGAACCAACCTTAGCCACTGGAGACAGACATCAAAAACAGCGGGAACTACGAACCTGCAGTCTGCAAAAAGGAGACCCCAAACACAGTAAGATAAGCAAAATGAGAAGACAGAAAAACACACAGCAGATAAAGGAGCAAGATAAAAATGCACCAGACCTAACAAATGAAGAGGAAATAGCCAGTCTACCTGAAAAAGAATTCAGAATAATGATAGTAAGGATGATCTGAAATCTTGGAAATAGAATGGACAAAATGCAAGAAACAGTTAACAAGGACCTAGAAGAACTAAAGATGAAACAAGCAACGATGAACAACACAATAAATGAAATTAAAAGTACTCTAGATGGGATCAATAGCAGAATAACTGAGGCAGAAGAACGGATAAGTGACCTGGAAGATAAAATAGTGGAAATAACTACTGCAGAGCAGAATAAAGAAAAAAAAATGAAAAGAACTGAGGACAGTCTCAGAGACCTCTGGGACAATATTAAACGCACCAACATTCAAATTATAGGGGTTCCAGAAGAAGAAGAGAAAAAGAAAGGGACTGAGAAAATATTTGAAGAGATTATAGTTGAAAACTTCCCTAATATGGGAAAGGAAATAGTTAATCAAGTCCAGGAAGCACAGAGAGTCCCATACAGGATAAATACAAGAAGAAATACGCCAAGACACATATTAATCAAACTGTCAAAAATTAAATCAAAGAAGGCATATTAAAAGCAGCAAGGGAAAAACAACAAATAACACATAAGGGAATCCCCATAAGGTTAACAGCTGATCTCTCAGCAGAAACCCTACAAGCCAGAAGGGAGTGGCAGGACATACTGAAAGTGATGAAGGAGAAAAACCTGCAGCCAAGGCTACTCTACCCAGCAAGGATCTCATTCAGATTTGATGGAGAAATTAAAACCTTTACAGACAAGCAAAAGCTGAGAGAGTTCAGCACCACCAAACCAGCTTTACAACAAATGCTAAAGGATCTTCTCTAGGCAAGAAATACAAGAGAAGGAAAAGACCTATAATAACGAACCCAAAACAATTTAGAAAATGAGAATAGGAACATACATATCGATAATTACCTTAAATGTAAATGGACTAAATGCTCCCACCAAAAGACACAGATTAGCTGAATGGATACAAAAGCAAAACTCTTACATATGTTGTCTACAAGAGACCCACTTCAGACCTAGAGACACACACAGACTGAAAGTAAGGGGATGGAAAAAGATATTCCATGCAAATGGAAACCAAAAGAAAGCTGGAGTAGCAATTCTCATATCAGACAAAATAGACTTTAAAATAAGGACTATTAAAAGAGACAAAGAAGGACACTACATAATGATCAAGGGATCGATCCAAGAAGAAGATATAACAATTGCAAATATTTATGCACCCAACATAGGAGCACCTCAATACATAAGGCAAATACTAACAGCCATAAAAGGGGAAATCAACAGTAACACATTCATAGTAGGGGACTTAAACACCCCACTTTCACCCATGGGCAGATCATCCAAAATGAAAATAAATAAGGAAACACAAGCTTTAAATGATACATTAAACAAGATGGACTTAATTGATATTTATAGGACACTCCATCCAAAAACAACAGAATACACATTTTTCTCAAGTGCTCATGGAACATTCTCCAGGATAGATCATATCTTGGGTCACAAATCAAGCCTTGGTAAATTTAAGAAAATTGAAATCATATCAAGTATCTTTTCTGACCACAACGCCATGAGACTAGATATCAATTACAGGAAAAGATCTGTAAAAAATACAAACACATGGAGGCTAAACAATACCCTACTTACTAATGAAGTGATCACTGAAGAAATCAAAGAGGAAATCAAAAAATACCTAGAAACAAATGACAATGGAGACACAACGACCCAAAACCTGTGGGATGCAGCAAAAGCAGTTCTAAGGGGGAAGTTTATAGCAATACAAGCCCACCTTAAGAAGCAGGAAACATCTCGAATAAACAACCTAACCTTGCATCTCAATCAATTAGAGAAAGAAGAACAAAAAAAAACCCCAAAGCTAGCAGAAGGAAAGAAATCATAAAAATCAGATCAGAAATAAATGAAGGAAACGATAGCAAAGATCAATAAAACTAAAAGCTGGTTCTTTGAGAAGATAAACAAAATAGATAAACCACTAGCCAGACTCATCAAGAAAAAAAAGGGAGAAGACTCAAATCAATAGAATTAGAAATGAAAAAGTAGAGGTAACAACTGACACTGCAGAAATAAAAAAGATCATGAGAGATTACTACAAGCAACTCTATGCCAATAAAATGGACAATCTGGAAGAAATGGACAACTTCTTAGAAAAGCACAACCTGCCAAGACTGAATCAGGAAGAAGTAGAAAATATGAACAGACCAATCACAAGCACTGAAATTGAAACTGTGATTAAAAATCTTCCAACAAACAAAAGCCCAGGACCAGATGGCTTCACAGGCGAATTCTATCAAACATTTAGAGAAGAGCTAACACCTATCCTTCTCAAACTCTTCCAAAATATAGCAGAGGGAGGAACACTCCCAAACTCCTTCTATGAGGCCACCATCACCTTGATACCAAAACCAGACAAGGATGTCACAAAGAAAGAAAACTACAGGCCAATATCACTGATGAACATAGATGCAAAAATCCTCAACAAAATATAGCAAACAGAATCCAACAGCACATTAAAAGGATCATACACCATGATCAAGTGGGGTTTATTCCAGGAATGCAAGGATTCCTCAATATACGCAAATCTATCAATATGATAAACCATATTAACAAAGTGAAGGAGAAAAACCATATGATCATCTCAATAGATGCAGAGTAAGCTTTTGACAAAATTCAACACCCATTTATGATAAAAACCCTGCAGAAAGTAGGCATAGAGAGAACTTTCCTCAACATAATAAAGGCCATATATGACAAGCCCACAGCAAACATCATCCTCAATGGTGAAAAACTGAAAGCATTTCCACTAAGATCAGGAAAAAGACAAGGTTGCCCACTCTTACCACTCTTATTCAACATAGTTTTGGAAGTTTTAGCCACAGCAATCAGAGAAGAAAAGGAAATAAGAGGAATCCAAATCAGAAAAGAAGAAGTAAAGCTGTCACTGTTTGCAGATGACATGATCCTATACATAGAGAATCCTAAAGATGCTACCAGAAAACTACTAGAGCTAATCAATGAATTTGGTAAAGTGGCAGGATACAAAATTAATGCACAGAAATCTCTCACATTCTTATACACTAATGATGAAAAATCCGAAAGTGAAATTAACAAAACACTCCCATTTACCATTGCAACAAAAAGAATAAAATATCTAGGAATAAACCTACCTAAGGAGACAAAAGACCTGTATGCAGAAAATTATAAGACACTGATGAAAGAAATTAAAGATGATACAAATAGATGGAGAGATATACCATGTTCTTGGATTGGAAGAATCAACACTGTGAAAATGACTCTACTACCCAAAGCAATCTATAGATTCAATGCAATCCCTATCAAGCTACCACTGGCATTTTTCACAGAACTAGAACAAAAAATTTTGCAATTTGTATGGAGACATAAAAGACCCTGAATAGCCAAAGCAATCTTGAGAACAAAAAAAGAAATTGGAGGAATCAGGCTCCCTGACTTCAGACTATACTACAAAGCTACAGTTATCAAAACAGTATGGTACTGGCACAAAAACAGAAAGATCGATCAATGGAACAGGATAGAAAGCCCAGAGAGAAACCCATGCACATATGAACACCTTATGTTTGATAAAGGTGGCAGGAATGTACAGTGGAGAAAGGACAGCCTCTTCAATAAGTGGTGCTGGGAAAACTGGACAGGTACATGTAAAAGTATGAGATTAGATCACTCCCTAACACCATACACAAAAATAAGCTCAAAATGGATTAAAGATCTAAATATAAGGCCAGAAACTATCAAACTCTTAGAGGAAAACATAGGCAGAACACTCTATGACATAAATCACAGCAAGATCCTTTCTGGCCCACCTCCTAGAGTAATGGAAATAAAAACAAAAATAAACAAATGGGACCTAATGAAACTTCAAAGCTTTTGCACAGCAAAGGAAACCATAAACAAGACCAAAAGACAACCCTCAGAATGGGAGAAAATATTTGCAAATGAAGCAACCGACAAAGGATTAATCTCCAAAATTTACAAGCAGCTCATGCAGCTCAATAACAAAAAAAACAAAAAACCCAATCCAAAAATGGGCAGAAGACCTAAATAGACATTTCTCCAAAGAAGATATACAGACTGCCAACAAACACATGAAAGAATGCTCAACATCATTAATCATTAGAGAAATGCAAATCAAAACTACAATGAGATATCATCTCACACCAGTCAGAATGGCCATCATCAAAAAATCTAGAAACAATAAATGCTGGAGCGGGTGTGGAGAAAAGGGAACACTCTTGCACTGCTGGTGGGAATGTGAATTGGTTCAGCCACTATGGAGAACAGTATGGAGGTTTCTTAAAAAACTACAAATAGAACTACCATATGACCCAGCAATCCCACTACTGGGCATATACCCTGAGAAGACCAAAATTCAAAAAGAGTCATGTACCAAAATGTTCATTGCAGTTCTATTTACAATAGCCCGGAGATGGAAACAACCTAAGTGCCCATCATCGGATGAACGGATAAAGAAGATGTGGCACATATATACAATGGAATATTACTCAGCCATAAAAAGAAACGAAATTGAGCTATTTGTAATGAGTTGGATAGACCTAGAGTCTGTCATACACAGTGAAGTAAGTCAGAAAGAAAAAGACAAATACCGTATGCTAACACATATATATGGAATTTAAGAAAAAAAAATGTCATGAAGAACCTAGGGGTAAGGCAGGAATAAAGACGCAGACCTCCTAGAGAATGGACTTGAGGTTATGGGGAGGGGGAAGGGTGAGCTGTGACAGGGCGAGAGAGAGTCATGGACATATACACACTAACAAATGTAGTAAGGTAGATAGCTAGTGGGAAGCAGCCTCATGGCACAGGGATATTGGCTTTGTGGTTTGTGACAGCCTGGAGGGGTGGGATAGGGAGTGTGGGAGGGAGGGAGATGCAAGAGGGAAGACATATGGGAACATATGTTTATGTATGACTGATTCACTTTGTTATAAAGCAGAAACTAACACACCATTGTGAAGCAATTATACCCCAATAAAGATGTTAAAAAAAAAAAAAGACAATTCAGTGGCTATCTCTGCATGATGCAAGTATGAATACTTTTTTAAAACTGGGGTATAGTTGCTTTATGATGTTGTGTTAGTTTCTGCTGTACAATGAAGTGAATCAGCTATATATATACATACATCCCCTCCCTCTTAGTCCCTCCTCCCGCCCCCGCATCCCTCCTATCTAGGTCACCACAGAGCACTGAGCTGAGCTCCCTGTGCTATACAGCAGGTTCCCACTAATAATTTTAATGCACATTTTTGCTTATTTGTATTTTCTAAATTTTGGACAGTGAACACAATTAGTTTTTATTTTAATTTTGACCAACGGCCCCAGTATGCTCAGGACTGAGAGGTGTTCCAGGTCACAGGAATTTTCAGAGCTAAAACGAAGGAAGTTCCTGGCAAATGAGCATAGATCGATCACTGATCAAAATTCTTAAGTTCTAGGAATAATCTCTTAGAGTCCCATTTGCGTGAACTTTATATCGAAGGGACACATGAGGCACATTTGCCATTGTAGTTGATGTGGGCCTATATAGACATTTTATACTGGAGATGGGGGAATAGCTGTCAGGGATGCACACGTCCTTATTAAGAAATAATAAGCTCTCTTATTACTTCACTCAGAACTTGTTAAAGGCTAACCCTGAACTGCAGTTCTACAAAAGAAGTCACTCTACTCCATGTGCTTTCTGTTACCTCCTGCCTTTCTTCCCCTGACCCTTCCACCAAATGGCTGATTCTACTATCTGCTTTGTCTATGTACTCTTTTGGAAATTGATACTCTAATTTAACCAGAGATTTTCCCACATGTGGATTCTTATCAGGTTCATTTTTATAATGCCTTATATCTGCTTACAGACCAAATTTTGTCATAGGAACGAAAAAAAAATGCTCTATAAACAAATTAGACTTTATGCCACATAAATCATTTGAGGAAAAATCTATGTGCATATCCGTTATGTCTCGCAAGTATTGCTGAGGCCAACTGAGTCTAATGATTTAAAGACTCAAGGATTATATTTTGAGATAATACATTGACTGGCTGAGTGATCTTAGGCAAACCATTTAACCTCTCTTCCCTGAAGTGTGATTATCCACAGAAGGGAGATAATCATTCTTAGCTCATAAATGGTTGGTGAGAATCACATTATTTAGTGTACACATAAATCATTCAGTGCTAATATTAAAATCCAAAGTTGAAGCAATTATTTGCTGGCTAGACAGGGATCTCTAAAGAGATTTTTATGAAAAACATTACACAGTCAAGTCGAAATGTTCATCTACTTTTACTAATATTGTTTGTAATGGAATCAAAATCAAACACTTAGGTTGAATTATTTTAAAAATTAAAATTTGATGCAACAGACATTTTTTTCAGTATCTTTAACATTCTTATTTTTTAGACTTATAGTCTTTAGGTATGCTTGCTAAACAATTTGGAAGAAAAACAGTCTGATTTGGAAAATACAATTTATTTAAAAATTTTTAGAAGTTTCTGCTCAAACTGGAAGTTCAGGATATCCAAAACCAAGGGAAGGTTGTAAAAATGTAGACAGCAGAGCATGGATTTAATTACCAACCAAGAAATTTTATATAATTGAATGTTATCCAGTTTTTCAACAGGAGTTGTAGAATAGCAATTAATGGCATAGAAGATATTTGTATAAAATAGAAGAAATAAAGACAATTTAGGTGATATATTATTTTTATGAAAATATGCATGGAGATAATACCAGAATTACTTTCACTAACATTATCTGTGGCTATCTCTGCATGCTGGGAATGAGAATGATTTTTTCAATTTGTTTCTTTTGCTTATTTGTATTTTATAAAATTTGGACAATGAATATACAATATTTTTCAGTTTCACCTCTTAAAAGATAAGTTCAGTTTTTATAAAAAGCAATCAATAATTAAATACTTTATTGACATTTTTCTGTTTTCCTGGATTCCATACCTTCCTTCTAGATATACCTATCTCTATCTATCTATCTTCTTGCTAAATACAACTTAAACAGTTCTTGTAATGAGAATTTGTGGATAATAAATTCAGAGTCATATCACCCTTGAATAATAGTTTAAAAATGTATAAAATTTTAGATTTTTTAAAGAACTTTAAACAGTAGCCAATTATTTGTTGCATTCTACTGCTGATATGAAGTCATAAAAAAAAACTTAAAAGCTGTTCTTTTGTTACTTTAGCTTTTCTTTTTGGCAGCTTTAAGGTTTTCTCTTTAATTGTGATAATGCATCTAGGGATGGATTAATCATTATTTATCTTTCTTAATACTCTGAGTACATGTCTGATCTCAACAATTATGTATTCCATCAATTTTGGAAAATTCTCACCTGAATCACCTCAAATATTGCTTTTTGACATTCTCTGAAATCTCTTATTATAGAGTTTTTCTAGAACCCATATTAGATATTTTTTGGAAGCCTGTTAAAATGTCCTCTAAATTTTTAAATCTTGCTTTCACTTCTTAGAACATTCTCTTAATTCTCTGTCCTGTATTCTCCCTAGACACCAGTTTTCCCCCCACAGTGGTCTACATATTGAGTTTTAATTTTCAATAAATATAATCTTTTATTCCCAAGATTTTGAATCTTTTCCACATTTTTTGGTGTTTAATTTATGCCTGTTTTGCTTTTGTAATTTCTTTTTTTTTAAATGAATGCTATTCAATTGTGCTCTCTAGTATTCTAAAAATACTTATTTTAAAGTTTTTGTCAGACTTTTCCATAAAAATAATTTTATCTAGGGTGATTCATGCTCTATTTGCTGATTTGCTTGTTTCCTTTCTCAATGTTGTCATGTGTTTTGGTATTGTGCTGTTTAGGCTCATTTTGAGTCAAAAATATTTTTGTTTTTCTCTCCTTTTCTGCACTCTTATTCTCTTTCTCCTGTGCACTTGTGCTGTACTCAACTCTGCCTGCCCTAACGAGAATGCTGCCTGGTCCTCTGAGCATCTAAACTAGAATTTTGGATTCTGGATGTTTGAGTAGTTCTGGCCTGTGGTGATATTGATGGTCCACAGGTCCATTCACAGAACTGAGAGAGATTGTTTGGTGCACTTCTGCTCATGATACTTCAGTTGCATTCTATTTTCTTCCTGAGCTGGCAGTTTGCCAAAAGTCACAATTCCAGATGACAGGCTCTCTCTCTCTCTTTCTCTCTCTCTCTCTCTCTCTCTCTCTCTCTCTCTGTATATATGTATCTGTCACTTTTCTTTTTTTTGTGTGTGTGTTACGCGGGCCTCTCACTGTTGTGGCCTCTCCCGTTGTGGAGCACAGGCTCCGGACACACAGGCTCAGTGGCCATGGCTCACAGGCCTAGCCACTCCGCGGCATGTGGGATCTTCCCGGACCGGGGCATGAACCCGTGTCCCCTGCTTTGGCAGGCGGACTCTCAACCACTGCGCCACCAGGGAAGCCCACATGTATTTTTTTTAATTGAAATATGGTTGACATACAATATTATGTTAGTTTCAGGTGTACTACTTAGTGATTTGACATTTGCATATGTTACAAAATGATCACCATCAAAAGTCTGGTAACCATTTCTCTCCATACAAAGTCATTACAATATTATTGACCATATTCCTTATGTTGTTTACATCTTCATGCCTTATTTATTCTATAATTGGAGGTTTGTACCTCTTAATCCCCATTTAAAATAAAATCCATCTTAATGGCACATAATTGTTCATAGTAATCTCTTATGATCCTTTGTATTTCTGTAGTGTCAATTCTTTTTCATTTCTAATTTTATTAATTTGGGTCCTCTCTCTTTTTTTCTTCACGAATCTGGCTAAAGTTTTACCAATTTTGTTTCTCTTTTCAAAGAACCAGGTCTTACTTTCATTGATTCCTTTTTTTTTTTTAATGTTTGCTCTGATCTCTGTGGCTTCTTTCCTTCTACTAACTTGGGGTTGGTTTTCCTTCTCTAGTTCCATTAAGTGTAAGGTTATGTTGTTTACTTAAGATTTTTCTTGTTTCCTGAGATAGACTTGTATTGCTATAAATTTCCCCTTTAGAAATGCTTTTGTTGTGTTCCATAGATTTTCGGATCATTGTGTGATAATTTTCACTTGTCTCCAGGTATTTTTAAATTTCTTCTTTGATTTCTTCAGTGACCCATTGATTATTTAGTAGCATATGATTTAGTCTCCACATGTTTGTGTTTTTTTTTTCTTGCAGTTGATTTCTACTCTCATTGACTTGTGTTTGGAAAAGGTGCTTGATATGATTTGAATTTTTAAAATTTACTGAAACTTGTTTGTGACCTAGCATGTGATTGTCTTGGAGAATGTTTCATGTGCAGTGGAAAAGAATGAATTCTGCTGTTTTGGGACAGTATGTTCTGTATATAACTATTAATGCAATCTGATCAAATGAGTCGTTTAAGGCTAGTGTTTCCTTATTGATTTTCTGTCTGTTCATTGATGTAAGTGGGGTGTTAAAGTTCCCTATTATTATTGTATTACTGTCAGTTTTGCTCCATATTTGTTAATATTGCATTATGTATTTATGTACTCCTATGTTGGGTGCATATATGTTTACAATTGTTATATCTTCTTGTTGGATTGATCTCTTTATCATTATGTAATCTGTTACGTAGTTGATCCTTTAATCATTATGGCTTTTTATTGGAACACTTATTCCATTTACATTAAAAGTAATTATTGATAGGTTTGTACTAACTGCCATTTTGTTAGTTGTTTTCAGGTTGTTTATGTAGTTCTTTTTTGTCCCTTTCTACTGTTTTTGCTCCCTTTAGTGATTTGATGACTGTCTTTAGTGTTATGTTTGCATTCCTTTCTATTTTTTTTTTTTTTGTGTGTGTGTATCTATATAGGTTTTGGGTTTGTGGTTACCATGGGTTTCATATATAATATAATATGTGACTATTTAAATTTGATAATCTCTGAAGTTTGAATGCATTCTAACAACCTGCATTTTTAACCCCCAGCACATTTAATGTGTTTTTTTAAACAATGTGTTTTTAAAAATTAGTTAATTAATTTTTGGTTGCATTGGGTCTTTGTTGCTGCATGCGGGCCTTTCTCTAGTTGTGGTGAGTGGGGGTTACTCTTCATTGCAGTGCAAAGGGTTCTCATTGCAGTGGCTTCTCTTGTTGCAGAGCATGGGCTCTAGGTGTGTGGGTTTCAGTAGTTGCAACATGCCGGCTCAGCAGTTGTGGCTCACGGGCTTTAGAGTGCAGGCTCAATAGTTGTGGTGCACAGGCTTAGTTGCTCCATAGCATGTGGGATCTTCCTGGACCAGGCTCGAACCTTTGTCCCCTGCATTGGCAGGTGGATTCTTAACCACTGCGCCACCAGGGAAGTCCTACATTTAATGCTTTTGACTTCATATTTTACGTCTTTTTATGTTGTGTATTCCTTAACTACTTATTGTGGATATAGATTATTTTACTACTTTTTTCTTTCAACCTTCCTACTGGCTTTATGTGTGGTTGCTCCACTACCTTTACTGTATGTTTGCCTTTTTCAATGAGGTTTTCCTTTCATCAGTTTTGTATCTCTAGTTGTTGCCTTTTTCTTCCACTTAGATAAGCTCCTTTTAACATTTCTTGTAAGATTGGTTTAATGATGCTTAACTCTTTTAGCTTTTGCTTGCCTGTAAAATTCTCTGTCCTTCAAATCTGAATGATGACCTTGCCAGGTAGCATACTCTTGGTTGTATATTTCTTTTTCTTTTTCTTTTCTTTTCTTTTTTTTTTTTTTTCATCTCTTTGAACATATAGTGCCACTCTCTTCTGGTCTGCAAAGTTTTTGCTGAAAAGTCACCTGATAGTTTTATGGGAGTTCCTTTGTACATAACTAGTTGTTTTTCTCTTGCTGCTTTTAAGATTCTCTTTTTATCTTTAATTTTTGCCATTTTAATTATATTGTGTCTTACTGGGGACCTCTTTGGGTTCATCTTTTTTGGGGCTCTCTGTACTTTCTGGACCTGGATGTTTATTTTTTTCCCAGGTTAGGGAAGTTTTCATCTATTTATTATTTCTTCAAAATATGTTCTTTGTCCCTTTCTTCCTCTCTTCTCCTTCTGGGACCACTTAATGCAAATGTTAGTATGCTTAACATTGTCTCAGGGAACTCTTAAACCATTTTCATTTTTAAAAGTTCTTGCTTCTTTTTTTCTGTTCAGCTTGGGTGATTTTCACTACTTGTCTTCCAGATTGCTGATCCACTCCTCTGTATCATCTAATCTACTGCTGATTCCTTCTAGTGTATTTTTTATATCAGTTATTGTATTCTTTAGCTCTGCTTGGTTATTTTTTTGTATTTTCTAACTCTTTGTTGAAATTCTTATTATGTTCATCCAATTCTCTCTGGAGTTCAGTTAGTGTCTTTATGATCATTACTTTTATCAGGTAGATTGCCTATCTCCACTGTTTAGTTCTTTTTCTGAAGTTTTGTCTTATTTTTTTGTTTGAAACATATGTCTCTCTCCCCTTATTTTGCCTAATTCTCTGTGTTTATTTCTATGCATTAGGTAGGTTGGTTACATTTATCAATCTTGGAGAAGTGGCTTTATGTAGGAGGCCTCCTATGGGGCCCAGCAGCACACTTTCCTCTATAGAGCTGTAGGGATGACCCTATATGGGCTGCCTGGGCCCTTCTGTTGTGGTGGGCTGAATACTGTGGGCATGCTAGTTGGGGGAATGTCACCTGACTAATTGGATGCAGGCTCATTGATGGGGGGAGCTGGGTCCCTGTGCACTGGCTGTGCCATCTAGCAGCATCACATGTTTCCTTGAGTGAGTCTTTTGTACCCTTTGTCCTAGAGAAGCTGAGCTGCCCTGTTTCTAGATCTAGATCTTGACAGGTCTGCAGTATTAACTGTTTTTCTGCTTTGCATTTTTGTCCATTTCGCATTTGGGAAGATTTTTATCCTGTTTTTGAGCTAGACTTTATATTTTCAAAAGCCTATTTTAAATTTTCTTTATTGATGCTATGTGTTTGACACTAAGGTGGTGTGTCAAAGTATGAAGGTAGAGAGTCATTGTAACTAGAAGTCCCACTTTATTTTTTATAAAAAGAAAACAATGACAAAGATCAAACTAAGTCCCTGCCTTAGGAGCACCATGTAAATATAAAGTTATCTTTAATTTTTGAGTGACAGAATGAAGAAAAATTAAACAAACCATTTGGAAATACCTTTATGATTTAACAGGATATAAATTCATTTCTTTGGCTTTTTCCATCTCTGATTTGTTTTCTGTTAAAGGCATTTCAGTGCATCTGTCTCATATTTTTTTTCCTGTGGCATATTTCATAAGCACATAAGTAAAGTAGTTTGTTTTCTCTCCAGAGACAAATGCGATGTATGGATTTTTTCTTCTCCAAGGTACCTATGTTTGATTTCTCAAATTGGGAAATTATAAGTTACTGGCATTAAATCATAATGGAATTAAATGCTTTAAAGGGCTATTGTAGTGCTGTGTTGTAGGCTCACAGAACAGTGATCATGCATAATTACAGTAGCTACAGATTTCTGAAGCCATGAAATAGCAATAACAAAACTGAACAGGACAAACTGTTTCTAAGGAATATTGCAAAATTGATGACAATACTGAATGCTTTTATATGTGCAAAATATAACTGTGCTTTTCTCTTGTTGCTAGGTTTTGCTATTACCCAGCAATGATGTTAACTTGCCAATTTTAAATTTTGGACATGAATTAACTTTACCAGTAAGTTTATTTCTTTATTTACCTGAATTAGACTTTTAAAAATAATGCAAGAACAGGTTCTCTATGTGGATAACTTGCAGTATAGATAGCAGTTAAATGAATCTCAAACTTAATAACATTTGCCCATGTTTTTTACTATTTTGACTATATTTTGAGTATTTTTTCAATTAGAAAACGTTTACTAAATGAGAAAACTACATTTAAAATGTGCTTTAAAACAAAATGGAATTATTTAAAAAAAGACGTATGCATTTGAAAGATCTTTGCACTGTGCTGAAAAATCAAATCTCTTGCAATAATACAACATGCCAACTTATAACATGTAAGTTAACAGAATCCTCAATTTAACATTTTCAAAGATGATATTAAGGTCAAGAATTTCACATCTATGGTAGCACATATAGAAGGGCATTTGTTATAAATATGATGCCCATCTATATGAAGCTTACAAATTTGATAATGCTCAACAAAAACTTTTTAGAATCACATCCAAAAGTGTTGCATCCAAAGAATCACAAATCTGTGTCCTTAAGTTCTCATTCTAAAACCGTTATGTTGACTTTTCTATCCCTTGTCATTTGTTGATACTAACACTTAAGAGAAGAAGAGGAAAAGAAGTGCTGCAATAAACCCTTGATCATGTGCAAAAATTATTGCTGCTATAGTTCATTGCAAAGCATGTCTATACAATACCAGCCTTAATATTTAGCAACTGTGATTATTGCTCTGAAGAGAATAGATAGTGTACACACTGAGTTCCAGCTTGGAACTTTCATTAAAATATCTTCTCAGGCTAGACTCAGAACTGGGAGAAGTTAACTTCGATTGTTAGCAGCTATGATCTCCATGTTCAGTCCAAATTTTTAGTTGAATTGGGACAGTTAGCTCTGAAGAATAGCTGAGTTGGAAGACTCATAACAGCAGATGGCAGTAAATGTACATGGCAGAGACAGGGGCACCAAAAGATATCTGTTCCCAAAATGATAGGATCTAATTGATAGTGTGATTGTTTTAGCTCCCTGTTTGCTACAGGAAAACATGGGAAATATATTTAAAAGTTTACACATCAGGTAATATAGAAGAAACTGTCCAGAGATATACAGCTTTCCTTACTGGTTCCTGTGTCTGATGCTACTGTCATGGCTGTGTGAGCAAATTTAAGAAGATGCTGTTGAAGAGTATGATGGTTCTGTACAACCCTGTCAACACAGCCATACATTTCACTCACATACATGCTGAGTGAGACTCAGCAAACCTATATGTGAAAACTATAAAAAAGATCAGACACAAAAGCTGAAGTGTAATGCCCTTTGCCAAAAGCAATGGAAAAATACCAAAGCATCCTGAAGCATCCCTTTTTGTTTAGAGCATCAAGCACGTGGCCAGGCTGGCCATACAAAGAGCTTGTGCAAGGAACACTGCGTGATTGTCATGAGGACTTCCTGTCTCTGGATGATTGCCATGAGGTGGTCATTGTTTTTAAACTGTTTTATTTAGCCTTCCCTCTGACTGACAGACAGCCTAAATATACTTACTAATAAATTGCAGGGAAAACCAAGCCATTATCCTGTGAAGCTCTGATAATAATAAAAGGATATGTGATGCCTGAGGACCACTGAAGCAGGAGCCTCATTTACACCCTTGATTAACCAGAGCAGTCATCAAGGGACTGTCCAGCCAACTGTCATGAGATATCAGGGATACCCCAAGAGCTGTGACTGTACTTCTAACTACACTACCGAAGTCACGTACAATAGAACCCACAGCATATTCTACAGATTTCACGGTTTCCTGGTAGTTCCTCTGAAAGGGAAGATGGCCAAACTTCCCTTACGTTCTTTACCTAATAAAAACATTCACACAATGACCATTACAACAGCACAAATTGAAGTTCGCATCCAGAAATGTTACTATTTTTTAACCTGACATCTCTCTTTAACCTATCTGAATGTAATAGTAAGAACCTTCACTGTATGCTGGAGCAGGCTTTCAATGGCTCATGAGAGCTGATGTTTGCATGTCTTCCCAACTCCATATCAGTGAATTCATGTTGGTAACTTGAAATTGGCTATGGTGAGAGTATTTTGCCGGGGAATTGACAAAAGCTACAGATCATATCAACACACTGTCCCACCCTTTTTCCTCTGAGAGCTGATTGTTAAACACTTACGAGCACACCACTGAGTTTCTTGAATATTTCTTATTAGGGTGTAAGCATTCACTTGGAACAAGGGCATTTTGAAAGTTGCAAAGCTCAGCTTCACTGTTGGCATTTCATTTGGAATTTCAGAAGAAAATCTGCTTTATTCATAATCTATTAGTTTATAGATCTAGGTTGGATCAATTTACACTGATGATGAATGTAGGTTCCAAGAATATTACTTAAAATATAAACTTATTCAGTTTACAAATACCAGGTAGTATTTAATTTTACCCTCATTTCTAATACTTACTATTGTCTTAATTCATTTATTTTAAGCAATTTTTGTGGTATATTTGTATTCAATCCACTGAGAAATCAGTCAAAACTCAGGAGTAAAATATATTGATTCCTGATTCTTTTCTCTGCAACACCTGAACTTTCATACACATTTTATTTTGAGAGACTAAAGTTTCCCAAGTTGAAATAGCATATGAAGAAATTCAATTTGTTGAAAAATAGATTATTTTACCAAGTTTGAACAAATAGCAATTCTGATGATATGGGCATGTGGAGATTCACTTCCATTAGATTATGAGTGAAGCTAAAGACACTTTTCCTCAGGAAAAGGTCACATGTGTCCCATGTTTTTAGAAGTGGTACAGTGAATGATGATTCTTTCTTATGTTAACAACGAGTGTGTAGTTTTCCTATATTCTAAATATTCCAGTTGCCATATGGTTAGTATTATTAATACCATGTGATTTTTCTGGCAGTGCATTTTAACTGAGATTTTTTTAAAAAGAAAATATTTTAATCTTAAAATATTTATAGTATATTATGTTTAATCCAATTAATTCATTAACAATTTCAGCTTTTATTAAAAATTATAAAGTAAGAATAGATTAATAGAGATGCACAGAATTTAAATTTCAGAAACACTTTCTGAGCCAAAGTTGTAAACATTCTCATTGCTCTAAATGTAAAAAGGCTGTAGTGTGATCCCAGTGAGCTGAGACTCAGATCAATAATACTTTCTTTTCATATTTCTTTGCCAACTAGCATACCTTATAAGTGTCCCTTGTCTTAGCTTATTTCATTTTTTCTGGACAAGTACATCTATTTTTCATTCTTATATATAATTTTTTCTTTATGATTTCTAAGACATTATATATGCCACTTCCCACTCTAATTATCCTTATACTCCCTTGCCACACGTGGTTTCCCATCTTTAAAATTTCTGATGCGAAGGGAAGAAAAGCCAAGTCAATTTCTTACCCCAAGCAAACGTTCAATTTGGAGACAACCAGACAAGAAAAATTTTAGAAATTCAACCAGTATGAAAATAAATGGAACTGATGAATGTCTGTAATTAGGCTTAATGGTTAAAAGAACAATGACTAGTCCTTCCTTTATGTTGAGTCTATTTCTTATTAATAGCTTCCATGGGAGCACTTCTAATTTAAAGATTGGGGGTATTTACTAGGATAAGTGATCAGGATGATGACAAAGATGTACTTTTTCACCCTTACAATAGAGACAACACATTTCTGGAGTTGTTTCTGACAAGAAAAACAATTACACTAAACCCTTTGGAAATTTTCCAGAAGATGATAAATGAAATTCTACAAGTAGAACCAAAATTCACATCATCTCACATGGAGAGAAAAATCACTGATAGTTGGAGATGGTTTGAAAGTTTTGTATTACTGGATTCAAAAAGAAAACTAAATTATTGCAAATCTCAGAGGTCCAAGATGACAAAGAAATTTAATAAGTTCTAAAGCCTATGATCTATGTTAATTTTATTATGTAATCTTAATCCAAAAGTGATTTAAGGCAGCTTTTAATATGAGGTAAAATATTGAGGAATAGAAGAAAAAGTTGCCTAGGAAAATAAAGCATAAATGAAATTAGTGTTCAGGTAAATTGTCTTAAATACAACTTCAAATGGATCTGTTCATTCAATAGACGAATGAATGAATGTCTATTATGTAAGCTGTTAGGCAGTGGGGAGGTGGAGGTGGGTAAAGCAGTTCTTTCTGAATGTTGTCACAGAGGGTAGGGAGCAAAGATACTGCCATTCCCTGAGAGGTCAATTTTCACTGAGACCAGAGGAATCAGGACCAAGGCACCAGATCAGCAGTGTAGGTTAGTGCTAAGGGGAGCTGACAGATTTGTGCTACATCTTCAAGGGTCACTCAAACTAAGTTAGCAGGTAATTCCAGGGAGATCTTACTCACAGAACACAAGCTGGGACATCTTGAGTGCCAGGCTCATGAGGCAAAAATGAAAGTACAGAGTTCAAAGAATGCCTAGCTTTGTTGCTTATAGAAACAAACAAAAAGGTGAAATATCATTTTCTCATCTTTAGCTTTATTTTCTCATCTTTTTGAGCCCCAGTCCAACACCTGGTGCCTTCATGCTGCTTTGTCCTATCTCCTATCTATTGTAAGAACACTTACTCAATCGGGACAGACTGGAATACATCATTGCAAAGGGTAGAAACCTTCATGGGGTGTCCATTTTTATTATGAGCAATGGCTTCTTACATTGAAACATAATGGAATTATTTGCTGTAATAAACATTTACATCACATTTATTATGAACCAAGCATTATTCCAAGTACTTTAAAATATTAAGTAACATCCACCCCATGAGTTAAGTAGAAACATTTTTCCCATTTAAAGTTGAGGAAATTGAGTAACTGAGGGGTTAAGTAATTTATTCAATTTTACACAGTCCCTGAGTGACAGGGGTAGACTTTGAAGATGGAGGCGGAGATTGGAGTGAAATCAGGAAACACCAAAGAGGGCTGGCAGTGACCCAAAGCTACAAGAGGCAAGGAATGCATTTTCCTCAAGCCCCAGAGGGAGGGTCATTCGACTGCCACCTTGCTTTCAGACTTCTGGACTCCAGACTGTGAGAGAACAAGTTTCTGTTGTTTCAAGCTACCAAGTTTGTGGCATTTTGTCAAAGCAGCCACAATAAGCAAATGAAGAGCAGAAAAGTGTTTTTTTTTTTTTAATGAAACAATACTAAGAACAAGGGGCAAGAGTTTGACTATTAGAAGTGTTCAACGGTTAAAATGGAATTCAGGCATGAATGAGATTAGAATGTATATATGGTGCATTATCAGTGGACATTTTATTAAGATGTACAGGTAATCTAAGTGATTTGATTTAACAAATATCTCAGCTGTGAAGTGGCTAAAAAGAGACAGATCAGAAAGCAATAGAGTATTTCCTTCTTAGCATTTTCATAGTGTAGTCTAATTTGACAGGAAACATTGATATAATCAATATAAATCTGTTGGAGACATCTAACTCTAGTATCTGCATTTATTGCAATTCAGAAAGGGTAATAAAAACATTCTAACAGACCTCTGTAAAGTGCAAAGGGGATTATGCTCACTATTTAACCAATATTAAATCAACTATTTAATTGATGTATATAATTTTTAACATCTTTATTGGAGTATAATAGCTTAACAATGGTGTGTTAGTTTCTGCTGTATAACAAAGTGAATCAGCCATACATTTACATATATCCCCATATATCTTCCCTCTTGCGTCTCCCTCCCACACTCCCTATCCCATCCCTCTAGTTGGTCACAAAGCACCGAGCTGATCTCCCTGTGCTATGCGGCTACTTCCCACTAGCTATCTATTTTACATTTAGTAGTGTATATGAGTCCATGCCACTCTCACTTCATCCCAGCTTACCCTTCCCCCTTCCCATGTCCTCAAGTCCATTCTCTACATCTGTGCTTTATTCCTGTCCTGCCCCTAGGTTCCTCAGAACCAATTTTTTTGGGTTTTGTTTTAGATTCCATATATAGGAATTAGTTTTCTGACTTACTTCACTCTGTGAAGTATGACGGACTCTAGGTCCATCCACCTCACTACAAATAATCAATTTCGTTCCTTTTATTGGTTGAGTAATATTCCATTGTATATATGAGCCACATCTTCTTTATCTATTCATCTATCTGCTGGTGGACACATAGATTGCTTCCATGTCCTGGCTATTGTAAATAGTGCTGCAATGAACATGGTGGTACATGATTCTTTTTGAATTAAGGTTTTCTCAGGATATATGTCCAATAGTGGGATTGCTGGATTGTATGGTAGTTCTATTTTAATTTTTTAAGGAACCTCCATACTGTTCTCCATAGTGGCTGTATCAATTTACATTCCCACCAACAGCGCAAGAGGGTCCCCTTATCTCCACACTCTCTCCAGCATTTATTGTTTGTAGACTTTTTGATGATGACCTTTCTGACCAGTGTGAGGTGATAGCTTATAGGTTTGATTTGCATTTCTCTAATGATTAATAATGTTGAGCATCATTTCATGTGTTTGTTGGCAATCTTATATCTTCTTTGTAGAAATGTCTATCTAGGTTTTCTGCCCATTTTTGGATTGGGTTTTTTGTTTTTTATTTTATGTTGAACTGCATGTGCTGCTTGTATATTTTGGAGATTAATCCCTTGTCAGTTGCTTTGTTTGCAAATATTTTCTCCCATTCTGAGGGTTGTCTTTTTGACTTGTTTATGGTTTCCTTTGCTGTGCAAAAGCTTTTAAGTTTCATTAAGTCCCATTTGTTTATTTTTGTTTTTACTTCCATTTCTCTAGGAGATGGGTCAAAAAGGATCTTGCTGTGATTTATGTCATAGTGTTCTGCCTATATATTTCTCTAAGAGTTTTATAGTGTCTGGCTTTAGATTTAGGACTTTAATGAATTTTGACCTTATTTTTGTGTATGGCATTAGGGAGTGTTCTAACTTCATTCTTTTACATGTAGCTATCTAGTTTTCCCAGCACCAATTACTGAAGAGGCTGTCTTTTCTCCATTGTATATTCTTGCCTCCTTTATCAAAGATAAAATGACCATATGTGTGTGGGTTTATCTCTGGGGTTTCTATCCTGTTCCATTGATCAATATTTCTGTTTTTGTTCCAGTACCATACTCTCTTGATTACTGTAGCTTTGTAGTATAGTCTGAAGTCAGGGAGTGTGATTCCTCCAGCTCCGTTTTTCTTCCTCAAGATTGTTCTGGCTATTCGGGGTCTTTTGTGTTTCCATACAAATTGTGAAATTTTTTTGTTCTAGTTCTGTGAAAAATGCCATTGGCTGTTTGATAGGGATTGCACTGAATTTGTAGATTGCTTTCGATAGTATCGTCATTTTCCCAATGTTGATTCTTCCAATCCAAGAACATGGTATATCTCTCCATCTGCTTGTATCATCTTTAATTTCTTTCATCAGTGTCTTATAGTTTTCTGCATACAGGTCTTTTGTCTCCATAGGTAGGTTTGTTCCTAGGTATTTTATTCTTTTTGTTGCAATGGTTAATGGGAGTGTTCCCTTAATTTCTCTTTCAGATTTTTCATCATTATTGTATAGGAATGCAAGAGATTTCTGTGTGTTAATTTCATGTCCTGCTAGTTTACCAGATTCATTGATTAGCTCTAGTATTTTCTGGTAGCATCTTTAGGATTCTCTATGTATAGTATTATGTCATCTGCAAACAGTGACAGTTTTACTTCTTCCTTTCCAATTTGGATTCTTTTTTTTTTTCTTTTCCATCTCTGATTGTTGTGGCTAAAACTTCCAAAACTATATTGAATAATGGTGGTGAAAGTGGGAAACCTTGCCTTGTTCCTGATCTTAGTGGAAATGTTTTCAGTTTTTCACCATTAACAATGATGTTGGCTGTGGCTTTGTCATATATGGCCTTTATAATGTTGAGGTAAGTTCCCTCTATGCCTACTTTCTGGAGGGTTTTTTTTTATCATAAATGGGTGTTGAATTTTGTCAAAAGCTTTTTCTGCATCTATTGAGATTATCATATGGTTTTTATCCTTTAATTTGTTAATATGGTATATCACATTGATTGATTTGCATATATTGAAGAATCCTTGCATTCCTGGGACAAACCCCATTTCATCATGGTGTATGATCCTGTTAATAGGCTGTTGGATTCTGTTTGCTATATTTTGTTGAGGATTTCTGCATCTATGTTCATCAGTGATATTGCCCTGTAGTTTTCTTTTTTCGTGACATCTGGTTTTGGTATCAGGGTGATGGTGGCCTCGTAGAATGAGTTTGGGAGTGTTCCTCCCTCTGCTATATTTTGGAGGAGTTTGAGAAGGATGGATGTTAGCTCTTCTCTAAATCTTTGATAGAATTCACTGGTGAAGGCATCTTGTCCTGCGCTTTTGTTTGTTGGAAGATTTTTAATTACAGTTTCAATTTCAGTGATTATTTTTAGTCTGTTTATATTTTCTATTTTGAAGTATAAAAAGGTCCCTGTGAAATGTAGAGGGAAGAACAAAGAGGTGTCCACAGTGAGGAAGCCTTGCTAAAGGCTCCTTAATTATTCTTTCTACCCAAAGGCATTTTCTGAATTGATAAATGTTTTTAATTTTGTCTATACAAGATCCAGAGCCTAGAGTCTCTTTTTTCTTCTTCTTTTCTTTTTTAACATCTTTATTGGAGTAAAATTGCTTTACATTGCTGTGTTAGTTTCTGTTGTAAAACAAAGTGAATCAGCTCTATGTATATATATATGTCCGTATCTCCTCCCTCTTTTTAAAATTTTTTTTCATTAAAAAATTTTTTTTAACTTTTTAATTTTTTTAACATCTTTATTGCAGTATAATTGCGTTACAATGGTGTGTTAGTTTCTGCTTTATAACAAGGTGAATCAGTTATAAATATACATATGTTCCCATATCTCTTCCCTCTTGTGTCTCCCTCCCTCCCATCCTCCCTATCCCACCCCTCTAGGTGATCAGAAGCCACTGAGCTGATCTCCCTGTGCTATGTGGCTGCTTCCCACTAGCTATCTATTTTATGTTTGGTAATGTATATATGTCCATGCCACTCTCCCACTTTCTCACAGCTTACCCTTCCCCCTCCCTGTGTCCTCAAGTCCATTCTCTATGTCTGAGTCTTTATTCCTGTCCTGCCCCTAGGTTCTTCAGAACCTTTTTGTTCTTTTTTTGATTCCATATATATCTGTTAGCATACACTCTTTGTTTTTCTCTTTCTGACTTACTTCACTCTGTATGACAGTCTCTGGGTCCATCCACCTCAATACAAATAACTCAATTTCATTTCTTTTTATGGCTGAGTAATATTCCATTGTATATATGTGCCACATCTTCTTTATCCATTCATCTGTTGATGGACACTTAGGTGGCTTCCATGTCCTGGCTATTATAAATAGAGCTGCAATGAACATTTTAGTACATGACTCTTTTTTTTTTTTTTTTTTTTGCGGTACGTGGGCCTCTCACTGCTGTGGCCTCTCCCACTGAGGAGCACAGGCTCCAGACGCACAGGCTCAGCAGCCATGGTTCACGGGCCCAGCTGCTCCGTGGCATGTGGGATCCTCTGGGAATGGGACACGAACCCACGTCCCCTGCATCGGCAGGCAGACTCTCAACCATTGCGTCGCCAGGGAAGCCCACATGACTCTTTTTGAATTATGGTTTTCTCAGGGTATATGCTCAGTAGTGGGACTGCTGGGTCATATGGTAGTTCTATTTTTAGCTTTTTAAGGAACCTCCATACTGTTCTCCATAGTGGCTGTATCAATTTACATTCCCACCAACAGTGCAAGAGGGGTCCATTTTCTCCACACCGTCTCCAGCATTTATTGTTTGTAGATTTTTATGATGGCCATTAGTTTTCAAAGAAAAAAAAGCAGTAGATATAATAGGAATATTAAGTGAATTTCCTGGTGGTCCAGTGGTTAGAACTCAGTATTTTCACTACTGGGGCCCTGGTTCAATCCCTCATTGGGGAAATAAGATCTCACAAGCTGCACGGTGTGACCAGAAAAAAACAAAGGAATATTAAAGTACATAAATGATTAAATGTTTAATTCCTAATCAATACTTTAGTAGAGGGTTATAGGGGTCAATTTATTTTCCTTTCTGGCCCTTAGGACAAAAAAGTACTCCCTCCCCCTTCTCTTTTTATGATCTTTTGCAAAACATCATAATAGAATGCAGTTCCATGCACTTTTTTCCCAGTCGAATAAAAGAATTTTATAAACTTTACAAAGAAGAATTTCTCACAGTCAATTTACAGTCCTATATCTGTAAATATTAACATGGAACAGAGTGAACCATACTCAGAACCAAGGAATCTTACTGGTGGGAAGGACTTGAGATGCACAGTCCAGTCTTCCACTCAAATGAAGACCCTTTTTAAAGGTTTTGTAAAGAATGAACTTCAAGCTATGAATATTCCATTGAAGGAGAGCTCATTATGTCACAAGACCATTTTTTTTTATTGTTTAACTGCTCTGCGACCTTTTGTACAAAATTCACTCATTTTTCTTTTCTTCCTTCTTTGAAGATTTTCTTCAGCCAAGTACTGGGTTCAACACTATACATGGATTATCTCAAGGCAATGGTTCTCAAGTGGGGGTTTTTGCCCCATCAGCCCATCTATCCCTGGGAAACATTTGGCAATCTCTGGAGACATCTTTTTCACGGCATGGGGAGGAGGATAATGCTGATGTTTAGTAGGTAGAAGTCAAGAATGCTGCTTAACATCCTATAATTCATGCGACAACAAAGGATCCAGCCCCAAATTATCAACACTGCTCATCCTGAAAAACTGATTTAAAGTAAAAGCAGAGTGAATGTTCCACTAAATAAATGGTTGGAGTTGTAATAAAAATGAGGGACAAAGAAACATGTTTTTTTGTGTATACGGATCTTCCTCTACTTATGATGTGGATTATGTCCCAAAAAAACCCTCATAAATTGAAAATATTAAGTCAAAAATGTGTTCAATACACATAACCTACTGAACTTCACAGCTTAGCCTAGTTTACCTTAAAAGTACTCAGAACACATTAGCCTACAGTTAGGCAAAGCCATCTAACATAAGCCTATTTTATAATAAAGGGTTGAATATCTCATATAGTTTACTGAATACTGTACTGAAAGTGAAAAACAGAAATGTTGTCTGGGCTATAAGTGTATTGGTTGTACACCCTGAGGATTACAAGGCTGACTGGGAGCTGTGGCTTGAGCCCAGAATCACCAAAGAGTATCCTGCATATCACTAGACAGGGAAAGATCAAAATTCTAAGTGTGAAGTACAGTTTCTACTGAATTCGTATCACTTTCACACCATCTTAGTGTTGAATTTTATGTCGGGGACTGTCTGTAGTCCAGAGTCTTCCTTCCACACCATTACTGGTCCACCCAAGTTCCTTCCTGGTGGAACCAATGTTACCAATTTCTTCTTTACTTATCCAGGGGTCCTCTTTGCATCTAGAAGAGATTGTGTGTGCACACATGGTATACACATTGTTTGCATTGTGCTTCTGTTACTTAATCCATCTTGGAATAGTTTGTTTTCTATCATGACACAAAGGGTTTCCTCATTTCTTTTTACGGTGGCAGGGTACTTCATTGTATGGATATTTTGTGCTTTATTTAACCACTTCTCTCTCCATGGATATTTATGTTATTTCCATTTTTTTCTGTTATAAACACTGATGTGATGAATATCTGTTTATCTGTATAATAAAACCCTACAGATACAATTGCCAAATAAAAAAAGTTAGTGTGTTGATAATTTTTATTGGATATTTTCCAAATTACCCACCATTGAAATTGTACTTGATTCCATCCCCACTAGCTAAAAACGTATAAAAAGAGTTTGAGTGATTTTGCAATTTTTCAAATTTGTTTTCACTGCTTATATCTTCTTATCAAAAACTTTCTGGGAATAAAAAAGGTGGGCACACCATACAATATTTTGGGCCTATCATTTTCTTAGCACTCAGGTATGCAGAATCTGCCTGCCAGATATATATATATATATATATATATATATATTTTTTTTTTTTTTTTTTTTTGCAGTACGTGGGCCTCTCACTGTTGTGGCCTCTCCCGTTATGGAGCACAGGCTCTGGATGCGCAAGCTCATCAGCCATGGCTCACGGGCCCAGCCGCTCCACGCCATGTGGGATCTTCCTGGACTGGGGCACGAACCTGTGTCCCCTGCATTGGCAGGGAGACTCTCAACCACTGCACCACCAGGGAAGCCCTGCCAGAGATTTTTTAAACTGTTTTTAATTGTGGTAAAACATATATACCATGAAATTTACCATTTTAACTATTTTAAGTGTAGAATTTAGTGGTGTTAAGTGTATTCACAATGTTGTGCAACCATCACCACTATCTACTTCCAAAGTTATTCATCACTCCAAACAGAAACTCTCTGTATCATTAAGCAGTAATTCCCCATTCTGCCCTCTCTTAGCCCCTGATAACTTTGAATCTGCTTTCTGTCTCTCTGAATTTCCCTATTCTGGATATTTCATGTAGGCAGAATCATGTAGTACATGTTCTTTTGTGTCTGGCTTATTTCACTTTAGTATAAAATTTTCAAGGTTCATCCACATTGCAGCAAGGATCCTTCATAAGGCTGAGTAATATTCCATTGCATGTATAGACCACATTTGTTCATCCATACATCTGTTGATGGACACATATACTGTTCCCAGCTTTTGGCTACTGTAAACTGTGCTGCTATGAATACTGGAATATAAGAATCTGTTTGAGGGGCTTCCTTGGTGGCGCAGTGATTGAGAGTCCGCCTGCTGATGCAGGGGACACAGGTTCGTGCCCCGGTCCAGAAAGATACCACATGGCGCGGAGCAGCTGGGCCCGTGAGCCATGGCTGCTGAGCCTGCACATCCGGAGCCTGTGCTCCATGACCGGAGAGGCCACAACAGTAAGAGGCCCGTGTAAGAATCTGTTTGAGTCCCCAATTTCAATTCTTTTGATTACATAACTAGGAGAAGAATTGCTGGATCATATAGTAGTTCTAAACTTAACTTTTTTTTTTCACATGAGTTTTTTTAAAATTGAAGTATAGTTGACTTACAATTTCGTGTTAGTTTCAGGTGTACAGCACAATGATTCAGTTATACATACACACACGCACGCGTGCGCGCATGCACACACACACACACACACACATTCTTTTTTAGATTATTTTCCCTTATAGGTTATTACAAAATATTGAGTATAGTTCCTTGTGCTGTACAGTAGGTCCTTGTTGGTTATCTATTTTATATATAGTAGTGGGTATATGTTAATCCCAAACTCCTAATTTATCCCTCCCCTACTGCTTTACCCTTTAGTAACCATAAGTTTCTTTTCTATGTCTATGGATCTACTTCTGTTTTGTAAATAAGTTCATTTGTATATTTTTTAGATTTAACATATGAGCAATATCATATGATATTGTCTTTCTCTGTCTGACTTACTTCACCCAGCATGATAATCTCCAGGTCCATCCATGTTGCTGCAAAAGACATTATTTCATTCCTTTTAATGGCTAATAGTCCATTGTATACATGTACCAAGTCTTCTTTAGCCATTCCTCTGTCAATGGAGACTTAGGTGGCTTCCATGTCTTGGCTGTTGTAAACAACGTTGCAATGAACATTGGGGTTCATGTATCCTTTCACATTATAGTTTTCTTGGGATATATGCCCAGGAGGGGGATTACAGGATCATATGGTAGCTCTATTTTTTGTTTCTTAGGGAATCTCCATACTATTCTCTACAGTGGCTGTACCAATTTACATTCCCACCAACAGTGCAAGAGGGTTCCCTTTTCTCCACACCCACTCCAGCATTTACCGTTTGTAGATTTTTTTGATGAGGTGTGAGGTGATACCTCATTGTAGTTTTGATTTGCATTTCTCTAATAATTAGTGGTGTTGAGCATCTTTTCATGTGCCTCTTGGCCATCTGTATGTCTTCTTTGGAGAAATGTCTATTTAGGTCTTCTGCCCATTTTTTGATTGGATTGCTTTTTTGATACTGGGCCACATGGGCTCTTTGTAAATTTTTGGAGACTTGTCAGTCACATCGTTTGCAAATATTTTCTCCCATTCTGTGCATTGTCTTTTTGTTTTGTCTATGGTTTTCCATGCTGTGCAAAAGCTTCTGAGTTTAATTAGGTCCCATTTGTTTATTTTTGGCTTTATTTCCATTACTCTAGGAAATGGATCCAAAAAGATATTGCTGTGATGATTAACTTTTTAAGGAATCATCAAATTGTTTTCCACAGTGACTGAACCATTTTATGTTCTCACCAGCAATGTACTAGGGTTTCAATTTTTTCACATCCTTACCAACTCTTGTTATTTTTTCATTAAAACATATATGCAGCATTGTAATAGATATAAAGTGATATCTCAGTGTGGTTTTGATTTGCATTCCACTAATGACTAATGAAGTGAGCATCTCTTCATGTAATTATTGACCATCTTTGAAGAAATGTCTATTCAAGTCCTTTGCCTGTTTTAAAATTGGGTTGTCTTTTTATTGTTGTTCTTCCTTCTTGTACATTAAGTCAAAACTTTCCTCAAATTAATTTTCACCCATTTGTCATAAGGCTGCTTCCTTGAAAGAAGACAGAATCCTTTTACTCTAATAGGCATTAAATGTGGTTTACTGCCCAATTCTTGCAAGACTTATTTTATCTTCTCAAGAAGATTAAAAGTTAAAAGTATTAAGGATCTTATTTTCTAAAAGGTTTTAGGTAAATTTTTCAAGGGATAATTTTATTTCTGAATTGGAGAAAGAGTATTAGTAAATACGTTTTTAAGCAAGCAATGATTATTCTAATAATGAGGTTAATTATCTGTCTAAAATAGTTCAGAAATTCTTTTGCAGCTATTTTTCAATAATTCAAGCCTAGGCATAAAACTTACATTAATTGTAGAATTACTTGTCTATTTAAGTTCACATTGAAAACATTTAGTAGGTTAATTTAATTACATTCAGATTGGGTATGATTAACAAGACAAATAAACTAAATTTAATCAATGGAAAAATTAAAAAGTGTAAGTTTTCTAGAACCCCCAACTTAGTTATATTGATGATGTTTTATATATGTAAATTCAATAGTTAAAAAGTAATCTGGACACAAATGAGATCAGAATATGTATATATTGAATTGTGAGTTGAACCAAACTTTTAATATGTACAGATAATCTAAATGATTTGGCCTTAACAAATATTCAGTTATTGAGTGACTGTGAAAAAAATTTAAAAAAAACAACAATAGTATTCTTCCTCTTGAATATTTTCATGGTTCACTTTGATTTGTTGGGGACATTGATTTAATCATTATAAATTCAACAAAGTGGAAGTAAAATGGTTCTAGATTCCTAAAACATTGTCATTGTTCATGCCTGCATTTTGTAATGGTCTACATAAGATTGTATCCAAATTAAATGCTAGGTCAGTTTCTGGTCCATTAAGTGTTCAATTAAACAATAGCAACAAAACAACAACAACATTGAAGAGAGAATGGTTGAGGGCAATACAAAGTATTGATATTACTAACACCACTACTACTACCATTAATTGCTAATGATTGAATAAGACTTACTAAATGCTAAAGACCAAGTGCTTTTATAAACTACATATACTAATTCTCAACAACCTCCAGAAGTGGGCAATGTTAGCTTTGAGTATCCATTTTACAGATAAGGGAATGGAAACCCATAACTGTAAGTGATTTTCCCAGGCTCACAAAGAACAGAACCAGGAATGTGACCCCAAGTAGCCTAGACCTGAATCTGCATACTTAACTCCTATGCCAGTAGTCCCCACACTTGTCTCCACATTGGGATCACTTGGTCTTACAAATCTGGGGCCAAACCCCAAACCAATTAATTCCCAGTCTCTGGGGGTGGAACACAGGCTCATGTATTTTTTGAAGCTACCCAGGTGTTTTCAGTGTGCAGACAAATTTGGGAATCCTAGGCTGCCTTAAACTGTAGAGGTTAAAAAAAAAACAAAACAGTTATCAAGCCAGGAAAACTACAACCATTAAGAAGAAGGGACAATCTTAAACATAAGTAAACTACAACAAGCAGCACCTGCCATTCTTGTACTGCTAAAGAAAACAAAAAGAATTTGTGCTGCAGCAAGATGAACTTGGGTATTTCTCTTTTTTTGGAATTTCATTTATTTTTTTATACAGCAGGTTCTTATTAGTTATCTATTTTATACATATTAATGTATATATGTCAGTCCCAATCTCCCAATTCATGCCACTACCACCACCCTGCCACTTCCCCCCTTGGTGTCCATACGTTTGTTCTCTATGTCTGTGTCTCTATTTCTATTGTTATTATCCTACTCATCAAAGCAACATGAAGTAATGAGAATTTTAAAGAAAAATATATCTACTCTTTATTTGCAATAAAAGTGGTATTATGTTTAGAAATAGGGGGATAGGTAGACAATTTAAAGCTTCTTTCAAGTCTCTGAATTTCAATGTGTTATCACAGTTTAAAATTTATGATATTCTCTAAAATTAAGTAGGTAAAAATCCTGATTCTAATATTTTAAATATGTAAAGTATTAATTTTTATTGAGTTTTCCCAAACAAGTTATAAAAATGAAACTAGAACACATGTTGCTTGGATTCCTACTGTACAAATCAAATAGTAAGTCAGAAAAGGGAACAACAGCCGTAAACTCAAGCATATGTAAGATAATCACTTTCCCTGTCTTGCTCCTTACTGGGAACCTTATTTTGAACCCGAATTGTACTGTGTAACATACATTGCAGAAATGGAAGAAGCTGGGAGTAGTGAGAGAGCTGGACATGATGTCAGAATGTGTGAAACTGGGCAGGTCACTTCTGTTTCTGGAGCCTGTTTATTCATTTCAAGCATCGGAGGACTCTTACTCTAGATTTCCGGGTAATGGATATTTTAAGCTTTGCAGGTTACCTACAGTCTCTATTACACCTCCTTCTCCTTCCTCCTTCTCTTTACAATCCTTTAAAAATGTGAAAACCATTCTTGGATCATGGACTATATGAAAACAGACTGTGGCCAGATTGGCTTGTGGTTTGAAGCTTGCCAGTCTCTGATGTAGATATTGCACTTGAAAAATAGCACAATCTAATGCACTGGTTCTCAACCAGGGTTGATTTTGTCCTTCCCCTGGGGATGTTTGTCAATGTCGGGAGACATTTAAGGGCTGCATTATATACATCTAGAGTGTAGAGGACAGGGATGCTGCTAAACATCCTACAGTGCAGAGCAGGCTCCCGCAGCAAAAACTTTCCTGGTCCAGAGGGTCAATAGTGCCTAGTTTGAGAAGATCTTCACTAATGGCTATTTTCTCTTAATTACATGGAGAGTAAAGAGATTAAGTATATTTCATCTTCTTTCATGCAGGATTGTGGTTCATTTCTGTTTCAGTCAGTGTGACAGCTACATAAAAGTGTTGGCACAATTTAAGCAACCCCCAAGTTCCTGCAAAAGTACTGCCATGGAGAAAACTCATAAAGATGAATTTGGTGAAAATCTCTAGCCATGAGGGTAAGTGCAGTTTCAGCCTTGAAAACCTATGTTTCACAGAGAGGAGAAGCGAAGTAGGTAGGGCAGAAATGGATAGGGAATTGTGACATATCAAACACATTCAGACCACTGGGTAAGAGAACTAGAGACAGGCAGGCACTCTGATGATGGCTCTTTTGTGCTTAGAATATGTTTATTTTCACCTGCTCATGGAGTAGTAATATATCTTCTGAAATCAAGGTAAAGAATCATGGAAGAGAGACACAATGGATCATTGAAAATGTGAGGGGAAATTTCACACATTACTCAAAGTAACACCAGTAAGAGGATAATCCTCAAGTTTATGCCTCTATTTTTTTCTTACTGTGTACAAATTGCATCTTCATGACATCACTGTATTGCTTTTAAAGAAATGCTCAATTTTCACCTCTTTAAATTCTATTATATTTAACATTGTATAAGAAAGGGATTATTAGGAAATCTGATTAAAAATTCTTAGAAATCTACTCTAGAAAGAATGTCCTATTAAAATTGGATTCCAGGCTGACCTCTGAAGTTTTGCTTTGGAAAGTTCTACCTTTGAACTTGTTGAAGACATTTGTTCATATTAGCAATAAAGAGCAGGGTTGCATGTCTGAAAATATTTTGAAGCAGAATTTTCTGGTTTATACTTGTTATTTATGTAACAACCAAACAAATAATCTTTTTAGAAATCTTACATAGAAAATTCTGTTGTATACACAGTAATGTAAAGTGACAATTTAGATCTATCTGGAGACGTATGTCTGTTGTCTTCCTGCTACTCCCGACTAGGAAGCAGCCCATGCAATTTATTTTTACATGCTGTTTTCTCTTTACATGTTTTTTTACCTGTTTTTACATGCAAAAACATGTAAATATGATATGTCTGTTCAGTGATGGAGTTGGGGGGAAGATGAGGAGGCGCTAATGCTGACCATGTGAGCAGGAGCTACATCTCAGCTCGTGGAGGGCTTTCAAAATCATACAAATGGATTCAGCTTAGGCTATTGAAAACTTAATTTGGGAAAGTGAAACAATCAGATTCGTTTTGTAGTGACATTATTCCAGACATTTCGTGACCTTCTTCTGAAGGTCTTGTGGAAGATGGATTGGAGGGGCTTAGAGCTCAAGCCAGAGACCTTGGAGAAGGACACAGAAGTGATGCAGAGGAGTAGGGAGGGCCCACACTGAGGCTGCCATGGCGGGTGAAGAGGAAGTGGCAGATTAAGAGATATTTAGATATTCAAGGAGTAACAAAATTTGAGGCTGTATTGGCTGTAAAGGGGTCACTGAAGAAAGAGACTAAGTAAGACTCTTAGATTATTGATATATGATGCTGCAAAACACCTTACCTTCATCATCTCTTTTAGTCTATGATGTAATAATTATTATCTACATCCTGCAGATGAAGACACTTTGGTTAAGTGACTTGCCTAAGACCACACAGAAGATAGTGGCAAAGCTGGGATTCGAGCCGAGGGTCATCTAACCTTAAAGATACTTTCAACTGTTATCAATAACTAGGATGCATAATACAGGAGGAAGAGAATATTTGTGATGTTAGGTAAGATAAAGCATTATGTTTTAGAAATGTGGAGCCTGAGATGGCTATGGAATACTGAGCTAGATCATATAATAGGCAACTAAATTATTGGAATTTTAAAGTTTAGTTTTACACTACCCTCCCATATTGTATCTTAGTTTACTGGATTTTACACTGATGGTGATGGCAAATATATATTATGTCAAAATCTAAAAAGGCCAATGATAATGCAAGCATGTTACAGAACTTATTGGGAAGTAGACTGTGGAAAATGGTCCTATTAACTTCTTCATTAGTCATTTTTGACCATATTACACTTCAATTAACACTTCAGTACACTTAACAAAATAGAAATTCGGGTTTTTAATCAACCACATTTCCTAGAAAAGTAGAAGTGAATTAAATACAATATAGAAAACAAATAGTGCAAAAACTATCATGAATATTAATAGAAAACCAGACAAATATGATGTATTGGAGTTTGTATCACAAAATGCACAATTCATTCTTTTGTGGAATTGCTATTTCCAAACAAGATAGATTGCTTTAGTCACTTTAAAAAATGTAAAATGTGAAACATTCATGGAAAAAAGATAGGCTTACTTTATGAGAAATATGATAGATTTCTTCATAAAGGAATGAGGTTTTGAATAAAATACTCCCTTTGGCATCATCTTAACAAGATCATATTCAGTGAATATGAATCATTAGTAAACTATGAAACAGTGAACAAGCATACACATCCAGATGAGACTGTAGATTGCTCTGGATTTGCTAGAAATTCTTATCTGTCATTATTTTGAATTTTTACCTTGTCCTAAAATCCTTAATAGAGTACACATAGTCACTGTGAACTGTATGCCTGCTTCAAAACACATCAGGGTTTAATTTATTGAATGATATTTCATTAGTTGAGATGAGTTGAAATGTGGCATTTCATTTTCTAAAACTGTGGAAACATTAATCATGTAGATACTTAAATTATAATTTAGGTACTGAGTAAAATTTCAATTTGTCTGAATAAAACTGAATAAACATCCAAAATGAACTAACATTCATTTTAGATCAAACCGACTTTTTCTGATTAGTGGTGGTTTAACATATCTCCATGCAATATTAATTAGAGGTAATTTCTTTTTTTTTCCCCCATTTTTATTAAGTGGTATGAAACTATTTCTTATTCATGGAGCTATTTTCAAAAAGTAGAATATTTTTAGTAGTTTGATTTATTTACTGTATTCTTCCTGATTTTCAAATACCTGATGGATAAATGAAGAACTCAGTAATTCAGTTGGGTACTTTAATCTATACAAAATTAAATTTTTAATAGACCATTCATTCATTCATCTGTATTGAATTCTTACTTTAAGTATTATTTACTTTATATCAGTATTATTGTGATAGTTACTAAAGAAGAAAGCTGAACTCTTTTGGACAGGAATCAGGCTTGAGTCAAATACTTGGAAGAGAGTACAGCTTCTGCTGCATCATTCCTGGGCCACTGGGAGTTTGGGGAAATAGCAAACTGCTCCCTGTTACTCAAACAGCAACCATAAAATCTACTAAGATATTTCTGGCAGGAACCACAATTGGTTGTGATTTTGGTTGTGAAGCAAATTAGAATACATTCAAAAAGAGTAAAATCTCTTAATTTCAGATCAATTGGAGAAAGGCTGGTTGGATTTAATGAATTATGAATTCTCTTAATTTGAAATGTAGGCATTGGTTGAAATTCTTATTTAGGATTCTCTTGTACAAGGAGAAATCTATACCCTGTCTCATATCTAGGGAAGTGTCTGTCAGCTTTTCTTTGTTTTCCTTTGGTTTGTTTTAAGTTTGAAATGCTGATTATTCATTACTTGTAGATTAGAATTATTGTCATTTTATAATATTAGTAAAGATGGAATTTTCTTTCCTCTTTTTTATAAACAGACATAGATTGAGTTTTGGAAGAGTAATCAAAAAGTATTAAATTTGATCTATTAATTTACTGATATTTCTGTTAAACTCTAAGACTATGGGTAAGATATAATGGTAGTTGATAAAGTTTTTTGTTAAAGCAATGAATTATGTGCATATAGTTAATACTGCTATACTGTATACTTAACAAGGGTTAAGATGGTAAATTTTATATATTCTTGATCACAAAAAAGCAATGAATTTTGTTGTTTACATTAGTATAAATAACTTATTCAATAGTTTTTGATTGTCTTGATACTTCACTTATTTATAATCTTAACCACTGCATTAGAATAAGCTGTCAGCTGCTTTAGTTTATCTTTTGGTACCAAACCCAAAGCCCATATAATTTTATCTGAAAAAGTAACTTCAACCCAATTGTGCAATAAATACCTGGAAGCATAATGGAATCTCTCCTTCTCTGCTGTCTCCTTTAGACCCTCTTTCTAAAATCATATCAATAGCACCAAGTTGGGGTTAGTGTATCTGTCAGAGGGCACAGGCTTTCAGCAATCCTTTCTTTTCTTTTTTCTTTTTTTTACATCTTTATTGGAGTATAATTGCTTTACAATGGTGTGCTGGTTTCTGCTTTACAACAAAGTAAATCACTTATACATATACATATGTTCCCATATCTCTTCCCTCTTGCATCTCCCTCCCTCCCGCCCTCCCTATACCACCCCTCTAGGTGGTCACAAAGCACTGAGCTGATCTCCCTGTGCTATGCTGCTGCTTCCCACTAGCTATCTATTTTACGTTTGGTAGTGTATATATGTCCATGCCACTCTCTCGCTTTGTCAAAGGAAACCATAAACAAGACCAAAAGACAACCCTCAGAATGGGAGAAAATATTTGCAAATGAACCAACTGACAAAGGATTAATCTCCAAAATTTACAAGCAGCTCATGCAGCTCAATAACAAAAAAAACAAACAACCCAATCCAAAAATGGGTAGAAGACCTAAACAGACATTTCTCCAAAGAAGATTTACAGACTGCCAAAAAACACATGAAAGAATGCTCAACATCATTAATCATTAGAGAAATGCAAATCAAAACTACAATAAGATATCATCTCACACCAGTCAGAATGGCCATCATCAAAAAATCTAGAAACAATAAATGCTGGAGAAGGTGTAGAGAAAAGGGAACACTCTTGCACTGCCGGCGGGAATGTGAATTGGTACAGCCACTATGGAGAACAGTATGGAGGTTCCTTAAAAAACTACAAATAGAACTACCATATGACCCAGCAATCCCACTACTGGGCATATACCCTGAGAAAACCATAATTCAAAAAGAGTCATGTACCAAATTGTTCATTGCAGCAATAATTTCTTCATTATTTCAACATAAAGACACATGAAATAACATTGCAGCTACTTATCCAGTCGCTCTGAAGTGAAAATACATTAGATTCAACTGTATGAGATTGCTAGTATTTGAACATTTTTAACGTATAAAAATGCCATTCCGTGTTTCAATTTGATAGTCATCACAAGTGTTTTTTATTGACTGTGTACTACTCTATTCTTAGAACTAAACATAACAGAAATTATTATCCCCATTTTATAGATGAGGAAATTGAAGTTCAGACAGGTTAAGTGCTTGTTGATCACCACAAAATCAGGAAAATTTCTGGCTTTCAATTATATATTTTCTGACTAACAACCAGGAGATGAATTTTCCTGCTCTTCCTGTTGCCCAGAGAGAGGGATCACTGGGGTCTGTGGGGACCATGAGAATCCCTCGTCCTTGTGTCTCAGCCACTTCTGAGCACATCCAGTCGTGGACCCCAGGCGACAATTTGTGGACGCCAGAAACAGTCACTTGCATGAAGGAGACAACTTTCTAGTTTGGAGTTCAGTTTCTTCTGCTTTTGGAATTCAATAATTCTTTGGGGTTCAAGGCTACCAGTTCTCAAGATGGAGAGAACAAACAGGATGCAAAGAGAGCTGGGGAATGGGCCTGACCCTTTCACATGTGGAATCTTCCTTTACTGTGAAGTGAGAGAAAACTTTGAAACAGAGGTAAAAGTATTGCAAAAAAAGAGCATGGATATTAAAAATATTAGAAATGATAGCATGAGAGTAAATTTGTGAAAAATTAACTTCAATAAACATCTTAGAAGGAAAAATTAAAGGGGAAGCTCTTTCCAAGTTAAGTTTTTGTTTATGAGTAATTCTGATTTTAAATAGATTCCCTAGTAAAAAGTTTTGGGTTTGAGATTCTGGAATTTGTGCAAATATAATGAGAACTAGTTGGGATAAAAATATGTCTTGAGGTCTAAAAGTTTATTTAAATGGTGATATAAGGATGTCACTGTTTATTAAAACAGGTAAAGAATTTTACCCAAAATTTATTTATGAAATGGGTGTGTGGCTGTGGCCTGCAGGGCAGGAGTTTGGGTGACAAGATAAAAAGTTAAGGAGCTATACCTTTCCTTATTGTGGGATTACGCACAATTTTAAGAATTCTGATGTGCAGAATTAAATGTTAATGCTAATAGAAAAGGGTCTCATTCTAAATTCCCAATTTCCATGTTTCAGACCTAAATTTGCTCTTAGAAAGATAACGTCATAACACTGGGAATAAAAGAGATGGGAAGAAGAAATTCTTGCATGGCAATATGCCCAGAATAGTGGTTATCTACAAATTCTCCAAGGAACACTTTTTGGAAAATTCTTCCTTCCTTCCTTCCCTTTATTCTTTCTTCCTTTCTCATTGTTGTTTAAGATTTTTCTCTTGATACTATGACTTCTCAGTGGAGAATAAGGCTGGAAAATAATGACTTTTTATTAAAAGATGCTTTTATAATGTTTATAGTTGGATTGTAAATGTTTTGTATTTGAAGCTTTGAGGATAACAAACATTACTGAAAGTAAAAAGAAGAGACAATATAGACATATGGTGTGATAGAACTTGCAAAGTTAGTTTTTCTTAATTGGCAATTTCATATCAGATGTTCCAAATTAGAAAAAATATTTTTGGTAAACTAAAGATTTTGGGGAAAGTATTTTTTTTTAACTTCTTTATTGGAGTATAATTGCTTTACAATGGTGTGCTGTTTTCTGCTGTATAACAAAGTGAATCAGCTATATGTATACATATATCCCCATATCTCCTCCCTCTTGTGTCTCCCTCCCACCCTCCCTATCCCACCTCTCTAGGTGGTCACAAAGCACTGAGCTGATCTCCCTGTGCTATACGGCTGCTTCCCACTAGCTAACTATTTTACATTTGGTGGTGTATATATGTCCATGACGCTCTCTCACTTCGTCTCAGCTTACCCTTCCCCCTTCCCGTGTCCTCAAGTCCATTCTCTATATCTGCGTCTTTATTCCTGTCCTGTCCCTAGGTTCTTCAGAACCATTTTGTTCTTTTTTTAGATTCCATATATATGTGTTAGCATATGGTATTTGTTTTTTCTCTATTCTTTTTAATAATTGCTTTCACTTTGCAATTAACATTGTATGCAGCTTGGGAGTTCAAACCTTCTATATTTAAATTCCGCAAAAATTTGGGTATTTGCACTAAAACTTTCTTTGTTTCTAGTCTCTGTGCTTGGTTTAACATGATGATGTACGGAAGATGACTCAGAATTACTTATAATACTATGGAGTGGGGGACGGAGAGACAAAAATTACTTAAATGTAATGTGAATATGTAATTGTAATTGGAAGGCACTTTTATTTAACTGTGAGTGTGTATTGTATTTACTAACTCACTGCTTCTGAAAACAGTCAACCTTGTGAAAATTAATGGACTTTTATAAACTGTCCTAAGTAAACATTTAGGTAAAATTTAAAAATTTGTAATATTTGTCAATGTCTTTTGATTTTTGTATGTTAATTCAATTCTATATTCTGACATTTTAAATTGGTTTTGGAAATTTCAATGTGGTGCATAACTGAGATAAAAGGTATTAGTTTGCACTCCAGGGCAGGGACTCACAGTGGAAGGACAGAACTAAATCCTACATGCAGAAAATTGTATAGGAACATAGCCATAACCATTTCCTTACACATTGTCTATGGCGGTTTTAGGGCTACAAAGACAGAGTTGAATAGTTGCATCATAGGCTGACAGTATGGCCTGAAAAGTCTAAAATATTATTATCTGGCCCTGTAGAGGAAATGTTTGTCAACCCATGCCCTAAATCTCACGAAAAGCTGGAACTGAGCTTTATAATTGTCTATGACAAAGAATGGTTAAGAGCACGAGGGAAAGGAAGAAAACAAACAAAATCTGGAATCAGATTTTGAGCCATGGGAATAAAAATAATGAACATTCAGAATAGACCCAAGAGCAGGCATTTGTCTACATTTTAAGTTCAACCATATCATTTACTAAATGTGTGGTACTATATTTGTAATTCTAACTGACCAATGCCTTTAAGTTTTCTGGTCCTTTGGGGAAGGGATGGTGGCCGGACTTGCTTTTGCCTCTTCAGATAGTGGGTGATAGGCTCGGATGACAGGTGATTACATGGACCTGCACAGTTTGAAGCCAGTTCCAACATGGATCTGTGTATATATGTATTTTTTGTGTATATGACAAAACACATTTCACTTAAAAGGAGAATGTCAGCAGAATGTCTGCTAAAATAGCTACAGGCTAATAGGAAAATAAGAATCACAGTGCAAAAATTTAAAAGTTGGTTGAGAGTGGGGAAAATACATTCTTCTTTATTGAAGTGGTCTAAAATGCAGGCTTTAATGTTACTCATCAAACAGTGAGCTAAGAGACAAGTGCCTTGTATGTAGAAAATGGTCAGTGCTTTGCCCTTTAAAAAAGGAATGCAGAATATGTTGCCCTTTTAATATGTCCTGTAGCTTGCCCTGGATTTGAGGATGAACGGAGATGGCACTAAAAATGATAAAGCAATAAATCATAAAGTTCCAAAGTTCCTTTTTTGTCACAGCTCGTTCATGTTCAGAAGGCAATCTTCAGTACATGTAAACTTCCCCACGTGGGATGGAAACTGGAGAAACTGTGAGAGAAGATACTGAATAGGAATAAAAATGTTTTTGCCTCTCTTTCATTTTCCTTACTTTGACATTTCTGCTGTCCACATGTTAATTGGAGATCGTAATAGTTCTAGATATCAATAAGTTGATATCTAAAGCAGAGAGAAAAAAACCCCCACTGGTCTGTATCTCAGCTGGAATCCAAAGTAAACATAATCTTTTTTTTTAATGTTCAAAGCATTTTAGGTTCTTTTCACTCCCTCCATGTGTTACCTGTCTTTTCTTTTCATGCATTTGGAACTCACCAACTCTCCTCTGCATGGTTCTCTTTTAGTGTCTAAAATGTCAGCATATGTGAGAAAAGCTAAAAACTGTTAGAAAAATCTCTACCTTAGAAAGTTCATCAATATACAATTTAACATCTTAATGATGAGTGAGAGCAGAAAGTTCCTGGTTATTATAAAATAAGAATTATAAGGCAGCAGGTCATTTTCTTAGTTATTGATGGATTGCACTTGGGGTCATTTGCAGGTTTAATTTGAGGACCTGGTTAGAATCAGGGGATAACCGTAGTTATTTCACAATTGTGAAAATTACATTGTTTTTCCTTTAGTAACAAGATTTAACTATTTATTGTACCACTTCAGGAAAACACTTGATTGGTGATTGGAAAATGGGGAAAAGAATGTCATGTTCTATTCCAGAAGCATTTAACTTTGGGGCTAATTTTCATGGTAGAGTCAAGACAATATGCATTGCTCATGTAAACATGAGATGCATCCTTCTCTGCAGTGTTTCGACGACTGAGAAACAACTGTCCATGAACAGCCCAGGCAGTGCCCAAGGAAGGAAGCTCTTGCTTATTTTGTTCACACAGTGTGTCTTGCATGTATGTCCATCTTAACCTTCCCAGATGTGCTCCTTGGGACTGAATGGAAACCACAGTCCATGTGTCACTTGAGTTCAATTTAGTAGCTTCTCTCTATTTCTCCTTGGGCTTCTTTATCAAATTTTTACCCTATATACATCTTTTCGGTGACTGGACACCTACTAGTTTACTCTTCTTGATCTTTTAGGCTTTTCTCAGCTTTTCTCCAGTCAGTTTGCACCTTCCTCCTGCCACCCCTGGCAGCCTTATGACCAGCATCCATCATTTTGCTGAGTCTCCACTCGACTTTCCCTATGTTGTATACTTTTCTTCTAAAATAGCTTCCATAATAACATGGAGTGCCAGATCTGGGGCAGGTGGTCTGCACTTGAATCCTTGTTTTCTGAGTGTCCTTGGACAAGTTATTTAACATTTCTGTGCTTAACTTCCACTTCTGTAAAAATGGGAATGACAGTAGCACTTTTCTCATGGGATTGTTATGGTGACTAAATGAGATAATACAGGCCAAACATTTGGAATAGGGCTGGAGATATAGTGAGTACTAAAGAACATTTTTATTTTTAACTTTTTTCAACATTGAGTATAACTGACAAATAAAATTGTAATATATTTAAAGTGTACAATGTGATGGTTCGATATACATACACATTTTGAAGGGATTCCCACCATTAAGTTAATCAACATATCCATCTCTTCACTTATAAACATGTTTTTTTTCTTTTTTGGTAAGAACACTTTAGTTCTAATTTCTTAGCAAATTTAAATTATACAATATAGCATTATCATCTATAGTCACCATACCATGCATGAGATCCTCAGACCTTACTCAGCTTATAACTGAAAGCTTTTATCCTTTAACCAGCCTCCTCCATCTTCCCCCCACTTCCCAGGTCGTACCAACCACCATTCTACTCTCTGTTTATATGAGTTTGACTTTTTTCCCCCAACAACTCCACATATAAATGATACCATGAAGTATTTGTTTTTCTGCTTCTGTCAGGCTTGTTTCACTTAGCATAATGCTCTCCAGGCTCATCTATGTTGTAGCAAATGGCAGGATTTCCTTTTTTTTAAACGCTGAATGATATCCCATTGTGTGTGTATGTGTGTGTGTGTGTGTGTGTGTGTGTGTGTGTGTGTACATTTTCTTGATCCATTCATTGGTCAACCCAGGTTGTTTCCATATTTGGGTTATTGTGCCTAATGCTGCAATGAACATGGGAGTATAGATGTCTCTTTGAGATATTGATTTTGTAAACTCTGGTTACATGCCTAGAAGTTACATGCCTAGAAGTTACATGCCTAGAAGTTACATGCCTAGAAGGATCATATGTTAGTTCTAGTTTCTTGGGGAAACTCCATATTGTTTTCCATAGTTGCTGCACCAATTTGCATTCCCACCAATAGCGCACAAGGGTTCCCTTTTCTCCATATCCTTGCCAACACTTATCTCTTGTCATTTTGATAATAGCCATCTTAATAAGCGTGAAGTGATACCTCAATGTGGTTTTGATTTACATTTCTCTGATAACTAGTGATGCTGAACATCTTTTCATGTATATGTTGACCATTTGCCTATCTTCTTTGGAAAAATGTCTATTCAGCTTCTCTGTGCATTTTTTAAATCGGGTTAGTTGTTTTTTTTGTTATTGAGTTGTATGACTCCTTGTATATTTTGGATATTAATCTCTTATTGAATATGTGGTCTGCAAATATTTTCTCCCATTCAGTAGGTTGCCTTTTCATTTTTTGCTGGTTTCTGTTGCTGTGCAGAATCTTTTTAGTTTGAAGCAGTCTCATTTGTCTATTTTTGTTTGTTGCCTTTGCTTTTAGTGTCAAATCTGAAAAATTATTTCCAATACCAATGTCAAGGAATTTAACCTCATGTTTTCTTTTAGGAGTTTATGGTTCCAGGTCTTATATTCAAGTCTTTAATCCATTTTTGAGTTGATTTTTGTGTATGGTGTAAGACACAGGTCCAGTTTCATTCTTTTGCATGTGGCTGTTCAGTTTTCCCAACACCATTCATAGAAAAAACTATCCTTTCCTCATTGTGAGTATTGGTTACTTTGTCAAAAATTAACTGAACAGTATGCATGGGTTTCTTTCTGGGCTCTTTATTCTGTTCTATTAATATGTGTTGCTGTTTTTGTGCCAGTACTATACTGTTTTGATTACTATCAGCTTTGCAATATAATTTGAAATCCAGAAGTGTGAGACCTCCAGCTTTGCTCTTCTTTCTTAAGATTTGTTTGGCTACTTCGTGTCTTTTGTAGTTTCATACAAATTTTAGGACAATTTTTTCTATTTCTGTGAAAAATGCCTTTGGAATTTTGATTGCATTGAATCTGTAGATTGCTTTGGTTTGTATGGACATTTTAACAATATTAATTCTTCTAATCCACGAACACAGGATGTCTTCCCATTTATTTGTGTTTTCTTCAACTTCTTTCATCAATTTTTAAATAGATTTCAGTGTACAAATCTTTCATCTCCTAGGTTAAATTTATTCCTAGGTATTTTATTCTTTAGATGCTATAGAATATCTTTCTGATAGTTCATTGTTAGTGTATAGAAATGCAACTGAGTTTTGTATATTGATTTTGCATGTTACAACTTTACCAAATTCATTGATTAATTCTAACAGTTTTTGGGTGGAGTCTTCATGGTTTTCTATATATAATATCATGCCATCTGCAAATAGAAAAAAATTTACTTCTTTTTTTTCCATTTTAGATATCTTTTATTCTTTTTTCTGGTCTAATTGCTTTGTCTAGGACTTCAAATACTATGTTGAATAAAAGTGGTTAGAGTGAGCATCCTTGTCTTTCTCCTGATCTTAAACATAAAGCTTTTTTTTTTTTGGCACTGATGTTGTATATTAAACACTCCTCCCCACTCTCAGGATATGTTTACATTGCTATAAATAGTGAAATTTTAGCAGTGGGAATAAAGAAGAAACAAAAGAAGTACCCACCTCCCTCTCATATATGTTTTATCCATGTGCTTCCTTCCTAGGTACCACCAATCTCGCCAGGTGCTGGATGAGAGACAGGATGGGGGAAGAGATCTGCACATTGTCACTTGCCCTTTGGGTTTTGGAGGTACTGGAGAGTTCAGCAAACACCACCCTCATGCTTCTACAGCAGACATTGGAGAATGAAGGGCTAGCTATTGGGCCTGTTCTTGCTCTAAGGCAACATCCTAGAAAGTTAGGGCCTGACAAGTGAGAAGCATGGTCATGGAGCTGCAACTGGTGACTGAATTTTTCTGCTGATATTCAGCCACCTGTAAACATCCCTTCAGCCTCCACTGCTAAGGCTGTGCCCTCATCCTAACTGGCAATAAAGTAAGGGAGGGGTGAACAACAGAACTTGTGCAGAGGTTCTGCCCTTGCAGCCCCTTCCTTCCCTCACTTTGTCTACTCCTGGATGCAGCAGCCCTGATTTGGACCAGCCATGTATGAGGCACAGACATCAGACACACAAACCCTCTTTCAAGTCATTTTCAGCACCTCCAGTTCCCCCACTCTGTGCTCTCACTTGATGGACACTGAGAAACACACTATCCAAATAATAGCATCTAGTTTATCTTGAGCCTTCACTCCTGTATTGGGTGCATAATAGTGTTCCCAGGAGAGACCTTCCTATCACTTATGAATATGAGTTGGTTAGGAGGTGAGGAGAATGGGTGTCTTTTCCAGGAATCTAGGTCAAAGGCTAGATCTTTCAACGGCTTTACCACCAGAAACCCTAAATACTGTCTGAACACTCACTCTGCAGAGTTCAGCTTGGAAACATGCAATCACAATGCTTCAGTGACATTCAAATAAAAGGCAGTATCTTTTTTTTTTTTTGCGGTACACGGCCCTCTCACTGTTGTGGTCTCTCCCGTTGTGGAGCACAGGCTCCAGACGCGCAGGCTCAGTGGCCATGGCTCACGGGTCCAGCTGCTCCATGGAATGTGGGATCTTCCCAGACCGGGGCAGGAACCCGCATCCCCTGCATCGGCAGGCGGACTCTCAACCACTGTGCCACCAGGGAAGCCCTCTTTATAGTTCTGATCATGAAAAGACTTCGGATTTTCTCAATCTCTTTTCCTGCATCTATTGAGATGATCATGATTGTTATACTTCATAATCTGCAGATGTTGAACCATCATTGCATCCCTGGAATAAAACCCACTGTCATGGTATTTGATCATTTTAATGTGCTACTAAATTCAATTTGATATTTTGTTGAGGATTTTTGTATCTATGCTTATCAGGGTTATTGGTCTGTAATTTTCTTTTCATGTAGCATCCTTATCTGGTTTTGGTATCAGGATAATGTTGGCCTTATAAAATGAGTTGGAAGAGTTTTCTCTTTTAATTGATTTCTAGTTTCATATTAATATGGTCAGAAAAGATTGATATCATTTCCATCTTGTTAAATTTATTAAGATTTGTTTCATAGCCAACATACAATCTATCTTGGTGAATGTTCCATGTGCATTTGAAAAAAATGTGTATTCTGCTGCTACTAGATGGATGTTCTGTGTATGTCTGTTAGGTTCATCTGATCTAGTGTGTACTTTAAGTCCATTGTTTCCTTATTAATTTTTTGTCTGTATCATCTCTTCATTTTTGAAAGCAGGTTATTGAAGTTGCCTACAATTATTATTGCTATTTTTCCCTTTATATCTATTAATAATTGCTTAAATATTAAGATAGTCCAATGATGGGTGTATAAATATTTACAATTTTTATGCCCTCTTGATGAATTGACACCCTTATTATTGTATAATGACCCTCTTTGTCTCTTGCTAAAATTTTTGGCTTAAACTCTATTTTATCTGTTATAAGCATAGTTAGCCCTGCTGTCTTTTGGTTTCCATTTGTATAAAATATCTTTTTTCATCCCTTCATTTTCAGTCTATTCATGTCTTTAATGCTGAACTGAGTCTATTATAGGCAGCATATAATTAAGTCTTGTTTTATGTTATCCATTTAGTAACTCTGTGTTTTGGTTATAAAATTTAGTCCATTTACATTTAAAGTAAGTATTGAAAGGTATAGACTTACTATGAGTGTTCTGATAGTTGTTTTCTGGCTTTTTTGTAGTACCTTTGTTCATTTTTTTATTGTCTTTATTTTTGATTTAAGGATTTTCTGTCATGGTATATTTTGATTCCTTTTAAAAAAATCTATTGTATATCTATGAAAGGTTTCTTTCTTTTTTTGTGTGTGCCAAAAGTGTTTACCATGTGGCTTACATAAGACATCTTACAGTTATAACAGCCTATTTAAAAGTGATAACAACTTAACTTTGAATGCTTACAGAAGCTCTATAATTTCACATTTTCCCCACATTTTATGTTTTTGTTGTCACAATTTACATATTCTTATATTGTTTAATAAATTATTGTAGTTGGTAATACTTTTGTCTTTTAACCTTTATACTAGAGTTATAAGTGATTTATCCATAATTTTACAATATTAGATTACAATATTTTACAATATTATAGATTCAACTATATATTTACCTTTACCAATGAGCTTATACTTTCATATATATTTTTTTAAGCAGAGGTCTTCTTAGAAACCCATATGATTTAAATTTATTTATCTATTTATTTTTGGCTGTGTTGGATCTTCATTTCTGTGCAAGGGCTTTCGCTAGTTGCGGTGAGTGTGGGCCACTCTTCATCACAGTGCGCAGGTCTCTCATTATCGTGGCCTCTCTTGTTGTGGAACACCAGCTCCAGATGCGCAGGCTCAGTAATTGTGGCTCACAGGCCCAGTTGCTCTGCAGCATGTGGGATCTTCCCAGACCAGGGCTCGAACCCATGTCCCCTGCATTGGCAGGAAGATTCTCAACCACTGCACCACCAGGGAAGCCCTCTTTCATATGTTTTTATGTTGTTAATCATCATCCTTTCATTTCAGCTTGAGGAACTACATTTAACACTTCTTATAAGGCTGGTCTAAATGTGACAAACTCCTTCAGCTTTTGTTTATAAAGAAAACTATTAATCTGTCCTTCAATACTGAAGGACAATTTTGCTAGTTATAAGATTCTTGGTTGGCAGTTGTTTTCTTTCAGGACTTTGAAGATATAATCCCACTCCCTTCTGTTCTGCAAAATTTCTGCCTAAACACCTACTTATAGTCTTACAGGTGTTCCCCTGTATGTAACAAGTTGTTTTTCTCTTGCTGCTTTTAAGATTCTCTTTACCTTTAATTTTTGACAAGTTAATTACAGTGTGTCTCTGTGTGGACCTCTTAGATTCTTCTTTTCTGGTACTTTTTGTGTTTCCTTGATCTGGATGTCTATTTATTTCCCCAGGTTAGGAAGTTTTCAACCATTATTTCTTTGAATATGTTTTCTGCTTCTTTCTTTTTTCTCCTCTGGGACCTCCTATAATGGAATTTGGTCTGCTTGTTGGTGTCTCATAAGTCCCTTAAGTTATCTTTACCCTTTTCCATTATTTTTTATTTTTGCTCCTCTGATTGGATAATATCCACTGATTTGTCTTCAAGTTCACTGATTCTTTCTTCTACTTGACCTAGTCTATTGTTGAACTCTTCTATCACATTTTTCAGTTCAGTTGTTATACTCTTCAGCTTTGTGATTTCTGTTTGGTAGTTTTTAAAATTTTCTTTTTTGTTGAAATTCACACTTTGTTCCTGCATTACTCTCCTGACCTCAGTGAGTATCTTTATGACCATTATTTTGAACTATGTATTAGATAAATCACTTATCTCTGTTTCATTAAGATTGGTTTCTAATTTATATTGTTCTTTTGTTTGAAATATATTCCCTTGTTTCTTCACTTTATTGCCTCTCTGTGTTGGTTTCTGTGTATTAGATAAAACAGTCACCACTCCTAGTCTTGAAAGAGTGGTCTTATGTAGGAAGTCAACCTTGTCAATCAGCCCAGAATGAGCTCCTTGTTCTTTCAAACTTTTGTGATTGTCCAAGCCACTTTCTTTGTTCTTAGTGGCTCCCACTAAGTTGAGGGTGTGCCAAGACCCGTCAGTATCCATAGGGGAGGATAAGAGTCATCAAGTAAATTTAGGCTGATTAGAAGCCTGATAGCAGCTGGGAAGGTATGTATATATAAGCCCCCTTCAGGGAGAAACTGGGGGATGTGTGTTTTTGCCTTCTCCTTCTGTGCTGAACCTGAGTGTATAACCATTGGAGGTGCTCCTGTGCCTGTTTAAAAGCTAGTTTTTTGTTTGCTATAGTCCTATGAGACCCATGAATGCAAACCCCATTGGCTACCAGAGCAAGGTTGTTTGAGGGTCTGTCTCTTAAATGGCAGCTGCAAAATTTGGGGCATTATGTACATGTAGAAGCTCTTTCCAGAGAGATGTTGGTAATATGACTTTATTGTTGGAGTGCACCAGAAGAAGAAATCTTCTGTAATGCCCTTCAGCCCTACTGGGCTCTGTGAAGAATCACAGCCAACTCTTAGAATTGTGCAAAGAAGAAGATGGACCCACTGGCAGCAGCTTGTAAATTATGCAGTCAAACACCTTTCTGGGAAGACTGGGAGGTGGGCATTTTTTCCTGCTCCCTCTGCACTGAGCCCTGGGGGAATAGCTGAAGCAAGTGCTCACACGCCCATTAAGAACCCTTGTTTTCTATATTCCTGTGAGTCTTAATTCACATGCCCCATTGGCTTTTAGATCTAGGTGTTTTGGGGGCCCATCACTCGGTGGGAGACTTAGAAGTTGACATGTTAGGTGTGTGATCCAGATGCTTTGCTTCTCAGTAGAAAGCTGAGAGTTGGCTGTTCCTTTCCAATTTTATGTTGCTATGCCAAGGATGGGGTTTATGGTGAGGGTGTGTCTCAGCCTTTCTTACTTGTCTTGCTGTATTTTCTCATTTACCCAAAGTGTAAGTTGCTCAGCCACTTTCTGGATTTCTCTCAGAAAGAACTGTTCTATGTGTTGCTGTATATTCAGTGCATTCATGGGAGGAGAAAAGTTCAGAAGCCTCCTGTGTTGCCATCTTGGTCTCTTGAGTTACATGAACTGCTTTTTTTTTAAGTTGGCCTAAGAAAGGCCAATGACACAAGTGCTGAATAAAAATCTTTAAAAATAATGATAAAATAGTATTTCCACCTAATAATTTAGCAACTTAAAAAGACTGAAAAAATCTAGTGCTGGGGAGACTTTGGGGAAACTGACACTGTCAGTAGGGGTGTAACTGGTACAGCCTTAATGCATAATATAAAATGCACCACCATAGGGCTCAGTACTCCATGTGTAGGTGTGCAGCACTTGGAAATGATCATAGCTATAGAATAGATATTCCTTTAGTGCCTTCCTGAGGGGCATGGGAACATTTAGATGCTTGCATGCCACGCACAGGTCATAAGCAACCAGGACTGCTGCTTCCTGTTCACTTTGTCAGCCACCTTTCACCATTACCTCTGTGCCATCCCACCTGCATCATGCTGGATCTGATGCAGGAGCTCAGATTTGGGGTTCTCCTGGGTGCCTAGAGGCTCTGTCATAAATATGCCCATTAATATCGAGCTCCTCATCCTCTTTGAATCCTCCTACAGTACCACCTGTTTTTCTTCCTCAAGTTATGGATATGTCTCTGAGGGTGTGAGGAGGCAGAGGACCTTGGCATTATTTCATTACTCTGCTCCAAACCTCCATATTATGTCCACCCTACAGCAGTGTGAAAGTCATGGTCTTCCTCTTCCTGCCATGTCTTGAATTCTCTCTACTTTAGGCATACAGTAAAGATCTAAGATTTACTCCGGTAGACATGACTCTTGATATGTTAATGGAGTCTGAAGGAGTTAAGTTTCGTTTCTTTCTCCTCCAAGACCATTTTCCTACAGAGTCAAGAAAGTTACTTACAGATCAGAGCTGTTTAACAGACTCTTTGTTCAAGGCAGCAACTGCTCCCTTTTCACTGGGCAAGGAACCTCAACATTGGACGTGGATGAATGAAAAGTATTTAAAGAATAAATAAATTGCTTTACTTTATTATCCCACAAGTATTCTTCCCCTCATATTGCAAAGGGGGAAAATACAAAGCAAACTTTTTGTTCACTGTTATTTTGTCTTCTAGCCATGCACAAAGAACTTCTTATCAGGAATTTGCCCTGCAGCCCCTGGACCTGGGTAGTGGGTTCATCAGTTATGCTAATGAGGGCAGGTTCAGTTAGCTTTTTTAATGTAATCTTCTTCAACGAAAATATGTCATATTCCTACATTTTATCAAAACAAACAAACAAAAGACCCTCCAAGTACTTTCAAGGATCTTTTCAGCCAAAAAAATTGCTTGCTGCTTACATTTGGTTGCAAAGCACATCTTTTTTATTTTTCTTCCAAGTGGTCATTATAGCTCCTACTATGCTTCAATATACCCATTGATCAATAGAGAGCTTTGCTGATTTGGTCAGTAGCGGTTTTGATTGATCTGCTTTTTGTTCACATGTAGATTTGCTAAAGTTCTACTATTACGGGCTTCCTGCCCACCAGTATTACTCAAGATGATTCAGAGCAAAGTCTTTCTGGTTAGAAATGCAATGAAAGCTGCTATCAAAATGGCAGGGAGCCAGGGAACTCTTCAGGTAGAATGTAAGTTTGCTTATAAGGTAAAGCACTTATGTAAGGTGAGGGCTGCACCCTGGTGTTGCTCAACTCAGCTTGAATTTTGGCTGAATAATTCCATGCAGCTCCATTTGTTACTTAATGTAGCTGTGCAAATGTATTGGCCTTTTGGTCTTCGACATATACCATACATCTCTTAGAGTACTTAACATTCTTTCTGTTCCTTCTACGAAAAAAGTTCACTTTTCCATTTTTACTGTTGATATAGAATATTTTAAATGACTTTTTACTTTAAAAATGTGATAGAACTCCTTGGAGTGAACATGTGATTTACTGTACCAAGCAGTTTTGTTGATTTAGCTTCCAGGTGAGCAAGAAAATAAAAGGCAGAAGTGAACAGTTTAGACCAGATAGTAGATATTATAAGCCAAAATGTGAAACAAAGTGGATGAGATTAAATTTAGATTCCTTAAATCCCATAGGGATTAACCATATGTAGAACATTGTATAGAGAACATTGAGATAATCTTTGGCAGAAAATTAATGTTTAATTGTATTCAGTCCAGTGGAAGAGGGCTTCCCTCGCTCAGTCCTCTCTCTGTGTGTTCACAGGGTATTCAGGGGACAACTATCGCTTTCAGCCCAGCAGCTGCTGGTGATCATGTGAGGACCCTTTGTCCACAGATATTTGCAACTATTTTTAAAATGGACTAAAAAATGTCAAGAGCCAAGTTTTAGTAATCCAGCCTCCAGCTGATAATGAAAACTCTGCCTCACCTTTACTTTTTATCAATGCAAAACCTTTCTTTAGGAAAACTTTAAAAAAAGGTGAAGATAAATATTTTAGGATTGTTGTCAGATTGTTTTTTGTGTTTTTCCTAAGAGTAACTATTTCTTTTATGTTTGAGAAAAACAAATTATTAAGAATAACATTAAATATATACATTTAATGTTATATGTATATATGTAATGTATTTTGGGGATTTTAAATATAACGGAGAACTTAGTTCCCTGAGGTTGGAGATTAAGACCTTGACTCTTCCTTGTCTGCCCAGCAGTAATAGTGACAATTTTTTTTTTTTTTTTTTGCGGTATGTGGGCCTCTCACTGTTGTGGCCTCTCCCGTTGCGGAGCACAGGCTCCAGATGTGCAGGCTCAGAGGCCATGGCTCACGGGCCCAGGCGCTCCGCGGCATGTGGGATCCTCCCGGACTGGGGCATGAACCCGCGTCCCCTGCATCGGCAGGCGGACTCTCAACCACTGCACCACCAGGGAAGCCCTGCTAGCGACAATTTGAAGGGCTAGATTTGAGTTGAAATACAAAAGGAATCTAAGGGAAAGAAGATTTTTAAAATATGGTTTAATATCCCAGAAGTTTTAACAATAGCTATCACCTATCTCCATCTATCTATCTATCTATCTATCATCTATCTTCCCCCAATTATCTACATTCATCCATCCATTCGGATTCTCATGGAGGGAGAAAGTTGTCCTCTCCATGACCATCCTGCAGTGAGCTGAGAGGACACACACTAGTGCCTACCCTCCTCTACATCTAAATTTAATTCTGAAGTGTAAACTTGAGTTGAACGGGGCTCAAATATTACTCTTTATTTGCAAACAGAAAAATAGCAGAATTTATTTCCTTTCTTAAATGAAAGAAAAAAAGACCTCTTTTAGGAGAGTAGTATATTTAAAAAGGTGCCTGAACTTTTTTAAAAACAAGGAAGGACTACATTGTAAGCCTTGCCTTTCCTCCTTACAAAATTAATCTATAAAATCAAGTCACATGTCACACATTGACATTTGCATTTGATTATGGTATAGCATAACATCACAATTTTTCTTTGCCTGCAAAATTGTTTCTGTATTTACAACCTCCTAGAAATGAGCTGCAGTGTGTCAGAAGGTCATGATTTCAGTGACTCCTCACATTTTCTATTCTCTTTGGAAGTTTCAGGGCAGAGGCCAGGCTTAGCTTGCCAGTCCTTGCAACTTTCCTTTATTCTCATAGTAAGCCATGCTGGGTGTTCATGATGACATGTGCCAGCTGCCTCTGACACCTCAAAACCCTGCCACCAAGGGCATTCCACCCACTGGACTTTCTTCCTTCTCCTTACTCCATATTTGAAATTAACCAAACACAAAAATTGGTACCACTTTTACCAGGTAAAGAGGGTTTTTAAACTCACATTCTAATTTTTAAAAATTGTAATTGATTTACAATGTTGTGCTAGTTTTTGGTGTACAGAAAAGTGATTCAGATATATATGTGTATACTATATATTCTTTTTCACAGTCTCTTTATTATAGATTATTACAAGACATTGAATATAGTTCCCTGTGCTATACAGTAGGACCTTGTCATTTATCTATTTTGTATAAAGTAGTGTGTTATCTGTTAATCCCAAACTCCTAATTTATCCCTCCCCCCCTTTCCCCTTTGGTAACTATAAATTTGGTTTTCTATGTCTGTGAGTCTGTTTCTGTTTTGTAAATAAGTTCATTTTAATCGTTTTTTTGTGTTTGACATATAAGTGATATCATATGATATTTGTCTTTCTCTGTCGGGCTTACTTCACTTAGTGTGACAATCTCTAGGTTGCCCCATGTTGCTGCAAAAGGCATTATTTCATTCTTTTTTATGGCTGAATAATACTCTCTCTCTCTCTCTCTCTCTCTCTCTCTCTCTCTCTATATATATATATATATATATATATATATATATAATATATAATTGCTTGCTATGTGACAAACTGTGTTAAATATTTCACAAATATTATATATTAATATGTTTTATATATATATATATATATATATATATATATACACATACACACACCACATCTTCTTTATCCATTCATCTCTTGATGGGCACTTAGGTTGCTTCCATATCTTGGTTATTGTAAATGCTATGAACATTTGGGTACATACATCTTTTATAGTTTTTTTCAGAAATGTGCCCAGGAGTGGGATTGCTGGCACATCTCTAATATTTTTTTGTGGTATGCAGGCCTCTCACCATTGTGGCCTCTCCTATTGCAGAGCACAGGCTCTGGACGCACAGGCTCAGCAGCCATGGCTCATGGGCCCAGCCACTCCACAGCATGTGGGATCTTCCCGGACCAGAGCATGAACCAGCATCCCCTGCATCAGCAGGTGGACTCTCAACCACTGCGCCACCAGGGAAGCCTGGAACATCTCTAATTTTAAAGTATGCCATTATGCAAATAAACAAGATAAAATTGTGGTAAGGATATTATGACATATTCTTGCAGAAGGGGTATTAATAAGGGATCAGAGGTTGTTAATAAAGGATGGTCTTCAGGTAATGAGAGAGGAACAGATGGGAACAACACTATAAAAAAAAACAAAAAAAACCCCACAAAACCTGATCATATCAACATGCAATAGGAAAAAGGGCAAATGAGGGAGGATCTCTACAAAAATGAGAACTGGGAGGACGAGGTTCAGATTTTCAAGTGGAAGCTTATCAAAAGATGTCCTTGATGAGCATTCAGAGCCCAGGCAAAAAAGTGCCTGACAGAACAAGAAGTGCTTCTTGTCAATTTTGAGTTAAATTTTAAAATATGAGCTGCAAAGTTAATAACAGAAATCTCACAGAGTCATTATAAGGATTAAGTTACCTAATGTTTGTGAAGCAGCACAGTGTTTGTCAAGTGTACAGCAAGCACGATATGAGCTCCTTTTAATTGTGTTTATTTCAGCTGGTCCTTGCACAATCCTAGGAGGTAGATACTACCATTATTCCCTTTTCATGTGTGTCTCCAAGGCTCAAGTCACTTTGGGAGAAACTGCATGTCCTCACTGAATACAGTTTTGGTGGGGTTCTCATTAAGGTGACCACCCTTCTGTGGCCAAGGGTTGGGCTGCAACACAAGCTGGCCTCCTTAGATACACTCTCTTTTGATTTTGAAATTTAAATGGTGATGAGAACTGTTGGAATTTATCCACACTGCACCCTGAAGAGGATGACCTGGATCCTTGGAAGATACACTGTGCTTTATGAGCCTGGTTCTTGAGATTTTATTTTAGTTCTTGAGCTATGCTGTAACCTTCCAATACATTCTGTTGTTTCCACTGTGACTCTGCTAGGGCGAGGGGCTGGGGTGCACTTGCCAAGGCCACTCCTCTGGGTCCGAGAAGGTCCAGAAGAAAGGGGAAGTGTGGGAATCATCTGTCTTGGGAAAGGGAGGACTTGGATGGTCCAGGACAGACACGGCACTTGATTTCTCTAATACAATAAAATCATGCTGATAGAGGTGGCCTTAAACTTTTTCATCCAATTGTTTGTGTTCTCAGAGGAATGATTACCTGTAAGGTCTGTAGTATTTGTGTGAGTGCCTCTGTTCATCTGATAACTTTTTTTGTAAATTTCTATAAGATTGACCATTTTGTTTGTAAATCTGGTTTTATTTCCTCTTATTGAGCCCAAATACTATCCATTCCTTAAGAGAAGGGACCATGTGTTTCTGTACCCATTGCAACCTGCCATGTGTATCCAAAGTCATTTCTGACTACTCTCCACCAGGCCTGGCTGTCTTGTTCTCCTGAAGCACTGCTTTCTGCTCCATCCAACACGTGTTCACTCCTGCTGTTTCCCTCCCTTGAAATGCTCTTCCTCTCCCACTTCATCTTTTAAAATCTTACACCTTCATGTTTCAGGTGGTCCTCCTTCCTTATGTGCCAATCTATGTTAATTTCTCTCTGAATTCCCATTGCTTTTCCAATCAGTGCCTCACAGTATAGTAATTATTTCAGGTGTGAGTGTTTAAGTTCATACTTGAGTGGTAAGTTCAGGTACACAGTGATCAACTCTTTTCCCCCCAATATTTCATTATCAGAAGTTTTAAACATACAATGGTTAACAGAATTTCACAGTGTGAATAGCCATATACCCACCTTGACCCTACAATTAACATTTTGCTATATTCACTTTATCATGTATATATCCCTCTAACTATCCTTCCATCCATCCATTGTTCCACCTTATTTTTTTAATATATTGAAAAATAAGTTGCAGAAATCAGTGCATTTCATCCCTAACACTTTAGCATGCCTCTCACTAACTAGTCACTATTTTTAATGATATTTTTGTTACTAACTTTTCTGTACTTCATAGTCCTCAGCTCAGTATTGACCACACCATAGAACATCAGTATGTTTACATTAGATTGCATTTAGATACCACTTTGAAATCCATTGGAAACTAAAGGTGTGGAAGCCCAGATAAATTGTTTGTGGAGCCACAGAGACGTATGGGAGTGGGTGTGTCTTGTGGAGCTGGGATGAGACATACCTATCGTAGATTGAACCAGCCCAACTTGTGACCTGTGGAATACATTCCAGGGATGTTCAGGCAAAGTTTTGGGATGCAATTGGCAGACAGACCAGACAGGCTACCATCCGACTGACTAGAGTACTGACTTGGGGGCTGCTTACAGTGTGTGCTTAATAAGCAAGAGAGGGACAAACCAGTTTCTCTAAAGATACATTGAAATGAGGTGATAAAACAGCCATAAAAAGCAAAAATGAGCTTCCTGTGCAGCAGCCTGTGGACCTCCATCGTACCTGGTGGGGGGACTCAGTTCCTCTACAGAGCAGTACAGAGTGACTGCTCTGAATGGTGCACGTGGTGACTTTCTGACACCCTTTCAGGGGAAAGAAAGGTGTAGTGCTTCTCAGAGTTCGTAGCACCTTTTAAAATATGTTATTGCAATAGCCATTATTCACCCTGAGTTATTTAGCTGAGAGAGATTTATATCTATGTCCACATACACCCCTCCATCTTTCATCCGTGTATCTCTAGGCATCGCCTCCTTGGAGAGTCCTCTCCTGACCCGTTTATTGAAAAGAAAGACCACTCTCCCTTTGATATTCTACTCTGCCTTTTATTTTTCCCTGGAACACAATTTCTAAGTGTATACATGTTAACTTATTTCTTATCTTTCTACCTTAGTACGCTAAAATTTTATGCTAAAATGCGGTAGAACCACATTTTCCCCTTCTCCTGTATAATGAGAGGCTATCAGGTGATCCATAATAGACTCCTATGAAATTTTTTTGTGTGTGTGTTTGTGTGTGTGTGTGTGTGGTACACGGGCCTCTCATTGTTGTGACCTCTCCCGTTGTGGAGCACAGGCTCTGGAAGCGCAGGCTCAGCAGCCATGGCTCACGGGCCTAGCCGCTCCACGTCATGTGGGATCTTCCCGGACCAGGGCACGAACCCGTGTTCCCTGCATCAGCAGGTGGACTCTCAACCACTGCGCCACCAGGGAAGCCCTCCTATGAAAATATTTTAATCATATATACTAAAAATCTGTAAATCTGGAAAAATTTGTTTCAGTATTGTTCCATATGTCCTTGCTGTGTTTGAGGCGTACCCTGACCCTCTTCCTTCTCCATTTCCTAATATCAATACTTTTTATTGAGGTAACACAGGTTTATAATATTACATGTTTCATGCATACAACATTATATTTATACTTCTCTGTAAACTACAGCATGCTCACCACCAAAAGTTTAGTTTCCATCTGTCACCATACAGTTGATCACTTACCCATTTTGCCCTCCCCCCCTCTGCCCTTCTCTATTCTGGTAACCACTATTCTGTTCTTTGTATATACATGTCTGTTTTTGTTTGGTTTGGTTTGGTTTATTCATTGATTTTGTTTGTTTTTGTTTGTTTTTTATATTCCACATAAGAGTGAAATGTTATTGTATTTGTCTTTCTCTGACTGATTTCACTTAGCCTAATACCCTCAAGGTTTATCCATGTTGTAGCAAATGGCAAGATTTCATCTTTTTAATGGCTGAGTAGTATTCCATTGTGTGTGTGTTTGTATGTGTGTATATATATCACATCTTCTTTATCCTTTCAACTGTTGATGGACACCTATGTTGCTTCCACATCTTGGCTATTGTAAATAATGCTGAAATGAACATAGGGATGCACATATCTTTTCTAGTTAACATTTTTTTTTCTTCAGATAAATACCCAGGAGTGTAATTGCTGGATCTTATGGTGGTTCTATTCATCATTTTTTGAGGAACTTCCATACTGTTTTCCATAGTGGCTGTACCAATTTACATTCCCACTACAGTATATGAGGGTTCCTTCCTCTCCACATCTTTGTCAGCACTTGTTATTTCTTGTATTTTTGATGATAGCCATTCTGAAAGGCGTGAAGTGAAATCTTGTGGTTTTGATTTGCATTTCTCTAATAATTAGTGATGTTGAGTAATTTTTTCAGGTACCTGTTAGCCATCTGCATGTCTTCTTTGGAAAATATCTATTCAGTTCCTCTGCCCATTTTAAAATGTAGTTGTTTTTTTTTTTTTTTGAGTTGTATGAGTTTTTAATATATTTTGGATAATAACCCCTTATCATATATATGTTTTGCAAGTATCTACTCCCGTTTGGTAGGCTGTCTTTCTGTTTGGTTGATGGTTTCCTTTGCTGAGCAGAAGCTTTTCAGTTTGATATAGTCTTTCTGGATATGTCTCCTCAGACAAGGGAAACAAAAGCAAAAATATAGAAATGGGACTACATTTCCTAATACTTACCTAATATCTACCCAGGCCCCTTGACTGGGGGATGCACTCAGGTTTGACTTTCTGGGCAGTTCCACAAGTTACAAAATCATCTACCCCATCTCTGAGAACTCCCATTCCTTTAGCATGCTGCTCTCAGCTAGAGATTAGGAGAAAATTAGATCTGATGGAAGAAATTCTTCACAAACTGTGAATGATTGAGAACCTTGCTTAATGTGTTAAATCTCCTAAGGATGTTTACACATTATGAGAGTGATAAACTCTGGCAGTGTGACTAAGCAACTTAAATAATTTAAGTTTATGTGAAAAAGACCTAGGGATTTAGTTAAATAAAAACACAATCTGAATGACCTGAAAATTGAGAGAAGCTAGTTCATTCTTCTTTGCGTGCATTATAACCTCAACTTTTGCTTCACACTTCTACATTACACAGGGAGTACTGACTTCTATTGTTTCTGACAGCTTATATGGTAGCTGATATACTGAATAATGCAGAGAATGATTAGTATGTGAGGCTTTCCCAGATCATGCCAGTTAAATAATCAGTTAGGTGTTGGAATATTTAGTTTACAGCAGAAGAGACTTAGGGAAGATAAGTAAACTTGCTTCATTCATTTGAAAAATATCTATTGAATGTACACTATATGCTAACACTAATTAGCTGTTGGGGAAAAATACTGCTTAAAAACAAAAATAATCCTGTTCACACAGAATTTAGATTCCATGGTTAAGGAAATACTTAAGGACTATTAAGCAGAAAATATTTCTACTTTTCCGTTCTTTTTTTTTTTTTTCTTAAAAGAGAAATCCCATGTTAAAAACAAATTACATGGGACTGAGTGAACTGATGAGGATGATTATAATTTTTGTGACTTTCTGTTTGAATAATAAAAAAAAAATCCCACAAGGACTCAGAGGTAAAAAATATACAAATCGATTTTCACTGCAAGGTAAAGGAGCTGTTACAGTGGAGGATTACTGGACTGAATGTCAATATTATGACACAGTATGAGTGTGTTTCGTGTTTGGTAATTGCAATCATTGTTGCTTTTGTTGTGGTCATCCATTTACAATGCTTGGTGTCAGTTTATTTATCTCTTGTAAAAATAAAATGTAGTGTGTGTGTGTGTGTGTGTGTGAAAAAAAACAAAAGAGCAACTGTAGGACCAATGCACAAAAAATTGCATGAAAAAATATATTTACTTAATGTTAATAAATCCTTAACATCTATAGAATCTGAAAACCTGGAATGAGATGCTTCCTGGGATAGCAAGTTCCCATTGTTGTTAATATTTAGTTAATACTACCAGTGTTCATGGTGGTTGTAGATGAGAGTCCATATGCATTGGGGGTAGAAGTAGAGGCTTGTCCATAAATTCTATAAGATCTACTATTCTTTGTTAGTCAAGATAACATATTTTCACTTATGATGAACAGAGAAATGAGCATGATTGTTCCCATAAAGAGAAGTGCTTCAGGTTGGGTTTAGAAAGAAAGGAGTCATTTGATTTGGACTTCTTGATCCTTTTCACAAAGGAAAGAGTGAAGAGTTCTAGGGGCCTGGCAAAATGAATAAACTACTGACAACTCTCTTAACAGGAAGTAAAACATAGGTCACACAGGGGAAAGATAAAGGTAGCAGTATGTCACCTACAAAAGCAGACATAGCAATGGGTGCAGGAGAAAGAGTGCCAAATGTGGACTCTACTTCTTTCCTATTTTCCCTTGAGTCCTGTGGATCCAAGCAAGTCCATTTTCCTCTCTGGCATGAAGTTTCTTCAGCAGAAAAATGAGAGGTTGGATTACATTATCTCTAAGGCAACTTTTCGGCCTCACATTTAAATACTTCAGAAAGCATTAGATGTATATCTTGTAAGGATGCTTAATTAAATTTTTTGAACAATTAAGACAACATTTTAGAAATAAAATGTGCCATCTCAGCAGATCAATTAGAGTTATCACATATAATAAAATACCACTCTTCTGATTCCTGAATCCACCAACAAATCCATCAATGAAAAATCTTTGACTAAGCACTTAGACATATTTTCGAATAACTCACATGTGATATTTTAAAGCAACTATTCTCTCAAATAATAAATATTATTGTAGTTCACATTCATCTGTCTGTGAATTGGATATCTGAAATCTGTTTCAACAAAATTGGTGATTTCAGAGGCAATGCATGTCTGAAAGAATATAATATCCTTGCTTGAGAAAAATCTGAAAAATAATATATTAGTTTGTATCAAACCTTTAATTGGAAATAATCATTTTGGTATAACATTCCTCCACTTATTTGACAGTAGGAGATTGTGCTGAAATTTCTTGCTTTTCTAGACTTCTAAAAAACTGTGTCTACAATAGAATATGACCGATGTAATTTTCAAGGATGAAAATTATCTTTTATAAAAGCTTTTTCTATAGAAATTGACAATTATAACCTAATGAATTTGTAACAGAATGCCATGGCTTTTTCAGAATAACAAATACATTAAACTTTTAATTTGCAATAAGTATAACAGCATATGATAATTCATAAGCATCTTTAAAACATCTTTAAGTTTACCACATCTAAATATTGTGGGCTAAGTAAAGATAATTCTACCTACTCCTTTTATTAATTGCACAATTGACTGATGAGATACTGATTCTATTTTTTCTTTTAATATGACATCACAATTCGAACATAATTTTCTCTCAACTTCATTTTGTGAAATTCTCTAAGAAAGAAAATTTTAATTGTTAAGGCAAATTTGAGGATAAAAAGTAAAAGAAGTTTTAGATTTTGTATAATTTTTATGAGTTGAGTTTTAAAAACTGTTATGTTTACTAATTTGATAAAACATATTTTAGAATTAAAAAGTTAGAGAATTTTGTATATGTCTTGTTTCATGAAATGTACAAAGTACAAATATTTTACCTACATTTGTTTCCTGTAATATACTACATGATATGTTGGGTAGTGATTAGAGTAGGCTTCTGGATTCAGACTTCCTGACTTGGAAAACCTCGGTGTGGTTTCCCAGTGTCCCAAGGCTCTGGTGCCTTCCTGTCTCCCTCTTTAAAATGAGTATAATAGGACCTCGCTGGGTGATATTAGAATCAATAATTAAATGTAGATAAAAAGCTTAAAAGTGTCTTTGTAAAGTAGTAAGAGCTTAATTAATGGTAGCTAATTCTCTATTAATATTATCAATTAGAATTTTTTTCAGGAAAAATGTTAGAATAAATTACTTAATGTAATCTTCAAGGCCCTCTACTGACGCCACATTTTTTTTTTCAATACAACTTCTGGAGTTCTCATTAGGCTTAAGTCACTTGTCTAATTTCTTTTTCTTTTTTTTTTACATCATTATTGGAGTATAATTGCTTTACAATGCTGTATTAGTTTCTGCTGTATAAGAAAGTGAATCAGCTATACATATACATATATCTCCCTTACCATCTCTCTTGCGTATTCCCCCTACCCTCCCTACCCCACTCATCTAGGTGGTCACATAGACCACCTGTGCTATGCGGCTGCTTCCCACTAGCTATCTATTTTACATTTGGTAGTGTATATATGTCCAAGCCACACTCTTACTTTGTTCCAGCTTACCATTCCCCCTCCCTGTGTTCTCAATTACATTCTCTATGTCTGTATCTTTATTCCTGTTCTGCCCCTAGGTTCTTCAGAAACTTTTTTTTTTTTTTAGTGTCCACATATATGTGTTAGCATATGGTGTTTGTTTTTCTCTTTCTAACATACTTCACTCTGTATGACAGACTCTAGGTCCATCCATCTCACTACAAATAACTCAATCTCATTTCTTTTTATTGCTGAGTAATATTCTATTGTATATATGTGCCACATCTTCTTTGTCCATTTCATGGACACTTAGGTGGCTTCCACGTCCTAGCTATTGTAAATAGTGCTGCAATGAACATTGTGGTACATGACTATTTTTGAATTATGGTTTTCTCAAGGTATATGCCCAGTAGTGGGATTGCTGGGTCGTATGGTAGATTTATTTTTAGTTTTTTAAGGAACCTCCATACTGTTCTCCATAGTGGCTGTATCAATTTACATTCCCACCAAGAGTGCAAGAGGGTTCCCTTATCTCCACACCCTATCAAGCATTTATTGTTTCTAGATATTTTGATGATGATACCTCATTGTAGTGATACCTCATTGTAGTTTTGATTTGCATTTCTCTAATGATTAGTGAGGTTGAGCATCTTTCCATGTGTTTGCTGGCAATCTGTATATCTTCTTTGGAGAAATGTCCATTTAGGTCTTCTGTCCATTTTTGGATTTGTTTGTTTGTTTTTTTTGATGTTGAGCTGCATGTGTTGCTTGTATATTTTGGAGATTAATCCTTTGTCAGTTGCTTCATTTGCAAATATTTTCTCCCATTCTGAGAATAGCCTTTTTGACTGGTTTATGGTTTCCTTAACAGTGCAAAAGCTTTTAAGTTTCATTAGGTCCCATTTGTTTATTTTTGTTTTTATTTCCATTTTTCTAGGAGGTGGGTCAAAATGGATCTTGCTGTGATATATGTCATAGAGTGCCCTGCCTATATTTTCCTCTAAAGTTTTATAGTGTCTGGTCTTACATTTAGGTCTAATCCATTTTGAATTTCTTTTTGTGTAGGGCATTAGGGTGTTCTAATTTCATTCTTTTACTTGTAGCTATCCAGTTTTCCCAGCACCACTTATTGAAGAGGCTGTCTTTTCTCCATTGTATATTCTTGCATCCTTTATCAAAGTTAAAGTGACCATATGTGTGTGGGTTTACCTCTGGGGTTTCTATCCTTTTCCATTGATCTATATTTCTGTTTTTGTTCCAGTACCATACTCTCTTGATTACTGTAGCTTTGTAGTATAGTCTGAAGTCAGGAAGCGTGATTCCTCCAGCTCCATTTTTCTTTCTCAAGATTGCTTTGGCTATTAGGGGTCTTTTGTGTTCCCATAAAAGTTGTGAATTTTTTTTGTTCTAGTTCTGTGAAAAACGTCATTGGCAGTTTGGTAGGGATTGCATTGAATCTGTAGATTGATTTGGGTAGCATCATCATTTTCACAGTGTTGATTCTTCCAATCCAAGAACATGGTATATCTCTCCATCTATTTGTATCATCTTTAATTTCTTTCATCAGTGTCTTATAGTTTTCTGCATGGAGGTGGTTTGTCTCCTTAGGTAGGTGTGTTCCTACATATTTTATCCTTTTTGTTGCAATGGTAAATGGGAGTGTTTCCTTAATTTGTCTTTCATATTTTTCATCATTAGTGTATAGGAATGCAAGATATTTCTGTGCATTAACTATGTATCCTGATAATTTACCAGATTCATTGATTAGCCCTGGTAGTTTTCTGGTAGCATTCTTAGGATTCTCTATGTGTAGCATCATGTCATCTGCAAACAGTGACAGTTTTACTTCTTCTTTTCTGATTTGGATTCATTTTATTTCTTTTTCATCTCTGATTGCTGTGGCTAAAACTTCCAAAACTATGTTGAATAATAGTGGTGAGAGTGGGCAACCTTGTCTTTTTCCTGATCTTAGTGGAAATGGTTTCAGTTTTTCACCATTGAGGATGATGTGACTGTGGGTTTTTCATATATGGCCTTTATTATATTGAGGTAAGTTCCCTGTATGCCTACGTTCTGGAGGGTTTTATCATAAATGAGTGTTGAATTTTGTCAAAAGCTTTTTATGTATCTACTGAAATGATCATATGGTTTTTATCCTTCAATTTGTTAATATGGTATATCACATTGATTGATTTGCATATATTGAAGAACCCTGCATTCCTGGGATAAACCTCACTTTATGATGGTGTATGATCCTTTTAATGTGCTATTCGATCCTGTTTGCTAGTATTTTGTTGAAAATTTTTGCATCTATGTTCATCAGTGATATTGGCCTGTAATTTTCTTTCTTTGTGTCATCCTGGTCTGGTTTTGGTATCAGGGTGATGGTGGCCTTGTAGAATGAGTTTGGGAGTGTTTCTCTCTCTGCTGTATTTTGGAAGATTTTGAGAAGGATAGGTGTTAGCTCTTCTCTAAATGTTTGATAGAATTTGCCTGTGAAGGTATGTGGTCCTGAACTTTTGTTTGCTGGAAGATTTTTAATAACAGTTTGAATTTCAGTGCTTGTGATTGGTCTGTTTATATTTTCTATTTCTTCCTGGTTCAGTCTTGGAAGGTGTTGCTTTTCTAAGAATTTGTCCATTTCTTCCAGGTTGTCCATTTTTTGGGAATATAGTTGCTTGTAGTAATCTCTCATGATTCTTTGTGTTTCTGCAGTGTCAGTTGTTACTTCTTTTTCATTTCTAATTCTATTGAGTTGAGTCTTCTTCCTTTTTTTCTTGATGAGTCTGGTTAATAGTTTATCAATTTTGTTTATTTGTGAAAGAATCAGGTTTTAGTTTTATTGATCTTTGCTATTGTTTCCTTCATTTCTTTTCATTTATTTCTGATCTTATCTTTATGATTTCTTTCCTTATGCTAACATTGGGGTTAATTTTGTTCTTTCTCTGATTGCTTTAGATGTAAGGTTAGGTATTTTATTTTTCTTGTATCTTGAGGTAGGCTTGTATTGCTGTAAACTTCCCTCTTAGAACTGCTTTTGCTGTATGCCATAGGTTTTGGGTCATCATGTTTTCATTGTCATTTGTTTCTAGGCATTTTTTGATTTCTTCAGTGATCTCTTGGTTATTAAGTAGTGTATTGTTTTGGCTATATGTGTTTGTATTTTCTATAGTTTTTTTCCTGTAATTGATATCTAGTCTCATGGCGTTGTGGTCAGAAAAGATACGTGATATGATTTCAGATTTCCTAAATTTTCCAAGGGTTGATTTGTGATCCAAGGTATGACCTATCCTGGAGAATGTTCCATGAGCACTTGAGAAGAAATTATATTCTGTTTTTTGTTTTGAATGGAATGTCCTATAAATATCAATTAAGTCCATCATGTTTAATGTACCATTTAAAGCTTGTGTGTCCAGGGGCTTCCTTGGTGGTGCAGTGATTGAAAGTCTGCCTGCTGATGCAGGGGACACAGGTTCATGCCCTGGTCTGGGAAGAACCCACATGCCATGGAGCGGCTGGGCCCATGAGCCATGGCCACTGAGCCTGGATGTCCACAGCCTGTGCTCCACAACAGGAGAGGCCACAACAGTGAGAGGCCCACATACTGCAAAAAGGAAAAAAAAATCTTGTGTTTCCTTATTTATTTTAATTTTGGTTGATCTGTCCATTGGTGAAAGCGGGGTGGTAATGTCCCCTACTATTTTTGTGTTATTCTCGATTTCCCCTATTATGTCTGTTAGCATTTGCCTTGTGTACTGAGGTGCTCCTATGTTGGGTGCATAAATATTTACAACTGTTATGTCTTCTTCTTGGATTGATCCCTTGACCATTATATAGTGTCCTTCTTTGTCTCTTGTAATATTCTTTATTTTAAAGTCTATTTTGTCTGATATGAGAATTACTACTGCAGTTTTATTTTGATTTCCATTTGCATGGAATATCTTATTCCATCCCCTTTCAGTCTGTTTGTGTCCCTAGGTCTGCAGAGGGTCTCTTGTAGACAGAATATATACCGGTCTTGTTTCTGTATGCATTCAGCCAGTCTATGTCTTTTATTTGGAGCATTTAATCCATTTACATTAAGGTAATTATTGTTATGTATGTTCCTATTACCATTTTCTTAATTGTTTTAAGTTTGTTATCGTAGATCTTTTCCTTCTCTTGTGTTTCCTTCCTAGAAATGTTCCTTTGTCATTTGTTGTATAGCTGGTTTGGTGGTGCTGAATTCTCTTAGCTTTTACTTGTCTGTAAAGGTTTTAATTTCTCTGTCAGATCTGAATGAGATCCTTTCTGGGTAGAGTAATCTTGGTTGCAGGTTTTTCTCCTTCATCACTTTAAATATGTCCTGCCACTCCCTTCTGGCTTGCTGAGTTTCTGCTGAAAGATCAGCTGTTAACCTTATGGGGATTCCCTTGTGTGTTATTTGTTGATTTTCCCTTGTTGCTTTTAATATTTTTCCCTTGTACTTAATATTTGTTAGTTTGATTCATATGGGTCTTGGCATGTTTTCCTTGGATTTATCCTGTATGGGACTCTATGCATACCCTTGATTTGATTGACCATTTCCTTTCCCATATTAGGGAAGTTTTCAACTATAATCTCTTCAAATATTTTCTCAGTCCTTTTTTCTTTTCTTCTTTTGGGACCCCTATAATTCAAATATTGGTGTGTTTAATGTTGTCCCAGAGGTCTCTGAGAAGGTTCTCAGTTCTTTTCATTCTTTATTCTGCTCTATGGTAGTTATTTCCACTATTTTATCTGCCAGGTCACTTATCATCTGTTCTTCTTCCTCAGTTATTCTGCTATTGATTCCATCTAGAGAATTTTAAATTTCATTTCTAGTGTTGTTCATCATTGTTCGTGTTCTCTTTAGTTCTTCTAGGTCTTTGTAAAACGTTTCTTGTATTTTCTCCATTCTATTTCCAAGATTTTGGATCATCTTTCCTATCATTACTCTGAATTATTTTTCAGGTAAACTGCCTATTTCCTCTTCATTTGTTTGGTCTGGTGTGTTTTTACCTTGCTCCTTCATCTGCTGCATGTTTCTCAGTCTTTTCATTTTGCTTAACTTACTGTGTTTGGTGTCTCCTTTTCACAGCCTGTAGGTTTGTAGTTCCTGTTGTTTTTGGTGTCTGCCTCCAGTGGGTAAGGTTGGTTCAGTGGCTTGTGTAGTCTTCCTGGTGGAGGGGACTGGTGCCTGTTTTCTGGTGGATGAGTCTGGATCTTGTCTTTCTGGTGGGCCAGACCATGTCCGGTGGTGTGTTTTGGTGTGTCTGTAAACTTATTATGATTTTAGGCAGTCTCTCTGCTAATGGGTGGGTTGTATTCCTGTCTTGCTAGTTGTCTGGCATAGGGTGTCCAGCACTGGAGCTTGTGGATCACTGACTGGAGCTGGATCTTAGCATTGAGATTGAGATCTCTAGGAGAGCTCATGCTGATTGATATTACATGGGGCTTAGAGGTCTCTGGTGGACCAATGTCCTGAACTCGGCTGTCCCACCTCAGAGGCTCAGACCTGACACCTGGATGGAGCACCAAGACACTGTCAGCCACAGGGCTCTCGGCCCTGATTCATGTGCTTCCCATTACTCTGCCAGCTCCTGCCTCTGTGCCTCCCTTTCTTTCCATTTGATGTTTACTTCCCATGCCAGGTGGGGTTCGGAGGTCAGTGCAGAAGATGTCAGCAGGCAGCTGCCCCATCCCGTCCTCATCCACACTCCAAGCTGGGCTTCCTGAGTCCCTCCCAGTCATGGGGCAGGGTCTGCAAAGACAGCCCAACCACCAGACAGACACATAGACCTGGCGAATAACTAATTTCTTTTATGAATGCTTTTATCACCTGTGAATTTGCCTATGCTAAACCTGTTGCCTAAATAATTTCTTTAGACAGCTAAATTTCCATGGTCTTCATCTAGTTAACTGATATCAATTAGTAAGATTTCCATGATGATGCCTAATTGAGTTTCTTGTACTTGTCATATACTCAATCCTTACATGATTGTTTATACTGGGTTAATTCAGTTTGACATGTAGTCTTGGGGGTCATGCAGCTTATTAAATATTTATTGCTTTCCTAGCTTTTTTTTTTTTTTTTTTTACAGTACTTTAAGTGTGACAAAAGGAAGACATTTTTGTTTTTGGAGATGAGTCCATCCAAAAGACCAATAGAGAATATCACAAGATATGAGCATGAAAGGAGTTGAGAGTAAGGAAGAGGGGTGTGAGCTGGGACCAGCCTAGACTAACTTTCAGGAGAATATTGTACAATTCAGGAGAAAATAATGGAGAGAACATTTCAAGAAAAAGTTAGGATTGTGTTTGGGATGGTAAGGACCATGACTTTAGTAGAATTGGACAGTCCATGCTGCATCATAGAGAAGGAGAGATGCTGAAAAGGACCTTGATTATAAACCTCATGATTTGTCCTTGAAATGATACAGGATGAAGAAGGGACTCTTATAGATGCTTTGATTTGAGAAGACTCAGTTTTAGGAGTAAATAAGGAAGGAAACTCTGAACAACAATAAGCTGTGTAGCATGGCAGTTAAATATAGAGGATCTAGAGTAAAATGGTCTAGGTGGAGTCTTCCCTGATGGCGCAATGGTTGAGAGTCTGCCTGCCGATGCAGGGGACACGGGTTTGTGCCCGGGTCTGGGAAATCCCACATGCTGCGTAGCGGCTGGGCCCGTGAGTCATGGCCGCAGAGCCTGTGCTTCCGGAGCCTGTGCTCCACAATGGGAGAGGCCACAGCAGTGAGAGGCCCGTGTACCACAAAAAAAAAAAAAAAAAAAAAAAGGTCTAGGTGGGAACCCTGCTACTAGTTGCATACCTTTAGATAAATTACTTAATTTCTTTAAGCTCCAGTTTCCTCATCTCTTAAATTGGCATCATAAAGGTAACTACCGCTTAAAGCTATTGTGAAGACTAAATGAGATTGTATGTAAAGTATTTATCATAGTGCTTGTCATGTAAAGGCAAAATATATACTATTATTATATAACTATTAATGGGCATGAACAAATTACTATATTGAGATTCTTGTTATGCAGGTGAAATTTCTAGCACATCCTTGTAGGTAAAATTTTGTTTGTTGGAACAACCCAAAACTTACCAGACATATCTACCTCACAATCACGTGGACAACTTTCTCTTCCACTATACAGATTTTTTTTTGTGCTCACTCCTTTATCATACTCATCTGATTTTTATACCATGTACGACAGCCTACTTCTGATATATCAAGTTTTATCATTTTACCACCTATGAAACTATAATAAGAGGCAAGGAACTTCAAAAACATTTCCACCAGAGGGAAGTGGATTAATTATCCTACTGCCTAATTAGCACTGGCAAGGGCAATGGCTTTCAGAATAAGCCACTGCACATATCTCCTACATCACACAAAATTCTTTAGCAGATTTTTAAAGACACATTGGAATATATGTTATGTAATCATATAGGTCTGTCAAAAGGCTTTGACATCTTTCCAAGAAAAAGACAAACTGACACTGAATGTACCATGAATACAAAGGAGAAATGTAGGAAGAGAGGTGATGATGGAGAGACGATCCGTCACTGAGCATGTTGTATCTTCTCAAATATATTCCTTGAATAATATCCATAATGGACATTTAATTAGTGTGAACTGATAGGTATATATATACTTTTATATATACAATATATAATATTATTATATAATAATATATAATATAATAATTAAATATTAATTATGTGACAATATAACACAGCAATCCATATTAATTATTAAGATAGCACATTATTGATAGTTATTATGAATAATTTATACAATAATCATTAATTATATTATAATAACTACATAATATATTTTATTAGTATGGTATTCACATCATATCATATTATATTATAATATGATATGATTATATATTATATATAATGCAAGATAGTATAATATCATATAATATATAATAATAATATATAACATATATATATATAAAATTTTTCAGACCTGACTCTAGATTGAAAAATATGTTGCTAATAATCTGTAGGAAAATTCCATAAGAAGGAGAAATATATGTGATGACTTTGATCTTCCTATCCATGTAGAAACAGAATTAGCACAAAAAATTCAACTGATGGAGCTGTGGAAAACTTTGGAGGACATCCAGAACATAGTGCCTAAAATAATTAAATGATTAGGGAACAAAACTATGAGGTAGTAAGTTTATTTAATTGGAAGGTGAAATATCTATAGAAAAGTTCATTAAAGTTTTTATGAAATGTTTTTAATGAGATGTTATAAAATAAAAGGTAGTGAACATTTTTCTAGTCCTGGTGCAACAATAGAAGGAATAGACTTTTATGGATGCTAAACCATCATAATAACACTATACATTTGAGGACACTTCACGCTTCAAAGAACTGTCATATGTATGTTACTCACAGAGGCCTGTATAGCAGAAAATGGGTGTTATTACCTTTAAGTTTCAAAGAAAGGAACAGACAGGTAAAATCCTTCTTTGGAGTTATATGGACAGTGTTTTGCTTCTTCACTTCCCATTCACAGGATTTTGCTAAGTGTCCAGTGCCTTCATTTTTTAAAAATTTTATTTTATTTTTTATTTTTAAAATTTATCTTATTGAAGTATAGTTGATTTACAATGTTCTGTTAGTTTCAGGTGTACAGCAAAGTAATCACTTATATATATATTATATATATATATATTCTTTTTCATATTCTTTCCATTATGGCTTATTACAGAATATTGAATATAGTTCCTTGTGCTATACAGTAGGACCTTGTTGTTTATCCATTCCATATATAATAGTTTGCATTTGCTAATCCCAAACTCTCAATCCATCCCTCCCCCACCTCCCCTCCCCATTGGCAATCACAGTTCTGTTCTCTATCTGTGAGTTTGTTTCTGTTTTGTAGATAAGTTCATTTGTGTCATAATTAGATTCCACATATAAGTGATATCTTATGGTATTTGTCTTTCTCTGCCTGGCTTACTTCACTTAGAATGATAATCTCTAGGTCCATCCATGTGGCTGCAAATGACATTATTTTACTCTTTTTTATGATGTGCCTTCATTTTGAATCATAATGAACATGTAAAGATCTATCCTTTTGCTCTATACCAAGGTATACCTCACTGAGCAGTGCTCTATGTTCTAATGATACATCATTGAATGGCATTAGTTGTGGTTCTCTATGTCCACTGTGATGCACATCTACAAAGTTGGCATTTTGGGTTTTGATGTGATTAGTATTTAGCTCTTCTTCCTAACAGTCAGTATTTCTTCAGATCACTCCTGACAAGAGAGAGTAGAACCGTATCATTAACATGGGGAACTCAGCCTGCTAGTTACTGTGGTGGGCGTTATAGTGGGTGTGGCAATATGTGTCTAGTTTATCTAAAAACAACATTAGCTCCCTTAGGTGTCAGTCAAACTCAAGTGTTTTGGGCTTCATCAGCCACTGAGTACTGATGGAGACATGAGCTTCCCCAGGTGTAGGGGATGCCCTGAATCTTTTGGGAGTGGGACCTGGTACAAAGGCCATGTCACCTTGACTCATTTCAGGAAACTCTGAGTATCCTTACTCTAAAGCAGGAGATAAATCATTTACAGAATCTCTCTCTTTAAATAGTTTTAGGAATCATCAGGACCACTTGCACATGGGAGTCCAAGCAGCAGTCTTGCTCTTTGGCAATTTCTGGGCATCATCAATCCAAAATTTTTCTTTTTCTTGTTCCAAGAATCCTCCACAGAGGCTATGTCAAGCTAGAATTGATTCTATCACTTTTTCTGAGGCCTACAAACTAGAGCAGGTGGAATTCCCCTTCAGCACAATCTCTGCTACTGCACCTGGTGACAAGGATGAGTGTCATTGCTAACACAATGCAAGTGGGAGAATGTTCCTTTGCTATTTTATTCACCTGGAAGATGGGAGGAGATTCCAGAACATGGCTGAGTTCATGCCAGTCCACCACCTATAATTGGAAATTACTGTCTTCCAAATTGTGGGAGCTTTACTTAGGTGTCTAATAAGCCCTCATGCAAATTTTATGGTATTTGATATAGGGGTTTGTCCTGGAATCTCCTTCTTTTTATCTTTGTAACATTTTGTCTTTGAAGGCAGGATTGGGGTTCAGGTGTTAGTGGCAATTAGAATTAAGCCAACTATTACAAAGTTAAAAAGTAGGAGGGAGAGGAGCTTCAAGATGGCAGAAGAGTAAGACATGGAGATCACCTTCCTCCCTACAAATACACCAGAAATACATCTACATGTGGAACAACTCCTACAGAACACCTACTGAACGCTGGCAAAAGACCTCAAACCTCCCAAAAGGCAAGAAACTCCCCATGTATATGGGTAAGGCAAAAGAAAAAAGAATAAACAGAGACAAAAGAATAGGGATAAGACCTGCACCAGTGGGAGGGAGCTGTGAAGGAGGAAAGGTTTCCACACACTAGGAAGCCACTTCGTGGGTGGAGACTGTGGGTGGTGGAGGGGGGAAGCTTCGGAGCTGTGGAGGAGAGGGCAGCCACAGGGAGGGCAAAACAGAGAGATTCCTGCACAGAGGATCGCTGCCGACCGGCACTCACCAGCCCCAGAGGCTTGTCCGCTCAACCGCCAGGGTGGGCGGGGCTGGGAGTTGAGGCTCGGGCTTTGGTCGGAGCACAGGGAGAGGACTGGGGTTGGCGGTGTGAACACAGCCTGAAGGGGCTAGTGTGCCACGGCTGGCTGGGAGGGAGTCCAGGAAAAAGTCTGGACCTGCCAAAGAGGCAAGAGACTTTTTATTGCCTGTTTCTTTCCTGGTGCGTGAGGAGAGGGGATTAAGAGTGCTGCTTAAAGGAGCTCCAGAGATGGGTGAGAGATGCAGCTATCAGCGTGGATCTCAGAGACGGGCATGAGATGCTAAGGCTGCTGTTGCTGCCACCAAGAAGCCTGGTGCAAGCATAGGTCACTATCCACACCTCCCCTCCTGGGAGAATGTGCAGCCCCCCACTGCAGGATCAGGGTCCTGTGATCCAGGGAAAACTTCTCTCGAAGAACACATGGCATGCCTCAGGCTGGTGCAATGTCATGTCAGGCTCTGCTGCTGCAGGCTTGCCCGGCATTCTTACCCCTCCCTCCCCCAGCCCTGAGTGAGCCAGAGCCCCCGAATCAGCTTCTCCTTTAACCCCGTCCTGTCTGAGAGAAGAACAGATGCCCTCAGGTGACCTACATGCAGAAGTGGGACCAAATCCAAGGCTGAACACCAGTAGCTGTGTGAACAAAGAAGAGAAAGGGAAATCTCTCTGAGCTGCCTCAGGAGCAGTGGATTAAATCTCCACAATCAACTTGATGTACCCTGCATCTGTGGAACACCTGAATAGACAACAAATCATCCCAAATTGAGGAGGTGGACTTTGGGAGCAAAAATATCTATCTATCTATCTATATATTTCCCTTTTTCTGATTTTCTGAGTGTGTATATGTATTCTTCTGTGTGTGATTTTGTCTGTATAGCCTTACTTTTACCATTTGTCATAGATTTCTGTCTGTCTGGTCTTGTTTTTTTTTTTTTTTTTAGTATAGTTTTTAGCACTTGTTATCATTGTTGGATTTGTTTTTTGGTTTGGTTGCTCTCTTCTTTCTTTGTTTCTTTTTTTATTACTTAAATATTTTTTCTTGATAGTTACTTTTTATTTTAATAACTTTATTTTATTTTATCTTCTTTCTTTCTTTCTTTATTTCCTCCCTTTTATTCTGCCATGTGGATGACAATCTCTTGGTGCTCCAGCCAGGCATCATGGCTGTGCCCCTGAGGTGGGAGAGCCAAGTTCAGGACATTGGTCCACAAGAGACCTCCCAGCTCCTCATAATATCAAATGGCAAAAATCTCCCAGACATCTCCATTACAATGCTAAGACCCAGCTCCACTCAATGACCAGCAAGCTACAGTGCTGGACACCCTGTACAAAACAACTAGCAAGACAGGAACTCAACCCCACCCATTAGCAGAGAGGCTGCCTAAAATCATAATAAGGCCACAGCCATACCAAAGCACACCACCAGACGTGGATCTGCCCACCAGAAAGACAAGATCCAGCCTCATCCACCAGAACACAGGCACTAATCCTCTCTACCAGGAAGCTTACAAAACCCAATGAACCAGCCTCAGCCACTGGGGGCAGACACCAAAAACAATGGGAAATATGAACCTGCAGCCTGCGAAAAGGAGACCACAAACACAGTAAGTTAAGAAAAATGGGAAGACAGAGAAACACACAGCACATGAAGAAGCAAGGTAAAAACCCACCAAACCTAACAAATGAAGAGGAAATGGGCAGTCTACCTGAACAAGAATTCAGAATAATGACAGTAAAGATGATCCAAAATCTCACAAATAGAATGGAGAAAATAAAAGAAACGATTAACAAGGACCCAGAAGAACTAAAGAGCAAACAAACAGTGATGAACAACACAGTAAATAAAATTGAAAATTCTGTAGAAGGGATCAGTAGCAGAATAACTGAGGCAGAAAAATGGATAAGTGACCTGGAAGATAAAATAGTGGAAATAACTACTGCTGAGCAGAATAAAGAAAAAAGAATGAAAAGAATTGATGACAGTGTCAGAGACCTATGGGACAAAATTAAATGCACCAACATTTGAATTATAGGGGTACCAGAAGAAGAAGAGAAAAATAAAGGGACTGAGAAAATATTTGAAGAGATTATAGTTGAAAACTTATAGGAAAATTTAGGAAAGTTTATTAGGAAAACTTTCCTAATATGGGAAAGGAAATAGTTAATCAAGGCCAGGAAGCACAGAGGGTCCCATACAGGATAAATCCAAGGAGAAAAATGCCAAGACACATATTAATCAAGTTACCAAAAATAAATACAAAGAAAACATATTAAAAGCAGAAAGGGAAAAAAAAAAAAACAAATAAAATGAAGGGTATCCCCATAAGGTTAACAGATGATCTTTCAGCAGAAACTCTGCAAGCCAGAAGGGACTGGCAGGACATATTTAAAGTGATGAAGGGGAAAAACCTGCAACCAAGATTACTCTACCCAGAAAGGATCTCCTTCAGATCTGACAGAGACATTAAAACCTTTACAGACAAGCAAAAGCTAAGAGAATTCCGCACCACAAAACCAGATTTACAACAAATGCTAAAGGAACTTCTCTAGGTAGGAAACACAAGGGAAGGAAACGACCTACAATAACAAACCCAAAACAATTAAGAAAATGGTAATAAGAACATACATATCGATAATTACCTTAAATGTAAATGGATTAAATGCTCCAACCAAAAGACATAGACTGGCTGAATGGATGCAAAAACAAGACCCGTATATATGCTGTCTACAAGAGACCCATTTCAGACCTAGGGACAAATACAGACTGAAAGTGAGGAGATGGCAAAAGATATCCCATGCAAATAGAAATCAAAAGAAAGCTGGAATAGCAATTCTCATATCAGACAAAATAGACTTTAAAATAAAGACAATTAGAAGAGACAAAGAAGGACACTACATAATGATCAAGGGATTAATCCATGAAGAAGATACAACAATTGTAAATATTTATGCACCCAACATAGGAGCACCTCAGTACATAAGGCAAGTGCTAACAGCCAGAAAATGGGAAATTGACAGTAACACAATCATAGGGGTGGACATTTAACACCCCACTTTCATCAATGGACAGATCATCCAAAATGAAACTAAATAAGGAAACACAAGCTTTAAATGACACATTAAACAAGATGGACTTAATTGATATTTATAGGTCATTCCATCCAAAAACAACAGAATACACTTTCTTCTCAAGTGCTCATGGGACATTGTCCAGGAAAGATCATATCTTGGGCAGAAATTTAGCCTTGGTAAATTTAAGAAAATTGAAATCGGATAAAGTATCTTTTCCGACCACAATGTTGTGAGACTAGATATCAATTACAGGAAAAAATAGGTAAAAGATACAAACACATGGAGGCTATACAACACACTACTTAATAACCAAGAGATCACTGAAGAAATCAAAGAGGAAATCAAAAAATACCTAGAAACAAATGACAGTGAAAACACAAAGACTCAAAATCTATGGGATGCAGCAAAAGCAGTTCTAAGAGGGAAACTTATAGCAATACAATACTGCCTTAAGAAACAAGAAACATCTCAAACAAACAACATAGCCTTACACCTAAAGCAATAAGAGAAAGAGGAAAAAAACCTCACAAAACCTAAAGTTAGCATAGGAAAGAAATCATAAAAATCAGATCAGAAATAAATGAAAAGGAAATGAAGGAAACAACAGCAAAGATAAATAAAACTAAAAATTGGTTCTTTGAGAAGATAAACAATATTTATAAACCATTAGCCAAACTCATCAAGAAAAAAAGGGAGAAGACTCAAATCAATAGAATTAGTAATGAAAAAGGAGAAGTAACAACTGAAACTGCAGAAATACAAAGGATCATGAGAGATTACTACAAGCAACTGTATGCCAATAAAATGGACAACCTGGAAGAAATGGACAAATTCTTAGAAATGCACAATCTTCTGAGACTGAACCAGGAAAAAGTAGAAAATATGAACAGACCAATCACAAGCACTGAAACTGAATCTGTGGTTAAAAATCTTCCAACAAACAAAAGCCCAGGACAAGATGCCTTCACAGACGAATTCTATGAAACATTTAGAGAAGAGCTAACACCTATCCTTCTCAAAAATATTCCAAAATATAGCAGAGGCAGGAATGCTCCCAAACTCATTCTATGAGGCCAACATCATGCTGATACAAAAACCAGACAAAGATGTCACAAAGAAAGAAAACTACAGGCCAATATCCCTGATGAACATAGATGCAAAAATCCTCAACCACATATTAGCAAACAGAATCCAAAAGCACATTAAAAGGATCATACACCATGATCAAGTGGAGTTTATTCCAGGAATGCAAGGATTCCTCAATATATGCAAATCAATCAATGTGATACACTGTATTAACAAATTGAAGGAGAAAAAGCTATGATCATTTCAATAGATGCAGAGAAAGCTTTAGAGATATTACAACATCCATTTATGATAAAAAAAAACCCTCCAGAAATAGGGATAGAGGGAACTTACCTCAACATAATAATGACAATATATGACAAACCCACAGGCAACATTGTCTTCAATGGTGAAAAACAGAATCCATTTCCACTAAGATCAGGAACAAGATAAGGTTGCTGACTCTCACCACTATTATTCAACATAGTTTTGGAAGTTTTAGCCACAGCAATCAGAGAAGAAAAAGAAATAATTGGAATCCACATAGGAAAAGAAGACATACAATTTTCACTGTTTGCAGATGACATGATACTGTACATAGAGAATCCTAAAGATGCTACCAGAAAACTACTAGAGCTAGTCAATTAATTTGGTAAAGTAGCAGGATACAAAATGAATACACAGAAATGTCTTGCATTCCTATACACTAAGGATGAAAAATCTGAAAGTGAAATTAGAAAACACTCCCATTTACCACTGCAACAAAAAGAATAAAATATCTAGGAATAAACCTACCTAAGGAAACAAAAGAACTGTATGCAGAAAATCATAAGACACTGATGAATGGAATTAAAGATGATATAAATAGATGGAGAGATATACCATGTTCTTGGATTGGAAGAATCAACATTGTGAAAATGACTATACTACCCAAAGCAATCTACAGATTCAATGCAATCCCTAACAAACTACCACTGGCATTTTTCACAGAACTAAAACAAAAAATTTCACAATTTGTATGGAAACACAAAAGACCCCGAATAGTCAAAGCAATCTTGAGAAAGAAAAATGGAGCTGGAGGAATCACGCTTCCTGACTTCAGACTATACTACAAAGCTACAGTAATAAAGACAGTATGGTACTGGCAAAAAAAAAAAAACAGAAATAAAGATCAAGGGAACAAGATAGAGAGCCCAGAGATAAACCCACGCACATATCATCATTTTACCCTGATAAAGGAGCCACAAATATACAGTTGAGAAAAGAGATCCTCTTCAATAAGTGGTGATGTGAAAACTGGGCAGCTACATGTAAAAGAATGAAATTAGAACACTCCCTAACACCACACACAAAAGTAATCTCAAGATGGATTGAAGCCCTAAATGTAAGGCCATACACTATCAAACTCTTAGAGGAACATATCGGCAGAACACTCTATGACATAAATCACAGCAACATCCTTTTTGGCTCACTTCCTAGAGAAATGGAAATAAAAACAAAAATAAACAAATGGGACCTAATGAAACTTAAAAGCTTTTGCACAGCAAAGGAAACCATAAACAAGATGAAAAGAGAACCCTCAGTATAGTAGAAAATATTTTCAAATGAAGCAATTAATTATTAATTGCTTAATTGATTAATCTCCAAACTTTAAAAGCAACTCATACAGCTCAATATCAAAAAAAATAACCCAATTCAAAAATGGGCATAAGACCTAAATAGACATTTCTCCATAGAAGATATACAGATTGCCAACAAACACATGAAAGAATGCTCAACATCATTAATCATTAGAGAAATGTAAATCAAAACTACAATGAGATATCATCTCACACTGGTCAGAATGGCCATCATCAAGAATCTACCAATAATAAATGCTGGAGAGGGTGTGGAGAAAAGGGGATCCTGTCGCACTGTTGGTGGGAATGTAAATTGATACAGCCCCTATGGAGAACAGTATGGAGGTTCCTTAAAAAACTACAAATAGAACTACCATATGACCCAGCAATCCCAGTATTGGACATATATCCTGAGAAAACCATAATTCAAAAAGAGTCATGTACCACATTGTTCATTCCAGCACTATTTACAATAGCCAGGACATGGAAACAACCTATGTGTCCACGGACAGATGAATGGACAAAGAAGATGTGGCACATATATACAATGGAATATTGCTCAGCGATAAGTAGAATGGAAACTGAGTTATTTGTAGTGAGGTGGATGGACTTAGAGTCATACAGAGTGAAGTAAGTCAGAAAGAGAAAAACAAATACCGTATGCTAACACATATATATGGAATCTAAGGAAAGAAAGAAAAAAAAAGAAGAACCTAGGGGCAAGATGGGAATAAAGAGACCTACTAGAGAATGGACTTGAGGATATGGGGAGGGGGAAGGGTAAGCTGTGACAAAGTGAGAGAGTGGCATAGATATATATACACTACCAAACATAAAATAGATAGCTAGTGGGAAGCAGCCGCATAGCACAGGGAGGTCAGCTCGGTACTTTCTGACCACCTAGATGGGTGGGAGGGAGGGAAATGTAAGAGGGAAGAGATATGGGGATATATGTATATGTATAACTGATTCACTTTATTATAAAGCAGAAAATAACACACAATTGTAAAGCAATTATACTGCAATAAAGATGTTAAAAAAAAAGTAGGAGGGTCCAGGATGGAATTTGGTATCAAATACCGTAAAACAGGAATTTACTGTCTCATGATGGCACTAGAATAAATTATCTGAAGAAATAATGAGTTATTGTGCTGTATTTATAGATTTGAAACACTTTGGCTCCAGTACCAGTGCCTAGCTATGAAACCAGCTTTCCATTTAAAACTTTTAGTAAATCTCTTCAAAAATCTTAAAGTAACACAAACTTAAATGAGTCTGTGTTCAGTGGAACAGAGTTCACAGGTTTTAAGTTGTGAAACATTTTATCTCAACATATATCTTCTTTTATTCAGTGTGTTGATGAAGTCCTGGGCAATTTGTTGAGGAGGAAGCTGGTGTAGTTTTCTTTAGCTTCATTAGGGAGCTATGTGGCTGGCCATTTTTTAAAATAAATGATTGTCTATATTTTTAGTCCACTTTGTGAGAATTATTTTAAAGAAGTTAATTAAGATAAATATGTTGTTAAAGATTGAGTCCTACCACTACGAATAGGATTTAAAGAATTTTCAAGGTAAAATATGTTTCCTGGTAGTTGTTTTAAGGCAGTAATCAAATACTCTCTTAACCACGAATGATAGGTGCCAATTAGAGTGGGGGGTCCACAGATGTTGGTTGGAAAACAGGTGCAGTATGAATCCATATCTTTAATCACAGCTCCTTCACTTAATGACAAACAATCCCTCAACATTTCCTCATGAATCTTGTTTTCAACATGTTAAATCCCTTTATTCAACTGCCCTAAGTGTTTCTTACACTATTAATTATTGCTTTTCTGCCTAAATTCAGTTTGTCCCTAAGTCTTCATTTCCTTTCTCTTACTTTCTTGTATAATCTTGTCCTAACGATGATATAGAAGACACATTTTAGAATTACACAGGCGGAAGGCTTTTAGGGCTTGAAGTCTATTTTGCTGTACACTCTGCCACCACACAAGAGTAATTCAAACTTCTTCAGTAACCCTTTCTGACAGTCGGAGAAATCTACCACTGACAGTAAAGGATGAAGAGAATGTGAAGCCTTCCCTCAGTGTACACTGCTAATCCTCAAAAGAATTTCCTGCGTTTTATTTTTAATTTATTGTGATTATCTGCATTGGAAATTACGATGTTTGATTACAATTTGCTGAAGAGGTAAACATCCTGGCACCTTGAACTTTATGTCCTCATTATACCTCATCTCCATACAATTTCCACATGAGCGATGGTGTTACTCTACACTGTGATGTCATTGCTGATCCTTTTCCATCTGCTGGCTCCCTGGTAAATTCCTAATCTTTCTTCAAAATTCAGTTCATTTCCTACTCCGTGCTATAGATGTACTTGCCAACTGAATCTCCATTCCTCCTCAGTGGAGCTTTTGCGCTGCTATCAGGACTCGAGGGTCAACCAGTTCCCTGGTCTGTCTTGGTATCTTGACACACCAAAGATGAGGAGCTGTGGGCCTGAGTCTCCACTGTTGTAACTTTGCTACAGCCATTTCATTTGGATAATTTGAACTGAATTGCACAATTAAGAAGAATAAACCTGATTACATAGTCAAACAATCACTTGAAATTTTTTATATTAAACTAAATTTACATAGACTAGTCAAATCTACTGACATATTCAGTGAACATACTGTGAAGACTCAGGCTTACATTCAAATTATGATATCTTTGCTTAGAAAGCTCTCTTTTTGCATCACCAAGGGCCAAACTAGTACTTAAAATCCTTGTTTCTCAAGATACATGCGAATGTTAACATAAGAGTCTATGCAATAATCTTAATCCTCTTTCAGCAACTCCTAGACTCACATACATTCTTTAAAGATTTTCTTAAACTTACTTAATGGAAGAAATTTTCATTTTACAGTCGACGTTCACAATTAAATGCAAATAAATTGCATTATAACTTTCTGTCCAGCTTGTATTGATGTATGTTATGTATGGACGGACATATTATGTATGATTACTGTGTTATGTATGGATAAAAGAGCAAGAGCAAAGTTCAAGTTTATGTATTCATGTACTTAATGTAATATAATAATAGAGTATTATGGTGTTTTTCCCATATTAAGCTCCAGTTTTCCTATATTTCCTCTAAGAAATACCATACGGAGGAGTTGATAGAAAAGATAAATTAATATTTAAGTGATGAAGTTTGACCTTTTTAAGATAAAAAGCTTACCAAACTTTCCATATAGACATGGCAATGTTTATCAATAAATCTAATATCTTATAGATTTAGCACAGTTCAAAAGTCACCATCTGTTTCCAGAAGTGAAGGCCCTCACTATTTCATAGTTTCTTGGCTCTAAGACTAAAGGCATGCAATCCTTAGTTTGTATAATATTAACTATCAGAAACATGTGAAAAAATTTTGCATGTTTTAGAAAATCAGAAACATAAAGGACATTTTGAATTATTCTCAAAATTATAGCTGACAATACATTATGAATATTCTTTCCTCTTACATGAACTTGGGTGGTCCTCTGCTCATTCTCTATAGAGTTAGAGGTCAATACCAGCTGAGTTATAATACAGAACATTTATGTGGGAAAATGGCAAAGCACTGCAGTCTGATTTTGAGCAAAGTTGTCTGAAAGGCCTTTGATGATTAAATAGCTGTATTGTGAGAAGTTGTTGTTTGTTCCTTTCTTATTTTTCATAATTATGTGCTAGTAAATCTCTTCATTTGATATAGCTGAAATCAATCCTACTCAGAATCATTTTTACCTCCCATTCTTTTGAGGTTAATGTTGGTTTTACATTATAATAAATTTTTTATCCACTTTCTTTATCAAACAACTGTGAGAAATGAGCTAATAAAATAAATAAAAAGTAATTTGCCCAGATACACACACACACACACACACACACACACACACACACACACACACACACACACACAGATATACATTTATCTGTATGAGGTTTTTATCTCATAGAAATTAATAAGATCAAACAAGAGGTAAAAATCAGTCTATTTATAAAACTCATCAGCAGTTTTTATTAATTTACTTTGTTTTCTGTACCAAATATCTAGGAAAGTAATGTGATGAAAATGCTTGCAATGGTTTTACTTGTTGTTTGTTAGAATTTTCTCAAGTACTGAGGTTATTGCTATCCAGCTGCAGAAACTTTTCCAGCCTCTGTTCAATTGGTCTTAAACCAAACATGAATTCCTTTACACTGACCTGCTATACTAAAAAGTGGCTGACAGGGATGTGTAGTTCTGTCAGTCAAGCAATTCTTGGCCAACATCCATTTGGCTTTGTCTACCCTAAAAGTTTGTTAACCAAAGTGAATTATTAGATATTAGAGTGTGCCTTAGACATACACAGATGACTTTATACCTCTGGATAAATCTTTGAGAGAATGTTGTCTGGCGTTTGGGGTGGCGGGAACTAAGGAAGGTAGTGGCTTTAAAACATGCAGATAACACAGTAAATTCCCTAGAGGAAAGGACATGGGGGTTCTTTAGGGGAAAAAAAAAGTAATGAATAATGCATTAGCTTTTGTATATGACAGACACAAAAGGTACTAGAAAAATTTAAACTTCAGAAACTTTAGAAAAAATATATATAATAAGACAATTTTTCTGAACTTCCCCAATGGAGAATAACCCCTGTGAAAACCAATATTCTCTCTATGTGATCCCTTTCAAAATTTTTTGAAATGAAAGAAAAACTGTGCATGAGTATGAATTACAATGTATCTCTAGAACTGTGATCTCTGCTCCATTTCATTTAAGAAGAACTTCTATCTTGATACTGAATTGACTTCAATCACTACAAGTGGCTTATTCAAGTTTGTTCTACCCTGCCATCTCCTTTCACCTCCTATAATGCATATTTAGTAGGAAGAAGTACTGACATAACAAAATAAAAATCAAAGCCATCTTTTACATGTTTACTTTAGAGCTCATTCCATTAAGTTTTGAAAATAAGTTCTTATCAATTATGCTATGGTGTTTTATTGCCAAGAACCCTTAAATATGGAATAAAAATTCCATCAACATTCATATTATGAAAAAGGAACCTAATTCCCATGCTTTTTAGGGAGATGTCTGTTCTGATTTTGCATAGAAAGAGTTCTGTTAGTGAGAATTTAAAATTTTAATTCCAAATTATGCCTGGTTAAGGATGGAGAGATGAGTGGAGCATGGAAGACAGTGAGAAGGAGACATGAACAACTACAACTAGATAAATGGAGGTAAAGCAAGGCAGTCACAGGCCAAAAGATTTATGGGAAGATGGAAATCAGAAGCCTCAATGTCTAAGTCTTTTTCCATTTTCTCTCCCCTCTGCCAGTAATCTTTACTCATGTGTATTGTATCTCCTGGATCCAAACTTCTAAGGCACTTTCTGTTCTCAATTATTTATTTTTCTATGTATTAACACCTTCCACTCAACTAATAATTCCAATCGACAATTAAACATGCTCAAGTATCTTTCATCTTACAGTTTTTTCCTCTTGACTCCTCACCTCTCCCTAGATCTCACCTTACCTCTTTTTACATTTCACAGTAAAATTCTTGAAAGTTGTTTACACTGGTTATTTCAATTTCCTCTAATCTGGCTTCTTACTCTGTCCTCCTGGAATGATACCTTCAGGGCATAGAATCATGTGGACCATCCAATGGACTATCAGAGCAGTTGATAAACTTTTCCTCTGCTCTCCCTGACCCCGCTCCTTTTGTTTGCCTCCTATTCCTCTGGTTACTCCTTCTCATACTTTTTATAATGTCATATTCCTCTACTCAGTCATCGAATGTTAGCTCCTCGACACTCGGTACCAGGCAGTTTTTTCAACTCACACTATACGCTCATCCACACTCATGGTTTCAATTACCACCTGCACGCTGATGACTCATAAATTATATTTCCCATCCAGACCTCTCCTCTGAGTGTTACATCCATAGATTCACCTTGAAAACTCCACTTTGATGTACCAAAGGCACCTAATCTCATCAATGCTCAAGCCTGAACTCATTCGCAATCTTCTCTATGAAAAGTGCTTTCCTTGCATTGTTTGCTAAAATCTATCTAGTTGCACATCAGAAGATGAGTATTCATTTTTGGTACCTCTCCTTTCACTTCTGGTATTAATCAGTCAATTTTACTCCTAATTAGGTTATTTTTTTTTAGGTTCATTGAAATCTAATTGACACACAGCACTGTATGAGTTTAAGGAGTACAGCATAATGATTTGACTTACATACAACCTGAAATGATTATCTCAGTAAGTTTAGTGAACATTCATCATCCTGTATAGATACAAAATTAAACAAATAGAAAAAAATTTTCTTTGTGATGAGAACTCAGGATTTAATCTCTTAACAACTTTCATATATAACATACAGCAGTACTAATCATATTTATCAGGCTGTACATTACTTCTCTAGTATTTATTTATCTTATAACTGAAAGTTTGTGCCTTTTGACTGCCTTCATCCAATTCCCCTCCCCCATACCTTGCCTCTGGAAACCACAAATTATTGACTATATTCCCCACACTGTACATTTCATACTCATGAGTCATTTATTTTGCAACTTGAAGTTTGTACTTCTTAATCTCCCTCACCTATTTCTATCCTACCCCCACCCTTCTTCCTTCTGACAACCTACTGTTTGTTCTCTGTATCTATGACTCTGATTTGATTTTGTTATGTTTGCTCATTTGTATTGTTTTGTAGATTTCACATATAAGTGAAATCATACAGCGTTTGTCTTTCCCTGTCTGTCTTATTTCACTTAGCATAATACCCTGTAGGCCCAAGTGTGTTGCTGCAAATGGCAGAATTTCATTCTTTTTTTATGGCTGAGTACTATTCCATTTTGTGTATATGTGTGTGTGTAAGATTTGTTGTCTTTTTGATAATAGCCATTCTGACACGTGTGGGATGATATCTCATTGTGGTTTTTGTTTGCAAATTCCTGATGATTAGTGATGTTTATCATCTTTTCATGTGATTGTTGGCCACCTGTATGTCTGCTTTGGAAAAATGTCTGTTCAGATACTCTGCCCATTTTTTAATCAGATTGCTTGTTTTTTGATGTTGAGTTTTATAAGTTCTTTGTATATTTTGGATATTAACCCCTTATTGGATACATTATTTGCAAATATCTTTTCCTATTCAGTAGGTGGCCTTTTCATTTTGTTGATAATTTCCTTCATTGTGTAAAAGCATTTTAGTTTAATGCAGCCCCATTTATTTATTTTTGCTTTTGTTCCCTTTGCCTGAGGATACATAACCTAAAAAACTTATTACTGAGACCTATGTCAACTAGTATACTGCTTATATTTTTTTAGCCATTTTATAGTTTTAGGTCTTATCCATTTTGGATATATTTTTGTATATGGTGTGAAAGAGTAGTCTAGTTTGATTCTTTCGCCTGTAGCTGTACAGTTTTCCCAACACCATTTATTAAAGGGACGTTCTTTTCCTTATTGCATATTTTTGTCTCTTTTGTTGTAGATTAAATAACCAGGTAAGCCTGGGTTCATTTCTGGGCTCTGTATTCTGTTCCATTGATTTTTTTGTTTGTTTGTTTTTCGTTTGTTTTTTGGTGCCAACACCATACTGTTTTGATTTTAGTAGCTTTGTTACTACAAGTTTGAAATCATGGAGTATGATACTTCCAGCTTTGTTCTTTTTTTCTCAAGTTTTTTTGGCTATTTGGGGTCTTTCATGTTTCCATACACATTTTAGAATTCTTTGTTCTAGTTCTATGAAAATGCCATTTTTTAAAGTGCATTTAATGAGTTCTTATCTTTCTTTTTTAAACACCTTTATTGGAGTATAATTGCTTTACAATGGTGTGTAAATTTCTGCTTTATAACAAAGTAAATCAGCTATACATATATCCCCATTTCTTCTCCCTCTTGTGTCTCCCTCCCACCCTCCCTATCACATATATGGAATCTAAAAAAAAAGGTTCTGCAGAACCTAGGGGCAGGACAGGAATAAAGACACAGACATAGAGAATGGACTTGAGGACACAGGGAAAGGTAAGGGTAAGCTGGGATGAAGTGAGAGAGTGGCATGGACTTATATACACTGCCATTGGTTTTTCAATAGGAAATGCACTGAACTTTTAGATTGCCTTGGGTAGTATGTCATTTTAACAATATTAATTCTGCCAACCCATGGACACAGTATATCTTTTCATCTGTTTGTATCATCTTCAATTTCTTTCATCAGTGTCTTATAGTTTTCCAGGTACAGTTCTTTTATCTCCTTAGTTAGATTTATTTTTAGGTATTTTATCATTTTTGGTGTGATTGTTTAAGTGTGATTTTTTTCTTAATTTCTCTTTCTGTAGTTTTTTATTAGTGTATAGAAGTACAACAGATTTCTGTGTATTAATTTGGTATCCTGCAACTTTACCTAATTCACTGATGGATTCTAGTTGGTTTTTTTGGTGGTGTCTTTAGGATTTTCTATTTATAGTGTCATGCCATCTGCAAACAGTGACAGTTTTAATTCTTCATTTCTAATATGGATTGCTTTTATTTAGTTTTCTTGTCTGATTGCTCTGGCTAGAACTTCCAATAATATGTTGAATAAAATTGAGAGTGGGCATTCTTGTCTTTGTCTTGATCTTAGAGGAAGCATTTTCAGCTTTTCACCATTGAGTATAATGTTAGCTGTGGATTTGCCATATATGACCTTTATGATATTGAGGTATATTCCCTCTATATCTACCTTGTTGAGAGTTTTATCACAAATGGTTGTATAATTTTGTCAAAAACTTTTTCTTCATTTATTAAGATGATCATATAATTTTTACCTTCAATTTGTTAATGTGGTGCATCACATTGACTAATTGGCAAGTACTGAGCCATTCTTGTATCTTTGGGATATATCCCACTTGATTGTGGTATATGGTCCTTTTAATATACTGTTGAATTTGGTTTGCTAGTATTTTGTTGAGGACTTTTTCATCTATTTTCATCAGTGATATTGGCTTGTAATTTTCTTTTTTGTGTTTTCTTTGTCTAATTTTGGTATCAGAGTGATGCTGGCCTTGCATAATGAGTTTGGAAACATTCTTCCTTCTTCAATTTTTTGGAAGAAGTTGAGGATTGGCATTAAACCTTCTTTAAATGTTTGGCAGAATTTACCTGTGAAGCTCTCTAGTCCTGGACTCTCGTTTTCTGGGAGGTTTTTTATTATTGATTAAATTTAATTACTAGTAATTGGTCTGTTCATATTTTTTATTTCTTCCTGATTCAACTGTGGGAGATTGTTTCTGGGAATTTATTCATTTCTTCTAAGCTGTCCATTGTTTGGTGTATAACTGTTCATAGTACTCTCTTATAATCCTTTGTATATTTGTGGTGTTGTTTGTTACTTCTTTCAGAGCTGGTGTTAGCTTGCTGATGTGAGAGGCTGGTTCCTGACATGACTGACTGTGGTGTTTGGGGTGTCCCATAGCTTGTGTCAGCCCCCTGGGGGGTAGGGTCAGATCCCAGGGCAACTGACTTAGGGACCCATGGTGTCCCAGAGCTGGTGTTGGCCTGCTGGTGCATGGGGTTGAGTCCTGGAAAGGTTAGGTTCAGCAGGTCTAAGGCAGCCAGTCTGTTTGTGGGTGGGTCTGTGTCCCTGCCAGGCCAGCTCCTTGGCCTGAAGCATCCTAGTATTGGTGCCAGCAGGCTGGTGGACCAGTTTGGGTCCTGGCACTAATAAGCTAGAGAGAGGATTCCAAAATGATACTTGCCAGCATCAGTGTCCTTGTGATAGAACAAGCTCCCTAATATGGCTGCCATCAGTGTCTATATCCCCAGGGTGAGAATCAGTCTCCTCCTGACTCTCCAGGAAGCTCTCCAAGATCATCAGGTGGGTCTGACCCAGGCTTGTCTCAAATCACTTCTTCTGCCCTGGGTCTTGGAGTGTGAGATTTTGTTTACATCTTTAAGAATGGAGTCAATCTTCCACAGCTCTCTGGCTCTCTTATATGCAAGCCTTGCTGGTCTTCAAAGCTAAATGTTCCTATGGCTCATCTTCTTGGTGCAGGACTCCTGGGCTGGGGAGGCTGATGTGGGGCTCAGACCCCTTGTTCCTTGGGGAGAACCTCTACAATTGTAACTATCCTCCTCTTTGTGGGCCACCCACACGTGGGAATGGGTGTTGACTATATCGTGACTCAGCACCTCCTACCCATTTCCTTTTGGTGCTTCAAATCTTTAGCTGTAGAAGACATTTTCTGCTAGTCTTTTGGTCTTTCTGATCAATAGTTGTTTTGTAACTAGTTGAATTTTTCTGTGCTCATGGGAGGAGGTGAGCTCAGAGTTTTCCCACTCTACCATCTTGGCCACCAACCCTAATTATTTTTTTAATCTGTCAATTTCTGTATGACACCAGCCTAGTCCAAGCCACCATATGTCTTATTTGGACATATAACAGACATCTAAGTGACCCCCTTAAATCACTCTTTAACACAGTTATAGGGCCCTACAGTTTTTGCCATCTGGTGGACCCTCCGTCTTCACCTTCCAGTACTCAGTTATCCTCCTCTGCTCCTCTGTTCCATACACAGTTAGTCTATTGGATCCCTTAATATACTGTGGCTCTTTCCACCAAAGGCTCTTTTCTCATACCCTTTTCACTGCCTGGAACTCCTACACCACTGCTTTGACTGTTTCTGCTTATTTGTTTTTACCTAGTTCACCACCTCTACCCATTTTTCAGAGAGCTTCCTTTGACTATTTATCCTAGGCTAGGTTACTTTGTCATTTGTTTTCCTTGCACCATTTTTTAAAAATTTCCCACACATATTGAATTTTAATTATTGATATTTCCTCCTTAGTGTGACTATTTGTCAATCTGCCTCACCAAACTTTATATAAGAATTAGGATTTTGTCTGTTTTGGCTTAACATTGAATTCCAGGAGCTTAGTGTAGTACTACAAAAAAAAAAAAAAACATGTGTTACATGAATAAATAAAATTAAAAACAGAAAAAAACCCAGAAGAAACAGAAAGAAAAATGAAAAACAAAAATTAAGAAATATTGAGAGAGCAGGTGGGCACTCAACTTTTCTAAAATTAATTTTTAGTTAATTTATTTAACTAACTTATTTAAATTTATATAATGTTTTAAAATTATATAAATTTAAATAATTTAAGTAATATAATATGTAATGTATAATATAATGTATAATATATAATATAGTTCTAGAGTCAGCCTTTAATGCAAACTATTGTCACCCTGAGGTCTTGTAGGATATTGCTGACAAGACAAATCAGATTTAAATTTTTGCATCAGTAAAGATGGCTGTATTTCACTTTCTAAATTTTGGATAACATTAATCCAAAGTCTTTTGTTTTCAGTTTTAATAAAAGTGTCAGTAATTTTTTTCAGGATGCTTTCAACTTGAGGCTACCTAAGGATTTGAGGGGTTTGTTTGAGGACTGCCTGACTAGGTCCTCATTAGTTAAAGGCAAAACATGAAATCAGTCCTTCAAGAAAGTTTGACCAAAAATAGAAATTACTTCATATGTAATAGACTGTTTGTATAAAATGATGACATTGTTTAAAATGATGAAGTTATCAAGAAATGCATTTTAAATTGGTTTTAAGTTATTCACTTTCTCATCTGGCTCTTTTTCTGTGATCAACAGCAAGCCTTTGTAAGAGAAATGATTGAAATTGGAGTTAAGTCCATTGCTCGCAAAGTTTGCTTTTTTTCTGTACATAACCCAGTGTTCCAAAAGGGTAAGCCTAATTTATGAATAACAATTTCATTACCTTAGGGTAATTTCATTGCCTTCTTGTCATAACCAGCTGAATTTCCCAGCCCAGACATTCTCATTTCTTCATTCATTCAGACATTTATGAGAATCTGTCAGATGCTCTGCTAAGTACATTAAAGATGAGTAAAATACTGTTCCTGCCTGTACATAGTTTCTATTTTCAGATTGGTGTCAATTTCTTTGATTTTATTTTCAGATTGATTCAGATGCTGGGAAAGATTATTCGATTTATATAACCTTCATAGGTTAGCCAGGATTCCAGATGATCAGACCAACTTATCCAAATGTCATCTAATACATAAAGTCAGACGCAAAACGTTATTTTTAACTGATGAAGAGTAACTTTGGAGAACGTTATCATTACATTGCTATACTGATGAGCAATTTTATATTCTTGGTTGCTACATGTAAATTTTGTTCAGTAGTGCCTTTGGGATGTAATTGTCATATTTAGCCATTTCTCTTTTTGGAATTTCCTAATTCTGAAGCATGAATTAATTTCAAGACTGCCTTCCAAAATTTTATATGCTCCAGAAAGACATTTCCATTTAACATGCGAGTTTTTTCTACTGAATTTTCTTTTTTTCTGTTCTATGCTAATGATGTTTTCCCACCTCCATTTCCTAAGAGTGATGCTCTTTTCACTCAATAGATATTTTGTTGAACAATTGAACTAGATCTTAATTTCAACTGAACCACCCAATTCTTTAATCTATTTATTTGCTTCAAGATATTTTCAGAGAAATTGATTCATTTTGTCTACAATTTGATTGATACTGGATGGTATCAAATTTGTAGTTTATTTCACTAAAATGAAAAAAAAAGATTGGGAAAACAATTTTCACAGAGCCCTTTTTTTTCTTTCTTTCTGTATTTAGGTGGCTATTACACATGTAAAAAACATTTAAAAAATAAGGCTCAGCACTATAGTTAAAGGAACTACTGTTGGGTACTTACCGTATTGTTATAGGGATGAATGCATTTCTGTTAATGCTGTAATTAGCAGAAAGAGTCAAGATATTTTGAGAACTTCCACATCCGTATTTAACTGTGGGCTTTCCTTCCACAAGAAATAAATGAAGAAACTGTTGTCCAAAATTCTTCTCATTACCTTTAAGAACAAATATTACATTAAATTAGCGATTAATGTAGATTTACATTTTATTCAATAACAATCATTCATTTAACAAATACAATCTTAGTTCTCAAGGAGTAATCATTCAGTGAGATGATAGGAGTGTTATTAGATAATTATTCAATGTAAAAAGTACTGTACTAGAAATATACATTATTTTTCACAGGCTGAGGATGGTATAGTATTAACAGCATTAACTTGACATGAGATTTTAACTTCTGACTTTGTTTCTTAATAACTATGACCTTACTATTTTCAACCTCAGTTTCCCAATAGATTCTAATGGTATAATGAGAGCAACTAATTGTTAGAATTACTGTGATAATAAAATAAGATAATAAATGAAAAGTGTCTGGCACCTACTGAGTATTGATAACTTGATTTATAATTATTAATTATTTATATTTTAATTTTAATATGTCTCATAAAAATTGAAATGGTAAAGAAATATATAAAGAAAAACAAGAGAAACATTCCCCTTTCTGCCAGCCCATCCTTCATCCCCGTTTGAGGTATTCTTTACTATGATTTATAAACATACCAATATTTGTATAGCCCTAATTTTATTTTTAAAACAAATAATATAATAAATAGCTTTGCTCACTTGTCTTTTCACTTAACAATAAGTTTTAGATATCTGTCCTTGTAGGTACATAGAGTTCTCTCTTTTTTAACATTCTTAATTTAAGTATCACTCACACAGAAAATCATGCAAATTTTAAGCATATAGCTTAGTGAATTCTCACGAAGTGAACCCGCTCACACAAACACCACCAACTTAAGAAAAAGAAAATTTTCTGCATTGTCAGAATTCCTATTGATCAGTGCTCTCCTCTTCCCTCCACCAAATGGAACTGAGATCCTGATGTTTAACAATAGCAATAGTTTTGCTTGATTTTCATTTTTATATTAGTGGGATCATACTTCTATGTTCTTTAACGTCTATTTGCTTTTGCTAAATATTATGTATGTGAGATAGCATTCACCCTACATTGCTACTGCTTTATAATATTCTATTAAATAAATATTCACAATTCAGTTATTTTTTCTTCTATAGATGGAGATCTACCTACCCTGTTTTTGGTTTTTATGAATAATGCTGCTATGACAATCTTGTATGTGTCTTTGGTGTTGAAGTGCATGCATTTCTGTTTTGTATGTACCAGGAGTTAAATTGTTCTGTCACAGAATACGACTATGATTAATTTAGTAGCTACTCCCAGTTTTCTGAAATGATGTTTTAACTCCTTACCAACAATATATGAATGTCAGCTGATCCTTTTTTTTTTTGCCATTAATTGGTTTGATCACCTTGTAGATTTTAACTATTCTGTGTTTATTATTCTGGCTTTAATTTTTGTTTTCCTCATATTAGAGAAGTTGAGTATACTCTCATGTTTAGTGGCTATTTTGATATCCTATTTTGTGAAGTGTCAGTTTGTGTGTCTTTCTCTTATTTTTGTCTGCTTGTTTGCTTTTTCCTTATTGATTATAGAGTTATATCTATGTATATATGTAATATTTATATACATTTATATACATTTATATACATATATGCATACACATAAAAGAGCATACAAACAAGCTCTTTGTCAACTACATATATTGAAAATATCTTCTCCAATCCTGTAGACCGTCTGACCATTCTCTTAGGGTTCAATTTGCGGTATGCGGGCCTCTCACTGTTGTGGCCTCTCCCATTGCGGAGCACAGGATCCGGACGCGCAGGCTCAGTGGCCATGGCCCTTGGGCCCAGCCGCTCCGTGGCATGTGGGATCTTCCCAGACCGGGGCACGAACCCGTGTCCCCTGCATCGGCAGGCAGACTCTCAACCACTGCGCCACCAGGGAAGCCCTTAGGGGTCAATTTTGATGAACATATGTTCTTAATTTTAGTATGGGTAAATTTACCAGTTGTTTCCTTTGTGGTTATGATTAGTACTTTCTGTATCATCTTTAAGATATCTTTGCCTGCCTCAAAGTCACAAAGTTATTCTCTTACATTATCTTCAGTAATCTTTATTTAAGAGCTACACTCTCCTGAGAATTGACTTTTGTGTATGATGTGAAGTAAGGGGTTGTAGTAGGTTGAATAATGGCTCTGAAAGATATTCATGTCCTAATTGTTGGAACCTGTGAATATTAACCTTATATGGCAAGAGAGACTTTGCAGATGTGGTTAAATTAAAGATCTTGAGATAGGGAGATTATCCTGGATTATCTGGTTGGGTCATAAAATTAGTCACGTGTCTTTTTAAGAGAGAGGCAGAGGGAAATTTGACAGTGGAAGAGGACAAGTTATGTGACTATAGAAACAGAGATTGGAGTGATGCAGTCACAAGCCAAGAAATGCCAGCAGCCACCAGAAAGAGGCTGGAAGAGGCAAGGAATAGCTTCTCCTCTGGAGCCTCTGGAAGTAACCAGTCCTGCTAACAACTTGATTTTAGTTGTATAAGATACATTTTATACTTCTGGTTTCTGTTGTTTTAAACCACTAAGTTTATGGTAATTTGCTGCAGCAGCAATAGGAAATTAATACAGGGTCAATTTTTATTTTTTCTCTTTTGATTTCCAATTGATCCAAAATCATCAAAGCAAATAATTCTCATGATGCATTTACTGAATTCTCAGATATTTGTGGAATATAAATTTAAAAATTTTTCATATCCCCATTCTCTACTCTTTACTTTTATTTATTTTTGTGAATATATACATTTAAGATAATGATTTTGTTGTTTTTTTACTCAAGCAATATAAAAAAATACCTGTGAAAGTGCACTAAAAGCTGAAATTACAACCCTCAGAAATGGCCAGCAATTGGAGAGAGTGTGGAGAAAAGGGAACCCTCCTACACTGTTGGTGGGAAGGTAAATTGGTATTGCCACTATGGAGCACAGTATGGAGTTTCCTTACAAAACTAAAAGAGTTACAATGTGATCCTGCAATCCCATTCCTGGACATATATCTGGAGAAAGCCATAATTCGAAAAGATACATGTGCCCCAATGTTCACCACAACACTATTTACAATAACCAAGACATGGAAGCAACATAAAAGTTCATCAACAGATGAGTGGATAAAGTTGTGAGATATATATATATATATATATATATACACACACACACACATAATGGAATATTGCTCAGCTATAAAAAATGAAATAATTTCATTAGCAGCCACATTGATGGACCTAGAGATTATCATACTAAGTGAAGTAAGCCAGACAAAGACAAATATAATATGATATCACTTATATGTGGAGTCTAAAAATATGATACAAATGAACTAACTTATAAAACAGACTCATAGATATGGAAAATAAACTTTCAGTTACCAAAGGGGAAAGGTAGGGGGGTATAAATTTGGAATCTGGGGGTAACATATAAACACTACTATATATAAAATAAATAACAAGGACCTACTGTATAGCACAGGGAACTATATTCAATATTTTTAATAATGTATAAGGGAAAAGAATCTGAAAAAGAATACATATATACATATATATATATATATGTGAATCAATTTGCTGTATACCTGAAAGTAACACAACATTGTAAATCAACTATATTCAGTAAAAAATTAATTAATTAAAAAAAATGGCTAGCATTAATATTTGGCAAACACTTCCATAGATACAAAGGCTGATAACTGGATAGACGAATATATAGAGAGAAAGTTTTTCTTTTTATTAGAGCAAAATCATAGTGTACATGGATTTTAAAATGGAAATTATATTAAATTAGTAGTTCTCAAATTTTTAGGTCTAAGGACCCTTTAGCACACTTAAAATCTACCAAGAATCCCCCAAAAGCTTTTGTTTACATGGTTTGCATCTTTTGATACTTATTGTATTATTACTCAGCCATAAAAAGAGACGAAATTGAGCTATTTGTAATGAGGTGGATAGACCTAGAGTCTGTCATACAGAGTGAAGTAAGTCAGAAAGAGAGAGACAAATACCGTATGCTAACACATATATATGGAATTTAAAAAAAAAAAAGTCATGAAAAACCTAGGGGTGAAACAGGAATAAAGACACAGACTTACTAGAGAATGGACTTGAGGCTATGGGGAGGGGGAAGGGTAAACGGTGACAAAGCGATAAAGAGGCATGGACATATATACACTACCAAACGTAAGGTAGATAGCTAGTGGGAAGCAGCCGCATAGCACAGGGAGATCAGCTCGGTGCTTTGTGACCGCCTGGAGGGGTGGGATAGGGAGGGTGGGAGGGAGGGAGATGCAAGCGGGAAGAGATATGGGAATATATGTATGTATATAACTGATTCATTTTGTTGTGAAGCTGAAGCTAACATACCATTGTAAAGCAATTATACTCCAATAAAGATGTTAAAAAAAAAACTGAGAAAGTTTTCAAATATTTATCAATTAGTTTAGTTAAAAATAACAATAGGGCTTCCCTGGTGGCGCAGTGGTTGAGAATCCGCCTGCCGATGCAGGGGACACGGGTTCCTGCCCCGGTCCAGGAAGACCCCACATGCCGCGGAGCGGCTGGGCCTATGAGCCATGGCCACTGAGCCTGCGCATCCGGATCCTGTGCTCTGCAACAGGAGAGGCCACAACAGTGAGAGGCCCACATACCACACACACACAAAAATAATAATAATAACAATAATAAAACCCATTACATGTTACCTGAATAAACATATTTTGTGAAAAGTATTATATTTTCCAAAAAAAAAAGAAATAATCAGAGGAGTAGTGTTATTCTATTCTTTTGCAAATATATTTAATGTAATACTTAATAAAAGACAGCTGGATTCTCATATCTACTTCTGTATTCAATCTGTTGTGAATTGTTCACTTTGGTTGAAATATATGAACTCTAGACTGACACAGAATGTAGTTGTAATGGAAGCCTTTATAAATACAGACAAATTGGGCAAATGGTAGTTCCTTAAAGTTTAGTTGAAAAGTGGAATCTGAAACTCTATTAATGACCTTTACATACTCTGTTACATTAAAATTCCATTGGTCTTTCTTGCACTTCGAATGGATATTCTACCTGTGCATGATTTTGTAACATTGTGCATTGACTATTTGAAAAATGTTGGTTCACTGGGTTAAAGAGATCTTTCAAATGTTGACATATTTTATCATATAATATATTAATAAAGCACATTCATTGATATTACTACTGAGCTCATCAGAAAGTATTGGGAAGCTCTGAAGCTCATTACAGAGGAGGTAAATTTTCTAAAATTCTAATTTTTCTTAGAAAGCTTGAGTTTTATCTTTGTGAACAAATATTGTTAGCTGCCTAACTTGAAATAACAGGTTTGCTTTGTTAATTTTTGAGAAAAAAATCTGTAAAATATGCAAGTCTGAATAACCATAGGTTATCTTTTAGTCATTTTTCAAGTCATGTTTTCATAGTGCTACTTCAACCAGCAACTTAAAAAAATGCACATGCATTTCCTCAAGTCTGTTTTTATACTTTAGTGTGTAGTATGTAGTATGTAGCAGACTTGCTTTATGTATACTTTCCCTTTGGAAAAAAACATTAAAGAGTTGTATATACAAGGACTGAGAATTTTAAAAGTGAATCTGTTTTTCTGCAACATGAAGAAAAATTTTTTGTCTGCTTGTGCTTTGAGTGAATAGTGGAGTAGAACAAAATGACTGAATACAATTCGGTGCCACAGCCATGACCCGAGGTGCCAGAAGGTTCATCCACTCTGACTTTTGTATCATGAGTGCAACCGTCAACACAGTGAAAAGGCAAATGTCTTAGTTTTAGTAAAAAAATAATTCTGATGTTATGGAAACCTGAAAGGGTCTTGAAGATACTCAGGGATCTGGATAAACTTGAACTATCTCTGTATTAGAATTCACATCAATTTAAAAAAAAATAAAGAAAATGAAACCAGAGTGAAACTAAAGGTATTGCTGAACCTCAGATAAATGTTTCTTTAACATCTCAGCAAGAATGTCAGAAAACCTAGGTTATCTCTCCCTCCAGGCATCAGGCTCTAGAGAATGGAATAAAAGCAACACTCAGCTCTCCAGGAATGGTTCAGAGAAAAGGGTCAGAAAAGACTGAAAGAATTTAAAATAGGAAAGAAAAAAATCTAGTTCACCCATTGTTTCTTGTCAACTTTCTTTATCTGTGAGCTATTTTGCAACTTTATAAGTTGAGAAAATGAATAATAATTCAAATAATTCTTGTCTATAGAAATGCATACTGTGTCTGGTAAAATGAAATTGGTTAGTACACGGAGGTAGAACTTCTTTCCACCACTTTGCAAGTTTGCTTCAGAATTCCTTAAACTTTTTGTATGACTTTGCTCCTTGTATTCTCCTTTGAAGTGGTTGTAGTATCTTACCGGTCCCCTCATCAATTAATAGCTTAAATAAAATCTCTGACGTGTTCATTTTATATGCCTTTTAGAAAAGTATCCTTTAACAAAGGAAAACAAGCTAATTTCAGTTTTTGAAATTATGAGGTATATCAGGAGAAATGATTCACATTATATTAGAGCAAATAAAACCAAAATCAACTCCAAGGAGAAAATTTTTCATCTAATACGTGAATGGGGTCTGAAACATGAATGACAGTTTGATCTGACATCATTTATAAACAAATGATCAGAAGAGATTCATAATTTTGAGTTAAAATAAAACTCAACATCATTCTTTATAGAATTGATGGTGATGAATACAGATTATATATATATATATATATATATATATATATATATATACATCTTTATTGGAGTATAATTGCTTTACATATGTCCCCATAACTATTCCCTCTTGCATCTCCCTCCCTTCCACTCTCCTTATCCCATCCCTCTAGGTGGTCACAAAGCACCGAGCTGATCTACCTGTGCTATGCGGCCGCTTCCCACTAGCTATCTGTTTTACGTTTGGTAGTATATATATGTCCATGCCACTCTCTCACTTTGTCACAGCTTACCCTTCCCCCTCCCCATATCCTCAAGTCCATTCTCTAGTAGGTCTCTGTCTTTATTCCCATCTTACCCTTAGGTTCTTCATGACATTTTTTTTTTCTTAGATTCCATATATATGTGTTAGCATATGGTATTTGTCTTTCTCTTTCTGACTTACTTCACTCTGTATGACAGACTCTAGGTCCATCCACCTCACTACAAATAACTCAGTTTCGTTTCTTTTTATGGTTGAGTACTATTCCATTGTATATATGTGCCACATCTTCTTTATCCATTCATCTGATGATGGACACTTAGGTTGCTTCCATGTCCTGGCTATTGTAAATAGAGCTGCAATGAATATTTTGGTACTATATGACTCTTTTTGAATTATGGTTATCTCAGGGTATATGCCCAGTAGTGAGATTGCTGGGTCATATGGTAGTTCTATTTGTAGTTTTGTAAGGAACCTCCATACAGTACTCCATAGTGGCTGTAACAATTCATATTCCCACCAGCAGTGCAAGAGTGGTCCCTTTTCTCCATACCCTCTCCAGCACTTAGTGTTTCTAGATCTTTTGATGATGGCCATTCTGACCGGTGTGTGATGATATCTCATTGTAGTTATGTTTTTTTGCTGTATGCGGACCTCTCACTGTTGTGGCCTCTACCATTGTGGAACACAGGCTCCAGACGCACAGGCTCAGTGACCATGGCTCATGGGCATAGCCCCTCCACAGCATGTGGGATCTTACCAGACTGGGGCACAAACCCGTGTCCCTGCATTGGCAGGCAGACTCTCAACCACTGCGCCACCAGGGAAGCCCTCATTGTAGTTTTGATTTTCATTTCTCTAATGATTAATGATGTTGAGCACTCTTTCATGTATTTGTTGGCAACCTGTGTATCTTCTTTGGAGAAATGTCTGTTTAGGTCTTCTGCACATTTTTGGATTGGATTGTTTGTTTTTTTGTTATTGAGCTGCATGAGTTGCTTGTAACGTTTGGAGATTAATCCTTTGTCAGTTGCTTCATTTGAAAATATTTTCTCCCATTCTGAGGGTTGTCTTTTCGTCTTGCTTATGGTTTCCTTTGCTGTGCAAAAGCTTTTAATTTTCATGAGGTCCCATTTGTTTATTTTTGTTTTTATTTCCATTTCTCTAGGAGGTGGGTCAAAAGGGATCTTGCTGTGATTTATGTCCTACAGTGTTCTGCTTATGTTTTCCTCTAAGAGTTTGATACTTTCTGGCTTTACATTTAGGTCTTTAATCCATTTTGAGCTTATTTTTGTGTATGGTGCTAGGGAATGTTCTAATCTCATACTTTTACATGTAGTTATCCAGTTTTCCCAGCACCACTTATTGAAGAGGCTCTGCTTTCTCCACTGTACATTCCTGCCTCCTTTATCAAAGATAAGGTAAGTTTATCCCTGGGATTTCTATTCTGTTCCATTGATCTGTATTTCTGTTTTTGTGTCAGTACCATATTGTCCTGATTACTGTAGCTTTGTAGTATAGTCTGAAGTCAGGGAGCCTGATTCCTCCAGCTCCATTTTTCGTTCTCAAGATTGCTTTGGCTATTTGGAGTCTTTTGTGTTTCCATAAAATTGTGAAATTTCTTGTTCTAGTTCTGTGAAAAATGCCAGTGGTAGTTTGGTAGGGATTGCATTGAATCTGTAGATTGCTTTGGGTAGTAGAGTCATTTTCACAATGTTGATTCTTCCAATACAAGAACATGGTATATCTCTCCATCTATTTGTATCATCTTTAATTTCTTTCATCTGTGTGTTATAATTTTCTGCATACAGGTTTTTTGTCTCCTTAGGTAGGTTTATTCCTAGATATTTTATTCTTTTTGTTGCAATGGTAAATGGGAGTGTTTTGTTAATTTCACTTTCGGATTTTTCATCATTAGTGTATAAGAATGTGAGAGATTTCTGTGCATTAATTTTGTATCCTGCTACTTTACCTAATTCATTGCTTAGCTCTAGTAGTTTTCTGCTAGCATCTTTAGGATTCTCTATATATAGTATCACGTCATCTGCAAATAGTGACAGTTTTACTACTTTTCCGATATGGATTCCTTTTATTTCATTTTCTTCTCTGATTGCTGTGGCTAAAACTTCCAAAACTATGTTGAGTGAGAGTGGGTAACCTTGTCTTGTTCCTGATCTTAGTGGAAGTGGTTTCAGATTTTCACCATTGAGGACAATGTTGGCTGTGGGTTTGTCATATATGGCCTTTATTATATTGATGAAAGTTCCCTCTATCCCTACTTTATGGAGGGTTTTTTTAATCATAAATGGGTGTTCTATTTTTTCGAAAGCTTTCTCTGCATCTATTAAGATGATCATATGTTTTTTCTCCTTCAACTTGTTAATATGGTGTATCACATTGATTGATTTGTGTATTTTGAAGAATCTTTGCATTCTGGAATAAACCCCATTTCATCATGGTGTATGATCCTTTTAATGTGCTCTTGGATTCTGTCTGCTAGTATTTTGTTGAGGATTTTTGCATCTATGTTCATCAGTGATATTGGCGTGTAGTGTTCTTTCTTTGTGACATCCTTGTCTGGTTTTGGTATCAGGGTGATGGTGGCCTCCTAGAATGAGTTTGGGAGTGTTGCTCCCTCTGCTATATTTTGGAAGAGTTTGAAAAAGATAGGTGTTATTGCTTCTCTAATTATTTGATAAAATTCGCCTGTGAAGCCATCTGGTCCTGGACTTTTGTTTGTTGGAAGATTTTTAATCACAGTTTCAATTTCAGTGCTTGTGATTGGTCTGTTCATATTTTCTATTTCTTCCTGATTCTGTCTTGGCAGGTTGCGTATTTCTATGAATTTGTCCATTTCTTCCAGGTTGTCCATTTTATTGGCATAGAGTTGTTTGTAGTATCTCTCATGATCTTTTGTATTTCTGCAGTGTTAGTTGTTACTTCTCCTTTTTCATTTCTAATTCTATTGATTTGTGTCCTCTCTCTTTTTGTCTTGATGAGTCTGGCTCAGGGTTTATCAATTTTGTTTATCTTCTCAAAGAACCAGCTTTTAGTTTTTTTGATCTTTGCTATCATTTCTTTCATTTCCTTTTCATTTATTTCTGATCTGATCTTTATGATTTCTTTCCTTCTGCTAACTTTGGAGTTTTTTTGTTCTTCTTACTCTAGTTGCTTTAGGTGCAAGGTTAGGTTGTTTATTCGAGATGTTTCCCGTTTCTTAAGGTAGGATTTTATTGCTATAAACTTCCCTCTTAGAACTGCTTTTGCTGCATCCCATAGGTTTTGGGTCATCGTGTCTTCATTGTCATTCGTTTCTAGGGATTTTTTGATTTCTTCTTTGATTTCTTCAGTGATCACTTCGTTATTAATTAGTGTATTGTTTAGCCTCCGTCTGTTTGTATTTTTTACAGATCTTTTCCTGTAGTTGATATTTCATCTCATAGTGTTGTGGTTGGAAAAGATACTTGATACAATTTCAATTTTCTTAAATTTACCAAGGCTTGATTTGTGACCCAGGATATGATCTATCCTGTAGAATGTTCCATGAGCACACAAGAAGAATGTGTATTCTGTTGTTTTTGGATGGAATGTCCTATAAATATAAATTAAGTCCATCTTGTTTAATGTATCATTTAAAGATTGTGTTTCATTATTTATTTTCATTTTGGATGATTTGTCCATGGGTGAAAATGGGGTGTTAAAGCCCCTACTATGAATGTGTTACTGTCGATTTCCCCTTTTATTGCTGTTAGTATTTGCCTTATGTATTGAGGTGCTCCTATGTTGCGTGCATAAATATTTACAATTGTTATATTTTCTTCTTGGTTCGATGCCTTGATTATTATGCAGTGTCCTTCTTTGTCCCTTGTAATAGTCTTTATTTTAAAGTCTATTTTGTCTGATATTACAATTGCTACTCCACCGTTTTTTTCATTTCCATTTGCATGGAGTATCTTTTTCCATCCCTTCACTTTCAGTCTGTATGTGTCCCTAGGTCTGAAGTGGGTCTCTTGTAGGCAGCATATATATGGGTCCTGTTTTTGTATCCATTCATCCAGTCTGTGTCTTTTGGTAGGAGCATTTAGTCCATTTACATTTAAGGTAATTATCAATATGTATGTTCCTATTCCCATTTTCTTAATTGTTTTGGGTTTGTTATTGTAGGTCTTTTCCTTCTCTTGTGTTTCTTGCCTATAGAAGTTCCTTTAGCATTTGTTGTAAAGCTGGTTTGGTGGTGCTGAACTCTCAGCTTTTGCTTGTCTGTAAAGATTTTAATTTCTCCATTAAATCCGAATGAGATCCTTGCTGGGTAGAGTAATCTTGGTTGTAGGTTTTTCTCCTTCATCACTTTAAATATGCCCTGCCAGACCTTTCTGGCTTGCAGAGTTTCTGCTGAAAGATCAGCTGTTAACCTTATGGGGATTCCCTTGTGTGTTATTTTTTGTTTCTCCCTTGTTACTTTTAATATGTTTTCTTTGTATTTAATTTTTAATAGTTTGATTAATATGTGTCTTGGCATGTTCCTCCTTAGACTTATGCTGTATGGGACTCTCTGTGCTTCCTGGACTTGATTAACTATTTCCTTTCCCATATTAGTGAAGTTTTCTACTATGATCTGTTCAAATATTTTCCCAGTCCCTTTCTTTTTCTCTTCTTCTTCTGGGATTCCTATGATTTGAATGTTGGTGCATTTAATGTTGTCCCAGAGGTCTCTGAGACTGTCCTCAGTTCTTTTTATTCTTTTTCCTTTATTCTGCTCTGCAGTAGTTATTTCCTCTCTTTTATCTTCCAGGTCACTTATCCATTCTTCTGCCTCAGTTATTCTGCTATTGATCCTTTCTAGAGTATTTTTAATTTCATTTACTGTGTTGTTCACCATTGCTAGTTTCCTCTTTAGGTCCTTGTTAAATGTTTCTTACATTTTCTCTATACTTTTCCAAGATTTTGGATCATCTTTACTCTCATTATTCAGAATTCTTCTTCAGGTAGACTGCCTATTTCCTCTTCATTTGTTAAGTCTGGTGGGTTTTTATCTTGCTCCTTCATCTGCTGTGTGATTTTCTGTCTTCTCACTTTCTTATCTTACAGTGTTTGGGGTCTCCTTTTTGCGGGCTACAGGTTCGTATTTCCCGTTGTTTTTGGTGTCTTTTCCCAGTGGCTAAAGTTGGTTCAGTGGGTTGTGTAGGCTTCCTTGTGGAGGGGATGAGTGCCTGTGTTCTGGTGGATGAGGCTGGATCTTGTCTTTCTGGTGGGCAGGACCATGTCTGGTGGTGTGTTTTTGGGTGTCTGTGGCCTTATTATGATTTTAGGCAGCCTTTCTGCTAATGGATAGGGCTGCATTCCTGTCTTGCTAGTTGTTTGGCACAGGGTGTCCTCCACTGTAGTTTGCTGGTCGTTGAGTGAAGATGGGTGCTGGTGTTGAGATGGAGATCTCTGGGAGATTTTCGCCCTTTGATATTAAGTGGAGCTGGGAGGTCTCTTGTGGGCAAGTGTCCTGAAGTTGGCTCTCCCACCTCAGAGGCACAGCGCTGACTCCTGGCTGCAGCACCAAAAGCCTTTCATTCACATGGCTCAGAATAAAAGGGAGAAAAAATGAAAGAAAGGAAGAAAGAAAGGAAGAAAGAAAGAAAGAAAGAAAGAAACAAAGAAACAAAGAAACAAAGAAACAAAGAAAGAACGAGAAAGAAAGAGGATAAAATAAAATAAAGTAAGATAAAATAAAATAATTAAAATAAAAAAATAATTATTAAGAAAAAGACTTTAAAAAGTAAAACAAACAAACAAACAAAAAAACCCAAAAAAAAGCCAGAAAGGCAGAACCTTAGGACAAATGGTGAAAACAAAGCTATACAGACAAAATCTCGCACAGAATCATACACATACACACTCACAGAAAGAGGAAAAAATCATCTACCTTGCTCCCAAAGTCCACCACCTCAATTTGGGATGATTCGTTGTCTATTCAGGTATTCCACAGATGCAGCGTACATCAAGTTGATTGTGGAGCTTTAATCAGCTGCTTCTGAGGTTGCTGGGAGAGATTTCCCTTTCTCTTCTTTGTTCGCACAGCTCCCGGGGCTCAGCTTTGGATTTGACCCCGGCTCTGCATGTAGGTCGCCGGAGGGCGTCTGTTCTTCGCTCAGACAGGACGGGGTTAAAGGAGCCGCTGATTCGGGGGCTCTGGCTCACTCAGGCCGGGGGGACGGAAGGGTGCTGATGCGGGGCAAGCTTGCAGCTGCAGAGACGTGCATGATGTTGCACCAGCCTGAGGTGCGCCGTACGTTCTCCAGGGTAAGTTGTCCCTGGATCACAGGACCCTGGCAGTGGTGGGCTGCACAGGCTCCCGGAAGGGAGATGTGGATAGTGTCCTGTGCTCGCACACAGGCTTCTTGGTGGCGGCAGCAGCAGCCTTAGTGGCTCATGCCCGTCTCTGGGGTCCGTGCTTTTAGCCGCGGCTCGCGCCCGTCTCTGGAGCTCCTTTAAGCAGCGCTCTTAATCCCCTCTCCTCGGGTACCAGGAATCAAAGAGGGAAGAAAAAGTCTCTTGCCTCTTTGGCAGGTCCAGATTTTTCCCGGACTCCCTCCCGGCTAGCCGTGGAGCACTAACCCCTTCAAGCTGTGTTCACACCGCCAACCCCATTCCTCTCCCTGTGCTCTGACCGAATCCCGAGCCTCAGCTCGCAGCCCTGCCTGCCCCAGCGGGTGAGCAGACAAGCCTCTCGGGCTGGTGAGTGCCGGTTGGCATCGATCCTCTGTGTGGGAATCTCCCAGCTTTGCCCTCTGCACCCCTGTTGCAGTGCTCTCCTCCGCGGCTTCGAAGCTCCCCCCTCCGCCCCCCGCAGTCTCTGCCTGCAAAGGGGCTCCTAGTGTGTGGAAACCTTTCCTCCTTCACAGCTCCCTCCCCCTGATGCAGGTCCCGTCCCTATTCTTTTGTCTCTGGTTTTTCTTTTTTCTTTGGCCCTACCGAGGTATGTGGGGAATTTCTGCCTTTTGTGAGGTCTGAGGTCTTCTGCCAGCATTCAGTAGGTGTTCTGTAGGAGATGTTCCACATGTAGATGTATTTCTGGTGTATCTGTGGGGAGGAAGGTGATCTCCACGTCTTACTGTTCCGCCATCTTCCCCCTCTCTCCAGATAATATGTTTATTATATCAGGTACGTAGACAGTCGAGTATGGAAATTTCCATAAAGTGACATGGATTTCTACCATCTCCCATGAAATAAATAACACCATACATTTGTATGGTACTTTGTGTTTTTCAAAACACTTTTAAGTATATGTTTTCAAACCCTGTGAATTTGATAGTACCAATTACATCTGCATGTTTCATGGTCAGTTACAAAACAAAGTTTCATTGACTGGCTCTATGTTGTACAGTCAGCTCACAACCGATCTGGGCTCAAGTCTTGGGTGATGTTGTTACCTCCTGATACTTGGATCAGAACTGCCTGTGGCAGCAGCTGATGGTGTCTTCCTTCCTGGTACCACCTTGGTGGCATGTGATAAAGACTGTTCTCCCAGCTTGCCCTGGGTTCTCTGCTGAACCCAGGCTTTTGCTGCAGCTCTAGAACTCCACTTTCCCCACTATCCTGAAAGGTTTGTGTTTGTCCAGAGCAGCAGCAATACAACAGCAACCTCAGTAGCTAATGGTTTGCAGACATCGTAGAGCAGCATGTATGTAGGATACAGTTGGGGTGAGTTGGCTGGTCCCTGGATGGACAGCAGGCAGAGCAGCTCTGGGGAGGGTGAAAGAGCCTGGAAGCAGGCTGGCATACATAATTCATTATTACATATTTCCCACATGCTGCTGCAGAGTGGGCCAGTTTCTGAAATTTACAGAAAGCCTATTTTAATTTTTCCTAGCCTGCTAACTCTGCTTAACCAGTAAAACAAAGTCATAATTCCAGAGTCTGAGAGGAATGAATCCTCTTTATTTAGATGAAATGGACAAGAATGAAAACTAAAAACTGCACCAATTTCATCTCAGTGCTGTCGCAGTCCTGATTTTAGACTTTTTCATGGTCGAATTTTTCTTTTCCACAGTGGAGATGTCTATCAAACGGATGCAACATGAATGACACCCATTTGATAAAAATATCCTGGGCTTCCCATTCCTAGAGTCCTTGTCTGGCAGGCACAAGGGAGGAGGGATTAAAGCATATCTGAACAAGATGTTTGAGCACTTACTGCACATTGCCGTATGCCAAACACTGTTTTAAGCACGTTAAACGTGGTAACTCTCTCAATCTTAAAACAACTTTTTAACATCTTTGGTATTGTTATTATTAATATTATTCCATTTTACAGAGATGTTCAGTAATGTGCCAAAGGGCAGAGCCAGGTAGAGTAGCTCCAGAGTAATTTTCCTAATCACTGGTTGACACCATTCCTGAGGTGGGCACGGCAGCAAGTTCAGTCTTGACTAGGCTCATTTCTTTGTTTCTGCCCCTTCCTCTGTCGACCAGGAGTAACCTTGTTCCATTCCCTTATTAATTACATCAGAAGCAGAGTTGAATTGCTCACTGATCTTTTTCTTCATAAATTTCAGTCATAGAAATAGAATCTAGTTGTTTTAAACACAATCGTCTATTTCAAGAGAAGTTTAATGAATCACATCGTTCTAGGTCAAGGGTTGGCAAACTCTGCCCCATGGGCCAATTCTGCCATCGACTGGTTTTGTAAGTAAAGTGTTTTCGGAGCACAGCCACATTCATTTATTTACTTTTTCTATGGCTGTTTTCATGCTACACTGGCAGAGTTGAGCAGTTATGACAGACACCGTCTGGTCTGCAGAAAAAAATTACTTTCTGGTTGTTATGGAAAAATTTGCCAACCCCCATTCTGTTCTTAATTGTTTAAGCAGACCCAGGAAAAAGTTATGTTTGATTCAAACTGTGTTTTTTTTTTTTTTTTGCGGTATGCGGGCCTCTCACTGTTGTGGCCTCTCCCGTTGCGGAGCACAGGCTCCGGATGCGCAGGCTCAGTGGCCATGGCTCATGGGCCCAGCCACTCCGCTGCATGTGGGATCTTCCCGGACTGGGGTACGAACCCGTGTCCCCTGCATCGGCAGGCAGACTCTCAACCACTGCACCACCAAGGAAGCCCCAGATTCAAACTATGTTTTGACTAAATCCTGAAAAATCTATACCCTTTTGTTGGAAGAAAGTATAGCCATGTTTAACAGAATAGTTCCCTAAAATAAAGTTTCAATAACTACTAATTTTTTATTGTAACCACCAAAGTTGTGTAACTCACAAACAGAACTTTAAGAACTATTCTAATCAAGTGCTCATCTATGCAAGGCCCTGGTTGAAGTACTGAGGGTGTGGGTGGAATAGTTGTAAAACCCAATTCAGACGATGAGGTGTTCCCTAGTTAGAGAAGACATATAAGCCCAGATTCCTGGTATTATGAGTCTCCACTCAGCCCCAGTCCTTACTGTGTACTCCTGTTGAAAAACTGTCACAGTCAGCTTTCTCATGGAGTTAGGCTCATAGGATCTCACCATTGAATGGTGAGAAGCGAGACACAGACCACATCTTATTCATCTTTGTACCCCTCCCAGGGCCTGACAGCGTGCAGTGCACTTTGTGGCACTCAGTTACTATTTGTTGAGTTTGACTTTGCTGCCGCATAATGATGATACAATAAAGGGATCTCTAGATGCCTTATGAATGGCCATGCATGACTTCCTGCAACCCTGCTCTCAATCCCACTCTGTCCCTTCTCTGTCTGGAGCAAGCTCCACTGGAAGCTAGTATCAAGGGGTAAAGGCATTCAGAGAACTTTATGCTACACGTTGTAAAATTGATTTAAAAAATGGAGCAAACTTTTTGTATGAGAAAAGATGCTTCTTAATAAGACGTCAGGCAATGCTGTGGTGTCTCACTGGTCTTGGCATAGAAGGTGTCTAATGAAGATATTGTGTATTTTGCTGGGGAAGTCATTTTATAGAGAAAGACAGAGGTTATGATTCTTCAGATTTAATTTTTTTCTTCAGCAATATCAGATATCTCTTCTACCAGTCCTTCCTAAATGCACCAGAAAGGAGGCTTCAATAATCTTATCTGTTCTATCAATTCCTACCTGGAATAAATTTCTAAGACCAGTCCTTTTGCTCTCTTTCTTAAATACAGACCCTAAGTAATATAAAGATTATTTCTGAATTCTGTTCTTCCACTGGAGCTGCTCATGTAATTTGCCTCCTGCATCTCGGTCAAATGTCTTCTCCTAATTCTCAGATCACATCCTTCCAAAGGGCCTGCTTATTTCTTCTCACAGAAATAGCACAGAATGGATTCACCTGCATAGTAATAAATCCCATGACAAAACCTGACTGATGCTGCTTGCTGAACAGAGCTCATTTTCTGAGAGTGCACCTAAAGAGTTTTGTGTGGTCTCACCCCTTCTCCCGTGACCTATTAGCAGCTCCTTTGACTGTGTTCCAGAATTCTGAATTGGTTCAGTGGCAGATTCAAAAAGCTTTCTTTTCATCTTGACTGCTGTTCTCAGAGCTGTCTCTCTCCCACAGAGAGTTCTTTTAAAAACTATCCTTTCTAAGGAATTTTACTGTAACCCCATAAGGATTCAAACTTTATCTCCCTTTTGTTCCCTTTTCAACATCAATTAGTTGTTGAGGCAAACTGAGAAAAGATAAAGCTACAGTTTTGAACTAGGAATATAATTCAAAACTGTCATTGGCTTATCAATCTAATATTTCTCTCTATCGTTTTCCCTTTAATAAGTGATGATACAAAGCAAAAATGTTCAATAAATGTTTGTGAAATGAAATTCAGTTTTTGCTAAAATGTTCAGGAATAGGGAAAAATAGCAAAGGTAAAAAGCAACCCCTTTACCCCCCAAAAAAACCAAAAAAACCTTACACTCTAACATCTGTTTTAATTTCCTCATGACTTTTAATTGCTCCTACACATAATATACTGATTTCAAAGGAAAGAAAATTAGTCCTGAAGTCAAATTAAGGGACACCTTTAAAATCGCGGGTGTCTAAATGAACCACAAAAATCTTTGTGTTCATCTGTTGTGAGGCTTTTATGAGGTTGACAGATTCCAAGAGGAGTGAAGACAGCAAACCCATAAACCATTCTGCTGAGGTCTTCCCAAGAGTGTGGGATTAAATTACCACTTACACATGAACAAAAAGAATGTGCTACAGACAAAAATATTTTCTCCCTTCACAGGCTATGAAACTCCCTTGAGTAAACAGTGTCCACACATCCAGTGCTGTGATAGCAACAATTATGTAAGACAAAGACACAGGCTGCTCATTATTCCAAGGGCACTCTTTTCTCATTAATAATTTCTAGTTTGACTTTTTTGGTAGGTCATTGGCTACAAAAGGCAAAATTAATTGTATGGCACTAACATCAGCTTAGGTTTGACTGTTTTAGAGCACCAGCTTGAACAGAGTGGACACACGTGGCATGTATGTCTATGGCCTTCAGAAAGAGAAAGTTGAGTGGCAGTTTGGACGTGGGCCTGCAGCGCAGGCCCAGGGTAGAAGAATTCCCAGAGGTTGTCTGCTTCTTTGGCTATGAGCTGTTTTCAGTTGCTAAAAACACACTTTTCACAAGGAAACACCTTCCATATCTAGGTAACTTAAAACACTGCAAAGCCAGAAAACGACTTTGCTTTCTTTGTGGCTTTAAAGTATTATGTTTATATCTTTTGCTTTATGTTTTGTTTTGTTCCCCCTGAAATGCAATATTACCTCCAAATTTCATAGTCACCTATCACCACTTAGGTTTCCCATATAAAAAATCAGTTTTTCTTTTATTATTTTCTTCTCTTTTTTTAAACATAAATTAATGAAATAATTTAAAGCTATCAATTAAACAGGGGCACTCGCACTCCTAGGAAATAAATAATGCTGGCCTAGTTCTGACAAGTTAGTTTCTTTCTAAAATGTAACATAAATTCCCAGTTTTAACTTAATCTTCAAAGCTTTTAACTATACCCAGTTTTCCAAAAATTCTTCTTTTAGGCATTTTTCTCATATTCAAGTAATAAAAAAGTTTAAGTTTTGTTTAGAAAGTACAGTAAGATGAATCGATTTTGCAAAATATTTCAAAGTGGAAGAGAAACTCCTTTGGGAAATAATGAGTTGCCTTACAGTGGATCATCTATCCAAGTACTGAAGACATTGTATCTCCAATATAGGGAACTATTAAAACTATGGTATATTCATTTCAAAAGAGAAAAAAACAATTGTTACATTTGTAATATTGCAAGCAATACACTTTAGTGGTATTTGCCCATGAGTGAAAGAGACCAAAATGTAGAGAACCCTGTACATGGAGGTATTTCCTTAAACAAATATTGTTAATACTACTTTTTTTTTTGCCAGCTAAATTTAAGATAATGCTTAAAGAGTGATAAGAATTTTCCCAACTGTCAAATGAATACCAGCTTTGAAATACTTTTTTTCCAAGTTACCAAGTATTGAATAAAATTCATGTTAGTTATTTATATTATAAAAAATATGCTATTTGAAACATTTGCAGCACTACTGTTTCACTGCTATAGCCATATGCTGTCAAATTTATATGCCTGCTGTATTCTTCTTTGCTGGTTCAGAGCCTGTTTGTAAGTCATGTTTCATTAAGTGACTCATAAATTAAAGAAACTGCTAAAGAACACTAGAAAGAAACAAGATTTCTTTTTGGTAATACTTCATTCACTGGGCTAGAAAAGTTTTCCCAAAACATTTAAATTAATAATTCATTAATTCAGTAGGTTAATATTTGAGAAAGAAGCATGACATATAGGAGGTCAAACATTTAATACTCACTGTAGAGAATTGTTCCATTCAAAGTGCTTGTTTGTATAGTCAAGTAGATGTTAACAATTCTGTTACGTTCCTTCCTCAGGGTTGTACAAAAAGGCAGTTCTAAGTAGGAATTCCCATTGAAAGAGGGAAAAAATAAACCTGCATCTAAAAAAAAAAGTCATATTAATATATGTTCTGATAGCATTTTATTGCTAATCAAGTAGATGAGAACATAGCATTTATAGTTAACATTCATATAAAATGATAACACTGGTATTTATAGATATTTGGCCAAATTTCAAGAAATTTAGATATATAAGTATAATAAATTTGTAAAGTCATTGTCTCGAGTAATTAACTACCAGTTCATAGGAAAAAATTTTAAGCAAAAATTTTAGATGGATGAAAAAAATGCCGTGATATTGTATTAAAAATGTGTCCCTGCATATGTGAAATAATAGTTTTCATTAGACTCTTAAAATATCCTGTGATACAAATGGCTGTACATCAAATTACACTCTTAAAGTTCATGAATTTTATTTGATGTAATCATACCTCAATAAAAAAGTTTTTAAAAAGTCTAACAAAAAAAGATTAGAAATTTGTCTCATAGAGGTATTTTATTAATATTCATTAATATTTAGTGCTTGTCAATAATACTTAAATATTTTATAAGTAGTATTACTATAATATGCAATGTGATTAATAATTTTTACAGTTATCCTTTTAAAATTATTCTTTAAATGAATTAATCTCATAAAATCTGGAGGCACATAAAATTTGGAAAGTATTTTATTGTCATATATATATTTAGATCTATAGACTTGATACACTGAACAAGTGTAATATAATATATGGGAGGCTAGAACTTTATTTTTGTCTCTCTCACAATGGGGGAAATTTTCTTTGCCTCTGGGTGAAAACTTGGCAGTCCCTATGAGTCCTACCTTCTTTCTGAGTTATACAATGATACAGAAGCTAATCCAGGCTAAGAAATTTATCAACATTTAAATCTTCCTTTAGAGATATGACTTCCCCAGCCCCCTCCAACCAGCTAAGGCCTGCAGGGCACCTGTCACCCGCTGCCTGTTTTCCGGGCAGGAAGAAGTTGGTTTCTCTTCTTTTTGTGTTCTTAGAGCCTCCTCTCAAGCTAGCTGCTGTTTCAGACACTTTGAGCTTTGCAGAGAGGGCAAAGTGGGCAGAAAGGAGAGAGAAGTTCATAGTAAAGTGTAGCTATTACAGCTGGCCACCAATACTGTTGTAAGCAGTCCTCTGCTCTCTAGGAAGAACAGATGTTTAAAACTGTTTTTCTCACAGTAGGAATGTCAGATAAAATATAGGGAGCTCAGTTAAATTTCAGTTTCAGATAAACAACACATAATTTTTTAGTGTATGTCTCAAACAGTGCATGAGTTAAGCTTATACTAAAAAATTATATGTTGTTCATTTGAAATTCTAATTTAACTGAATGTCCTGTATTTTAACCCTATGACTCATGAGCATTTGTGTAATCTTTAGACACCCTTTGCCAGCTACAATTCCTAGGATTTTGTCTCTTCATTTCTAACTTGGTCCCCTCTGGTTTTTCACATTATATACAGACTCTTGCTGCCAACAACTACTTGCCTGTGTTAAAGCAAGAGTTGCACTGGACAAAGTGAAAGAGGTAAGGAAGACTTTATTCAAGGCTATTGAAATAGGGGAGAGAGGCCAGAACTCAGCTTTTGCTCAACTCCTCTGAAACAAAAGGTGGCAGATTTTTTAAGAGCTGAGGTGGGGGGCCCATGGGCTACCTGTGTCGCTATTTGGCCCTATCCCCTAAAAACATAAACTCTCTCATGTCTTCATCACAGAAGATAGTTTACAGCTTAGAACAAGGCTCCTATCTGCCCACAGAGAGGGCCACTATCTTTATTGATGATTGCATTTCAAAGAGATGGTTCTGGGTCCCGAAGAAAGGCGTCTTTGGTTGTCAAACTGGCAAGAAGATTTTAAAAAGATTTATATCTCAAAAGATGCAAAGAAAGAATTACAACGAAAAGTTTTCAATAGTAGAAGCTCTGAGAAATGTGAGGTCATGGGCCTAGAGTCGGGAGGAAGCTTCTCTAAAGTTCAGGACAGCTGAGGAGAATGCTAAGGTTGTCTTGAGCACCTGACTAGGAAAACCATTGGGGCAGAATATCAAGTGAATCCAGGCCAAATGGCTTTCCTGAGGAGTCCATATCTAGACCATGGTAGACATTTCCTTCCCTGCTGTCTATGGAGGTATAGTTAGTGGTCAATCTCTTCCCTATCTCTCTCTCCACACACACAGACACTGACACAGACAGACAAACAGACAGACAGACAGACAGACACACACACACACACACACACAGGCTGCTTTGGCTTTTTCAGATATGAATGCATGACTCTGTTGGTCCGTTATGTTCCTTTCCGAATGATAGGGTTTTAACTATCCTTAAACACTGTCAGATGTGATGGGTGGGAGAGGGTGCAGGGTGAGGTCAACAGGATAGCTTTCTACAAAAACATTTTTCTCAAAATCGTGTCTTCATGTCTTTAAAATCCTTTCTCCTCTTCAAATGATGCTTCTTTTTATATGAAGAGTATTTTCTAGTCAAATCTTGCTTTTAGATATGGTACCTCATTTTGTTTACAACATTATAATCTGGTGTATGAAAGTTTATTTTTAACATCCTGATTTTGTCTATAACTTTGTATTGTCAGATACAAATTATATACTTTATCTATTAGCAAACTGATTTAAGGGAAAAGGGAAGAGGGGGAGGGACAAAGTAGGTATATAGATTTAACAGATACAAACTACTACTTATAAAATAGATAAGCAACAAGGATATATTGTATAGCACAGGGAATTATACCCATTATCTTGTATTAACATATAATGGAGTATAATCTGCAAAAATACTGAATCACTCTGTTGTACACCTAAAACTAACACAATATTTTAAATCAGCTATAAAGTAATAAAAAATAAGTTATGTGACATCATATATTTCACCATTCCTTGGCCTTCCACGCACAATCTTTATCTCATTGAAATTTACCTTCCTGGCTCTGTATTTTACTGGATCTTTTTTGTCAAAGGTTTTAGGCCCAGTTTGCAAATCCTTCCATAATGCTCACCTGCCTCTGTAATACTTAAGACTTATTTTTATAAAAGCTTTCTCCTTCCTTGTCTCTTATGACACCACTACACATTGACTGCCTTCCTACCTGCCTGACAGCTTGTTTCCAGATGGCCCTTTCAACCACTCCATAATGCTTAGTTTTCGAGGCGCTGTTCTGGGTCATCTAATCCACCTCTGTCTTTCCTGTTGCTCCTCTTCTGTCGTTTTGCTCTTGGCACCTACTCTCTCAGGCCTAGAGACTCAGCATGGTTGTCCACCCATCTCTTCTCAAACTAGTTGCTGCTTCCTGTCACCTCTTTCTTAGATCAAAACTTGCAGTGTTCCTTCTGCTGCCATTGCCCTTAAGTTCTTATTACATTTCAACTCAGTTGTTGGCAATGGCTCCTTTCTAAATGGCCTTCCTTCCTACTGTGTCTGATAGCTGTCTTCATTGTGAAATCATTGTTGTGACATCAACATTAGTTGTAATAATCTAAGATCTTTGGTCAAAAACCTTCAGGAACTACAGAACTCCCCTGTTCCCTTGACGATTTTTCCTGACATTTGTTGGCACCAAGGAGCAACTGTGAGATGTAAGAACCAATGAGAGCAGGGGTGGGGGGATGGGGGGATATCTAAAAAAACCCACCCCATCTGCCTTCTGTACTGCTCATTCTCCTATGGCAAGATTTGTGTTTGATTTATCTTTGCAGCTCCCTATGGCATGATGAGTTTCATACATTTTAGGCAAAAACATTCTTAGACAAATAAAAATATAGCTAAAATTTTCATTTGTGGTAGTTTTGGAAAAAAAGGGACAGAAAGACATTCTTATAATTAAAATGGAATGAGCAAACTCTATAGAGATGGGGTTCTAGCATTCTTCTTGTGGTTAAACTTTTCACATTGTTGATAAATCCACAAGAAATTTTCTTTATATAAGGGTTCACATATGAATTAAAATATTTGGATTCATAATCAAGCTTACCTGTCCTGAGAAGTAGTGAACTCACCAAGAGCAATAAAAGTATAATTCAATTTGCTAAAAAATGAATTCTGCATTGCTTTGCAGGAGAATAGCTACTGTATAATTTAGGTGCATGTGTCTAGATTACATGCTCCTTGAGCCTTTTTTTCAGAGCTGACAGGTTTTACAAAAGTTATGACAGGAAACAACAATTATGAACTATAAACATTTGCAATTGAATTGCTTTCTAACCATATTAATTTTCATTATCATCATGTTTAGTGGATATGTTGAAAAACAGAACTGCCCTGAATGTAGAAAACAAGACTAATTGGGGTTAGGTAGAGTGTTTTCCTGCTGCTTCCAAAAGCTTCTTCGGCAACGCTATTTGAATACACTTTAAATTCATTTTTCTTCCAATTATAAATGGAAAAAAAACCTCAAGGTTTTTATATGGAAATATGTATTAAACATCTTACAAAATATGTCATATAGTAATTAATTAGTGGCTTCTGATTACAACATAGATATCTGTAATGTTTAAATGTATTAAAAATCATATAGATTGATATAACAAAGTATATTAACTTTAACATGCTTAAAAAATTTAAAATCAGTCTGAGTCATGGGTAAATCCAATAAATTAACCCAGGAGAAAGATCTTTTAAATCCCTTATATTATTTAAAACTCTCAAATTGTCAAAGGAAGCTATGGAACCTCAGTACTGAGTCTGAAGCACATTATGTTAAAAATATGGATGAATTTAATTTTTATTGCCAAATGTATTTCTAAAGTATGAATCAGAACTACAGTCAGTTAATTGAAATTTGTCCAGGAGACCACCATGGAGTACTTTATGATAAAGAAAACACAGAAGAGATTAATACCTTTACTGTGAACACAATGCAGCTGAGAGCACAAGTGTTATTCATTCTGAATAGAAATGGAACACCTTGTTTACATATGAGGCACACTCCTCTTATGTTGTATAAAGGTCTCCTTGATCTAACCCCAGAAAATGACATACTAACATACAAATAAAGCTACAAATGCAGTGAATCACAAATTACCCATATATCTTTATTGTAATTCTTGGTATTAGAAGAAACACAATATTGTTTGCTATTGCTCCTTTATAATGGAAATAAATTTGATTTACTCAATAGACATTAAAAATTATTACTATTGAAATGTTTTTGTTCAGTTTTTCTTACTTTCTCCAGAAAGAACATCATACAAATGCAATGAAATTATTTATTTTGTTTTTAGTTTAAAAATATTACATTCCTTTTTTTATGATTCTAATTTTATTAAATTATGTGATTAAAAAGAGTATCACCAGTCAATAAGTCCATGTATCTCTCTTCCTGAAGAAGGATTCATCACTAAAAAATAATATATCTAACCAATAATATTCAAAGACACAAAAGTTATAATCATCTATATTATTCCAAAATTTAAAAAAATAAGTTCTAAGGCCAATGAAATAGAATTAAATGCTATACATATTAATGATGAGAAACTACAGTGTCTTAAAGATTTATATATATATATATAAGTATATATAGTACCTATACTATTTATATATGTAATATCATCATAGCACTGTAGAATAAATAGCATATAAATTAAAGTAAATATTTTTACATCATATATTTTCCTGTTTTAGAATTATAAAAATTATTTTAGATTTGGATAGCCCAAGTCTCATGGACTAAATTATTACCTTTACCTGGATAATTTCCCCATATTAGACATTCACATTTATATTAATTCATAAAAGTTATCAATTTGTTAAGTGCCTGATGAGAATTATCAATTACTCTTGTTGCTGCTAGCACAGCTGCTGTTTTTGTTGCATCTACTTTTCTCCTCCATAGAAAGCACTTGCAAAAATCAGGACAGAGCTAACATTTCTCCTTTTGACCATTGCTACTTCATTCCTCAACTTGAAGCCTGAGGAGAGTTGCTCTGCATGTGACCAAAGCAATGCACAAGGAAACAAGGTGTGAAAAAATAATTCTCATCCTTCACTGTCACAGCCAATCTAGCAATACTATTCTTTATCCCTTGGTTTCTCTGTCAAAGAAGGGTTGATCATCATGATCTGCCCTTTGACTCTCTCAAAAATCTGAAGCTTTAAAGCTATAACCCTACCTCTCTCAAAATAAAACCAAGTAAAACATCGTTTAACACACCAAAAATACCTTCCACGTAGTAAAAATAAAGCTAGGACAAGAAAGATACAAAGACCCATCAATATCTCACATTGTACTTGACATGTTTTCCTAGTAGCTACCAATCTTTAGTCTATTTCTATACCTTCTCCTTCACTTAGTTTAGAAAATTTCCCTGTGTGATCTCATTTGTTCCCACAACTTTAGCTCCTTTCTAGCTTCTGAAAACTCTCAAATTTTTATCTTTAGCACAGATAGCTTCTGACCTTATATATCCAGCTCTCTACTATATAGACCCATTTGGAAGGAAAATAGGCAACCTGAACTCAGTATATCCAAAACGGTTTGTTGCTTTTTTTTTTTTAATTTGATCTTCCTTCTCAATATCAAGTTAACAATAGCTTCCTTATTATTATCACAAATACTTGCTATATATTCCTATTACAGCACTTATTAAACTGTACAGTGACATTTTCCTGTATGACTCACTATGTAATAGTTGTGATTTCCTTAAATGTAGGCATCATGGCTTAATTTTTTTATTTCAGTTTTATTGATCTATAATTGACATATAGCAACTGTATATTTAAGGTGTACAGCACGGTGATTTGACTTACATATATCATGAAATGATTATCACTAGAAGTTTAGTGAACATACACCAGCTCATAAAAATTAAATAAATAGAAAAAAATTTTTCTTGTGATGATAACTCTTAAGGTTTATGCTCTTAAAATCTTTCATGTATAACACACAGCAGTGTAAATTATATACATCATGTTGTACATCACATCCTTAGTACTTATTTATCTTATAACTGGAAGTTTGTACCGTTTGACTGCCTTCATCCAATTCCCCATCCCCCACCTATGGTGACCACAAATCTGATCAATTTTTATATGGGTATTTTTTTGGGAGAGATTGTTTTTGACGTATAGTTGACACACAACACTATGTTAGTTCCTGTTACACAACATAGTGATACTATATTTCGATACTTTTCAAAATGATCACCATGATAAGTCTAGTTACTATATGTCACCATACAAAGATATTACATTATTATTGACCATATTCTATACACTGTAAATTTCATACCCATGACTCATTTATTTTGCAGCTAGAAGTTTTGTACCTTTTATCTTCCTTACCTACTTATCCCCTTACGTATTTATCCCCTCCCACCAACGACTTCCCCTCTGGCAACCACCTGTTTGTTCTCTGTATTTTTGACTCATTTCTGTTTTGTTTTTATTTTGTTTTTTAGATTCCTCAATAGATGAAATCATACAGCATTTGTCTTTCTCTGCCTGACTTATTTCACTTAGCATAATGCAATGTAAGTCCATTCAGGTTGTTCCAAATGGCAAGATTTCATTCCTTTTTTATGGCTAATATTCCATTGTACGTATATACAAGTACTTTAAAAAATTTTTAGTATTTAGTACATCACATTTATTAAGACATGTAGACGGAGTAGAACTTTTGACTGGTCTTTATGCTTTTTTGTTATGTTGTTATGTCCTGAACTTTCCACATCAAAGTCATTCAAAGAATCTTATATACCAGTACTTCTTTATCTATTCACCTACTGATGCCGCTTAGGTTGCTTCCATATCTCTCCTATTGTAATTAATGTTGCAGTGAATAGAGGAGTACCTATATCTTTTCTAATTAGTGTTTTCATTTCCTTCAGATAAATGCCAAGGAGTGAAAAAGATCATATGATAGTTCCACTAATATTTTTTGAGGAATCCCCATATTGTTTTCCACAGTGGCTGTACCAATTTACATTCTCTTCAACCGTGCACAAGGGCTCCCTTTTCTACACATCCTCACCAACACTTATTATTTGTTGTCTTTTCAATAATAGAATTCTGATAGGTGTAAGGTGATATCTCACTGTGGTTTTGATTTGCATTTCCCTGATGATTAGTGATGCTGAGCATCTTTTCATGTGTCTGTTGGTCATCTGTACATCTTCTTAGGAAAAATATCTATTTAGATCCTCTGCCCATTTTTAAGTTGGGTTGTTTGTTTTCTTGATATTGAGTTGTATGAGTTCTTTATATATTTTGGTTGTTAGGCCTTTATTGAATATATCATTTGCAAATATCTTCTCCCATTCATAATGTAGCCTTTTTGTTTTCTTGATAGTTTCCTTCACTGTACAAAAGCTTTTTAGTTTGATGGAACTCCATTTATATATTTTTGCTTTTGTTTTCCCTGCCTAAAGAGACATATCTAAAAAAATTACTAAGATTGATTTCAAAGAGCATACTGCCTATGTTTCTTTTTAGAAGTTTTATGGTTTTAGGTCTTACATTTAGGTATGTAATCCATTTTGAATTTATTTTTGTGCATGAGATGAGAGAGAGTTACAGTTTGATTCTTTTGATGTAGCTGTCTGGTTTTTCCAACACCAATTATTGAAGGGGCTGTTTTTTCCCCATTGCATATTTTTGCCTCCATTGTGATAGATTAGTTACTCATATAAGTGTGGGTTCATTGCTGAGCTTTCTACTCTGTTCTATTGATGTATGTGTCTGTTTTTGTAACATGTTGTTTAGTTTCATAGTATAGTTTGAAATCATGGGGTATGAGACCTCCAGGTTTGTTCTTCTTTTTCAAGATTGTTTTGGATACTCTAGGTCTTTTGAGTTTCATACAAAATTTTAAATTCTTTGCTCTGGTTCTGTGAAAATTGCCATTGGTATTTTGATAGGGATTGTACTGAATCTGGAGATTGCCTTGGGTAATATGGTCATTTTAGCAATATTAATTCTTCCAATCCATGAACATGGTGTACCTTTCCATCTGTTTGTGCAAACTTCAGTGTCTTTCATCCATGTCTTATAGTGTTCTGAGTACAGGTCTTTTACATCCTTATTTAGATTTATTCCTAGGTTTTTAAATTCTTTTTGATATGATTGCAAGTGGAATTGTCTTCTTAATTTCCCTTTCTAGTAGTTAGTTGTTAATGTATAGAAATACAACAGATTTCTCTATATTAATTTTGTATCCTGCATCTTTACCTAATTCATCAATGAGCTCTAGTACAGTTTTTCATGGCATCTTTAGGACTTTCTATTTACAGTATCATATCATCTGCAAACAGTGTTAGTTTTAATTCTTCCTTTTCATTTGGATATCTTTATTCATTTTTCTTGTCTGGTTGATATGGCTAGGAATTCAAACATATGTTGAATAAGAGTGGTGAGTGTGGGCCTCCTTGACTTGTTCTTGATCTTAAAGGAAATGCTTCCAGCTTTTTCACCATTGTGTATGATATTAGCTTTGGGTTTGTCATACATGGCCTTTATTATTTTGAGATTTGTTCCTTGTAAACCCACTTTGCTGAGAGTTGGGTTTTTTTTTATCATATATGGATATAGAATTTTTTCAAAAGCTTTTTCTGCATTTATTGAGATGATTATATGATTTTTATTCTTCAATTTGTTAATGTAAGGTATCACACTGATTGATTTGCAAATATTAAACCATCCTTGCATCCCAGGGATAAATTCCACTTGATTGTGATGTATGATCCTTTTAATATGTTGTTGAATTTGATTTGCTAATATTTTGTTGAATATTTTTCATCTATGTTCATCAGCAATATTTTCTTTTTTTGTGATATCTCTGTCCAGTTTTACCAAGCTGGGTGATGCTGTCCTTATAGAAAGAGTTCAGAAATGTTCTTTCCTCTTCATTTTTTTGGAATAGTCTGAGAAGGATAGGCATTAACTCTTCTCTAAAAGATGGATAGATTTCACCTGTGAAGCTATCTGGTGCTGCACTTTTGTTTGTTGGTTTTTTTCTTTCTTTCTTTTGTTCTTCTTTTTTTTTTGTAATTACTAGTTCAATGTCACTACCAGTAATCATTCTGTTCATATTTCCTATTTCTTTCTGGTTCAGTCTAGAAAGACTGCACATTTCTAGCAATTTGTCTCTTTCTCCTAGGCTGTCCATTTTATTGGTGTATTTGTTCATAATAATATACTGTGAGCCTTTGTATTTCTGTGGTTTCTTGTAACCTCTCCCTTTTCATTTCTAATTTTATTGATTTGGGTCATCTCTCTTTCTTTCTTTCTTTTCTTTCATTTTTTGTTGTTGTTGTTGAATATAGCTAAATGTTTATCAATTTTATTTATATCTCCCTAAAGCCGTTTCTTACTTTCATTGATCTTTTCTATATTTTTAGTCCCTTTTTCATTTATTTCTCCTCTGATCTGTATGATTTCTTTCCTTCTACTAACTTTGGATTTTGTTTCTTCTTCTTTTTCTAGTTCTTTTAGGTGTAAGGTTAGTTTATTTATTTAAGATTTTTCTTGTTTCCTGAAGTAGTCTTTTATAGCTATAAGTGTTCCTCTTAGAACTTCTTTTCCTGCATCCCACAGATTTTGAATCACTGTGTTTTCATTTTCATTTGTCTCCAAGTGTTTTTTATTTTTTTCAATTTCTTCTTTGGTTTAGTCAGTAATCCATTGATGTTTTAGTAGCATATTGTTTAGACTCCACATGTTTGTGTTTTTTTCCAGTTTTTTTCTTGTAGTTGATTTCTAGTCTCATAGTGTGTGCTGGGAAAAGATGCTTGATATGATTTCAATTTTCTTAAATTTACTGAGACTTTTTTTGTCTAGCATGTGATTGGTCCTGGAAAATGTTCCATGTGCACTTAAAAAGAATGTATATTCTTCTGCTTTTGAAAGGAATGTTCTATAGACTTCTATTTTTTTTTGACCGCACCATGCAGCTTTCAGGATCTCAGTTCCCTGACTAGAGATCGAACTGGTGCCCCCTGCAATGGAAGCACAAAGTCCTAATCACTGAACTGCCAGGGAATTCCCTTTATATATCTATATATTAAGTTCATTTGGTCTAATGTGTCATTGAAGACCAGTGTTTCCTTATTGATTTTCCTTCTGAATGCTCTGCCCATTGATGTAAGTGGGGTAGTAACACCCCCAACTATGATTGTGTTACTGTCAGTTTCTCCCTTTATGTCTGTTAATATTTGCTTTATGTATTTAGGTGCTCCTATATTGAATGCATATATATTTACAATTGTTATAGCTTCTTGGGTTACTCCCTTGATTTTATGTGATGTCCTTCTTTGTCTCATGTTACAGTGTTTATTTTAAGTTCTCTTTTGTCTAATATAAGTATTGGTATCCTGGCTTTAAAAGAAAAAAATTTCCATTTGCATGTGTTTGTGTTATATCTGAAGTGATTATCTTATAGGCAGCATATAACCACTCCATGACTCTTGTTTAGACTATTTATTCCATTTACATGGAATAAAGTCATTATTGATAAGTATGCAATTGTTGCCATTTTGTTAATTGTTTTTGGACATTTTGTAGTTCTCTTTTTGTTCCTTTCTTCTTGTTTTGCTATCTTGCCTTGTGATTTGATGACTATCTTTATTGTTATGTTTGGATTCCTTTATCTTTTTTGTGTTTAACTATTATAGATTTTTATTTTGTAGTCATCAGGATATATATATATATATATAATTTTATATATATAATTATTGTAAACTGCTAACACCTTAAGTTCAAATGAATTAAGAATCCTGAATTTTTACTCCCCCTCAACATGTTTACTGTTTTTGACATCAGACTTTACATCTTTTTTTTTGTGCATCCCTTCACTGTTTATTGTGGATATAGATGATTTTACTGCATCTGTCTTTTAACCTTCCTACTAGATTTATACATGACTGATTTACTATCCTTATATATGCATTTACTATAGATTTAATATTTTGTAGATTTCAGATTTCTAGTTGTAGCCTCTTTTTTCCTTAGAGAAATCCCTTTAACATTTCTTGTAAAGGTGGTTGGTGGTGCTGAATTGTTTTAGCTTTTGTGTGTCTGTAAAATTTTGATCTCTTCATCAAATCTGAAAGAAAGCCATGCTGTGTAGTGTTATTGGTTGTAGGTTTCCCTTTCAGTACTTTAAATATATCATGCCACTGCTTTCTGACTTGTAGAGTTGCTGCTGAAAATCAGCTGATAGCCATATGGGAGTTCCCTTATATGTAATTCATTTTTATGGTATGTAAATAAAAATTTTAGAACATGACAAAAAACTCACTGTGCTTTTTTAGACTTTTGATATAATTTCCTACTGTACAAACTTTGTTAAATCGAGATTAAAGACCTACATGACAGATTTCTTTCAGTGTTCACATAAGTGGCTTTGTATAAAAAGATTCTGTGATGGAGCTGTACACTATAATTTATTGTAAAAAATTGGTAATGTGTCCATAAGATTTTGCCTCCTCTTGTTATTGCATTTTGTTTATGATGTGGGCATGGCTGGTACTTGTGGGCATGGCTGGTGTCCAGGGATCCCAGGGCTGGTGCTGGCTTGCTGGTGGGTGAATAGTGTCCTGATACAGCAGACTGTGCTACTGCAGTGTCCTGGGGCTAGTGTCCACCTCCTGGTGGGTTGAGCCAGTGATCAGGGGATGTCGGGGCTGGTGCCCATCCAGTTGTGTGTGAGCCTGGGTCCTGGGGCTAATGCCAGTACACTGGTTTGCTGAGCCCTCTGGAGGACAGGCCTGGGTGCCAGCGTGGCTGTGGTCTCACCGTGTCTTAAGACAAACAACTGCTGGTGGGTGTGGCTGTGTCCTGCCTTTAGCTCCTTGGCCTGAGTTGTCCCAGTACGGGTGCAGATAGGCTGGTGGGCAGGGCTGTGTCCTAGCATAATAAGCTAGAAGGAGGATTCCAAAATGGCACTTACCAGGGCCAGTGTCCATGAGGTAGAATGATTTCCCCAGAATGCCTCTCTCCAGTGTCTATGTCTGCAGGGTGAGCTCCAGTTACCTCCTGCTTCTCCAAGAAGCTCTCTAAGATCAGTGGGTGGGTCTGACCCAGGCTCCTTAAAATTACTGCTTCTGCCCTGGGTCCTGGAGAGTGTGAGATTTTGTGTGTGCCTTTTAAGAGGGGAGTCTCTTTCCCACAGTTCTCAGGCTCCCCTGAAATTAAGCCTAACAGGTCTTCAAAGCCAAACGTTCTGGGGGCTCATCTTCTTAGTTCAGGACCCTTGGGTTGGGGAGCCGGATGTGGAGCTCAGAACCCTCACTCTTTGGGGAGAACCTCTACAATTGTAATTGTCTCCCCATTTGTGGGTTGCCCACCCAAGTGTATGGGTCTTGACTATTCCACATCTCTGTAACTCTGATCCATCTTGTTGTGGTTTCTCCTTTATATCTTTAGTTGTAGAAGATCTTTTCTGCTAGTCTTCAGGTCTTTCTCATCAATAATTGATCTGTAAATAGTAGTAATCTTGGTGTGCCCATGGGAGGAGCTGAGCTCAGGGTCTTCCTACTCTGCTATCTTGGCCACTCTCCCTATCACAGTTTAATTTTTTTGTGTTGCCAAAAACTAGTATAATTTTGTCAGATATTCAGTACATGTTTGATGAATGAATGGACATACCTCTAATATTTTGTTTTTAATTTTAGAATTTCCATCTACCTAGTTGTTCAGATAACAATCTTGCATAGTCATCCCATGTTTTTCTTTTGGTCCCTATCCCCCCACACCCACATCATTCATCTTATCAGTTATTTAATTCTATTGTTTTTCCTTCAATTGTAATGCCTTCTTCATCTCCTGTCTGTATTTTTCCAAGTACTTTCCAACCAGTTCTCATGACTTAAGGTCCTCCTTTGTTCAATTCCTGTTAAATATATCTTATTCAAACACAAATTTGATCATATTATGTTACTGCTTAAAAGAGTCTTCAATGGTCCCTCATTGTTGCAAAATAGTCGCCTTTTAGTTTGGCATATAAGATCATTTTTAACTTGCCTTCCAATACTTTATAATTTTCCAAGTTAGCTATATGCTACCCACATTATTCTATTCTGCATTTTGAACATTCATTATTTAATTTCGCTTGCCTCCTTTAATACATCTGCTAATTGGTCTTTGTCTTTTCTTGAATTATTTTGTTAATTTTATTTTTTCCAAAAATATCATCTCTTTCAGATAAGTCTTCAAACATGTTGCCATTGACTTACATAGAACATTATAAAACTTTTAATGTGTATTTAGTCTATTGCTATGTCCCTATGTTCTTATTTAGTCTCTAATATATGTATTTTCTCCCTTCCCCCTCAGAATAACCTTGCCCAGTATTTGATGGCAGAGTAAGTCTGGGCTCCTGTGATGCTTCAGTTATAGTGGCTCCACTCTGTTCTGATTTCTATATAAGGTTTATGAGTAACAGTTTGCTCAATATGTTTGAAAATCATTAATCTAAGGCAAGATACATAGAAATTCACAAGTAAATCTACAATTAAGCTTCCAGTTCCCAGGACCCAGACCTCCACTTTGATCCCCAAACTTGCTCTTATCATGGGTGGGGTGATCAGGCACTGAGTATACAACTCATGCTGTCTAAGCATGGCCATAAGATGGACATAAGAATGATAATTTATTAATTTAAAAATATAACTGTCATATGGATTGGGATACTGAATTTTTAAAAAAAAGTTTCTTTTTAATTTAATTTAATATTTTGGATTAAAAAAATTATTGGAGTATAGTTGATTTACAATGTTGTGTTAGTTTCAGGTGTACAGCAAAGTGAATCAGTTCTACATATACATATATCCACTCTTTTTTAGATTCTTTTCTCACATAGGCCATTACAGAGTATTGAGTAGAGTTCCCTGTGCTATACAGTAGGTCCTAATTAGTTACCTATTAGTTATCTATTTTATATATAGCTGTGTGTATATGTCAATCCCAATCTCCCAGTTTATCTTTCCCACCCCACCCCTTTCACCCTGGTAACCATAAGTTTGTTTTCTACATCTGTAAGTCTATCTCTGTTTTGTAGATAAGTTTATTTGCACAATTTTTTAGATTCCACATATAAGCAATATCATATGATATTTATCTTTCTCGTCTGTTTTACTTCACTCAGTATGACAATCTCTAGATCCAGCCATGTTGCAAATGGCATTTTTTTTTTATAGCTGAGTAATGATCCATTGTGTATATGTACCAAATCTTCTTTATCCATTCCTCTGTTGATGGATATTTAGGTTGCTTCCATGTCCTGGCTATTGTAAATAGTGTTGCAATGAACATTGGGGTGCATGTATCTTTTCAAATTATGGTTTTCTCCAAATATATGTCCAGGAATGGGATTGCAGGATCATGTGGTAGCTCTATTTTGTTTTTTAAGGAACCTCCATACTGTTCTCCACAGTGGTTATACCAGGGTACATTCCCACCAATAGTGTAAGAGGGTTCCCTTTTCTCCACACCCTCTTCAGCATTTATTGTTTGTAGACTTTGATGATGGTCATTCTGACCTATGTGAGGTGATACATCATTATACTGTTGATTTGCATTTCTCTAATAATTAGTGATGTTGAGCATCTTTTCATGTGCTTTTTAGCCATCTGTACGTCTCTTTGGAGAAATGTCTATTTAGATCTTCTGTCCTGACTTTATTTTTATTTATTTATTTTTTTGCGGTACACAGGCCTCTCACTGCTGTGGCCTTTCACGCTGCAGAGCACAGGCTCCGGATGCGCAGGCTCAGTGGCCATGGCCCAAGGGCCCAGCTGTTCCACGGCACGTGGGATCCTCCCAGACTGGGGCACAAACCCGCGTCCCCTGCATTGGCAGGTGGACTCTCAACCACTGCGCCACCAGGGAAGCCCCTGTCCTGACTTCTTTTATTATTATTTTTCCTAAAGCCATTTCACATTGAAAGAAAATTATAGTCAGCCAGCAAGTCATTGATGATCATGGAAATCAGAATCCAGAGAATGAGACATCACAAAAAATAAGGATTTGTAGCAAAGATATTTTCATAAAATGAAACACTTTAAATAATGCCCCACCTCATTATTATTCAGGAAAATACACATTTATATTGCTCTTAGATACATAATTTTATAGCTTTCAGATTAGCAATATATAAAAAGTCTCATCATTGGAAGTGTTGGTGAGGATGTGCAGTAATTTGAACTGTTACATATTTACTGGGGTGAGTAAAAATTTGGTATAAACACATTAGAAAACAGTCTGGCACTATCTGGTAATAATTAAGAAGTACATAAACTAGAACCAATTGCTTTCCTAGATCTTTCAAGAATCGCTTGCATATGTACTTAAGAAGGCATGTATAAGAATAGTCAGAAGAGTATAATTCATACAATAAAATAATTACAAAGAAAGTCTAAATTTTCATGAGTAGAATGTGGAGAATATAAATTGATGGAGGCATATAAATGAATACTATACAACAGTGAAATGTTACTCTTACAAATATCAACATGGATGAACTTCTAGAGTATAATATTGAACACAAGGGGCAAGCTGCAAAAGCACACATACTGTTGGTATTATATATTTTAATTTTTATTTATTTTTTTTAATACAGCAGGTTCTTATTAGTTATCTATTTTATACATATTACTGTATATATGTCAATCCCAATCTCCCAATTCATCCCCTACCACCATGGCTTTCCCCCCCTTGTGTCCATACATTTGTTCTCTATATCTGTGTCTCTATTTCTGCCTTGCAAACCGGTTCATCTGTACCATTTTTCTAGATTCCACATATATGCATTAATATACGATATTTTGGTATTACTTGTACAAAGTGTTTTAAGACAAATAAAGTAATATTATGTTATTTAGTGATATATACTAAGAGTACAGACAAATGCATGGGGCTGATAAAGACAAATTCAGTATAGTGTTTATTCCTGAAATGGCAGGAATGTTTACACAACGGCTTCAAATATATTGGTAATGTTTTACTTCTTACACTGTAAATGTTATGAAATGGTTGTTATGCTATTCTTTATATCTTCTTGGAAGACAAATCATAATCTTAAAGTCATTGGTAGTCATTAGAAATAGAACACACAAAAAAATTCAGAAATAACTTTTGTAAGACTCCAATGATAGGATATTTCCAATGTCCAAATTCTTTCTAATTGTCTTCTATCCTCATGGCTCCACCAAAGGAGCTCTGACTAAAATTATCATTGAGTTCAATGTCTCCATTGAGATTTAAAAGTACAAGCCTGGTGATTTATATTATATGCCCATTATATTTCCCTTCCATGTGGCTGGTACAGAGGCCTTTGAGAATGAGTTTTGGAGAATGACAGTGTATAATGCTAAGCTTACATAAGCATAACTCAAATGTTAGCACTGTTTCAGATGTGATCACTTTATTAGACCAAGTAAACAGTCTCCTGGCACCTGATATGTAAGTATCAATTCAGCAAAGCCTATATCTCTATTCTAACAAGCAGAGAACTCTTGAATTAGTTTGCCTTTACCTGGCAAGGATAACATTATGCCTTCATATCACTGCCTCAAGGTTACTTCAATTCTCCAATACGATATCACAATTTAATCCATGAGGAGCTTGTTTGCTTTACTCTCCCATAAAATACTTTATCTATTCAACGATTTACTATTTTTGGTGATATATTGCTAATAACTGTTACATAGTACCTGGAAAATAGAATGTATCTAGCTGTCTTGATTAAATATATGAGTGCTAAAGAATGGGAAATATGTTCCTGTGAAAATTAAGCATCCTGACACTTATGAAACTTTTGTGGATTCTTTCAGCCAGAGCATATAGAACATCCCTGTCCAAAGCAAAAATCAATTTACAGATGACTGGCAGATAACTTGCTACCATAAAGGAGAAAGCTGAGGACAAATTTAACTCACTAAAAATCATATCATGGAGAATTTGAAAGAATTTGCATTTTTTTATGTACTGTTTTGTTTCAACTCAAGGAATATATTCAAATTATTGTTTTATATAGACAGTTTTTTTTTCCTTTTTGATTTTCTGATTTTAATTCTGGAATCATTTTCCTTATTCTGGAAGTACTTGTTTTTCATGTTGCCTTAGTGAGTATCTCTTGCTGGTAAAACCTCTTAGTTTTTGCTTTCTTTTCAGAAGATATATTTATTTGGATCGTATTCTTCAATGAAACTTCAACTGTGCAAATATTTGTAGACTGAAATTTAGTTTCTCTCCACAATTTGAAGATATTATATCTCTCTTGGTTGGATTCCATGGTTGATGTTTCAAAATAATCAAAAATGTGCTAGAAAAAATATGTTACACATTCTCTTTCTATTCAGCATATTTTAAACTTCTCTTCCATATTTGCATTGTCTCTCTGTATTCAAATATTCAGGTCCAATTTCCTGTACTTAATTCTTTTCTCAGCTGTATCTAATTTTCTATTTAATTTATCTATTATATTTTCAATGATCATACATAACTTTAACACACTTCAGAAGAAGCTGGGACTTGCCTGGTGGTGCAGTGGTTAAGAATCCACCTGCCAATGAAGGGGACAAGGGTTCCATCCCTGGTCTGGGAAGCTCCCACATGCCACACAGCAACTAAGCCCTGTGCCACAAATACTGAGCATGCGCTCTAGAGCCCGTGAGGCACAACTACTAAGCCCACGTGCTGCAACTACCGAAGCCCGCACGCCTAGAACCCGTGCTCCACAGCAAGAGAAGCCACAGCAATAAGAAGCCCGCACACCGCAATGAAGTGTAGCTCCCACTCCCCACAACTAGAGAAAGCCCGCTCACAGCAACGAAGAGCCAACACAGCCAAAAATCAATCAAACAATAAATAAAATTAAAAAAAAAAAAGCAAAAGCTTAGGAAAGAACTGCAAATTATTGAAAAGTAGGTAGCTATCATATCAAGGGTGAACTTTAGTAGAACATTCCTACTATTAAAATGATAAATATCAATAATAACACTGCTAACTCATAGACATATCTTAAATTATAATTTTAAAAATAGCTTTCCATATGGCAATTGACCTGCCAATCAGAAAATATTGATTGTGGGCTTCCCTGGTGGTGCAGTGGTTAAGAGTCCTCCTGATGATGCAGAGGACACAGGTTCGTGCCCCGGTCCGGGAAGATCCCACATGCCATGGAGCGGCTGGGCCCGTGAGCCATGGCCGCTGAGCCTGTGCGTCTGGAGCCTTGTACTCCACAACGGGAGAGGCCACAACAGTGAGAGGCCCGCGTACCGCAAAAAAAAAAAAAATTAAAAAAAAAATTAAAAAGAAAATATTGATTGTATCAAATACTTTAAAATTTTGTTCATTAAAAAATAATCATTGCTTGTGATAAGCTGTTGTTTCATGAAGAATATATTTTTCAAATATATTTACTACACCAAGTACAAATGCTAGCATGAAATTAATGTTTTATTTGAGAATAGCTAGAGTATAAGCAAAAATAAAAATCTGAAGTTTTGCATCATGATTTTTTAAATGTTACAAAAATTCTTGAGTATCTAAATTACATTACTATGGTCATCATAGAGATTATTTTGGGAACTATTAAAAGTGACATTACCAAACTGATATATTATTAATTTAATATTATAATTTCATATTGATTAAAATAATTCATATTTTTAGTGGTAAGTCCTTTTTTGTTATCAACATACCTCTCAGAAATAAAACTATCTATTTTTGTCAGATATTTCAAATATTCCATAGTGATTTTTTTCAACCTACAATTTAGTAGGTTAGTAGAGGGCAGGACATTCACATGTAACAAAAGACATCCTTGTCTAACAGACAAACTTTGAAATATGATGTAGAAGAAAGCAAATATGGTAGTTAGAGAAAAAAGTGACCTATATGATGCCATGACAATAGGAACAGTTTGAAGCCTGGATGGTGACAGGACAGAGTGGTTTGGATCAATTTCCTGGAAGCAGAAAGATGGTGGTCACAAGAGAAAACTATTTCCTACAATATGGAAAATTGTACACTAGATGAATAATGTATCAACAAAAAAAATCACAAAACTATAACCTAACATGAATATTATTGTTAAAAGCATGCAGTTAAATGATTTTAGAATCCTTAACTGAGATAAGGAAGCTTAAAAACTCATTTGTTTAAAAAATATTTCAAGTCATCTTTGCTGAAGGCACAAGGGGGATCCAAATGCATCAGATGTAGATCCTTAATTCACTGAGTTTCCATTCCAACTGGGAAAATTAGTGAATTAATTAATTGATTATTTCATTCAGCAAATAATGAGCATGTTATATCACAAGAAAGATGCAAAAGCATGAGTAAGGGTAACAGTGGAACAGCCTGGTAAGTATACAGAGAAAAGTCTAAAGTTCAGCTGGTCAGGAGGACAGAATGCATGAAGGGGAGTAATAGAAAATAGATGTGGAGAGGCAGGAGGAGGATCACAGGGGCTGACATGCCAGAATAGAGAGATTAATCTTCATTCTGCAGCCAGAGATACTAAACCTTTCTGAGCAGAGAAGCAGCAAATTAGAATTGTCCTTCAGGGATGCAAAGCTCCCAGCAATGTACAGATAGCTTGCATTAGGAAGAGTGAGACATTGCGAATTCAGATTAAACAGCTATGTCAATAGTTCAGGTGGTGAAATTCAGGGTCAAATCAACGATGCTGGCAATAGCAAAAGAAAGGAGGGACTAGATGGGGAAGACTTTCTGAACTAGGAGGTACAGGAGTTGACAATGAGTGGACTGTGGTTTAGGGTGAAATTAGACCTCAAGAGGGAAAGTAGTGTTTTCAAGTCTGAGTAACCTGTAATAATGGAAGGGACAGAAACTAAAACAGGAAACCCAAGAGGAAGACGAGTTTAGCAATGGGAGGGTGATGGAGTCAGTTTGTACACTTGACTTTGTGATGCAAATGGGATATCTGTGTAGAAGTAACCAGCAGATGATAAAAATGTACGTGTACACTGGCACACACACATGCATACATGCATGGGCAATAGCACAAGGAACAAAACAAAATGTCACTCTTATTTTCTGGACTCAAACCTTCCCTCAGGTTGTAGGTGCATTGTATGTGGGGGTGAGATGAATTTAGTGACAACCAGTTGACTTTGTTGGACCTCTTTGGGAACTATTACTACAGTAGACAATTCAAAGCCTCTGGTTTTGACAGCAGCGTCGTAGGCAGCTGACAATTGCCACTCTTTCAAAATATGATGACATGTCTCCAAAACAGTGCAGATGTTCTGGGTAAAGCTCAGTTATCTCCGGTCCACGAAGTTAATTAATTAATTAACAACCATTTCCAAACAGTTGTTAGTCCACAACATTCCCACTAGTTCCCTTCAGTTTTCATATTATCACAAAGATATTTTTTGGCAACCATGACCCTTAACAGTTTAATTTTTAAGTGTATAAGCTGTTTACATTGCCTGTTATTTCTGTGTCCCAGGCTTAGATAGAAAAATATGATCAACGTCTATATTCATCTCTCCAATACAGATAATTTGGTGAGTGGAATGGAGGGTGGAGAGAGGGAAGGAGGGGAAGAGGATGGAAGGGGAGTGTGGAGACTCAGGATCATCCTCAATACAAGCTAGCTTTTATTGATCACTACTATGTGCCAAGCAATGCTCTCAAAAGTACTATTATTATCTCTGTCTTGATTTTTAAGAGAAGGCTTCTGAGACTTTTAATCCTCTTTTAAAAAAAGCAATTTTCTGAATGTTACACAGTTAGAAGTATTTGCTTTGAGAATGACTCTGCTGTTTATGAATTATAAAACTAAGGCTCTTAAACATACTGCCTGATTCTCAAAGAGTTATGGAAGACTGATTGCCACAGAGCGGTTCCATCCCTGAATGCCATGTTTCCCATTTTCCACCCGATTTCTCCCCCTTGTTAACCCTGTAGCTCAGAAGACCCTGTCTTTTGAACCCCATCATCCCTATGACATACTTTCCATACCACTCTAACAATGGTAATGTCTAACCTGTTCTGAGCTCTCATTTGGTGTAAGAACTTTGTTAAGAACTATTTTTACATGAATAATCTCTTTTAATCCTCAGTGCAGCCCTATAATTATTCCCTTTCACAAATGAGGAGTCAGAGGTTTGGAAAGGGTAAGTAACCTGTGCAAGGTCACACAAGGAGGAAAGGTCAAGTAAGACCCTGAATTTCAGAGGTCCTCTTCTTAATCTCTAAAACATACATAATACATATTTCTTCCATTGCATTCAGCAAAGCGTTCACACTGGCCCTTTCATGGGCCAATAAACTGAGTTTCTGTGCTTTCCCAGCTTTGAATATGAAATACCTACCTCTGTAAACACTGCTCATTAGCCTAACATTACTACATCTTTCCTCCTCAACTTTAAGCCCCTGATATTGTTTTACAAATGTATCCCAGGAATGAAGTCATCTATTCTCCTAAACTTACTACAGCCTGGCATTAATTGTTTCTCTAAGTCTCTCATTTAGCCTTCATTATTCAACCCTTTGTCCCATTCATTGGTCCTTCTATTATTCCTCTCATTTTTCCTTATAACTTGCATAGCGATATTCAAGAACTAGATATCTACATAATATGAAAATAATTTTTATCCTTCTATAGTCATTTTGAGGTCACTAATGCAGTATCAATGATATAATTAGGAAGTTATCTCAAGCATTGAAAATAATCACAAATTCTGAAAATGTTAAGTAATAAATTACTACAAACAGTAAGGAATTGACTACAATTACATGAGCACACTATTTCACTAGTTGAAATGCCTCAAATGCAATAAGAACTTGGACACATGAAGGTCCAAATCCAGAGATAAAACTAAAACGGTTCAGAGATTTAGTTCAATAAGCTCAAAAGTGAAAAAAAAAAAAAACCTACATTAGGAAGTCCAAAAATTACCTCCACTTATGTGCCTGATCTTTTTATCTGTGGCCCATATGACAGCACAGTCTCATTCAGCTAAACCACTTTGATTCTGGCTAAGAACTGTGAGTACAAAAGCACTTGAATATATGGGAAATTGTTGGGTTCAAGTGTGGGGCAAGCAATTGGTATGAAAATAAGGGAAAGTTTAAAAGTTCATATTGTAAACCAATTTTCCCTCTCCTTTAAAAACTAGTGGGATAGAAAACTGCTTCCAAAGAAACCTCTTTGAAATCACAGCTAGATATTGCAAACATACTCTTTAGCTGGTGGGCCCATTTTGTCTTCTTTCTACAGCTGGATATGTACTTCTTTTGAATTAAAGATAAAAATACATTGTAAAATGCTACACAGTATGAACCTGGTGATTAATGGCATTTTGTGCACACAGAATCTAAAGAATCTTTATAAAAAATATTAGCACACACACACACAGTAAGTCTCCTACATGCAAACGAGTTCTGTTCTGAGAGCATGGTCTTAAATCCAATTGTTCATAACTCCAACAAACTTAGCCTAGGTACCCAACTAACACAGTCGGCTGTATGGTACTGCACTGTAATAGGTTTGTAATACTTTTCACACAAATAATACATAACAAACACAAAAAACAAAGAAAACATGTTTGGTCTCACAGTGCCTTGAAAGGTACAGCAGTGCAGTACACCAGCTGGCACAGAGGGGCTGGCATCCAGTGAACAGGCAGGAAGAGCTACTGACTGGAGGAGGGAGAGGAGGTGGGAGGTGGTAGAGCTGAAGGAATCTCAGCAACAGGAGACAGAGGGCAAGCTGCAATGTCACTCACGCCTGACGTTGATGGCACAGGTTCTGGTTCCTTGCTGGATTCAATTCTATCTACCCTCTTGAAACAATGATCCAGAGCTGTCTGGGTAGTAGCTCTTTTTCTCTTGTCATAGATGACATGGTAGCACTGGATTGCATTCTGAACGGCTGCTGCAACCTTCATGTACCATTCTAATTTCGGGTCCTGTGCCTCAAAAACTAACAGTGCCTCCTCAAATAAAGAAAATCCTTCTGCCGTTCCCTACACCATGAACCTCTTCTTAGCAGTACCAGCTACGTCACCCCTGCTTTTTTGCTTGCTTCTGAACATCCTAGGCTTGAAAAAAATATACTGTACTACTGTATTCTATACAGTACTCGACAGTAAAGTACACAAAAGCACAACCACTTGTAGAGGATGCACACACGTGACACTGTACGCCAGACATGTGAACTAACTTATGTGATTGGACATGCAAATGCATCTTTGAAAGTTTGAAACTTGAAGATTCATATGTAGGGGACTTAGTGTACACATACATATACACTAAATCCTTTATCTGTATATCTATATCTATATATCTACATATATCTACATCTACATAATACTTAGATATACTTGTAGATTATTCCACATTGACCCCTGCTTGTCAGACTTCTTGGGTCTGGAACTGGGGTAAGTAGGTAGACCACATATAAAAAACACTGGCAGAAGACTGACTCTGTGAGTATGTGTGTAGATCAGGAGTTCAGTTTTGATCATTTGATACTTGAAGAGGAATCCAAATGAAGATGTCTATATGATGTGTGTTGGCTATATGGGCCTGAAGTTCAGAGGTATGGTCTATTCTGAAGATATAAAATTTTAAATTAAGGGAATATTACCAGTGAAGCTGAACAATGAAAGTGGAAGAGATTTCTTATGGAAAACGAGTAGATTATAAAGAAAATGAAATTTAAGATCAAGACCAAAGGAATTGTGAGGTGGGAGAGAAAATAGCAAAGGAGACTGAAAAGGGACAGTTAAGAAAACAGGTATCACAAGGGAGTGTGGCCTTAGAGAAGCCAAAAAAGGAGTCTTCAGGTAAAAGAGAGCCTCGGAATGTAGGTTCTCTGGATCAGCCTGTGTTATGGCAGAGCTAGGAAGTAAGGAACTAGAAGTACTAAAGCAGACCCAATAGATTAATGTTTTCTTTGAGAAAGGGAGAAAAGTCATGGGACAGGAGCTACACAGTAATGGGATTCTTGGGATGATTTTATTAAATGGGAAGACTAAAGTGGCTTAAATGCTATTGAGAGGATCTAGTAGAATTGAAAAATTTGAAGATACAAGAGATGAATATTTTATAGTTTCCATAAAGGGGAGAGGGAATATGTGCTGCGTATCTTAGGGTTCTTAGGTGCAAAAAACATAATTCTCTCACTAGTTCAAGTAGAATAAAATAATTGCTCCTGATTGGTAGAGCCTCTGTCATGTTTATGTCCTAGTTGTAAGGCAGGTGGAAATTTGAGTCACATGTTATGTTACAGAGGCAAGTCTCATAACATGGGATTTTATAGAATATAGATGTTATTAAAAATGTAATGGACATCTGCTATAGGATATCTACTATAAAAGCCAACACATGAGTGGAAGAATTAGCCTTAGTTAGTAGCTTAGAAATTTCCTCTGTGGTATGGAAAGAAGAAATAATAAATGAATGATGATCTGAAAGTCAGTTTTGAGAGATGACATCTGAGGGCAATAATTTCTCTCAGAGAAGTAGGACATAAATTCATCTTCTGAGACTGAAGGGAAGAGTGGAGTTCTGAGGCTTGAGAATGTGGAGAAGATTTTAAATGATCACTGTGGAGACTGGGAAAGAAGGCTGAAAAAGCAGACATAATATTTATGAACTGTGTAGAGGTTTTCACTGTAGGATGTTGACTATGAATTTATAGTGGTACCAATTCTTCCAGTTAGATGACTTTATTTATAAAAAAACAATCAGGGACTTCCCTGGTGGTCCAGTGGTTGAGAATCCACCTTGCAATTCAGGGGACTTGGGTTCGGCCCCTGGTCGGGGAACTACTAAGCTTGTGCACCACAACTACTTAGCCCAAGTGCCACAACTAGAGAGCTTGCATGCCACAACTAGAGAGAAACCCACGCACCACAACTAGAGAGAAGCTCGCAAGCCGCAATGAAAGATCCTGTGTGCCACAACTAAGATCAAGCACAGCCAAATAAATAAATTTAAAAAAATAAAGGACAATCAGAGGCAGGGGGATGACATGGAAAAGATGGATATCCAGGTTCGAATTCTGTTTGGAAGTTGTGTGAAATGGTAGCGAAGAGTTGGGAGGTTAAAGATATTAGAAAGAGATTGGCATAGATCTACAAATACCAAGTAAGTTTGCGTAGCCATCATGGCCATTGGCTAGTGTTATCATATAAAACCTGAAGTGTACTTGAGCCATTAGTATCTGCACAGATCCTGTATGATGTGAGTTGGCCTATTATTCCAGCCTGTCAAGGGTTTTTGGTTTTGATTTTGTCATCTCTAATATTCACTTTTCTTCCCTGCTTTGTTTAACCTAGAAATTTGATAAACTGACTACATCTCCATCCAAGTAACTGATGAAAAAGTTGAGCAGGACAGGCTAATTATATGGCCCTGTAATATGCTAAGAAATTAACCCAAATGCTTAGATATGTGGATTTCAGTAATCCTTTATTTTCAGTGATAGAATCATATAATTTTATAGCTACTCCCCCAACCCCCTTTCCTAATTCTTTCACAGCTGAGTAAGATGATGCTTAAGGAATTTACATAATTTTCCCAAAGTCACAAACTAGGTGGTAAAATTCAGTATCGGAGCTGAGTTTTCTGACAGAGGACTCTTGGGTTAGTGACTCTTCCCACACTACTTCTCTGTTCCCTTATATGAATCAAATTCTTTTCAGATTCGAAGATTTCTACATTTTAAGTAAATTCTTGTTTTCTATTAATGAACATAGAATACTATTATTATGTCTTCAGTCAAATTGATTCTCCACTTTTTAGCAATCCTTTTAGATACAACTGTTACTATGGATGAAGTCCCAGGGAGAATGTTACATTCATATCATCTGTCTGTTCCCCAAGATTATAGTGAGAAGATAAATATTGCTTTGGCATCATGACAATACAAATGCAAATTAAACTGAAATTAGAGTTCTGTAATTATAATTAAATTTTGATTCTGTCTGTTCCTTAAGGGTATGTTGATTGGAATCTGCAAACTATCTTTATAGCTATTGGCTGATAAAAAACTAAGTATTCATTCACAGTCAACACTTAAACTGTAATGTAATAATACACAAATTTTTATGTGAAAATATTTTCCAAACTGTAAGTTTAATTATAAATAGTGTTAGACTAAGCTATAAACTTTTATGAGTAAATTTCTCTCTTTTCTTTTTCCATTGGGAACAAATAAAAATTAGATATAAGAATGTTTTCACACTCATTTAATCACTGCAGTAACATAGTATAAGTTTTGAAAGCCATTTTGGAGTTTGAATTTCAGATCTGTCACCTTACAGTTGTGGTAGTTGGAGAGGGCTATGTAGGCTTTTTGGCTTCATCTTACTCATATGAAAAATGGGACTGTACTACCTGTCTCATTAGGCTGTGAGAAGTAAATTACTATATGATATATATATATATATACATATACATATATAATTTTAACATCTTTATTGGAGTATAATTGCTTTATAATGGTGTGTTTGTTTCTGCTGTATAACGAAGTGAATAAGCTATACATATACGTATATCCACATACGCTCTCCTTCTTACGTCTCCCTCCCACCCTGCCTATCCCACCCCTCTAGGTGGTCACAAAGAACTGAGCTGATCTCCGCATGCAATTCAGCTGCTTCCCATTAGCTCTCTATTTTACATTTGGTAGTGTATATGTCAATGATACTCTCTCATGTAATCCCAGTTTACCCTTCCCCCTCCCAGTGTCCTCAAGTCCATTATCTTCATGTGCGTCTTTATTCCTTCCCTGCCCCTAAGTTCGTCAGAACCATTTTTTTCCATATATATGTGTTAGCATGCAGTATTTGTTTTTCTCTTTCTGACTTACTTCACTCTGTATGACAGACTCCAGGTTCATTCACCTCACTACAAACAACTCAATTTTGTTTCTTTTTATGGCTAAGTAATATTCCATTGTATATATGTGCCACATCTTCTTTATCCATTCATCTGTCGATGGACAATTAAATTGCTTCTATGTCCTGGCTATTGTAAATAGTGCAGCAATGAATATTGTGGTACATGACTCTTTCTGAATTATGGTTTTCTCAAGGTATATGTCCAGTAGTGGGATAGCTGGGTATTTTGGTAATTCTAATTTTAGTTTTTTAAGGAACCTCCATACTGTTCTCCATAGTGGCTATATCAATGTACATTCCCACCAACAGTGCAAGACGGTTCCCTTTTCTCCACACCCTCTCCACCATTTATTGTTTGTAGATTTTTTATGATGGCCATTCTGATTAGTGTGAGGTGATACCTCATTGTAGTTTCGATTTGCATTTCTCTAATGATTAGTGATGTTGAGCATCCTTTATGTGTTTGTTGGCAATCTGTATATCTTCTTTGGAGAAACGTCTGTTTAGGTCTTTGGCCCAATTTTGGATTGGGTTGGGGTTTTTTCAGCTGCTTGTATGTTTTGGAGATTAATCCTTTGTCAGTTGTTTCTTTTGCAAATATTTTCTCCCATTCTGAGTGTTGTCTTTCGTCTTATTTATGGTTTTCTTTGCTCTGCAAAAGCTTTTAAGTTTCATTAGGTCCCATTTGTTTATTTTTGTTTTTATTTCCATTTCTCTAGGAGGTGGGTCAAAAAGGATATTGCTATGATTTATATCATAGAGTGTTCTGCCTATGTTTTCCTCTAAGAGTTTGATAGTGTCTGGCCTTACATTTAGGTCTTTAATCCATTATTAGTTTATTTTTGTATATGGTGTTACGGAGTGTTATAATTTCATTCTTTTACATGTAGCTATCTAGTTTTCCCAGCACCACTTATTAAAGAGGCTGTCTTTTCTCCACTGTATATTCTTGCCTCCATTATCAAAGATAAGGTGATGATATGTATGTGGGTTTTTCTCTGGGCTTTCTATCCAGTTCCATTGATCTATATTTCTGTTTGTGTGCCAGTACAATACTCTCTTGATTACTGTAGCTTTGTAGTATAGTCTGAAGTCTGGGAGCCTGATTCCTCCAGCTCCATTTTTTGTTCTCAAGATTGCTTTGGTTATTCGGGGTCTTTTGTGTTTCCATACAAATTGTGAATTTTTTGGTTCTAGTTCTGTGAAAAATGCCAGTGGTAGTTTGGTAGGGATTGCATTGACTCTGTAGATTGCTTTGGGTAGTAGAGTATTTTCACAATGTTGATTCTTCCAATCCAAGAACATAGTATATCTCTCCATCTATTTGTATCATCTTTAATTTCTTTCATCAGTGTCTTATAGTTTTCTGCATACAGGTCTTTTGCCTCCTTAGGTAGGTTTATTCCTAGGAATTTTATTCTTTTTGTTGCAATGGTAAATGGGAGTGTTTCCTTAATTTCTCTTTCAGATTTTTCACCATTAGTGTATAGGAATGCAATAGATATCTGTGCATTAATTTTGTATCCTGCTACTTTACAAAATTCATTGATTAGCTCTAGTAGTTTTCTGGTAGCATCTTTAGGATTCTCTATGTATAATATCATGTCATCTGCAAACAGTGACAACTTTATTCCTTCTTTTCTGATTTGGTTTCCTTTTATTTCTTTTTCTTCTCTGATTGCTGTGGCTAAAACTTCCAAAGCTATGTTGAATAAAAGTGGTGAGAGTGGGTATCCTGATCTTGTTCCTGATTTTAGAGAAAACGGTTTCTGTTTTTCACCATTGAGAACAATGTTGGCTGTGGGTTTGTCATATATGGCCTTTATTATGTTGAGGTAAGGTTCCCCTATGCCTACTTTCTGGAGAGGTTTTAATCATAAGTTGGTGTTGCATTTTGTCAAAAGCTTTTTCTGCATCTATTGAGATGATCATATGGTTTTTATCCTTTAGTTTAATATGGTGTATCACATTGTTTGAGTTGCATATATTGAAGAATACTTGCATCCTGAGATAAATCCCACTTGATCATGGTGTATGATCCTTTTAATGTGCTGTGGGATTCTGTTTACTGCATGATATTTTAAAGTGTAAAGAACATCTCTATTTTTTGGTACTTTACAGTATGAAGATGTAATTTTTGAGTTCCTAGAATAAGAAAGGATGGAGAAAAAGAATCCTACACATGAAATCTGTTCTCTTTTTCTGAAAGGAGTTAGTTTCAATTATAAATTTCACCATGGTAATGCATCAAACAGAATTGTGTTATCATAGTTTGTACTGCAAAATGTGATTATGGCTATATTTTTTATAAATATTCTATATTCTATATATATTCTATTTATGCTATATTCTTTATTCTTGTATATTGTGAACAAAGAAGAACAGAGAGCACTGCTCACCACCCAGTTCTACAAGGGTCAACCCACTGCAGTTCCCCACTGACAGTTCCCCCCGAGGGGAATTCAGGATGAAATCAGTATGAGGCCCTCTGTGCTTTGGATAAACAGCCCCTATATAGTTAGAAGAATATCTCAGGAAGGACTCCAATGACCCCAGATTCTTGCATCTTTTTGTACATAGAAAAGCTCTAAGATAATAAACTTGAAATCTCTGTTCTTTGGGACTAGCAATAATCTTTTACCAAGATGTGTGCTTGACTACATGTATTTCCCAGCCAAAAAATTCATTTATATATACTGGTTCTTCCCCTACATCTTCAGAGCAGTTCCTCAGAGCAGTCTCCCAGGCTATAGTCCTCAGTGAGACCTTAAATAAAACTTAAACTTGCAACTCTTATGTTGTATGTTTTTCTGTAAGTAGAGAACATCAACTATTAACTGTGAAGATAGTTTCTTATAGTCTTGTTCAAAAATGGTTATAAAATTGCTAATATAAGTCTACGTCAGGAGTTGAAAAGCAGGTCAAATCGACATGCATCATGTTTTTGTAAGTAAAATGTTACTGGAGCCATGCCCATTCATTTATATTTTGTCTATGGCTGCTTTAACACTACATAAGCAGAGTTGAATAGTTGTGTGTCTTGTAAAGCCTAAAATATTTACTGTCTGTCCCTTTGCATAAAACTGTTTCCAACCCCTGTTTTATTTGACTAAAATCAGTAAGGCTGTGAGGAGATAAGATTTAATTACTTTAAAAATTTCTCTTTAAGATATCAAGATTTGGAAAAATATTGAAAAAATGCATAAAATTCTGGACTTTACAAAAGAGCTGTTATGATAATTGAAATTTTCCCTAGTCGATTTTTTAACTTCTGCTATTATACTTTTTTTCTTAACAAAATTATTTCTAGTATTTATTTTTGCTTTTATTGCCTCAGTCTCCATAATGCCTTTCTAAATTAAAAGCATATCACCCTTATTTAGACACTAACTTTTTACCTGTAAAATTCAATAAACAGGGGGACTTCCCTGGCGGTCCAGTGGTTAAGACTTTGCCTTCCAATGCAGGGGGTGTGGGCTCAATCCCTGGTCGGGGAGCTAAGATCCCACATGCCTTGTGGCCAAAAAACCAAAACATAAAACAGAAGCAATATTGTAACAAATTCAATAAAGACTAAAAATGGTCCACGTTAAAAAAAATCTTAAAATTCAATAAACATGAAGACTTTTGTAGACTTATCATAGAAAGGATCTTAAATAATACAAAATAGGTAATGGCATAAAAATCACTTGTTTAACAAATATTGAACATGTGTACATCACTAAGTGGTAGAGTTATCCCAATTGAGAGATAAGATGTTTTAAGTAATTATCATACCATGTATGCATTCTATGAATTGAGTTTAATTCCTTTAATATGACTTATACAATTTAGTTTTTAAGTTATTGAACTGATTTTCCTTTATCACTCAAATTATATTCCCACATCTAGAAGAAATGGGCTTTTCATTCACACAAATCTCAAATCTTATTTAAAGAATGTGTTCCCTGAAATTACTATTATACTGGGTATGTTTACATAATATGAAAGTATTGTAATCAGAAAACTTTTTCAACAAAATTAGAATAATGTTGCCTTATGATAGTTGTACCACTTGATTGAATTTTCTGTGTTTTCCTGATGGCCATTTTGATACTGCAGAGGTATCAAAGTGTTATTATTTAGTTATTATTTAGTTATTACTAAAAGTTATTTACTAATAACTTCTAGTTATTACTAAAAGTCACCCACAAAAATGCTAAGACTACCAACTTACTAAGTCACATTTTTTCAACTACTAGAAGAATATGGAAATAATACAGTAAATTAACATGTGACCTAATTTTGCTAAACAATTATTTAAGCATGTTAATTTGTGAGTAAAGTTTCATTAATGAAACTCTGTTTAATAAGCATTTATTGGGTTCATACACACACCACTATCAGGAAATGCAAAAATATCTTTTCTCTGAAGAATCTCATAATATAGCAAAGGACAGATACACAGAGATAATTTGTTATGCATCTTTTTATTACTAAGCTGGAGGGCTTCACAGAAGTAAAACTGGTTATAAAAGGCATTCCAGGCAGAAGGCACAGAATAAGCAAAGCAATAGAGGAGTCTGGAAACACACTGGAAAATCAGCTTCACAGCTTTAATGTATTGTACACCATCACAGAGGTAAAAATGTATCTTAGTTCTCATGGTAGTTTCTCAGCTTTATTTATTTATTTATTTATTATTTTGACCATTACAAAATTAAACTATCCCATGATTAACTTTTTATGATTAAATTTATTTTGAACTTAGTTTCCACAAAACATTTAACAAAATAAAAATCTCAGTGCTTTAACATTATATTTGGACCTCAGCAAATTTACCAGTATTAATGTGTTCATTCATTTTTTAAAACTCACATATTCTTAGACAACAAAGCAAATAACAACCAAAACAACAACAATCAATATCTTACTAATAATGGCCTATTTGAACTAGTTTTTTGAGATCTTCCTCTACTAAATTTTAATGAAATCAAATAAAATGGTAGAAAAAATTAACATTGATCAAAATTCTTTAGAAATGCTACACTATTGTCATTAAAACATTACTTCCTGATGAATTTCTTTAAGGCTTTGTAAGTAAATTGGTATTTATTTTCAATTCTAGCAAGAGAAATAGGATTCAGGAGGATCCATAACAATGCTACCAAGGTAGCAATTACTGTATATCATTACATAGAAAGTACTATAATAGACATTTTATAGTTATTATTACATTAAGTCATCTAATTCTATTGGCATATTAGTTTTCTATTGTTGCACAATAAATTATCACACAAGGCAAATTTATTTTTCAGATTTTCCACTAGATAGGTTCTCTGCACAGGGCTGCACTAGGATGAAATTAAAGTGCTGGTGAGGGGCTGTTATCTCATCTGAGCCTCAGGGTCCTCTTTCCAGCTCACTGGTTATTGGTAAATTCATTTCCTTTTGGATGTAGTAGTGAGATCCTTTTTTTGTTTTTTTTTTTTGGCTGCATGGCATGGCATACGGGACCTTAGTTCCCCTACCGGGTATCAAACCCAAACCATGCTCCCTGCAATGAAAGTGTGAATTCTTAACCACTGGACCACCAGTGAAGTCCATGAGATCCTTGTTTTTTCTTACTGGCTGTCAATTGCTCTGGGCTCCTAACTAGACGTCACCCTCAGTTCCCTGACTTGTGACCACCATGTTTGTTTTCCTCCAGACCTGCAGGCATGCCTCCCTCCAGTTTCTCCATCTAGACTCAGTCTTACAAAATTTATAATCCTGCAGGTGACAATGCCATCATCTTTTGCCTGATAACACAACCCCATTAAAGAATGACTATCTTCCACTTATAGGTTCCACAAATATTCAACCCCAGGAACCCCAGGGGATGAATCCTGTGAACCATCTGAGAATTCTGCCTACCACAGCTATGCACATATTCCTTCCATTTTATGGTTTAGGGAATTAGGCTTTAGAAAGGTTTAGTGATTTGCTTAAATTCACACTGCTAACATGGGGCAGGGATAACAACAGTCTGATTTAAAAGACAGAGCTCAAAACTATTATATTTAACATCCTCTTTAGGCTTAATGGTATAGTAATCAAATTTTCCTTAGTATGGTTAATGCACTTTCTTAGTTTCAATTTTCCAGTCTGTACAGAAGACATTCAAATTTATGTCTTTAATCCTGATGCCTTGCTTAAGCTCTATGTCCCTATCTCTTAGCATCTTCTGCAGTTTTATAATTTTATGACCCCGTTCAAATTCAACTCACCCAAAACCAATTTCAAGAAATTATCCCTCCTAAAGTTCCAATTTCTATTAAGTGCATCATCATTTTTCTTGCCCGTACTGCCTTCTTTGTTCTTCCCTCTTGGCTGCACTGTGGCTTAATTGAAGGCTAATATCCTTCTCCTATCATGGAGCTCGTCTATGGACAAGGCTCAGTCGATACCTATGTTTTTCTTTCTTTTAGGTAAGCATTTTTTTTGCAGTCATTTAGTAAATATACTAGATGTTTTGTAAACATGCATGGCTTTTACTCTGTCTGCGGTAGCATTTCAAATGCATTTAATTTACTTAAAGAAGTAGAATCCAATAGTAAAAAAAAGTAGTAAATAGTAGTGAATTACAGAAATGTTGCCAACAGTCTAAGATTAGAAAAATTACTATTAGCAATTAATAAATTATTAAATTACTATTAAATATATAGAACCCATTTTTGTAACATAAGCATTTTCCCACCAGAAGAATGATACTTTAAAAATAATTGCTTATGGATATGTTAGTAAAGTAGTGCCTTAGGTAAGCTTATAGAGCTCTAGACTTCTGAGTACCTACAAGGACTTCTTGAATTTAATGTTAGCTGATATGAATGAACACACATAACCTGCATAAGCATTTTATTGTATTAAGGTAGAGAACTGGGGAGTGGCTAAGTTTGTGGAACCCAGAGCCAGGCTGCCCGAGAGTCCATCTCATTGTCTCCAGTTTCTGTTTTGTGACTTTGCGGAAGATACTTGACCTTTCTGTGTCTTGTTTTTTTTTTTTTTCTAAAACGAAATATTAATAATAGCATCTATCTCACAGATATGTTAGAAGAATGAAAAGAATTAATATTTAAAGAATTTTAAATATCTGGTACTTTGTAATCACTATATAAACAAATCATTGACAGTAGAATATTTTGGATATTTTAAAGCTTCATTTTTCTAAGACTATACAGATATAGTTCTAGTTTAAGGATATTTAAAAACATCCATATAAAAGCATTTCATTTATGATGCAAGAAATAATGTAGAAAATTTTATTAATAATTACCCAGGACAGATAATGTTTACAAAGCATTTTTTAGAAATAGAGAAAACAGAGTCTCATACTATTATCAATATCATATTAAAATTACTATGTTATCTCTTATTATTTTACATTATTATCATTAATTTTTCCATACCAGGTCCAACTTCTACTTGGGAACAAATTCCTTGAATTGCCTTATCTTTTAGCAGATATATTTTTGAAGAATTTTGCCATGGTGGTTAGATTTCTCTGAGCAACAAGCACAGTGAAATAAGCACAGGAGCAGGATCAAATCTGTTTGTAGGAAGAGAGACTGTGGCATGGGAAGTGAGACACAGATGTGGTCTGAACCTTTTAGCAGCCTTGTGTGAGGAGAGAGACAGCTTTATCATTCCTAACTGCCAGCTGTGTGCTTGATGTGAGCTGGATATTTTTGAGATTAAATCAAAAGGCAAAAATTGGGTCATAAATTCTATGGAGTTTTGTTCTGGGAAATATACTAGGAAACAAAGTGTGGTGGCAACCTTGAGTGTCCCCTCCAGGGCCTGGCAAAGCAAACACGAGACAGAAATAAAAAATTAAAATGGATACAATTAAGTTACAGAATGATTTCAGGCTTAAGATCCCCATTCAAAGATGATGCATTTGGTTTAAAAGTTACCACAGCAAAATCTCTTTGCAGAGTCCCCATTTCCAGGATCCACTGAAAATTCTTTCCTTGGGCTCAGTAAGGCCAGAAGGGATTTATCAGAGCTTTCTAATTTTACAACTATTAGATAAAATGATGAGGCAGCTGGGTCACTGGAAGGTGAAACATCCAAACCAGGATTTTGCTGGCTTAGAGAAAATAAAAGTAATGTATAAAATAGCAAGTCCCATGGAGCAATATCAAGAAAAGTGAAGAGAAAGTATACAACTACAAAAGATATTTAAAGCAAGGAGTCTCACAGTGTCTTATTTTCATTTGAAAGCTGGAGCCAGGAGCAAATATTCACTTTGTTTGAGCAGGTTAGGAATATCTTGCTAGTTTTTATTTTACTCAAAATAAGTATGAGAAACATATTGATAATGTGAGGTTCTTCTTACTCTGTCCACCCCACATCCTAGTCTTTCCCTTAAACTTGAATCCTCCTCCTCTCATCTACCTCATCTTGTCTCCAGGGGAAAGTTTTGAAAGCTAGCTAAAAACACAGGAAAAGGAAATTCTCCCTGACAAGTGTTAAGCATATTGCTCACAGTATCCAGTGCAACATACATAATTGAGCTCTGTGGGCGTGAACCAAACATCCACTGACTGAGTGGTCATTTCCACAGGACTGAATTTTAACACAAGATTTGATACTGGCGTAACTTCAGTTCAGTGGAAAACAAATGTTCATGCCATATATACTTTTGAAATCTTCTAGGCCTCCTCAGGGCCATGATTTATGAATTACTTAAATAGTCTGTCATAGAGCACACCAGTTTTCTTCTAACATAAGGTGCTTTCAGGCATTGTATCAATGGCCATTAATGACAACAAGTTTCTTGATCACTGCTATGTTCCAAGAACTCATTTTGTCATGTAAATAAAACTCTTCAAGTATTCAAATATAATGAGAAATCAAGGCACCATGGCATTAGCAAAAAGGGGGAAGGAAGGTATAGCACAGGGAACTACAGTCAATATCTTGTAATAATGTAAAATGGAAACAAATCTGAGATTATATATATATTATATCCTATATATATATTTAGAGTGTCACATATATATACATATATATATGTGTATATATATATATATATATATATATATAAACTGAATCACTTTGCTGTACACCTGAAACATTGTAAATCAAATCTATTTCATTTTTTTTAAAAAAAGGGGATGAAAGAATGAGGTCATGAGCAGTGAGAAAGGAGATGAGGGGAGAGAGGTGGAGGGAACCAAGCATGACTTCACCTCAGTCCTCAGTGGTGCCTGGGTTTGTGCCCAGTGGGTGAAGACGACTCTGTGCAATGAACAAGGAGGTCTTTCCTTCATGAAAGTGGTTACCATTGTCTTGCATTGAACAAAGACAAAATTTCTTGTCTAAATTCAAGTATATTTTGGAACATGTTTTGTGGCCACTTTGCATGAGCAGGATGGACTGCAGCCCAAACTTTGGTTCCTGTGTAGAGAGCAATAATAGCAACACACAAGGGGTAGATGAAAGGCTTGTTCTCACATTACAAGTCCCTCTGGGGTTAACAAGGCAGGCCTCCCAAGTTGGGATGAAATGTTTTGAGAGGGCAGGGAAAGAGCCTGGCTGGGATTTTATGGTCGTTAGTGGGTGGGACTGGGCTGACACTTCCTGGGTATGGGCCTGGGCTTGTGTGACTTGAATTTCCCAGTTTCAAAAGAAAGGAGCACCCAATATTTCCTATCAGCATGCCCAGATACAGGGCATCAAGAGAAGAGAGAGTGAGGTTTAAAAGTTGTCAGCAAACATCAGAAAATGGAGTCAGACTCCTTACTATAATACTCAGCAAAAATTGCCAATTGGTGTTTGTGTATTTGCATTATTCTCTTCTACGTCAGCTTACTTTTTTTTTTTTGTCAGCTTACTTCTTAAGTTGCCTCAATATTTGGGCACTGCCCATCACCCTAGCGTATTCTTCCGTAATATCTAACTATTTATGGATATTTCAAAGTGCTGGCACCAAAACATTCTGTTTAACACTCCCAATGCCTTTCAAGTCTTACTTTCTCTGCTGAGTCAGCCAGCTCTCTCCTCACTGTCCCACCCTTTTCCGGCTCCTGCACTCTGCCCTACTAGAACTATTCTTCTTTCGAAAAGCAGGTCAAGTCCCTTCTTCTGTAAAGTCCACTCTAATCACTTATGTTCTTGTCAATTTCTATATGTAGTTTCATTACGAAACTGAGCAGGACCCTATGCGTCTCCTGGACACAAAAGCCTTTCTGTGTCCCCTTCCCTGAGTTCCAAAGGGCAGGTTCAAACTGTTTCTAATCATTGAAGGGAGGGGTTGCAGAGACAAGGGAGGAGCAGTCAAGAAACTATAGTGCAGCCTTGGGGCAGGGTCCTGGTTCTTCCTCAAGGGATATACATAAAAATATCTTCGAGCTCTTCTGCAGAAGAGCTCACCAAATGGAAGATGTTCTAGAGAGAAGATACAATAACATCTAGAAGATCTCCAGATTGAAGGAATGCAACCCCTGCACACACCCTGATCCTTTTCAGCAACCCCAACCCTTGACTACAGAACTCTTTACATCCCTCCCCCTCAGGTTGGGATACAAGGTTTTGAGGGCATTACCCTGCTGTGGACCCCTTTGTCTGGCAAAGCAATAAACCTATTCTTTTGTCCTTCTCTGAGATTTAATTCGGTGTTGGGATTCAGTATCAATTAGTAAATCCCCGAAACAACTGATGGTAATAATTGTTTGTTTATTATTTTATCCAAATAAGTATTGAGTGTCTGGTGTATACCAGATGCTGTTCTAGGTTTTGAATAAGACGTAATTTCTGTATCATGTCATTTTAGAAAGTCACATTACAAGCAACTTTTCATAACAGTGGGCAACTTTATGGAAGTCTCCTTAAATGGGGTATACTGGAGTTTAATTTTGAATGACAAATATATTTATTTATAATATTTAATCTATCTTTCACTATTGATGTAAATCTTAAAACTTTGTACTTTTAAAAGTCATGTAGTTTTGCACTGTATAACCTGAATATTATTTGTATTGTGTGTATCTACATCTTTTTAAAACTTAAACACAAATTCGACATCAATTACATGGAAGGAAAAACAAATTCACTAATTTACCTGAACAGAATTTTATGTGTGTGATTCTTAGACCAAGTGACTTTTCAAATGGTAGTAACTGAAACACAATAACTACAATTACTTACAATCATCTAAAAAATTATAAGAAGGTAAGCTGTGAAATTTGTTTTTCACTGAAAGATGCTTTTCAACCAAAAGGCTTAGCTTTAGTTGGGCCAGATTTTCTCCCTTTTGTTCTTTTTAAATATTAATACAAATTAGATTATTTATTTTCTCTATAGATGTTTCATATTGTGTTCAAATTATTTCTCTATATTTCTATTTATTTAGAGAGAAGAAAACTTGTAAAAACTTTCACATTTAATTTTCTTAACAGTTCACAGAAAGTAATTGTTTCTACTGAAACATAATTCACGAGATTTTGAAATTGATGTAAGCTGTATTTGTAGTTCAATACATAAAAAAATAGTTTAAAAATCAATAGAATGAAAAACAAATGTATTTGAGGCACCACACCCAGAAGAAGTACACTGGGGAGAGCAGCGTTGAAATTGTTTCAAAAAACCTTGACCATCACAAACATTATGGTGATTGCTGTCATTTGCATATAATATAATGTAGGGAGCAAAATTTGCTACCCCGAAATGTGTCTCTTTGGCATGAGAATTAATAGGCTGATTATTTTTAAGAAACAGAAGACTCAGGAGGAACATGAGACCTTTCCTCTAACTGCCTAAAAAAATTTAGATAGAAGGCTTATTCCCAAAACAGAGTTATCACCGAGGCATCTGCAAAGAATATGGGCTGGGTGTGGTGGGAGAAGGGGGCCTAGAGATCAGAGTCCACTGTGTGTCCCATTGTTTGTTAACATATATTAACAGACATGTGCTTTTCCATCTCCATGGGAATTGCCTTCCTCCCCTTTGAAGTTCCAAACCACTACCCACAACATTCTCTTTTGTCTTTAGCTGAAGATGGTATTTAAGGTGAGGGTTTCAGGCATTTTGGTAAGTTACTCATTTCTCTTAGGTCTCTCCCAAGTATACATGTTATCAAATTTCTGTTTAACTTTCTCCTGTTTATCAGTCTCATATCAATTTAATTCTCAGATCATCCAGAGGAACCTGCAAGGCTAGAAGAAATTTCTTCTTTCTCTATAGTAGAAAAAATAGAAAGTTTAAACCCACCAAAGAATTGTGTCTCAAAAAAGTGATCTTGACAGTTCAGTATAATTTTAACAAGAGATATGAAATATAGCAAATCAGAGATTAAGCAGATGTGTGTAATTATAAAAGTTGGTATCTAGATATTATTTGACAGTATCATCCAAAATCTCATCTAATATCTCCTGGATATGAGATCTATCCATCGAGGTCAAAGGCCTAGATGGAATTTGGAACATCTGAAGAGCTTCACTGAAAACAACTTTCTCTAACGTAACTTCTGCTGTGTACAGAGCTTATTATATTGCTACAGATTCTCACCTGAGCAGTACAATCTTTTATTTTTAGCTCCTGGGATGTTTCAATTGCATTTCTAAAAATAATATTTTCTTTGCACATGCAATTTTGTTCATCATTGCCCCTAATTGCATCTTTAAAATGCATGCTGTGACTATTTAGCCCTAAAGCAAACCATGAACTTTTTTAAAATGGAGCATGCTTTGATTGCTATGACTTCATTTTCTCCATGAAATGAATATCCCTCATGTATATACTATGAAATGAACAATGCTAGAGGAAAACTGTATCCTCCAGATGGCCAGTCCGGTTCTAATTCTCGTAACACCCATATTCAACAAAAATGAGGTCATGCTTATCTCTATTCCCTAGACAATCCCAAGGCAGCAGAAACATAAAGGCTATAAACATTCCAAGATCATAGGAGCTCGGGACTGCAAAAGGGGATTTCCTCCTCCTTTACATTCTTCAATAAAGCTTATTTCAAAAATTCTTTATAAAAGATGCATTCCTGCAATTTGTAATCTATATAGCTCATTCAGCAATGTTCTACTGATTTGATTTTCTTGAATCTCAAAGTCAAATATGATGGTTATTTATTTACTCATTCAAAATTATTTATTGAGCACCATTTAAGCAACAGACACCATGCTAAATGCTACAGTTGAGTATATGTGGAGGGTTTCACAAAGAACAGTAAACAAGTAAATACATTAAATGGTTATACATTGTGATATGTGCTATGGAAAAACCAATCACAAGGCTGAGATGCAGAATAATAGCAGGGTCAGTAATGCTTTCTCTGAGGGATAGCTTTTAAATTAGGCAGTGAGGGATTAGATTATAGTCATTAGGAGCTATAGCTCACTGGCCAAATACTGCTCACTGCCTGGTTTTGTAAATTCGGTGTTGTTGGAACATAGCCACACTCTTCTTTTATGGTTGTCTGTGGTTGCTTTTGCACCAGCAGAGCTGAGTGGTTGCCTACCCATTTGAGTCTTTACTATTGGTCCTTTTACAAAACAAGTTTTCTGATCTTGGTAGAAGATGCCGTCCACTCAAAGAATGGAGAAGAAGATTTTGAAGCAAAGGGAATCACAGGGCAAAATGACTGACATGAAAAACAAAAACAAAAACAAAAACCATGGCATATTAAAGGAATTGAAAGAAAGCCAGGTAGCAAGAGGTGAAGCAGGGAGACAGTGGAAGCCTCAGAGTCTGTGGTGAGCAGTTTGGGTTTTTAATTCTTAGTATTACAGAAAGTTGGTGGAAGGTTTTGAGAGGGGAGTGATATAATCTGATTGTTCAGAGATTTTGCAGCTGATCCTTACTATGTGCACATTGTAGGCCATTCATATTCATTAATCTATGTCATTCTTACATATTATAAAGTAAATAGTATTATTTTCCCTGTTTTACCAAAAAAAGAAAGAAAAAAAAAGCTGTTTAGTTTGTTCAACATGATACTCTTGCAAATGGTTGAGACGGGGTATGGAACCAAATCTTTGTTTTTAAAAAGTTTATTTTATTTTATTGAAGTATAGTTGATTTACAATGTGTTAATTTCTATCGTACAGTGAAGTGATTCAGTTTTACACATATAAACACATTCTTTTTTATATTCTTTTCCATTGTGGTTTATCACAGGGTATTCAATATATTTCCCTGTGCTATACAGTAGGACCTTATTGTTTATCCATTCTATATATAATAGTTGGCATCTGCTAATCCCAAACTCCCAAGCCATCCTTTCTCCACCCTCCTCCCCCTTGGCAACCACAAGTCTGTTGTCTATGAGTTTATTTCTGTTTTGTAAATACGTTCATTTGTATCATATTTTAGATTCCACATATAAGTGATATCATATGATGTTTGTCTTTGTCTGACTTACTTCACTTAGTGTGATAATCTCTAGGTCCATCCATGTTGCTGCAAATGGCATTATTTCATTCTTTATGGCTGAGTAATATTCCATTGTATATATGTACCACATTTTCTTTGTCTATTCATCTGTCAATGGACAGTTAGGTTGTTTCCATGTCTTGGCTATTGTAATTAGTGTTGCTATGAACATAGGGGTGGATGTATCTTTTCAAGTTATAGTTTTGTTGAATCCAAACATTCTTGATGTGGAGTTCAGTCTTTTAACCACTTAGCTGAACATACCTCACTTGTCTGGATGTCTGGAGTGTTGTGTCTGCTGTGATGCCTAGGGTGGTCATGTGGTGTTTGTGTGTGTGTACAGAACAGAATTGGAGAAATGAATATCTTGGGAGACCGTGGAAATAGTAAAGGTGTAATAAATGTAGTTTCCTGGTCTATGGAACTGAACACTGAATGAAAAATGTTGAATGACTTAGAGGGATGTCTCAGAGGGAGAAGAGTTTGGAGAAAGAAACAGTCACCCACATTCAGTGCTGAGGAATGGTGAAGTAGTAGGAGAATTGAAGAGTGCACCCTAGAGTTTTCAGCCTAGAGACTATGGTTCTGGACAGACCTGTTAATCAGTAATCAACAATTGTATTTAACCCTATATTCCTATTTCTTCCAGAAAGATAACATGAATATTACTAAACTATGGTAGAAGACTATTTCCTTCTGAGTCTTCATTTAATTTTTTTATTTTCCAGTTTACCAAAAATGTTAGCTACAATAATGTACTCTATTTCTACATTAAAACTTTTTAGAAGATTAATATTACATTACATAATATATTCATTTTTATATTTTATTAATTATAGTTGTCTTTTTCTGAGTAAAATACCTGCCAAAGAAGACATTATCAGATAGAGTTATAATTTATGTTCTTGGAACTAGGTGATTTGTTTTCACATATAGGTCAAATAAACCATTTTGATAGCATTAGAAATAAGTTATAATAGGTTAATATATATATGTTTCTTAAATATAGGTGACCCATCATTGAATATACTGAGTTAGAATAAACAAATAAGAATTGAATATAATGAATTGCTAACTATCCTGGTGAAGTAATAGCAGTTGCAATTCTCTTATTTAGGAAATAACTATCTCCAAAAATATAAATAAAGTCAAAAAAGTTAATGGAATAACGGAATGGTCTTTAGAGAGCATAAAATAAATTGACTCTTCTTTCTCTCAAGAGTTTATGTGTGCATTTTCATCTCTGAAAAGAGAGATAGTGTATGTTAATACAATTATTCAGATTACAAATTCGAGTTAATTATAGGAGAAATTTTCTCTCCTATAAGGAGACAGTTACACTTGCGTTATGAGCATTAAAAATATCTGCAACTTGGGCTTCCCTGGTGGTGCAGTGGTTGAGAGTCTGCCTGCCGATGCAGGGGACACGGGTTCGTGTCCCGGTCCGGGAAGATCCCACATGCTGCGGAGCGGCTGGGCCCGTGAGCCATGGCCGCTGAGCCTGCGTGTCCGGAGCCTGTGCTCCACAATGGGAGAGGCCATAACAGTGAGAGGCCCGTGTACCGCAAAAAAAAAAAAAAAAAAAATTCTGCAACTCAATCTTGCCCTCCCCCGTGTTTTTTCCCCAGGTCTAGATATACAGGACTCTTAGAATTATATATTTTAAAATCTTCAACATATTCAATATTATTCAATCATATTCAATATAATTTGTTTAGATTTTTAAAACTACTCTTTGCAATAAGATAAACCAGAGAAATAACTACAATATAAATTAATTTTAATGTATTTGTTGCTTAAAGATTAATAAGTCAGTACCTAATAGGGAGAATCATTATTATAGTTTTTAAAGTAACAATTATAGTGAGGTGTATATGACACAAATTTAGATTTTCACTACAATGTAGTATTCCATTTTTATGTTCACATGCAAATAATGTTGAATGTACTAAGTTTAATTTTGTACACATTTTGTTTGATTGGATGTTTTGCTTCTAAATCTGTATTATAATTCTAAATCTTCTAAAATGTTGCAAAATATGACAAAGGGAAGTTAAGAGAGTATTATTTTAAAGTCTGTCTTGGGATGAAATATTTAATATATTTTGTAACTGAAAAAATAATAAAAGGGTAAAATTTTATTTAGATTTTCAAATAGGTGCCACATATTAATATTATTGTGATAAATTTTAGACTATCATTTAGATGAGCAGTTTTCCCTGAAGATTTTGTGCATAATTTTTAGTTATATTGAGTTTTACCAATAGAATAACATTATAATAAAATAATGTCTTGAATAAAAATGCTCAAGTTTTTTTCTCTAGGTATATTTACACACACACACATGCACACAGATTAATTTATAATTTGTCACCCTCACCAATGGCAGGACTGTAATAAAGAAACCACAGTCTAAAGTCATTTATTCAAATGAGAACACTCTTAAAAATCTCAAAGATAAATGGAACAGTATTTGAAAAGATTGTGTAATCTTCTTAAAAATTATTTATCCTTATTTTGGAAACATCAAAGATTTCATTAGCCAGTCACAAGCCACTTATGGGGACTGAATCTACTTTAAAAAATGCTTGAAGGGAGAGAGACAACAATCCTTCCAAACAGTCATAAAGTAATTAACTGAAAGTAAATTGTAAACAGGAAGAATATTTTCTTCAAACAAATCATGTTTCTACCAAGGTGAAATAAAAGGCTTTAGATTTATTCTACTGCTAAAAAATGAGGAGTGAATTGGGTTTAGAAGTACAGTTTAGAGTAACATCCAAAGTAACATCCAAATCTTTTACAAATTTACCTTAACGCTGTTTTGTTATACCTATCTATATCTATATCTGTAGCTCCAAATCTATATACTACACTGCAGTATATTTGCCATTACTGCCAAAATATAATTATGTCAAAAACCTTCTTAAACGTGTAAAATAATTTTGAAAATTTCTTGACTGGAAAATCCTCTTACTATCCAAAATCTTATTCCAGATTTTCTTATTCTGTTATTGTGAGATAATATTCTTTTACTTCTTTCATTCTAGAGATGAGTTAATTTATATTTAGAACTGATGGTGTATTTTCTAAATCTATGGAAAATTTTGGAACTAAACAAACTTTACCTATTTTTATTCTATCACTTTTGCTTTCCTCTCATTTATTTATGAGCTAATGAGTTTTTTATTTCTCCTATTTTCATTTTGTTTCTTGAATTGTTTTCTCATTTTTTTACTATTGAATAGTAATAGTTTAATATTGTTAATTAATGCTACGCTTTCATCTTCTCAATAACTCTTTAATCATTGCAATCTCATGTTGTATTTTTAAAAATTTCTTCCACTTAATTATAGGTTCGTAACATTTGAATTCTTTTATGAAAAATGGTTATGGATATTTATATACATAGATATGTGTATATATGTATACTTATTAATTTACTTATTAAAGGAAACTGAAAATGTCCCAACGTAGTTTGGCTTGAATCAGGCCTGATATCATGTCTGTAGTGACTATAAGTTTATTTCCTTCTACCTCAGTTTGGTCTTGGAGATCTAAGAAACTCAAAACAATGATTATTTCAGTGTTTTGATCAGGTATGTGCAGCATTTTCACTCACTTCTGAAACGTTCTGGTGGTGGTGGTTGAATGACAAACCCTTATGCCCTGGTTAAAAAAATTTTCTACCTTCCTTGGAAAACTGAGCATGAGGGTCCACACGAACCACTCTACCTCCCTGTCCTGCCACTGAGAGAGTTTGCCCTTATGATCCTGGGCAAAGTGGAAGAAGCACTTTGTAAACTGTGTAGCTCCTTGGCTTATATTGGCTATAATTTTAACTGCAGCTCTATGGCTATTTCTCATATTAATTTATAATTCTTATTCTTGTTCATTATTCTTTATTTCAATTTAAAAAAATTTGTCAAAGTCATACGTGTAAGTTTTTTAAAAGTATCAGGCGATGCCAGGATGTTTACCATAAAACTAGCAGAGAGAATGGCAGAGCTTCGCAAAACTCAGGCTCATTCCCAGAACACTTTCAGCTCTTTCATCTGGTGGCTTCCTCCATAGCTCTAAAAATATGTTTACTTATTTTTTAAAACTTACCAAGTTTAGCCATTATTTGTTGATTTGTTAAGAAAGAGGAGGACTTGGCTTTTATGAATATTACTTTACGTACCCTATCTATATATCTGTATCTCTTAATCTATATATAAGTGTCACAATTTGAAACTATTTTGATCAGTCCAATTACATTCTTTTAACTTTATCAATAATGCTCATTGCAGACAAAGGTATTTATTTATAATATTTATATTCATATACCAATTTTCATTGTGTTTTTCAATTTTCTTTTCTCTGTATCTTGCAATTATTTTAGCCATTATCAGACCCTCAGCTCTGCCCCAACACATCAGTTAGTCCTCCATGAGCACCTGTCCTCCTTTTCCCCTAGAGCTCTTTCTCCTGGAGCCTTATGCCCCTCAGTTCCTACTGCCCTATTGATCTCTGGGCCTAACTGAACAGCTCTATGATAGGACTTGCATTCCCTGCTCTCCTATGGCTACCCCATTCCCCTATATCCCATGTCTTCCTTTTCCTTTGTTTATTCTCTCTCTTTCCTGAGTTTTAAGCCTTTTGTATCTCATAAAGAATGACTGGAGTTGGAGATGGTTCCTGACACATAGATGGTCAGGGACACTTCCCTGAAGAAGCGATCTTTGATCTGAAGCTTGACCCATCAAAGACCTAGAAAGAGTGACTTCTTACATTAAAAGCTCCTAAGAAAGTAGTGTTTTGTGGGTGTTTGTTAGTAACAGAGGGAAGGATACAGCCTACTTATGGGAAAACTTGGAATGGTATATTATATGGTCCAAGATTTATTAAAACAGGATCCAGGTCATTTAGGGGCTTGTAGTCCATGATAAGAGTTTTGGAATTTAGTTTCATTTCAATGAGATGCCACTGGTCAGTTTTAAGCCAGGGAATGATAAGAGATATTATTATAATAATATAGAAATGATGAAGGCAGGCCTTTTTGATGACCTGCATTTCTTCATCTGAAGAAGAAAAAGCTGGTAAAGTAGATAGAAAAGAGATTAAATATATTTCAGTGATCTGGACTAAAGGGATAGGTAGTTCTAGTATAAAAGATTATTTTTTTAATAATAGCAAATGCTAACACATTATGTAGGATAACAGCTCTAAAAAATATGTTTAGTGAAAATATATACCCAGATTAAGAAATATGTAGATGTCGAAGAAATGAATGAAAATGCAGAAGACAATTTTTAAAGTTTTGACAATGAATTAAAAGGTAAAAATAAATTTTGCTTGATGGGGAAGCACAGTTGAGGAAGGGTTTGGAAATGTAGATGCCAAGAAGGTTAGTGCAGGAGATAGAGAGGAAGCAGGAAGCAGGGAGAGGCTGAAGGTTAAGGTAGCAAATGGAGAAAATGGAAACCCAGGTAAGTGTGTGGACATGAGGCCACACAAAGATTCAAAGATTGAGGATTCAGACTACCTGAGAATGAGGAGCCCTGCATATTGATCTAGAGAGATTTCAAGAATGGAAGAACAGAGGAGGAAACAGATGCCCATCAAGTAGAGTGAAGTCATTTAATGTCTCTGATTCATTTAACAAATACACTGAGCATCTATTTGTTAGGCATATGTCAGGTGATAGGTATGTAATGACAAGACACGTTCCCTGTTCTCAAAACGTTTCCATTTAGTAAGGGGGGCAAAAAATTAAGTATGTTTCATTGCACTGGAAGCATCTACAAGACAATACTGGTACTCAGGGATGGAGCAACTCTTCAGATTAAGGTGGGAAGCTGAGGGAGGGTTGCACAGAGCAGATGGTGATTTGCTGATTTACTGAAAAATAAATATCCACCCAGTAGTAGACACAGAGAGGGTCAGAGGGGAGTTCATGACAGAAATAATACTTTGTGACAGAAAAGAAAAATATTAAACTTTAGAAAGTGCAAGTTTTACAGTATTGGAGGCCCTCAGAAAGTTCAGAAAGTGAGAGTAGAAAGCAAAGCCTAGATCATGAACTCCCATGATCAGGATTCTTTAGCATATAGGTATTTTCATAGACAATCTTGAGTAACAATCATATTTTTTATTCAGAAATATTCCTATGATAAAAGTAGGGTGATGATTTTCGGGGCTGAGTGGAAAGGGATTGAGATTGGAGACAAACACTGTAACATTATAGGGATATTTTAAAATAGAATAATTAAACATGAACAGTGGGAAGGGAAAGAAAGGGTGTGAGTAATATGCAAACAAAATTAATAGGACATGGGATTGATTGAGTGTGGGTGGAACTGACCTAAAGAAGGATGACAATGCCCAGATTTCTCCTATGAGCAACTGAGAGAACAATGGCTCCATTAAGCTAGGCTGGGGATGTAGGAGAAAAAGCTGGTTTGGTGGTCCAGACAAATGATGGAACTGGGATTCAGGAGAGATGTCTGGGTGAGGGGAGGGGGTGGGATAATCAGAAAGAAGAAAGAAAATGAGTCACCTTTCTTGAGTGCCTACTATGTACTAGGAGCTGTGCTAAAAATCTTGTAAGTGATATGTTGGCTGCTTTTACTTCTCACTTTTACATTTGAGGAGTTCCTGGTTCAGAGAAGCTTTTGCCCAATTTGCTCTGGTTATGAGGTACCAGAGCTGGCATTCAACTACATGTCTGATTCATTAGTATTCTGCTCCCATTTGTTGCATAAAATTTGGGGGAGAATTGTTACATAGTTAGTATTTGAAGACATGGGAATGTATGAGGCATATGTAGGCAAAGGGAAGAGTATTTGGAATGAAGAAGACATGTATAACAGTATTGAGGAGCAGTTAGAAGAGACTGAGGTAACAGCAAAAGGTGAGAGAAAACAAAAAAAAAAAAACTATAGTTGTGTCAAAGAAGCCAAGAAAGGAGAACATTTAAATGAGGGAATATAATTAGTGTCAAATGCCATGGAGAAAGGAAGCTTTGTTAATAAACTCACTGGACTTGAAAATTCCTAAACCCAAGCACAATTTATGTGCTGGTGGGACAGAAATCCATTTGTAAGTAGTACTGATAGATATTAATAGTAGATAAATTATAACTGGTAGATGAAAGAACAGACTTTTAGTTTAGGCAACTCTTTAAAGAAAGTTGATTACAAAGAGAGAGAAATGGCTAAAAGCATATACAGAACTAAAAAATATATTTCTAAGGTGGTTATTTAATAAAGAAGAAATTTGGGGGAGTTGTGAAGTGAGAAAGAGGCAAGATATGGGAGAGAGGGGTACATAATACAGCAAAGTCTTGGAGGAAGAGAGAAGGAAGGGATGGGATATAAAATCCAGACAGAGGTAGGAATTCACTTGAGTGAGAGTCAGAACATTTCATTTTCAAAGGATCCGAGAGCAGGGTGAGTAAGAACAGATATAAATAAGAATGTAGGTGTGTGGTACGTCAAGAGTGTTTATTCCTCTGGCTTCTTTATTTTATTTTATTTTTTTGCGGTACGCGGGCCTCTCACTGTTGTGACCTCTCCCGTTGCGGAGCACAGGCTCCGGACACGCAGGCTCAGCGGCCATGGCTCACAGGCCCAGCCGCTCCGTGGCATGTGGGATCTTCCTGGACCAGGACACGAACCCGTGTCCCCTGCATCGGCAGGCAGACTCTCAACCACTGTGCCACCAGGGAAGCCCAATTTTTAAAAATAATTTCCATTCTCATTTTAATTTCATTTAGCACAAAGCAAAATTCCAAATGTACATATATCTATGTTTTTTAACTAGTTTATGCTAAGTGAGATTTTTGGTAGCACAATGCATTCTGTGCTCTTTGGCTTGAGAGATACCTAGAGATTTATAGCAAAGTTCTTTAGATATAGATATATGTGCCCATCTTCAAAAACATTTGAGTCAGTGGTGTTGGTTGGAATAGTTATGTTGAATTACCAAAAGGCCAGAAGGCTTTTGTCTTGGCAGGAATGGAGTGATATTTGAATATGGGACATAGTATTTATTATAAAAGAAATAAATTGCTTCCCACAAACACTTCTTTAAATGGAAATCAGGTTGGTCACTTTTAGTATTGCAGATGATTGACTAGAAAGAAAGTCCATGTGCCAGAACAAAAGTGTTAATACTTGAAATAGCCTCTTTTTCTTATTTTTGGCACCCAACTAAAGGACAACTTGGAAAGTCATAAAAAGCAATGAAAACAAGCCCTTTTAACAGAACATCTTTATTTTATGCTGAAATCCATTAACTTTGGAACATATTGTATTTAAATTCACAGGCTATCATCATATGCACATTGGGCTTCTAGTTCATTCCTAATTGATTTTAATCACGTAGAGTGATCTACAGCATAAAATGTTAATTTTTTTAAAATGGGCATTTTTTCCCCTTCAATGTAAGAATAAGGTTAAACATTCAGATCTCTAAAACCTGTATTGAATGTGTGGCAGTATTTTATATCTAGAAGTAAATTTTGCATGTTTTTGTGTACTTGTACTCTCCACCATGCTGTCATTGACAACTCCAGAGCAATTCTCCCTTCTTGATCCTGTACCAAAAGCAGAAATACAACATCAGTGAAGCTACGAGCCTAAGTTTGAGCCAGACAAATTCAGATTCGAGCTTGAAGTGTAGTGTTTCTATCATATCAGGCTGGTCTTGCAGGAAGAGGGAGCAAAGTGGATTGGATAATAAATGGTGAGGAACTGGGAGTCCTCAAAGTGGGGAGGAGAAGAAAGGTCTTCTCCTTTCTTCAAGAAGAAAGGAGGCAGCTGAATAGAGTGGAGAAATCCTGCACCTGTAAACAGCCTTCTGTTTATGGTCCTGGATACTTGAAGCTCCAAGCCAGACAAATGAAGAGGTTGCTATAATGGAATATAACAAAGGGTCTGGGGTGGTATGGAAACACATAGGAGGGTCCTTAACACAGACAGGTGGTGTTGGGAAAGCCATCCCAGCAGGGGCAAGCTCTGAGCTGAGGTCTAAAGGAAGGCCCTGACTTAGCCAGCAGGACACTGCAGGAACAGTCCAAGAGATGGAAGCATCAGGTACAGAGACACTGGTTGGAAAAAACAGAGCTGGTTCAGTGAGCAATAATACTACAGTATGTCTGGAACCTAAGGTATAGAAGGCAAATGCATTCAAGGGAAAGGAAGGTTGCATAGAGATGAAACTGGTCAGGTGTCCTCGACCAGGTCACAGCACAGCTTGAATTTGCTATATATGGAAAGCCATTGAGGATTAAGGAAAGGAGGGGCAATGATCAGCCTCATGATTTATAATGATAATTCCTGCAGTAATGTAGGGCAAGTATTGGTTGGTTAAAAAGTAGAGAGTATGCTAGGAAGTGAACAGAACTGTTATGTTGCCTTGAAATAGAAAATGATGAGGGCCTGAATTAGTGCAGAGAAAAATCTAATAGTTACCAATGGGGAAATAAGTGAGGGAGGAGCAAGATAGGGGTAGGGGAGTAAGAGGTGCAAACTACTATGCATAAAATAAATAACCTACAAGGATATACTGTGTAGCACAGGGAAATATAGTCAATATTTTATAATAACTTTAAAGTGAGTATAATCTATAAAAATATCAAGTCACTATGTTGTACATCTGAAACTAAACAAATACTATAAATTAACTATACTTCAATTAAAAATAGAGTGGCTCTAGCATGACACTTAGAGATAAAACACAAAACTGTAATTCTATGTCAATTATATATAAAGTGTTTGAAAAGACTTTGCCACTTTGAGTTATTTTCTCCCCTGAAATCCTCTACTTGTCAAATTCTTCCTTCAGTCCTACAGGCATATATGAGAAATCACAAGCACAAAATGAATTGAGTTTTACTCTTCCTCTTGCTCATTTCCAATTCATTACCCAGAATAAGTACATGCTTAAATTTTAAAACACCTTTTTCTTTACTCTTAAAAGAAAGTTCTTCATGCATTTTTAAATTAAGATTTTAATAATTGAGGGAAAAAATAAAAAGCTTACCATATGACTCCTGCCTATATTCCCCACATGGAATACAAAATGCTTTCATAAGATGATCTGTTCTGGACTTCCCTGGTGGCACAGTGGTTAAGAATCCACCTGCCAATGCAGGGGATATGGGTTCAAGCCCTGGTCCGGGAAGATCCCACATGCCGTGAAGCAACTAAACCCGTGTGCCACAACTACGGTGCCTGTGCTCTAGAGCCTGCAAGCCACAACTACTGAGCCCATGTGCCACAACTACTGAAGCCTGCATGCCTAGAGCCTGTACTCCACAACAAGAAAAGCCACTGCAGTGAGAAGCCCGAGCATGGCCACAAGAGTAGACTCCACTTGATGCAACTAGAGAAAGTCCGCACACAGCAACGAAGACCTAAGGCAGCCAAAAATAAATAAATAAACTTATTAAAAAAAAAATCTATTCTTCCTTATCCTCATTCCCTCCCAGTCCTTCCGTCAGCCAGTAGTCAGGACCTGAGTGGATGGTTGTGAAGTTAATGAAGTTCAAGCTTCAGGGCCGCTCACTGGCATTGATCCCTCCGAGGTCCTGACAAAATTTCCAGCAGGGTGTCTGCATGGCTTTACATTTGTAAGTCTTCTCAAGTAAGTGAGTATAACTCCACAACGAGGTACACCATTTTCTTTTTCTATTCTGAAGTCCTCTGTCACACTCCTCCTTGGGCTGCATAATTTTGAGTGGCCAGGAACATCTTAGGGACCTATTTAATGGTGGTTGACTTGGGAATACATTTAGTTTGGGTTTTATAAGCAGTTATTTATGAGATTCACAGTGACTTGTGTGAGGATAATTGGCTGATTTCTAGATGTCCAGGTGCTCACCCAAACTGGGACAGAAATCAGAGGTGGGCCGAAGATACATGATGTGGGAGACAGAAATATTTTACAGCCATTTCTCTGATGAAGAAATTGAAGCTCAGTGAGGCTAGTCAGGTCCCTAAGATTGCATGATACACCAGTGATAGAAGGAAGATTTCTGTGTGCTCTTGCTTGATACCAAAGATCATTCATTTTCCATCATACCCAATAACTCCTCAGGGACAGAGGGCATCTAAGCCAATGGGTCCTGTACACTCAACACTGTTCACTCACATGATATGTATGGCACGAGTGATGGGAGTGGATGAAGCCAAAATGATGGTTCAGGGCCATGCTAGTATTTTCTCAGTGCCTGCTATGTGAGGTGAACGGTTGGTCACTCTTTGCTTGTAGAAAAGCAGCCTGATCTTTATGAGCACATCACCAATTCATACATACCCATTGGAAACCCTGGATTAAAAGGTAATACAGGGACCATCAACATGGTGGAGGAGTGAGACGTGGAGATCACCTTCCTCCCCACAAATACATCAGAAATACATCTACATGAGGAACAACTCCTACAGAACACCTACTGAACACTGGCAGAAGACCTCAGACTACCCAAAAGACAAGAAACAACACATGTACCTGGGTAGGTCAAAAGAAAAAAGAAGAAACAGAGACAAAAGAATAGGGATGGGACCTGCACCTCTGGGAGGGAGCTGTGAAGGAGGAAAGGTTTCCACACACTAGGAAGCCCCTTCGCGGGTGGAGATTGTGGGTGGTGGAGGGGGAAGCTTTGGAGCCACGGAGGGTGCAGTAATAGGGGTGCAGAGGGCAAAGCGGAGAGATTCCCGCAGAGAGGATCAGTGCCGACCAGCACTCACCAGCCCGAGAGGTTTGTCTGCTCACCCGCCAGGGTGGGCGGGGCTGGGAGCGGAGGCTCGGGCTTTGGAGGTCAGATCCCAGGGAGAGGACTGGGGTTGGTTGGGTGAACACAGCCTGAAGGGGGCTAGTGCAGCACAGCTAGCCAGGAGGGAGTCCAGGAAAAAGTCTGGACCTGCCTAAGAGGCAAGAGACCATTGATTCAGGGTGCACAAGGAGAGGGGATTCAGAAGACCGCCTAAAGGAGCTCCAGAGATGGGCGTGAGCTGCGGCTATCAGCGCGGACCCCAGAGACAGGCATGAAATGCTAAGGCTGCTGCTGCGGCCACAAAAAGCCTGTGTTCAAGCACAGGTCACTATCCATAACTCCCCTCCCGGGAGCCTGTGCAGCCCGCCACTGCCAGGGTCCCATGATCCAGAGACAACTTCCCTGAGAGAACACATGGCACACCTCAGGCTGTTGGCCTCTGCCAGAGCAGGCTCACCCCGCATTCCATGCCTGGTCTGAGTGAGCCAGAGCCCCCTAATCAGCAGCTACTTTAACCCCATCCTGTCTGGGCAGGAAAAGACACCCTCAGGGGACATACATGCAGAGGCGGGGCCAAATCCAAAGCTGAACCCTGGGAGCTGTGCACACAGAGAAAGGGAAATTTCTCCCAATGGTCACAGGAGGAGCAGATTAAATACCCATAATCAACTTGATTTACCCTCTATCTCTAGAATACCTGAATAGACAATGAATCATCCCAAAATTGAGGGGATGGACTTTGGGAGCAATTACAGACTTGGGGTTTGCTTTCTGCATCTAAGTTGTTTCTGGTTCTATGTTTATCTTAGTTTAGTATTTAGAGCTTAGTATCATTGGTAGATTTGTTTATTGATTTGGTTATGCTCTTCCTTTCTTTAAATATATATATAATATACATATTTTTTCCTTTTCCTCTTTTTGTGAGTGAGTATGTGTATGCTTCTTTGTGTGAATTTGTCTGTATAGCTTCACTTTTACAATTTGTCCAAGGGTTCTGTCTGTTTTGTCTTTTTTTTTTTTGTATAGTTTTTAGTGCTTGCTATCATTGATGGATTCATTTTTTGTTTGGTTGCTCTCTTCTTTCTTTCTTTTATATTACTTTTAATTTTTTTATTTTTAATAATTTTTATTTATTTTTTATTTTAATAACCTTATTTTATATTTTCTCCTTTGTTTCTTTCTTTTTCTTTCTTCTCTTTCTTTCTTTCTTTCTTTCTTTTCTTTCTTTCTTTCTTTTTCTCATTTTTCTTCTAAGCCATGTGGCTGACAGGGTCTTGGTGCTCCGGCTGTATGTCAGACCTGGACCTCTGAGGTGGGAGAGCAGAGTTCAGAATATTGGTGTACCAGAGACCTCCCAGCCCAATGTTATATCAAACAGCAAAAGCTCTTCCAGAGATATCCATCTCAACGATAAGACGCAGCTCCACTCAGCAAACAGCAAGCTAAGTGCTGGACACCCTATGACAAACAACTAGCAAGACAGGAACACAAACCCTCCCATTAGCAGAGAGGCTGCCTAAAATCACACTAAGGTCACAGACAACCCAAAACACACTACCAGACAAGGTCCTGCCCACCAGAAACAAAAGATCCAACCTCATCCACCAGAACACAGGCACCAGTCCAGTACACCAGGAAGCCTACACAACACAATGAACCAACATTACCCACTGGGGGCAGACACCAAAAACAATGGGAACCATGAACCCAAAGCCTATGAAAAGGAGACCCCAAAACACAGTAAGTTAAGCAAAATGGGAAGACAGAGAAATACACAGCAGATGAAGGAGCAGGTAAAAACACACCAGACCAAGCAAATGAAGAGGAAATAGGCAGCCTATCTGGAAAAGAATTCAGAGTAATGAGAGTAAAGATGATCCAAAATTTTGGAAATAGAATGGATAAAATACAAGAAACGTTTAACAAGGACCTAGAAGAACTAAGGAGGCAAACAATGAGGAAAAACACAATAAATTATATTAAAAATTATCTAGAAGGAATCCATAGCAGAATAACTGAGGCAGAAGAACTGATAAGACAAAATAGTGGAAGACAAAATAGTGGAAATAATCACTGCAGAGCAGAATGAAGAAAAAAGATTGAAAAGAATTGAGGACAGGCTCAGAGACTTCTGGGACAATATTCGAATGCACCAACATTCGAATTATAGGGGTCCCAGAAGAAAAAGAGAAAAAGAAAGAGTCTGAGAAAATATTTGAAGAGATTATAGTTGAAAACTTCTTAACATGGGAAGGAAAATAGTCAATCAACTCCAGGAAGGGCAGAGAGTCCCATACAGGATAAATCAAAGGAGAAACACCCAAGAAACATATTTATCAAGCTAACAAAAATTAAATACAAATAAAAATATTAAAAACAGCAAGGGAATAATAACAAATAACATACAAGGGCATCCCCATATGGTTAACAGATGATCTTTCAGAAGAAACTCTTCAAGCCAGCAGGGAGTGGCAGTACATATTTTAAGTGATGAAAGTGAAAAACCTACAACCAAGATTACTCTACCAGCAAGCATCATGTTCAGGTTCGACAGAGAAATTAAAACCTTTGCAGACAAGCAAAAGCTAAGGGAATTCAGCACCACCAAACCTGCTTTACACCAAATGCTAAAGGAACTTCTCTAGGAAGGAAATGAAAGAGAAGGAAAAGACCTACAATAATAAACACAAAACAATTAAGAAAATGGTAATAGGAGCATACATATCGATAACTATCTGAAATGTAACTGGATTAAATGCTCCAACCAAAAGACACAGACTGGCTGAATGGATACAAAAAAAAAAAACAAAAGACATGTATATATATGCTGTCTACAAGAGACCCACTTCAGACCAAGGGACACATACTAACTGAAAGTGAGGGGATGGAAAAAGATATTCCATGCAAAGGGAAATCAAAAGAAAGCTAGAGTAGCAATTTTCATATCAGAAAAAAATAGACTTTAAGATAAAGACTATTACAAGAGACAAAGAAGGCCACTACATAATGATCAAGAGATCAATCCAAGAAGAAGATATAACAATTGTAAATATTCATGCACCCAACATAGGAGCACCTCAGTACACAAGGCAAATGCTAACAGACATAAAAGGGGAAATTGAGAGTAACACAATAATAGTAAGGGATATTAACACCCCACTTTCACCAATGGACAGATCATCCAAGGTGAAAATAAATAAGGAAACACAAGCTTTAAGTGATATATTAAACAAGATGGACTTAATTGATATTTATAGGACATTCCATCCAAAAACAACAGAATATACTTTCTTCTCAAGTGCTCATGGAACATTATCCAGGACAGATCATATCTTGGGCCACAAATCAAACCTTGGCAAATTTAAGAAAATTGAAATTGTATCAAGTATCTTTTCCGAAGATAACGCTGGAAGAATAGATATCAATTACAGGAAAAAACCCATAAAACATACAAACACATATAGGCTAAACAATACACTACTTAATAACCAAGAGATCACTGAAGAAATCAAAGTGGAAATCAAAAAATACCTAGAAACAAATGACAATGAAAACATGATGACCCAAAACCTATGGGATGCAGCAAAAGCAGTTCTAAGAGGGATGTTTATAGCAATACAATCCAACATAAAGATACAAGAAAAATCTCAGATTAAAAACCTAAACTTACACCTAAAGCAATCAGAGAAAGAAGAAAAAACAAAACAAAACAAAACCCACAGTAGGCAGAAGGAAAGAAATCATAAAGATGAGATCAAAAATAAATGAAAAAGAAATGAAGGAAACAATAGCAAAGATCAACAAATCTAAAAGCTTGTTCTTTGAGAAGATAAACAAAATTGATAAAACATTAACCAGACTCATCAAGAAAAAAAGGGAGAAGACTCAACTCTATAGAATTTGAAATGAAAATGAAGCAACAATTGACATTGCAGAAATACAAAGGATCATGAGAGATTATTACAAGCAACTAGATGCCATAAAATGGACAACCTGGAAGAAATGGACAAATTCTTAGAAAAGAACAACCTTCCAAGACTGAACCAGGAAGAAACAGAAAATATAAACAGACCAATCAAAAGCACTGAAATTGAACTGTTATTAAAAATCTTTCATCAAAGAAAAGCTCAGGACCACATGGCTTCACAGGCGAATTCTATCAAACATTTAGAGAAGAGTTAACACCTATCTTTCTCAAACTCTTCCAAAATATAGCAGAGGGAGGAACACTCCCAATCTCATTCTACGAGGTCATCATCACCCTGATACCAAAACCAGACAAAGATGTCACAAAGACAGAAAACTACAGGCCAATATTCCTGATGAACATAGATGCAAAAATCCTCAACAAAATACTAGCAAACAGAATCCAACAGCACATTAAAAGGATCATACACCATGATAAAGTGAGGTTTATCCCAGGAATGCAGGATTCTTCGATATACACAAATCAATCAATGTGATACACCATATTAACAAATTGAAGGAGAAAAACGATATGATCATCTTAATAGATGCAGAAAAAGCTTTTGACAAAATTCAACACCATTTATGATAAAAAACACTCCAGAAAGCAGGCAAAGAGGGAGCTTGCCTCAATATAATAAAGGCCATATATGACAAACCCACAGTCAACATTGTTCTCAATGGTGAAATCCTAAAACCATTTCCACTAAGATTAGGAACAAGACAAGTTTGCCCATTCTCACTAGTATCATTCAACATAGTTTTGGAAGTTTTAGCCACAGCAATCAGAGAAGAAAAAGAAATAACAGGAATCCAAATCAGAAAAGAAGAAATAAAAATGTCACTGTTTGCAGATGACATGCTAATATGCATAGAAAATCCTAAAGATGCTATCAGAAAACAACTAGAGCTAATCAATGAATTTGGTAAAGTAGCAGGATACAAAATTAATGCACAGAAATCTCTTGCATCCCTATACACTAATGGTGAAAAATCTGAAAGAGAAATTAAGGAAACACACCTGTTGACCATTGCCACAAAAAGAATAAAAAAACCTAGGAATATACCTACCTAAGGAGACAGAACACCTGTATGCAGAAAACTATAAGACATTGATGAAAGAAATTAAAGATTATACCAACAGCTGGAGAGATATACGATGTTTTTGGATTGGAAGAATCAACATTGTGAAAATGACTCTACTACCCAAAGCAATCTACAGATTCAGTGCAATCCCTATCAAACTATCAATGTCATTTTTCACAGAACTATAACAAAATATTTCACAGTTTGTAAGGAAACACAAAAGACCCCGAATAGCCAAAGCAATCTTGAGAAAGAAAAACAGAGCTGGAGGAATCAGGCTCCCTGACTTCAGACTCTACTGCAAAGCTACAGTAATCAAGACAGTATGGTACTCACACAAAAACAGAAATATAGATCAATGGAACAGGATAGAAAGCCCAGAGAGAAACCCATGCACATATGGTTACCTTACTTTTGATAAAGGAGGCAATAATATACAATAGAGAAAAGACAACCTCTTCAATAAGTGGTGCTGAGAAAACTGGACAGCTATATGTAAAAGAATGAAATTCGAACACTCCATAACACCATACACAAAAATAAACTCAAAATGGATTTAAGACCTAAATGTTAGTCCAGACACTATATAACTCTTAGAGGAAACATAGATAGAACACTCTATGATATAAATCACAGCAAGATCCTTTTTGACCCACCTCCTAGAGAAATGGAAGTACAAAGAAAAATAAACAAATGAGACCTAATGAAACTTAAAAGCTTTTGCACAGCTAAGGAAACCATAAACAAGATGAAAAGAGAACCCTAAGAATGGTGGAAAGTATTTGCAAATGAAGCAACTGACAAAGGATTAATATCCAAAATATACAAGCAGCTCATGCAGCTCAATATTAAAACAACAAACAATCGAATCCCAAAATAGACAGAACACCTAAACAGACATTTCTCCAAAGAAGACACAGATTTTCAACAAACACATGAAAGGATGCTCAACATCACTAATCATTAGAGACATGCAAATCAAAACTACAATGTGGTATCACATCACACCAGTCAGCATGTCCATCATCAAAACATCTACAAACAATAAATGCTGGACAGGGTGTGGATAAAGGGAACACTCTTGCACTGTTAGTGGGAATGTAAATTGATACAGCCACTATGGAGAACAGTGTAGATATTCCTTAAAAAACTAAAATCGAACTACCATATGACCCAGCAATCCCAGTAATGGGCATATACCTTGAGAAAACCATAATATAAAAATAGTCATGTACCACAATGTTCATTGCAGCTCTATTTACAATAGTCAGGGCATGGAGGCAACCTAAGTGTCCATTGACAGATGAATGGATAAAGAAGATGTGGCACATACACACAATGCAATGTTACTTAGCCATATAAAACACCGAAATTGAATTATTTGTAGTGAGGTGGATGGACCTAGAGACTGTCATGTAGAGTGAAGTAAGTCAGAAAGAGAAAAATGATTACTGTATGTTAACACATATATATGGAATCAAAAAAAAAGAAAAAAGCGTTCTGAAGAACCTAGTGGCAGGACAGGAATAAAGATGCAGACATAGAGGGCTTCCCTGGTGGCTCAGTGGTTGAGAGTCCGCCTGCCGATGAAGGGGACATGGGTTCCTTCCCCAGTCTGGGAAGATACCACAGGCCACGGAGTGGTTGGGCCCGTGAGCCATGGCCGCTGAGCCAGTGCTTCTGGAGCCTGTGCTCTGCAACGGGAGAGGCCACAACAGTGATAGGCCTGCGTACCGCAAAAAATAAATAAATAAATAAAAGATGCAGACGTAGAGAATGGACTTGAGGACACGGGGTGGGGGAAGGGTAAGCTGGGATGAAGTTAGAGAAGGGCATGGACATATATACACTACCAAACATAAAAATAGATCGGTAGTGGGAAGCAGCCGCATAGCACAGGGAGATCAGCTTTGTTGCATTTTGAACACCAGACGGGTGGGATAGGGAGGGTGGGAGGGAGGTGCAAAATGCAGGGTATATGGGGATATATGTATACGCATGGCTGATTCACTTTGTTATGCAGCAGAAACTAACACAACAATGTACAGCAATTATACACCAATAAAGATGCTAAAAAAAGGTATAATACAAGATAAAAATTCTGTTGTTAAACTTCGTCAAAGAATATAGCGATGCAGGTCATGTCAGATATCATTCCTCAAAGGCAGGAGGTATGGTAATACTCTAATATAGATAACTTACAGTATGGTTTTATATATTTGAGTGCAGCTACAGCCCAAAGGGGACTACTGTGAACATTTACTAACTACTTAGTCCACACCAGGCAGCACAGTAATGACTTTATGTATGTTTTGTAATTTAAATAGTCAAATGAGGCTATTACATGATTAAATAATCTGAGAGAAGTCCATGGCCCAGTGGCATCCAGGAGGCTAGTGACTATGGTAGACAATATCTAAGGTTTACTGGGACTTTATCTATCTCTACTTCCAGAACAAGGAGAACTGAACTTTCCAGTACTGTGCCTGGTGATGAGATGGGAGCTGAAATGGCTGGCCGCTTCGTCATGGATATTCTGATTGCTGGTGCTCAGCTCTCCAGCACCCCATTCTGGTGCTACCCAGTCTGCGGAAGATAGCTCATGTGCACAGGGGCCGTCAGACCAGCCCAGCCTGGATGCTGAGCTACCCCAAAGAGCACAGCTTCTTTGGAGCAACTGTTGCCTTTGCACGAGTCTCCCTGCCTTTGCAGGGAGATCAGCTCCATGCTTTGTGATCACCTAGAGGGGTGGGATAGGGAGGGTGGGAGGGAAACACAAGAGGAAGTGGCTATGGGGATATATGTACACATAGAGTTGATTCACTCTGTTATACAGCAGAAACTAACACAACATTGTAGAGCAATTATACGCCAATAAAGATGTTAAAAAATAATAAGAAATAAACGTTTAGTTTTTTAAAGTCAAAGAGACTACTGGGGCTGCTTGATACTGTGGCACACCATAGCCTGAACAGGATAACATCTGAACCCAAGCTAATGTAATTTCAAAAGTCATATTTGTTCTTTTAACTGCAAAATAGTGTCTCCTACTTCTAGGCTATTTTATTTTTAAAATGTTTATCATATGTTTGGTTATAAAAGTAATTCATGAACTGTGTGAACAAAAATATATAGAATGTACTCAGAAAGAAATGAAAAATCTTCTCACAGTCTCAACGCAATTAAAATTTTGGTGTATTTTATTTTCAGCTTTATTTTTTTAAAAAACATCTTTATTAGAGTATAATTGCTTTACAATGGTGTGTCAGTTTCTGCTTTATAACAAAGTGAATCAATTATACATATACATATGTCCCTATATCTCTTTCCTCTTGCATCTCTCTCTCTCCCACCCTCCTTATCCCACCCCTCTAGGTGGGCACAAACCACTGAGCTGATCTCCCTGTGCTATGCAGCTGTTTCCCACTAGCTATCTAATTTACATTTGGTAGTGTATATACATCCATGCCACTCTCTCACTTTGTCCCAGCTTACTCTTCCCCCTCCCCATGTCCTCAAGTCCATTCTCTAGTAGGTCTGAATCTTTATTCTTGTCTTTATTCCTAGGCTCTTCTGACCTTTTTTTTTTTTTTTTTTTTAGATTCCATATATATGTGTTAGCATATGCTCTTTGTTTTTCTCTTTCTGACTTACTTCACTCTGTATGACAATCTCTAGGACCATCCACATCACTACAAATAACTCAGTTTTGTTCCTTTTTGTGGCTGAGTAATATTCCATTGTATATATGTGCCACATCTTCTTTAACCATTCATCTGTTGAGGGACACTTAGGTTGCTTCCATGTCCTGGCTATTGTAAATAATGCGGTAATGAATACCTTGGTACATGACCCTTTTTGAATTATGGTTTTCTCAGGGTATATGCCCAGTAGTGGGATTGCTTGGTCGTATGGCAGTTCTATTTTTAGTCTTTTAAGGAATCTCCATACTGTTCTCCATAGTGGCTGTATCAATTTACATTCCCACCAACAGGGCAAGAGGGTTCCCTTTTCTCTACACCCTCTCCAGCATTTATTGTTTGTAGAGTTTTTGCTGATGGCCATTCTGACTGGTGTGAGATGATATCTCTTTGTAGTTTTGATTTGCATTTCTCTAATGATTAATGATGTTGAGCATTCTTTCATGTGTTTGTTGGCAAAGTGTATATCTTATTTGGAGAAATATCTATTTACGTCTTCTGCCCATCTTTGGATTGGGTTTTTTTTTTTTTTTGATACTGAGCTGCATGCGTTGCTTGTATGTTTTGGAGATTAATATTTTGTCAGTTGCTTCATTTGCAAATATTTTCTCCCATTCTAAGGGTTGTCTTTTCGTCTTGCTTATGGCTTCCTTTCCTGTGCAAAAGCTTTTAATTTTCATTAGGTCCCATTTGTTTATTTTTGTTTTTATTTCCATTTCTCTAGGAGGTGGGTCAGAAAGGATCTTGTTGTGATTTATGTCATAGAGTGTTCTGCCTATGTTTTCCTCTAAGAGTTTGATGGTGTCTGGCCTTACATTTAGGTCTCTAATCCATTTTGAGCTTATTTTTGTGTATGGTGTTAGGGAGTGTTCTAATTTCTTTCTTTTACATGTACCTGTCCAGTTTTCCCAGCACCACTTATTAAAGAGGCTGTCTTTTCTCCACTGTATATTCTTGCCTCCATTATCAAAGATAAGGTGATGATATGTATGTGGGTTTTTCTCTGGGCTTTCTATCCAGTTCCATTGATCTATATTTCTGTTTGTGTGCCAGTACAATACTCTCTTGATTACTGTAGCTTTGTAGTATAGTCTGAAGTCTGGGAGCCTGATTCCTCCAGCTCCATTTTTTGTTCTCAAGATTGCTTTGGTTATTCGGGGTCTTTTGTGTTTCCATACAAATTGTGAATTTTTTGGTTCTAGTTCTGTGAAAAATGCCAGTGGTAGTTTGGTAGGGATTGCATTGACTCTGTAGATTGCTTTGGGTAGTAGAGTATTTTCACAATGTTGATTCTTCCAATCCAAGAACATAGTATATCTCTCCATCTATTTGTATCATCTTTAATTTCTTTCATCAGTGTCTTATAATTTTCTGCATACAGGTCTCTTGTCTCCTTAGGTAGGTTTATTCCTAGGTATTTTATTCTTTTTGTTGCCATGGTAAATGGGAGTGTTTTCTTAATTTTACTTTCAGATTTTTCATCATTAGTGTATAGGGATGCAAGAGATTTCTGTGCATTAATTTTGTATCCTGATACTTTACCAAATTCATTGATTAGCTCTAGTAGTTTTCTGGTAGCATCTTTAGGACTCTCTATGTATAGTATCATGTCATCTGCAAACAGTGGCAGCTTTATTACTTCTTTTCCAATTTGGATTTATTTTATTTCTCTTTCTTCTCTTATTGCTGTGGCTAAAACTTCCAAAACTATGTTGAATAATAGTGGTGAGAGTGAGCAACCTTGTCTTGTTCCTGATTTTAATGGAAATGGTTTCAGTTTTTCACCATTGAGGATGATGTTGCCTGTGGGTTTTTCATATATGGCCTTTATTATGTTGAGGAATGTTCCCTCTATGCCTACTTTCTGGAGGGTTTTTATCATAAATGAGTGTTGAATTTTGTTGAAAGCTTTCTGTGCATCTATTGAGATGATCATATGGCTTTTCTCCTTTAGTTTATAATATGGTGTATCACGTTGATTGAGTTGCATATATTGAAGAATCCTTGCATTCCTGGGATAAACCCCACTTGATCATGGTGTATGACCCTTTTCATGTGCTCTTGGATTCTGTCTGCTAGTATTTTGTTGAGGATTTTTGCATCTATGTTCATCAGTAATATTGACCTGTAGTTTTCTTTCTTTGTGACATCTTTCTCTGGTTTTGGTATCAGAGTGATGGTGACCTCGTAGAATGAGTTTGGGAGTGTTCCTCCCTCTGCTATATTTCGGAAGAGTTTAAGAAGGATAGGTGATAGCTCTTCTCTAAATGGTTGTTAGAATTCGCCTATGAAGCCATCTGGTCCTGGGCTTTCGTTTGTTGGAAGACTTTTAATCACAGTTTCAATTTCAGTGCTTGTGATTGGTCTGTTCATATTTTCTATTTCTTCCTGGTTCAGTCTCAGAAGGTTGTGCATTTCTAAGAATTTGTTCATTTCTTCCAGGTTGTCCATTTTAGTGGCATATTGTTGCTTGTAGTAATTTCTCAGGATCCTTTGTATTTCTGCAGTGTCAGTTGTTACTTCTTCTTTTTCATTTCTAATTTTATTGATTTGAGTCTTCTACCTTTTTTTCTTGATAAGTCTGGCTAATGGTTTATCAATTATTTTATCTTCTCAAAGAACCAGCTTTTAGTTTTGTTGATCTTGGCTATTGTTTCCTTCATTTCTTTTTTATTTATTTCTGATTTGATCTTTATGATATCTTTCCTTCTGCTAACTTTGGGGTTTTTTTGTTCTGCTTTCTCTAATTGCTTTAGGTCTAAGCTTAAGTTGTTTATTTGAGATGTGTCTTGTTTCTTAAGGTAGGTTTGTATAGCTATAAACTTCCCCCTTAGAACTGCTTTTGTGGCATCCCATAGGTTTTGGGTGGTTGTGTTTTCATTGTCATTTGCTTCTAGGTATTTTTAAATTTCCACTTTGATTTCTACAGTGATCTCTTGGTTATTAAATAGTGTGTTTTTAGCCTCCATATATTTGTATTTCTTACAGATTTTTTCCTGTAATTGGTATCTAGTCTCATGGTGTTGTGGTTGGAAAAGACACTTGATACAATTTCAATTTTCTTAAATTTACCAAGGCTTGATTTGTGACCCAGGATATGATCTATCCTGTAGAATGTTCCATGAGCACATGAGAAGAATGTGTACTCTGTTGTTTTTGGATGGAATGTCCTATAAATATCAATTAAATACATCTTGTTTACTGTATCATTTAAAGCCTTGTTTCCTTATTTATTTTCATTTTGGATGATCTGTCCATGGGTGAAAGTGGGGTGTTTAAGTCCCCTACCAAGATTGTGTTACTGTCGATTTCCTCTTTTATGGCTGTGAGCATTTGCCTTATGTATTGAGGTGCTCCTATGTTGGGTGCATAAATATTTACAATTGTTATATCTTCCTCTTGGATTGATCCCTTGATCATTATGTAGTGTTCTTTGTCTCTTCTAATAGTCTTTGTTTTAAAGTCTTTTTGTCTTATATGAGAATTGCTACTCCAGCTTTCTTTTGATTTCCATTTGCATGGAATATCTTTTTCCATCTTCTCACTTTCAGTCTGTATGTGTCCCTAGGTCTGAAGTGGGTCTCCTGTAGACAGCATATATACAGGTCTTGTTTTTGCATCCATTCAGTCAGTCTATGTCTTTTGGTTGGAGCATTTAATCCATTTACATTTAAGGTAGTTATCAATATGTATGTTCCTATTACCATTTTCTTAATTGTTTTGGGTTTTTTATTGTGTGTCTTTTCTTTCTCTTGTGTGTCTTGCCTAGAGAAGTTCCTTTAGCATTTGTTGTAAAGCTGGTTTGGTGGTGCTGAATTCTCTTAGCTTTTGCTTGCCTGTAAAATTTTTAATTTCTGCATCAAATCTGAATGAGACCCTTGCTGGGTAGAGTATCTTGGTTGTAGGTTTTTCTCTTTCATCACTTTAAATATGTCCTGCCACTCCCTTCTGGCTAGCAGAGTTCTGCTGAAAGATAAGCTGTTAACCTTATGGGGATTCCCTTATGTTTTACTTGTTGTTTTTCCTTTGCTGCTTTTAATATTTGTTCTTTGTATTTAATTTTTGATAGTTTGATTAATGTGTGTCTCGGCATGTTTGCCCTTGGATTTATCCTGTATGGGACTCCCTGTGCTTCCTGGACTTGATTAACTATTTCCTTTCCCATATTAGGGAATTTTTCAACTATAATCTCTTCAAATATTTTCTCAGTCCCTCTCTTTTGCTCTCTTCTTCTGCGATCCATATAATTTGAATGTTGGTGCCTTTAATGTTGTCCCAGAAGTCTCTAAGACTGTCCTCTATTCTTTTCATTCTTTTTTCTTCATTCTGCTCTGCAGTAGTTATTTCCACTATTTTATCTTCCAGGTCACTTATCCGTTCTTCTGCCTCAGTTAGTCTGCTGTTGATCTCTTCTAGAGAATTTTTAATTTCATTTATTGTGCTGTTCATCTCCGTTTGTTTGCCCTTTCATTCTTCTAGGTCCTTGTTAAACGTTTCTTTGATTTTCTCCATTCTATTTCCAAGATTTTGGATCAGCTTTACTATCATTATTCTGAATTCTTTTTCAGGTAGACTGCCTATTTCCTCTTCATTTGTTAGGTCTGGTGGGTTTTTATCTTGCTCTTACATCTGCTGTGTGTTTCTCTGTCTTCTCATTTTGATTAACTTACTGTGTTTGCGGTCTCCTTTTCCCTGGCTGCAGTTTCGTAGTTTCCCTTGTTTTTGTTGTCTGTTCCCAGTGGCTAAGGTTGGTACAGTGGGTTGTGTAGGCTTCCTGGTGAAGGGGACTAGTGCCTGTGTTCTGGTGGATGAGGCTGGATCTTGTCTTAAGTGGGCAGTTCCACATCTGTTGGTGGTTTTGGGGTGTCTGTGGTCTTATTATTATTTTAGGTAGCCTCTGTGCTAATGGATGGGGCTGTGTTCCTGTATTGCTAGTTGTTTGGCATACGGTATCCAGTAGTGTAGCTTCCTGGTCTTTGAGTGGAGCTGGGTCTTTGTATTGAGATGGAGATCTGTGGTAGATTTTCACCGTTTGATATTACATAGAGCTGGGAGGTCTCTTGTGGACCAGTGTCCTGAACATGGCTCTCCCAGCTCAGTGGCATAGCCCTGATGCCTGGCTGGAGCACCAACAGCCTGTCCTCCACACGGCTCAGAATAAAAGGGAGGAAAAAAAAAAGAAAGAAAGAATGAAGAAGATAAAATAAAATAAACTTATTAGAATTAAAAATTAAAAAAAATTATTAAGAAAAAAAATTTAAGTAATAAAAATAAAATAAGCATACAGACAGAACCCTAGGACAAATGGTAAAAGCAAAGCTATACAGAGAAAATCACACACAGAAGCATACGCATACACAGTCAGAAAAAGTGAAAACGGTTTAAAAATATATATATATCGTTGCTCCCAAAGTCCACCTCTTAAATTTGGGATGACTTGTTGTCTATTCAGGTATTCCACAGATGCAGGTACATCAAGTTGATGGTGGAGGTTTAATCTGCTGCTCCTGAGGCTGCTGGGAGAGATTTCCCTTTCTCTTGTTTGCACAGCTCCAGGGGTTCAGCTTTGGATTTGGCCCCGCCTCTGCGTGTAGGTCGCCAGAGGGCGTCTGTTCTTCACTCAGACAGGACGGGGTTAAAGGCGCAGCTGCTTTCGGGGCTCTGGCTCACTCAGGCCGGGGGGAGGGAGGGGTGCGGGGGCAGGGCGAGCCTGCAGCGTCAGAGGCGGCCTGACGTTGCACCAGACTGAGGCTCGCCATGCGTTCTCCCGGGGAAGGTGTCCCTGGATCCTGGGACCCTGGCAGTGGCGGGCTGCACAGGTTCCTGGGAGGGGAGGTGTGGATAGTGACCTGTGCTCGCACACAGGCTTCTTGGTGGCGGCACAGCCGCCTTAGCATCTTATGCCCGTCTCTGGGGTCCGCGCTGTTAGCCGCGGCCCGCGCTCGTCTCTGGAGCTCCTTTAAGCAGCACTCTTAATCCCCTCTCCTCGCGCACCAGGAAACAAAGAGGGAAGAAAAAGTCTCTTGCCTCTTCGGCAGCTCCAGACTTTTCCCCGTACTCCCTCCTGGCTAGCCGTGGTGCACTAACCCCCGGAAGGCTGTGTTCACGCCGCGAACACCAGTCCTCTCCCTGCGCTCTGACCGAAGCCCGAGCCTCAGCTCCTAGCCCCGCCCGCCCCGGCGGGTGAGCAGACGAGCCCTTGGGCTGGTGAGTGCCGGTCAGCGCCGCTTCTCTGTGCGGGAATCTCTCCGCTTTGCCCTCCACACCCCTGTGGCTGCACTCTCCTCCGCAGCTCCGAAGCTTCCCCCCTCCGCCACCCGCAGTCTCCGCCCGTGAAGGGGCTCCTAGTGTGTGAAAACCTTTCCTCCTTCATAGCTCCCTCCCACTGGTGCAGGTCCCGTCCCTATTTATTTTGTCTCTGTTTATTCATTTTCCTTTTGCTCTACCCAAGTACGTGGGGAGTTTCTTGCCTTTTGGGAGGTCTGTGGTCTTCTGCCAGCGTTCAGTAGGTGTTCCGTAGGAGTTGTTCCACGTGTAGATGTATTTTTGGTGTATCTGTGTGGAGGAAGGTGATCCCTGCGTTTCGCTCTTCCGCCATCTTGAAGCTCCTCCTCCAGCTTTATTTTCTATGCATGAGTATATATAGTTTTTTACATTGTTGAAATATTGCTGAAAGTAATATTACAGTAAAATTACTGCTTTTTTATACAAAATCAGTTTTGTCCAGTGTCATTAGATGGTATTTGAACTTTGGTTGGTGGAAGGTATAAATAATTCCTTACCTTTGCCTCACTTGCTAGCTCTCTTTTTCCTATTTTAAAGTGCACTTTTTAAATTACTCTTTCAATGCAGAAAGAGGATGGATATTCTGTTACCCTGATCCGGGAACCTAGTCCCATATGATAAGAAATGTTGTCCCTAAATCCCATCTTGTATACCAATAGTTCAGTTGCTCACAGAGAATCAATCAGATATTCATATAAAATAACAGTTAACTGGTTAACAGCTGACTGAGCTGAACAATTGTTCACCTTACTGACAGTCCTATGAAAACATAATCTTGTATTTTTTTACCCTAAAATTTATCTTAAATATTTATCTTTGTTCTACAGTACTTTTATTTTTATTGCATACCTGAAGTCTCTGAAAAGTGTTATAGCACTGAAAATCATGTTATAATGATCAAGTTCAAGGAGAAATGATTATATGTTAAAATACCTAGAACTATGAACTTTCCAACTGCAGAACTGACATATGTTACAAAAAGGAGTGATGATTTATATACGGAAATATTGCACCTTTATTCCACCTGATGAAAAAGCTAACCCAAGATAGAATGAATAGTTTTTGTTTGGTATGAAAGACATTATTTATTTATTTATTTATTTAGGCTGTGTTGGGTCTGTGTTGCTGTGTACGGGCTTTTCTCTAATTGTGGCGTGTGGGGGCCACTCTTCGTTGTGGTGCATGGGCTTCTCATTGCAGTGGCTTCTCTTGTGGAGCACGGGCTTCAGTAGTTGTGGCTTGCAGGCTCTAGAGCACAGGCTCAGTAGTTGTGGTGCACGAGCTTAGTTGCTCTGTGGCATGTGGGATCTTCCCGGACCAGGGCTCGAACCCAGGTCCCCTGCATTGGCAGGTGGATTCTTAACCACTGTGCCACCAAGGAAGTCCCTGGCAAGACATTTAAAAAGTCTGTGCTGCTCAAGCCTGGATGTTAGTAATAGCAATATGGTACAACCCTTTCTTTTTTTTGCTTTTTCTCATTTATCTGTCACTGACGTAGAGGTTATTTTTCAGTTTTTCCTAGGGGCACTGCTCATCTACCTCTGCAGAAACGATAAGTGGTGAAATCATGTGAAGCTTAGCCAAGTATAATGGTTCATCAGTATCTCACCATCCAAAAAATAACTTCTATTCTGCACTTCAAGAAAATGTTCATGGATTTGTAGGCTTGTGAAAGGAGCCATAGTAGAAACTCTGCAGGCAAAAATTCTTTATGTACATAACAATACATCAATAGGCAGCTACCCTGCAAGTTCTCCCACATGTTCTGCTTAAATAGAGACACATGAAAAAAGGCTCACTGTGGTGTGTAATCCCATCATATTTTTCATGTAGAGTCCATGATGGTCAAGTGCTTCAAGGAAGTTAGATATTCCTTGCAGGTGGGCACTAAGATTTTGCTGAGGTATGGGGAAATTCTACAGAGTTCTGGAATAACAAGGATGACAACAAAACACCAGCAGCAGTTACCATTTATGTTGTGATTACCGGGTGACAGCCACCTATACTAGGAAATTTAGAGATTATTAGATCTAACAAGTGTATGAAATAAGCATATTCAGATTATAAATGAGGGAACTAAAATAGAGATGTTAAGTAACTTGTACGATATTCAAAGATAGGCAATATCTAAAGCCCAGCGCTCTTAGCTATTTTGTTACATTGTCTCTGTGTCTGAGAGAACTGCACAGATCACCTTACCACTTACTGGTTGCATGACATTGAGCAAGAAAGTTAACGTTCCTCAACTTCTCTTCTGAATAATTAACGTCCTGCCTTTATCAGGGAGTTATTGTGAATATCAGAAGGAGTTAACAAATGTCAAAGTGCTCTGTCAACTTGAAATGCCATATAAATGTGAACTATTTTATAGTCACCATTATTGGTCAGAGTAATTGTTTTCATAAATGGAAACACTCGGCAGTTTCTCTCATGAAAAGAATAAATCTGAAGCCTGGGACTCAGAGTGTGGTCCACAGAGCTGCAGTGTCAGCATCTCCCAGGAAGTTTTTAGAAATGTAGAATCTTAGGCACCAACCCTCATCTACTGAATTAAAATCTTCCATTTTTACAAGATTTTCAGACGATTCTTAGGTGTATTAAGTTTGAGAAGCCTGAAGATAGAGGCTAGATTATGGATATTTATCTGTTTAGAAGTATTAGAGACTTTAGATTTTAATACAGGTGGCAGATTCTCCCGATCACTGAGATGTCTCCACATGAGTGGATTAGAATATAAGATCTTAGTATACCCATCCATCCCAGGCAGTTTCTTAGCACAAGTTGTACTGAGGGTCACAAGAATGTCCTTGCCTTGCTGCTCCCTTATAGCAGCATCTGTGGCTCTGGCAATCTATCAGATCATGGGAATAGACATGTGCTTTATTGACATGATTTCCAAGTGATAATCTTATTTTTTGTTATTTTGGCTGGCTCTCTGGTATGTTTGACTTTATGTATGGTGTCTATTTTCTTTTACGAGAGGAGAAATGGTAGCCTGCACACTTCAGAAGGATTTGGCAGATGTTGGGAGCTGATATGGGTTACATACATCAAGGTTTCAACTTCTAAAAGCGGGCTATGAGAAAGACGAGACCAATGATGTGACATCTTTGGACAATCATTCTGGGTGGTTTCTCTTACATCTTTGGATAGGAACATCACAGGAAGCTTGAAGAATTCTAACAAAGGAAAAAAGAGAGTAATAAATCTCTTTATAAGGCAGTAAAGGGAGTTAGATGAGAGAAATGTGAGTAGAATAATGAAAACAGTCAATTTCAACAATGGACTTGTTGAACTTTGTGGGAAAGAAATGAAAGAAAGTGGCAGTAATAATTAATCTTTGAAATTATTTACTTAAAGCAATTTTAGCTGAAAACATAGCTGGGAAATCCTAAAGACAATTTGAGGAAAGAGGCAGGGTGTTTAATTAAAAATATAATATATAATCTGAATACAAAAATGGAAGCTAGTAAATGAGTTCAAAAGTCATGATATAGATTGCTCAGGGGGAGGAATAAAACATGAAACAGATAATTCTCTAAAGGGTGTACTGTCCAGCCAGAATTTAAGAGGAGGCAAGGTGTAGGGTGGATAAAGGATCTCATTAAATCACACAACCATTAGATCCACTGGACTAGAACTTGGGTTTTCTAATATATTCAAGCATTCTTTCCAACTACACATGAAATTTACTTAGTAGGGAAACATTTATCAGATAGATTAAATCATGAAGAAATTATGATCCTAATTAGAAAATAAAAGTGTCCCTAAGTTGCTTTCACTTAGAATGGTCAGAGACCCACAATGACTAGCAGGTGAATTCTAAAGCTGCAGGGTTAATATTCAGGAAGACACCAGCCTGCATGAAGGCTTCATAGCTTGGATAGAAATAGAATCAAATTTAGGGGTAAAGGCTTTTGAGGGAGCACAAGATATTTCTTAAATGATGGTATGAAAGAAAAGGCTTATAATGTTTTATAATATATTATGTATATTCAAAGTAAACAGGTAGGATTTATAGTCACTGAAAGTGTCTTATGTGTGTTTGAAACCAAAGAAAAACTTGGGGAAGAGCAGGAAATGATTTATTCCATCTGCATGTGTCACAGTCAGCAAGAAAACAGCAACAACAAAACAATATATTAAGGGCAGAAAGTACATAAATTTACAAAATATTTTTAGAAGAAAATATTTTATAGAATGGGGTGTCTAAGGTGAAGGTCTTCTAATAATTATACAATCTCAAAAGCCATTTGCATATTTGATTGCATAAAAACTGCAAACTTCCATGTAATAAAATGTTCCATAAATAAAAGCCATATGTACACATAACATATATATATATTATGTATACATATAGTATGTATCATAATATATAGAAGGCTTTTTTTTTTAATTGAAGTGTAGCTGATTTACAATGTCTTGTTAGTTTCAGGTGCACAGCACAGTTGATTAAATTATAAATCAATTTTTTTCAGAAAGATATTTGTATAAATAATAAACATATCAAAGATTCTTAACCTCATTAGATGTCAAGAAAATACAAATTGCAAGTTCAATGAGATACCCTTTTTACTTTATCAAATTGGCACAATCTTAGAAAGGCTTGATTACGTCAAATTGACAGTTTTACAAGGGACCCCTCATTCTCACACTCTGCTGGTAGAAGCACAAATTGGTGTGATATATTTAGAAGTTTCCATTGTAGACTCTATGCCCACTTAAAATGATTGTCTCATAACCAAGAAATCCCACTTCAAGTAAACATTCTTATGTGACATACATATTTTGCTTAAATATACAGATATTTCTGTGTAATGTTTTTCATACTTGGCAGTAAGAAAGAAACAAAGAATGCAAATGTCTACCAGTAGGGGAATGGATAAATGCATTCAATGATACATCAGAATAATCTGCTGCATTTACAGAGAAATAGGCAGTTTATACAAAGAGTATTTATGTGATAAATATCCATGATATATGGTTCAGTGAAAATAAGTTACAGTTGATATATGTATACATATACACATTTATATGTGTATATATATTATCACTTTAAAATATTTATATAATTGTATACTTTCTTATGTATTAAAACAGGCTTGAAAATAGAAAAGCAAAACTGTTGAACTGGTGCTATGTGGAGGTGGCTTTGGAAAGGGATGAGAAACTGTCAGTTTTAACATAATCATTGCATTATTTGAATTTCGTATAGCAAGCGAGGAGATTTATAATGAAAATAAAGATTAAAACAGTTGGCACTTCTCTTTCTGTGTCTTTCTCCTTTACACAAAGAAGACTGTTGTTTTGTGACATTCTGAACCTCTGCATCTTCTTCCGAGGCTGCCTCTGCTCCAGCTGGACCATAACACTCTCCCCTCCAGTAACAGCAGCTGTGCAGTCCACAAGTTCAAGATGCTAACTGTTATTCAGCAGTGTGCTCACTTTCAATTCAAAAATTGTTTTTTTACCTTGATTGCAACACATTCAAGGACAATTTTTGAATAAAAAGTGGCAAGAGCATTAGCTCATTAAGATGCTAATGCAACTTTAAAGTGTGAGAAATAAGGACGGGGAAGCGGACAAGGGTTTGTGTGGGACAGCTGATAAAAATAATGATTTCCAAATGTAACGTTTAAGTTATGTGGAAGAAAAAAGAGGGTGGCAAATTTGAAAGTCCATCATATTAATCATTCTGGGTGGTTTCTCTTGATATGAACATGGAAGAAATGTTAGAGACTATTTTAAACTTGTGGTTGAATATGTCTTATTTCAGTTTGTGATTAGATTTCAGTGCTCATAGGCATCAGCTGTCTCATGCTGCTTCCATAATTTTCTATCTTTTGTTTTTTGTTTTTTGGGTATTTTTGCGGTACGTGGGCCTCTCACTGTTGTGACCTCTCCCGTTGCGGAGCACAGGCTCCTGACGCGCAGGCTCAGCGGCCATGGCTGACGGGCGCAGCCGCTCTGAGGCATGTGGGATCTTCCCGGACCGGGGCACGAACCCGTGTCCCCTGCATCGGCAGGCGGACTCTTAACCACTGCGCCACCAGGGAAGCCCCATAATTTTCTATCTTGATCCCTCAATTTCTAGTCTCTTAGCGGGCTTCCCAGTCAATTATAAGGGATGTCTCTGGTATTGAAGCTTTTAACCCAGCTTTTAGTGCTGGGGTCAAGGATATTATTTTGTAGCATTGCAATCAAATGACATTTCCAGTTATAGCCAACTTCTAAGATTGTCATTTCTTGCTAAGATTTTGGAAAAGGATATGATTTTGTATCTAGTGATTCACTTTCTTGAGTCACCTGAAAATGAAAACCAGTGACATTTTCACAATGTTCTTCACTGACAAGTTTCAAAGCATTTTCATGGCATTCATTAAGGTTTGCAGGGCCATCTACACAAGTAGAGAGAAGTTTTTTCTGAAATGGAGAATGAAAAATTGTTTAATAGGACAAAAATAGAAAATAAAAACCTATGGAGATGAGGAAAAACATAATGGTTTAAAACATAATTACATGCCATGTAGAAAGAAACAAATTACATAGACCAAACTGTGATTACTGAAGGCTTTTCTCCCATCTCGATGTGCCTCAGGTGTCATGTGATTTATATAGTATGCTGTGTCTAACACATCATCACCATCATAATTACTGTGCGCCAGACACTAGGGCAACTTTACATCAGTTACCAGTTATTATATACACCCAACAATCCTGTTGTGTTTAGAATTAGGGGATTGGCGTTATATTATTATCTCATTTCAAGCTGAGGAAACTGAGACCCTGAGATCCGTTTCTTATCCAAAGTCACACATAAAAAGTAATAGATGAGGATTTGAACTTAGAAAGGTTGGTGCTTGTGTTTATATGTTTAATTGTACTTTGTAGACCACATGAATGATGACAGGGGATCAGAATTAGTCCCTGATACAGTCTTTCTCTAAAGCAGCACTAGATGTGTTTGAGGGATACTGGGAGGCCCCAGCCCAGTAGGAAGATCTTCGTTATTAAGTTCCGATTACTTGAGGAGTCAATGTTAGATATTTTCATGGAAATAAAGTATTTTTGTCATTACAAAATATAGAATGTGATGGGGACAGGTGATTCACAGAAGAGGAAATCCAAATGGATAATTAATATTTGAATAGATTTTTAACTTCACACGTTATCAGGGAAATGCCAACAAAAACAACTATGGGGCTTCCCTGGTGACGCAGTGGTTGAGAGTCCGCCTGCCGATGCAGGGGACATGGGTTCGTGCCCCGGTCCGGGAAGGTCCCACATGCAGCCGAGCGGCTGGGCCCGTGAGTCATGGCCGCTGAGCCTGCGCGTCCAGAGCCTGTGCTCCGCAACGGGAGAGACCACAATAGTGAGAGGCCCGCGTACCGCAAAACAAAACAAAACAAAAAAACAACAACAACAACAAAAGAAAAACTATGAAGTACCTTTTCACATCCTAGAGTTGGCAAAAATTAATAAGTCTGACAATGCCAACCGCTGGTGACGATGTGGGGACACGATAGCTCTCACCCTACACAGGGTAGAATACAGACCACTGTGAGAGCAAACTGGAGTTGTCTAGTGTAGTCCTGGATGTTAGTATACTCTGACCCGGCAATTTTACTTCTAGTTACTAGCTCTAGAGAAGCCACACAGGCACAAGGAGACATTTACAAAATTAAAACTTTTTGGAGCATTGGTTGTATGGAAAAAACCCAACAACAATAGAAAATAAATAAATGAATAAGAACTATGTGTATCAAAATGGATCAATTACAAAGTAGCTGACCTTCACACTACTATATATAAAATAGATAAACAACAAAAGACATATTCTATAGCACAGGGAACTATATTCAATATTTTGTAATAAACTATAATGGAAAAGAATCTGAAAAAGTATATATATATAAAACTGAATCACGTTGCTGTACACCTGAAACTAACACAACATTGTAAATCAACTACACTTCAATTTTAAAAAAGCACAAAAAAAATAGTTGACCTAAAAAAGCAGATTGTCAACAGATATATACAGAAGAATGGGATTTATACAATGTTTGAAAATTTCCAAAATGATGCTTCCTTGTTGGGGGGGGGTCTATATTTAAATAGTTTAACAATTTATAAAGTAATAGTAAACACTACCTCCAGGAAAGGAGATTCAGAAGTGGTCTTACTGGAGGTTTAAATTTTGTCTTTAATGTTATATTTAACATACATTTAAAAATAAATATGGAAAAATGTGGAGATTTGTTAAAGCTAAGTGTTTGCTACTTGATGTTTACTATTCTCTATCCTTTGAATATGAATAAAATATTTCACAAAAAGCTAATATGTACTAAGAGAATGGAAAATGCAAAAAAAAAAAGACAACTTATCCTATCTCTTAAGCGTAATTTTTTAAGCACAATTTTAAAAATTCATATATTTTCTTACAGTCATAGGATTCATTTACAGCTGACAGTATACCATATAGACAATTTTGTGCCCCCATAGAGGTATGCCATGATGATTTTTTTTTCCCAGCCTCTGTTAAAATGCTAATATTCTGGCGATGAAAACACATTAAAATATTATTGAACATCACATGACAAGGCAGCTTATTGTAAGTTATTGTTTTCCAATCACAGCTACCTAATTGGAGGTCTGCAGAGCTGGTGGACATTTTTCCATGGGGGGAACGGAGAAGTTTAATGAGCTTCCTGTAGGTCCTGCAGGGCCCAAGGGCAGGTCAGCAGGGTGTTTGGGTAGCTGGTGAAGAGACTGGACGTCTGCATATGTTATGGAGAGAGAGTCCGTCTGTCAGGATAAACTGAACCTGTTTTACAATTTAACCTAGGGCCAGCCCTGGAGAGGAGAATGAATAAATACACCACATTTAATGCCATGCTGTAGCTAACATGCAATTTGAAGCAATAGCTTGTAACTGGAAACATTGGTCAAAACATAATTTTATTTCATGAGTATCTTAAAGGATTTAAACATTCTAAACAGCACAGATCTCTTTTTGAAATGTTCCTGGTGTGACTGATTGAAGAGTGAGCATTACTGTGTAGTTCTTGGTGCATTTGTAAAATAGGTCCCTGGTTTTCAGCACAGGATCAGGAACCCAGCTCTGCTTTTAGAAAAGGGAGGTCATGTTCATGAGATAATTTAATGGGTCAATAGAAAGGCTGAACTGCAAAGTGCTGGTCTGGCAATATGCAGGTAGAGATTACTTTTGTCATGTACTAACATACCCCTAGGAAGGGTATCATGCAAACCTTATCGTTCATCTCCTTGCTGTGTGGAGAAAGGAAGAATTAAAACCTCAGCCAAGTCCATGACTAGGGAGAGGCAAGTGAGGTATGTAAGTGTTAGGGTCTCATTCTGTTCTTATTTAAAATTTTGTTATGTTATTTGTCATGGATTGATGTATTAATTTTGATTTTAAAAATATGTTTGTATTTGTTACTGAGTTTTTTGTTGCCCCATTCAATTTTGTGTGAGGCGAGTGCTTCACTTGCTACTTCTTAGTCCCATCAGGATAAAACAAAGAGACAGTGGAAATAAATGTGGGACTTTTCCCGCAACTGTGGATTATGTCATAGGCTTAATATATACATACATACATACATATATATATATATATACACACATACATATTTGAGAATATATTGTATACATTCGTTAAGTCGTACTCTCCCCATTTCTCTAGTCTCACATGATTTACTAGCCAATTAAAAAAATTACTTTTGCTGCATTCTTACAAGTTTTTGTGACCTTCGCCTAGTCTTTTGGACTCTTACTTTTCTTACTTATTAAAAGGAAATGATAATTCCTACTTCACAAATTATTTAAGGGATTAAAAATTACACATAAAGAATCTAACTAGGGCTTCCCTGGTGGCGCAGTGGTTGAGTCCGCCTGCCAATGCAGGGGACGCGGGTTCGTGCCCCGGTCCGGGAGGATGCCACATGCCGCGGAGCGGCTGGGCCCGTGAGCCATGGCCGCTGAGCCTGCGCGTCCGGAGCCTGTGCTCCGCAACAGGAGAGGCCACAATAGTGAGAGGCCCGCGTATCGCAAAAAAAAAAAAAAAATCTAGCTGGCACCCTATAATATGGTTGGTTATGATAAATACTTGTAGTTGTTATTATTAAAAGTAAAAGGAATAATTAAGGCTTCATGCTTATTCCTCCCATATAACACGTTTTAATCCATATTTAACGTTGATGGTGAGAACTGGTATCTCAGTATAGATCTCTGTTATTTAATTTATCCACCTATCAGAACAGCTTTGCCCAGATATTGCAGGACTTAATCTCTCTCTCACTCACATCTACCTTCCGAGTGTGGTCCACTCTGACTGCCGTATTAAAACTGCTGTCACCTCCCTCCCTCCAGCTTGAGAGGCCCTGTCCTGGTTTCTCTGCTTTATATTTCTGCATGGTATCAATTATCCTTTCACGTCATATTTATCTTATTTACAAAATTGCCTTCGGACTGTTAATGTCTGCTTTATGAGGCAAGTATTTTTGTCTGTGTTGTTCACTAGTTTATTCCCAAACTGGTTAGAGGGTAGGTGCAGGTGCTTAATAAATTTTTCTGAATAATTGAATAGATTAATGATGGTACTTAAATTTCTCATTTTCCCATGTAGATGAGAGAGTTTTGATTAAGCAAACTGATATATGTTGCTGAGAAGAAACCCTAAGAAGAAAAATAAGTTGTTCAAAAACCTAGTTATTCAGGTAGCTGAGTAAATGCCTGAGCAGTGACTTAGGGCGTTCTCAGCTGTGCCTGTACAGAACTGAGGAACTGCTCCCTCTCGCTCCCCTTTTCTCTCTCTCCTTCCCTCCCTCTCTCTGAATTAAAGCAGCTGTGCAAGAACATATCTTTTCCTGAGTAATTTTCTGTCACTCACTCGGTCCCACCCTGCATGTCTTACACTCAAACAACTGTTGCAGTCCTCAGTCTTTATCTAAGATTCACCCCTTCACCCTTGTTTAATTTACTCAAATATTCAGGTCATCTCACAAACAGCAGTAATTAGATTTATTTTGAGGAACTTCATACCCCCTTGTTAGCCATGGACAAAATAGCCTGGCTTCTGGGGCGTTCTGCATGATAGAGCTTGAAGAATTGTGAGAATTGTTGGAATAGGGCGATGGGTTGTGAATGAATGATGTATTCTGCCTTCATGATACTTAGAGGGAGCTATTGCAGATAGAATATGTTAATTTAGATTTTTTTCTTCATTAAACTACTTTTTTCATGCTTGTTAACTCCCAGCCAAGAAATTCAGCTGTATAATATCAATTAACTGTACTTTAATATATATAAAAAATTCATAGAACTAAAAAAACCTTTTTTTCCACCTCATGGAGGTGTCACAATAGTGTGAGCACAGGGTAAGTTTGTGAATTCATTCAGTTTTTCATTCTATATATTCTATTTATTCATTTATTCATTCTATTTATGCATTTTATTTATTCTATTTATTTAGTGAACACCTACTATGTGCAAACACAGAGCTGGGTGTTGTGGACTTAACTATGAGAATAATTGACCTTTGGTGTAGATGGATTTAAAACTACAGCTATGATGGAAAACATAGTACTGTATATTCTTAATATCAATCACTTATTTAATTTCCATTTGAGCAATTCCTTTTTCCCCTACATCTGTTTAGCCTGCATCACAGGATGTCCACATACCCAGGAGAAGTTGCTATCACAGGAAATAAAATCCCCTCAGAGATGGGAGCATTCACGCCAGACTGCTGTCAGGGGTTTCTTTTGTTCACACTAATAACTTTTTTTTTGTATTAAATAACTTATTCCTGACTAAAAATATAAAACGAAGTGGGTACTATTATTATTCGATTATCAGAACGATAAAACTGAAGTACACACCAAGGCAGGTCACTGGCTCAGGTTCCCAGAGTGGAACCAGGCTCCTGACCCAGGGGTCTAACACCTCTTATTGTTTATTTTTGTGCCCAAATGAAAAATGATTTGAGGAATTTTACTAATCCTTGTCCATTCAACAATTGCAACATCTAGTGAAGAAAGCAATTAAAAAATAGATTTAGACTATTATTTTCTAGTGACTTCCAGTGTGAGGGCAATCATTTCAAATTGAATAGCACCTAAAAAAATTCATAAGCACATGTATTAGATGACTATAGTACATACGCTATTACTTTCCTGAAAAAATTGGACCATTGGCTTCAATTACATGAAATGCCCAAGTTAGCGTATTCATCTCAATGAACTGAATGTATAATTTTTCTACAGAAATTATATTGACTTATTATTGAACATTGAATAGATTTTAATATTTAACAAGTTAAAGCATTCCTGTGACATGGAGGATAAATGCATTTGTTCTTTACTCTCTGTGTCTGAATCCAGCTTCTTCTGTAGCAGAATGATTGCTTATCCAAGATAGAGTTAAAACTGACCTTTTTTTTTTTTTTTTTTGAAACTATTACAATGTCTGCCTGAATTTTGGGCCCTCTGCTGGATTCATTGAACTAGTTTAAACATAAACTTAGTTTTTATCTTTCCAATGCAGGCATTTTCTGCTTTAATGTATTTTTGCCTTTCTGGTCATGGGCTATTTCAGGGTGAAGGACAGAATATGTGCAGCTATTTGATGTAATACACTATTGACAAGGCGGTATGTGTACCTGCCAGAAAGCCCACCTGTCTACTGGTTGATGAAAGGATTCTTAGGAACGTGTTCCCTCTTGGAGTCCCCTCCTAGCTTTTGGCAATAGAGTTCTTTGGGAAGAGCACCAGCTCTTGTGAATGATGCCAGAACTACTGTTCCATTGCCAACATGGGCACATGCTAATTTACAGCCACTAGGTGTCCTGGGAAATAAACAAAGCTATACAGGTCTTGGGGAATATTATTATAAATGATTTCATTCATTTAATTTTAAAATCCGTATAAAAGTAGACAATAAATAAAGGTACTGTTGCTTAAATGAACTAGCGTAAAATGTGTAACTTGAAATACCAATTTTAGATCAACACTCCCCCTACCTACCCCTCTTCAGAAGCACTGTGGAAAATGCAGGACTAGTATTTTTTTAAAAGTTCTCAGATGATATAAAGAAACATTTGTTATAAGAGGGGAAGCTTGTGTACTGCCGGGTAACATGACAGATCACCTATGTATATACATAAATAACTGCTGTCTAAGGATTTGATTGGCCACATCTAATCAAGAACCTGTTGATAACTGAGAATAAGTCAGGTATCAGCAGTTTCTTGGGTATGCCAAACCCAAAGGGGAGCAAATATTTGCTTGACATCAACAGGCTGCTGCTGTAATGGGGGTAATAAACCAGATAAGGTCTCTCACACAACAGAAAGAAGGGGTATATCCAATTATATCTTAGTAATTGCATTTAATGCAAGGTGATTTTAGCACATGGTTATTTCTCTTGGGAAACAATTTCTTTAAAGGACTAAATAAAGCATATTTTAAGTTATTTTTGAAATAGGGTAAAATGTATCTGTGATTTTTTAATACCAGCAAACAACTGGGGATAATGTGAGAGAACATTTTTCATATCTTGTTAAATACAAATGGACAATCATTACAAGAACTTTTTATTACGAAATGATTTAAAAGTGGAATTATATAAAGACCTACATGGGGGTCTATTCTTTATAACCCAAGAAAGGACTCATGATCTTTACATGTAAGGGGAGTGCTGGTAGTTTTATGACACTGACATTATTCAAGGATATCTCTGCTTACTGGAATTTCTAGACCCGATCTCAGAAAGACAAGTTTTAATCTATATTTATGTGACCATTACCTTTCTCTCTTTTACTTTTGTTGTTTTTAGCTTGTTTGTTTGTTAAGTCAAATATATTTTGGTTCATGGTAATTTCCAAAAAGTGTTGATAGGGCAGTTTTATGCCGAGAACTTAAATTCTAGCCCTGCCTGCTCTACCAACATGTAGATTCCAGTCCCACAAAGAAGGGAAAGGAAGCAGTGCTCTGTCCGCCCTGGTCCCCTTCACCCAAATAAAGGGATTCAAGGGGAACTAGTCAGGAGAAAACATGACTTTGAGATTCCTCTGAAGATTCATGGCATTCCCATGAAATATACTCAGGGCCTGAGAAACTCATTTGCAAAACATCTCACAATGGCTGTTGTCCATCTATTTCTGTGATTATTTAATTCATTTCTACCATCCTCTCTATGAAGGCTCTGTGAACATGAGAACCATGGCTTTCCTCTTCACCATGCTTCCATGTATCTTCAGCTTGGCCACAGAGGAATAAGGGATTTTGTAATTAAGAGAGACCAGTAATCTGCATCCTTCTCTGCTCCTTCGCCAGAGTCCCTGGGGAAACTTAGGGCTCTGGGGTGGTCCCCCCTGTCCCTTAGACAGGGGAGTCCAGAGCAGTTGTTGACACGGTCCCTCTGATGAAATCACTTTGGGAAACTAAGGCTTCTGCTCATAGGCTGTGGGTCAGAACTCAGATTCCTCTCAACACAATTCAGAGGCAGAGAATCCAGAGGCCTCAAGTGTATTTCACTCTTCATACTCCTTGCCCCTTTCTTTCTCTTCCTTAATTCACAGAAGCTGTGGCAAGACTATGCCAGAGGGAGGGCAGCATGCTAATTTTGTGAACACATTACCATTTATAATTGATTAGCATGTATCACAATAATGATTAATTATGCTATTAACTTATGAAGGGTAAATTAGTTGCCTGTAATTTTCATTGTTGCTTCAAACTTTGGTATGTTCAGCCTTCACAATTTACTGCTCACAAGTAATGTGAACTCACGTATTTGTTCAACTCGTAAAGTGTTGATTGAGGGCTGTTCCGTGCTAAGCACTGCACCTGCTCCTAGATACGGATGCGGAGGGAAGAAAGCAGGTGGCTCCTGTCCCCAAGGAGCCACCAGTCAAAGAGACCACAGCCCTGTGCTTCTGTGATGTGAGACCTGGAGCACTGATAGGACTTGGCACGAAAAGGGTTTAGATTGGGGCAGGGGGGTGTTCTAACACAGACAAAAAAGCCTATCAGCCTATGCAAAGTTTTCTAGCAGAGAAAACAAACAAACAAAAATTAGGGAGACTATTGCACCATTATTTTCATTTTTTGATCTTCTCAAGTTACAAAACTGATCAGCTCTTATTTTAGTCATTTTATTCAGATTGGCTTTTTTTTGTCGTGTTTCACTTTTTGAAAAGTTCATTCATCCTTTTTTTTAACCCTAAATGTTTGCAGAAAGCAAATTTAAGCTAAAATTAAAAATGAGTATTCCTTCCAATGTGCTGATATTTTCTCACACCCACAAGAAACAAAGTAACTATAATCTACACATTAAGTTATTTATTTATCTATCTCTTGCCTTGGATATGCCCATCTATCAGTTTTATCATAATGTGTGCTACCTAATTACAGGATGGGTCTTCCGAGCCGGCGAAGCCTTCTGGAAAATCATTAATAACACCAGAGCAAAGGAAGTGTTCCTGCCTTTTCATCCAAGTTTGGGGTGAGTTACAAAAATCAATTGGGGAAGAGAGCATGGTGCTTATAGTAACTGACTCTAATTTACTTGTTTCTCTGTAAAGGTAGCCTGTTAAAAATAATGTTTCTTAAAATCTTATAGTAGCACAATGTTCTACTTTAATTTAGTGACATATTTCCTGTATACAATAATGTGTTATTTCTTTGTGACTCACAAAGTCATAAAAATTTTGCTAAAGTTGTAGAAGCACAGTTTATAAAATAACGGAGAGCTTCATTTAGATTCCCCACCATGTGCACACAAATAGGTTATTTCATAATTTTCTAAAATTATATGAGCAGTGGAAGATGTCCTGCTGGCTGATCCAAAGTACTTTGCTGCGAGGAGTGAGAAAGATTTCATTTAGATAGTCTAAATCTTCCTGTTCTTTCAGTTAATGGTTATGTAAATTTTGTAGCAAGTGATGATTCTAAATAAGAAAATCATAGTGTAAGGAATAATTACCATATATTTATTTAGTTGTTTCTGGTATATAAAATGGTGCTTATGATATAAAAGTAAATTACACAGCAATGTGGAGCATCATGGACTTCTTGTGGTTTGAGCAGTCTTAAATGCCAGACAGTAAGGACTGTGATGGTGATGATGGATTATTGCTATTTAGGCTCACGACAGTAAAGTGATATGAAGATGAACTTTTCACAACACAAATATGACAATGTCAATACTTAGAATAGTGCCATCATGTGACTTTTTTCTTCTAAATTTAGTGCATGGGCTAATTTTGGGGAGACAGGTGTACATTCTGAGCCTCTTTAAGTCCCAAAGTTACAGAATTAGACCTTTCAATTTCATGCAAATTCAGGGCAGTTTGGAAGAAAAGATACAGAATCTGACTGAAAAGTAGGTAATGTACAAGATTCAAAGAGTATGGGTGTGGCAAATTTGATATATATAAAAAATATATTATTTATATATACACACATATATGCATATATAAATACACACATATACATATACACACATGCCTATATGTGTATGTATACATACATATAAATACACACACACATATATGGTATAAAAAATTATATTAAGTAAATGAAATGACAGGTGACAGTTTGGGGGAAAATATAAATCTCGTATCTAGTGAATAGTTTGTACCCAAAAAAACACAACACAGTAATAAGACAAATAATACAAATAAAAAAGAAGAAAATGTTTGAATAGACATTACAACAAAGAAGATTTATGAGTGATCATTAAGTAAATGAAAAGATGCTCAACATCATTTGTCACTAGAAAAATGCAAACTAAAACCCTAATAACTTATCACTTCATTACAGTCTCTATAATTCAAAGGCAGACAATAACAATGTAGATGAGAACGTGGAGAAATGGGGGCTCATACATTGTGTATAGGAATGCAAAATGGTTTAGCCACTTAGAAAACGGTTCGGCAGATTCTTCAATAGTTAAATATAAGTTTACCTTACAAGCCAGTGTTTCTACTCTTAGGTATATACCCAAGTGAAATAAAAACGTGTCTACATAAATACCTGTACATAAATGTTTATAGCAGCATTGTTCATAACAGCTAAAACGTGGAAACCACCACCTAAATGTCCACCAAGCAGTAAATGGATTTAAAAATTGTGTCATAACCACACAACAGAATGCTATTCGGTAATATAAAGGAATAGAGTACTGAAACTAAATACTACAAAGCATTATGCTATGTAAAAGAAGCCAGAGGCAAAAGTCCACATATTATACAAGTTCATTTTATGAAATGTCAAAGAAAGGAAAATTTATAGGCAAATAAATAGTCTAATGATAACCTTGGACTGGGGGATATGCTCATGCTCAGGATGTAAGAGGTTTGTAGGGTTGGAGCAGAAACCTGGGGCTAGAAAATGGGAGGAGTCTCAGGAAAATAGCCTGAGGCAGGAGAGGAGGGAAGGATTCCTGGAACCCAATGGAGAGAGCTGTGCAGAGACAGCCGCCTGGGGAGGAATGGGGACTGTTGCTCAAGATCCCAGCTGGCAGTACCTCTCATGCTGGAAGCAAGAAAACAAACACCCTGACCTCATTCTCCTCCCCGCTGCTGATGTCCCTCTGGGGCTTTTCATGGTCTAGCCCACACTGAAGTCTGGGGTCCCTTTGGCTCAACTTCTTCTATGAATCATGGTGGAGAGCGGATGCTGAGATACAAATGGAGGATGTCAGCCCAGGAGTGAGCCTTGGACTACTGGTTGAATGTAAGGAGGAAGGAATTGAGGTAAAATGCAGGGGCTGAGGATTAACACCCATTACACAAATTCCTAACATGCACAAACAACCACCCTGCAAAGGCAGACTAAGGAGGTCTTAATACCGGCTGCCTTATGTCTAGAATCCTTCAGTTATGGCAGGGCTGAGATTTCAGAGGGCAATCAGTGGACCTCAGTGGAGGAGCTGGGAGAGGTTAAAGTAAGCAAGTGTTGATCTTGTCTGCACTGAACCTCATTAGGCTGGCACCCCTAAATTGTGCCACTCTTAAAAAAGCAAAACCATTTACCACTTCTTCCTGCAGTTAGAATAAATAGCCGCTAGGAGAAAATAACAGATCTTGATTCAGGAGGCTTAGAGCACCAGGAAGCAGGAGCTCAAGAAGTGATGCACCTCCTGAGTTATGTTCTTCTCTTTAGATTAATGTATTTGTTTCTCAAGGCTTCTGTTATGAATGACCACAGACAGAATGACTTAAAACAACAAACGTATTCTCTCACAGTTCTGGAGGCTAGAAGTCTGAAATCAAGGCATCGACAAGACCATGCTCCCTCTGAAGGCTCCAGGGAAAAGTCCTTCCGTGCTTCCTCCCAGCTTCTGGTGGTTGTTTGTAGTCCTTTCTGTTCCCTGAGCTGCAGCTCCATCACTCGATTTCAGCCTCATCTTCACATGGCCATCTCCCCTGACTGACTCCACACCTCTCCTTCCTTCTAGGGGAACCAGGCATCGGATTCAGGGCCCACCCTAATCCAGTATGGTTTCCTCTTTACATCTGCAAAGACTTTTGTGGGCACACCATCCAAGCCACAGCAACTAATGACAATAATAATAAAAACAATAAAGATGACCTCATTCTTATGAAGCATTTCATATACTATTTTCATACTCATTATGTCCCTTTTCACCTCAACTTTGCCACTTTATTTTTTCAGATCTCTAAACTGAGAGGTGGGCAGGCAGGCAGAGGCAGGGTTGGGCATAGGCTGCCGTTACTTTCTGAAGCCCAAGGTCTCATTTGACCCTCTTCTGCCACTGGCCCTGACCTTACTTACTACCACTTCTTCTGCTTGATATGTAGTCTCTGGCTAAAGTTATTCTTTTACGGGTTTAAAATGGTAGGATAACCTACTAACTGCTATGTGGTATAAGGGAAAGTCCTTTTTAGATTGTAGATTTAATAATTTTAACATTAACATTATTTTGTGACACTATTAGTTTAGTTACTGAATTGGTTAAAACTCAAGTAATAATTTCAATAATATCAATTTACACCCTTGACCATGTCTCTGAATTTATATATCTGTTATATGGTAAGTAAATAAATTGAATATAAAGACAGTAAACATCTTATCTATTGTAAGGATCTGTGTGGTCTCTTAAAACATTATGGTTTAAATAATGCCTGGGGTAGTCAACATACAATGTTGTACCCAATAATGTCATTTACGGCTTAGTGTTCAAGTTCTTTAAGCTACCTCTTGTGCTCTAAAAATATTTCTTGGGGACTTCCCTGGAGGTCCAGTGGTAAAGACCCTGCACTTCCACTGCAGGGGGTGCGGGTTCCATTCCTGGTCGGGGAACTAAGATCCTGCAGGCACGTGGGGTGGACTCACCCCCGCCAAAAATTTCTTGCGTGAGCGTATAGATACATTTCCATTTATAGATATATCTGTGCTTTATTGCTAAACAATCAAACCTTTTACTGATTGAAAGCTAGAATGCACTTTTTTAAAGTACCATTGAGAAATAACTAAGTATAGCAAGGTTTTGAAAGGAAAGAAATCCTTTGAAAATATAATTTTGATTAATGATCATTGTTATATCAGTTAGGATTCTTCACTGCAAATAACATAATTCCCGACTCAATTTGGCCTCAGTGATAACAAGGATTTATTGTCTTAGGTAACTAAAAATCTCCATAGATAGAAAAAGTTTCAGATGGATTTCATCAGGGTCTTAGGTTTATTCCCTGGCTATTTTTCAGCACTCTTCTTCTCTGAGTTGACTTTTTACTAGGCTGACTTCCCTAGCTCAAACAAGAAGGCTGCTACCACTTGTGGCCTGTACAATTCATCCTCCAGATGCCGAGAGCGGGGCTGTCACCTTGTAAGTGTTCTCATCAAGGGATCTGAGGCCCACGCTGATTGGGGTGAGTGTGGTCACAGCGTCACCCTTAGCAATTTCTCCTGGCAGGGAAATGAAACATGCTGACTGCCTCAGTGAATCAGGGACTGCCCTGGATCAGAGCTGAATGAAAATCAGAATAAGTCTTAAGAAGAGGTACAGCAGGGTGATCAAGTGTCCATAACAAATGCCCATAAGTTTTTTCAGTAGTATTTCTTGAACTCTTTTTGGTGTGGCTGTCTCCCCAGAAAAATGCATATAACCAAATTTTTATAATATGTTTTCTTCTCCATCTGTTTTTATTTTTATTGTTGTTTAAGAACACAACTTTAGATCTGCCCTTTTAAATTTTTAAGCACACAATGCAGTATTGGGAAAGATCAGTACAATGTTGTAGAGCAGAACTCTAGAGCTTACTTATCTTATGTAACTGAAACTTTATACCCATTGACCAGCAACAGCTCATTTCCCCCTCCCCCTGCAGCTCCGGGCAACCACCATTCAACTCTTTGCTTATGTGAGTTTGACTGTTTTAGATTCCTCATAAAAGTGAAATCAACACCGTTGGTGGGAGTGTAAATTAATGCAGCCAGTATGAAAAAACAGAATGAACGTTTTCAAAAAACTAAAAATAGAACTACTCTATGATTCAGCAATATCACTTCATTGCAATATTATTCATAGTAGCCAAGATATGGAGACAGCATAAATGTTCAGCGATGGATAAAGAAAATGTGGTATATATTTTTTCTCTCTCTCTATATATATATACACACACACACACACACACACACACTAGAATATTATTCAGCCTTTAAAAAGAAGGAAATCCTGCCATATGAAACAACATAGATGAACCTGGAGGATATTATGCTAAGTGACATGACTCAGTCAGAGAAGGACAGAATTGTGTGATTCCACCTACATGAGGTATCTAAAACAGTCAAACTTATCCACTTTATTTACACTTTTTAATAAGTTTGCATGTGTTTAGATAAAATCCCTGGCCCACATAGGCAGAAGTCTAATTTTTCCAATTGAAATGAAGAAAAGTTTTCTCTCTGATGTTAACTTTTAATTTCTTAAAATGCAGATGCATTTTTCTTCTCTCCATTTTTGATAAATTCCTAAGCTTATGCTAGAAGTAAAATGTAATTTAGAGGAATATGTGTGATTCATTGTTGAATACATATTTTTCTTAAACATCAAAGTTGTATGACTGTGGGGAATCTTATTATGGTAATTCTACATTTGCAAAATGAAATAATATTATATTTGATTATCACTAAAGATCTTAATAAGTATTTTTCATCTAAAGCTCTAAAATTAAAATTTTTCAATTACATTGGTAGGAAAATAATTTTATTCATATGTAAAGGCTTACCCTAGACTTAAATATTACAACCATCTTCATGATGAGGGCATTCATTCTGTGCAACAATTTAGGTTAGTGTAGAAATACAAATACAAAATATTGAAGACAATGAGATTTACATGTCTGATAGGAGAGATGCTTAACAAATCTCAGTTATTACAATAGTAAAAGATATATGTCTTAAATTAATTGTCTTAAATTAATATTAATATCTCATTAGAATGCATGCAATAATTTATTCTAATATTGCGAAGCGTGTTTTGACCATATGTATTTTTGAAAACAATAAAACTATATAGGAAAATGGTAAAATGTCTAGTGAATAGATAAGTTATATAATCATTAGTCAATACAAACTCATGTTGAGTTTAACAGTATTTTCTGAAACTAGTGGACTAAAATGGTTGTCTATGCAAGGACACTAGAAGCTTAAAATAAAAATATTACTTATACAGTACTGAGGGTTTCCAGATGTCTTACACTAAATATTTATGGCTTCTTGTCTTTACATCCAGGAAACAAATTGAGAAAATATAGCACATTTACATCAGTTATCTTGTTATAAGTTAACTCTTGAATAAATATTTTCTCATTCTTTAGGCTTGATGTTATAACTATTCCTTGGATGTCCTAGCATAAGTTTAACTCACTCAATATTTCTATGCCTCTTTTGGATATTATAAATTAATGTTAATTTATTCAATAAATAAATATTTGTTTAGTAACTACTGTCCTAACCTAGGTTCTTCAGAAAGTAGAGCCTGACCTGAGATAAAAGCTAGCATGCTGCCATTTTTTCAGGGGGTGAAATCCCATAGAGAGAAATGAGGGAAGAGAGCACTGAGGCAGGAAGGGAGAGAAAACCTACACAGGGGGGCATAAATCACCCAGCCACCACTCAGTGTCAAGGACATGCTATTGCTTAATTTCATACAACTGCCTTCTGAGAGGTCATATAAATGATCACTTCTTCTGAAGTTTAAATAAGGGAGAACTTATTCACCTCCTTCTGTTTCTTCGTGGTGAGGTTGTGAACTTGTCTGCATTCTGGGTTGTGCCCTGCAGAGTGTGCCGTGTAAACTTGGTCACCTTAGTGACAGCTTTGGATAGAACAAGGATCAAACCCCAGAGACTAGATCCGCAGAGGATCTACAATGAAGACTTGATCTAGTACATGAGAGTTGTCTGAGATACATACTATGTACCACAGATAGTGGGGACCGATTAGGGAATTCAACAGAAACTGCTCACTGGAGTCTGTTCTAGCGTGGGTATATAGACAATAAAACACAATCAGTGACATGCTGTAGATTGAAACAGAAGTGCCATGGGGAACACTGAGCAGGTGGGGTTGGGAAGGGATTTGGGGCAGGTGGGATTCAATTTTAGATACGCTGGTGAGGGTCAGCCTCATGCGAAAGTGACATCCGAGTGAAGCAGCCAGCAGGAATGCTGAGCAGGAAGGAGCTGGTGTGGTAGGGTGGAGAAATAGAGGGGCAGGAGGGGTAGTGTCCAGAGGCAAACCAGGTCAGGCAAACATCTCAGAGGACACTGCAAAGACTTTTCACTCTGAATGAAAAGGGCTTTGCACCAAAAAAGATTATATGAATTGTATAAATCAGGTTTTGGCTTCTGTGCTGAAAACAGACAATAAAAGTACAAGGTGGAATCAGGAGGACAAGAGAGAAGGCAATTGGGATATCCCAACTAATTTTATATAGTTGCATGGCTCCTTAAGGTGAAAAACTTTGATAATAAAATTTTTTGATGTTAAAACACTATTTGTAGAGTAGAAGAATAAAATTTTAACATACCACGTCATCATAAATATATCTATGTAAGCCCTAAATATATGAAAATTTTATTTTCTATTGAAATTTGGAATCTGATTTGGTCACTTGATTTTGGATAAACATGAAAAATACTTCTCGAATCAAACCTTTTAATTACAGATTGTACCATGGAGAATAAACTACTAAATTCTCTGAGGATATGAGTGCTTTAAATATGATGCTAATTTTTCTTTAAAAAAAACCCTCTCAATTACAGACAGTTTGCTTCCAATAACTAATAACTAATTTGTTGTTCAATTTTTAAAGTGAATCAACATTGAATCTGAGTCCTGCTTTGTGTGTTCCCATAAAAATTTTAGTGTCAAGGACCATTATTGAAAAAGATTCAAAAAGTGAACTTGGGTTTTTAGTATTATTTTCCATTTAGTTTGAAGAGAAAAGTGAATTAAAAATGTAAATGTATCATATCTGATATAAAATAAAAGATGTAATATAGATTTTAAAAATTCTTCCTCTCTTATTGTTTATTGTTGTTGCACAAATGGTTGTAAATAATGGATATTACTAATAATTTACTTTACATTATACATAACTTGCATTGTTATCTCCTTGGCATCATCATGGTAATTTCATCTTTTTGAAGAAAAGCAAAAATTTATATTTTTGTCCATAATTATTGAGATTATTATTTAACAGTTGAATATAAATTACTGAAACACCAGTTTTTTATACTCCTTATCATCTTTCTGTGTTTTTCACTTTTCTACATACTTTCAGAAAAAAACCCCTGACAATTGTTTTGAAATGAGATAATTTCATATATTATCATTTTTTGCATTTTGTTACCTTATTTTTTCCTGTATCTTTTACTTACTATTTCTCATTTCATTTTTTTAGGCTTATTCTTTAAACTATTATAAAACTAATCAGTGTTAATGAGATTATATTTTAAGTTATTATTCTAATTAGTTCTCCCTTTTTGAAATGCCAATCCTTTGAATTAATTATTTTCATATGAATATGCATGATGTATTTTTCTAGAAGTCCATCTAATTTATTTTGCTGATTGCATTGCTAATCACCTAGATAATTTTTTGTTATCCTCATCAAATTATGTTTACTGAGGTTTATGTTTATGGAATACTACTATGACAGGTGCTATAAGAGCCCTCTATGGCTTAATCTACTATGACTAACCCTTTGCAAGTCTATTTAATTTTCCACACTTCATCCTCTCTCATCCAAAACTTAATTTCTCTGATACTTTAGATGCAATAAAAGAGGCTTTACTGGTCAGAAGTTTCACTTCATAATTTGAGTGATCATCTATGTTTTATTCCTCCAGAAATACCTCCTCTTCTTTAGTAATATGAATTATTATAACTTCAGGGAACTACTTCTGCCATATTCTCTATACTACAACTCTCAAATCCTTATTGTTGGTTTTGGCCTGTTAATTTTAGCAGTAAATTTGTGAGCAGGGGACGCAAATCTGGCTAATCAATGTTCTTCTCTTAGGTTTGTTTTCCTTTCTTGGAATAAAAACCAATGCAGTGAAAGAAGGGCTACAAGTGACCAGTTTTCTGGCTGGTAAATTTTTCTGAATTAGTTATTTTGGTGTGAATGTGGATGCCATATATTTTACTGGGAAACCCTTCTAATTTAATGTGCTGGTTGCACTGCTGTCTATCCAGATAAAGGAATTTGACCGGCAGATGAAGACAGAATTAGAGATGGTCAATAAAAAGGCATTATTATGATGTTTCCAGCTCTGGTTCTAGTTATCTTTGAGTCCAACTGTACCAGGCTCTTTCCTTGGTTTAGTTACATAAGACAGCAATAGATTACTTATCTAAATTATTTCTGACTGTAATTTTCTACATAGTTGGAATTAGTTTAGTGTCCCTAACTACAAGAGATCCCTCATGACATAGTAAATCATATTACTGGGTTTGCAAATATCATGGCTGGCGTTAAAGTGTTAACTCTGTACATGGAAATGAGGTGGGAAGATAGAGTTCTGTATTTTGCTTCAGCATCATCCCCTTACACTTAGTAAATTTCAGAGAAATGTGACCTTTGACAAATGATACAGTATTAATTCACTTTCTCTATATGAAAGAAGGAACTGACATAACAAACAAAAGAAACTTCAGCATTGCCAGGAGGATATTTAAAAAGCACTTAACTTGCCATGGAAGAAAAACACCAACAATTAAAAAAAAGTCGTATAAATAATATATAATCCCTTATTTCTGACACTAGTAGTTCTCTGCTCATGTTCCTACAATAATATTAAATCATTACTATGAGGAGACCTAGATTTATAAGCCACGTTTGTCCTCTGAGCAAGTTCACAATTGCCTTCCTAGGCAAGAATGTTGGCTTTTGGTTCTTCCTTTTCTGCTTGCCTTGTAATGTGAAATTATACTCATAGTGTGGCAATAAACTTGTGATAGGTTTTAGAATCACTAGATATCTCCTTGGCATTAAAAAGCAATCCAAAGCCTCAGGTACATACTGATTCATTTTAAAACCAACTCAATAGTTTCTCTAGTGAGAGAATGGAATGAATACCATTTTATTTAAGAGCTAAAGAACGTTATGTCCCAATAGTTTCTGATCGTACTTGTGAGCTAGTTCCCTGGGGTACAGTTTCTAGTTTTCAATTGTTTTGGAGTAGGAAATAAAAGAATAAAAGGTAAAGTACTAGCAGGTTTCTTCAATATGACATCCTTTATTGCTATAAAACTACCTCGGGTTAATTCCACACTAAAACTGCCAGAGCATGACACTCGAGGAATTACATTTTTAAAAAGCCCTAAAATGCCAATTCTAAATTACAGTGTAAACCAGCAAACTAACTTGTAGGGTTTTAGAAATAACCAAAATATCCACTGTGTGATGAAACTTAAGAAATAAAACCATGAACTGGTTATTTCCCTTGAAATTTTAGATTGACACTCCCACAATATATTACATATGTCAAGCATTAGTAAAGGGCCTGAAACTTAGTAGGTATTCTAAACATGTTCAATTAATGATTAAATGAATGAAAAGAAAGATGTTTTTCAAAGTTTATAAAGTCGTCTTTGTGGCAAGTGTAATTATCATAAAATTTCAAATCCTATGCTTCAAGGACGTGAATCCTTACTTGTGAGGGTCCCTCATTCCTATTCTTCATCTGCAGTTTGGTCTGTGTTGTAGGTAAAAATTGATACTGGAGTTTGTGAATTGATTCGTAAAGCCCTGGGGACAGAGTAGGAGAATAAAGCTTTATGTCTAGTTAGTCATTTCAGACAGTGAATTGAGGGAACTCAATATACAGCTGATAAATATATGAATCAAGCAGGAAGTGGGCAGAAGGAAGTAATTTTCCAAATTGCATATGGGTAATTCAGTGAATTAGGAAAACATTACAAAATCTGGGGTTTGAGATAAAATAAAATGAATGAGGCAGAACCTTGGATCTATAGAGGCCATAAAGTACTGGGGGGAAAGTACATAGGCTTGGATAGATCTAAAGCAGTTCGAGATTTTGCTATTATAACACTATTGCCCTATTAAAACAGCATACTCTCAGCTTAAAAAGTAACTGGATAAATATTTTTTCTTTTCAAAAATTTCAAACTGGTTTATTAAAGGATCACTCTCTCCCTTGTTATGGAACTATACCTCACATTTTATACTTTTAGGCAACTTGTCAAAATATTTACATTCCTTACATGCATTATGCTCCTATATGTTGAAATTATTTTTAAATAAAAATTATTTAGTCTTCAAATTTTTTAATACCAAGTGTTATTACCAACAAAAATGAGTCAATGAAGTTAGGTTTAAACCTCATCATAGTAATACCTGAACTCAAGTATTTACTGAAAGTATAACATTGGGATGGGTATTGTAGGCATCAATAAAGACTCTAAGATTGATACTTGCCCTAATGGACCATGTAATCTTTTGAAGGAGACAAGGCATATCACATAAGACAAGTTAGAGAGGAAAAAGAAAACACTGCCAAAACACAGAGCAATGCATTACAAAATGCTAAATTGTCTATAATCAAAGACTATGGTCTATGGTACAGACAACATCCTTCATTTGATATTAAAGATTTTAGATTAAAAGTTATGGTCCAGTTGTATAAATTTTATTATTAAATCATTAGATTGCAATACAGAGTCCCTTCAGTTAAAAGCTCTTCCAATATATTGTTTAATAAATAATAGAATTGTGTACTATGCAATGACTCATTTTTTAAAAAGGTTTTATCCTAGATGTACTCACTAATGCCAATAAAAATTTCCTGTAAGAGGATAAAGGCCAAAATTTATTCTTTATTTTTGTTTTCTGACACCACAGTAACTTCAATTATTATGTGTAAACATAAAATGAATATTTATTCACTTTGCCTACTTTATTATTATATATTTCTAGTGGAGTAATGCAAATGAATCACCTTTGAAAACAGGATGCACCTTGCATTTCCAGAGAGGCTAAGGAGACATGTAACATTTCCTTAGATTACTTAATTATAAGAAAATTACCACAAACAGAATTAATAGTAGCATTTCAGTCCTACCAAAAAAGATGTCTTTTTATCTCTAAAATGCCATAGATGGGGTATAAAAAAGCAATTACTTGCTACTTCTACTGCAAAGGTTGTAATATTAAACTTTAAATGACAGTTTTTTCCATGGGTTATAAAATTAGCTGCTAAATAGGTCCCAGCTTTTGCAAACAATCCATTTTTGTTACCAATATTCTCAGTTAATTAAAAAAGCTGAAGACTTCTATGACATGAAGCCCGATCTATCAGAATTTAATTTTTGTCTGCCCACTTCTAGTTACGCTGTATTTACAGCTGCCACTCACCCATTCTTTCTCTAACTGGTTGAGAAAAACTTAACGTCCTCGAGTATTAAATATTCATTCCCACTGATATGTTAATTGAATTTTAATATGGAAAACCATGAAGAAGTATTGAATAAGGTCACAAATTTGATCGTCTTCAAAATGTTTCTAATTTTGCCTGTTTGGCTTTACGTAATACAGCATTTTTTTCTGATTTTGTTGAAAGTGTTTCTAAAATTTTTATTGCTCTGTGAAATCATTGTGTGGAATAAGTCCTGCAATCTCACTCTGTTTCCCTAGTCCTTTCACTCCCCCTATCCCTGAAGGTGAGTTCATGCCTTGTCTTTCCTCAAAATTGTACCACTTATCCTTTCAGTGAGAAAACAGTAACTCTGAAAAGGCTCCCGGAGTCCTCCCAGCCACAGTAGAGAAGTCTGTGCTCCTCCCAGGGCCCCCGCCCTAGCACACTCCTGAGCACCACTCTGCCAACTCTGCTTTTCTTACAGGTGAAGTTTTTTTTGTTTCTATTGTACCATTCCAATGAGTATACAGACTTACTCTTGTTTTGCTCCTCTTAAAAGAAACAAAGAAACAAAATCCCCTTCTCTTGCCTCTGCTATCTCCACCCACCATCAGTGATCACTAGTTGTTCCCTTAAGGCCCCAGAAGCTTCTCCTCATCCATGGGACAAAGGCCAAGCTCTTCACTGGGCTACTGACCTCTTCAGCCTCAGCTATACCACCTTAAGGTCCCACCTCTCTGAATTCACTTCTTCCCACACTCCTGCTCCCAAAATTTCACTGTGCAAGCCTGTCTCCATCACAGCCTGTGCCAGGTCACTGAACGTTCTGTAAGGGCCACAGTTTATCTGTCTTGTTACCTCTGTATTCCTGGCACTTAACACAGGACAGTCAATTGGAAATATTTGCATTTGGGTGAAAGAAGGAAGAACTGACGACGCTCAGTATTGCTCAATAAACATTGGTAGGCTACCCATCTGAAAAAACAGTGTTAGCAATAAAAATATAGTAATTTGGTTGTGAAGTATGACTTATAGATTCTTGGATGATACCGGCTAGCATAATTTCTAACATTCTCTTTGTTTAAATATAAAATACTACTATAAAAACTTCCTTCTTAACCAAATGGAAATACACTGTTGTTTTTCCACTACAATTTACAAAATTATTTCATGAGTTGATTGAAATAGTGACATGTCATCAATGATAATAAAATTTCACAGCCCTCAAAATAAATGTCTGATTTCCTAAAACTTTCTTTTTAATGACAGGTCTCCTCTACTGAGGATACAATTTTTCATCATGAGATCCAGGTGTAAGAATTTATCTCTACTTTGTGGGGAAAAAATTGTTTTCAAATAGGATAAAATACATAAAAAATAAAGTAAGTGTACCTCCCATTGTGGTTGGCAGGAAGCTAGTACTTCACATTCCCACTTCACTTCTGTAAGTGGGAAAGAAATCTGAACTCTGCCTGAAAGCCACTTAGTACTCTGGCTTCTCTGAATTCTATTTTAATGTAAAGTCACCATTATGCAAAAAAAAAAAAAAAAATGCCTTTGAACTACTGGCATCTCATTTTTTTTCTTTTTTTTCTTTGTGGTGATTGTGACTGGCATTTGAAATTACTTGAAGAGAAGTAGCTAAATTAACAAAAGACACTGAAAATAAGCTAGAAAATAGAAAATTTGCCTTTTGTCCTTGTTCAGATTTCACAGATTCAAGGACTGAAGAGAAAATTTTCATTAAAAATAATCTCCAAGATGTATACCTAGCCAGCCAGCCTTTATTCATGTTCAGGCTATTTATAAATGTCTATAAACCCCACATACTCTGAAGTCATTGTTCACCAACACATTAAGGCATTGTTTAATGCCCTGGAAAGAATTTATCATCTAACACACAGAGTCAGCTACATGTTGTTGACAATCATTATTATTCAATCAATAAAAGAAAACTTTACCAGAGGGAAAATACCTTATTCACTTAATAAGATTATTTTCCCATCCTATTTTATCTAAGCATATAATTCTCCTCTAAGTTACAAGTCATACTCCTGAAAAATCTCAGGATTTCACAGCAGATTCTTAATCCATCTTTGTTTTTTACAACTAGCTAATGACAAATTAATTGTACTTAATTTTCACTGAGCTTTATCATAGGCATTGAGAAACCACTGCTTTCCTATGAACATGCTTTAAAAACAATGCAAAGACTCAGAGGTTTATTTTATAGAACTCTAGATTCACAAGGAACATGATTTAAAATCCTATGTTGGACATATTAAGTGCTAAAGAGCTCTGTTGTGACAGATACATATACACACATACACACACACATCTGTATAAATACAGTGTTCTGAGTTTTGAAGGCAATCAAATACATGTCAATAAAATAGTGTGGATGCCAAATACAATATCAGGAGGGTACTTGCAACCTCTGGGTTATATTAATGAGATTAAAGAGTTCTGAATAAATCTGCATACATTTAAATGAACTTGGTACCAGAGCAAATGTTTAAAACTTTTGTGAAAAAGAAGGATAGAGTTTGGTCTCTGTCACCTAATTCATATTCCTGGATAAGTGTTTCCATGTATTTTTCTTTTCCTTTGTTTTGAACTTTGCGGAACCCTTAAAAAGAACACCACCAGAAGAACAAAGAAGTGCACTAGAGGATCACTGCAGGCGTCTTGTTCTCAGGAGCAGACCTGACACCATTCTCTCCTGAAGTAAAAACAACAGGCGCTCAGACAGGCACAGAGAAGGCTTCCTCCATCACTTGTCAGGCCTTCTTCTCTCAGGGAGAAAACAAAGTGGGGGAAAGGACTCTCTCAGCTCAGTTTTGACCATCTTAAAAATATAAGCACCTGGGGCTTCCCTGGTGGTGCAGTGGTTGAGAGTCCGCCTGCCGATGCAGGGGACGCGGGTTCATGCCCCGGTCCGGGAAGATCCCACATTGCTGCGGAGCGGCTGGGCCCGTGAGCCATGGCCGCTGAGCCTGCGCATCCGGAGCCTGTGCTCCGCAACAGGAGAGGCCACAACAGTGAGAGGCCCGCGTACCGGGAAAAAAAAAAAAAAAAAAAATACGAGCACCTGGAAAGTAGGGTATGTTTTGAAACTTTACTAGGAGAAGTGGGTCGACTCTTTCATGAAGATGGGTTATAAGTGACAGCTCTTTGTGCAGAGAAAAGCTTGAGCTGTTTGCCCATCTCCCTCATGCCTCACTTAGGGGCAGAACACTTCCGTGTGAACGTGTTGGGATGATTACCAAGTGCGGCTACAGAATGCATTCTTTCCTTCCTGAAGTTCATGGCAATCTTTCTTTGGTAATTTAAAGAAAATCTGGTCTGGGAGTGAGCCAGCTGACTAAACTTTGTCTAGATATGGAGATATTTTCCCCATCCCTTTCTAAGCTTCCTCTTCACCAAATTTTACTTTATTGGATCAAACTGTGCACTTATACTTAGTGCTTTTTTTTCCTCTTTTACCATCTTGAAAAATTTTGTCTTTACTTTGTGCCTTGTTTCTGACTTATCTGTGGTACCTAGGAATCCCACAGTGAAATATCCCTTTTCTCAAATCTCACCCTTTTTAAATCTTCTAAAGATGTCTCAAGTAATACAAAGAAAATAAAACAACTTTTAAGCTACTGTGCTAAAATTAAATTGTATTCTAACTATTCTAGAATAGTCTTTGTAGCTGCTGGTGAGATTTCATGTCTTTATATTGGAAAACGTTTGAAATACAAGATTAAATACCTTGTGTTTAACCATTTAATAAGTGGTTCAGTGATTAAGAATTAAACATTTTATATCAGTTATAGTAGAGGTTTATCTTAGTGTCCACCTATACAGCTTGGGGAGATGAAGAATCTTTTCTACCTACACAGCAGACTTTATTTGAAGTTAAGAATTAGTCACATATTGCATTAATCAGAAGTCAGCTGTCAGCTATAATTATCTTTTCCATCTAGAAAAGAGAAACCAGGAAGCAACAGCTATTCTTGTCTCATCAACAATTGCATGTGTGAAATAATTCTTTTAGCTACTTGGTAAGGACTTCTGGCTTTCTTTTTTGATCTACCATGAACTTGTAAGACAAAGTAACGATATATTTTCTTCTTAAATTTCACTTGACCCCTGTATTTAGTATAGTTTATTTCTTCACAAATGATAAAATAAGATTTGAACTTTCTTATGTTGATGATATCTGGAATTAGAATCTTAATAAATATTTGCCAATTCTGAAAAAAGCAGTAAAATGTGATTATCTATGGGAAAATTTTCTGTTAACACACAGAGTGATGAATCAAGATACTAATATTAAATGCAGAGAGAATCTTGTAAAGGTGAGCATTATTTTGTAAGGTCAAATAAAAATTAAATGGTTCAAATTTGTTTTGATCAATTGATTTTTACTTACACTTTACTCACTTCTTAGCCTTCATTCACACATTTGGCCATATGAAATTATCTAGATGGAATTAATTTCATCCATTTTGCCTCCCCAATGCACAGGGGTACATCCATTTTCTTTTATAATCTGTCTCTATATCTAGTTTTAGTGTAGGGAGAAATTACAGGGAATTCCAGATGAATGAACTTGAACAACTAAATTAATCTTCTTGAGCATCACTTTACTCCCATATAAACTTGATAGAGTAATTCCTACTCTCATTGAGCTAGAGTTGCAAGATTTAGCAAATGAAAATGTGTATTTCAGATAATTTTTATCATCAGTGTTTCCCAATTATTTTTTATTACAAGTATGTCCTGAATATTGCATGGAAAATATTATACTGAAAAAATGATTCACTGTTCCTGTGAAATCTAAATTTAACTGGTTCTGGCTTTCACCTGGTAATCCCTACACTGAGCTGTTTTAGAGAGTAAATCAGATGACTTATCTAAAATGGCAAATAAATGGTGGATATCTAACAATTTTTTCTTGCCTAGTCCTGTGATTTATTATTAAAGAAACATGACTTCAATTAGATTAATTCTTTGTATCCTGTATCTGGTGAAAAGCCTGATATATTGTAAGCAGATTAGTAAATATATATAGTACGGAATAAATGAAGTGTGTGTGTGTGTGTGTGTGTGTGTGTGTGTGTGTGTGTGTGTGTGTATCCATGTTCAGGGCCTGAAGCTGAGGATTAGTTAGTTTGAAAAGGGGAGGTTGATTATGAGAAAGGCTGCCAAGATGGCAGAGCAGAAGGACTTGAGTTCACCCCTTCTTACAAAAACACCAAAATCACAACGTAACTGCAGAACAACAATCAACAAAAAATGCTAGACCTATCAAAAAAGATACCCTTCATCCAAAGACAAAGAAGCCACAATGAGACAGTAGGAGGGGTGCAATCTCAATAAAATCGAACCCCATACCTGCCCGGTGGGGGATCCACAAAGTGGAAAATAATTATACCACAGAAGTTCTCCCACAGGAGTAAAAGTCCTGAGCCCCACATCAGGCTCCCCAGCCTGGGGCTCTGGCAATAGGAGGAGGAGCCCCTGGAGAATCTGGCTTTCAAGGCCAGCAGGGTTTGATTGCAGGAACTCCACAGGACTTAGAAAAACAGAAACTCCACTCTTGAAGGGTGCACACAAGGTCTAGCATGCCCTAGGACCTAGGGAGAAAAGCAGTGACTTCATAAGAGACTGGGCCAGGCCTACCTGCTAGTATTGGATGGACTTCTATGGAGGCAGGGCTCACTTCAGGGACAAATACACTGGCAAAGGCAGTTCTGGTGAGTACTCATTGGTGTGAGCCCTCTTGGAGGCCACCATTGCCTCCCCAAGACCTAGCCCCACCCAACAACCTGTAGACTCTAGTGCTGGGACACCTCAAGCCAAACAAACAACAGGGCAGGAACACAGCCCCACCCATCAGCAGACAGGTTGCTTAAATTCTTCCTGAGCACTGCCCTGCCCACCAGAGGAACAAGACCCAATTCCACACACCTGTGTGCAGGAACCAGTCCCTCCCACCAGAAAACCTGGAAAAACCTCTTAGACAGCCTCATCTACCTGAGGGCAGACAGCAGAAGCAAGAAGAACTGCAACCCTGCAGCCTGCAGAAATGAAACTGCAATCACAGAAAGTTAGACAAGATGAAACAGCAGAGGGATATGTCTCAGATGAAGGAACAAAGTAAAACTCCAGAAGAACAACTAAGTGAAATGGAGATAGCAATCTACCAGAAAAAGAATTCAGAGTTATAATAGTGAAGATGATCCAAGATCCTGGAAAAAGAATGAAGGCACAGAATGAGAAGATTCAAGAAATGCTTAACAAAGACCTAGAAGAACTAAAGAATAAACAGTTGAACAATACAATAACTGAAATGAAAGATACACTAGAAAGAATCAATAACAAAGTAACTGAGACAGAAGAACAGATAAGTTACCTGGAAGACAGAATGGAGGAAATCACTGCTGTGGAACAGAATAAGGAAAAAAGAATGAAAAGAAATGAAGACAGTCTAAGAGATCTCTGAGACAACAGTAAACTCACCAACATTTGCATTAGGGGTCCCAGGGGTCCCAGAAGGAGAAGAGAAAGAGAGACAGGACCTGAGAAAATATTTGAAGAGATAATAGCTGAAAAATTCCTTAACATGGGAAAGGAAAGAATCACTGAAGTCCAGGAAGAGCAGAAAGTCCCAGGCAGGATAAACTGAAGACACATGCCAAGACACATAGTAATCAAATTGACAAAAATTAAAGACAAAGAAAAAATATTAAAGGCCACAAAGGAAAAGCAAAAAAAAAAATAACATACAAGGGAATTCCATAAGGTTACCAGCTGATTTGTCAGAAGAAACAGTGCAGGTAAGATAGGAATGACATGATATATTTAAAGTGATGGAAGGAAAGAACCTACAACCAAAAGTACTCTATCCAGTAAGGCTCTGATTCACATTAGATGGAGAAATCAAAAGCTTTATAGCAAGCAAAAGCTAAGAGAATTCAGCACCACCAGACCAGACTAGCTTTGCAACAAATGCTAAAGGAACTTCTCTAAGCAGAAAAGAAAAGGCCACTACTAGAAACAAGAAAATTACAAATGGAAAGCTCACCTGTAAAGGCAAACATACAGTAAAGGTAGGAAACCATCTAAACACAAATATGATATTGAAACCAGCAATTGTGAGCACAAATGCACGATATTGGAAATGCACTTGAAATTAAAAGACGAGCAATGTAAAACAATCTTGTTTATATGTAGACTGCTATACCAAAACCTCATGGTAACCATAAACTGAAAATCTACAATAGATACACACACAAAAAAGAAAAAGGAATCCAAACACAACACTAAAGTTAGTCACCAAATCACAAAATAAGAGAAGAAAAGAGGAAAGGAAGAGAAAAGACCTACAAAAAAATTTCAAAACAATTAAGAAAATGGCAATAGGAACATGCATAGCCATAATAACCCTAAATGTAAATGGATTAAATGCTCCAACCAAAAGACATAGACTGGTTGAATGGATACAAAAACAAGACTCGTATATATGCAGTCTACAGGAGACCCACTTCAGATCTAGGGACACATACAGACTGAAAGTGAGGGGATGGAAAATGTATTCCATGCAAATGGAAATGAAAAGAAACTTGGCATAGCAATATTCATATCAGACAAAATAGGCTTCAAAATAAATATTGTTACAAGAGATAAAGAAGAACACTATATAATGATCAAGGGATCAATCCAAGAAGATATAACAATTGTAAATATATATGCACCCAACATAGGAACACCCAATTATATAAGGCAAATACTGACAGCCATGAAAGGAGAAATTGACAGTAACACAATAATAGTGGGGGACTTTAACATCTGACTTTCAACAATGGACAGGTTATCCAGACAGAAAATCCATAAGGAAACACAGGCCTTAAATGACACATTAGACAAGATGGACTTAATTGATATTTATAGAGCACTCCATCTCAAAGTAGCAGAAATTACATTATTCTCAAGTGCATATGAAACGTTCTTCAGATTGAGCACATGCTGGGCAAGAAAATGAGCCTTGGTAAATTTAGGAAAATTGAAATCATATCAAGTATCTTTTATGACCACAATGCTATGAGATTAGAAATCAACTACAAGAAGAAAACTGTAAAAAACACAAACATGTGGAGGCTAAACAATATGTTACTAATAAACCAATGGATCATTGAAGAAATCAAAGAGAAAAAAAAAAAACAAAAACAAAAACCTAGAGACAATGAAAACAAAAGCACAATGGTCCAAAATGTACAGGACACAGCAAAAGCAGTTCTAAGAGGGAAGTTGATAGCAATACAACCTTACCTCAGGAAATAAGAAAGATCTCAAATAAACAACCTAACCTTACACCTAAAGCAACTAGAGAAAGAAGAACAAACAAAAACCCAAAATTAGTAGAAGGAAAAAAATCATAAAGATTAGCACAGGAATAAATGAAATAGAAATGAAGAAAACAATAACAGAGATGAATGACACTAAAAGCTGGTTCTTTGAAAAGATAAAAAAAAATGTTGATAAACCTTTAGCCTGACTCATCAAGAAAAAAAAAGGGAGAGGGCTCAAATCAGTAAAATTAGAAATGAAAAAGGAGAAGTTACAACAGACACCACAGAAATACAAAGGATCATAAAAGACTATACAGCAACTATTTATATGCCAGTAAAATGGACAATCTGGGAGAAATGGGCACATTCTTAGAAAAGTACAACCTTCCAAGTCTGAATGAGGAAGAAATAGAAAATATGAACAGACCAATCATAAGTACTGAAATTGAAACTGTCATTAAAAACTCCAAATAAACCAAGGTCCAGGACCAGATGGCTTCACAGGAAAATTTTATCAAACAGTTAGAGATGAGTTAACACCTATCCTTCTGAAATTATTCCAGAAAATTGCAGAAGAAAGAATACTCATTCTATGAGGCCACCATCATCCTGATACCAAAACCAGAAAAAGGTGTCACAAAAAAAAAATTATGGGTCAATATCATTGATGAACATAGTTGCAATCTCAACAAAATACTAGCAATCTGAATCCAACATTACATTAAAAGAATCATACACCATGATCAAGTGGGATTTATCCCAGGGATGCAAGGATTTTTCAATACCTGTAAATCAATCAATGTGATACACCACATCAACAAATTGAAGAATAAAAACCATACAATCATCTCGATTGATGCAGAAATGCTTTTTGACAAAATTTGACATCCATTTATGATAAAAACTCTCCAGAAAGTGGGCATAGAGGGAACATAACTCAACATAATAAAGGCCATATATGACAAACCTACAGTTAACATCATACTCAGTGGTGAAAAGCTGAAAGCATTTTCTCTAGGATCAAAAACAAGACAAGGACGTCCACTCTTGCCGCTTTTATTCAACATAATTTTGGAAGTCCTAGCCATGGCAATCAGAGAAGAAAAAGAAATAAAAGGAATCCAAATTGTAAAAGAAAAAGTAAAACAGTCCCTGTTTGCAGATGACATGATACTATACATAGAAAATGCTAAAGATGCTACCAGGAAAACTACTAGAGCTCATCAATGAATTTGGTAAAGTTGCAGGATACAAAATTAATACGCAGAAATCTGCTGCATTCCTATACATTAACAATGGAAGATCAGAAAGAGCAAATAAAGATACAATCCCATTTACCATCACCTCAAAAAAGAATAAAATACCTAGGAATAAACCTATCTAAGGAGACAAAAGTCCTGTACCCTGAAAACTATAAGACACTGTTGAAAGAAATTGAAGATGACACAAACAGATGCAAAGAGATACCATGCTCTTGGATTGGCAGAATCAATATTGTCAAAATGACGATATTGATATACTACCCAAGGCAATCTACAGATTCAATGCAATTCCAATCAAATTACCAATGGCATTTTTCACAGAACTAGTACAAAAAATGTTAAGATTGTATGGAGATACAAAAGACCCCCAATAGCTAAAGCAATCTTAAGAAAGAAAAACGGAGCTGGAGGAATCAGGTTCCCCAACTTCAGACTATATTACAAATCTACAGTCATCAAAACAGTATGGTAATGACACAAAAACAGAAATATAGATTAATGGACCAGAATAGAAAGGTCAGAAATAAGCCCACACACCTAGGGGCAATTAATCTACAACAAAGGAGGCATGACTATGCAATGGAGGAAAGACAGTCTCTTCCATAAATGGTGCTGGGAAAACTGGACAGCTATATGTAAAAGAATGAAATTAGAACACTCTTTAACAAAATAATAAAATAATAAACTCAAAATGGGTTAAAGATCTAAATGTAAGACTGGATACTATAAAACTCTTAGAGGAAAACATAGGCAGAACACCCTTTGACATAAATCTCAACAGTATATTTTTTAAGCCATCTCCTAGAGTAGTGGAAATAAAAACAAAAATAAACAAATGGGACCTAATTAAATTCAGAAGCTTTTGCACAGCAAGGGAAACCATAGACAAAACCAAAAGGCAACTCACAGAATGGGAGAAAATATTTGCAAATGATGTGACTGACAAGGGATTAGTCTCCAAAAATTTACAAACAGCTCATATGGCCCAGTATCAAAAAAAGAATCCAATCAAAAAATGGACAGAAGACCTAAATAGACATTTCTCCAAAGAAGACATACAGATGGCCAAGAGGCACATGAAAAGATGCTCAACTTCACTAATTATTAGAGAAATGCAAATCAAACTACAATGAGGTACCACCTCACACCAATCAGGATGGCCATCATCAAAAAAATCTACAAACGGTAAATGATGGAGAGGGTGTGGAGGAAAGGGGACCTCCTACACTGTTGGTGGGAATGTAAATTGGTACAGCTACTATGGAGAACAGTATGGAAGTTCCATAAGAAACAAAAAAATAGAGCTACCATATGATTCTGCAATCCCCCTCCTGGGCATATATGGGAGAAAAACATGGTTTGAAAGTATACATGCACCCCAGTGTTCATTGCAGCACTGTTTACAATAGCCAAGACATGGAAACAACATAAATGTTCATCAACACAGGAATAGATAAAGAAGAAGTGGTACATATATGCAATGGAATATTACTCAGCCATTAAAAGGAATGAAATAATGCCATCTGCAGCAACATGGATGGACCTGTAGATTATCATACTAAGTGAAGTAAGTCAGACAGAGTAAGACAAATATCTTACGTGCTTACGTGAGGAATCTAAAAAAAAATGATACAAATTAACTTATTTTCAAAGCAGAACTAGACTCACAGACTTTGAGATCGAACTTATGGTTACCAGGGGGAAGTGTGTGGGGAGGGATAGAATAGGAGTTTGGGATTGACATGTCCACACCACTATATTTGAATAGCTAAGCAACACAGGGAGCTCAGCTCAGTATTCTGTAATAACCTTTGTATATGTATGTGTGAGTGTGTGTAAATATATGTGTAAATAAATATATTTGTAATTCGTATAGATAACACATGGAACACACTATCCCGGAGCAGGGGGTCAGCAATTATAGCCACTGGACCAGATTTGGTCCACCACCTGGTTTGTATGGCCTATCCATGAGCTAAACATGGTTTTTACAGTTTGAAGTGTTTTGGAAAAAAAATAAAAATAATAATTTGTGACTTGTGAAATGTATATGAACTTCAAAGTAAATAAAGTTTTATTGGAGCACAGAAACATCCATTTGTTTACATATTATCTATAGCTGCTCTAGCATTAAGCAATGGTTAGTCTCATGTGTTAACTTCACTAGGTTATATTATTCAGTTGTTTTTTTTTAAATGATATTATTTATTTATTTATTTAATTTATTTTTGGCTGCGTTGGGTCTTAGCTGTGGCACTCGGGATCTTCACTGAGGCGTGTGGGCTCTTCGTTGTGGTGCGCAGGCTTCTCTCTAGTTGTGGTGTGCGGATTTTCTCTCCTCTAGTTGTGGTGTGCAGGCTCCAGAGTGTGTGGGTTCTGTAGTTTGTGGCACGCGGGCTCTAGTTGAGGCGTGCGAGCTCAGTAGTTATGGCACGTGTGCTTAGTTACCCCATGGCACGTGGGATCTTAGTTCCCTGACCAGAGATTGAACCCGCGTCCCTAGCATTGTAAGGCTGATTCTTCACCACTGGACCACCAGGGAAGTCCCCATTCGGTTGTTTAATCAAACATCACTCTAGGTATTTTGTAGATGTGGAGCACAATTACAGTCTACTGACTTTAAGTAAAGGACATGAACCTCAATAGTGAGGGTGGGGTTCATCCCATCAGTGGAGGTCTTTAGAGCAATACTGAGGTTTCCAGGAGAATAAGACTAAAACATCAGCTCTAGCCTGCCTTTCCAGCCTGCCAGTCTGCCCTAAATAATTTGAATTCGAGACTGCAGCATTAACTCCTGCACGAGTTTCTGCGTTGCTAACTTGCCCCATGGGGTTTCTGCTTCTCCAGCACCCACAATTGTGAGCTGATTCCTTGTAATAAATCATATGCAGGTATCGTTTCTCTGAAGAACCCTGAATGATGCCCACTACAATAGGAGAACTGAGCAGCTGTGATAGAGACAGTAAAAATATTTACTTTCTGGCCTTTTACAGGAAAGTCTGTGATAGACACATAATATGTTTGAGGTACGTGTTCTTTCATTCTTCCACACAATTTTGTATTCAGCCAATATTTACTGATGCCTATGTATCAGGGATTGTGTGGGAAATTAGCAATAGAAACAATTACATAGACTCTATGCTGGTGACTCTCACAGACTAGTGGGGATGGTGAGTAAAACGGCAGTGCTGGGAAGGTGGGAAGTAGGCTGTGCTGAGTGGACACACCGGAGGGGCATCTAATACAAACAAGCCTGCGTATTAAGGTTGTCTGCATTAGCAAACATTTGGTCCTGTCCAAAATGTCCAGAAGACATTCGATCCACCCACAAAGCTCCTTGAATTTGGTCCTATCCAAAATGTCCATGAGCATTTTTGGTTCATGCCAAATGGTTTTGGACAGGACCAAATATCAAGGACATTTTGGCATGGGCCACATATTTTACGGACATTTTGGACTGGACCAAAGTTAGATATTACCTAACAGAGGTCACAAACTCAAATGCCTTCAATGGTGGGCAGGTAATAAAATCAATTAGCACATATGGAAGGGTGGAGACCATGACATCTCAGAACACGCAGTCTCCACATACTGATATTTAAATCTAAAAAATTCAAAGGTCTGGTGCAAGCTAAAGAAAACAAATCTTCAGGCTTCAAGAGCTGCTAATTTGAAATCTCGACGAAACCTACTTCTTCTCATTTCATAACTGGGCATTAAAACCCAAGATCTTAAGGAATTTGACTAAAGCCCCTCTGTTTATTCACAGCAGAGACCATACTGGAGTCCAGGTCTTCTAGCTCTCGCTGAATTTCCTTACTTCTTTCTGTGGCAATACCCCCGAAGTTTAGGACAGAATTATAGGAGGAGGAATGGAAGTCAAAATTAGGCTAGAGAAGAATCTTGCCCTTACAAAAAAGTTTATGGCGCGAAACATATTAAGTATACATTTACACATTTAGATAGCATCTGTGATGTTGTCAGGTACCCTGATGTTTGAAAGAAATGGGTAAAAACAGTATCTCACTTTTGTTTTTGTTTTGCATTTTCCTAATTAATAATAAACAGGGCTTCCCTGGTGGCGCAGTGGTTGAGAGTCCGCCTGCCGATGCAGGGGACACGAGTTCGTGCCCCGGTCTGGGAAGATCCCCCATGCCGCGGAGCGGCTAGGCCCGTGAGCCATGGCCGCTGAGCCTGCGCATCCGGAGCCTGTGCTCCGCAACGGGAGAGGCCACAACAGTGAGAGGCCTTCCCGCGTACCACACACACACACACACAAATAATAATAATAAAAATAATAATAATAAACAGACTTTCATACATTTACTAGCTATTTATTTCTGCTCCTGAAAAATATTTTTGTATTTTGTCTAATTTTCCATAGGTTGTTTTGCTTTTTTCTTATTAATTTACAGGAATTAAAAATGTTCTGATATTAATCCTTTGTGTACAACTTCTGTATATATTCTTTTCATGTACCTTTTCCCATTTTTGGTTTATTTTTCCACTTTGCTCACTGTCTTTTGATGAATTGGAGTTCTTAATGTTTTCACATTTATCTTTTCCTTTATTGTAAAGAGTTTTTGTGTCTTACAAAATCCTTAACTATCCCCAGCTCAAAGAGAAACTTTCTTATATACTCTGCTCTAAGGTTGTTTCTTCCCACCTTTTATATTTAAGTGTCTAATTTCACTTGAGAGCGATTTTTGTATGTGGCATGATGGAGAGGTACAAGTTTACTTTTTCCCATGTGGAAAGAGTAAGACAGTTTGGCAGTTTCTTACAAAGTTAAACAGTCTTATATGATTTGGGAATTGTACTCCTAGGCATTTATTGGAAGGAGTTAAAACTTCTTGTCCACACAAAACCTGTACATGAATGTTTCTTGTAGGTTTTTTCATAACTGCCCAAGCTAGAAAACAACTATGGTCTCTCAATAGGCAAATGGGTAAATAAACGTTGCACACCTATACAATGGAAAATTATTCAGTGATTACGTAAAAGAGGCATCAAGCAGGAAAAAGACATGGAAGCAACTTAAATGCATATATGGTAATTGAGAGAAGTCAGTCTGAAAAGGCTCCATGCTATATGATTCCAACATATGGTGGTATGGAAAAGGAAAAACTATAAAGGCAGTAAGAAAGCAAAGCAGTGGTTGCCACAGGTTCATGGAGATGGGGGAAAATTTGAACAGGTAAAGCACAGGTGATTTTTACGGTGGTGAAATTACTCTACATGATATTCTAGCTCTGCATGCATGGTGTTACACATTAGCCAAAACCACAGAACTGTACAACACAGAGTGAGGGCCAAAGTAAACTATCCACTTCAGTTAAAAATAATATATCAAGAGTGGTTCATCAATTGTAATAAATGTGCCATGCTGATACAAGACATTAATAAGGGGAAAGTCTACATGACAGTTGGGGGTGTATGGGAACTCTGTACTAACTGCTTAAGAAAAGTTTTTTAAAAATGGAAAAAAAGTAAAAAATAAAAACCCCAGAACTGCAAGTGTTATATTCTAGCCTATGGTAATTACAGGAAAGGAGCACCAAAGAGGAAAAGGGGGTTATCCTGTCCCCTGTCTTCCTGAGAGCTGCTTCAGGTGGGCATTGGACCTGAGTTCATCGTGGTCCAAAGTTTCTGGTGTGCTTGGGTGTGCAGGAGAAAGGGTGCAGAGAAGGTGGTGCATCATGATACTGGGGTAAAGACCCTGGCGTCCGGGAGAGTTAAGCTTCAGGGCTCCTCATTTGTAAAGGTTTTTTTCATGATTATATTCCTAAATCAGAATTTGTAATTTTGTTGCATTTTTCTTAAGAAACTCCCACCCTCAAAACTATAGAAACTTTAGTCCTCACAAAACCTGGGAAGGATATATAAAAGAAAGTCATATCCAAATTTGACATTCTGGCCCTACATAAGAAAAGTAAGGAGGCCCAGTGAGTACTCAGTTTATACTGTTCATACAGCTCTTTTTTTTTTTTTTTTGGTCTGCTGATCATATTTTTTAATGTCTTGCCGAACTGAAACTGTCCAGATTACTCTATCTTGTTAAGAATTCACCAAACTCGGAAATTTCCTGGAATCTGAAAGATTAAAGCCAATATGACTCAGATTTAAATCAGATTGTGTTTCTTGAATAATAATTCACAATATTTTAGTACAGCTTTTTCCACATGAAGGAGAGTTGATATATTGATAGATAACTTTACAATATATACTGTACATTCAAGTCAGAGCAGAATATTATCTGAAATAAAAGACAGTCACTTGTCTCATACCTTTGTGCTTGCTTGTTTCCTTTTTATTCCAGGTTCGAGTAATTAGAAACACTTCATATAGTTTTAGAGAGAAACAGAAGGTCTGTCAATACCAGTCAGAAATTTTTATGAGCTTTTCTGCTTCTCTATATGATTCATATGTGGGGCAGAATGGTGAGCTATTATTCAATATGTTGGGGCTAATGGGGCTTTAAATAAAATGGTAACAGAGCCTTAGAAACTAAGTGTTTCTAAATTCAAAGGAATGGTTTGCCTTTACCAAGGAAAATAATATCTCCCTGCACAGGAGCAGTATTATCAGTATGCACCTTCGCCTCCTGAGAATACCATGTAACAATGTCTGAACCGTTAAAATTAATGACGTGGAATATGAGGCCTAAATAGACCTATTAAGTCGAAAAAAATGCCATCAATTCTTAAAGTGAAATAGATGTTGCTCTTATCTAAAATATGCACTTAATGGAACAAAAGAATTTGCTATGTTTCAGAGAATCCAAAATGTTTTTTAACTATATTTAATTCAAAAATATCTGAATCTTGGGAGATTGCTTCACAACCCCTTTACAGTAATAGTAATAAAGTAACTGTCTTTTTAAGGATCTAATTTTGCTAGTGAATATTAATGGTGTTCAGCTTATATCAGTGAGTCTCGAGTGGGAGTGATTTTGCCCTCCCGAGGACACTTGGCCATGTCTGGGGACATTTTTGGTTGTCACAACTGGGGGGCGGTACTGCCGGTACCCAGTGAGTCGGGCTGCTAACGCTGCAGCGACGCACGGGGCAGCCTCAACAAGGGATGCCGGTGCTGGCACGTTTGAGAAGCCATGAGACAGACAAACTGCTGCAAGTAAATATCAAATTTATATAATCAGGGTTGGGGTATATCGAGAAGTACCAATAATTTTAGATTCCCTACTTACTCATTTCTTTCCAGTATGACCTCAGGATCTTGACAGACACTGTCAGTTGAGGACAGGGTCCCCTCCATGTGCTTTCCTTTGCCATGTTTCTTCCAAAGGGGAACTGCTCAGTTCAGTCCTAAAGAGGTGGCCAAGCTAATGCTGACCCTCAAAAGCCTAACCCTGGACTGTTTTCCAAGAAGCATCTCTTAAAAGCGTGCTGTTTGAAGATACGTTTTCTTAACCTCTACCTGATGCCACCAAAACAAAGTCCAGTGCTGCATGAAATGTGAAACTGCATTAGGCCTGTAAAAAGCAACAGAAATAATAGAAGAGTGTTGACAGAACTTTTAGTGGGTTGAATTGCAGTCCACCAAAAGATAAATGCACCCAGAACCTGAAAATGTGTTCTTATTTTGAAAAAGAATGTTTGCAAATGCAATTAAGGTAGGATTTTGAAATGAGATCATCCCGATGAGAGTCGGCCTTGAGTTCAATGATAAGTGTCCTATTTAGGGGAAAGGGTACAAATCTACTTCTAGATTTCTGTGCTCCAAAACTGTGAGAGAATATACTCCTGTTGTTTCTAAGCCACCCTCTTGTGAGGATTTGTTACAGCAGCCCCAGGATACTACAGTAGAGCCAGAGATCTGAAAGATGTGAGGTACACCGTGGGAGTCTGCTGATGTCCAGGCAGCCCTGGAAGCTGGAGGATTGGTGTGTCGGACAATTCCAGGTCGCTCGAAGGAGTAGAGGCAGAAATGAGCTACAGAATGTGCTGGATGTCTGTTGTGAAGGGCAGCAACCCATGACTTGATGCTGCTTGTGAGCAGGATGGCCAACGGATACCTAGAATCTGAAGGAGTTTGATTTCAACACAGAAAAGGTAAGGAGGTGGGCCAGGCTTGGAAGCAGTAGTGCTCTTTGTCAGGTAAAAAGCATCACTGTGAAGAAGCTGTGAATTGGTGCCCTTGGGGCAGGACTCTAGTCGCCAGCTGGAGTGAAGGAGACAGGATGGATGAGTGTGTGAGGGCATCTGGGTGTTAGTGGGCCAGCCTGTTCATCAGGGAAATGTTCTAGGCCTTGGGGAGTTACTCAGGGCCCCCGAATCCCGGCATCCATTTGACTCATTGGAAGGCAGTGGAGCTCAGGTACCCATGGTTTCTCCAGGATATGTCGAAATTGCTGACTTGGAACATGATTTTCTGAAAGTCTTAAGGTTAAAAGTATTATAACTATGGTTAATAAGAGATGGAAAATGCAAGTGAGGGACAGTAAAAAAAAAAAAGATAGTATGTTAAAAATACTGATTAATAAGAGGAAACAACCAGAAAGCTATAGCAACAACATTGCAAATATATTTGCCTTGTTCTAGATCTAGAACAATACCTGGCACATAGTAAGTACTCCATAAGTTATTGAATGGCTGAGTAAATTTATGAATGAATGAACAAGTGCTTTGGGGGAGAAGAGAAAGTTTATACTTAGTTCTTCACTGAACAAATTCCACATTGAAGCTATGATGCTATTATCACTATTATTTTTTCTTAAAATACATTAATATTCAACATAAATTATATAAATTCCAAGGCTATTCTCTTTCTAAAATAAAATCATATCTGACTATACATGAAAATGATTTATTTGAAGCTAAAACACTTGCCATTAAATATTTTATTTAAGTACATTGAATTAATCTACAATATATAATCAAAAGAGACAGAGTAATGTATTTGTATCTTATGGAAACATGTATTAGTGTGTTAACTATTTTTTCTAAGATTTCATGTTATTGATATTGCAGGTTGTTGCTTCAAACCAATGTTCCCTGAGTATTTGATTTTATATTAAAAACAAAAACACTTACAATCACTTTGGAAGATCTGGCAGTTTCTTATAAAATTAAGCATAAACTCACTCCATGACTGAGCAATTTCATTCTTGGGAAATAACCCAAGAAAAATAAAAATACATGTTTCCAAAATGGCTTTTATAAAAATGTCATAGTAGTTTTCATCATGATAGCAAAATGATGGGAACAGCTCAGGTGACCATCAAAGGGGGGCACATAATGAAATATTACTCAGGAATAAAAAGTAATGAACTACTGATACACTAAAAACATGGATGAATCACAAGCACATGCTGGGAGAAAAAAGCCTTATAAAATAATATATGGTATACTATAGTATATTTCCATTTATATGAAGTTCAAGAACAGTTAAAACTAATCTATGTGGGAAAAAAGTCAAAAAGCAGTTGCTCCTGGAAGATTCAGGAGAAGGGATTCATTGTGAATGAGCACAAGAAAACTTTGGGGGATAACGTTCTACGTCTGCTAGGAGATTGCATTTCACAGGAGCATGTATTTGTCAAAATTCATCTAATGGAATGTCTAAGATTTGAGTATTTCAATCTCTGTGACTTTTACCTCAAAAGAAAAAAGAGCTCGGCAAGCAAATATTGAATCTAGTGATATGCCTGCTGTGGTATTTAGGGTATAGGGTACCAATAGGCAACTTCCGAAATGCATCAGAAGTGGACTGATGGACTAAGTGGGGAATGGATAAGTGTGTAATAAGACATGTATGATACAATGTTGATGATCCAATCTAGATGGTGGTAATATAGGCATTAAAATTCTTCAGCTCTTCTGTATTTTGAAAATTTTCATGATAAAATGTAAGAGAAAAATTAAAAGCCATTTTCATAGCTCATGCTTCCTTTTTCTAATTAACATTCACAGTGGGAATGCTTAAAAATCATTTAAAAATATTTCATTTCTATAGGAACCAAAAATATTAGCATAATTCTATTTCACTATAAAATTTTATTCAACTTAGTTTGTCTGTTTTTAGAGGTTTGGTCATATTTTTGCTATTCCTTTGTGTTTTCCAGTTTTTAAATTATAACCAAGTAATATGATTTGATCTTCAATAATCATGGTTAATTTTATAAATACACACTACATTACAAACTGTCCTGGTATAAACAGTTAGTCATTTGTTAGTCAGATGATGACGACCTGACAAATTTCAATTTTAGCACTTTCTTGTGGCCACTGAAAGTAATTTATATGGAACCAGTGTGAAATGGTAAATTTGCAGGTAAAGTTCTACCTCTTTTAATTCCACTAACCAGGACACATAATGATCTAGATTTAAAGATTAATTCCCCTTTTTGTAATGATGGTAATTGATTGCAGAGATATAGTCCACAAAGCTCCTTTCAGGGAGTTTTCTGAAATAACTGCAGAGTCAACCCAATTCCTAAATCATCCGGGTGCATGAAGATCTTGATACCCCCTAGGATGATTTGAAAGTACCACATGACATGGAAACACTGAAGATCAACTTGTCACAAGTTCATGTTAGCATTAACATTTTATGGTAGTTTAAAAAAGGATTTCTTCCTTCCTTCCTTCTTTCCTTCCTTCCTTCCTCCCTCCCTCCCTCCCTTCCTCTTTCTTTTGTTCTTTTTCTTTGTTTCTTCCTCTCTTCCTCTCTCTCTCTTACTTTCTTTCTTTTCACTGTTAGTCAACAAGACCCTGCAGGTGAACTTTCCAATTGGTTACTCAAGGTATACTCTGTTTCTCAGAGAAAGGACCTCATGGGCAGGCATTTCAAGGACTTGAAACTTGTTGAGAAATTGATCTGCATGAACCTAAGGTTCTTATTTTGAAGGAATATTTGGTACATGCCTACTGCTTAAATAAAAACTCACTTGATGAGACTCACTTTTAAAAAGGAAAAAAAAACTCAAAATATTTTATTAATAATTTATCTTCCTGAAAGAAGCTAAACATTTATAAAAATAAATTTATTTTATATTTCACAAATAGAGCTTTTAGATTATAACCATATACTAATATTTGGTATAATTCTTCTTAAAATTCTTCTTAAAATTAATAGCACAACATAACACTATTTAAGGTACATTTGATTTTTCACACTGTGTTCCAGCGTTAATTTTGTCAAGAATATTCGTGGACTTCATCAGTTTTCCCAAGACCCTCTCTCCATATGTTGTTATTCAAATAATTTTTATTTGAAGCACATCTCTTGTCATAAACCTTTTGATTATCTAATTCTAGGCGATTGTTAGGTGGCTGGAATCTGCCAGATTATCATTGGACAATGACTTTTTAAAAAATTAATTAATTAATTTTTGGCTGCATTGGATCTTCGTTGCTGCGTGCGGGCTTTCTCTAGTTGCAGCGAGCAGGGGCTACTCTTCGTTGCGGTGTGCAGGTTTCTCATTGTGGTGGCCTCTCTTGTTGCGGAGCACGGGCTCTAGGTGCATGGGCTTCAATAGTTGTGGCACACAGGCTTCAGTAGTTGTGGCACACAGGCTTAGTTGCTCCATGGCATGTGGAATATTCCCAGACCAGGGCTCGAACCCGTGTCTCCTGTATTGGCAGGTGGATTCCCAACCACTGCACCACCAGGGAAGCCCGACAATGACTTTTAATGTAATAAGTGACTTTATGGACTCCTGTACTTGTCGTATTTGCAACTTTACTTCAAAATCAATTTCTTATCATTAATTTTACATTTTGTGAAAATCAGAGAGAAGAATTACAGCATCCAAAGATGTGATTCTGATTGGTCATGAATCGTATTCAGGAAGGAAGAATAAGTGGGTAATCATGTTAACAGTGAACATTTTTATACCGTGATAAACTTAACTGTCTTATGCTACCCTGAATGTGGGAACACAGATTATAGAGCACTCAAATAATGAATACTTAAACAAGGAATTGTCTGTCATATGTTTTTTATTAAATACAGTTAATGTCACTGATAGTGTCTGATTAAGATAGGGAGCATTTACACACTCGCTACTTAAACATCTCAACCTCCTCTGACAGAGTCTGTATGGAGCTTGGGGAGATGTGAGAAGGTAAAGGGAAGAAAATGGACTATTCTAGAAAACAGGCAGAATTCATCAAAGTTTTGCCCAGATGTCAGATTTTTGATAAATTTCAAATATTGTTTTTTACAACTGATGAAAACATGTGGAGATCTTGAGATTATTCTGTCATTCTCTGATTGAGAAACATGTGAGCCATGGAGAGCTGTTGGGGAGAGGCTGGGTATTAAAATGACTTCTCATCAGCTAGCTCATTTTGTTATCTGAAAGACATGACTTTCAGCTCAGCAGTGTTTGTCCGTATGTTCCACCTCATCATCGCTCTGTGACAATCTTCTATCATTCTTGCGTGTGTGTTGTGATTATGTAATCAGCATTAATCCTCTCCTCTCCCACAGACCCTGAGAATTGATTAAGCTGAAACATCCGTTGTCATTGATCCAATCACAAACAGAATTCCTCATATCATAACTGTAGATACAATTCTCAGTTCTTCCAGTAATGCATATTCATATGTTTGCGATCAACAACATGCAATCTTAAATGTCGTTCATACTTTACCTCCATTTCACTTTCTGCTACCAGGCTTTCTATGCTAGTCTCAATTCTATTCTTTCTTCCATATTTCTTCAGGATCTCACCTCTCCAATACCACTGTTTTCTTTTTTTTAACAAAAAAATTCTCCGTATTAGCCCCTTCCCTTCTGCTTTTAAGAGCTACACCTCTTGTTCTTAAATTAAAAATCTTTCCTAGATCCCCCTTCTGCCTTCAGCTACTGCCCGGGTTCTGCCATTTCTGCAAAAGCACTGTCTCAACCTCTTTTCAGTTCACCTCTTGGAACTGTGGTCATGGCTCTGTTTTTTAATGCCAAATCCAATGTTTTTTTCTAAACCATTATTTTTTTGATCTTCGTGCTTTACCCCATGAAAATGTCCAGAGTCCTGAATCTCTCTCCTTTGACTTCCTGGATGATTTCCTTACGCTGCTTGCCTGTTTGATAACCCCTTCATCTTTCGTCAGTTTAATCACACTTTTCCTAATCTAACTGTAAATTCTGGTGTTCCCATTGTGGAGATTGCAACTCGTTTTCTCTATATCCTACATTTCAAGCTGATCAGCACTACTATTAACTATTTGTATTTATTCTTTACCTTTTTATATAAGCTAATTTATTTTTAAAAGGTAGACTTATAACACTATGGTAAGTGGATATATTAACATTTTCAAAATTGGATGAAAATTATATTAATTTGCTAGGGCTGCCATAATAAATACCACAGACCTGAGTGGTTTAAACAAGAGTGTATTTTATCACTGTTTGGGGAGGAAATGCATCTAAAGTTATGGGTAGGTTTGGTTTCTTCTAAGGCCTCTCTCATTGGCTTGCAGACTGCTGTCTTGTCACTGTGTCCTCAAGTAGACCCTGTGTTCTAGCACGTGCCTCCATTTGTGTCTAAATTTTCCCTTTTTGTGAGGACCCCAGTCAGATTGGATTAGGACACACCCTAATGATCTTCTTTTAACTTAATCTTCTCTCTTTTTAATCAAAAAATTTTTCCAACTTTACTGAGGTATGGTTGACAAATAAAAATTGTGTGAATTTAATGTGTGCAATGTGATGTTTTGGTATATGTTCACTTTAAGAAATGATTACCACAATCAAACGAATTAACATATCCACCACTTAACGTAGTTACATTTTTTGTGTGGTAAGAGCACTTGAGATCTACTCTTTCAGTAAATTTTAAGTATATAATACTACAGTCACTATACTGTACAAAGAAGACACACAACTGGTCAATAGGTATATGAAAAATGCTCAATGTCACTAATCACCAAGGAAATACAAATCAAAACCACAATGAGATCTCACCCCAAACCTGTTAGGATGGCTGTTAGCAAAACATCAAAAGATAACAAGTTTTGGTGAGGATGTGGAGAAAAAGGAACCCTTGTGCACTCTTGGTGGGAATGTAAATTGGTACAGCCACTGTGGAAAACAGTTTGGTAGCTCCCCAAAAAATTAAAAATAGAATGACCATATGATCCAACAATTCCAATTCTGGGTATGTCCAAAGTTAATAAAATAGCTATCTCAAAGAGATATCTTCCCTCGGATGTTCAATATAACATTATTCATAGTAGCCAAGATATGGAAACAACCTAAGTGTTAACAGATAAATGGATAAAGAAAAATTTATATATATATATATATATATATATATATATATACACACACACACACACATACATATATATGTATACATACATTTCAGCCATATAGATATATATTGCATATAAATATTATTCAGCTTTACGAAAGAAGGAAGTCCTACCATTTGTGACAACATGGATGACCTGGTGGACATTATGCTTAATTACTTCTTTAGAGGCCAGATCTCCAAATACAGTCACATTGTGAAGTAGTAAGACTTGGGAATTCAACACATGAATTTTGCAGGGAGACAATTCAGTCCACAACAGTATCTATAAAAATGATACCAATGATTCATATCTAGATTGACCTTTTATCTTCCCCCAAGGTTCCAAATCTGAGAAAAAACAATTGGCAAATATAGACATGCTAAAGATATACCAGCACCAAACTGAGCTTTTAGATAATCTGAAGGCTCAAAAGACAATTGATAGGAAAATAACTTTCTCACTGGGTAATAAATGCCATGTTAGTTCTGGCTGCCCCTGACATGACCCCACAGCTCCAATGGGGAGACCTCAACTACCCTCAGTCTTCCGTGTGTCAGTCCCTCAGCTGATGAAGGCTGCTTTTGATCCCCGTGCACCCTCTCTTCTCCTTAGCTGAAGTCTTGCTAAATAAAATTGATCTAATTTATATATGTACATATATATGTATAGCCTTTTGTAATTTATAATATATGTACATACTATCAAATAGACATGATATTGTTTAATCCTCTTAAAAATAATACCGCTCAAGATAAATTTTAAAAAATTAGTGAGTTAAATTGCCACTGTGCAGTTGCAAATAATATTACCTAAAGAGAAAATCTGGATGTACATAATTACACAGCAGGACTATCCAAATAATTTAATGATGAGCTAGGATTTTTAAAAAGTCATGTATGGAAGATGGATGACAAGATATATAATCAAGAATGAAAAGAAAAATTAGAACAAACAGAAAAATAATTTCCAGAAGATAAAAATTTAAAATAAATGTGACCAACTGCTAATATTTTAAACAGGAAGAATTTAAATCTGTTATGCATATGTTAAAAATGCACATGTATATATGTATATACACATACATATATTTATAATTAAAGCTATCTTTCTATCTATCCTTAGGATTGGATAAATTACTACTTAACATAGTATTAAGAGATCACTAGGAAAGCATGATGCTTGTTTTGATTCTAATTCTTCTTGGGGAGGAACATATTTAAAACCGAAGAGGGTAGAAAAGCACTGTAAATAGAACTTTAAGTTCAATTTATTGGTAATACAGCAAGAGCTACTCATTAGTTTAGAGGAGTTTACACCTGTAGGCTTAACAAGAAGAAAAACAGTAACACCAAAATCAATGTTAACAACAATAATAAATCTTACAAAAGTTTTAAAATATCTGTTGATGTCCGCATTCATTTAGCAAACATAGTCACTGAGCTTGGCGTGCCTACATAGCTCTCTTCTGCTTAAATCACATTTCTTGGGAAGACGTTGAAGGAAGGAAAAAGATTTACCTGAAGCAGAATATATATGCAAAATCAAAAGTAGGTAGGATAACCACTCAAAGAAATTTGGGAAGGTTGTGATGTCAGCCTTAGATAGGTATCTAAGTTTGAATACAGATCTAAGAATTCAGTGGCTAAGAGATCAAACTAGTACAGACCAAATGGGAGTGGTGGAAAGAAAGGAGTCCTGAGTACACAATATTTTATCTTTATTTTTACATTTGTAAACTCGTATAGTGGTATGTAGGGAATGCCTAATAAACATTTTAAAAAGTGTTGAATGCTTATATTATGTTTGGGAAAGTTATTAATGATTTATATGAAGTTATCCATCTGGACTAGAATCTAGTGCTTTTTCAATTACCTTAAGTTGAGAGTCAAGTTCATAACTAGTTAGTCAAGTTCATAATTCATTAGTCAAGCTCCAATTTTTTGGGGGTGAATAGAAGTTGGGGAGACAGAAGACTGGAGATATGCAAACCTTGTACCAAAAGGGAGAATGTATGAATTTCAGAAGATTTCCATATTTGGACAAACACCAGAAACATTTTCAGCCAGATGTTTTGTGAGAATATAGACCTTTCCTTAACAACTCGTGCTGATTGACGGTTGTAAGCAGATCAAGGAAAGATGATGCAAACACCAGTTCTTGCTTTTAACGAAACATTTGAAGCTCGTGTAAAATTAGAGGTGATGACCTGAACCAGGAGTTGGCAGAGCATGGCATTGGGTCAAATCCAGTCCACAGCCTACTTTTATACAACTTATAAGCTGTGAGTGATTTTTTACATCTTTGAAAAGTTGTTTTTAAAAAAAAAGAAGGGAAAAATACATGAAAGAGACCCTATGTGGCCCAGAAAACCTAAAATATTTACTGTCTGGCCCTTTATAGAAAAAGTTTCCTGACCCCTGAACTAAACTACTTGTAAAGTTTCTTGCCACTCTAATAGGCTATGTTTTTAGGGCATAATCCCCTTGATGACTGCAGTGTTGCCCGAGTTATCCAATAAAATGCATTTAAAGTTGAATTTCAGATAAACAAAATATTTTTGGGACTAGTATGCCCCATGCAGTATTTGGAACATACTTATACTAAAAATTATTCACTATTTTTCTGAAATTTAAACCTCACTGGGAATCTTGTATTTTATCCGGCAACTCTTATGTTTGCAGATATATGTGAATGCGCTGGTAATATTTTGTATCTACAGCTGGTTGAACAGTTTGCCCAAAGGCATTGTCAGACAAATAATCTAAAGTTAAGTCTAGAGAGACTGTTATTGAGAGGTCATAGGCCTTTGTCTTTGGACTCATTTAAAAAGTCCAAAGATCTTGGATAAAGATCATGAAAAAGATCATATAAAGCACATGAAAGGGGGCCTAAATCTCTAGAGACAGCTAAGGACCATTGTAAAGTTTAAATGGTCTGATCAGTGTAAAATTGATAGTGATAGACAAGAAATGACCAGAGAGAGAGGGACTTGACAATTAATGACATTATTTTCTTCCCTAAAGTGAAAGTGACTTACTTTATTTACTCCATCACAACTATGTACAGAACTATACTTGTGAAATGTGTTTTGCAGAGTGTGTTTGAATAGAAAGGAATCTTTTCTAAAGTTTGAAAATGTCATATAATTTTGGAAGGTTAAATTTGGAATGGTAAATAAGAGCAAAACTGTCCAAGTCTCTACTTTAAGGATAGATGAAAAAATATTCACTAGCAGAGATTTTGGCAAATATGTAATTTCAAAGCAATGTGAATAGTGATGTGGAACAGGATGGATCAGAATAAGAAATGGATCAGCATGGTATGTACAAGACCGGATACGTATTATATTTGTAAATTAATATAAATGACTATAATTATTGAATGTGATTAAAAACCTGTATAGGAATAGAGTAAATAGCATTTACATGAGGGTCACAATTACCACCAGAGTTTCTGGCTTTGAGTTAAAAAGCAGAAGCATAACACTCTAATCTAGAGATGTATGAAGCATTACTGTGATATGTTAATGCCTTAAAATATATAAATAGTGAAACGTCAGAAGGCATTTTAAAAGACAGCATTTCAAGTGATCTAAATGCAAATTAACCTGATATATGTGGATTACATCTTTTTTTAATAATACAAATGGATTAAAATGAAGGGAACATTGCTCTAAAATAGGGAATGATTCTATACGGCTATGCTTTGGGCTTTCAAACATATGTTCAAACATCTGAACAATGGTATGGTTGATTTCACAAACTCTAATTGTGTCCAGAGTCACACATTCATCATTTTTAGCAATTCTCAATGTTGACTATTTTCAAGTGATTGCACAGTAATCTTTTTGGATATTCATACATAATGCCTTTTTATCACCGCTACAAAAAGTGAATTATAAATCAATTTAACGTGAAAATGTGTATAGTTTTCAAGTTTCTATCTAGTAAAGAAACAGAAAAGTATATAAACTCAATGTGTAAGAGAAAAAACTCAGCCTTCTTTTGCTTTTGTTTTCATTCTTTGCCTTTCCCCATATGTTAATAGAGTACAGGTTCTTTCCAGACACAGTTTTGGCCCAGCACATACTAATTTGAATAAGGGAACTAATTTTAAGTGGCTGTTTTGCTTTTTATGCCAAGAAAATGTCATGTGCTGCACATGGGAATCCATAGCAGATAGGACTTTTAGATTCCTTCTTAAACCAGGTGTTAGAAATTTGTGAAAAAGCAAAAAACATTTTTCAGAAAAGCTCAAACCATAGAAAACTTTAACAGTTGTTTTGTGGTGTCATTGAAGTGCATCTAATTAAAGTCATCGTTTTCTTTTACATCCTAGAAAGAAATGTAACTACATCACTCTGTGTGACAGTGCATACTCTGTATGACATACTTCCAGGTATTCCAGAGTCTGTACCCACTGTATACATACTGATACAGACCTGCAAGATGTGGTTAAGTAAATATGATACAGTATCATAGAAAATCATAAGCATGGGAATATCATTATTCCCACATAATTAGATATGATAAAAAAGACCTTCTCAACATAAGAGGTATAAGTGTAATACAAGAGTTCTGGTGTAATGTGCCATTTGATATGCATGTGATACGTGTGTGTAATGATGCCAACATGATAGAAATAACAAGTAAAATTTCTCAAAAACTTTTAGAAAATTTACATTGTCGATATTAGACTTCCATTCTAATTCAAGATTGCAATTCATTCCATTTTCTTTCTTCTGAATTCTATTATAGAAATCACTAGAGGATAATCTTCTGTGGTTTATGATACTCTGAGCTCAAAATTTAGTTGAACTGCTTAAATTTTTTGAAAGTAGTACATATTTATGAAATACTTTTGAAAATTAAGGGTTATTTTCAATTTATTCAGGACAAGGAATTATAGCAAAGGTTCAGTGATATACCAAAAGTGTTTCATCTAGCACTTGTGTTGCCATGTTTTAAATCCTGTGATAGTCATAGGGAAGACACATCCTGGAAACTTTGTGTTAGTTTTACTTCAAGCATGTTTGTAAATATCATAGTCTAAATAGTTTAGACTTTATCTACAAAAGAAGAGTAAATGTAAGTGTTCTGAAGAGTTCTTTAACAACCCACGTTAGAAGGGCTGTCTTCAGGCACAGATTGAAATGAATATAAAATTTGAAAACTGTTCAAATTCAAAACTAGTTTGGGTAGGAAAAATGTCAGGGATTGAGACTTTGCTATAGAGAGAAGCAAGTTTTATATTTTTTCCTAAATATCATATTATTTACTTAAATAGCTATTCAGTTATTTAAAAAATAGTTTTCTTTAAATTAAACAAAAATATATGATTTCCTTTTATATCTCACATGTTATGCTAGATGTCTGGGTTAGAAAGACATAAATGAAAACACTCACTTTACTTGATATTTTCCTATCTAGGAGGGAGATGCAAGTAAATATACTATGAAAATAAAGTCTGTAAATACAACAATAGGAAAAGGCACAAGATATTATGGGAAAGTAGAGTGGAAACAAAAGCAGGTTGGAATGTGAATCACAGAAGACAGCTTCCCAGAGAAAATAATAATTGGCCCAAGTCTTTAAGGAAGAAAAGCAGCTAACCAGAACAAGAAGGATATTCCACATGGAACATCGGAAGGCATGGGGCATGACACATGAGAGGAAAGGAAAGGCCGGGAAATTACAAATCCCTCAGCATGACTGGATTAAAATTTTGAATGGCTTGAGGTTGGAGGAAAACAAAGCCAGAGAAGCAGGCAGGCATCAGATCATGGAGGGCAATGTGTGTCAGAAAAGGAGATGAATTTGGAAGAAAAACCAAGCACAGATCATTTGGAAAAGAAGTCTGTCATGGATCCAGATGAGTGAAACCCCTGGGTGTCAATGAGGGAACCTCAGGCAATGACATGTCGAAAGAAATCACATTCTCTCACTCCATGAGGGAAACCAAGTCTCCTAATTAGAAATAAAAAAATAAGTGAAACTATGGACTTCAAGATATTCCCTACAACTCCAAACAGCATCCTTTCTCCCAAAGTCCTTTGTTTTTCAGAAATTGCTCTGTGTGTGAGTAATGTCAGAGAAGCACAAAAGAGAAGACAATTTTAGAATTTCTAGGCTGGAAAAGACCAGGGTAGCTCATGGTTGAACCTTAGAGGATGCAGAAGGATATTGGTGGGGCAGATGTTGTGAAGAACTTGCTGTCAAATCCAGCTGCCTTCTTTTCCCTATGTGTGTAGATCTTAAAAGTGCTCCCTTAATAAAACTCCTGCTTTATAATCTCTTTCTAGGATTCTCCTTCTCTGGGAACTCATCATGTAACAACTGGAGAGCAAAGTAGGAAAAGAGCCTGACCAGCAAGCTCTCCAGGCAAGGTGAAGAGGCTTCCTCTTAGTCCCAAGTCCACAGCAATGGCTAAATTGAACCCCAGAGGTTTTGCACTAGGGAAGAATAAATCCGACTCCATATTGGATCTGTTTCTTTTACTTTAACCTTTGTATTCTATTGCTTTTGCTGCAAGTTAACCACTAAGGGGATGTTGCCAAAAGCTTAAATTATACATAATGGCCCACCTTAGGGAACCCTGCCTCCCGTGTAATAAGCATTAAGCTAAAATAACTTTGTTTAGCTCACAGACAACATCCTGACCAGGCCTACCTGTGAATGGCTGCAGGAAAGAAGAAATTAACACATCCCCTCCAGAGTTTGACCAGAACCAGGAAATGTTTGACCCTATCCCCTCCCCTTTTAGTATAAAAGAAGCCTGGATTCTAACTCAGGTAAGATGGTTCTTTGGGACACTAGTCCACCATCTTCTCAGTCTGCTGGTTTTCCGAATAAAGTCACTATTCCCTGCCCCAACACCATGTCTCTCAATTTATTGTTGTGTGGTGAGCAGTATGAGCTTGGACTCAGTAACAGTTTCATGTTAGAGAGCAATATGGTGTCAGTATATTTTAAAGCTGAAAGGGGCTTGCAAGTTAATTCTAACTCTGCCACTCTTAAGGTAGAGAACCTAAAGGTCAAAAGAGTCATGATTCCCCTAATTCTGCATAGCCAATTAAGGGCTGGGCTGAGAAGGATTCCACATCTTCTCACTCCCACCCTACTGCCTTTTTCAGTAAATCTATTCTTCTCAGATAGATGTGTTTCCAGGAATCTGCATCAGCATATCAGGTTGCTTGTGGCCATAGGATAAACATGAAAATTTCTGGAGGATGATTTCATTTCCTTTTTATATCACAATGCACATGCTGTAGAATGTAAAGAGTATGCAACTTTTAAGATTAAAGAAACAAGAGACTCCCAAGACCTTTGGAATTCAGTTTTGTCCTTAGAACCCTTTTGAGTAGAGTTGAATCTCCTCTGCTACTAGGGATACATCAGTGTACATATTTGAAAAGAACTGCAGGAAGAAATACCATTATTCCTAGATATTGGATTCTTTTCCATCTTGATTAAAATGTACTCTAGCTTTATGTTAATATAGCAGCATCTATAAGAGGACTTTATTAAAGTCTCCAAACTGCAGGCAACTCATGATAATTATCTCCCTTTCTGAAGATGGTATTAAACATATCTTTGTAGTACAAACTAAGAAGAGGCTAATTGGTCCAGTTATTATCACCCTCCAAATCTATATGAGAGAGTGCACAGCCCACCACAGAGAAATGTGTTGCAGGGAATCACCAACAAGTCACTGATGCCCCTGCAGTGACAGAATGCATTCACTGTCCCCATCAGCTACTGCTCAAGAATCAGAATTCACACTTCTCCCGATTTCTTCTACCCTTGAGCGGACCCTTGAAGCTCTAGTTTTAGGGAGGAAGCTCTAGTTTTAGGGAGGAGATGTATCCACAGGAGGGACAAGAGGGTGTGGACAACTTCAAACTGGGCATGGGAATGAAATTGTATTAGTTAGTTACATTGGATTAGACTTTTTAATACCTGCAAGTGACCTGAAAGCTATGGGCTGTGTCCAGATTGTCTCAAAATAAAAAGAGAAATCTGGCAGAAAACATCGTAAATTGGTGCTGGGGGAAATTAGATTATTCTTGAATGTAACCTGCCTAGTCAGGTCATTTAATGAACTAAATTCATTACTATGTCAATATAGATGACATTGGCCCAATGCTTATACCCTATACTCTTAATGGAGATTTTAAAACAGAAAAGTATAGTGAGTGGTAAAAAGAACAATTATTTGGCATCAAACCAGCCTTGGTTTGAGTTCTGGCTTTGTCCATCACTGCATGACCCAGGCAAATTACTTTCTCTGTGCCTCAGTTTCTTCTTCAGTAGGATGGGGATACTGATGATTGCCGTTTACACATTTTGTGGCATATTCCAAGCCCATCATGATTCTTCCTTCTTGGTCACTGCTTTGTGATCTCTTTCAGCACCCAGGCTGGCACAGCATAGTTTTAGCCAGAGTGACTGGGCTAGGGGTGGTGACCTTAGCCATGCGTCTTTTCCCCTGGGTCGATCCAAGATTCAGCCTTTCCATGGGGGAAGGACCCTATCGTGTTGATTCAAACACCATTGTCAGCTGGGACCTGGTGAGAACGTGAAACATGACTCCAGTACAGAATGCACCCAGAATGCTTTTTGTTCCTGCTTCTAGTCTCTTTCTGGTGACACCGCTGCATCCCCATTCTGGGGTTCTATGATATTCCTCCTTTATGCTTTTACAACTAAATTTTTCTGTCTTTGCTCACATGAACTTGGATCAGACAGGAAGGATAGTTTTAAGAACTTGGATTCAAATCCCAATTCCAAATTTACTGGTTAAGTAACTATGGACAAGTTACTTAAACACTCTGCATCCATTTTCTCTACTGAATTATGGGGAGAGGATAGTATTTACTTCAAAATAATACTCATTCACGAGGAATAAGTGAGTCACTACAGGCTAAGATTAAGAACAATGCCTAACACATCTTAAGCATACAATAAATGTAAGCTATTATTTATTGAGTTGATTTCCATCACTTGGAAACAAAAATAACTTTGACTAATAAAGTATTATCTGACTCACAGGGTCAGTGTGATGATGGAAAGAGAAAGTGCAGGAAAAGAGCTTAGCATGGTAAGTCCCAAGTATGAACTGGCAATGTTTAGCGTTTCCTTCTTCTTTCTTAGTTACCACTGCACCTGATGTTAATTACCAGAGGCACTGAGATGACCCAAAGCATCCATTCCTGATTTTTAATCCACAGAAGCAAATGGCACTACAGACAGAGGGTGACAGACATATGTGTGAGGACTGGTTTGATTTCCATCTCTCTCTCTACCTATTCAGATTTATTCACATCCATATCTACGATCCTAGGATGGAGAATAAAGAGATATCCACAGAGACACCTTAGCAAAGTAGATTAAAGCAATTGAAGTGGATTTAGTATTTCAAGGACAGTTTAAAGAATAAATTCTTTTGCTCAGATGGTTCTCAGTTTCATTAATAAAATTATATTTATGAGTGAAGTCATGATGGCACCTCTTAAGTACAAGTTCTATTAATTGTTTCCTGCCAAAGGCACATCACATGTTGAAGAGTGTACTTGCCTGAAAATAAATCTCCCAGAGGCCATGTGATTTAATCTTGATTACCTTTTGGCATCCTAGTTCTTCCATTTTGCCATTGTGTAGTAACATTTTAGGGCAGGTCAACATCAGCCTTTGTTTTTGCTGTTGGTCTATTCTCATATCCTCCAAGTTTTTAATCTTTCAGTTCTTTGCACTGATGTCTTCTAGTTAACTATAAAACAGAACTTTCTTTCAAATCTTTACTATTTCACTGTAAATAGTATAATACCAAAGCATTAGTGTGGCTTTTCTATCATTATTTAAAATGGTAAAATGACAAATAATAAGCTAGAATTCAACAAACTATATCCATTTAACTATCTGGCAATACATGCTTATATGGAAATGCTTAATGTTTTCTTTGAAAGAGTGTACTGCAGTAATTGCTAAAAAATAGCATTTGACCATAAAACTTTGCTAAATTCCTTGAGAGCAGGAACAATGGGCCCATTACAAATTTGAATAAGTAGATGCATGAAATTAAAGGAATTGCTTTTATCATTAATTTGTTTCAGTCCCAATTTTAACTAAGAAAATTATTAGTACTTACAGTTTTTATTTAAAAAAAGAACTGGTAAAAAGTCATTCTTACATATTCATTTCCATGATAACATAATATTCTCTTTGTCTGGAACTTTCTCTTCTCTGTTTTTCAAAGGATTGGCACCTTCTGATTTTTAATTTTAGATTGAATGACATTTGCTTGTTGTAAATTTCTAAATGGGTCTTTCTCCACTCCCACCTCACCCCACTCTATTCTTCTTTGTTACAGCACTCTGTTTCAGAGTCTATATATCAATTGGAATTATATATTTGAACATTTACTTCTCGATTGGTTTATACTACTTGTAAAAGACAAAGAGAGAGCAGGGAATATGTCCATCTTATTCTCTAATGTGTGATCAGTGTTTGAGGCAGTGCTTAGCACATCAAAAATATGCAAAGAATGTGTGGTAGAAATGTGCATGAATGACTTCATCTGACAATTTGTAAATGAATTAATATATTAGTGTAAGAATGAGAGACACCTTCTCTATAAGAGTCATGGCCCATTTCTGTGTGAAAAGCCTTGTTTGACATACAAGTGTAATATGCATGTCTGACATACAACAAAGGTCAGAGCTGGATTACAAATCTGGCAGCTATCAGTGAAGAGATCGTGTGTAAGGCTTCAGGGTTCTGTCTAAAAGACCCTCTCATCTAGCAGGAGGCAGATAATATAAGCACAGATAGTTAAGAGAAGAGAGACAAAAATGAGTGTTCTAGAGTTTGTTAAATAAACGACTTTTTAATGCTTACTATTTTAACTAATAGTATAGTGCAGTCTGAGACATTCTATGACTTCGTAAGTAGTGAATGGTAGCTGACCTGCGTGTCTGGCTTGTCTTCCCTTCCTTGCATCCTCCCAACCCACCCTCCATGCTCACAACCACTTGAAAACTTAAAGACAAAAATGTGATCCTCACACCACCTCTGATGACTGACTCCATGTGTGGTACTAATGTATAGGTGTTCCACTAAGGATTTTTTAATTGGATGTGTTGAATGGTAAGGGAATTAAAGGATGCTATTTAAGTCAATAAAGGAGACAAATAAAATAAATGTCATCCATTTTTGATGGACACAGGGGTATATGTTTCCCTCCTCTTCTTAGATGGAAATTTCTAGATTATTACCAATGTAAGTAGAGAGATTGATGGACATGTAGTTTTTACAGTTATCAGCACCAGAATGAGGGGGGAGCTGTCATTTTCTACCAGTTGAACATGGTGCTCATGGTGGAGAATGGCAGCAACTGGTGGTGCGAAGGCAGGGAAGATGGGGGCCTTCCCTTGCCCATGCTCCAAAAACAGAACCCTCTGTCTCTGCCCACAGGTGGTCTCGTCTCCTGTCAGCCTCTGCCCTTGACTTCAATCCCCATTCACTCTCAGTTTAACATCTTAATATTTCAGCAGTTGCCATTTACTGATAAATATGCAGCGTTGCCCTCTGCTTTTAAAGATGGATTTTCAGACAGGAATGTTATGTTTGAAAAGGCCAACACCCATTTCTTGGCCCTTCTCTGATGATGCAGACCATCCGTCCTCTGGCCGGGAGATAGATCATTGTTATTAGATGCTGACTATCTCTGCCTTCTTGGCTCTGGAACATCTGACATCCAGCTACCTGACTATAGTTAACAAATACATTCAGACTACTCTAATATGCCTTTAAAATATGTTCTGATTACGGTAAAAACAAAGCAGACATTCAGGCCGTCTTTTTTCAAAAAAAAAAACAAACAAGACGAAACACCTAGTAAAACCTCTCATTTTTATTTCTACGTTTGCAATTTACTCAGTGCAGCTGACCTTTAAGCATATATAGAACATACAGAGACAGGATATCAAATAAATGATTTCTTGGTTTTAATGTATGGCATTTAAATACTCCTTTATTACACTATTTATAAAACTGTTTTATAGAACACTAAAAAGTATGGGACTGTTTACAAATGTTAATCCTACAATTAATAGTCAGAGGCACATGCTTTCCTGCAGCACAAAGCACTGATATTCTAAATCTGTCACTCTGAACTTTACAGTAGGGGACAGCCATCTGCCTGCACACAGCCATCTAAAACAAAGCAAGAATACAGGCTCTTCTGTCTCCCCTGGTGAGAGGCAGGATCATTATGACAAAGCAGGCAACGAGGTTCAGCTAATATGAATTAAGATAGCATGTGTTGAGGAAAAAAAGGAACATATTAAATCAAACTGATTCTATAAGTCAATGTTATTAGGTGATTAGGTGATTTGATAAAGCAGCGCCCAGGATGTAATGCCAAGTACATGGGAAATATGTGTATGGGTGAACTAGTACTGAGTCCTACAGCCCTGCAAACCCTTTCTCTGTGTTGCTGAATCTAATGCTATTTTAGTTAAAACTCACACTTAACTGGCACCTCCATTTTGCTGTGAAATATCAAGGTTGTTAAAATAAAATAATTTAACATTCTCTTACAGGTGGAATGTATGCACTGGAAAGAAAAAGGAGCAAGGCTATGAAGAAAAATCAGTTTTGAAAATATCTTTACGGGTAGATGACTCTGCAATTATATATTTTTTTCAGAGAGTCATGTTCTTTCATCATCTATGTCTAGATTTTTCTGAAATTCAAATATTCTTAATCTACTTTCTACATTATAGTTTTACTGAAATCATTATGGAAAAATACTACCACTCAGTTACAATTCTTTTCAGATCACCCAATATGCTTCTCAGCTTAATTTTAAGTGGGTCATGAAAAATTATTAGATTAACATTAACTTCTTTGTTTTTCTGATTTTTGAAATTTGATTTTTTAAAGAAAACTCTCTTTTCCCTGACATAAAGATACATTTTTATAAACATGAAAGAGTGAGAAAAATTAGAAATTCCATGTCATATTAAATTTGATTTTCTAACGAGTGTAGCAATAGAGCACAGTGGTTAAATGTGAATTGTGGAGTCTGCTGAGATGGCTTCTAATCTCATCTCCACCACGTGCAAGCTGTGCCACCTAAAGGGAGTAATTTAACAGCTAGAGGCCTTCAATTTCTCATTTGTAAATGGGGGTCATTTAGAGAGCTGACTTCGGTTGGGTTACTCTGATGGTTAAGTGAAATAAGATGCATGAAGCACCCAGTACAGTGTCTGGTCAATCAGAACTCTTCACAATGAGAGTATGCAAGTTTCATTCCTAAAGCAGAAGTTCGGATGGTTTAGATGTTGAATGTGCTCAATAAGGGACTCATTTAAGCAGTCATTTTCATAGCAATCTATCTGTAAATTCTAATCATTTTAATACTGACAACAGTTCTCAGAAATTATATATTATAGGATCATATGGTAGCTCTCCTGGGCATATATCCAGAGAAAACCATAATTTGAAAACACACATGCACCCCAATGTTCATTGCAGCACTGTGTACAATAGTCAAGACATGGAAGCAACATAAATGTCCATCAACAGAGGAATGGATACAGAAGATGTGGTACACATATGTGATGGAATATTACTAAGAGTAAAAAAGAACGAAAGAATGCCATTTGCAGCAACACGGATGGACCTAGAGATTATCATACTAAGTGAAGTAAGTCAGACAGAGAATGACAAATATGATATGTTATCACGTATATGTGGAATCTAAAAAAATATATGATACAAATGAACTTATTTACAAAACAGAAACAGACTCAAAGACATAGAAAACAAACTTATGGTTACCAAAGGGGAGAGGTTGGGGGGGGGAGGGATAAATTAGGAATTTGAGAATACACACTACTATCTATAAAACAGATAACAAGGACCTACTGTATTGCACAGGGAACTATATTCAATATTTTGTAATAACCTATATGGGAAAAGAATCTTAAAAATTGTATATATATATATGTATATATAAACTGAATCACTTTGCTGTACACCTGAAACTAAGGCATTGTAAATCAATTATTCTTCAATAAATGAATAAAGTTATATGATATATATATATATATATATATATATATATATATAATATATATATGGAGAGAGAGAGAGAGACAGAGAGAGAGAGATTTAGAGACTGTGTATCCAAAGCAAGATTTTTAGCAGGTAGTTGACATATTTTGAAGCTGGCATACGATACTATTTATTGAAATCTATGCTTAGAAATGGTGCATCTGGCCAACCTGGAGAATGCTATATATAAAAAGCCTCGTTATGGTACCAGATTCCTGAATCATGGGCCTTAAGCAATAATCCTCATCTGTGATCTGGGTTCTAAGATGCATGCTAGTATGACTTATATTTAGAGCATTAGATTGAGAACACAAACCTGTTCTTGGCTTTCTTCATGACTGAAAGAGGAAAGATACTTAACATGAATTTAGATGGTAAATGGTTAAAAATAAATATGTATATAAGGAACAATTATTTACAGTATAGCACAGGAAGTTATACACAATATCTTATAATGACCTATAATGGAGTATAATCTGCAAAAGAAAAAACGGAATCACTATGCTGTACACCTAAAACCAACACAATACTATAAATGAACTATACTTCAAGAAAAAAAAGAGTTGAACAAGGGAAAAGGTATAATTTTTACAATTAGAAATAATATTCTCAATTCTAAAAACGCACATCTCATCACAGTCTAAGTTTTATACTGAAATATTTCCCCAACAGGCAAGAACAACAATAAAATCATAGGTAATACTATGATATCTAATAATCTAAAGAGTCCTACTGCATGAACTTTGTTTAGTGTATCATACACCTCAGATATAACTGACTTAAAGTTTCTTTAAAAAAAACAATTGTCTCATTGGTAATGATTATTTGTTCACACTTTCTGACTATACACTTAGAAATAAATGTTCTGTGGTAGATTATCTGGTTTTAGCACCATGTTATCATAAAATTTATTAGTTTAAAAAATACTGCAAAATCAACAGGAAAAACAGTTAAAATATAGAAGGTAGAAAGTGCTTAATAATGTTGGAAAAAATGAAATATTCCTAAAAGTGAATATAGAGCAGAGTTCCCCACTTCTTTTCCTGAGGTCAGTGTCCTACATTCTGCCACCCAAACACCAAACAAACCTCAGTCAATCCTGGGGTTTAATTCCAGGTAAACCCAGGTTTCTCTTTTTCTGGAGGGAAGTATGGGTCGCTGTGTGAGGTGTTAAAGCCACAGAGTGAGGAGTCCGAGGAGAGGACTGAAGCTCAGTGGGAAGACTTGTGGTTTGGCCCGTACGGGGGACAAGGGACACACTCCGTAACTGAGGACCCCTGTTTTCACAACATCAAATTCATCACTGTCAGTAAATTCAGATTAAAAAAAAACTTAAAATATCAGAGTATATTTTAAGAAAGGTAAGGAGGGTATTTTGCTAAGGCTTTACTTACCGTGAAATTAAAGAAAGAAAAAACCTCTCAGTTCTACATGTGGATCTAAAAGATCTTTACCATCCAAATTATGTCCCTAGAAGTCCACTCACGGTATGTAATACCAATGGTCTCAGATGGCAGCAAAACATGCATGTCTCATGGTATTTTGCAGACATATAAAATATTCACTCAAAAATCAAGCAATAGTGATGTGTCTTCAAAACCATTTTACAGTTACAAAATAGACTTTAAGGACACGTTTTTACAATGAACATGAAAATAGACCATGTTTCCATTTCTGTGCTTTTGATTGTGCTTCCTTGCTTCTTTGGCTAAACAGCAACGCATTCATAGCAGTCACACAAGATTGTTTGGGAAGGAGAGCTGAATAACACATACGTATACCTTTGAATTCTCTTTTGGACGTCCCACATTTTGGTATTTAAAAAAGGAGTTATTTAACACAATTTCGGAGAAGCAGTGAAATTCTCTGCCATCTGAATCATCACCCAGTAGTAATCCCTACCCCTCCCCCAATTTAGAACTCGTGGTCAGTTTTACATAGAACAGAATGACACTCTCCAGGCTTCCTGCAGGGACAGGCCAGCTGCCTCAGGACCTAATGCTTTAGTCATCTGCCCGGGGCATTTCTGGCTGTCTTGCCCAGCACTGCTTTAATTAACTGAGACACTCTTAGGAGGCCATTAGATGTTGACAAAAGGGGAATTTTCTTTTGATTCATCAATAGCTTAATTAATGCTAAACCATACTCTTAAGCATCAGAAAAATAATGTACTCTTCTTAAACACCAAAATAACTTCAATACAGGGATCTGCTTTTGAAATATAAAGAAGCGATTTGATTAACAATTAAGCAATAAAAATGTGAATTAGAACTTAATTGTTTCTATGGTGACAAAGGATGGATGCACCATAACTTTAAAGAAACTCCCTAAATAGCACTACATTTGAATTTGAGTTCCTATGTTGTGTGGCGATTGCAAATGTACTCTGAATGGCAGTTCTAATGAAAAAAAAAAAAAAAATATATATATATATATAGTTGGTTCTGCAATACTGAACTGAAAATGTTCTATCAGAATGCGTTTTTAAATAAAATTATACAGATGTTTCTTGTTTGTGCTAATAGCCATCAATGTGTTTATGATAGGTTTCTATTGTTTTCCACCCTCTGGAGAAGTTTTGAAAAGGAAATACACGGGGATAGTGGAGATTGGTTACCTCGTTCACAGAACCGGCCGGTGAAATGGAGCGGACAGTCGCACTGGAAGGAGAAGACGCCCCCCGGGAGGAGGACGGTGCGGCAGGTGCCCCCGTGGTGACACACGCGCCCTTGGCACGTGGCCGGCGCCACGCGGGGGACGAGTGAGGCCCCCGGGGAACCGGCCCCTTCCGCGGCCCCAGAAGGAGGGACAGACGCAGACGTTGCTGACGGGGTAGAATCCTGGGATCTAGATTTGTAAACAGATCAGAAAAAAGTAGTATAAGTAAAAGAGCCAGGACTTAAATAGAAATAACAGAAACTTTGGTTTAAAATAAGAGGGAGATAAAACCAATAGTCATCCAAGGTTCAGCTGAGGGCACATAGGATTGTCACGTTTGTTCTACAATTGTAGGATTTATAAATGTTGCAAATGGGACCGTGGGGGAATCGTGGAGTCAAGATACTTGTTTCTTCTGAGAAGCCTCATTAATTTCCTCAAAGTCCTGAGAAACCTGAATGCATCGGCCTGTACAAGCCTGAGTCAGTTCTCTAACGTAAAATAATTCAAATTTGGGCTAAACATAGTTCTACTTCAGCTCTTCTAAACCATGTGAGCCTAAGATGAAGAATTTAGGCCATGTGACATTTTAGTGGTAAAACTGCTTGAACTTGAACTATTTCTAGTTTGATTGCTAGCAATGTGTATTTTTCAAAGTCACTTTCATTCATTTTAGGAGTTAACCAAAAGATATGCTACAAATGACTCTCATTTTTTTACCAATTTTACTGCCAGTTTAATTTTTTTCTTCCTAAAAACTAATGAACAGAAACCAATTTCCTTTGAATTACTGTAAATTGAAATTCCTTACTTTTACATTCAAAGCCTCTTGATAATCGAATTCTTCTCTGCTTTCCAGCCTGTTTTATCATGATTCCTAATAAGTACCTTAACTTCTCTCAAACCAAGTGAGATTACTATTCCTGAAAGACCCGGGCTTTCCTAATTTTTGAAGTTTGTTCAAACCACTTTCTATGCATTGTTGTTCCTCTATTCCTGTATATATTTCATCTAACGTGCCAAGTCAAGATCTCCATCATTTCCTCAACACAGCCTTGTTGGTTGCTCTTAGCCCACCAAGGTGAAATTGATGTTTCTCACCTTTCTAAAATTCGATGACGTCATTGTACCACTGCTAGAATATTTCCCACCTGCTTGTAGTATTATTATTTTATGTACATACTTCTACTAGGTTGTATGTACACTGGTCACTATTTTTTCCATTTTTCTTCCACACACAGATTCCTCATTTTGTCAGAATTCCCTATTCTTAGTAGAGACTTTATTAAGTATTTGTTGAATTAATGTCTTCACTGTACTCCTGAGTGTTTTGTGTTGTTTGAGAACCAGTGCTTTTGAATATTTTTTAACTTTTTATTTTATATTATAGTTGATTAACGATGTGTTACCTTCAGTTGTACAACAAAGTGATTCAGTTATCCATATACATATATCTATTCTTTTTCAAATTGAAATTTTCACTTCACAAAATCATTGAGAGTTATCTTTTAAATGTAAAAAATCTTGCTGCAATAAAAATAATCAACAATTTAACTATCTAAGTAAATCTTTATTTTGTACACTGTTATAAAGATAAAATCTTGGTAAAAGAAGTCAGTTCAAAAAAATTGTCTGAGTGACAATTAGAGACAGTTATTTTTGTGTCTACTTTGTATTCATATGTCAACTTACTGGGATAAAAAGCTGAGGAAAGTGAAATAGATGATTCATAAAAACATTTTACGAAAATAATGTTAATGTGCAGGTCAGTTTCTTTTGTTTTACAGTCCTTTTACAACCTGAAATTCTTCTTTATGTTGTTTATCATAGTTTGTAACTGTGAAGAAAAGAAAACGTTGCCCGTGTTCCAGTTCTACAAGGATCAAGACATTCGCCACTGCAGTTGCCCACTGACACTGCACCTTTCAGGAAATTCAGGATGGAGAAAACAGGAAGCATTCTGTGTTTTGCATACTGGCCTTAGGTAGTTAGGATGCACATTTAAGAAAAGATTTCAGTGAGCCCGGATTCTTGCATCTTCCCATACACAGAAAAGCACTAAAATCATTAATTTGAGGTGTCTGTTCTTTGTAAGTAGCTGTGATCTTCTGATGTTTGACTACATATTTTTTTCCCAGTGAAAAATACATATATGTCTTGGCTCCCCCCTTACCTCTTTGAATAGTTTCTCAGAGCTTGCTGAGAGTCTGCCTCCCAGGCTGTAGTCCTCAGTAAGACACTGAAAGCTCAACTCACAGCTCTTATGTTGTGCATTTTTTTAAGGTAACATAACCATATTTTAATTTTTATAGTTGTTAAGCCTGACTCTCTTCTTTCTGCTCTGGACTGCAATCTGATCTTTTCTTCATCATATCCCTAACAATGCTTGTTCCCAAGTAAGCTCTCCAATAAATATTTTATAAATGAATTTGAATCATTTTTGTAAATATACAATGTATCACTCCACTCACCAGAAAAATAACAAGTAAAAATAATTTGGTTATCTTTGGGTCAATTCATAACTCCATTACATAGCTTTTTAGTTTTATAGATAACATAAAATCTAACAGCTTTGATGTAACTTTACAATCAACTTTCTCTGATTTCATTCTATTGGATTAGTGTAGTTCTCCCCATTTGTACTCGCAATATGTTTGTCCCTATAAAGTAACTTCCGTCAAGTTAAATGGCAATGCTAATTTGAATTACATGGGATTTATTACTCAGCATTTCTTGTTTTAATTTAATTTTTAGTTTTAGTGTTTCTGAATGATTTCACCATTTTCTCCAACTCTTGCTGTGGACTTCATGAACTGCAGTCAATCACATTTTTCTCAGGAATAAATTAGACTGAATTAAATGTCACTAGTTCTTTCTCCTACTGTAACTGCTCAGGGAGCACATGTCTCACCTGAAAAAATCAATGTGTTGCACATTTAAGTTGCTACCTGATTACACAGAAGTAATTACTATCAATTGATCCATCAATTAAAATGTCAGAATCATAAATCAACATTTGAAAACTGCATTAACCAGATACATTTTATCTTATTAGGATCAAATTTTATATCTGATATATTATTCTTAATAGTCCTTGACTTTCAGTATTTTTTCACTAGTTATAAATTATGCCATGAATTTACCTATTTTAGAATTTAGAATTAAAATAAATAAAATTTATTCAATTTATTATATATTTTACAAGAAACAAAATATTTGTTCTGGTTGTTAAATTTTAACTTACTTTTACATAAAAGATTAAAAATATAAAGTACATGTGGATGTTTATTAAGCACAACCTGATGACAGTCATATTAATATAATTAGCAATGTGAAAAAGGAGCACTAAAATTATAGTTCTTTTTAATTCTAAAAATCATGAATGTATGAGAGCTCAGAACTAAATCAAGGCTCAGGGTTTTCAAAATTGTTTTTAAAATAAACAGCACTGTAAAGATTGAACTTCTTTGTCTTTCTTAACTAAATACTTGATTTACTATAAGTCCAAAATAATAAGCCCGAAGAATCTGCTTGATTGCCTCTTGGATAACTTCGGACAAAAGTACAGTGATGGACCAGTCACTGTTACAACAAGTCGTAAGCGCTCAAGAGTCTTTTTCGGTATGAATTAATAATTAAATAAGATATGCTAATTTTATTCATAATCAAGCCTGATCCTTAGAGGAAGACACCTTGATGTGACAGTGATTGCTAATCTCAGGGGCAGGGGTGGGGGGAGCTCTCAGTGGAGGAGAGGACGTTCCACTCTTTGCCCCTCTCTTCCAGGGGCTCTGCGGAATCCCCTGAGGAGGGCAGCAGCTTGAGGGGTTTGCTTCTTGTCAGCAGACACTTGTCTGGCCTCAGTTTCTTAGAAGGAGGAATGGACTTGCTCACAAGTGTAAATCCTGGAAGACCTGCTCACAAGCAGAGAAGGAGAATCTTTAAAATCGTGATGAAGTATTCAAAGAAAGAAAGAAACTGAGCTAAAGAAATTTTGACCTTGTGGCTATTAATAGTGAAGGGGAAGAAAAGTTTTCAAATCATTACAGATTTTTAAAAGCAGTAAAATAAATGTGTTATAACCTAGGCAACAAAAAACCTGATTTACAAATAATATGTATAGATACTTTTTTTTTTACAAAAGTGAGAATTATAGTATAAACACTCATATTCCAGTCTGCTTTGTCTTTTCACTACTAGAATATTCTGCTCTTTATTTTTTCACCTAAAAATTATGCTTAGTAGGCTGCACTGTCAGTGAATACAATTCTTGATTTTCCATTTAAAAGCTGCATAGTGTTATATTGTTTGGATATACACCACTGATTCTATCAGTTTGGAGTTAATATATTTAAACTATTTCAGGTTTTTCCCCCTGTTATCCAGATCATAAATTAATGTTAATAGCTATATCAAGATATAATTTACAAACTAGAATGAACCCATTTAAAATGCAAGTTTTAATGGATCCAGAGTTGTGCAACTATCACCACAGTATAATTTTATATTTTGTCATTCCCCAAAGGAATCCCATATCCATCAGCGCCACCTTTAGCCTACTTTCTGTCTCTATAGATTTGTCAATTTTGGACATCATATAAATGGAATCACATAATATGTGGTCTTTTGTGCTGGGCTTCATCACTTACTATAATGTTTTTAAGGTTCATCCATGTTTTTGCATGTAAAAGAACTTTATTCCCATTTATTATTGACATTTTACTTATCCATTCATTAATTGATGGTCATTTTGGGCTGTTTTTACTTTTGCCTACTATGGACAATGCTACTATGAACATTCATGTCCAAGTTATTGTCTGCATTTTCTTGGGTATATATACCTAGGAGTAGAATCGCTTGATCGTATATCCCATGTTTAACATTTAGAGCAACAGCTGAACTATTTTCCAAAGAAACTGCACCACTTTCCATTCCTACCAGCAAAATATGAGAATTCTAATTTCACCACATGCTCATTGGAACATATATTCTTAGAAGAATTATGTGCATTTAATTTTGTATGCATATAACACAGATATATATTTATTTACATTAACACCTAGTAAACTGTAACGGTTTATTCCAAAGTGTTGCTTCATTTCCCTCAACTATTCTCTTTGTAGTCTTTTTAAAGCCCTTTTTATTTTTTTTAAGTTACTATTTATTTATTTATGGCCACACCGTGCGGCTTGCAGGATCCTACTTCCCCAACCAGGAATTGAACCCAGGGCCCCAGCAGTGGAAGTGTTGAGTCCTAACCACTGGATTGCCAAGGAATTCCCTATAGTCCTTTTTAAAAGTAGTTTTCTGAACAGGCTTAACTAATATCTCTTACTTTATCCTGGATCACACCTGAATAGACCAGGTAAGCAGGTAAGCAGTATTCCCTTTGAGAGTAAGGTACTAGAAAAGTTACTCAAAGTGCTTACTCAATCTTTCTATACATCTATTTTTCTGCTTATGTATTATCAAAATTCACATGCTTGTATTTACTATGTCCATATCTATATGTATATGTACATGTATATCTATATCTATATCTACCTCTATACCTATTTCTGTTGAGTTTCTTAGTGATTAGGACTTTGATTCCCAAGCAGATAGCCAAGAATACTTAGTGATGTTTTAACTGTGGTGGCTAATAGGAAGAAATCCAAAGAATTTAATTCCTACTTCAACTCTCAAAATCATGAGAACACCATAATATCAAATAGATTTTTTAATATAAAATAGAGCCCTATTGAAATATGGCTTCAAAGTTTTATTTAAATTATCATTTTCCACTAGCTCTAAAATTTATTAAATCAAATTTAGTTTGATTTAATAAATTTTAAAATAATTTTATCTGAGTGCATAACAACACAGAAAAGTGTTTGCTGTTTAAAATGTATTTAATTGTCATAATTATATTAAAAGAGGAAATATGTGAAATTACTGTTATTACATGTAAAAATCTCATTTACCACTCAAAATAAGAATTAGATACCAAAGCAACATATTATACATGGAAAAATCAATCTAAACAAACATAACCCCAAGCTTTACTCTTGCTTTAATATAACATTATGCAATAGAACAAGAATTATATCCTAATAATTAATTGAATAAAAATTAACATTTTAAGGCAAGTTAATTCACTATTAACATAATAGTGTAATTTAAATAAGTCTTGTTTTCACATTGTCTAATTTTTCTCACTAAAATAATTCATTTCTCATTCTCACAATCTTCTATTCTTTAGCTCTTACATATTCATAGTTAGGGTTCTTGAGACCAGTCATTCTTACATGATGATGTTCAAGCATCATCATGAGTTATGCAAAAATTTTACTCCACGGTATTCCAAACTGCAGTTTCTCAGTATCTACAGTGGATATTTTTGAAAAGCTGGACTCCCCTTGATAAATTCTGAGTCTCCCTTCTCATGCCAGCCCTACTGAGGGTTGTTCTTGATCACAGAGTGCATGCAGGACCTGATTCCACAGCCCAAAGCTGGATGAGACTTAGAGGAATGCTTTCTCCCTATGTGGAAATTCAGAGTCATCAAAACCCTGGATTTCTCTTTTTTTCCTTGCCTTCCATATCTCAAATTCTATTCTTCCTTTTTATTTAAATAATAAAATAGCTTCTTTATAGATTCTTTACCTTTTGTTAGTTTTATGATCACATTTCTTTGTCAGTACCTCTGACTTTAGTTCCTATTTTTTCTAATCCATCCTCACTGTTCTTGTTCTTATTACTCCCATGCCAAAGATTATCCTAATTGAAAGTATATATTCTTCAATGATTTGGTTCCATTTACCTTTCAGTTTTAGCTGTTTGCAATGCCTTAATATATGTCCAATGTATGTTCTAAACATATTCTAGTGTAATTTTTTTCAGTATTCCATGATTTATGCTTTTCATATAGCCTAGGATTTCCCTGAAGTACACTTTTACCTTATTTCTTCCTTAGGACACAGTTCCAAAATTATCATCTTAGAATTACTTTGGTTCTTCCCTAGACTAAATTTCAACAACATTATACACATATCTACCTAAAGAAATAACACCAAATAACTAGTGTCACAAAAGGTACATAAAGTGAGCATTTTCATTCATATTCTCCTCCAGACCCAATGCCAATCTGCACCCAAGAGGCAATTAATCTGTGTTCCATTTTGTACAAATACATATCCAGTTATATGGACATATAATTTAGTTTTCTTTCTTTATCAGATTTTAAACAAGTGAAATTGTATTAGTAAGGGTAACGCTAGCTCCTGTAATGGATACACCTTGAAATCTTGGTAGCCTAGCAACACAGAAGCTTATTTCTTGTTCATACAAAGTTCAGTCAGCAAAGGTAGAAGCAGGAGTTCTGTTCCCTGCAGCCGTTCAGTGATGTTCAGGGTGACATAAGCTTCACGATTCTCAGCCTGTGGTTTTGAGGTAGCCTTCAGTGTCAAGTGCAGATACCCAGATACCAATCAGGATAAACAAGGGGGGAAGAGGGAGCACGGAGAATCTTACACCATTTCACTCTACCCATAGGCCAGGACTTGGTCACCCACTGCAAGGGAACATGGGGGAAAAAAATCTAGCCATGTACCCAGGAAGGCAGAAAAACTAGCTTGGTGAATCTAGATAACTTCTGCCATGGATATCATGTTCTAAATACTGTTATTAAATAAAATTATAGCAAAAAAAGACTTGCAATTTTTTCTTCACTTTCAGTTACAAAATATCTTGGTGATCTTTTATTGTCATTATACATAGATAAACCTTAGACATTTTAATAGGAGAAGTTCTTAGTGTAAAGGTATTTAAACATTTCCCTATAGATAAACATTTGTCAGTATATTTTCAATATATTTTTTCAATTATAAATACTGCAGTGAATTCACTGTACAAATATCTTATGAACACTTATGAATATACTTGAAGAATAAATATCTAGAGGTGAAACTTATTGGGTCAAATAAATATGCTAAATTTGTACTTTAATATATATGTTATTAAAGCCTGTACAAAATTAAGCTCCTCAATAGTTTTGGATTGTTATTTTCCTCAATTCCTCATTAAAATTAAATCGTGATTAAATGTCATTAAATATCATTAAAATTAAATACTATTAATTTAATTGGTTATATATCTGATAAATGAGAATTATCATTTATCACTGTTGTTTCATCTTCTTTAACAATTTTTAATATATTATTTGTCATTTACATTTTATCTATTTTAAATCACTAAGATACGTACTTTCCTTACTTTTTTCAGATTGTTTTTACTTATCAATTTATAGGAGATAATTATATATGATAGATAATGATCTATTTTATGTCTTTTCAAATAAGATTTCCAGGTCTTTCTGAGCATTTTGTCATGTTTTCCTGTTGTTCTTGTTGAACATTAAACTCCAAATCTCCTTCTTTAGTAGGAAACTGTCTTTCTTCTCCAGATTCTTTTAGGAAATTCCCTTTGTCTTTGTTGGCTAGTGGTTTTTCACTGTGCTGTGTTAAGGATAGAATTATTTTCATTCATCTAGCTTAGTTTTTTTCCAGTGGTCTTTTCTATTTGAAGGACTTCCATTTTTTATCTATTCTGGAAAAATTATAGCTTTCCCACATTCACTCTATATGATCCTGTTAAAACATTTATTACATAAAACAAAATTTCCTCATTTTATCCTTCACATTCTCTGCTCTTTTTGCATCTCCCTCTCTCTTGATTCATAGTAATTTCTTCAGATATATTATGCTGTTCATTAATTCTCTTTACTGCTCTAATTGCTGTTTAACTTGTCCATTTTTAAAATTTAAATTATTATGTTTTTACTTTTTGATATTCTGTTTGCTTATATTTTAAAACACTCTACTCAGTTTTCATGGTATCGTTTTCCTTACATTACTTTAATTTCCCTCTTTTATTTCTTAAAAAATCAGGCATTGAGCTTTTTACTTTGTGTCTGGTAATAAAAATATCTGGTCCTTGCAGATCTAAGTCACCTCTCCTTCTTTCTGCTAACTCCTCTCCCACGTTGCTTTTTATATCTCCTCAAGCGCCTTGTCATTTTTCACTGTAGGCTTATAATCTCTGCAATTATATCTGTGAGAATAATTAGAGGCCTAAGTATAAGACACTTCCCCAAATCAGACTTGTGTTTGCTTTGCCCTCTCATGAAGATGCTGAACTTCAAGGCGGAAACACTATAAGATGAATTTTTCTTTAAGATTTTTGAGTAACTAGAAGGTGGCACATTTATGACAGTTCCTGGACCAAGTCACTGCTCAATAAATATTTTGAATAAGTGAATGTTATACAGGTCTGGGCCACAGACCTCCACATTGGGCTAGTTTAGTTTGCTGTTATAGTATTATACATAATTATTATGTATTATACATATGTTTATATGCCATATATATATAATGTATTATATCGTACTATACATAATATAGTATTAAGCACAATTAGTGGAAGGTTATTTTCCTTCTCACTAAAAGTGAGGCATAGTCAGGAAAATTACCTTCAGGATCATTTTGTTTTCTTTTTTCCTTGTCTTTACTTTTTTCTTCCTTCCTTCCTTCTTTCCTTTATGGGGGCTGCTGTAAAGGTTTTTCTCATGATTTTGGCATTTTAGTAATTTATTTAAAACCTTTAATCTAATTTAGTGTATATTTTATGTCTGTCCTGTAGCTGGAATTTTTTTTTCAGCTGCCACACTACCCCCAATTTTTTTCTTTAAGCTTCCAGGAATTTCTCAAAATGCATGTCTGTTAAAGGAAGGTGCTATTGCTTTTCAACATGGGTGTATATGAATGCAGAATCTGAATGTGTACATGTGCATGTCTTTATGTTTTGTATTTTGGATAGATTCTCGGTGAAAGTAGACTTAGACATGTGTGTACAGTTTGCAATCTTTAGAAAATGTTTAATATTATTCTTGTATACTTGTACTATAGAACACAATTATTTTTCTATGATTATATCTAATTTTTGGAACTTAAAACCTTAAAGCAACTTTATTTATTATTTACTTAAGTATCAATACTTCATATAGTTCTGACATATAGTCATTGATAAAGATGTATTTCTTTACTTTATAAATTTTCTAATCCATCGATATATTCTGAGATATAACATAAAAAGAAGCAAATCATTTTTAAATATAAAATGTAATGGATCTTTATGGAAACTGAATTCTATACCATGGATCCTTAAAGTAATATATAAATTCATATTCTAATGCTGATACTGTTTAAATTTTTGAGACCAAATTAAATCTACAATTTATAAAAACAGTATTTTTGACTAAGAACATATTTTTACTTAGTGGCTACATTTAGATTTAGAAATCATTGAAGTTTGAATACTTTTGAAGAGTAAGATATACATAAATACACAGTATTTTTAGTAAGCATTTTATGTCAAATGGGAACAGTTATTATATTAATTAAATTTAATTTATTTCCTCCATTATGGAGAGGTACTACTGTGGAATACTTCAAAATTAACATAAACCTACAGGGACGAAGAGTATTCTAAATTATCAGCCAGGATTAAAAATGTGTAATTACATATTACCTGGAAAGTGCATCTAAATTAGAGAATGATAAGCTGACAATCAAGGTGTCATGATTAAAGCCAGGGACTTAACCCAGCGGTTGTAAGAACGTGTGCACTGGTAAAGACAAATGCAAGTTTATCTTCTAGTCTTATATGGAGAGAGGGGTTTTCTGAGGTTCATAGGAGCCCCAAGGTGTTTATTTCATGGAAAGGATTCCTGTAAGGAATCTCAACCTAGAAGTTACCAGCCAGGATTTTAAAAATGAGGAGTAGCCAAGAGAGAAGGCATGCCCATCAAACCAGAATTCACGCCTCTTCATTCATTCATTTATTTATTCAACCTACAAGGACTTATAGATTTCTCTCTGTGCACCAGACACTCACTAATCAAGATGACATGGTGTCAGTAGAACCTAGCCCTCTTTTTATGAACTTTCAGTTTTGTGGGGTTGAGAAAAAATAGGCAATTGCAAACCTGCGTAATGCATCGAGAGCCAACTGTAAACCTAGCTCTGCTCTACTTGTTTCAAATGTGCTAATATAATTTAATTCTCACACGAATACAGAAACATGACTTTATTTTCCTAAATTTAAGGATGAGAAAACAGAGATACACACTTAATAAATTTGCTCAAGGTCTTGAGGCAAATATATGGTAGAAATGGATCTGAACCCATAGAGTCTGAATCTTGAACTAAAATTTTCAAAATTTTTACACTTGTGGGAGGAGACAAGAGGGGACATACCAAGGACAGGGTCATGGATAGATGCTGTGGGAAGGTAATGGAGCAAGGACCATGAGGAAAGGCTTCCTCACGAGGGTTACAGCTGAGTCCTAAAAGACCAGATGGAGTTGGCTGGGGAAGGATGGTGGGAGGGCCCTCAGAGCCCCATCAGGGGGTGTTTAAGCCCCAAAGAAAGAGACAGCAAGTGAGGAGAATTGCAAGTGGTCTGCCATGAAGGCAGCTACAGAGTGTGTGTGTTTGTCAGAGAGAGAGAGAGAGAGAATCGATGAATCTTGGGAGACAGGCAGAGGCTGGATTATGGGGAGACTTGTTGGCAACATTTTAAGGCAACATGAAGTCATTGGAGCAGAACATTGATGACCCACGTCTGTTTTTGAACTCTCATAAAAGTTTTAGTGTGGAGGTGGTTTGTAAAGGAGAAGTAGTTGGAAGAAACTGAAGTATTATAAGAATGAAAGTAATCAGGGACGTGGACTAAGAGAATGTTATTGGGGATGTAGAAACTCTTCACTTCTCTACAAATTTAAGAGAAATTTCGTGTTGAGAGTTTAGTTAAACTGCTCCGTAATACTGCTGCCTTGGCATCCACGTTGCGTGGCCAAGCTGCCTCCAGGGTCCTTGAACTGACACTGGCCCTTCCCATGAGTGCACGTCCTAGACAGCAGCTGGCAGGGGCACCAGTAAAGGTGACACCCTTGTGGTGAGCAGTCTCCCCGTCCCCCCCCAGAGCCTTTCCCTTCCTTGCCCCTTAGATAAGATCCACAGGGAACTTACCAAACCCTGCTGTTTTGGGTTTGAATTGACCCGTCTGGCTTTAGCCCAGGAACCCCAATACATTCCCCCTGTGTACACTAATAAAGGCGTGTGCCCCAGGTCCTACTTCTCTCTCTGCCTGAATCCTGCCTTGAGCTCCCTGCATGGTTTTCAAGGGCCTGTGAGCAATAAACTTCTCTATTTCAATTCCATTGTGATCTTTTGTTGAACCACAGTTCACTGTCCAACTCCTGGGGCTCTCCTTAACAAATGTTAACTGAACAAAGTCACAACACTTGATTTCTAAAAGGACCTTGTGATCAATTTTATACATGAGATGTATATCAGTCGGGGCCTCTCAGAAAATAGAGACACATTCAGAAAGGGTAAATGAGGTGATTTTAATGAAGAGACAATTTTCAAGTTGGAAAAGTTTAAGAAAATCAGCAAGAGATTGAGAAGCGTCCCAGGACTACGCTCTGCTACTGTCATTGGACCTGAATGCGCAAGCAAGTGAAATACCTTCTGTACTGTGGACAAAGATGTAGATGTAAGAGGCTGTGGTCTTAGAGACAAGCATGCGGCCACCACAAATTTACATCCAGCTGAGAGAGAGTGGAGAATAAATAGATTTCTTCCTCTTTCTACTCCTTCTGTGTCCTGTCATCCCACTGGCCCAACATATTTAGAAGTCAGAGGCCAAGGGGAGCTGGATAGTTGTAGCCCCTAGAAGTCAGCCTCCCAGAATAAGAAGCAAGGTAGAAAGAGATGGAGAAAGTAGATCTGGAAATGAAGCAGAGAATATCTAGTCCAGGGGGAAAGAGAGCAAGTGTAGGTGAGTCTTAGGTATGGGGTTTGGGTAACTGAATGAACAATAACAACAATAACTTTTAGTGAGATGGAAGATATAAACTTCATGCTGGGCAAAAATTATCTCATTTTTGGTCTAACTGGATGATATCTTCCAGAAATTCCTAGTAGCACCTATCCCCTTTTTCCAGAAATGATAGATTTTTCACTTAAGAAAATATTTCTTTGGCTATCTGGGAGAGAAGAAACTTGGGCATGTGAATTTATATCACCATTTTGCGTGAGAAGTCAATAAGATACATCTTTTATAAATAAACATTGATCCATTTAATTACATTCTTGCTCAGTTGGGTCATGAAATCACAGCCCTGAATGTCATCATTTACCTGGGGGCAGTTAGCAGAATTGCCAGCGATGTGGCCAAGGGGTATAATCATTTCTCTAAAAAGAAAACCATGCAATTATTACAAATGACTACTGTATTAGGGGAAAGAATTAAGACACTTATTTTAACATATTAGGCCTAATAAAGTAGAGCCACAAATAACTGAAGCAATGATGGAAAAATGTTCATTTCAAAATTCAAGAGGTTAAATAAAAATATTAGACACAATAATTTTACCTTCAACACATGATAGCTTACACTAAAGGGCAGTCATTGGTTTCTGATTGTTGTGAAGAATGTGATAAATTAGTTTTGGAATCTTAGACAAGTATTCACACAAAAAATTAAGCTCAAATTCAAATGTAAGATTATTAACTAAAACGCTACTGTAGTACAGAGAACAAGCTCGTACACTCAGCACCCTAAATCAATTTCCATTTAAGTCCTAAGGAAAGATCCAAGTAGGGCTGTATCTTTCATTAATTTTAGAAATGTTTGGCATATTATTTTTCCTTTATACAAACCATGGAATAGAAAAGAATGTTAAGTTATGTGCACAGATTAATCTCTTCAATAAATACCTTAGATTCCCTTAGAAAACAAAGAAGTAAATCAAAAGGTGCCAAAGCAAAGAATAGTCACAGATAATAAAATAGCATCGTCTATCTCATCTTGTTCTTAAACACTCTTAAACACATGTTATATCACTAATGCAATAGATTTAGCCTTGTCTGATATGAACACCTATTAATGGCTTGTCTGTGGGAAGCTGGGCGATTGGCTTTAACTGGCAACATACTCAGGACAGCAGAGACGGTCTATGCACCATCACTTCCTGTACACTCGAATGTGATGCCTTAAAATAGTCTTGTAATCTTGCGGTTATCTCAAAAAAGATAGATATGTTTAATAACCTTTCAAGTGGTTTAACTTCATAATTTCTATAAATTTTAACATCACATTTCAGAGAACCATCAGAGCTATCAATACCAGGTGAGAAAAAATGGACTGCAGGGCATTATGGTGTAGCAGATGTCGATAACCAATAATAAATGGGGGCTGCATCCGCTGTCTATATATCTGAGGTCTTATTTTCCTGGGTGTGTTAAAGTACCTTCAGGGGTGCTAGGAAGAACTCACTTAAAGGAGAACAACCGTGGTACCAACACTGAGACACAACGCAAGAGAAATTATAAAGAACACATTTTTCATAGTTGTGACTTCTCTTCCAGCCAAGAAAGCAAGCAGAAGGGTGGTTCTTCCAAAGTAAGACTCCATTTATTATTTCTGTCCTCTATTTTTTTTTTACTATAAAACTGCTATTATGATTATGTTTGGCAGAAATAGTAAAGTGTGGATATCTATTCCATTAATTCCATATATATTTATTGTTTGCCTACTATGTGCCAAGTAGTGAGTGTGGAAATGTTATTTGGTCAGACACCGTTAAGAAGCTTGGGTGAGGTGAGTCAGACTGGTATGGACAAATAAGGTAAGTTTGGATGAGCTTCAGAAGGAAGAAATTAAGTCGCAACAAGAATTTAATGAGGCTTCAAGAGGAGGTCAACTGATCTAAATCCTGAAGACTAGAGACAAGGTCTTAGGTGGCAGCAGCTGTCCTAGGCTGAAAAAACAGCATGTGAAATATTTCCATTATTGGTATAGTTGGAAATTTTTATACGTTATAGAGAATGGGTTGGAAGTCAATATAAATTGAGATGAGATTATGGTTTAAATATCTGAAATGCTAGCTTTTGAATATTTTGTCTTAAAGGTGTTGAGAAGTCCCAGTTTCCCTTCAGAGCTTTAGATCCGAGCTGTACATGCAAGTGTGCGGCTCCCTTAGAATGGTCCACAGTCACCTGGGCTCTCCCCACTCTCCATCCCATAAACCCTACCCTCTTTCATGAGTGGTTCTCCCACACAGCCAAAACTCAAATTAGAAACCTAGAATGATCCTTGTACTCCTTCATCCTTGAGCCACACATCCACCCCATCACAAGGATCTCTTCAACCCACAGGTATGTATCTCTAAACTCAGCCCGTTTTGCACTAGCATCAGTTCTTGCCTAGGTGACTGCAAACACAATCCAGTGAGTTTCATTGTCTCCAGTCTGAATCCTGTCAACTTATTTGCTGCAGTGCAGTGAGGGTGATCATGTCAAAATGTGAACCTGAGCACATCACCCCCTTCTCAGAACATCAGACTCCTCCTTGCTCTCAGGATCTGGTGTAATCTGATTCCCTGGCTCTCAAAGCCCTCTGTAAGCTGGTTCTACCTCCTGAGCAATCTCACCTTTAATCTCAGCTTCAAACAATTTGTTCTCCTTTGTTTTGTCCTACTTTCCCTAATTGATGCCTATTTGTACTTAAATTCTTAACTCAGAAGATGGTTCTTCTAGGATGACTTGCTTGACACTCAAGTCCAATTTAGACACACATCCTATGTATTTAGCCGCCTGTACTTTTATTAGAAGTCTTATCACCCTGTACTGCAGCTTATTTATTTGTATATTTTCCCTAGAATCGAACTGTAAGTTCAGGGATTTTATGTATTTCTTCCCTCTTCAATGTATTTGGTGTGCCCACTCAGTTCTTTGATGGCATTGTGTTTGTGAAATGGTTGAATAAGTGTGTAGGGTCTTGATCAGAAAGGCCATTACATATCATGTTGAGAAGCTTGGACTTTGTTCTATATGTCAATGCTTTTAACTATACGCCATGACTCCTGGTATCCATAAGGTAAACATCGGGTAGTTTCTGGGAGCATCCGTATTCTTCAAAGTTAATTAATGTATGCTTTAATCCTTTAGTTAATAATTAATATTTGCATGGCTTAAGACAAAACATAACATTTTAATGAAGTTTTCTTAGCACTGCTACTAGAGCGAGGCAGATATCTGTATTCGTTCACTGTTTTCGGCCTTTAATTGCACACCGCAAAGATTCCTGAGAGACACTTTTGCAAGTATTGGCAGGTTTTATGCAGAGTAGAGTGATATGTCCAGATTTAAATGTCAGCGTTTGAAAGCACATTTTTTTGTGTGTGTGTGGTAAGTGATAAGCAGGCCTCACGCTTTATACATCAGCTTTCTCGTGAGAATGGCTGACACAGGCTTGCACTCTTCATGTCACCAGAGTTATGGTCTCAGTCGCTGCTGATGCCACGACAAGCACCACAAATGATTTCTTAAGTCTTACGTATTTTCTTAGGATTTCTGACAACCATGGGAGAGCACCACTGTCTTTTCAGCTTTCACGTCCTGAGAGGAGTATCAGGCCTGCACTGAATGATGCCTCACGTGACACCCATCTAGGCTGGAGGGACCACTGCACCCGGAACCCGGGACCCCTGGCTCTGGCTTCCTCCACATCTTACTCCAGTGGTTGCCAAGGCAACTTGTAGGTGCAGGGGAGTTGATCCCTAGGGGGAAGGGCTTTACCCAGCTGGCAGCAGGGGCAGAGAGAGGGGGTGAGTAGGTAAATTCATCTCCCTTCTCCCCACAAAGACAGTTCTGCTGTGCAGTCATGTGTAAGCCTGTCTTCAGATGCCCCGCAGGGCTGAACAATCAGCAGTGACTGTCATGAAGTTGTGGTCCCCTCAGGGACACACCCCTTCCTGTTCATCCTCTTTCCCCTCTGCTTCACTCCCCCTCATCTCTCATTCTGGGGGCTGAACTCTGTGTAAACTTTTCATTCAGTTTCTGTGTTATAGGAAGTCTGGTGCAAGAAAGCCAGATTTTAGAAATTGGCGATGGCCTGTGGCTCTGTGCCTGGGAGCCCCTGATTGAACAGTTATTTGCCTTCTTCCTACAACGTAACTCCCTCCTGCAGCCCTGTGTCCATGTTTTCAAACTAACATCCCATTATTTTAAAAGATGGGCTTCCCTGGTGGCACAGTGGTTGAGAGTCCGCCTGCCGATGCAGGGGACATGGGTTCGTGCCCCGGTCTGGGAAGATCCCACATGCCACGGAGCAGCTGGGCCTGTGAGCCATGGTTGATGGGCCTGCACATCCGGAGCCTGTGCTCCGCAATGGGAGAGGCCACAGCGGTGAGAGGCCTGCATACCGCAAAAAATAATAATAATAATAATAATAATAAATAAAAATAAAAAAATAAAAGATATATCACGTTTCTCAGGACATGTTGGTTTGGAAAACACTGTGTGTGTGAGTGATCATAAACTAGCCACACAACAAGAAGGCACGTCCATTTACTCTAGCAGATACTTCAGTTGGCTTTTCCAGACTCTCCCTTTGGTTTGCTCACCATGGTCTACGTCCAGGGAACCCCACCTCTTGGCTACATCAATGGGGCTCCAGTGATCTCTGGCTTTGGTTTATTTGGCCCAGTGGGGGTCCCTAGTGAGAGCTGGGAAAGAAGCAGGAGACTGAGGTTAGCATAGTATTGGCTCTTGCGGAACCATCTCTGAGGTCACCTGGAGCTGGTTGCATCCCTCAGTGGAAGACACTGCCCCTCCACGTCCCCTCCTTTCCTCGTGGTGATAGTTTGTCAGCTCCTTGCTTGTGGTTTTTGCACTGTCCCTTGTGGTTCTACCACACCCCGTCCACCCCTGTATCATTGCAGCCTAGTAAGTAAATATCACCTATGTTGTGACGTGTTGTGCATCTATTTACGGTTTGGACCCTGACTGATACACCTGTCAATACACCTGTCAGGACCTTGAAGAACTGATTGAAGGTATGTAAATATATGAAATTACATATAGGAAGCCAAAGGAGGCAGGGCTAAGAGAGAAGTTTTGGAGACTATCAGATTTTAGAGAAATTTGATGAAAATGATGACTTGACCAAAACAGAAAAACAAAACAAAACAAAACAAAAAACAAAAAAACAATATAAAGTAAGTGTAAAACTTGGAGAGGATTAGGTGGAAAATCAAGCATAAAGTATTTTGAAGATAAGGAATTGAGGTTTGAAACATGTTCACTTATTTTTGGCATTGAAGTCATCATTGTTGACCATGATGACAGCAATTTCAGTAGAGGTGGTTGAAGCAGAAACCAGCCAGTCTTGAACTAGGTTGTGAGTGGGAGGTGTGGAAGTTAAGAGAAAAAGTGAGACTTACTCTTGCCAAAAACCTAAAACCTAGGGGTGAAAAAAGTGTTCCTGAAATGATTAGGTGTTCATATTCTCACCAGAAACTTCCTCAAATGAGATGATGCATACCAGTTTGTCCATCATCATCATCTTTCTTTTCTCCCTCTGTCTAGTTTTCTCTTTTATTTTTTATTAATAGTTCCACTAAACAGATAATTAAAAATCATTGCACAAATGAGTTACTGGTAGCAAAATATTTAATGATACAAATTAATGTTGTGCAATATTCTTTTTGATTATTGGTGACTTTTTTTTTTTTGGCCATGCCATGTGGCTTGCAGGATCTTAGCACCCCGAGCAGGGATCAAACCCATGTCCCCTGCAGTGGAAGTGTGGAGTTCTAACCACTGGACCACCAGGGAATTCCTGATTATTGGTGACTTTTAAAATTTATTCATGACATTTTCATTTGTTTCTAATTAAATTAAATACATATCATCACTTATATAGTAAAGAGGGGTTATTTCTGTTTTAATTCGACTGTTTAACCTTAAAGAGCATTGTCTAATCTATTATGAGTTCATTCAATCATATCACTTCAATAGCCAGTTGTGTATATGTGTGTAAAATGTTTACACATGTGTGCACACATGTGTATATATATGTATGTTTTTGTTTAGATATATATCTATATCTATAGCTATATAGACTACTTCTTTATGTATAGAATTCAGCAATTTAGTCACTTTGGTAGTATGTTTTTCTACTGTATAATTTTATCATGAAAATTTTACACTTTCTGACTTCATTTCCTTCTCTAACATGTATTTAGACTATACTATGGTCTGAATGTTTTTGTCTCCCCCCCAATTTATATGTTGAAATGCTAGCCCCCAAGGTGATGGTATTAGGAAAAGTCTTTGGGAGGTGATTAGGTCATTAGGCTGGAGCCTTCATGAATGAGATTAGTGCCTTTATAGAAGAGGCTCAGCAGAGCTCCCAGCCCCTTTCATTATGTGAGGACACAGAGAAAGTCCTCTATGAATCAGGAGCCATCAGGAGCCAAACATTGAACCTGCTGGTGCCATGATCCTGAACTTCCAACCTCCAGCACTGTGAGAAATCCATGTTCGCTGTTTATAAGCTATCCAGTCTATAGTAATCTTTTATAGCAACCTGAATGGACTAAGGCAAGGTTTTCCAGAAGATAATGGCATTTGAATGAACACACTGAGTAAAGAAGATCCACCCTCCTCAATGTCGCCACATCATCCAATCTGTTGAAGAGCCCTAATAGGACAAAAAGGTGTAAGGAGTGTGAATTCCCTCTCTCTTTTCTTAAGCTGGGACATCCACACCTCCTCCCTTGGACATGTTGTCAGGCCTTCAGACTCTTGGACTTATGCCAGTAGCCACCAGCCTCAGGCGTTGGGACTCGGACTAGATTATACCATTGGCTTTCCTGGTTTTCCAGCTTGCAGACAGCAGATCATGAATATCTTAGCACCCATAATGGCTTGAACCAATTTCCATAATAGATCTTCTCTTATATATCCCTGTCATCTATCTATCTATCTATCTATCTCCAACTGATTCTGCTTCTCTGGAGGACCCTGACTAATACATACCATGCAGAAAAAAAAAAACCAAAAAAACCTCAGAGATCTCTCAGATAAATAGTAAAAATTCACATTTTATATATTCTCATGCATACCTATAGGAGTTACTGATTCAATAGTGGATAGTCTTTGAATTTTTATTATACAAAAATCTAAGAATCACTTACTATAAACAGCATAGTCCAAAATACTTCTGAGTATCATGAACATGATCTTTATGCTCAATCTTGATAAAGAATTACAAATTTAGAATTTGAAATTATACTTATCAGTATATTAATTCCACTCAGTTTATGAAAATAGATTCAGCTTTACAGTTTTCTACTACATACTTCATCTGTCCTTCATAAATTTGGGATATATGTGATTTAAATCTTTCATGTCATTCCAACACAAACCATCGAAAAGTGAAAATCTACTCATGCTTAAATATATTTCCTTTTAGGAACTCTCATATAACTGGTCTCAGGCGTAGGGCTAAGCATGTCCTATTCGTGGCATGCTTTGGTTTAGCCCAGTAGGGGCTCCCAGTGAATGGCTGTGTGGAAACCACTTATGCTGAGGAGCTGGTGCTTGATATTTCATTTAAGAGGCTCCTGTGGATTTGGATTCAATTTCCTCCAGCCCCACCTGTTTTCTTTTTATTGCTAAGCTGCAAAGGAAAAAAAGACAATGATGCAGAAGAAAAGGGAAGCCCCTCTCAAGCATCCTGAGTCATTGCTGAGGTTCATCCGTCCTATGGCAAAATTATTAAGGAGCCCGTGTGCTGCTCACTTGCAGAGGAGCCACGGCCATCAATGGCAACGGTAGTAATTAGATTTGCTGTTATGAGACACCAAGTATGAAGGAATGGAGGCAGCTAGGGAACATAACTTACCATTGACAGGCTTAACAATAAATGTTGCCTTTGGTGCATGTGCCTGATAGGGCCAGAGAGATCGAGATAATGGGAGCTACACAAATGGTTGCATCAGAGAAAGGGGTAAGAAACAAATCTGTCTCAGCTGAAAATGCCCGATTCTACTTCTTCTTCCTCAGCTCTCTAGAACTTGAGTGCTGTATCTTGTCCCTTGAAAGTCATTTCCATTCTGAAGTCTTGTCAACACTCAAAATCTATTATCTTTCAATGAAATAGGTTTTTTTTTTTTTTTCTTTCAGAGGTAACTCTCAGTTCTCCTTTATTCAAAGTGAAAACTTTTGAGGTATCTTTGGCTTGTCTTTCTTTTTCCTCATTTCTTGGCATACTCTCTATTACCTGCCATTTAAGCTTAAATCCCTCTGAATTTGGACTATTGAAATACTTTCCTAACTGTTCTCACAAACTTTAGTTTTCCTTCCAACTGATACAGCAAAGGTTAATAAATTTAATTTTTGAAACAGAAGAACTTCCTCTGCTTTCAAATGCTCAGTGAATATCCTTAATTTCTTAGAGATTCAAGTATCATGAAGTTTAAACATCCAGGTGCCACCTTTAAAAGTGCAAAATTCAAAATAGGATTTTGTGTCCACTGATTGCCTTGGCTTTACATCCAGGCTTCAATATCTTTCATATATAATGTTATATATGTTGTAAGTAGTTGTATTTAATGATATAAAATATAAAAATACCATGGAAGGTAATTGACACCGAAACATGTTTTGCATTCTTTTCCCTGCTCTGATAAAACATGTTTCTTTACCACATTGCAAACATTGCCAACACTTTCTCTCTGTGTTTTTATTCTGTGGGTCCAGTTTTTCCGTTTCCTCCCTATAATTTTCCATACATCCATCCCTATGGTTTGAGATCTATTTATTCTCTGATGCTTTCAAAAATCCCTACCTACAGAATTTCTCTCTTTGTTGTGGCCTCTCCCGATGCGGAGCACAGGTTCCGGACGTGCAGGCTCAGTGGCCATGACCTACGGGCCCAGCCACTCCGCGGCATGTGGGATCCTCCCGGACCGGGGCACGAACCCGTGTCCCCTGCATCGGCAGGCGGACCCTCAACCACTGCGCCACCAGGGAAGCCCTCTCCTTCTTTATTAAGTAGTTGATAATTGCTTCCTAGCAGGGTTGTTTCTCATTTATGTATGTAAAAGGAACTCCCTTTTTTACTTATTTTTATCTATTTGTCCTTACTTCTTTTTCAAGGACAGCTTGACCTCAATTTTCAAGCTGATCTGATTTCTCTTTTCTGTGTCCCTATAGTGCATGTCATATGATATTGGAAGTATCCCTTTGTATCTGTTTCCTTCTCTATAAATACAAAGGCAGGTCCCATAATTTATGTAAGTTTGTATCTCTAGTATCAAGCAAAGCACATACACTAGTGGGTACAATACATTTTAGTTATTTGAATGGAGTTATGTGGTACTATGTCCTTTCCCCAATTCTTACTAGCTGGTGTAATTTCTATCGAGGAATGTTCACACCCCAGGCCTGCATACTTGGTGTAGACGACGACAGCGACAATGATGATGATGGTAAAACTGCTATCACTCTTTGGTTTTACATCATGACAACAGAGAAAACCCTACATGCAGGTTCCCAAGACTTTACTTAATTGGTCACTAGAAAGATTCCAATTCTGTCACATCAAAGGGATCAGGGGGAATTTGGGAATAATTCAGAGTCATTTTGAAACTGTCATCTTATCCTCTTCAAACTGGTACTGAATCTTGACATGACCCCTAGCCACACGAAGCCCATTGATAGTCTTAGGTCGCAGAATGACGCGAGAGCATAAGAAGCTACTTTATTCATTCCTTCTTCCAGTCGATCTCCCTCACCTTTCCCTCTACAGCAGGAACTGGATTCAAATTCTGTATTGGAGAGGAAGCATGAATTTAACAGTACGAAGGTGTAGAGAGAAATAGGCTGTCCCTTTCATACTTCTAGATTTCAGGGGTTACAAGCCAACTCATTGTAAAGGAGACAGACGCACTCCAGTGATCACTGCTGCAGGAGTAGAGCCTCAGAGCACACAGCAACTGGAGAGTGAGCCCTGGCTGGCCTAATGAGAGTGACACTAAAATCAACCAGTTGCTAATTGGAGAGAAAATGGGTCACCAAAACTTCCACTCTGTTTAATGCAAATGCAGAAAGAACCTTGTGTTTTGTTGTGCTAACTCAGAGGGTAAGGTGGATAAATGAAAACAAACGTGAACATAATCATGTTTACTCTTGAATCCAAGGGTACATCATTTAAACACAGGTCTTTTATGCCAGATAGGATAATATGAGTGTTGTCCTGTGGTCCTTATTTTAAGTCAGCACAATTATCACACAGAGGAAAAACAGTCTACTAGCATTTACCTCAAGATATTAAATCACTGCATTACATTAAGATGCATAGAGATCAGCTTATAAAAGCAGTGAGGAAATGTCTCAGTGATTCCAGGTTGCTCACATTCTGGGGTATTTTTTTATTTATTTATTTATTTTGTGTGTGGTACGCGGGCCTCTCACTGTTGCGGCCTCTCCCGTTGCGGAGCACAGGCTCCGGACGCGCAGGCTCAGCGGCCATGGCCCACGGGCCCAGCCGATCCGCGGCATGTGGGATCCTCCCAGATCAGGGCACGAGCCCGCGTCCCCTGCATTGGCAGGTGGACTCTCAACCACTGCCCCACCAGGGAAGCCCATGGGATATTTTTTTAATATAAGCTCCTCATACTTAACTATTTATGAGTTAAACCTCTTGACATTTGCCTATACATTCTCCTCCATATCACAACCCCATAAGCACCTAAATCAATACAAGCACACTGCCACTGTGATGTACCATATCAGTATTTTTGTCAGCAAGGTGTCTGAATGGAATTCAGTTGGATCAGTACTCTGAGTCATCTGGACCTAGACTTCGCCTGTGCTTATGGCAACAGCATTTTATGTAACAATAAAAGTGACCTTCCAAGTGCTTGCCTTCCGAGTATGGGCCCCATGATTTCTGTCTCTGTGGCATGGTCAGTGCCTAATTTAGATAAGCACAAAATAGCAAACACAGATGGCCTAACCACACTGACCAACCTGCTCACTTAACATCCTCTAGTACTTTTCCACTAGCTCACTCCAGAGCTTAAACCTTTTTGTGCATGTTTTGTCTCAACAGAATTGAGTTCAATCTCTCTCATTTATTGCAATAGTATTGAATCACCTCTTCCTTGCCTGTTTAACTCAGTCCTGTGAAAATTTTTGTTGATGGAGCAATTCCCTCTTTTGCAGCGTTATATTTCTCACCTCTATTATTATTCCACAAACAAACCAAAACAAAACAACTCATCTGCTTTTTATATTCCAGGCAGCTGACCATCTCAAGTAAAGACTGTTTCTTAGCCTCTCTTGATGTTCAATATTCCAGTGTGACTAATTTCTGGCCAATGGGATATAAGAAGTAAAATGTGAGCTACTGGGAGGTGTTCTTTAATGGAGGGGGCACTCTCTTCAACTATTTCTCTGTGCTCTTGCTGGAATGAAACATGATTGCTGCAGTTCAACTAGTCATCTGAAAATGTGAGGTGGAAGCAGCATGGTGAGGATGGTAGAGCCTGGATAGATGGTAGAGCCTGGATAGATGGTAGAGCCTGGATAGATGGTAGAGCCTGGAGAGATGGTAGAGCCTGGATAGATGGTAGAGCCTGGATAGATGGTAGAGCCAGGTCAGGGACCATGATGCTGCCACACTAGCCGGGTACTACTTATATTTACAGGCGAAACAAACTATCATTTTAGCCTCATGATTTTGCCTGTTTGTTTCATGTCACTTACAGGTCAATTTAATCCTAACGAATATTGGTGCTTTCTAGTTTTCCAGCCATGTTATGGAGTAGTTCTTATACTTCAGTAAATACAGCAGGATTTTAGGAGGAAGAAGAGATACATACCATTACTTAGTCTTCAGCTTTGAAATGGAGGTACTATTGTAATTTTAGGTGGACTAATGTAAACATCTATACTGAGTTAGGAAGATTTAAGTATTTATGATATTAAATTTCCTGCCCTATTTTTCCCTGTTTATTCAAGTCTTTGTGCAACTGTCTTTTTCATATATGACTTCCATGCTACTTGAGAAGGTTATTCCTAGGATTGTATACTTTTTGTTCTATAGTGAAATAGATTACCTTTTCTATAATATCCTTTAATTAATTAGAAATAATATATAAAAATTACTTTGTGGATTTTTTTGGGTGTCACTATTGAAAGGATTATTTTACTAATTCTCATAGATTTCAGGTTCATACATTTAACCTAAGATGTAGTCCCTGTAAATAAAAACCTTTATTTTGTATTTATTTTGCCATTTATATCTTTTATTTATGTTTTTATTTTATATCATCAGCCAGAACTTCCACAATAACAGTAAATGGTAATGGAACCAGAGTTTCTCTTCTTATTCATGTCTCAGTAGCACTCTTTTCATCTCATTAGTATCTCATCACCGACTGTGATGTTCTCTGTTTACTTAAATTATGGTTTTAATCATTAAGTATATTGATTATACTTAATGATATTATAAAATCATTCCTGTTTTTCTAGGAGGGAAGGATCATCAAAAGGATGTTAGGGGGGCTTTCCCTGGTGGCGCGGTGGTTGAGAGTCCACCTGCCGATGCAGGGGATGCGGGTTCGTGCTCCGGTCCGGGAAGATCCCACATGCCACGGAGGGGCTGGGCCCGTGAGCCATGGCCGCTGAGCCTGCGCGTCTGGAGCCTGTGCTCCGCAACGGGAGAGGCCACAACAGTGAGAGGCCCATGTACCGAAAAAAAAAAAAAAAAAAAAAAAAAGGATGTTAGGGATACAAACTGCTTTGTTTTGGTATCTATTAAGATGATCCTGCCTGTTATAATTTTCTTATTGGGCCTATTGATTGTATAAATATATACCTAATATTAGGTTATTCTTGATTACCTATATAAATCTCGTTTAGATGGGATGAAATTCTCAGTGTCATTCTGACTTAGTTCACCAGGACTTTCCATAAGATGCTTGAATTTATGTCAGAAGTGATTTTGGATTCTACCATTTCTGTCTTTGCCACAGAAGCAAATTTACTGCTTACCCCACCCTTACTGGACACCCACACTCAGGACTCATTTCATTTCCTAGTATTTGTAAATTTGATCTGTGCTTTGGAAGCCTAAATATTATTCAATTATGTTTATACCATATATCATAAATTACGTTTATATCATATATCATAAATATATGATATCATATATCATAAATATATGATATCATATATCATAAATATATTATATATTTGTTTTCAGATTATTTTTATCATTTGTATCCATTTTAATAATATTTACAGTATATTTTATGTTTAAATGATTTGGCATTAGCACTATTCCTTTGAAATGCTCATTTTTAGTTTATGGGCACACATCTTCAGCATTTTTTAATGTGTACCATATTAGTAACATACATTTAAGATTACATTTCTATTTAATTAATGCATGAATGAAAATTTGCCAGATATTTTTGACATATTCTTCCCAACCCTTTACCGTTTTTCCCCTTGATTTGGGTTTTCTTTTGGCATTTAATGTTGGAGAGAAGAAATTTAAGGCATGTACTCTTTTTGTTATTTTGAAGATAACCTATTTTTGTTTTGTTTTGTTTCCTACCTGGGATCTTATAGCATTCTAAACTCATTTGTTCAGTTTGAACACTTTTTCTAAGACTTACCTAGTATGACTCTTTTCATTAAATTTGCAAGAACCTAGAGAACTCTTTTGGTCTGCTTATACAAGCCTTTTTTCAAAACCAGCAAGTTGTCTTTTCAGTGTCTTGATTCTTCAGAAAAAAAGAGAACAACATCATTACATTGGTGTTAAGAGCCTGGTTCTGGAGTCAGACTGTCCTGGTTTAAATTCTAGCTTGACTGTTTACTAGTTCTGAAGCATAGTGTGACTTATACAAACTCTCTTTGTATCGGTTTTCTATATGTATAGTAATGATAGCAAATGATAGTACGCACATCATGGGATTTTTGTGAGGATAAAAAAGTAACTTGCACATTAAAAAAGAAGCTAGCACAGGACAATTGTTCAATAAATTTTAAATGGTATAATCATCTCTGTATAATTTCTTTCTTCCTTTTCATTCTGGGGATACTTCTGAAGGTTTTTCTCTACTGATTGGGTCTTCTTAAGTCACTACCTTTCTTCAGTAAATCCAGTGTGTATTCTACTCAAACCTAGGCAATTTTAGTTTTATTACAATCCTTTCTGATCCCACCTAGATCCCTTTTCATCTCAACTTGTTGACTTTATATCTCATCTTCTTGTCCTTTTGAAACAGCCTGTTCTTTCCTTATGACATTATTTTCCTATTTCATAACTGTTTAAATTTGATTTAACATGACATTTTCCCTGGGTCCTATAGCAGACTGCATTTTAGAGGTGCTCTTTCCCTTTTCAAGATGATGTTTGTTTTCTCTTTCTTTTTAATATTTTTCCGTAAAAGTTATACTGTTATGGTTGTTTCTAATTTATCAATATTCATCCTCCAATAAGTGAAGACATGGCTATACTCAGTACTTGCTGACCACCAGGTCGAGGGGATTTCCCTCTGCTCTCACCATTGTCCGTGGACATGTTGGCTTGAAAACCAGATGGTAGTGTGATGCCTAAAGGTACCAGCCCAGAACTCAGGACCTAAAAATGTCTGTTTTTGTGGTTCTATGAAGAATGAGATGGCATCTTTTCTGCACCAAAGGAGGACATTGGAAAAACTACAGCCTCAAATACACACTGTCGTAAATATCTTCCTGTCCCTGCCCTAACAACTGCTTTAATTTGGAGAACTATATCTACCAAGGTAGAGTTTAGTCTCACATTTCCACATCTACATATTTGCATATTGCATGGTTAAAGCTAAAGCTTCTCAGTTAGCGTAGGTACACTGGGTGGAATATTCAGTGCTCTAGTCAGTCCAAAAAAATCAGTGCCTGTATGGTAATGAGAAGGCTGCCTAGTTTTCAGTTTCAAATGGAAACTTTGGACCCCGAACTAGTTAATGTATTAGTTAGTTAACACCATGCAACAAACCACCCCAGCTCACAATTCTGCAGGTTGGTAAACTGGACCAGGCTTGTCTAGGCAGTTTTTTTCTCATTGGAGCTTAGTCAAGCTTCTCTGCTGTTGGGTCCAAAAGATCTAACATACCCTCAATGGAGACAACTAATTTCTGTTTCATGGGTTCTTTCACTGTCCAACAGGCTAGCCAGTGCTTGTTTGCCTGAGAGTCCCAGGAGAGCAAGAGAGCAATGGAAGTGTGTAACACCTCTAAAGGCTTAGGGTTAGAACTAGTAATACATAACTTGTGCTGCATGATATTGACAAAGGCAGGTCACAAGGCCCACCCAGATTCAAGGGTAGGAAAACAAGTGGGAGGAGATGCTGAGTCACATTGCCAAGAGCCTGGAAAAGGGAGAGGTCATGAATTGAGGACATTTTATAACCAACTACCACAGTGGAGAAGCCAAGAAATATTTTCTAACATTTTACTGTGGCAAAGTAAAATTAGTTTGACAATTCTTCTCAGTCTACTTTTGTGATTCCTAGAGCTATTTATAATTTTTTTCCAAAAGTTAAACCACAAAGAATTTGAGTTATATTTATTTTCTATTATCCTGGAACATTTAATAGGATGGATTATGTTACAGATTGATAAACACATGCCATTTAAGATCCCCAAAATGCCAATTTGCATTGTATAGAAGACATTTCTTTCCATGTATGGATACTTTGCTGTAGAAGTTCCAGTTTTTCACATAGCTAGGAGTACTACTTTTATTTGTAAATAGTAGGAAAATGCTATAGTAATAGCTTTTACTTCCATCATCTCATTCAAGCCTCAAAAATAAAATCTGCAAAATTAGCAGAGTGGAAGTTATACCTATTTTTAAGATGAAACAGAGGAGGTTTAGGGGTTGGTGTGACCTATACGACCTTGTGCCTGTCACTGAGGGTCACCTTGAAACAGACTCTGGTTTGATACTGTGCCCGTTTGCTGTACATCACACACCCTCTTTCCTAGAAGCAGCTAAGTTATCACCAGATTTGAAGACATGGGGATATGCACTATGTAGCTTTCAGCTTTGCATTCTGAGAACCAAGCAAAGAAGAGTCTAATCTAAAAATGGCAAATAAAATAATGACATGAAATTGCAGACTTTTTCAGGAACTCCAAGTATGCCTAATTTTCAAGTGTTCATATATTATAAAGAGAACCAAGAGGGAACTAAGAGTTACAAAGTGTTAATAAAACACTAAGATAACAAGCTTGCATTGTCTAACTCAGTTTCTAATTTTATCTCTCAAAATTAGAAGTTGGTAACACCCAGATACTAAATAATTAATTCATTAGTGAATGGGTGTTTTAATTAAACTATGATTGAATTCTATCTTGGTATTAATAGATAAGTAACACTCAAGCAATAGTATTTTAAGTGATGAGAGGTTACTGAAATATTCCAGTTGAAAAGCAAGACAATAAAGATGGCTTAGCTTAAAAGAAAACACAATTTAGTAAGTAATGTTTTACCAGTCAGCAAAAGTGTAACAAAAATTATATTCCTCAGGGTGGAACTGTGTTGAGTCCAGTGAGTTTACAGTTCCATTATTACAAAGCACTTTTAAAAGACTGTTACTGAACTGTTGCTGATTTAAGATCTTATATCCCAATTTTGGCTCAAAAAAAACCAAAACACACCGGTTGAGGACAAAAATCTGATGAGATGTCCCAGTAACACTTTACTTACATGGAAGCTAGATTTATGGCAACCTCACTCAGAACACAGTGGTAATCAGGACATCAGTCAGCCAAGCCTTGTGCAGTCCCGTCTGTCAGAAGAGTCACCTACATCCCCCTAGGGGACATGGACTAACCCCCAGTTCTGAACCAGGCATTGGGATGTTCGATAACACTGCACAACATCAGACACAGGACCAGAGGCTGACAGCAGCAAAAGAAGTTAAAAGTACTATAAAGATAAAATGATAGGGAATAGTGGCCACTAAGCCTATCACTACAATACTTTATGTTTGTAAGAAAACATTTGTTAATGGGCTGTGTATTCTGGGTAAGAAGACAAGAGAAGGAGAACACAGTCACACTTTGCACGCTTTAAGTATTCAATTTTCTAAATCATTATTTAAAATATGCTCTTGGGTCTGCTGAAAAAAATGAGGTGCTGTTTTATTATGTAGTACATTTAATTTTTGTAGAATTTAAAGAAGTTTAGTCAAATAAAGGTTTTTTGTAAGATCCCATGGAATTCATTTATCCCACCTTTTATTTTCTGAGGGAAAATGTTGCATGAATTTACCAATACAACAGAACACTCAATGAGATCTGAAATGCTGTATTGTAATGGAACTGTTAGTCAACGGAGCCAATGTCGTATAAGAAACATAGTTAAAGATGTCTTCCTCATACATCAAAATCTGCTCCTGACATGAAGGGTACCCTTGGGCTCTGTGCCCCTTCTTCTTGCTCTATTATCTCTTTCCCTTCATACTAACTCCTGCCATCCTTATTTTTTTTCACCTGTCTTCCCATCCATGTGTTCTGTCCACCATGGCCATCTTCTCTTTCATTATCCTTGCCAGCTGTCTCTCTAACAACTATAATTAAGCCCTATTCTTTTCCTCCTATCATCCCCACTAGATGCATTCTTACAGCAAAATAAATTCCAGTGGAATTAAACACCTTAATGTAAGAAATACAATAAAACCATGAGGGCACAGAAAGTCTACATAAAAAAAAAATCTTGGAACTAGAAAAACCTTCATAAAACCAGTAATAAAACCAGAAGCCAAAGGTAAAAGATAAATAAATTTGATTAAATCAAAACTTTAATTTCTGTTTCCAGTATATATGATAATATAAATAGACCAAAAAGCCAATAGAAAAATAAAGGTCAGAACATAGAGAAACAGAAAAAGAAATATGAATATCTTAAAAACATAAAAAATGCTTATTCCTTAATATTTTCAATTTCTGAAAATCTGATTGGCAAGATTTGAGAAAATAATTAATTTGAAAACTTGATGGTGAGGTGTTAGAGAATGTCTTATGCTGCTATTGCTGGTGTGTGAATTGAACTGGTGCCCTCTCTTTGGATTAGTTAATTGCCAATATTGATTTTGTATTTAAGAATACATATCTTCTGCTTGTAGGAGTTTATCTTACAGATACATGTGTACTTATATGCAAATATATAATGGGTGATATTTTAATTGCAGCGTTATTTTTTCCTAGCAAAAAACTGCAAACAACCAACACATCCCTCATCATGGGAATAAAATTAAATTATGGAATATCTATATAAAATGAATGTTATGTGGCTGTTAAAAAGATAGAAGTAGATCTATATACACTGATAAGTAAAGGTCTCCAGTAACTATTATTAAATAAAAACATCAAAGAACAGTGTATTAATCTTGTTTGTTATTTTCTGTACATTATGATACTTGTCATTTCTGACTGGGGTGGTACAGCCCCTCCTGGGACTGGCCCGCTCTTAGAGACAGCAAAAGACTTAGCCAGGAGCAGGCCTTTGACAAGCAAACTGACCAATTCAGAACCATACCTCCCCTATCTGGCCTGTGCACCCCAAAAAGAAATACCCGTCTGCCTTAATCCCCCCAGGGCAGGTACCAGGCAGCTAGACACAGCCCTTATAGCCCAAAACCCACTGGAATTATTCACACTAGCCAAGCCTAAACTATTTACCCTGACTTGCCTGACCTTTCCTGAGAAGATCCCAATAAAGGCAGTGACCTAAGTGTTCCCCCTTCTCCAGTCTTCTGTTTCCTGGCAAAAACCCTGCTGTCCCTCCTGGGACCCTGTGTGGTCAGCTGTGCCTCTCATTTCTAGGGGACCTGTGAATACATTAAACTTTTCTGTCAATGGTGCTGACCTCTCCATGGTGTCATTCAGTCACTTTCATAAATTAAGACCTGGTATAAAACAAACAGAATAACGTTTACAGTGCGTTCTCATTTAGGGAAAAAGAATATATATGTATGTATTCATATATATATATATATATATATATACACACATATATATGTGTACATATACACATATAAGTAAGTATATACATAAATGGACAGCTTCAAGAAGGATATATGAGAAAGGATTCTGGGGAATGGGAATAGAAATCTTGGGTAGGAGAGAAAATCACTCTTAATGTTTAACCTTTAGGACAATTTAAATTTCTTATGAATTGCCTTCATAATGGTAAAAGCAATCTGAAGATGACTCGATGTTTTGGAGAAGGTGGGATGAAGCAGGAAAAGGTTGGGAGACTTTGAGTATACAAAGCAGTGAGGATTGGTACAACAGACTAGGGAGAAAATAAGGGAGAAAAAAATGGATCGGTTAGAAGTACATATTAGTGGTAGCACACATTGTACTTGCTGGTAGATAGAATTTTGGTGACAAGGAAGAGAGGAATTAAGAATTGCTTAAGAGTTTTGACTCAAGCAGTTGAATAAACTGAAGTGCCAACTACAAAAATGGAAGAAGTGTGAGGGGATAGGGTTATAGGAGATGCTTAGACAATCCTACTTTTAGGCTGAGGAGACTGTATTTGGAGATTTGCCATGGTTTAGTTCTCCCTTCTCTTGGGAAGAGAGGGAACTGATAAGTGCTCTCCATTGCTCCTGGCAGAGGGTACTGTATACCTTCTGAGAAGAACTGACAGTTCTTTCCAGAAGATAGTTTAGATCTAACAAAAAAGAAACTGAGTATATTCTGCAATATTCATATACCTTCCTTTGGCTGAAAAAATATGTGTGGTTTTTATCATGTGAAGCCTCTATGAGAGAACTGGTAGTTTCTCTCAGTGCTTTAAAAGAGAAAAAAATGCTCTAACTGATTTCCCCCAGTTTTACTGAGATGTGATTGACACACAAAAATTGCGTGCATTTAAGGTAAAGCATTCAACATGATGTCCACTGTGCCCAGCTGTCTTCATCAGTGTTAGTCAAACAGGCTGTGCAAGGGCAGTGGGATCAGAAATAGCCTCTCTTTGAAGCAGGTACCTGCTAATTACAGAGTCTGACCAAGGAAATTGCACTGCTTTCCCCATCTAAGAAGGAATGGTTTCACATTATAAGGGACGATGGAAATCAAAGAAAAAACATACGTGTCATGGGACTTGTGAAACCAGTGCAAATTATGCCGGATTATTTTATAGAATAAAATAGAAGTAGGAAATAAGGGGAATGTGCTGAAAAATTCCAGCCTAGACTGATTCATGCTATTTTACTGTCCTAAAGAGAACCAATTAATGTTTTAGGGTCTGCAAAGGAAAAAAAAAATCCCTGACTTTTGCAAGATTCCTGAAACCAATCAACCAAATAATCAAAGAAATAAACAAACAAAAAAATGAATTTCAGAAACTGTCCTAAGTTTGATTTTATTCCTGTTAGTAATAAACATCCAAGTAGAGAGGTCAAGTTAGCAAATTGATATATAAGATGTCAGACAAGATGAACATTCATTGTCAGTCAACAGATTATTTATGGCACTACTTCATTGATCTTAATTGTTGACCCTACCGTTTCTTGCTATCTTAAGTTCTAAAATTGCACTGTTATTCTCTTTACATTCTATGACTACCTGTAACAAATCTCTGTTATATTTTTATATTTTAACATTATCAAGTATTTAATACTTTCAAAAGCATATACACAATATGCAAGACATGATTTTTTAATGAAAAATAGAAATAATTTCCATTAAAAAATCTGTTATAATTTACTACAATGAATTAAAATAAAACTTACTATATGGAATGGCATTAACCGACTTTGAGTAGAATTATTTCCAGGTAATTAATTTAAATTAGCATCCTTGTTTATCTAGTTTACTGGCTGAATAGTGATTGAAGAACACCAAATATAGTCTTAGCACTTATTATATTTATTATACTTTTACATTATATATATATTATATTTATATATTATATTTATATATAATATTATATAGATTTTAAAAATTATATATAATATATTATTATGTATATTTATTATTCTCTTGGGTTAGATAAATCTTTACACTTTTATTCTCAATTTGATCATTTCTGAAGAGAATAATAGTTCAGTTTCTCATGGGCTACTCTATGTGTTTGGTTCACTACAGAAAGTGAACACTTTGCTTTATGGTTTTCATTTTAGTGCAACTGTGAGTTCTATTCAAGAGAGCGGCTTGCACACGTAATACATCATGTATTGCATGTACATAACATAACTTAAAATTTTTCTTTTTATTGAAGTATAATTGATTTACAATGCTGTGCCAATCTCTGCTGTGCAGCAAAGTGACTCAGTTACATACATGCATTCTTTTTTTATATTCTTTTCCATTATAGTTTATCACATGGTATTGAATATAGTTCCTTGTGCTATACAGTAGGACCTTGTTGTTTATCCATTCTAAATGTAATAGTTTGCATCTACCAACCCCAAACTCCCAGTCCATCCCTCTCCCTTCCCCACCCCCTTGGCAACCACAAGTCTGTTCTCTATGTCTATGAGTCTCTTTCTGTGTTGTAGATAGGTTCATTTGTGCCATATTTTAGATTCCACATATAAATTATATCATATTTGTCTTTCTGTTTCTGACTTCATTTAGTATGATAATCTCTAGTTGCATCCATGTTGCTGCAAATGGCATTATTTTGTTCTTTTTTATGGCTGAGTAGTATTCCATTGTACATATGTACCACATTTTCTTTATCCATTTAGTGAAGTTGTGAGCTCTAGTCAAGAGAGTGGCTTGCACACATAATACATCATGTAGGTGCACGTAACTTTTTGAAATACAGCACCAATCCCTGCACTAGGTAAGGAGGAGATAATGGAAAAGATGCAAGCAACTTTTGCTCTTGTAGACCTTACAGTTCCAGAATTATTTGGAGTATTGAGAGCTATGAGGAAGGACATATATCTACTGTAACTGATGAATATAAAAATCTTAAGTGTGGATAAATCTGTATAGCTGAATTGACTACCAGAACAACAAAATGAAGCAGACTTATATGATAACTAATCTATATTATTGAAAAACCAAGTGGCAGAGTAGTGAGGTATTATATAACTTGTAATAATCGATGAAGAATGTAGTTGCATATCTATATGCAGTGCATATTTAACTTCTAAAGGAAAATAATAAAATGGTAAGCCTACTAAAGACTTAATGAATAGAATGTCAGTGCCTCGGACCACCCTCCTACCCCGCCTGCAAAGTATTCCCATCTTGAATTTCTCCCTACTGCCCTTTAGATTTTTCCACTTGTGTTTGGACTCTAACCTAAACAACATAATGCTTAGTTTTATTTTTTTAACGTATTAAAAATAAATGTATTGTATTCATTTATGGCTTGTCTTCAATCAGTACCATTTCTAAGACTCATCCATGCCCCAGTGTTTGTCTCTAGTTCACTCAATCCCACCACTCTGTAATATTGTGTTAGATTATTTCTCTCTGCTATTGTTAACAGAAATGTGGGTTTCAGTTTTAAGAGTCAGGAACAATGACCTTAGAAACATTGTTATATGCATTTACTGGAGGTTACATACAAGAGCAAGAAGTGGGATTTCTGGGCCTAGAATATGCTTGTATTCAATTTTATACAATAAACAGGTTTTACATTTCTACCAGTAGCATATGAGCCACTGATACTTTTTATTCTGTTGATACTTGTTATTGCTAAACTTTAAAACATTCTGCCTATCTAGTGTTTGTATGACAGACCTACTTGTGACTTTAATTTGCATCATATGCCTTTTGTCCAGTTTTTCTACTGGGTTGTCCTATGAATTTATATCTGATCTTTATAACACCCAGGAAGTAGCTATTTGTCATTTTTATATGTTGCAAATATGTTCTACAAATTGTGGCTTATTTTACACCTTTCTGTATCTTCTGAGAAATAGACCTTCTCAACTGTAGTGTAATCAAATTTATTGATTTTTAAAATTTATCTTAAAGATTTGGGGTTTTCCTTATTCTGAGAAAGTCTTCTATTCAGGAATACCTCAGAGATATTGTGGGTTAAGTTCCAGACCACTGCAATACAGCAAATATATCAATAAAGAGAGTCCCAATTTTTTTGATTTCCCAATGTACATAAAAGTTCATGTTTACACTATACTGTAGTCTATGAAGTGTGCAATAGCATTATGTCTAAAAAAAAAACCAACGTACACACCTTAATTAAAAGATAATGCAGTTGAAAAATGGCGCCAATATACCTGCTCGATGCAGGGTTGCCACAAACCCTCAAGTTGAAAAAATAAAAAAATGCAGTATCTGTGAAGCATGACAAAGTGAAGCATAATAAAGCGAGGTCTGCCTGTATATACTTCTAAAGCTTTAAATGTTTGCCTACCTTTCCCTGAAGTGATAGAATACTATATGTATTCCATAAACTTTAAAATTGTACCTTTCTTAATAATTTAATTCAACCAGAATTGATTTTTGTGTACAGTGAAATCAAATTTTGTAGGTTTTTTTTTTTCTTACTACTGTTAGGCAGGAAGTTAGCCATGAGCATCAAGAGGCAGCCCTGTCGGCTGAATGTCCAGTAGCCGCCTAATCCCACCAAGCTATTTGCCAACGCTGCCCCAAACACGCCCCCGTCAGTACTCCAGAATGGTTTGGGGACCGGAAAAATCCCCACTGGCCGACCGGAGGGCTCTCCCCGCTCTGGCACATGCACACACCTCACACTATCATGTCCTTAGATAACATTTGGTGGCCATTGGGCTCATTAAACGTTCATAAATATTCTATGGATACAAACATCTAATCATAACAGACTGCATTATGGGACAGACAAGCACAGCAGAGCCTCTTGTTATATAACCTGAAGCTGTCAATTAAGACTGTCAATCAATGACCTCCTGGATTGTGCAAAAACCTTGTCTTAAAAACTCTACACCCCAGCCCTCCTGCGCCATTGCCTTCCTTGGTCTGGCCCACTTCTCTTTTGAGGTGTTCTCTCTGTTCTCTCCTTATCTTCAATAAACTCTCTTGTTTAAACGGATAAGGTCTCAGATTCTTCTTTGCATCCTTACCAAGAACCGAGGCCAATGGAAGGAGTGATCTCCAGATCCTCTTCCGCTAACACTAGGATAATCAATTTTGTCAGCATCACTTAGCAGATCATGCCCGTCTATTTTTCCATTGTCCTCTGTTGCTATTCCTGTACTAACATTATACATGATACTGTGCATTCTTCAATACTGTAAGTTTTGTAATAGGTTTTCTTATCTAGAACAGCAATTCACTGTTTGCTTTTCTTCTCCGAAATAAATACAAATTCACTGAGATTTGACTGGAATTTTTTGAATACTTATGTAATGATACGCATATTATTATGTATATTTAAATTTGGAGGAGAAGAGACATTTTTATTATATTAAATACCCCTATTTAATAACATAATATCCTCTTATATTCTTTAATGTATTTAAATAAAGTTTTGTAATTTTCTTCTTACATGTTACATATTTTTTCTTATTTTATACTTATTTACAACACTTATGTGTATTTTTATAATACCAGTTACCCCTCTATATCTGTGGGCTCACATCCCCAGATTCAAAAAACCTTGAATTGAAAATATTATTTGAAAAAGAAAATTACAAAAAGCAAAACTTGAATAAATATCATAGCTAGATGTTTAATTTTATTGAATGCCTGTAGTATCTATTGAGATAGTCACAATGTTATTATAATTTAATTTTAAATTCCATTGTCTTATCTCATCCTTTTATTTTTCATAAATGACACATTTCCTTTAATTCCATTGTGGGTTAGTTCAAAGTAGTTATCTGAAATCTTATCTTGCTTGGGTCTGTCCTCAATGTGGCCAGCCCTCCCTTTTTTTCTAAAGCTCTCCTTGAGTGACTTATGTGTTTTCTGCTTTCTCCCCTGTAGAGTTTTGTATAGGCTTGTGTAGATTTTTTGTTTTAATTTATTTTTCTTGTAAGGTCTTGGTTCTTCTGAGTTCTATTTTCCTGAACTCATGTGGGCATATTTTAATTAAAGCCCCTTTTTCTTTCATGGGCACTACTAAATTCTTCCCTTAAATACTGAACATCTAGCAGATACTAAATTATATTTCCAGTGCCTTTTTCATTTTTCTTAGTCTAGATGAGCTGAGCTATGGCCACTGGCCTTTGCATCTGGGAAACTGTATTTGCATGTCCTCTATTTTTGCTGAAAGCAAGGAGGCATTAAACAATTTGAAAAATGCCTTTTTCTGATGGGAAAGTGAACTTCACATTTCAATGTATTTCTTCTCTTCCAGCTACAGTCATCTGTATATAACGTCAAGTTGTTAAACCCTAAAGTCTTTGTGGCTTTTTTTTTTTTTGGCAGGAGGATGGTGGGCGGGGTCAGGGTGTTCAGGATATTTCCATTTGTGAAGACATCTTGACTGGGTTTCAGGCACTGGCTGCAGCAGCTTCCTCTCTGATGTTCTCACAATTTACTCCTGCTTCCAGACCTCTCCCTTCCAGACCACAACATTTCCACTCATGTCCAGTGATTTAAAATAAATGTGTCAGAAAATGGTTCATCTGCTTAAAAGACTGTCTACAGATATTATCTGCCAGGGTCTGTGTGATCTGGCCCTGCATACTCACTCTGTTATGCCCACCCCCACTCACGTACTATGTGCTGTCTGCACTAGTCTTCTTGCTGAACTTCAAATTTTCCAAGTTTGATCACATCAAGTTTTTTGTACAAGCTTTTCTTTCATTCCAGAAGGAATAAATATCCTTTTCTTTAGACAGATTTCAGCTCAAAATTCCAGCTTAAAGGAAACATTGCTGATCATTCTGTATAAAGCAAGTTCCCAACCCTGGTTATTTCATGATGCTAGTGCATGGTCTTCATTGTTAGGTTTTGCTGTCTGCATGGAGTGTAGACCCAGCTTGATCATACCCCTGGGGTACATCATGCTATACATGCTGCATATCCAGTGGGCTGAGCAGTGTCTGCCATTACATGTGCTCAATCCTTATTTGTTGACTGAATCAATAGAGAAATAAATGAATAAGTATATGTCTAGTTGAGAATATTTGATAATTGAAAGCTGAGACAAGAGGGCAACTAAGAGTAGTAGACATAGTCTCTGCTGTTCTCTTTCAGTTTTGCATTCCCATCCTTAACCAGCTATTGATCTTGCAAAACATCCCATCAAGCATTCACCATCTGTCTGGCAACCTGGTCACACCTATAACATTTGCCCTTCCCGTCTTTCTAGTGGTGGGATTTTCCATAACTCTCTCTATTTGCCTTAATTCCACATTTCCTTTGGGAAAAGTACAAATATATGCCAACAGGAAGAATCCTTTTTTGATTTAGTCCAAATTACATCTGCCTATATTCTTTGAAATGAGTAATAAGCAATTGGTGCTAATCCATATTTTAAATTCTGATGGGGTTTTCTTTTTATCACTTTGCTTATATATGTTTAATTTCTTAAATATCTGGACAGTGGGATGTGGATAAATCTGTATTTAACGACATCTCGAACTGGACGTTTTCATTTGGTTGGAAGGAACTTTCAATCTCTACTCTCAACAGTTTACAGTTTGTAGAATCAGAGCCAACTACAAATATACATTTATCATTCTCATTTTAAAGCATATTGCTTTACTAGATACATTTCAATTGCATTACTGTTAATTTTTAATGAACTGTAGTTTCTCATCTCTGTAATACAACATTGCCCTTGAAAATGCCTTTATAGTCTTGGCATAATCAGGATAAAGATTTTTTTTTTTCCTTCTGAATATGTTAACGTTAGCTCTGGTCCTTAGATTCACCTTGAACTTGTTTTGTGTTGACTTTGTGCCTGATATTTTGACTACCAGGCTGGAGATTTATTGTTGGATAAATGTTAAGTTTATAAAAATACTTAACTAAGCATCCAACAAATAAAATTTTGTACCCTTGAAAGGATACAAAATTTCTGTACCCTTTCTGTAATTACATACAGGCTGACTATATTCTTGAAAAGGCTTCCTCACCCTTTACCATCTTCCTGCATAAAATGGTCATAAATTGACTTTTTTATTACCATTTTCCTCAACTCTGCCCATTAATTCCAATTTTACCATAAAAATCAGTTCCACCACAGTTCTAACTTAAATCTATGCAAAAAATCAAGCTTAATTCAATCTTAATTATTTTTAATTATTAAATAAATCCAAGAGCAATGGGGGGAATTGCTACCCTGGTCTTAAATTGGAGCCATGAAGGAGAAGAGCTCACTGAATGGGAAATCATGAGAATATTCAGATTGAAGGTGCCACATTATGATCCTAATATAAATAAAATGAAAGGGAAGAATTCTGGGCATGCAACAAAGCAGATTTCAAAAAGCTCAGTAATGGCAAAAGCATATGTGTGATTACACACATGATTCAAAGACTTGAAGTACTAAAAATTCGTGCGTGAAGTAGAATCCTTCCTTACCATACAAAGTAGGAAGACAGAAAAACTAGACCTGACCTTAGAAGTCTAGGTTTGGTCCTATAATTTTCACAAGAATGGAGTGATTATTAACTATTCTAAAGTGAGAATTAATTTTGAAAATATTCTGCAAAATGTCAAACAATTCCATAAATCAAATAAAAATTAGTACTTATGGAAACATGCGACAACAAATTTATTGATGCAGTTTTTCTCATGAGCTGTGTAAAGCAAGACAATAATTCTATGGTAGCATTTCTGAGATATTTCTATGACTGTGGTTAACACCTCTTAATACCTGCCATAGAAATCCTCCAAATTCATCTTGTTCACACATAGAGCATTGAGGACCTGTGAGACTCATTCACGTACTAAACTGAACACGGACTCTCTCCTAAAGCCTGTCTCCCAAATAAAAACCATGGAATTTTCAGAGATAGCTTTATGGAACCCCTTATTGCAAGTCCACAGAAGTGTCGAACACATCATCCTCAATACATTTTTAGTGTCATTTATATGAATGTCCAAACGGTCTGAGCACCCAGTTTCAAATGATCACAATGAGAAAATTAATTTGACTACACAAAGAAGAATTAAGCACAAAGGGCGTGCATGCTAATGTCCCATAAACCTCTAAGATGAAAACACAGAAAAAGCTGACACTTGTAAACTCTTTATAGTGTGAGAGGCTTTATTTTCTACATAAAGCGAAAGAAGTGGGAGGGCTGGCCCTAGTGACTGGGTAGATGAGGCAACATTAATTGATCCTAGAAAGAAAAGATTCTACAACTTTTACCTTCAAGGAGGATGATTTGCAATGAAAAGTTTATTCCACACACCATAAAACAGAGTTAAAGTGCCAGTCAACTCTGGCACTTGCAGATATAAAAATCTAAATACTGGAATAATCAAGGAGCATGGAGAAAGCATCTGGATAGACTTGAATACTCCAAGGCAATCTCAGACTGAATTCTGAGCAAACAGCCTCCACTCTAACCCATATTTTTCAGATCACATTTGAAAATGTTTTGTTCTGGAGGCCAGAACTAATTAATAATTGGCAATCTACATTAAGTATAGAGGAAAAAAAGGATAGAACATCCAGAAATCATATAATTTAAGAACGGGAACTGTTGGTATTTGACTTGAAAATGTTTAGTACAGGCCTAACCTTAAGAAATTGAAAGGCTGGTATGTAGAAAACAATTACTAAATCAGAGAAGCTGTAGTTGATTTCAGCATAACATTATAGCTGTTATAACAGGTGAAAAATGTAATTGTCTGCCTTATCAGGTAGTAAAATTCACATCAAATCTTTAAGCAGAGCCTGGATGACCACTTGTCAAAGATTCTTTAGAGAGCATTGTTTGAATTTGGTGGAATGTTTAGCTTTTCAACTGCTAAGTCACCTTCTGTGTATTACACTCACAAGTGCATACATTTGTATTGTTTTATATTTGTTGGAATATGCCTGAGACCATATATTAGTAAAAAGTCTTTCAATCAAATGCTTCTAAGAAGCTTTTTAACAATTAAATTATTCATTCTTATTGGGAAAAATATTCATTTTAAGATCTGAGATATAGGACAATTGCCATTCTGCTTTCTAATTTTATGTAAAACAATAGAATTTAGGAGTTTTAGACTCTTGGGACCTCTTCATTTTAATAAGAAACCTTGCTAAGTCCAACCCAAGGAAAACAATGAAGTTGTTTGTTTACTGTAATTTAGAAACCAGAAATGATACATTATTAAATATTTCACTGCCTAAAAGTTCAAATTATTCTTGATGATTTGTATATCAAAAGGTTATGCCCTGATTTCTTTCTTTTAGTTTTATTTTTAATAGTGCCCTGCTTTCAACACTGTCAGAAGGTTTAGTAAAGCTGACCAAAATCTTTTACTAACAAATCTTCACTATCACAAAAACGAGTTTCTAACAATCTGTTGCCATCTTCCAACCAATTATGTTTGCTTTTTAATTTTCCTATCAACTTATACTTAAAACTTCATATTTTTTGTTTTAGTAAAATCAAAAATTAAAAAAATTATACAACAGTATCAAGAACTTCACATACATATATTAGCTTTTGCTTTAAAAAAAAACACACTAAATAAAAAGAAATGTTGATGATTTGAGATGATTTTGTGAAAAAAATCTGCTGGTTTTGTTCTGAAAGAATATTTGCCATATATACACTGCTGAATCCCAAGGGGAAAAGATAGCATTTTAACAAAGCATGAAGCTTACATCAGCCTGAAGCCAAAACAAATAGATATCTTTTTTTTTTTCCCTAACAGAAAATGTACAGAGTTGAGGGGAAAAGGCCATCCATGTGAACACTATCAAGCTCCTACTTATTCCAACTGCTGCCCACAAGCCCCTGTCTCTGAGACCCCTCTGCACGGAGGGCGAGGCAAGTGCATGCCAGGGGGAGGAGGGCAGCAGAGATCTGGGCCCCAGCAGCATTTCTTTCGGCCAGGGATGCGGTGCTCTGTTTACAAGCAGGACCGAGAGGGATGGGCAGTAGTTTACTCCTTGGGAAATGATTAATTCTGAAGGAGTAGCAGTGTGTTCTTTCTTAGATTCACACTCTTCCCTGCGCCCCAGCCGCCAAGGGGCAAGATGCTCCTTTTTCATCTTTTGTCCTTTTTGTCTCCCTCACTTTCTTCTCTTCTTTCTTGCTTCCTCTACAGTCTAAGTGGTTTGTATTCCTATATCAAGGTCTGAAGACTTACATATATCAAATATAGTTCATGTTTTACAACTGTATCAGATTAAATAATTGAAGCTATTTGGGCCTGGATTTAATCACTTACTCGCTTTGATTCTTTATTACTTTGGGGCTTTAGAAACTAGGGCGTGATCCACTGGAGAGAACAGGATGCAGACAAAGAAAAGATTTAGTTTTTCCCGCAATTATGACATTCTTCCAACTTCTAGAAGTTATATTAATCACACTGTTTCTCTCTCAGGTGTCAATTGCACTTTATTCTAAATGATGTACCTGCACCTGTTGGTAGAAATGTTGTAAGGGCTATTCTTAAACAATGAAAAATACTCAAGAAATTAGGAAGATATATGTCATTAATGATATAAATGAATGTATTATCAAGTGCCATATTGGCATCAGCATTTTTAGCTAGTGACATCCTGTGCACGAATATCCTGCTTTGGATTGTTGTGAACCTGATTGTGCAACTGCAGGCAGGTGACTTATCCTCACCTAGGTGAAGAAGTGAGCTTGCTTGCTTGGATGATCTCTAGGGTATTTTCCAGTTTAAAATTTCTCTTATCCTTATGACTTCTGGAACAGGCTATATGCAAGACATTTCTAATATATTATAAAAAATATAATAGTGCTTAAGACCATGTAAGTCAACCTTGTCGATGTGTGACTTCATAACTGGAAATGAAGAAAAATCGGAATGATATGCTTAAAGGAAAATTCTGTAAGTTCATAACAGAGCATTGTACAATAGAGCGATACATAGGCGTTTTAAATAAAATCAAGCCCTTCGAACTATGAATATGTTCTCTGGTTATCACAGCATTATTCTCTAGATTACAGGAAACAAACCTGCGAACATTAATCACTGCTTCTGAAGTCCTAATCAAGACTGCTGGAAAGGGTTAATTTGTAAAGCTGTCTGGCTCTAGGGGGCACTGCTGTACCGTACATCAAGTTAGGTTTATCGACGGAGGCTTAAGCAAGGTTTCATTAAAGAGTTCTGCAGGTTTCAGATACAGAAAAAACACATAAACTATATGCAATCAATTTAAACTTTAAGAAAATTAGGAAACTGTGTAAAATATTTATATGTAGTTTTTGGAAATGAATGTTCTTTTGTTGGTAAGAATATCTGTCTTTCTGTAGCAACTAACTGCTTGTAGATAGGAGTGTTTTATTAACGTTTCCAGTCAAGGTCTCACGGAGGACAATATATGTTACTGCCACAGAATTATTTAAAGTATTCTGCCTTAAAATTCAAAATAAAAATGGCATAGTTGTTTCCTGGATATTGCAATCTTTTAATTGGCTCTGCCATTGCTATGTTCAGTTAATCTCTAATCAGAAGTTTCTGTATAATTATATAAACTCTGTGACTTAAGGCATCTTTTAAAAATAAAGAACCTCAAAAACAGTGGCAGTTCAAAATAATCCCAAAGGTAAGTAACCAGATGTATACTATTAAACTGTGAGAAAGGACTGTCAAGGTGAGAGCCAAATGCAGAAGTCAAGACTGAAGCCTCACAGGTTTTAAACATAATTTAAAAAGTACCTTGAGAATTGAATTGTTTCATTTAAGCTATTATACATGGATTATGAAGACTTAACAAAATCTTTAAATAAAAGCCCAAATCAGGATATGAAAATATTTGTATTGAAGAATGACAAGTTTTAAAACATATATGCAAGTTTAGATCAATTATCGCTCACAGTTATAGCACTAAGAAAAGTTACTTTGACATTTTCAAGCCAAATAGTGGTGGCTCCAATGACCAAAATCTTTTAACTTAAAGTTGGAATTCTATTTAGACTACAGTAACATCTGGTCATTATCTAGTTCATGGATGGATCATAAAAAGCATAATTCACCATCATATAAATAATTTAGATTTTTCCCATTAATCATTGCTGTATATATGGCATGACTGACAATGTAGATTGCTTACGCTAACAGCTATGTGTAAGAAGGAGGGATTCAGGGAGCCAATATAGAAGATAGTTTGGAGGATTTTGCACTATAATCCTGATCTAAGGCAGGACCTTGAATATGGAATGGAGGGAAATTTTTGAGATATATTTAGGAGATACAGTTGATGGAACTTACTAACTGCACAAAAGGGCAGGTGATGGAAGAATGGATTGACTGTGGTTGTATATGATGGTGGAGGCGTTAAATAAGAGACATGTTTCTATCTTGACATCTCGTTTGGCAAACAAACATGCACTTCTAAAAATCACTAGTGTGTAATATGAAATATATGAACCCATCATATCCAATGGCCTCAGTCAGTTTATCTCAATTAACCAATGGATGGGTAACTTGGAATTGTCCACTTATATACCTTGACTCTGAGGGTAATAAACTAATAATTATTCTCAGCTGCAAAGATTTTGGAACAGGGTTTAACACAGATACTCAAGCAGCAGTTCTGCAATGAGCTTTCTTTTCCATGTCTGATACTTCCAAGTTAGAGGCAATCTTTTGTATATTTTCACAAAGTCCAACACTTGAAGCAAAGTGAAGAAAAAGCTCCATCACTAATGAAATATAATAAAAAATCATTTTATATTTAGATTAGGCATTAATTTTAACCTCAGTCAGTTTAGAATCAACCTCTGCCTCCAATTGCCAGCCTTCTGGTCTTCCAGCTGAGGTCGTTTCTAAACACTGTGAGGAGGAACAAGCCTCCTGTCTTGTGTTCTGCTGGGATTTCTGGCACATGGAACTCATGAGCATAATAGATGATTGTTTCACACTAGGAGGTCTTGTGGTGATTTGTTACTGACTACCACTAACTGGAAAACCACCCTCAGTCAAGACATCATCATCTTATGCCTGAGAAAAGTTTCTTTCAATCCACTCCACTGTGATTCAATCCATCAGCAAGTCTATTGCTTCTACATGAAAAAAAAATCACAACTCCAATAATTTCTCACCGTCTTCATGATTACCAAAAGTGTTTTCCTAATTTCTCTTCCATCCCTTACAATCTGTTTACCACACAGCAGCCAGATCACATATATCTAGCATATGTATTATGTCATGTCTCTTTACTGCTCTAAACTCTTATTATTTCCCAGTCACGCTTAAATGGAAATTTGAAGTCTCTAATATGGACTATCAATTCCCCAGGAAGCTTTCTTATCTAATGTCTTACCTCATGTTTCCTTGTCCACTTCTTCTCCAGGGAGTGTTACTGGAATACACCAACTTCATTCTCACTTAAGGATTTTGTGTTAGCCAGATTCTTTGCCTGAAATATAACTCCCCGAATATTTTCCTGGGTAGGTCCTTCATTTGGTCATGTGTTTTCTCAATCACCACGCCTACAGAGATGCCTTTCTTTCACAATCTAACTTAACTAGTTGGTTAAGCAAGGGAAGAATCAATATTCTCTGATTCTTTATTTTGCCTTTTATATATCACTTATCTCCAAGAGTTGGGCCATATAATTATTCATTTACCAGTCTATTGCTCACTTTCTCTTCTAGAATATTAGTTCTGTGATGACAGGGACTTCTTTTAGTTCACACTCTGTTTCCAGAGCCTAGATACATAACGAACACAACCTGCTTTAAAATAGTCATAGAATAAATAGACACTTGTGAATGAATGAATAAATTATGCATCTCCCTGGGGAGATGATAACCAAAGTTTGTCATTTCTCATCTATTAGAAGAAGCTCACAAGCTGGAATGAAATTCTAGCCCCACTTTACAACATCTGTAAGTTTTTGTATGTGCTTCTAAACATCTCACCTCAGTTTTCTCATCCACAAGATGGACAAATAATAGATGTTCCACATATAGTACAAATGCAAATAAAAATAGTACAAATAGTAATGCAAAATAAAATATTTAGTACATTGTTGCTGGCAATAAAGTGGGATTGAACAAATGTAATTTTCCTTTTCCAAAGTTAGTCTCATAACTCATACATTCGGGTTGGTCCTGGCTGTGCTTCAGATGTCCTACTCCACATTCTCCCTGACATAGGCCCCAGGGTACAATGGGGGTGACTGAGGAGAGCCTGGCAGGCCTTGCTAAGGCCTTCAACCTGAAGCCAGTATGGAGCTGAAGGAATTAAATTTCAAATGCTGAAGGATGGTAACACATTTTCCCAAAAAAAGGAGAAATGATACAACTAATACAACGGTGCCTGATTTTCACTTTGTACACATTATCCCCACTGGAAATGTTTCTCTGGGAGTTGATAGAGTATTGGTCACATAGAAATAAAATCTGCATCAGAAAAGGTACACCAATAGAGAAGTTCATGTAGGCATGATAACATGTGGCAAAGACAGTGATATTAAAACTTGACCAATTTTAGCTGCCCTGTTTTGCATTGATATGGTTAAATCTTTAAAATAGAAAAATGATATATGTGAATAAGAGATATTTGAATTGGAAAATAGGATCTTAAATCATCTTGTCCATCACACTGTCAAGGTAGGTTTTCTCTAACAGGCTTTATGACTCAAAGTATATAAATGCAAAAAAATATTTTTAATCATTATCACTTTATTCTCTTAAGAAATAAGACAATATGTGGTGGTTTTTTTCTGACATTCTTGGTACTTTTATAGTTATATAGGACTGAGTTTAAATAATCTTTTCATCGATTGGTCTCTAGTGAATGAATCTTTATATTAAATATGCTTGGAATATTCATTTTGTCTAATATTCTGTACTTTATTTTATAGTAATATCATGTGGTACTACAATAATGATTGTAAAACAGAGCCTTTTCAGTATAAAATCTAGAAATGTTTGGGAACTTGATGAAATATGACTAGCTTATATAAAAAAAACAAGCACCCAGTCTCTGTTTCCATTTTAAATAACGGAAATAGTAAAGGTTAGTGCCAAAGCTCAATGGTTTACTAGAAGTTAAAAATATATACAAGAATCTGGAAGAAATGGACACATTTTTAGGAAAGCACAACCTTCCAAGACTGAACCAGGAAGAAATAGAAAATATAAACAGACAAATCACAAGCACTGAAATTGAGACTGTGATTAAAAATCTTCCAACAAACAAAAGCCCAGGAGCAGATGGCTTCACAGGTGAATTCTATCAAACATTTAGAGAACAGCTAACACCTATCAGTCTCAAACTCTTCCAAAATATAGCAGAGGGAGTAACACTCCCAAACTCATTCTACGAGACCACCATCACCCTGATACCAAAACCAGACAAAGATGTCACAAAGAAAGAAAACTATGGGCCAATATCACTGATAAACATAGATGCAAAAATCCTCAACAAAATACTAGCAAATAGAATCCAACAGCACATCAAAAGGATCATACAACATGATCAAGTGGGGTTTACCCCAGGAATGCAGTGATTCTTCAGTATATGCAAATCAATCAATGTGATACACCATATTAACAAGTTGAAGGAGAAAAACAGTATGATCATCTCAATAGATGCAGAAAAGTCTTTAGACAAATTCAAAAACCACTTATGATGAAAACCCTCCAGAAAGTAGGTATAGAGGGAACTTTCCTCAACATAATAAAGGACACATATGACAAACCCACAGCCAACATCATTCTCAATGGTGAAAAACTGAAACCATTTCCACTAAGATCAGGAACAAGACAAGGTTGCCCATTCTCACCAGTATTATTCAACATAGTTTTGGAAGTTTTAGCCACAGCAATCAGAGAAGAAAAAGAAATAAAAGGGATCCAAGTCAGAAAAGAACAAGTAAAGCTGTCACTGTTTGCAGATGACATGGTAGTATACATAGAGAATCCTAAAGACACTACCAGAAAACTACTAGAGCTAATCAATAAATTTGGTAAAATAGCAGGATACAAAATTAATGCACAGAAATCTCTTGCATTCCTATACACTGATGATGAAAAATTTGAAAATGAAATTAAAGAAACACTCCCATTTACCTTTGCAACACAAAGAATAAAATACCTAGGAATAAACCTACCTAAGGAGACAAAAGACCTGTATGCAGAAAACTATAAGACACTGATGAAAGAAATTAAAGATGATGCAGATAGATGGAGAGATAGATCATGTTCTTGGAATGGAAGAATTCAACAGTGTGAAAATGACTGTACTACCCAACACAATCTACAGATTCAATGTAATCCCTATCAAGCTACGAATGGCATTTTTCACAGAAGTAGACAAAAAATTTCACCATTTCTATGGAAACACAAGAGACCCTCAATAACCAAAACAATCTTGAGAAATAAAAACAGAACTGGAGGAATCAGGCTCCCTGACTTCAGACTATACTACAAAGCTACAGTAATCAAGACAATATGGCACTGGCACAGAAACAGAAATATAGATCAGTGGAACAGGATAGATTTCCCAGAGATAAACCCATGCACATATGGTCACCGTATTTTTGATAAAGGAGGCAAGAATATACAATGGAGAAAAGACTGCCTCTTCAATAATGGTGCTGAGAAAACTGGACAGCTACATGTAAAGGAGTGAAATTAGAACACTCCTAATACAATACACAACAATAAACTCAAAATGGATTAAAGACCCAAATGTAAATCCAGACATATAAAACTCTTGGAGGAAAATATAGGCAGAACACTCCATGACATAAATCACAGAAAGATCCTTTTTGACCCCCCTCTTAGAGAAATGGAAATAAAAACAAAAATGAACAAATTAGACCTAATGAAACTCCTTTTGTACAGCAAAGGAAACCATAAAGAAGAAGACAACCCTCAAAATGGGAGAAAATATTTGCAAATGAAGCAAGTGAAAAAGAATTAATCTCCAAAATTTACAAGCAGCTCATGCAGCTCAATATCAAAAAAACAAACAACCCAATCCCAAAATGGGCAGAAGATCTACGTAGACATTTATCCAAGGAAGGTATACAGATTGCCAACAAACACATGAAAGAATGCTTAACATCACTAATCATTAGAGAAATGTAAATCAAAACTACAATGAGGGATCACCTCACACCAGTCAAAATGGCCATCATTTTAAAATCTACAAACAACAAATGCTGGAGAGGGTGTGGAGCAAAGGGAACCCTCTTGCACTGTTGGTGGGAATGTAAATTGATACAGCTACTATGAAGAACTGTATGGAGGTTCCTTAAAAAACTAAAACTAGAACTACCATACAACCCAGCAATCCCACTACTGGTCATATACCCCAAGAAAACCATCATTCAAAAAGAGTCATGTACCACAATGTTCATTGCAGCTCTATTTACAATAGCCAGGACATAGAAGCAACCTAAGTGTCCACTGCCAGATGAATGGATAAAGAAGATGTGGCAATATATACAATGGAATATTACTCAGCCATAAAAAGAAACAAAATTGAGTTATTTGTAGTGAGGTGGATGAGCCTAGAGTCTGTCATACAGAGTGAAGCAAGTCAGAAAGATAAAAAAAAAATGCCATATGCTAACACATATATATGGAATCTAAAAAAAAAATGGTTATGAAGAACCTAGGGGTAGGACAGGAATAAAGACACAGAAATAAATAATGGACTTGAGGACACGGGGAAAGGCAAGGATAAGCTGGGATGAAGTGAGAGAGTGGCATAGACTTATATACACTAACAAATGTGAAATAGATAGCTAGTGGGAAGCAGCCGCATAGCACAGGGAGATCAGCTCAGTGCTTTGTGACCACCTAGAGGGGTGGAATAGGGAGGGTGGGAGAGAGATGCAAGAGGGAAGAGATATGGGGATATAGGTAAATGTACAGCTGACTTACTATGTTATAAAGCAGAAACTAACACACCATTGTAAAGCAATTATACTCCAATCAAGATGTTAAAAAAAAAACTATATACATGGAAAGTAAGATTGAAAAGCTATTTTCACTCTGTTTAATTAAATCACTGCCTTTAGCCACTCTTCCATAGACAGCTAAAAAGGGACTATTAAAAGTGACAATTGTTGTCCAGTATCTGTCACAAAATAATTTGTGTACCATTCAGAGTGACAACAATGTTCATGAGATATGATTTTACATATATTTTTGCAAAATATTAAAATTATGCTATGTTAAATCCTTGGAATTTTATCATCTAAAAGTTTAAGCAATGCTTACTGGAATGTGAAAGTAAATATATGGTATAATGAAAAGGATTGAATGCTGTTTATTCTTGCTAACCATTGTAATGAATAAAATTAATTTATATATCAGTACACTCATCACAACAGCTAGAGAGCAGATATGCAACAAGTGACTTCTCTTTGGAAGTTTCAACCTTTGTTATGTTAGCACTAGAGCAATGTGGAGGGTCTGGTCTTTGTTGGATGTCAGGAGACAGTAATACCAGCAGCATTTATGCACCAATGGTGTGCATACATCTGCAAATGCCAACCTCTGTCTTTAGAGTGGACATGATGGCATCATTTTTATTTAAAAGGAACAGGATATCTTGAGGGTCCTCCATATCTTGCTCATGCTTAATAACAGACTTGAAAGATTGCCATATTTTCACAGGGGGGCTTATATTGAACTTTTGGAGTCTCCATTGCCGGTTTGAAGTAACTTCACTGAATGTTCCATGGAGTCAGGATGCAAGTCTGGAAAGTTCAGCCTTGAGTCCCAAACACTTAGCAGGGGCTCCAATACAAAGTTTTGAATAATTGAATTAGTGAACTGATGTGTTTCCAAATGAGATATATGAATGACAAAGCATTCCAGATAAACAGAACACCTGTGAAGAACACTGGTGTCACTGGTATATGAAACTCTGCTGCAAGAAGATATGCGAAAAGACAGTTGGAGACCCTCCAAAGAGCTGTCTCTTCCATGTGCTTTATGGACCGGCAGCTGTAAGAAGTAAACAGTTGTCAGATGTTTGCAATTGGCCACCTGCTCTTCTCACTCTGCAAACTTTCCTTGAATTCCTTTGTTCACTTTTATGGTTTTATCTGCTATTTTTATATTTAATATTCCCAAACATATTTTTTATTCATATCATTACTTTGAGCCACAGACTCCCTAATATAAATCTGCCCGCTGTACATATCTAGCCAGAGAATTATTCCCACAAGAGTATTGAGCAGAGTTCTCTCCTGTAATAACCTAAATGGGAAAAGAGTTTGAAAAAGAATAGATACACATATATGCATAACTGAATCACTTTGCTGTACACCTGAGACTAACACAACATTGTTAATCAATTATACTCCAATATAAAACAAAAATTAAAAAATAGAGTTCAAATCTACATGTCCAAAATGGAAGTTTGCATGTTACTATTTGTATCAGACTCTCAGAGGCACCACTTTAGATCTTCTGAGGCTCACCACTTCTAGAGACTTGGGTCAGTCTGTCCAGCCTTAGGTGCTGCTCAGCAGGGTACCCCTTCCTCCCCTGGAGGACCGTCCTGAGAGGCGGTCATTTATGTGGCCTCTAGGAGAGACCAGTGAGACTGAACCCTCAATCCCATTTATTGTGGGGCAGTCTCTGGCTTGAGAGCACTTCCTCTTTCAAGCTCTATGTCACTCTCCTCTTTTCTCTCTTCCAACCCCTGGGGTTACAGGGCACAGAAGGAGCCCAGGCTGACACACCATCAACAACTGCATCTCCTCTGGTGATACTTGCTGATGCCCTCTACTGTACCCTGATACTTCAGCAAAACCTTAGGAGTCATTCTTGCCTTCTTTTCTTCTTAATCTGCTTGACACCATATCTATATCTAGCTGTTGTTCCTTCTAAATAAAAGATGTGTCCATCCCTCTCTATTTCTGCCAACACTGACTTGTGTCAGGCACTTACTTTTCCTTAGATTATTGACATAGCTTCCTACCTGGTCTTCCTAAGTCTAGTCTCATATCTTGAATTTTAGGCTCCAAACAACATACACGGATCCAGCTGATACACCTAAAAGCAGGTCTGAACTTGCCACCCACAGTTCCAAACCCTCCACCTACCAAACCTTCATCATCTCATTAGAGCTTACATTTTGAAGCTGGTCTCTCATGACTTTCTGTCTCAAATTTTTCCTGCAGAACCACAAAACAAGCCATTAAAAAATGCCTGTCTCTTTATCTAGAATATGTTCCCCTCTTCTTCTGCTAAACTCTCACTTCAGAAGCAAGATCAAGCATGCTTTCCTTCATAAATCATACCCATCCTTTCCCAAGCTGGGATAGATGCCTTTCTTCCATGCAACATAAAATTCCTTATGCATTTATATATTCATCAGGAGAATGACTCTTGGTTTCATTTTGTTGTATCCCAGTGCCCTTATGGAATATGATATTCACCCACAACAGGGATGCCCTTGGTATGGGAAGCCTCTACCTTTCCCCAACATTTGAAAGATGTTTTAGGCTCTGAAGGAGGGAGACCAGGTAAAGTGTCTGATTCTGAGATGCCTGCTCTGACTGGATTTGGGTATTTTCCCATCCTTCCACCCCTTTCTCCTGAAAATGCACCAGACTATGCTTCCCAAGGGGCAGAAGGGACCTGTTTTGTACATCTTTATATCTCAATACCTAGTAAAGAACCCAACCATCAGTTAAAAGGTCAATACATATTTACAGAATAGATGAATGAATATTACAGGGGTAAAGCTCAGGCACATCTGTGGTCAGACCCAGCTAGGACCAAATAGTATTCTTAGAAACTTGACCCAGAAACTTGATTTTATATAGTCTCATAATAAGCACACAAGATTTTCTGAGGTTACCAGTTATGTGGGCAGCCACATTGCTAGAGTTTGCAAAAAAGGGACCTGATCGTGGTAATCAGAGAGTTTCTTGAAAGGCCTGAAGGGACTGTCCACCACACCCGGCAGCAACTGCTGCAGCTGAGTACCTTCTCTGGAATTAAGGGCCAGTGCAGTCTCTCTGACTGGGACTCAGCCCAGCTGTGGTGACTCTGTGCTACTAAGCCACATCTTGTACCTACACTAAATGACTTTCCCTGTGTCTGCTGATGTCTTTCCATCAATCACAGCCACTCTCATGGCACCAAGGAAGTATTTATATAGTAATCATCACTTTTATGATAATTGTCTGTCAATGCTTCCTCCCACTAAAATGATGTGACTTCCTTAATGACAGGACCTCTTTCTATATTTATCTCAATATCCACAGCATAGCAGGAGTTAAAAACATTGTAAAATCAAGGAAACTGTTTGTAGGATGGAGGGATGGTAAGACAGAGCTGGAGGGATACACTGGAACCAGATGAGCAAGGATGCCCGAGGCTAAGCAGAAACACTCTGGAACTTTGGTGGATTAAAGATTTAGCAGCCTATCTTAGTTTGTATAATCTTCACTGCTGTAACCAAGTAACCATGAACTTTCAGTGGTCTAACAACCATTCATTTTTCTTGCTTAGGGGTCTAATGCTAGTCTTCCGATTCAACGGGATTAGGGGGCAAGATTTCTCCAGACACTGACTCAGGACATTCGGATACTTCCATCCTGTGACTCCCCATTAGCTAGTGACTTGGAGGCTTCTGCATCCAGCCAGAAGGTGAGGGGAGAGAGAAAGTGAAGAAAAAGCTGGCCTCCTTCGTATGCTTTAGTCAATAAGTGACATAATTCATTTCTCTTCCAATTCTATTGATGAGAATGAGTTCTGGGGCACCACCTATATAAGCTACAGGCAAACTTTTTCTGTAAAGAGGTAGATAGTAAATGTTTTAAGCTGTTTTTAAGGCCATACATCTCTGTCATGCCTACTCAGCTTTATGGTTATAGCCTGAAAGCAGCCATAGATAATATGTAAATGATTGGGCGTGGCTCTGTTCCAGTACAACTTTATTTATGGGCACTGAAATTTGAATTTTATTTAATTTATAAGGGACACAGAACATTATTTAAAGTTTTTTTCCAACTAGTTAAAACTGTAAAAAGCCTTCTTTGTTCTTGGGCCTTGTGAGGACAGGTAGGTGGTGGGTGAACTTAGCCTGTGGCTGCAGTTTGCTGAACTTGGACCCAGAGGCAAGGTGCTTGGAAAAGGTCATCTCTCTCTCAGCATCTCTCTCTCATCTCTCCGAGCTGGCTGACAGCTAGTGAGGTTCCCTTAGTCTGTGCCTCTGGCTACTTAACTGTCCATACATGACCCTTTCTTCCATATAGCCCCTTCCCAGTCTCATCCAGCTACTACATCCAGCTAAAAGTCAAGTGTTTCTGGGTGATGTCCAGTCCTTCCCATTAGATCTGGCAGTGGCTCCTTACAGACTCAAAAACAATCCCCACTCTTAATTTGAACAGATGCAGCAAGGAGAGGATAATGGCACTGGAAGTCCCCTCAGAAGGCGAGGGGTGGGAATGCACAGAGATGATGTAAAACAGGAAGTTATCCCCGGTGACACCTCTGCCTCAGCCCTGTAGAGAGTTATTTCTTCCATTAGACTTATTCCCTGTCCATGGTACCTGGACTGCCTCCCTGGTCATGTCTGAACTGGGCTCTGGGCAGTATGTGTCCCTTAGTGAAGGCAGGTCTTTCACACAATGTCTCATGCTGATAAAACTTTGGGTGCCCTAGAGACATTTTATATTTTCAGGGTGTTTTTGGATCCAGGTTTGTGGTTTCTTGGCTGTATACTTCCATTAAAATTGAAAAAGCACTGCTCTATTTGTATCTGGCCTGGTCTGTGTTAGTAACAACCTGTAATGTTCTTTCCTTGTCTAATTCTCAAGCTGGTTTTAGTTTTTTGTTTTCTTCTCCTCTTATATCTTTATCTCTCAACTTAATGACAGCTACCTTGAGGTCATCTGAACAGCATGCTTGAAGGAGGTAGAGGATCCTCTGAATTGATCTTTGCTGCATGGCTTAGTTCTTATATGTTGCTGATAGATCTTAATAAGACTGCGTTGCTGTCAGCATTATATATTCTTAATTCTGTTTTTGGGGAGTGGTTACAGAAATAGTCAGCTTTCTAAACTCTAGAAGCTTCAATCATATGTTAGATCCTTAAAGTTCTCTTCATCTAGTAAATGACAATAAATGCACTTCCTGAACATCACAGGCCAGAGATCAGACACTTTACTTCAGTTCACATCCCTGGAGGAGAACTTGCTCCATAATCCCACTCAGATGCAAGAAGGGGAGTGGGTAGGTTGTGGAGAGAATTGAACAAATGTGTTCTTGGCTGTGCAACTATTTCTGTGGGGCAGTTCTCTATTATGGAGGGGGTGAACGAACTGTTTTGTTGCAAAGCCGGTAGAGAATTTAACTGAAAGTAATGAGTAATTCTGAAAGTAATGGTAAGCACTTGGAAGACTGCCATCAATTAATAACAAAAGTAGAAATTGAAAATATGTCCAAAGTGTAGTGCAGTGTATAGAAGCTCAAGGGCCCTGAGGTATATGACATTCACAGGCTCATCATTGTTTTGAACATAGGAGATAGTTTTTGCAGAGCCATTATTAATCATGAACACTACCATGGGTACTATTATTCATAATAATAAAACATGTTATATATTATCAGGCCCTCAAATAATACCATTTGAATAAAGGTTCCTATCAATTTTTACCAGATATAATTATATTTGTATAAGTAAAATCTATTTATATCCATTTCATTGCAAAACTAAAAATAGCTTCTTTTTCTTGAATGTTTCATTTCCTAAGTATTAAAATAGACTTTAAAATATAAATATTGATATCTTTCAATTGTCAAGGAAAGCATGCAATGCACAGAGATTTGAATGAAACAGGAATAGAACATTGGGAAGTTTCTACAATGCAGAGAAATGAAAATATATTCAGTTAAAAAACCTTATGCAAAGTGAAAAAGTTAAATTCGAATAGAAATGAACCCAATTTATAGTTTAACAAAAACCTAAAAATTTCTTGTTTGTATTCTGCTCTTAAGTGTCTTTGCATCTATTTCTTCTCATTTATTTTAGTATATTATTTTGTACTGGGAAAATAGTTAAAAAAATAAAGTTAGCATGTTTGAACTTCTCATGGAAATCATTATTCTTCTTAGATGACTATTCTCCTAGTTGATTGGAAATGTGGTCAAATAAACATATGTGAAGATGGCTAATCATAAGAGTTACCAAAATGGAAGCCCTTCCCATGTCCAGGCAATGTGCTAAGTGCATTGCTTCTATAAAATGTCATTCAGTCCTCATGTCAACCATTATTATTGTCCTTATTTACAGGTAAGGAAACTGAAATACAGAGGTTAAGTAATTTTGCCAAGGTTATTTTTATAGGAAGCAGTAGAGCTGAACTTTGAAATTTGGTATATCTGACATTACCTCTTTTGCCACAGAAATACACCAACTTGAGTCAAACCCACTTTTCATAAAACCATCTAGTTAACTATCAATTAAAAGGTTCTCTAGTCTCCACCTGTGTAACTCAGCAGAGGCAATCCTCTGGAGTTGCAGCATATTAACCATGTTTTGTGATCAAATCTGTGTAATAAGAAAAAAAATATTTTTACTTACTTTTAGGGAAAGAATTGCTTTTATTTGTGAAATATGACAGAACATTTAATTCCGAAAATACAGACCTGAGACATAGTGCAGAAGTAAAAAAAAAAAAAAAAAAAAAATGACATAATGAAAGTTAATTGCTCTTCTTACTATGATAGGAAAATTTTAAATTGAGTTTCTAGAGTGTGAGGGTTGAAGGATTCCTAGAATAATAAGATGAGGACATATTCTAGGGAGGGCACACAACTTAGAATAAGGTTGGGACTGAGGTCCAGAGCAGATCTTAAGAAATACCTGAGGTGGGAATGGTCAAGGGATTTCTAAAACCAAAGCTGGATAATATTCAATGTTTCATATTTTTGCCTTGTTATGCTGTTCTCTGAAATATTCGACCCCTTTTTCTTAACCTCCACCATCCTAATTTCGTGTTAGCTTTTCTTTGGAAAAATCTAGGAAAAAGGATAACGTTGAGTTTTAATATGAGGAGGAACAAAGGAGAAACAACAATTACAATGAAAACAATAGCTAATAATGATAAGTGCCTTCTAGGTATTTGACACTATTCTAAGAAGTTTTCTAAAATGTATATTTAATCATGCATCTCTTACAGCAACACTGTGTGGCCAGCATTCTTGACACCATCACCACATAAAAATGAAGGAAGCACTAAGTCACACAGATAATATGGTGCAAAACCATCTAAGGCATGGTTCTAGAGTCACTGTTCTCACCTTCCCACTTGATTGCTCTGAGATTTAGAATCAGAGTGCAAGTGATATCAGGGTGTCACTTCACTTGAGGAATGTAAGTAAAGAGAGTGTGACAAAAGCTATGCTTTTAAACGTAAGCACCCTAGTGATCATGGGGAGAACAGAATTTACACATGCATGGGGATCAAGCCATTTTTAGATACATTAAAGGAAATTATGATTTCACAATGGTCACTCCATTCCTGATATTTGAGGAATTGCAAGAAATATAAATATTTACACAAATATGCAATTAAGTACCTTAGATTGTAATAAAGCCTAGATTGTTAAAAGACTTTAATTATGCACTTACTAGCTCTATTCTAATGTATCTTTAGACACAATTGCATGTCTAGTCATTGGATAACTCATGTGTCTATTCTTTTTTCCCATATGTACTCTTAAAAATCCTCTACTTATACAGATTAAAGCTACCTTGCCATTCTCGAATCAAAAGAATCCTGAAATATGTGATCAAATCCATTACAGAATTCTAGAGGATAAATCATTTAAACATATTGTGAAGGAAACTGAATATATCAGATATATCACAACGTATAAGAAATAATAAGAATTTCAGTTATAGATATAAGAACTATGCATTTTCTAAATTTTATTTATTATTAAGACCACTGGGATTATCTAGTTTGGATTTGGAGAATCCAGAAATTAAAGAACACATTTCTAAACATATATATGTATCTTTTTATTCCCAAATTCCCATATATTTACAAAATTAAAAACAAGAACAAACAAAAAATCTTTGATATATGGGAGTGAGTCTAGATATCTGAGAAAATACAAATATTTTCCAAGTATGTAGTAGATCATCTCTGTACTTTCTCTGTAGAACTGTAGAATTTGATTAAAATACAGCTAAAGCATTTTCCATAGTATGACTTTATGAAGCAAAGCTTTCACTGTAACCTTAAATGATTTTAAATCTTAAATGATTAAAATACTTGATATAGTTGATATCACCTTTAAAAAATTTTAATATATAGTCCATATAAATCTACATATTTAATATAAATTTCAATAAATGGTGTTGGGAACCTGGATGTCTACATGCAAAAGGATGAAATTGAACCATTATCTTACACCATAAACAAAAACCAACTTAAAATGGATTAAAGAATTAACCGTAAGACCTGAAACTGTAAAACTCCTAGAAGGGTTTTACATAAGGAAAAACTCCTTAACATTGGCCCTTGGAAGTGATATTTTGGATATGATACCAAAAACTCAAGCAACAAAAACAGCAATAAACAAAAGGAACTACATTTAAAAAAAAATGCTTCTGCAAAGCAAGGGAAACAATTAACAAAAGGAAAAGACAACGTATATTGGGAGAAAATATGTGTAAATCATATAACTGATAAAGGGTTAATATCTTAAATATATAAGAAACTCATACAACTCAATAGCAAAAAAGGCAAATAATCTGATTTAAAAAATGGGCAAAGGACCTAAGTAGATATTTTTCCAAAGAAGATACACAAATGATCAACAAGCATGTGGAACCTTGCTCAACATCACTACTCATAAGGAAATGCAAATCAAATCCACAATGAGATACCACCTCACACCTGTTAGGGAGCTTATTACCACAAAAATAAAAGATGACAAGCTTGGAGGAGGATTTGAAGAAATAGGAGACCTGTATACTGTTGGTGGGATTGTAATTGGCACAGCCATTATGGAAAATAATATGGAGATTCCTCAAAATACTAAAAATAGAATTACTATATGATCTGGCAATCCCTTTCCTGGGCATATACCTAAAGGAAATGAAATGAGTACCTCAAAGAGATATTTGCACCCCAATGCTCATTGAAGTAATAACCAATATATGGAAACAACCTGATGTCTGTCACCTAGGAACAAACATACCTAAGGAGGCAAAAGAGCTGTACTCCAAAAGCTACAAGATGCTGATGAAAGAAATTGAAGATGACACAGATGGAAAGATATACTGTATTCTTGGATTGGAAGAATCAATATTGTCAAAAAGACCATATTACCCAAGACAGTATACAGATTCAATGCAGTCCCTATCTTATTACCAATGGCATTTTTCACAAACTAGAACAAAAAAAAAATGTAAAATCTGTATGGAAACACAAAAGACCCCAAATAAATAAAACAATCCTGAGAAAGAAGAATGGAGCTAGAGGAGTCAGGCTCCCTGACTTCAGACTATACTACAAAGCTACAGGAATCAAAACAGTATGGTGCTGGCACAAAAACGGAAATACAGATCAATGGAACAGGATAGAAAGCCCAGAAATAAAGCCACGCACTTATGGTCAATTTCTATAACAAAGAGGTAAGGCTATACGATGGAGAAAAAGCCTCTTCAATAAGTGATGCTGGGAAAACTGGACAGCTACATGTAAAAAAATGATATTAGAAAATTCTCTAACACCATAAACAAAACAAAATAAACAAAAATAACTTGAAACAAAATAAACTCAAAGTAGATCTGAGTGAAGTAAGTCAGACACAGAAAAACAAATATCATATGATATTGCTTATATGTGGAATCTAAAAAAGGGTAGGAATGAACTTATTTACAAAACAGATGTAGAAAAAAAATTTATGCCTACCAGGGGAAGGAATAAATTGGGAGATTGGGATTGACATATACACAATACTATATATAAAACATAACTAATAAGAATCTGCCGTATAGCACAGGGAACTCTGTTCAATACTTTGTATGGCCTATATGGGAAAGAATCTAAAAAAAGAGTGGATATATGTATATGTAAATCTGATTCACTTTGCTGTACACCTGAAACTAACACAACATTGTAAATCAAATATATTCCAGAAAAAAAGATTAAAAAAAAATCTAAGTGTAAGACTGGATACTTTAAAACTCCTAGAGGAAAATACAGGCAGAACACACTTTGACATGAGTTACAGCAATATGTTTTTGAATTTTTTAAATTAGGAGTTTGGGATTAACATATACACAC